>NC_142131.1:15965000-17210000 GCF_024610735.1 Ursus americanus | reverse complement strand
CTCTTGTTTCTGGATAAAAACTTGGGCAAATCCTATATATCCTCCTCTCGTGTTTGGGTAATAATCTGTTTTATGTTCACTGTAATTTTTAAGTACAATATAGATCTATCTCAAATGTCGGAAATCTGGTCCCAAATAATAATGCAAATTACCAACATGACTTAACATTAAATCATCTCCACCCAAGCTATTAGCAAATGGGACAGAATATGGTTATTTTCTCATCCCACAATTACCAGTTTTACATGGGATTTCTGACTCCTCCAGTTATAAGTTTATAAGATAAAGAGGACTGAGGGGAAGGAGACCTTCTTACCAAAGTAGGAGGCAGATGAAATTTACTTTTGTTGAGGTTTTCATGGATTCCTCAGAGATTTCCATTTGTAGTTCTGATTAGCTATGGCAAACACTTCTCTGCTCCAGATGTTGCTTGTACATCTTTCCACAGTCCCTAGAAATTGCTACCAGGGTCTTTCTGTCCCTCTAGGCAATGTTATTATACAGAATCACAGATGACCACAGTCTGGCTTTTCCCCATGAATGACAGACCTGCAGTCATGTGAAACTCTCAAACGTCCTGTGTTCTAGCAACCTCTGGGAGTTCAGGTCTATCTCAGTGCAGGAACAACTCTCTTGATCTCTTGCTTTGTCACAAAAGCAGCATATCACTCAACCACTAGATTTGCAAGAAGGAGGGCAGTCAGAGCCCAGTCCACCATGCCACTCCACCAGCTGCAGGGTTCATGGGTCAAGTCTCAATGTGTCCTTGTTAAAGCAAAGAGATACCCCTTACTTGTCGCCACTTGAGGAGGTGGTACTCATACCTCTTCAGCAGCTGTCTATGAAAATACTCTGCACAAACTTTGTTCTAACCCTTTTAAATACTCCTTGTATGTCAAAATCACCCTACCCAGTTCTCAAGAGGTGACAGTAAATGGGTAAGAATACATTTTAGTTATTGTAAAGACTTAAAGATGTTCCAGTTATTTAGTTCCTGAAGTATCAGAATGGTTAAATGCCCTGAATGTATAAAACAGCCCCATTGCTTCCTACAAGGTGCCACAAATAGGAAAAAAAAAAAAAAAGATTAGTTTTGGTTATTTTCTTTGAGCCTCTTCTATTTTATAGCCATTACATTTTGCCACCTCAGTACAAATTTTAAAGTAAAGAGAGAGTGAAAAGAAGTAAAAAATGTTCTGGGGATTACAGGTTGTTAGAGCACATGCAGTTGGAGAAATCAAGAGAGGCTTCATAGAAATGGCTTGAGTCAAAGACGTTGACAGGTACGAATATTTACAAGTACAGAACTATTTATGCTGAACTCAGTTTTTGTAACTTAAGCTTCAAAAACTCAGATAAAACATTCATTTACATAAATCTCTAAAGAAAAGCTACTCTTGAGATTAATAGTTTATGAGTATAAAAAAGACCCCTACAAAGAGCTGTTTTATTGTCTAGATTTATACTACTATGCTCATTAAGTAATCTCTATACATACATAGTTGTCTGAAAACTATGATTCATTCTCAGCTTTGTTTTTCATGGAACTAGAAAAACTTTAGGGTCATTTTGAATGCGGAATATCATTCTATTTCCATAACTATAGGCTCCTTGTAATACTAGATGGATTTCTGCAAGTAACTAAAAACAAATCTTTCTCTTTAGAATTTCCATTCAATATTATTTGCATTAGACCTTTTATGGACTTTGACAATTTAATTGTATGTCTTGTATTTGCATCTTTTTTTGTTTCTCCTGGATTTTATTTTCCACACACCAGTCTCCACTGTTACTAACAGGATAATGTCAAAACTCCTTGGCCATGCTTTCAAGAACCTATTTTCTTCTATCTCCAGCCTCATCTGAAACTCCACCCTTCAGTCCCCAAAATTTCTTTTCCAAATATGATAATCTATTTATAGTTTCCCACAAGAAATAAATTCCTTATCTGCATTTGTTGTAACCATGATCACCTCTTCCATCCCCTTGTTCCTCAATCTTTAAGTTGTTAGATATCACCTTCTCTTAGATGCTTCCCATGATTCCCCTACACCTAAGCCTCATATTGTATTAAGCATCCCTTCTAGTTTAACAACTTTTAAAGTTTTATAGTTGGATGTTTATTGTCTGTGTCCCCTAATTAGGCTTGAAGTTCCTTGAAGGAAGGAAAAAATATATTGTTCAGTTTGTATTCTTGGCACTAGCATAGTATCTAGTACAAAGTTGAAGCTTAATAAGCAATGGTAAAATGAAGGATGCATTAATTAAATAAGCTACGCAGAACAGAAAGTAAACTTTCTGTATTTTAGAAAGTAATACCCGTTATACATTAAATTCCAATTTTATTTCAGCATTTCTAGGTCTTAAGTCTGCATCCGTGTAATTCTAAGACAGGAATGGTTTGGAATTTTAATTTTTTCACAAATATTTATCATGATCATGGTTACATAGTCTCTTAAAAAGTATGGTAAATATTTTAAAGTGTTAGATGAATACTAATATCAGAATCGTTTATTTTAAATATTCTAGTTAAAAATATTTTAAAGCATCAAGTTGATGCTTGAGGATTCTTACATATTCCTTGCCTTTATGAAAGAACTATACATTTGGTCTTTAAGCTTTAGAAGTTTTTAATTAAATTATTTTAGCAGGGATATTCTGAAATGTGTGTGTATACATACACACACGCATACACACGGAGAGGAGAGAGAAGAGATGAGACTTTGTGCATATGAACAGATAGAAAGGGGGAAAAAAGAGATGGATTGACAAAACTATGAAGGTGTTTTTATTTTCCAGTGAATTAAAAGAGTTTGCAACACCGGCAATGTAACAGTCTTAAGGAAACCCATCTGTGGCTTTCTGATGGAAAATAATAGACAGGATTTACTTCCATATGGGAAAGTGAGAGATAGCTATCTTGATCTCTCCATTTCATATAGGCTTTCTAATTCTATATTGCTATTGAGAAGTTTTAAGATACCATTTCCACAACTTGAAAGAATTCTGAGACTAAATACCCTTACTTTTCCTTTCCTCCCCCATTGTATTGCAAGCAACTGAACTTTAAGTTTAGAGAGTTTTTTCCATTTAGGGAAACTAATGAGGATGCAGAGCCACGAGGATCTCAGGTGTGTGTGTGTGTGTATGTGTGTGTGTGTGTGTGTGTGTGTGTGTGTGTGAGAATATACACACACATATGAATATATATATACATACACACACACACAAACATGGATATCTATCTCCTTATATCTATATCTTAATTATACTTAGGTTATAGTAATATTATAAATTCAAGAAAATGTGTACTTATCTATAAAAATATGTAATGCTAATAACTGAATTAATTGTATATGAGAATGGTCATTTGACTTGAAGATATAGGTAGCACTAGGATTTCTTGTAGCTACTGACTGTTTATTTAATGCTGTAGGTGTTAATATTGCTTTGATGAAATTGCTGAATACCACTGATGTCCACCTGAATGATATTTCTAAGCACTTAATGTTGCTGTTACATTATTTCAAAGAGTTCTTTGGTATCTTCCTGGAAAATACCTTTTGGCCACTATGTAATCCTTCTTCAGCTTTAATAACCTTGTCTTTTCTGTCATGACATATCATGGTACTTGTTCTACACCAGGCACTTGTTGTACAAGTATATACTAAATGTTACAGGTTCAATTTTCTTCTTGTAGTCAATAACATGCATTGCTGCTTCAATCAAAAATAACCTCAGTTATTACATTAAACATAAGTGGCTTATTTAATAGATTATATATCTTCTAGGACCATCTCTTTTTCTACCTTGTATATGTACAGTTATAACACCTGAAAAACACTAAAAGAGCAGAGGAGGAGGAAAAAAAATGGTGGAGGAGTAAGGGACCCCCTTTTCAGCTGGTCCCCTGAGTCGATCTGGATATCTACCAGACCATCCTGAAAACCCACGGAATCAGCCTGAGATGCAGGAAGATACATCTGGATCTCTACAAATGAACATCTCCAGCACTGAATATTGAGGTACGAAGCAGGGAGCCATGAATCCGTGCACAGATATCAGAAGATAAACGGAAGAGAGAGAGAGCCGCCGTGCTGGGCGCCGGGAAGCAGTAGCCACTTGCACTGGGGAGCAGGCCAGACCCAAGGACCCACACCTGTGAGAAAGCAGACTGAGACTGTGAGCCTGGGAACATGCATGCGACCAAACTGAAAATCCGAGCTGCGGAGCGTGCACTCAAACTAGACTAAAACCGAGAGCTCGGGAGCACGCGTGCGACCAGACTGACAACCGGAGCTCCGGAGCGCTCACTGGAACCGGACTGATACTGGGAGCTCGGGAGCACATGACTGAAAACCGGCACTCCAGAGCGGGCGCGAACCACACTGAAACAGAGAGCTTGGGAGCCCGCGGGAACCGGGGGTGGCTGGCGGTGTTAGAAGCACAAAGGACAGAAATGTGCGGGCCCTGGTAGCGAGGGCTGGGAGAGCGGCTGTGGGGCGCACACCCGGGACACTGCGGGGTTTTTAGCAGCACGGACAGAATCAGAGTTAAAGTGGCCAAGAGAGCTCAGTGGAGAGCAGACTGCGATCTCTCTGTTCTGAGACAGGCTAGGATTCAGCCACTGCTGCTCTGACTCTCAAAAGAGTCACAGAAAACCTCCAGGGAAAGCCATCAGAGAACAAAAGCCCAGAAATACCGGCACACATTGGGCCCATCCCCACCCCCCCTCACAGGGGGGGCGACTCTACCCAAACAGGGTTGCCTGAGTATCAGTGTGGCAGGCACCTCCCCCAGAAGGCAGGCTGAAAAATCAAGAAGCCCACATCCCTAAGGTCCCTATAAAATAAGTGCACACTGCCTGGGTCCTGGTCAATAATTTGAGCTCTGGGCATCCCCGCAACCTCTCCTCATCAGAATGATGAGGAGGAGAAATCCCCCCCAGCAAAGAAAAGATAATGAGTCTATGGCCTCTGCCACAGAACTGATGGATACGGATATAACCAAATTGTCAGAAATGGAGTTCAGAATAACAATGGTCAAGATGATGTGTAGGCTTGAAAAAAATATTAATGAAAATATTAATGAGAATATAGAATCTCTAAACGCGAAAATGAGAGCAAATCTGGCAGAAATTAAAAATTCTATGAATCAAATGCAGTCAAAACTAGATGCTCTGATGGCCAGGGTAAATGAGGCAGAAGAACAAATTAGCGAATTGGAGGATGGGATGGTAGAAGAGAGAGTTAAAACAGAAACCTGCCTCAAAACACTCCAATCTCAAGAATGTAGATTATGGGAGACTACTGACTCAATGAAACATTCCAATGTCAGAATCATCGGCATCCCTGAGGGGGTAGAGAAAGAGAGAGTTCTAGAAGAGATATTTGAACAAATTGTAGCTGAAAACTTCCTTAATCTGACAAAGGAAACAAGCATTCATGTCCAAGAGGCAGAGAGGACCCCTCCCAAGGTTGACCACAGCAAACCTAACCACGTCACATAATAGTGCAATTCACAAATATTAGATCCAAGGATACAGTATTGAAAGTGGCCGGGGCAAAAAAATTTCTCACATACAGAGGAAAAAATATCAGAATAACATCAGACCTGTCTACAGAGACATGGCAGGCTAGGAAGGGGTGGCAGCAGATTTTCAAAGCTCTATCCCAGAAGAACATGCAGCCAAGGATCCTTTATCCAGCAAGGCTGTCATTCAGAATTGATGGAGAGATAAGGACCTTCCAGGATTGGCAGAAACTGACCGAATTCGTAACCACAAAACCAGCCCTACAGGAGATATTAAGGGGGTTCTATAAAAGTAAAAAGGCTCCAAGAGTGATACAGAAGTTTGCAATCTATAGAAACAAAGACTTCACCAGCAACATGACATCATTAAAATCATATCTCTCAATAATCACTCTCAATGTGAATGGCCTAAATGCTCCCATAAATGCCACAGGGTGGCAGATTGGATAAAAGACATGACCCATCCATATGCTGTCTACAAGAGACTCATCTTGAACCTAAAGACACATCCAGACTGAAAGTGAAGGGAAGGAAAACCATTTTTCATGCCAATGGACCTCAACAGAAAGTTGGGGTAGCAATTCTCATATCAGACAGATTAGATTTTAAACTAAAGACTGTAGTTAGAGAGACAAGGGACACTATATTATTCTTAAGGAATGTATCCAACAAGTGGATATGACAATTATAAATATCTATGCCCCCAAGAGGGGAGTAGCTAGATACACAAGCCAACTCTTAACCAGAATAAAAAGACATATAGATAATAATACATTATTAGTAGGGGACCTCAACACTCCACTGTCAGCAATAGACAGATCACCTAAGCAGAAAATCAACAAAGAAACAAGATCTTTGAATAATATACTAGACCAGATGGACCTCATAGATATATACAGAACACTACACCCCAGAACAACAGAATACTCATTCTTTTCGAATGCACATGGAACTTTCTCCAAAATAGAGCATATACTGGGTCACAAAACAGGTCTCAACTGATACCAAAAGACTGAGATTATTCTCTGCACATTCTCAGACCCCAATGCTTTGAAATTGGAACTCAATCACAAGGAAAATTTTGGAAGAAACTCAAGTACTTGGAAACTAACAACCATCCTGCTCAAGAGTGATTGGGTAAACCAGGAAATTAAAAATCAATCTAAACAATTTATGGAGACCAATGAGAATGAAAACACAATGGTCCAAATACTATGGGACACTGCAAAGGTGGGCCCAAGGGGAAAATACATAGCCATCCAAGCCTCACTCAAAAGAATAGAAAAATCTAAAATCAGTGTTTATATTCTCACCTCAAAAAGCAGGAGCTGGAACAGAACAGGCCTAACCCACACACAAGAAAGCAGTTGATCAAGGTTAGAGTAGAGATCAATGAATTAGAAACCAGGAGCACAGTAGAGCATATCAACAGAACTAGAAGCTGGTTCTTTGAAAGAATAAATAAGATCAATAAGCCACTGGTCAGACTTATTCAAAAGAATAGAGAAAGGACCCAAATTAATAAAATTATGAATGAAAGGGGAGAGGTCACAACCAACTCCAATGAAATAGGATGGATCAATAGAAACTTTTATCCACAGCTTTATGCCAATAAATTAAACAACCCAGAAGAAATGGATGCCTTCCTGGAAACCTATAAACTACGAAGACTGAAACAGGAAAAAATTGATTATTTAAACAGACCAATTAATTATGAAGAGATTGAAGCAGTGATCAAAAACCTCCCCAAAAACAAGAGTCTAGGGCCCGATGGATTCCCTGGGGAATTCTACCAAACAATCAAAGAAGAAATAATACCTATTCTCCTGAAGCTGTTTCAAAAAATAGAAACAGAAAGAAAACTACCAAACTCATTCTAGGAGGCCAGTATTACCTTGATCCTCAAACCAGGCAAAGGCCCCATCAAAAAGGAGAATTACAGACTGATATCCCTGATGAATATAAATGCCAAAATTCTCAACAAGATCCTAGCTAATAGCATACAGCAGTACATTAAAAAGATTATCTCGAGCGTCTGGGTGGCACAGCGGTTAAGCGTCTGCCTTCGGCTCATTGCGTGATCCCGGCATTATGGGATCGAGCCCCACATCAGGCTCCTCCGCTACGAGCCTGATTCTTCCTCTCCCACTCCTCCTGCTTGTGTTCCCTCTCTCGCTTGCTCTATCTCTGTCGAATAAATAAATAAAATCTTTAAAAAAAAAAAAAAAGATTATCCATCATGACCAAGTGGGATTCATCCCTGGGATGCAAGGGTGGTTCAACATTCACAAATCGATCAGTGTGATAGATCATATCAACAAGAAAAGAGTCAAGAACCATATGATCCTCTCAACTGATGCACAAAAAGCATTTGACAAATTACAGCATCCTTTCCTGATTAAAACCCTTCAGAGTGTAGGGATAGAGGGTACATTCCTCAATCTCATAAAAACCATCTATGAAAAGCCTACATCAAATATCATTCTCAATGGGGAAAAGCCAGAATCCTTTCTCTTAAGATCAGGAACACGACAAGGATGCCCACTCTCACCATTATTATTCAACATAGTACTAGAAGTCTTTGCAACAGCAATCAGACAACTAAAAGGGATAAAAGGTATTCAAATCAGAAAAGAAGAAGTCAAAATGTCTCTCTTCGCAGATGACATGATACTCTATATGGAAAACGCAAAGACTCCACCCCTAAACTACTAGAAGTTATAGACAATTCAGTAATGTGGCAGGATACAAAATCAATGCTCAGAAATCAGTTGCATTTCTATACACAAACAATGA
Source organism: Ursus americanus (assembly GCF_024610735.1). Lineage (NCBI taxonomy): Eukaryota > Metazoa > Chordata > Mammalia > Carnivora > Ursidae > Ursus > Ursus americanus. Next base: position 17,201,672 of record NC_142131.1, on the reverse strand, counting down.
GACTGAAGAAAGAGAAATTAGGGAATCCATTCCATTTACAATAGCACCAAAAATCATACGTTATCTTGGAATTAACTTAACCAGAGATGTAAAGGATCTATATTCTAGAAACTACAAATCACTCTTGAAAGACATTGAAGAAGACACAGAAAGATTGAAAAAATATTCCATGTTCATGGATAGGAAGAATAAACATATTTAAACATATTTAAAATGTCTATGCTACCCAGAGCAATCTACACTTTCAATGCCATCCCGATCAAAATACCAATGACATTTTTCAAAGAACTGGAACAAACAGCCCTTAAATTTGTTTAGAACCAGAAAAGGCCCCAAATCACCAAGGAATTGTTGAAAAGGAAAAACAAAGCTGGGGACATCACATTGCTGGATTTCAAGCTATACTACAAAGCTGTGATCACAAAGACAGCATGGTACTGGCACAAAAACAGACACATAGACCAATGGGACAGATTAGAGAACCCAGAAATGGACCCTCGGCTCTTTGAGCAACTAATCTTTGATAAAGCAGGAAAAAACATCCAGTGGAAAAAAGACAATGTCTTCAATAAATGGTGCTGGGAAAATTGGACAGCTATATGCAAAAGAATGAAACCTGACCACTCTCTCACAGCATACACAATGATAAACTCTAAATGGATGAAAGACCACGATGTGAGACAGGAATCCATCAAAATCCTAGAGGAGAACATAGGTTGTAACCTCTTGGACATCGGCCACAGCAACTTTTTTCATGACACATCTCCAAAGGCAAGAGAAACAAAAGAAAAAATGAACTTGTGGGACTTCATCAAGATAAAAAGCTTCTGCACAGCCAAGGAAACAGTCAAAAAAACTAAGTGGAGGCCCATGGAATGGGAGAAGATATTTGCAAATGACACTACAGATAAAAGACTGGTATCCAAGATCTACAAAGAACTTCTCAAACTCAATACATGTGAAATAATCAAATCAAAAAATGGGCAGAAGATACAAACAGACATTGTTTCCAATGAAGACATACAAATGGCTGAGACATGATAAAATGCTCAAAATCATTAGCTATCAGGGAAATTCAAATCAAAGCCACATTGAGATACCACCTTATGCCACTTAGAATGGCAAAAATGGGCAAGGCAGGAAACAACAAATGTTAGAGAGAATGTGGAGAAAGGGGATCCCTCTTACATTGTTGGTGGGAATGCAAGTTGGTACAGCCACTTTGGAAAACAGTGTGGAGGTCCCTGAAAAAGTTAAAAATTGAACTACCCTATGATCCAGCAATTGTACTACTGGGTATTTACCCCAAAGATACAGACATAGTGAAGAGAAGGGCCATATGCACCCCAATGTTCACAGCAGCGTTGTCCACGTTAGCCAACATTTAGAGAACACATTAGTATGGAAATAGAGGACTTGAAAATATTATAAATCAACTAGACTTAGCGGATATATATAGTAGAAACATATAGAACACCCCAAGTAACAAGAGTGGAATAACATCATTTTTGAGTACAATGGAACACTCTTTAGGAATGAAAATGTGTTAGACAAAAAAAAAAAAAAAGTCAAATTTAAAAAGAATAAACTCATATGGAGTATTTTCTTCCACAACAACGGAATGAGCTACAGTCAAAAAGAAGAAAGAGCTCAAGTCAATAATCTGACATTAACAATAACATATACATTAAGGAATTAGAAAACTAAATCCAAAACTAGCAGAAAGAAGAAAATAATAAAGACTAAAGATAAATAAATTAGGGTATATAAAAACAATTCAATAAAACCAAAAGATGTTCCTTTGAAAAGATTTTTAAGTAAATAAACTTTTATCTAGTTTGAGAAGATAAAAAGAGAAGATGAAAATAAAGTCAGAAGTCAAAGTGAGGGCATTACTACCAACTTTACGAAACAAAAAGGTTTCTAAGGGACTATTATAACGAATTGTATGCCAACAAATTAGATAATCAAGATGAAATAAATGAATTCCAGAAACACACAAGTTACCTAAACTGATTCAAGAAAAAATAGAAAATCTAAACAGACCCATAAAAAGAGATTTTTATCAGTACTCAAAAAACCTCCCAAGAAAGAGAAGTCCATGACCAGATGACTTCACTGGTACATTCTACGAAACATTTAAAGAATTAATGTCAAGCCTTCTCAAACTCTTCCAAACAATATAAGAAGAGAGAACACTTCTTAACTTGTTCTATGAGGCCCACATTACCTTCATACCAAAGCCAAATAAAAATATCACACAAAAATAAATTCACTAAATAAATCTTATTAATATGAATGTAAAAAATTCTCCACAAAACACACCAAATCTAAAAGCATATTAAAAGAATTACACATCATGACCAAATGAAATTATCCAAGGAATGGAATGGTACTTCAACATTCAAAAATCTATCAATATAATACACTACCTTAACAGAATGAGGGAACAAATCATGATTACACATGACGCAGAAAAGCCATGTGACAAAATCCAACACAGTTTTGTGATTAAAAGAAGAGGCTAGGAATTGAAGGGGATTTTCTTCATAGGATAAAGGGCATCTATAAAAAAAACCCAGGTAACAGTATACTCAGTGGTGAAAAAGTGAAATCATTCTAAGAGGATCAGGAGAAAGAAAGGATGCATGTTTTCAGCACTGCTATTAAATATTTTACTGGAAGTTCCAGCTAGGACAATTAGGATAAATAAATAAAAGGTATCCAAATTGCAAAGGAAATAGTAAATCAATCTCCATTAACAGATAAGAAGATTGTACATATAGGAAAAAACAAGACAAAGAATCCACAAGAAATCTACTAAATAAATGAATTTATCAAAGTTACAGATTATAAGATTAACATAAACAAATCAGTTGCAATCAGTAACAACAATCCTGAAAGACAATTAAGAAAACAATCTTTTTTATAATAACATATAAAAGATTAAAATAACTAGGAGTAAATTTCACCAAAGAGGTGAAAGTCCCATATACTGAAAACTATAAAACATTAGCGAAAAAAATTAAAGAAGACCTAAATAAATGGAAAGACATCTAACATTCAGGAATCCTAATATAGTACTGTTAAGAAGTTGATACTATTCAAAGCAATCTACAGATTCAACACAACTCCTATCAAAATTCCAGTAGTCCTTTCTGCAGAAATAGAAAATCTGACCCTCAAATTCATGTAAAGTTTCAAAGTGCCCTGAATAGGCAAAACATTCTTGAAAAAGAACAAAGTTGGAGGATTCACTCTTCTTAATTTCAAAACTTACTACAAAGGTACAGCAATCAAAGCATCATGGTACTTGTCATAAGAGGACAGGTATACAGAAATAGGAAGAGAAGTTTGAGTTCATAAATAAACCCATGTATCTATGGCCAATTGATTTTCAGCAAAGATACCAAGTCCATTCAATAAAGAAACAATAGTGTCTTTAACAAATGGTGCTAAAATATCTGGATAGCTGGATTTTAATATGCAAAAAAAACATAACTGGACTCTAACTTCAGAGCACATACAAAAATTAACCCAATATGGGCAAATGGCCTAACATAAGGGCTAAAACTATAAAACTCTTAGAAAAAAATCATATGAGCAAATCTTTATGATCTTTGAGTTGGCAACAGATTCTTAGATAGGACACCAAAAACAAACAAGAAATAGAAAAACTAAGCTCCACCCAAATTAAAAACTGTTCATCAAAAAACATTATGAGGCAAATGAAAAAGCAACATACGGAATGAGATAAAACATTCAAAATTTATATATTTAATAAGGGTTAATGTCCAAAATATATTTTAAAACTTCCTACAACTCAATAACAAGAAAATAACTCAATTTAAAAAATGGGCAAAAGACTTTCATAGATATTTCTTCAAAAATATTCACACAAGTGGACAATTATCACATGAAAAGATGCTTGACATCACTAGTCATTAGGGAAATGTTAAAACCACAATGAGATACCATTTCATACCTATAAGAATGCTTATAATTTCTTTTAAAAAATAAAAAATAGGGGTGGCCTGGGTGGCTCAGTTGGTCTGGGCTCAGGTCTTAATCTCATGGTCATGAGTTCAAGCCTGACACTGGGCTCTGCACTGGGTGTGGAGCCTACTTAAAAAATAATAATAATAAAATAAAAATAAATAAAAAATAAATGTTGGTGGAGATAGCAGAAATTGGAATCCTTGTACATTGCTGGTAGGGATGTAAAACGGTGAAGCCACTGTGCAAAAGAGTTTAACAGTTCCTCAAAAAGTTAAACAGAATTATCATGATTCAGCATCTCCACTCTTAGGTATGTACCCCCAAAGAATTGAAAACAGGGACTCAAACAAGATATTTCTACACTTATGTTCATTACAGATTACTTACTATAGCCTATAAGTGGGAAACAAAAGTATTCATCAAAAGACAATGGATAAATAAAATGTCATATATACATAAAATAGAATGTTATTAAGCCATGGAAAGGAATGACATTTTTATACATGCTACAACATCCATGAACCTTAAAAACTTTATAATGAGTGAAATAAGCCAGACACAAAAGGACAAAAATAGTATGATTCCACTTACATGAAATATCTAGAACAGGCTAATTGATAAATAGAGGGAGTAGATTTGAAGTTACTAGAGACTAGGGGAAGAGGGAAATGAAGAATTATTGCTTAATGGGCAGAATTTTTGTTTAGGGTGATAAAAGTTTAAAAATACATAGTGGTGATGGTTGCATAACATTATGCATGTAATTAATGCCCCTGGTTTTACACTTAAAATGGTTAAAAAGAAAATTTCATAGTATATACATACACACACCCCACAATAAAAATATTTAAAGTAATTTTGCACACAATCTTCCTTGTGTATCTATGAAATCATTTTTAATGGATAGAGAAGAATCTTCAGGAGAGTGGGCACTAGGAATTGCACTGTCAAGTGGATTTTAATTTTCTCTTTATAATTTTGAACTTATTTTTACAAAGAAAATGGTATATTTATATCTTCAAAACATAATCTTTTTTTTTAAAGATTTTATTTATTTATTTGACAGAGATAGAGACAGCCAGCGAGAGAGGGAACACAAGCAGGGGGAGTGGGAGAGGAAGAGCAGGCTCCCAGCAGAGGAGCCTGATGTGGGGCTCGATCCCATAACACCGGGATCACGCCCTGAGCCGAAGGCAGACGCTTAACCGCTGTGCCACCCAGGCGCCCCTAAAACATAATCTTTAAAACAAAGTTGTATATTGGATAATTCTGTGAACCACAATATAGGTCATTTATTATTCTTTTTTTTTTTTTTTAAGATTTTTTATTTATTTATGTGACAGAGAGACAGCCAGCGAGAGAGGGAACACAGCAGGGGAGTGGGAGAGGAAGAAGCAGGCTCCCAGCGGAGGAGCCGGATGTGGGACTCGATCCCCGAACGCCGGGATCACGCCCTCAGCGGAAGGCAGACGCTTTAACGACTGCACTACCCAGGCGCCCCGGTCATTTATTATTCTTATACTGTGAATTTAATGATAAAAAAAGATGGAATTAAAAACAAAGTTTCTACAAAAGTATATTTTCTGCTTTTATTATACTTTTATATTTATTGATAGATGGTCTTTATTACTTTAATTTATTCAGTGTTTACTGAGCATCTACTGAATGCCAAATTCAGTGCTGGCAATTTTCACATCTGGTACCTCATTAAGAAATAAGTATGAGATATACATTGAGAATCTGATTTTTTACAAAATATTACTTGACTTTTCCCTTCATATTGGCTATATTTTCATTTTGACTCTGGGTGTCTATGAAGGTAGACATGTTCAAACGCTGCCACATAGACTCATGTATTAGAACTAAGTCATTTGGTCAAAACCATTTGCTGTGAGTTTTAGATAAATCTGATATTTTCAAAATTTGTTCAAAATGACAGAAGAAATTGAGATATACTGATTTGTATTAATTTGTAATGTTCTCTGTGAAACTTAAGGCACACTGTTCAGGAGGTAATAAATGTCCCCCTTGAAATAGGTCTTGTATGTTCTCAAAAGGTACAGAAAGATTAAATTAGTCACCATCAATACTTGCACATACAGATTAGAGGCCGGAACAAATGATTCCTAGATTAGTTTTCCACTCACATAACAAGATGTATCATTAGAGTCCGGAACTCTTTTAAAAATAGAGCTTAAAGATTTTATTTATTTGCGAGAGAGCTAGAGAGCGAGCGAGCGCGCGAGAGCGCACACGCGCATACGCACATGCACAAGCAAGGGGAGGGGCAGAGGGGGAGGGACAAGCAGGCTCCCTGCTGAGCACAGGCCTGGCACAGGGCTAGATCCCAGGACCCTGAGGTTATGCTCAGACCCAAAGGCAGACACTCAACTGACTGAACCACCCAGGTGCCCATTAAAAACAGTTTCGAAAGAATTTAAGAGAATATAGATTCACCTTCTTTCTTATGGACGAGGAGGCACAGATGCCGAGAGGGCAGGCTCAGATTCGAGCAGCTGCCTCCTGAAGGCAGACTGAGGACACTAAGGGTGACTGTAGGAACCATGCTGATTTACCACCCTTCACTTATTTGTATTACATCCCTGTGAACATGTTCCTCAGAAATTAAGAAAGACACAGCAAAGCTAAATGGGGTAGGAGTACCATAAGAAATCTACGATTATTTTTTTTATAGAACCAAAGTTTTATGTATAATCTCTTCTGAGACACAGAACACACGTTCAAAGAACCATTAATATTTTTAACCATTTAGAACATTTTTCCAGGGGCGCCTGGGTGGCGCAGTCATTAAGCGTTTGCCTTCGTCTCAGGGCGTGATCCCGGCGTTATGGGATCGAGCCCCACATCAGGCTCCTCCGCTGGGAGCCTGCTTCTTCCTCTCCCACTCCCCCTGCTTGTGTTCCCTCTCTCGCTGTCTGTCAAATAAATAAATAAAATCTTTAAAAAAAAAAAAAAAAAAAGAACATTTTTCCATATCGTGCTTTGTTACTTCTAACAAAGATCATGTGTGAATCATGTGTCTCCTCTATTTTCTGTGGGCAACTCAGTTCCTGGATTTAGGTTACTCTGGTCTTCCTTATTATTAGGGACAGAATTAAGTTGAGTGTTGCAAAGAAAAAAAAGACTAACCAGGGTTTGGTATGAGTAATTTTAAGTCAAATAATGCTAAGTTATTTCTTTAGCTGTTATTCTAATAGTTACATGAAAGATGGGGAACTAGGTCTCGACACATTGTTCTGACTTCACAGTATCACGCAGCGTGGATCTAGGGGATGGTTTTAAAGTGATGTATCTCCTTCTGACAGCTAAATGCCAAGGCTGTGGTTTTGAAAATATAAAACCATTTTTTTTTCTTTATCCCCTTCCCCGCTATTTTATCTTCTGCTTCTCCTGCCCAATTTACAAGATTCTAGGCTTCGAAGACCCAGTGCACAAAAAAAAAAAAAAAAAAAAAAAAGGGCCTCAACGAGCACTGATTTTCATTGTTCATATTTCATAAGGCAAAAATTAGCTGGCACAGTTGTGTAGTGAATATAGCAAGAGGTGAATAAACAAATATAATCTGATTTTTTTTAAATTTGCGTGACCATCTCTAAGACGTTTTTGCATAGAATTTTCTTTCAAGGTGGAGGCTAAAAGCACCAACTGAGGAGAGAAGATTTTCAGTGTCAGTGAAGTTAAAACATGTCAGCAGCAGTTCCTTCTGCGAATATTGTCTCACATGAAAGAAAGGATGGATTGAATTCATATCTGAAACAAGACAAGATTTTCCATCTGACCTCATTATGTGTTTCTCTGGAGTGCATCCCTGGGTTTCTGCCGGAACTGCAATGTGTTGTGTGGGAACCAAATATAAAATGGCTCAGTACTGCCGTAACAGACGTATCTTAATAAGATGGGGTATTTATTGTTCTGCCACCGTCATCTCTTAACTCGAAAAGTCATAATGATGTGCGGGATCCCTTTGTTAAAGCAATCCCCTTCAGTGAAGGCATGCGCTAATGAAAGGGCTTATGCCACACGGCTGGGAGCAAAGATGAAGCAGCATTACTGTAGATCACAGAGATTTATATTGAGAATTTTTTATGGAAAGATTTTTAGAAACTCGACCGTTGTATCCTCATAAATAATTAAACATACAAATTATCACTGTTACAATACAGCCAGTTTTCTTTTCTATGAGCATTGGTAATCGATTCAAGAATATATTGCTTTAAAGGGATTTATAGCATTTTTCATTGCTCCTGATCATACTAGAAAATTATTCAGAGATCAGAAATAATAGAAAACTTTCCCCTAGATTAACCTTGTGCTCCACAGAGAGAAATTTCCTATATGGTACCATATCATGAGAAAGCCATCTTGTTTTTTTCTGTTTTATTTGTGCAAAGGCTTCTTTGAATATATGTGCATATGTGTTTGCATTTTTCATACTAGTGGATGAAGAAACATGTCCTTGTTTATGTTAATACTGTGTGTATATGTACATTATGGTTTTGTTTTTCAAAATATAATCAATGAAGGAAAAATATTATGACTTCCAAATCTATTACTATTAAAATGTTTCCACACCCTCTTACCTATCCCATAAGTTAATTATCAGTATTACTTAAAAATGAATCAGTGACCGTGAACTAATGAAAAGAGGTCATTACATACATTTCTCTGCATATAGATGAAGATTTAAATATAAAGTCCATATAGTGAGATGTACTATTTTGGTGAAATTGATATCAATCTCTATCTATTTATACTTAATAATTTGACAGTTTAATTTTTAGTTGCCATGGCAACTCATTATTACATCAAAGTCCCAAATTGTATAATTTATAAAACAGTAAATACCAAACTATACAACCTAATAAATAGGTTAATTTGGACAAGTTTTGAGGACTTGATGGAATTATTTGGTCAATATATTCAGTACAGACTATAAAAATTTCTGGCACATAATGAAACCTTCAAAGTACTACCTGAGGAAAATTCATCTTTTAGAAACGAAAGCTTTGTGATGTGTGACATGTTTACTTCATGTGGAAATAACTAGTTTATTAAGAAATGGACATTTCTGAAATGTGCATTGCATCCCAGACTTTCTGCTTAATGCCAGGAATGCAGAGATTACGGTTCCTCATGTCACCAGTCAAATACCTAGTGTGGAGCCTTTGTGAGAAACTAAATTAAAAATTTACATATGCAATAGCCCATCTCCAGGGAGTGGTGCCTGATCCCCCTACCCTTGAGACACAGAGACTGGTTTCCAAATAATAAGAGAAAAAAATAGTAATTTTGCGGTGGAGAAACCTGACAAACATGACCTTAACCAAGGAATGAAAGCTAACATTGTCAGGATGTCCCACAGATATCATTTCTCTCTGACACGTGGTTAAGAAGGGATCTTCACCCTTCAGGTATTCATCCAAAAAATTCTAACCCCAGACTAGTCTGAGAAAAACACTGGATAAACCTAGATCGGGTGACAGCTTTGCAAGATACCCAGCCAGTATATCTTTAGACTGTCAAGGTCACGACAAACAAGAAAAGCCTGAGATGCTTCCACAGACCAGAGGAAGCTGGGGAGCCATGAAACTAAATGCAATGTGGTTCTCTGGATTGGATCTCGAACAGAAAAAGAACATTCAGAAAGACTGGTAAACGCGAATAAAGTCTAGCAATCAGTTAAAAAATAAAATAATTTACATATAGCTTTAAAGTCTAACAAAGTGCTCTATTTTATTAGACAAGAAGAACTGGGGTTTCATCAATGACAAATCAATTATAAACTGTTTAGTGGGTCAAGAATGAGGGCAACTCAGCATTCCATGTAGCCAGACTAAGAACAGTGGCAGAGATTATAACATGTGAATACGTAATAAAAGATGTTAAAGCGTCATCGGCCAGTGGTTTGCAAACTATTTTCTGCAGGACACTAGATACTTCTGAGAGGGTAGGGCAGATCAGTGAGAAGGCATGGCATTAGCCACAGCCCCATCTCCAATTCAACTACACTAATGTGAAGTCACATAATATTTATCCCTGGTTTAGAACACAACAGAAGAAAATCAGTATGTGAATCAGAAATCCAGGCAAGTGTTTATTCAACTGTAATAGGTACATGAATCATAGGGCATCTTATTAAAGGTAGACTCCAATTCAATAGATCTGGGATGGGGCCCAGGATTCAGCATTTCTAACAAGCAATACACATCCCAGGCAACAGAATACTGCTTGTCAGAGAATAACACCTTAAGTGGGAGGGATCTAAGATCGATTTTTTCAATTGTTTTCTTACCCATAAATTTCACAGAGGAGAGTTTGCTATTACTTTTTAATGAGTTTTGTGAACTTGACTAAAATACAACAATCCTTCATAGTTAGCTAGCTTCGGGTTGGATAAATTCGGAAAGTTGAGTTTTCTGAGCTGTGGTCCTGTTCGTTCCTGATGTCTCAGTACCCCTAACCTCACTCTTATTTATTGTAACAACTCCCAGACCCTTGACCTCATCCAGCCAACTTCCCTAGACCATCCATCTCATTTCTCATCCATCTCATTTATAACCAGTCATTTTAACAATTAATTGGACCCAACTGAGACCTTCTCATGCCAATTACATTTTATATATCCCATTCCAAACCCAGTCTCGGGCAATATGAACTATCAATTACATTTTTATTAAAAAAAGAAAAAAAGTGAATATTTGGGATTTTTACAAACTCATGCTTTTATATTTAATGTGGGCATTGGCCTCACATTTAAAAACGCTGACTTCATGTTGACGCATTACATTCTCCATAAGGTTGTTCCAAGCTTTCTGCACTTTCAAAGGCCAAATTTTATTTCAAAACATTTAACACTCGATCTTATTTTCTGCCGCTCAAGACTGATATTCCTAAGGTCCATTTTCCCCTCAATCCAGATACTCCCTCAAACTACTGAACAATACATTTCCTTCAGAACTATACAGACATCCAATCACTTTTGAGTATCACTATCTGTCCTTGACTGAAACTGTTCTCCACAAGGTCACCAACCACCATGTGCCAATTCCAGTGACATTCTCTCTGCTCAATTCAGCAACGACACCATGGGAAAGAGGCTTTTAGGAATACTTGCGGGTTTCTTCAACTTCAGACTGCTTTATGAGAACCCAGGTCTAGTTGCTTTTTCCCCACTTTTACTGTAAAAGAAAGTAACGATTTTGACCTCTAAAATCCAATTACCTGGTTTTGACTCTTTAACATTTTCTGGCTTTATGATTTTGAGCAGATTGCCTCACTTTATGTGCCTTAATGTTTTTATCTATAAAATCATGATAATATTGCCTTCTAGTTCACATGGTTGCCTTATGGATTAAATAAGTAAATATACATAAAACGGCTAGAATTATGTCTGACAGTAAATGCTAGATAAATGTCAATTAGTCCTATTATCTATCTGCGGCCATTCTTTTGGAGAGTTTATCCACCCTCATTTCATCAACCATCTCCATATAGCCATCTCACCTCTATGTGTATTTCTAACTCAGTTTCTCAGTATCACCACTAGTGACATGTGAAGCTGGACAATTCTTTATTGTGGGGAGCTGTCCTGCACATCGCAGCATGGTTACCAATATCGCCAGCTTTTACCCACTAGAAGTCAGTACCAACCCTGATTTTAACACAAAAAAAATTGTCTCCAGACATTGCTGAATATCCTCTGGGGGTCAAAATCACCCCCAGGTGAGAACTACTGTTACACTCCCTTTCTGTCTAAGGATACCTTTCTATGGATGTCTCTGTGTTGCCTCAACATATATCCAAAGGTGAATTTACCATGTTCTTTCTAGACAAGTTTTGCAGATTGTCTTACTTAACTTTCTAAGTAACTAAGATAGAAAATATATAAACATATTTACTTTTCTCTCTCTTGCTTTCTACAGTTAATCTAGTAAATTCTGTTAAATACTCAATCCCAGTATTTTTTACCATTTAACTCTGTGTAATCCCACTCACACCTACCAGAACTGATTCGTCATTCTTTCAGCAGAGTTATGCCAACACCCACCCAGTGGTAGATGTACTCTAGTGACAACAAGACAAAGATCCAATCGTGGACCTTATGTTCTTGTGGAGGAAATAGGTAATGAACAAGTAAACAGATAAATGGTATGCTTGTGAGCAGTGAAACATGCTGTAAGGCAAATAAAGAAGGGCAAGGGGATCGAAGATGAACGAAAGATGTTTTCATGACGGTATTAGTAAGGGTATCTTGGAAAGGTGGCATCATAGCTCCTCCTGTGAAGAGCCTAATAATGGAAAAATTTGGGGATGGCAGCCACAGAAATAAAAGACTTGGGGTGGCAACGAACTTGGCATTTATGAGAAAGAGCAGCAAGTTCAAGGTGTTGGTAATTATTCAGTGTGTGGGGTGTTTGAACAGGTTAGATTTAAAAAGAAAGGCAGGAACCAGATTCTAAAATAAATACACCAGCAAAACTTCCTACATGTCGAAAAAAATGCAAAGAGGATGAGATGAATCTAAGCTGACGAAATTTTACTAAGTCATTTGATTTCTCTGATTTTCATATTTTTAACTATTTTGAGTTTTTAGCTGACTGTAAAACTTAATTATGCATTGTGTTGGGGATTGTGTATAACATGTGAATATATTTAACCAAATATATGCATGTGTTTTATAAAAATTCTCCATTTTAGAAGTTATACTCAACTTCTAGTTTAGAAGAAAGCCAACATTCATGTGAAGTTCATCAAATTTAGACAATTCTGTAAATAAGTATACATGCTAAGATATTTCAAAAGCATTTAAAAGGCATAATATTTTCATATAATTATGAGAGCATTAAAATTTCCCATGAAAAACATGTGAGTTTTAGTCTAATACTATTAAAATAAGCTCTAAAAATTTAAACTATGAGACCAGAGAAATGATTTCCACATAGCAATTACACATGGCACTGATGTTCTGTAAGTCTTTAACATGTAAAATACCTAAGATTAGCACAGTCCAAAAAATTAGCTCTGAATGCTAACAGTGCCTGAAACAGCAGCTAAAATTAAGGGCGTGGCAATGTTTTGCCTTCAAAACTTGTTTTGCGCCCCTTCCAACTCTCCTAGTCCCTGCTTTCAGAGTTTATTACCTACACCATTAAATACAATTAAATTCATTAATTAAACACAATTAGAAAACCTGCCTGGGAAAAATTCTGTCAAATCTTTTTGTTTGTCTTTGTTCTACAGCTATTGTTTTGTTACCTTTGCTTTTTAGACTTGAGACATAATCGAAGAGTTGCGTGCGTTCAATTTCTACAGACAGAGGGTGAGTTAAGGACAGAGCGGCAGACCTAATTTAGAAATCTCCTCCTTTCGTATACTTAAGTTAAATCCTTAACTCAATTCTAACATTGAGTTTTTTATTTACAGATGCCCTCATTAGCCGTCTCGCCGTGGAGACGGATGCCTTCTTTGCTTCTATTAGTCCCCACCAGATTAAATGACTTGCATCAAGGCACTATTACACCTCGGCTGGAGCTGGTGCTGTGCCGCAGAACAACAGTGTAGGGAGTGAATGGTTATCAAGAGAAAGTTTACTTTCAGTGTTAAGAATTAATTTAGCTGAATTGGTGCAGTGAAAGTGGTAAACACAATCCCCTCACTGTTGTTTGTCAGGGTGTGTTATATCACCCTGGATTGCTTTGTCAATAATCTGCCTGGCCTGCAAGCTAAAAATCTAAGATTGCTCGGATGACTGACAGGCTGGAGATAGCTGATAATTCGAAGGAATTGGAGGTGTAAAATCTTCAAGGACCATGTCTACAGTATAAATGCCAGGGTATCTCCACATCAGTCTGTACTTACAAAGGCAACAGCATTGTTAATGGCAGCCTGTCTGTCCATCAAGTTTGCTACCGGCGGATTTATCCCTTTTTCACTCCTTATCTTTCTTTGCCGTGTTTATTTCGAAACCAGCTGCAGAATAAATTGCCTCTTGTCTTCACCTCCTACACTGAGTACAATGATATGTTCTGTAAAGCTTAAAATCATGGTGTTTTTCAAGCACTCCTTTTTCAGAACACTGACTTCTAATTTTGTTTGTTTATGAATATGTATTTTTTTTTCCTCCTATGGAGGTTTTTAGTAGAGCACTAAAAATGACTCTTATTTACTTGGTGAGTGCTCAGGCTCCAGATAAAGGTGTGTGTATGTTATCTCGTGGAGAAGAAATAAATAGAATTAAGATAACCATTCTGCTATTGTCTTGAATAATTCATTAGAGCCATTCTGTTTTCATCAAATCATTAAAATTAGTAAACAGCCTAATAATTTGGAAATATAAATATATACAAATAGAGATTTGTATATGAATAGAAATATATTTCTAATATACAGTTTTCAGAACTTAATGAAGTATAAAGTATCCATCCTTTATGCACATCTACCCATTTGCACTTTTCTAACTTATGACCGAGAGGAGAAAAATAGGATTGAATGTAGTCGGGCAGATTTAAAGATCAACATTAGAATTTATATAAAATACCCAACTTCTAGTTTCACCCAAACCCTTCTGTTCTGCTGGAAGGAGTGAATGAGCCAAGCACTTTGGACATTTTTGATGAAGCTTACTAATGATGATGATGCATGTACTTTATGAACAACTCCTCTCCCAAAGAAACACCAAAAAGGACATGTAAAAGCACATGAGTGATCAATCATAAAAGCCAAAATATGTACACAAAATATATGCACAAAATATGTATGGTGCGTGTATACAACTTTTTAATATAGATACAATAAAAACCACGTAAGTGTTGATTAACACTAGAATGGATAGACCGGGATATACGCTTGTTAATCCAATGAAATACTATATGGCAACAAAAGTCAGGAAACTGCAGCCATGCGTAACACATAGCCAAATCTCACAAGAAATGCTGAGCCAAAGAAACCAGATGTACACTCCGTGAGTCTGTTCACCCAACGTGCAAACCTCGTCATAACTAATGAGCTAGAAGGGACCCCTGGGACATGGGTTGGGCATGAGGCAAACCCAGGAATTCTGGTAATATCCTGTTTCTTTATATGGATGCTGGTTACATGTTGGGTTTGCTTATTTGTTGGGTTAAAATTCATCAAGATGTACCCTTACTATTTGTGAACTTTTCCATATATATATTACTAGTTCAGAAAGTTTAACATCTAAAAAATGTCCCTATTTTTAGACAGTGTTTGCAACTACATACTAAATTATAATTATCAGGCAGCTCCCATATTGTCTCTTAACAGTGTTTCTTGGTTATTTGTGGAGGGAGATACAAGTAAGAAAAAAGGGAAAGCAGACTTTAGATAAAGGTAGTCATTTGTGAAAGGTATACATGTTCCAAATTGGTGTGAGTAACAAAGAGTTCTCTATTAAGCCATTGACATTTAGCCACCCACACCCATTTACCTACACACACACACACACACACACACACACACACACACACACTCATCTGTGTATATTTAAGTGAATACTGTGGCCTCCTAAATTGGTAAGCAATGAAGATAACATTTATCAGTCATTATTTTACAACATGAAAAACTCCTGAATTTTCTAATTACTTCATAGATAATAGGCAGTCATTTTATTTGGGGTGGATATTATATGCAGTATCAGAAATAGCATTCATTCATTATTCATTCACTCCCAATATCTTTTTGAGAAAGAATACGCTAGGGCCAAGAATATGAAAGACGCAGACTCCTTGTCTTTTCATGGAACACAATGACTGTTTTTCTTTTTTTAAATAAACCTGTCAGCTATACCTATCAGTATTTTAAATACTATTCCAGCATGTTCCATTGATTGACTGAATATGACCAATGGTTTATTATTAAAGTATGATCCATAAAATGTACATTAGGTAGCTCAGGCCACTCTAACAAAATTCCATAACTAGATGGTTTAAACAATAGTCATTTACTGGATACTTCTAGAGGGGGAGGAAGGCCAAGATAAAGGTGCTTGCTGATTTGGTTTTTGGTGATGGCCCTGTTCCTGGTTTGAAGATGACCAAATTCTCATTGCATCCTCACACTGCTGAGAGATATCTAATTGGTCTTTTCTTCCAACAGCACTAATCCCACCATGAGGACCCCCCCCCCCATGACCTCAACTAAATCCAATTACTCCAAAGGCCCCTCCTTGAAATACTAACACATTGGGGTTAGTGAAATACTAACACATGGGGGGGGGGAGGTAAAGACATTCAGTCCATAACAAGAAGCAATTATTTGGTGATGACATATTTTAAAAGAACTGTCTTTCCCTGTGTGAGGCTCCTGCCTTTATGTCACTGCCCTCCCCCCTTCCTTGCCTTTCCATCTTCAACAATGACATTAAAAAAATAGTAAAGAATACTTTTGTTAATTTTAATTCATTTTATACCTGTGACAGTAATTAAGCAGGCAAATTCATTACTATCATTACCACTAGACTTTTCTCATTACCCTTGCTTTGATATAAAGTAAATGAACAATTAGAACAGAAATCTATTATCAAAATTGTCTTGTAAGTAAAAAATGATTTTATTCTTCAGAAAGATGTCATCTCAAATTATCAGACTAACTGGAAGATGAAGTTTCTGGACTCTAAAATTTGCTTTGATTTTTAGCTAATATCTTGTTATAAAAAACAAGGTATCATTATGACTCTTATTTTCAAAGTGTTAGTAACTATTTGTAACATAAAAATGTTTTAGGAATATTTACTCTTTATATTTCATCTTGAGCAAACTTCTTTTTCTGGTAGAGCTCTATTTATAAGAACACTAAGTTAGATTCATCTGTGACTCATTTCAGTAGTGTTAACAATTCCACCTCACCAGCCAGAATCACTTAATATACTTAATGTCTTAAATAATGTTTGACTGTATCTCATCAATGCCAAACTAAAACACAAAAGTCAGAATGCTTGATTTACACAGCTTTAAACATCCACATGTTGGAAGATGAAAATTAACGTGCATCTAAATATCTGTTGCAGTATAATCAGAGAAGATCTGAAGCCAAGCCTTTAAATCACAATTTTTTTTTTTATCTGAATTGTTTCCGAATTCATGCTATAGCATGTCTGTTTACTGACGGAACACTGAAGACAGTGATTTTTTTTTTTTCTCCCTTGGGATTTGAGCAAGTTGTAGACTATCTTTGGAAGGTGCCATCACCATGAATATGACAAAAATAATTTCAAAGCAGTGGCTCAGGAAGACTCAACCAGTTGGATATAAGTGGAATTGTAAAAAAATCCAAATTGTTGTCCCCAGTATTCCTATGAATGCTAGCAGGTAATAATGGCTGGTAAGACTTAATTAAGGATATGGAAGAGCATTCGAGGTGAAAGAACACAATATACGTATATAAGGAGATGACAGATGTGTCCAAAGAACTTTGATTAGACCAACTGGACATATAAATAGAGCTAATTTAAGAGAATTAAAAAAAAAAGGATAAGTTGAGGAAAGATATAGTTTCAGAATAAATTTGGCCAGAGAGAAACTATTGAAAATACCTCAGTATAAATGTGACCTAAAAAATGGTATTTTCAGGTGTTCATCTAAAGACATTCAACAAAGGGAATGAACTATCAAGGGAAGACATGAACAGAAAGAAGACTTTTAAGCAGCTATTGCTATACCTCAGACTAAAAGTGACCTACAAGGGCCTGAGCAATGTCCATGTTAGGTGAATAAAAAACCAGAGAAAATTTAGGACCAGTTGATTGAATTTAAGACTAAAGCTATGTTGACATGTATGTGTCAAGAATAATTTTTTAAGGAGTATTTAAGAACTAGGCAAAGTAATATGTACCATTGTGGATACCACATAAAATATTTGAGAAATATTGAACTTTTTTACTTCCATGATGTAGAAAATGTGCCACCATACTACCTTTATGGTTTATGATTCATAAAATATTTTAACCATATATAATTACTTCATAATAATATTATAAATAAAGCCCCACTTGAATAGACTCTATGATGACTACCAATAAATCAATATAGTCAAATCTGCCCTGAAACAAATCACATTGTAGTGATCTTGAGTAAGCATGCCTTTTTAGGCAGTATTTCTTCATCTATAATATGGTGACAATAATGGTATTTACCTCTACGGTTTAATCAGTTATTACTCAGCAGCTTTGAGAATCATCTGGCATTTTTAGCATGATACTTGCAAATCTGCTTTGCCAGATCACTTTTATACTTTAAAGCAGTTAATAATTTTGTCATTTTGGGGCGCCTGGGTGGCACAGCGGTTAAGCGTCTGCCTTCGGCTCAGGGCGTGATCCCGGCGTTCTGGGATCAAGCCCCACATCAGGCTCCTCCGCTATGAGCCTGCTTCTTCCTCTCCCACTCCCCCTGCTTGTGCTCCCTCTCTCGCTGGCTGTCTCTATCTCTGTTGAATAAATAAATAAAATCTTTAAAAAAATAATAATAATTTTGTCATTTTTTTATTTTACTACAAAACATGGGCCATCAATCTTTCCAACTTCCAATAACAGTTTACCCACTGAGTTTTCAATCTCCAATAACAATGTTCTTGTTCTTTTGCAGCCTTTACTCTACCTCATTCCAAAGCAGATGTTACAGGACAGGTTTTTGTAAGGGCCCACCCATTTCCTCAAAACTTGAAGCAAACAGAGTTTACTGTTTTTCACAATTCCTAGATTAAATCTCGCTGATAGTGCTTGTGCTTATTCATGACACCGCTTTCAGATGGTGAGGTGGATCGGAACTGGACTCAGCCAGGGCTCCTGGGCTTTATTCTCCTTGAGGGTCTTTCTTCTTTAAGGCAATTAGACCAGGCTTCTTCATTTTGTGTCAATACCAGCAGTCTAAGAGGGCAAGCACCAATGTCCAAATGCTTTTCAAGTCTGTATTTCTATCCCCTGTGCTAATGTCATACTGTTCAAGTAAGTCACACTACCAAAGCTAGAGTCAATATTGGAAGGGACTACAAAAGAGAATGCTATGTTTCACTGGGGCCATTACTGTATCAAAATATCACAATATCACAATCCACAAAAGTGTGGATTAAATGAAATAATGCATAAAAAGGTATTAACATATGCCTAATAACTAATAGGTATTAAATAAATGTTACCTACTATAAAAACTTAGTAATAGTTTCCATGATTATGTATTTTTTTCTACTGTCAATCTCACCAAGGAGCTATTTTACTTACTCTTTATGAACTTGTGTTAACAGTGTTCCTGTGGATTGCCTCTGTTCTTAAGCCAAAACCCATCTTGACTCAAGACTTGGTACTTGGATGCAGCTTCTAAAGTAATTCCAGTTTTGAAATGTATCAATAAAAAATTAGATATTTTACTGAGGATTCCTTAGGGCAATAGACAAGAATATTTACGCTATACACTACCTCAAAGAAACCTAATTAAATTTCCCTTAGAATTTCCTATTCTCCCCCAAATTCTTCCGTGTTATCATCTGCTTTATCTCTTCTCTAATAAGCCTCCAAATCCCTTCCCTTTGCCTAAACAGTTCAGCTCCCATCCTTACCAATTATCCATTACTCAGGTAGACAAAAGTCAGATTGGTAACCTTAATTAAAATCATATCTTTCTCTTTTCCAGTATGCCTCCAGTCACATCTCTCTAACCTTTCAAGGAGAATAGGAGCAAATCTCAGTTTCAAGTCAAATATTATTTAAAATAAAGAAAAACAATTTAAACAAAAAATATTAAGAATTAGACTAACACAATGCATGGCTGGTGCTAAGGATACAAACAAGACAGTTCCACCAAAATTATTAGTTTTCATGTCTGATTTTCCAGCTGACCATAAACAAAACACTAAGATAAATGAACCAACACTTACACGTTCAAAGTGCTTCAGGAGCACAGAGTAGGAAGGAAGCATCTGGAAATGTCAGCAACATGAGTTCTTACTCCAAATAGATCCAGCATCATCGTGTTGATAGTGTCACACACAGTGCTTTTTTGAAACTCTCTACTTATTACGAGTGTTTTCTTCTGTGCTTCTCTTTTTCACTATCTGAACTTGAACTAATTGCCCCTGTTGTATACTAACTGTAGACCTTCCTTTGATCCCTGACACAGAATCAAGCTCACAGTTTCCACGTTTGCACATGCTATTCCCCTTTCCTTCAAATACACCATTTATCCTGACAGTAAGTCAACTTACCTGGGGAAGTGTTCCTTGTGGAACTGTAGTTTGTCTTTCAGATTATCTGAAAGATGAAATTTTAAGTTCTCCTTTGATACTAAACATAGGTCCTTTCCTTCTATGAAAAAGCTTAGAATGGACCTTTTTATTTCAGGTGGAAAACACATCAGGGTGATGACAGTAAGCAGCATTTAAGTTTATATACAGAAAATGCTTTGAAAACACCTATCTTTTTATATCAAGTCTGATATAAAGGATAATATTGCTCAAGAAATGTTACAAAAATGGCCTCTATGCGCTTCTAAGTGAGAAAGACATTGGCTGTTGGAATAAATCCTCAGTCGATCATATGCTTGCTTTATTTTTTTTCTCTTTAAGGAAAAATAAAAGAACAGAGTTGAGAAACTCTACCAGCTAAGCAAGTTTGTTTTGGTTTTTGGTTTTGGATGGGTTGTTTTGTTTTGTTTTTTAAAACACTATGACTTCTAGACAAAGTAATCACCGTCAGTTTCAGGAAAGAGATTTTTGTAAGATACAGCTAATGGGGTTCCAGATATTAGGTGGATTTAAAGTGACACAAAAAGCTATTAACAAAACTGTTCTTTGTTGAAGACATTCAATAACTAGATTGTCTATAAAAAGATTATCTTGTGAGATAAACCTCACATTTGGACTATGATAAAATAGCATGGTGATAAACTAGAGAGGCAAGAGTGTGAACAAATTGATACGGAAGGTCAAAATAGTATGTTCCTCTATATTCGTAACTTTGCATTTCTGTGTGCTTTCTATGTTACTTAAAATCACTCAACTTATTTGTATACTGATTCTCATTAAGCCATTTACTTCAGACTTTACAGGACTTTAGATTATTTACTTATAACCTGAAAGCAATTCTTCCCTCCTCCCTCAGTTTCTCATTAAAAGTTAAATGACATATACTTCTCATCATATGTTGTGAAGTTGGAGAGCTTGACACATTTTTTCACATATATTAACTGCAATTTCATATAAGAAAAGAGTCAGCAATCAATAAAGGGGAAACATGGATAAATAGTCTAATTTCTATGAAAATTTTAATATGAAGTTAAGGGATTGATCCATTACCTGTCAGAAATGGTTATAACTTTACATCATACACAAAAATAAACTAAAAGCGGATTAAAGATTTGAACATAAGACCTGAAACCATACAACGCCTAAAAGCAAACATAGGTGGTAAGCTCCTTGACGCTGGTCTTGGTGATGATGTTTTTGGACTTGCAACCGAAAGCAAAGATAGTAAGAGCAAAAATTAAAAAGGGGGACTTCCTCAAACTCAAAAGCTTCTTCTGCACAGTAAAGGAAACCATCAAGAAAATGAAAAACCTATCAAATGGGAGAAAATACTTACAAATTCTATATCTCATAAGGGGTTAATACCCAGAATATATGAAAGCACTCCTACGACTCAACAGCAAAAACCAATAACCTGATTAAAAGATGAGCAGATGATCTGAATAGACACTTTTTCAAAGAAGACACACAGATGGCCAACAGGTACATGAAAAGGTGCTCAGCATCACAAGTCATCAAGAAACGCCAATCAAACGCACAAGGTATCACCTTACACTTGTTAGAAGTGCTACTGTCAAAAAGGTAAGAAAAACAGGTATTAGAGAGGATGTGGACAAAAGGAAACACTTGCAGTATTGATGTGAACCTGGTACAGCCACTGTGGAAACCAGTACAAAGTATCCTCAAAAAATTAAAAATGGAATTACTATATAATCCAGCAGTTTCGCTTTTGAGTATTTATCCAAAGAGAATGAAAAGATAAGTCAAAAAGATATATGCACCCCCAGGCTCACTGCAGCATTATTTACAATAGCCAAGACATGTAAACAACCTAAGCGTCCAATAATAGATGGGTGGGAAAAAAAGGTGGCACATACACGTGTGTGCGTGTGTGCACACACACGCACCTAGGAATGTTCAGCCATTAAAAAGCAAGGCAATTGTGCCATTTGTGGCACCATGGATAGACCTTGAGGGCACTATGCTAGGTGAAATGTCAGAAAGAGAAAAACAAAACTATTATTTCACTTACATGTGGAATCTGAAGAACAATAACAACAACAACAACTTACAGATGCGAAGAACAGTTCAGTGGTTACCAGCGGCAGGTGATGGTCGGGGTGGGGGGTGGTGGAGGATGGGCAAAATGGACGAAGCTGTTCAATAGGTACAAACTTCAGGTTATAATATAAGTTCTAGGGAAATAATGTACAGCATGGTAACTCCAGTTAGTAATCTATTATATATTTTAAAGTTGCTAAGAGAGATCTTATAAGTACTCTTCACATGAAAAAATTCCAGCTGTATAGTAATGGATATTCATTAGATTTATTGTGGTGATCCTTTTGTAATATGTACATGTACCCATCACTATGTTGTACACCTGAAACTAATTTACGTCAATTACACATCAACTGAAAAAAAAAAAAGAACTGAAGAACTCGGTTAAAAGATGTATACTACTAGATGTAAAGACTATTTATGAGGCTACAGTATTACAAACAATGAGATATAGATGTGCAATAGGCACAGACAGCAGTGCAGGAGGACTAAGTGTCTAGACTGAGATCCACATGTATATAATCATTGAAGTCAAAGCAAAATTACTACTGCCATGAAACAGACTGCAAGATAAATGATGCTTAATCAAAATTTCCATTTAGGAAAAAAAGAAGTACATGTTAAACTCTACCTCGCGCAATATACAACATTCAAGTCAGATGGATCACAGATTTAAACGTGAAAGGTCCAAAAATAAAACTTCTTAAAGGTAACATGCAAAAATATCTTCATGACCTTGGAGTAGGCAGAGATTTTTCTTAAATAGGACCCTTAACCATGAAAAGCACTAACCCAAAAAGAGAAGCTTAGTAAGTTGAACTGCATTAAAATTCAGAGGTCATTTTCATTAAACAAACAAAGCAGCAAATGCAAATACCAGGTATAGAGTGGAGAAAATTTTCTGCACTACATAAACACGAGCTAGGACTAGACAGATAATGATAAACATAAACACAAGACTTGAAAAATCCTTCACAAGAGAGGAGATTCAAGTTGCCAGGATGTATATAAAAAGGTGACCAACTAAATTAGTTCTCCAAGAAGTGCAAATTAATACCTGTGACCTACCTCTATACACCCGTGAGAATGGCTAAAAGGACTTGGCAATACCAAGAATGGAGAACAAGTGGAATGCTCATAAAATGCTGGTAGAAGTGTAAATTGGCACAAACACTTTCAGAAAACTTAACAGTACCCACTAAAATCATTACCTGTGATACATTATTTTTTTAAATGTTAATATATGAAGCATATCAAAGTTTCAGAAAACAATACCATTAAATCAATGTAAACATTTTTAGGATGTTGGTAAGTTTTTAGAATTTAGTGAATGTCACAAATTTCAAAAATGTTAAAAAAGAGAGGAAAATATAACCATTAAAAATAACCTACTAGTATCTATTAACATCTTTAAATATTTCCTTCCAAGATTTTTTTTTCTAATTGGAGAAATATTCCATTGTAGTGCTTACTTTAGAAATTATGATCATGCAGCAACTTTACACGTAGTGATGTATTTGGCTTTCATCATGTCTATACTTTCTAAGAGTATTTTATGTGATTATTATTTTGGATATTTATAAAACTTACCCATATCAAACTGTGAATAAAAAATACAAGTGGAATTACAATATAGAGTATAAACATTTTAAAGCTATGCTTTACGTTTTACAAAATTATACTTCATTAAGTTTACACCAATTTTTACGCCACTCAGCAATGCATGACAGCATGTTCTCAGCACTCTGACCATAAAAAACACCCAACTGCTAGCTATATATTTTTATTTACGTTATTTTTTTCTTAGAAATGAGACTCTGTTTTTGTGACCCTTTATCACTGACTTTTATCTTTTGAGAATGATCAATGTTCAATTTACTCACTGGTGGTAACTATTGTTATGTAAATGATTGGTGGGCGCCCTTTATAAATATGGGTATTCATCTTTCCTGTGATATTTCATTTAGGCTTTATTTCTCAATTTGTGGTTCTTTTTACATTTTTTAAATGTAACAGAGTTGTAGTGGCTTATTACTGTCTCACCTTAGTTAGGCTGGAAATGTTTTCTTAAAATTCCCTGTCCTGTATGGCTCTAGATTCATACTGGCTACAAAAGAAATTTGTTTGAATTTGGAAGGGTGAAGTGAAGCAGTGGCCACATTTAAAAAAAAAAAAATCCTCCCAAGATTAGTGTAGAATACCATGCCTTATGGCATGTCACACTCACCGATCTGAGGTCTCACTTTGGTGACGCGGGAACCTCCTTCCTGCTTCTTACATCCCTGGGCCAGGTGAGGTTGCAGGTCTGTGGTAAAGGGCAGCAGCTGCTCCCACATGGTTCCCCTGCGCTATTTGGAGACAAAGAGACAATGATGTTGGCTCCAGTGCACCTGCTGCTGGTCTGACATACCTAACGGCTAATAGCAAATGACTTCACTTTCAGTATCAGATGCAGACGCAGTAGCATCACAAGGATGCCTCTTCCAATTTCCACAATTGCATAATTTCTAGTCCTTATATGAGACCCCTTACTCTGTATCACTAATGTTGTTTTGCTTAATAAAACCCTGACTAATAAAAATTTCTAGGTATGTGCCGTCCAAAAGAGTAGCTACTAGCCACATGCGGCTATTGAGCAACCTGAAATACGGTTAGTTAAAATCAAGATGTTCGGTATCTGTAAAATACACACAACATTTCAAAGGTAGTAGGAAAAAAATTAGGAGAATATCTTAGTAATAATTTTTATATTGACTACATGTTGCAATTATAATATTTTAGATACACTGATTTAAATAAAATGAATTATTAAAATTAATTTTGCTTTTTCAAATTGCATTTTTAAAGTGGCTACTAAATATTTTAACAGTCTAGAAGTAGCTTGCATTTGTGCTTTTCATTCTATTTCTGAGGAGCAGAACCTTAGGAGTAAGTTTTCAGAATTGACTCTAAGATATCTGGAATTGGCCTCATAGCTGGTAAGACTAAATGGTTTCTATTTTTATTGGTGAAGGGAATACACATAGTTCAAGGAAAACATTGGTAAATTAGACGTTTAATGATCACCTGTAAACATCTGCAGCAAAGTATGTACAGAAGGCAAAGCTTTGGGAAACCAAGTTGTTAATGATATAGAACATTATAGTGAAAACAAGGAATATGCTTTATTGAGATGGGTGGTTTCTTCTAAGTGCACTGACGAATTTAGGGAAAGAAATGGTAATGCACGGCTTGAAATTATCAGCCCAAGATCTGGGTAAAGGACCAAAAGTTTCCATGGCTGCCCCCAAAGAAACAGTACCCTCTGAAGTGACAGAGCCAAAGTTTCTACAAAACAAACCAAAGGCTATTTCTGAAGATGGTTGAATTACAACGGAAGTTAAATGACCACAAGTATGGGTTCTGTAATATTAAAGTTAGAGCAGTTACTGGGAAAGAGCAAAACCCTGAAAATGGAATTGGGACAAGTAGGCTTACTTCAATGAAACTGGAGATAGTAAGCTCCTAAATTCTGCTGAGCCTCATTGGCCACTAGGAGAAAATTTTCCTCCCCTAATGTTAGTCCCTCCTTGGATGAAGAATCTTACAAAGATCTGGATTGAATGTATGAATTTAGGTAGTTGGGAGTGACTAGAGAAATTTGATTTATTGACTGAAACCTCGGACCGAATGTGTCCTGTACTAAAAGAACTTGAAATACCAGGATATCTTTGATACAACATAAGGGAAGATAGAGGGATATCGGAATGCTACATTAGGAACACCTCATCACCAGTCACCCTCACACATCATGGTATGTCCACCACGGAGGGTTCGGGAAACACTCTTTTCACCAACATGATGAGAAAAGCATTGTGAGCGGGGTGGGGGAGGAGCGTCCGCACGCTGAAGAGCTCAGTACTGGTTACGCACTATAAACCTGGACTTACAGTAGGAACTGCTGTCATCAAAGCGAGCCCCCCAAATACAATGGAGAGGATTAGATTGTAGAAGTCAGGGGTGAAGGGCAGTATTTAGTCACCAAAGACAAGACGAGTAGAGGCACCATAATAAGAAGCAAAGCCACGGTATCATCAGAGAAGACTTTTGGTGTTGTCTAGTTGATCACGGCATCGCTAAAACTAAAATAGACTGGCAGCTTACTAAAATCTTTCTTCTTTCCTCTAGAAGGAAAATCTCTTGGTTTGGTGAAAGGAAATTTAACTTGAATCACAACATGAGCAAGTCATAACCCCTTTACCCATTCCAAAATGTTTTACTTCATAGACCCAAAGCCCCTTGAATAAAGGAAGCCAAGTATTCTTGAGGAAGACATTATTGCAGCCAAATTTTTATACTTTAAATTTCTCCTTCTAGCTTTCCCCAAAGTATCTGAAGCCATTTACCAGCATGGGTGTGCATTAGGATAGAGGAAATAAGAAGACTTTTCAGGGGTTACTGGACACTGAGTCTGATTTGACACTAATTCCTAGGAACTCAAGATGTTTAAGTCTACCTCGTAGGAGACCCAGCAGCTCTCCAATCCAACTTTGGCTATTACCTCACTTCCAGAATGCACAACTGCAATAAAGATACTCACCAAATGACAGATTCCCCACATAAGTTCCCAGACTGGTGGAGATAGTGTTATTATAATTTATAGGCTAAGAGAAAGGCACTCGAATTTTTCTACCTACCGAAAAAGGAAACCAAAAGTAATAGTACTTTTCTGGAAGGATTCGAAGTCAGTGCCATCACCAAGGAATTGCAGGCGCAAGGATGGTGATTTTTACCATATATGCTATATAACTCACCTATTTGGATATAAAAGAGAATGCATGTAAAATGGTATTTAGGGAATTGCGGTGGATTATTGTAAACTTAATTGGATGTTGACTCCAATTACAGCTGCTATTCAGGCATGATTTCATTGCTGGAGCAAATCAACAAATTTTCTGACAGCTGGTATGCAGCTATTGGTTAGTGAATGCTTTTTTTTATCTATACCTTCTAGTAAAGACTATCAGAAGTAGTTTGCTATCAGTTGGTAGGACCATCAATATACACTCTTTTTACCTGAGGGCTAGATCATCTTTTTAGCTTGCTCTCATAGTCTAGCCTGCAAGGACCTTAATTGTTTTCCCAATCCACAGGACACAACCTATGTGCACTGCTCTACATGACATCGTGCTGACTGCACCTGGTGAGAAGGAGGTGTGACTTGGTAAGACACGTGCATAACAGAGGGTCTGAAATAAATCCAACAAATATTTCGTGCTACAGAATTCCAGAGTCTCAGGGCCTTGGTGATTTCCTGACATCATCCTTCCGGAGTGAAGAGCAGGTACTGTATCTGTCACCTCCATTAACAAAGACGCATATTACCTAGTGAGCCTTTTTGAATTTTTAAGGAAATATATACTTCATTTGGGGTAGTAATTCTGCTCCTCTTTCAAGTAATCTGAAAGGCTACCAGTTTTGTGTTGGCCCAACACAAGAGAAGGCTCTGCTATAGTTCCAGACTACTGTGTAAGCTACTCTATTTCTTGGGCTCGATGCCCTAGAGATCAAATGGTATTTGAAATATCTGTGGCAGGTAGGGGAGTTGTAAGGAGTCTTTAGTGGGCCTGGGTAGATAAACAACAGTATAGACTTTTAGGTTTTTGGAGCAATGTTATGCCATCCTTTGCAAAGCCTGTTCATTTTTTGAGCACCAGGTTTGTCTTGAGACTGGTTCATAGCAGAAACACAGTGTACTGCCATTGCTAATCCCAAGTCACCGACTGCTTTGTGCTTCACAGATAACAGCTAGACATTATGAGTCAGATACTGGTCTAATGTATCTTTCCGAACTCCAGGAGATATACATCAAGTTCTCTAAGTGGATCAATTAAAGCTCCCTTTCGTACATTTTAAGTAAAAGAAAATTGCCCTGTAGAAAGGAGTAGGAGAATGAACATGTGTATAGAGAGGAGTAAGGAAGAAATAGGTAGAAATAAAAATACCCATAGCTTTCTAAACAATCCTCTTCTGATATTCCCCTCCCCAACCATGTTATAGCCTCAATTTGGATGACTAAGAGGTACCCAGTAAATGTTAATTAAGATCCTTCTTCAGGAACTAAGGACTTATTTCCTATATTCTGGGACTATAGCCAGCTCACAGCCCTCTTTATCACCCTTCTTTATGAATTGCCCTCATCTGAAGAGAGGCGCCTTGTCCAAGCTCATGCCCCCTATCCAGGGCAGCCTACATCCACTAACAGGTAAATGTAGGACTATCAATGCCTGGACTTGTCCCAACTCTGAACAATTCTGAAGGCCTCTCTCACATTCAGAATTCCACCATGTGTTTGGTTACAACTCAACTTCGCCTTCTGTCCAGTTCTTTTTCCTTCTTTCCCCTATAGAGGCTGATCCTGAGAATATTCACTAACTCATTTCCTCTCTATCAATCTGCATTTTCCCACAGACACTGATTTTTTAAGAATCGGTATCAGGAAGGTTTCAATGGAGCAGATGACAAGATGGGATTTTGGATTAAAAACCACTGATGATAGGTAGAGCACAGGTAGCAGGGTCATTGTTTTAATTTTCTCCAGGGAAGAGTATGGACAGCATACCAATAGAGATGATTGCACTAGTGGGTATAATAGATCAAGTATTTCAGAAATACGGCAGAAATGGTAAATAAAAGGCAAATGGATTGATTTGCTTATCTGGGGGCAATTGATGTTCATGGAAAAAGTGTAATATTAAAATGTATCAATTGTTGATTTAAGACTAACTCTGAAAGTAGGGGACCCTTTTGGTAGCATGTGAAGAGATTCATGTCCTACAGCTACAGGGCAGAAAAAGCTAGTGGGTTGGCCCAGGGCATAGTGATACGAATAGACTTCTGGAGAAAGTTCTCAAGCCAGATAGGGCTGCTATGCCAAAGACAATGCCCTGAGTGGGACCCTGAGGTATTAGAGGAAGACATCTAGATGGGCAGAATGTCAAGTCTTAACTCCCCAGACTTCTGAGAAGTGAAGTGAATCCCACTACTCTCGTTTAAGGTTCTTCGTTCCCTTAGAGACTATTCTCAGCAAAGCAGCATGTGCCCTGCTCGGGATCTACCCCAACACATCCATTCCTGGCCATGAAGCGAATAACTATATTAACTCGCTACATATCCCAGGCGAGGGATGTGCTGAGACTGATAAAGAAGGAAAGGAACTATAGCCTGAATAAACTGCAGAATCTAGCCCATGTATACTAACCCTACTCGAGAGGCTGCATCGAGAACTAGATCCTGAGGGGGCTGGATGAAAGGAGGGTTTACTGAAATGGGTATGCTCTTCCAGAATAAAGATTTACTATCTTCTTAAGGACCCCAAAATGTGGGTGAATAAACACATAGCTAGCTAGCCGCCAAAAGCTGGATAAGGTAATGGCCCACACAACGTGAAGTAGAAATGCCAGAAGGAATTACAATGAAAGACTGTTCGAGAGGAGAATAAAGGCTCAGGGAAGTTGTAGAACTCATTTTGACCACCTTAATGGCATGAGTTAGCATTACCCCACCACATTCTGGAATCTAGAGATGGTTGACATATATCGTCTTTATATCTGAGAGAAAATTCGGATGAAAAGAGCTGAATTTTGACATCCTATGATTAGTGAGTCTTTCCTCACTCTCCCAGTGCTTGAAGTAGGAATTAGTAATAACATATAAGAAAATCTAGTATCTGCTTACTTGACCTATGTTATTCTCCCCTAGGCCTCTCATTCGACGTTTTCTTTTTGGAAACTCATGTATTTGTGACTACCATTCCTAGTTTTCAGTATTGTTAAAATTTGTAATCTCTTTTCTGTGTAATTTCTTTCCTGAGTATGTAACTAAATTTCATTTACCTTAATCTGGAATATAAGTAATTTTTTTTTTCAGGTCATTAGTTTCTCCCATACTCAATGATAGATACAAAATAACCTGATTATTTTCAATTAATTTTTTCCCCAGAGGTTTACCATTACATATCTACAATTTTTTGAAAAACGCATTTTAAACTGCAAAATAGAGGAAGCGATATATTTCTATGTTTACATGTTAACGTTTTCTCAAGAGCAAAGTTCATGTTCAAAACTGATGCTCCCATTAATCTTTGAATAACAGGCATTTGCATTTTGAGGCATTTAAGCTTCCTGAAATCCCTTTTTCTATTTCCTTAGTATACATTTACATAGAGCTATATAGGTGACATCTTAAATTATAATTTGCATTTCTTATGGATAAAACAAATGACTAGTTTGACGAAAGCTTTGAATCAATTATATTTTGTTTTTCAAAATAACAATGAGTTTTATTGTATCTTTCCTGAACTTCAAAATAATATATTATATTTTAAATATATTAAAATTAAAAAAGCCAAATCTACACAGAAATTATTTATCAATT
Organism: Ursus americanus; assembly: GCF_024610735.1. Classification (NCBI taxonomy): domain Eukaryota; kingdom Metazoa; phylum Chordata; class Mammalia; order Carnivora; family Ursidae; genus Ursus; species Ursus americanus. The sequence goes on along the minus strand of NC_142131.1, from coordinate 17,170,928 downwards.
ATCTATTTAATTATCAATTAACTATTGACCCTTTATGTCTATGTTGTTCTGATTTGATTCACAATTTTCTAAAAATTACAGCATATTCTACATGTTCTTCTCATATGGTGATAGGAAGTTCTCTACATTAAAAAGAATTACATTAGTTTAATGCCTGAAAAATCTTAATCCAATACACAAATTCTGTAATAATGAGTAGACTTAAAACCATTATTTTTCAGCTCATGCCATGAGAAATTTAATCTAGCCATTGTTGCTGCCATCTGCTGACACTTTGGTCCTTCTCTCCATCACTTAACATACTGTAACACAGCTCACTGCGTTTTTCTATATTCCAACTTTAGCCATCACCCTAAAAGCTTTCAATGTGAACAACACATTTAAAATAATAATTTTTCATTTCCTTGGCTTTCTCCATTCTGATGACATCATTCCCACTCTCTCATCTAAAAACTCTTGTGATCAAACCCTGATTTGGTCATCAAATCAAGTGAATTAATCTCCAACAACATACTCTTATTTCAGGTCACTTATTTCAGTCTTCCCTATTAGTTGTTCTTTGACCTCATTGGAAGCTTGAGTGCAAGGACTTCTCAACTTTATTCCTGTTCATAAATACCAGTTTTTATTTTAAGTGTATCGCAAGCTTCAGGATCTAAGTCAACTTTTAAAATTAATATCCTAAATTCTTTTGCTTATACGCTTATATCATACCTGCTTGCAGGAATCCCAATCCAGAAATAACTCAAACTATTTCCTGTACCTCTAATTTGAAGAACGTAGCTTAGTGGGAATACTGCTACTACCACCATTAATTCAATCCCCAAATCTTATAGTCCCTTCAACACTGAGTTTCCTTTGTCAGAGAATAAAACCTCAGATACCTTGTCCACTTTCCTTCTCAGTGAACCTACTTCAGAAGAATTTCAAAATATATATATATATGTCTATTCTTTAAAGCCTTTGCCATAAATCTTCCAAGAAAAAAAATTTTTTTTTACCACATACGTATAATAAATTAAATAAATAAATAAATAAATAAATAAATAAATAAATAATTTACCACATACCTTAATTCAACTCTGGATCTCAAAGCCTAACCACTCTCTGCAATCTGACTTCCTCTGATATTTATATCACCAAGTTATTCCTCTAATATTGTTATTTCTCCATATTAAATGTCTATCAGTGTTTTTGTAAACCATGGGAACACTTACTGACTTCTGACAGGATATATGACATGAGGAGTTCTGCTGACCCGATTCCCAGTAAGACTGAGAAAAAAAAACTTTAAAAAACACACTCATGCAAAGCCTCTTAAAAAGGTCCTAAAGGTAAAGAGCAAATGGAGACACATCTATTAAAAAGAAGAAAAAAAAAAAAACCTATGAAAATTCAGTAAAAAAACGTCAGAGCTGATATTTGAAACGACTGTTGCAGGCCAGAACACATATCTTCTCTCCCTAGTGCCCATCTGGAGGACTTTCTTCCCGGGTGGAGCAAGACAACAATACTTCTCCTCCTGTCCCCAGCTACTTGTTGTTGAGGCTAAGTCCTGGGGTGAGTGCGTCATGATGTGGGGACCCCTTCCTACCTGCCCCCCATCATGAAGGAGGTCCTGTCCGGGTGTGGTGAACTAAGAATACTAAGACCCTAATTACTCTCCCTCCTGCTCAGAAGGTGGTGCTTCCACTCTAGGAGAGGCAGGCCAAGAAGACAACAGACTGCTTCCCAATCCCCTCAATCACGTGCTTAGCTCCTAGAGCTAGAAGTCATTCAGAGAAAAGCTTGCCATTGTCTCCCCCACCCCTAGCTCTAGAACCTGAACTCAGAGATTTTGCCTAGGGGAGAGGCAGGCCATAAGACAATTATATCCTTAAACTCGTTCCCAAAGGAGCTAACTTTATTTGCAACAAAGTATGGAGAACGTTTAACCTATAGTTGCTTTAAAAAGCATTGGAGGTTGAGGTGAAAGACAATTTGGAGGAGATTACAGATCCAATGAAAATATACTGTATGTGACATACACAGATTCTAGGCTGGCTGATTTGCAGGAGACAGCCCAGGACATAAGACAACTGGGAAAAGCCCTCCTGGGGCCAGAACAAATATGAAACGGTAATTTCAGAAATTATTCCCTCAAAGGAACCACAATTTGATTAAATTAATTTGTATAGGAATTTATGTCTCACGGTGATGTTGAAAACAACTAACCAATCAGTGGGAGAACAGTGGAGTTCAACAGATGGGTGCAATCAGAGAAAGCACAGTAGAGAGTCCTACAGGTGCCACTGCCATCCCAGGGTGACTGTGGGCATACCGAAGCTCTGCCTCTCTGAGCAGCAACATCAGAGACTTAACAGTTAAGAAAGCGTGGGGACAGACTTGACTAAAATAATATAGCCAGTCATTAACCACACTTGGCAAAAAACAGTAACAAACCCTGGAGCAGGAGAACTAGTATCCAGAGTCACTACAATATAGTATCCAAAATGTCCAGTTTTCAAGAAAAAAAATAAGAAACCTTAAAGTATTACTCATCCACTGGGTAGGAAGAAAAAAAAAAAAAAAAGACAACAGAAACTGCCTGAGAGAGTGAACAGATGTCAGATTTAGTACTGAAAGATTTCAAAGTAGACATTACAAGTGTTTATAAACTAAAGGAAAGCATAATTACAGAAGTGAAGAAAGATATAATGACAATGCCATATCAAATAGAGAACATCAACTAGGAGACATGTTTTAAAAAAGCAAATGGAAATTCTGGAGCTGAAAAGTACAGTAACTGAAATTTAAAAAAAATCACTAGGGGGCCTTATCAGTAAATTTGAACTAGCAGAATAAAAAATTTAAAAACTTGAGGATGGTTAAAGAGTATGCAAACCAAAGAACAAAACGAAAAAGAAAGAAAAATGAACAGAGCCACAGAGAACCATGGGACATCATTAAGCACACAAACAATTCACCTTTGAACAATGGGGGAGTCAGGAGCGCCTGTCCCCCGCGCGGTCAAAACCTGCATGTAACTTTTGATTCCCCCGGAAACTTAACTACTAATAGCCTACTGTTGACTAGAAGCCTTACGAATATAAACAATTAACACACAATTAACACTTAATACATGTTATATGTATTAAATACTGTATTTTTCTAATAAAATAAGCTAAAGAAAATATTTAAAAATCATAAGAGAAAATACATTTACAGTACTGTATCTATTGAAAAAAATTTGCATGTAAGTGAACCTATGCAGTTCCAATTCATGTTGCTCAAAGGTCAACTGTACAAGGTAATAGGAATACCAGGAGGAAAGGAGACAGAGAAGAAAAATAAATATTAAAAAATAATTAGTGAAGCTTCCCAAGTCTATTGAAAAATAATAACCTACATACACATCAGGAAGGTCAATGAATTGTGTCAGAAAGATACAAAGAGACCCACAACAGATCATAGTCATATTAAAAATACTGAAAGTCAAAGATGAGGAGAATATTTTTTCAGGCAGCAAGAGAAGAATGACCTTCATTTCAGAAGGATCCCAGTAAAATTAACCGTTGACTTCTTGGCAGGAATAAATGAGGCCAGAAGGCACTGGAATGACATATTCCATGTTCAAAGAAAAAAAACTGTCAATCAAGAATCCTATATTTTGCAAAGCTATCTCTCAAAAATTAAGGGAAAATAAAAACCTTCCAGATAAACATAAAGAAGAGAATTTGTTGCTATCAGATCTGCCTTACAAGAAATACTTAAAGTCCCTTAGACTGAAAGCAAGTGTACACTCAATATTAATTCAAGTCCACAGGGCGGGGGGGCGGAGAGAGCACTGGTAAAAGTAATTATAGAAAGAAAATAAATATATATAAAAAATATTTTTATCATTTACTCCCATAATGGATTTAAAAAGCAATGGTATAAAATAATACACACATAATATAATATTGGGCCTATAGTATATAGAAATGTAGGTATAGTACATTTGTCAACAACAGCACAAACAAGGTGGGAGGAAACAAAGCTGTAATGGGCTTAGGAAAGGACTACAGACAATAAAATAAACAACAATGTGTTGTTGGGTTTATAACATTAATGGATGTAATATATATAATAATAATAACATATAAAGGGGAAAGAAAGGAATAGAGAGCTTTATAGGAGTAATGTTTCTGTATCACTAGAATCAAGCAAGTATAAATCCGAAACTGATCCTGTTAAGTTAAAAAGTGTAAAGGCCAGAATTACCAGTTATAAAAAAAAAAAAAATACACTGAAGAACCATTAAGAAAATTAAAATGTCTCGTTAGAAAATATCCACTTAATCCAAAAGAAAGCAGCAGAAAAAGAATAGAGGGACAACAACAAGACATGAGACATAGAAAATAAAGAGTAAACTCACATAATCCCAACTGTATCAATAACATCAAACGTCAATGTATTAAACAATGCAATCAAAAAGGCAGATATTTCTGAAATCTGGATTTTATTTATTTTTTATTTTTAAGATTGTATTTATTTATTTGACAAAGAGACAGCGAGAGATGGAACACAAGCAGGGGGAGTGGGAGAGGAAGAAGCAGGCTCCTAGCGGAGGAGCCTGATGTGGGGCTCGATCCCATAACGCCGGGATCACGCCCTGAGCTGAAGGCAGATGCTTAACGACTCAGCCACCCAGGTTCCCCAGAAATCTAGATTTTTAAAGCTGGTTTAAAAATAGTCTGAACACAAATATTTCAGATTATAAGAACAAATAAAAAGTAAAAAGATGGAAAAAATATTATGCAAATAACAACCACTTAAAAATGGGTAAAATGTGGGAATTTTCTGCTATGTGTATTTTACCACCAAAAAAATATATTAGCAAGCTAAATCCAGCATCATAAAGAAAGAATTATATACCATGACCAACTGGCATTTAGTTCAGGAATGGAAGCTTGGTCCAACATCTGAAAATTAATTAATGCAATATATCATAGCAACAAAATTTTTAAAAATCACATGATCATTTCAAAAGGCCAACAAGAAGCATTTGACAAAATCAAACACCCTTTCATGAGGTAAAAAAGCACTCAAGAAACTAAGGGCATCTATAAACAACAACAAACAAATAAACAAAATAACACAGCTCCCATCTTATTGAATGATGAAAGATTGGTTGTTTTTCCCCTAAGATCAGGAACAAAACAAGAATCTCCATTTTTCACTTATATCCGAATTTTTGTACTGCAGTTTTATCCAGACTACTTAGAAAAGGAATAAAAGTTGCCCAAATTGGATAGGAAGTATAACCCTATTTACAAGTGACATGATCTCATATACAGAAAATCCAAAAAAAACTTCTAAAAACTATTAGAATTAATCAATGAACTCAGAAAGATTTCAAGATAATCAATACGTAAAACTCAATTGTATTCTATGCACTTATAATGATCAATCTAAAAAGGAAAGTTAGAAAACCAGTCTCTTCACAATAAGATCAAAAAGAATAAGATACTCGAGGATAAATTTAATAAAAAGAGCCAAAATTTAGACTCTCAAAATAATAAAACACTGTCATATACAATTTTTTACAACTTAAATATATTTTTAAAAATATTCTATTTCTGAGTCGGAAGACTTATTATTAAAGTGCTAAAACTCCCCCAAACTGATCTACGTATTCTATACAATTCAAATCAGAATCTCAGCCGACTTCTTTGTAGAAATCAACAATTTTTTTTTCAAAATCCATATGAAATTCCAAGGACCCAGAATAGCCAAAGCAATTCTGAAAAAGAAAAGTGAAGGACCCTGACTTTCTGATTTCAAAACTTCTATAAAGCAGTGGTTATCAAGACTGGGGCACTGGGAGAGGAAGAGACCTATAGATCCATGGAATAAAACAGAGAGCATAGAAATAAATCCATGTATCCATGGTCAATTGATTTTTGAAAGAGGTGCCAAAACCAGGGACTGTGGAAAGAAAACCCTTTTCCTTTAATGGTCCTGTGACACGTGAGTAGCCAGAAACAAAAGAATGAAGAAAGACCCCTTTCTTATACCACAGACAAAAATTAATTCAAAATGGATCAAATAACTAAATGTAAAAGCTAACACTGTAAGACTCTTAAAAGAAAACATAGAGCTAAGTCTTCATGACCTGGGATTTTGCAAAGGATTCTTAAATATGACACCAAAATCATGAGCAACTAAAGAAAAAAAAAAGATAAATTGTACTTTTCAAAATTAAAAACTTTTGTGCTTCAAAGGACACCAACAAAAAAGTGAAAAAGACAACCAATGGAATGAGAGAAAATATTTGCCAATTATATATCTGAAAAAGGGACTAGTACCTATAATATATGAAGAATTCTCACAATTCAATGTCAAAGAAAAATAACTCCATTAAAAGTTGGCAAAGGATCTGAATAGTCATTTCTCTGAAGAAAATAGACAAGTGCCTAATAAGCACACAAAAGATACTCAACATCATTAACTCTCAGTAAATGCAAACCAAAATCACAATGCAATACAACTTTATACCCACCATCATGGCTATAATAAAAAAAACAATAAGAAGTATTAGTGACAATATAGAAAAAATTTAACTCTCATAGGCTTTTGGTGGGAAGATGAAATAGTACAGATGCTTTGGGAAACAGTCTGGCAGCTCCTCAAATGATTAAACGAAGAGTTATGATCCTCTACCCCTAGGTATGTAAACAAAAAAATAAAAACATACATCCAGAAAAAAAGATTTTTTTATGAATGCTTAAAATAGCATTATTCATAATAGCTAAAAAGTGGAAGCAAATCAATGAAACAACCCAAATATCCACCAACACACTAATGGATAATGAAGGTGGTATATACATACAATGGAATATTATTCTGCTACAAATAGGAATGAAGTACTGGTACATGTTACAGCTTGTATGGACCTTGAAAGCATTATGCTAAATAAAAGACATCAGGCATGAAAGTCCATATATTACATGATTTCATTGACGAATCTCTGGCATAGGAACATCTGTAAGTAAAGAAGGTAGATTAGAGGTTGCTTAGAGCCTTTTGGCTTTCCTTTTTTCTTTTCTCTTTTCTTTTCTTTTTTTTTAACAAGGGAGCTCTTCCTCTTTGTTCCATGAATGTACCAATGTCATGTTGAGCTGAAGAAAGAAAATTGAGATTGTTGTTGAAGGCCAATCCTGCCTGCACAGGCATTTGCCATGGGGTCTGCCTTGTCACCGAAGCATAGCAGGGCTGTCCCCTCTTCCTTCTGGACTATGGCAGTTTATGAACAGAACAAATTTCCTAGTTCAGGAGCCAGACACATTCTGGGTGGATCTTAACGAAGATCCCAACACCCTGGCCTTGCCCTTAGACTCCTTTTCCTCCTCCAGGGCTCTACCCAGAACTCAGGTCTCTGTTCCAGCTACTTGTGTGTCTGCTGGGGCATAAAAGGGTGAAGCACAGGGAATGATAACTAAAGGGCATGAGGTTTTAATTTGGAGGTGATTAAAATGTTCCAAAATTTTCTGTGATGATGGCTGCACTCATCTCTGTATATACTAAAAAACATTGTTGTAGTTACTTAAATGGGTCAATTGTATGGTATGTGCAATGTATCGCAAAAGACTGTTTAAAACAACAATTATTCTCTTTCAAAATTTGGTCAGGAAACATGATGGACAATTAGTCTTTGCTCTACGTGGTGTAAGTCGGGGTCACTAATGCCACAATCTTCATTTAATAGCTCAACAAGAAAAAAAAAAGCCAAGATGGCTTCACTAACATGTGGTGCCTCCATTATCTGGAGGCTAATCAAATCTCCCTCTCTCTCTCCCCCCCTCCGCCCCCGTGCAAGCCTGAGCATCTGTATATGGATGCTTGATCTCAGGAAGGTAAAAGTAGAAGCTACAGGTCTCTTAAGTCTAATAGTAGAAGTTTGAAAACGTCTCTTCCGTCACACTCCAATGGTCAATCCAAGACACAAATCCAACTCAGATTCAAGGTGAAAGGACCTAAATTATGTGTCTTCATGAAAGTCAGGAGAGATGGGAACTGTTGGTGGGCTTATTTGGCAAAGGTTTAACCCAGTATCCCAGCTTTAAAAACTCATCAACCAACAAGGAATAACACAAACAAAACTTCTAGAACCTGTTACCTTTCCTACGTTTCCTGTCGTCTTCTTTCTCTTTATAGCCAAACTTTTGGAAAAATTTTTATTCTCTCTCCCCATTTCCTCACCTACCACCCATCCATTAATCCACCCTAAAAGGATATACCAGGTATAATAGTCATCGAATATTAAGCTCATCTGTTTCGATTCACCTTTTAAATAATTTTATTGCAGTTTCTCATTCTCTGGCTCAGTTATGAAGCATATACACCTAAGTGAGAAGAGGATTGATTTTAGAACTTTAACAAAACACTAAGTGTGAAAGCCATCTTTATGGAATAAGGAAAACTGTCAAATTTGCATTATTACAGTCAAAGCCTAGAGGACCCCATTCATAAAGTTTACCTGTAGGTAGAGAAGAGGAAATAACAATTATAAAAACTAATTGTAACATTTATTTCAAGCACTTCGCAGATACTGATTTAATTCTTTTACCATTACTATCAGGTAGACAGTTTTATAATTTTCCATATTTTATCTATTCAGGAAACTCAATGAAGTTGAGTTAAGTGTCTCAAACACACCCATAACTTTATATCCCTAGCTAACCTTGTAGTTACTCTATTATCTGTCTCCTATCTACAAGGTAAAAACTCTCTTAAGACAGGAACTTGTATACTTAGTACTGGGTACTCAGTAACTACTTGTCGATAAAATAAATGAGTAAATAAATTAATTTTGGTGACTTTTGGTGCTTTTCCCATCTTTTTAAATTTGTTTTTACAAAATCAAGATTACGAACCATACACATTTCAATAGACTGCTCTTCACCACCCGAGAAATGCTCTTTATTGTCATTATTCTTCAACGGGCTGACTTTTTAATGACTGGATATTCTTCAGCATGAGTAAACCATTTTTACTATCCAATTCCTAATTGTTGGTCATTTGAACTAATTCTAATTTGGTACTATTATAAATTATAATATAATATTCTCAATTAGAATTTATTTTAGCTGTAATTTTTAAGATAATTTTCTAAAAATTAATAGTATCAGTATTTTTTTAAACTGCGTGCATATTGACAAAGAATCACCTAGATACTTTCTACCAAGACTAGTGAATATCTCCTTCATTTTGTTTTTGGCAACACTGATAATAGAAGTTGTAAATAAATTGTAAATTCACTATTTTCAAGAAGAATTTCCTTATTTTGTTTTCGTATTTTTTATTTTCTTTTTTTTTTTTAAGATTTATTTGAGAGAGAGAGAGAGCACGCAAGTGGTGGTGGGAGGGACAACGAGAGAGAATCTTCAAGACTCCCCACTTAGGGCAGAGCCCAATGCTGGGCTCAATCCCATGACCCAGGAGATCATGACCTGAACTGAAACCAAGAGTCAGTTGCTTAACCATCCAGGTGCGCCATGTTCTCATATTTTCAAAAACTATTATTTTAAAGGCACAACATAGATGAAGAACTTTCGCAGATAGAGTTGTTCTTGGAACTACTCTTCATTTCGGATTTCACACCTGCTAACTGCCCAAGAGTTTCCATCCCTAGATACAAGGTAGCCTTCTTAAATCTTGCAAAGTAATTCAGTTCATCACTATTGTGGGAAAGAAACTTTAACTATCAACCTGGGTAGGTGGTTTGGTGAGAAATTGGAGAGATGATGTAATCCACAGGAAATATTCTACGCCCACCCCTCCTCTGTCCAGGATTTGTTACTGAGTTTTTTCTTCTACTTGCACGAACTTCAATTCCCTAGCAAGAGACCTTCACCTTTCTTTCAGACCTTGACTGAAGCTGCCATCTCCTGCCAATATTCCCACATGGATCTTTACCTATCATCTTCATTTCCTGAAAGCCCATCCCTCACTTTGTTGTCCTGTAAAATTAAGTCATCTAATAATCACCAGGCATCTTATCTATTCACACTAACCACCAGCATTTCCTCCATGGCTAGCTCCTGTAACAGACACCTCCACACCTACTTATCTTCCATGTTTCCGGTTCCCCTTAAGCACTGTGCTGGAACTTCACCCTATTTCCCACTGTCTTTTCCTAATCACTCGAAGAATCCCTAGACCCACTATTCGCTCAGCTCTCCTGTGTCATGATGAAACTACTCACAATAGTTAACAGAGTTCTTGGTCACATTAAGAGAAGGGAGTTCAGATGCAGTGTATCTAGAAACTCTTAGGGAAAAGAAAAGAGAATATTATCCTCTGCCTGGGCTGGGCACATCTGACAGATATTCAAGGCAGGTCCAAGTGTGGGGTGCTGTTATTTTATATTAGACAATACCTAATATATTTGCACTATTCATGTAGCATAGAAGGATACAATATCACAGTTTTCCGTATATAATGAGACTGATTTTTTTAATGGGCTTTAAAAAGACATAATAGCTGTACATGAATTGTAACATAGAATTTCCTTTCAGTAAAGATTTTCAGATACGTGGATGCTTTTAAATGAGATAAGGTTATTATTCAAATATATGCAACTAGACCTTCAAGAAAAAAAAAAAAAGATGGCAAACTGCTCAATATCTGAGATACTTGAGGAGCAGTAAGAGTTAGAGCCAGAAAGCTGGCCTGAGTGATCTTGGGGTCTTTTTGAATAGAATTCTGTATTTAGAATTCTGTTGTCTGTGTTTACTTTCTTCACAGACCCAGGGAACCTGGCAAGCCTATTGTAATTAGAAATTACAATTTAGAGCTGGAGCAAAATGGAATGGTTAAATGCAGACACACCTAGGCAGCAGGCAGCCCTTCTGGCAGTCTGCTCTATTGTGTTGTTCTTCATGATTTCTAATCCAATTGCATATTTAAGAAACTTAAACATTTTTAAAACCAAAAGAACTCAAGAGAGAAATGTTTTTCTTTTATAGGGCCTCGGTATCTCCAAAAGAAAAGCAAAACCCTCCTGCCAAAGGAAAATGTTTTTGTCGTATTTTAGATTTATCGTTACACATGGGTGGGAGGATGGAAGAAACCCAACATGGTTCTTGCTGTCATATTTCCTTTTTTATACCTTTGTTTTAAATGCTGTCATTGAGTTCAGGGGCCAGGAGAGGGAGACGTTAATATGGAGATCATAGCATGGATCTTTCTGAGAGGTTTCTTTTGTTCTTGGTTCAGTTTCCACCAGATTAGACTGGGAATATTGAGGAGGCCACAGGACTGAAGGTTGTAAAAGTCAAGAATCTTTGTTTTCAGCGATAATCTTATAACAAATGGGAGCCAGGTGTGCAATATTTGAGTTGGCTGTCTTTCAGGGTTTTTATTTATTTTTCTTTAGGTATGCAACAACTAGGCAGGCTAAAATGAAAATGCAATTTTGTAATGCCTATTTTGGGTGGTGTTTAAAATTATTGAGTAATTACAACAGATTATAAGGAAAATATGAATAAAAACACAAGCCCTTGGGATAATGCATAAACTTTGGAATCCTCCCAAATATAATAAGCCTTTCATCCTCAACTGTTCAGATCACATGAGGCCACCCATCTGGCTTAAACTCCTTCAGACGTACACTGTTATAGGTCACTGACAGTATTCATGGATTATGGAGTCAAAGAGGTGGAAGAGACCTAGAAAGGATCTAATGAATCTCTTCTTTTGACTACTCAAAGTCTGGCCCAGCTCAGTGGTAAACCTGAAATTAGTAATTAGTTCTTCCACTTTTAAGCTTCGTTTGCACTTTCTTCCTTCTAAAACTTTTGCTCTCATTTCATAATACAATGCTTGGTAAGTTATGGGAAAAATAGTTTTTAAATGAGTACAGCTGAATCCATACATACATCAACTCCAAACACTCTGTATTTCTCAAAAGATCACAACCTGTAGAGGACGTCTCTGCCAGTCATCTATTTCCCCATCTTTTGATTTCTGCAGCCTGATTTCCCTTAAATAAAATTCCCACCCATGGGAATTGGGCCAACTACATTCACAATTCTACTGGAGTCAGATCGGTCCAATGAGAATGTCATATCACCTGGCCCACCATGATTATTAGGTCATGCCACTGGTCCCTGAAACAAATCAGTCTGAGTCAACTGTAGGACTTTTACAAATACACCCTTCATACAGGTACTCCCTAGTTGCTGTGGTTATTAGCATGCCCGAGTAGAGATGTGTTGTTGCTGGAAAGCATCATATGAGTAAAAGGGAAAGCATCTGAAAATGTAAGATAATCCAGGAAAAATAAAGATCATAAAAGTACATAGAAATGGGTAGGATAAGTGCCCTCTGGTTCAGAGGTGCTAAATTATATGAGTTCAAAAAAGTATTAGTGTTGTGTACACTCTACTTCATTACACATTTTTCTGAACTCTTGTAGTAATCAAATTCTGTATTCCTTACATATTAGACTGACACCCCAAAACCATCATTTTTCAAAAATTAGGTAGCAAATAAAACTACCGTGTGTTTGTGTTGATTTTCACTTCTTTTATCCCCATGGAATTCTTAAATATTACCTTATTTTAAAGGAGTTACTCTGAACAGAAGTTATTCTAAGACACCACAAAAGGGGGTATTTGAAAGCTAGAATAATTGCATGAGAAAAGGAAATAATGTGTGGATATTTTTCACATTCCAACCCTGTATTATACTTAGAGATGATAACTATGAGTAGGAATCCAATAGGAAGTTAATCCTGTCTTATTACAAATGTGTGTATTCATTGGTACATAAAGCATTCCTATATTTATGGAGAAAAATAACGTTGAACTGTATATAAAATAGTCAGACATAGTCAAGTACATTTTTTTTTGTCCTCTTCTTTTTAGCAAATATCCTTTCTTTATATGCTTGAACTGTGTTCCTTTTTTGTTTTCCTGTTATTGGCACAGTATGGACTAAGACCATAAAGGAGATAATTTAAGGGCAACTTCATACCTGAAAAGTTGAAATCATTGGTTTCCCCTTACAGAAGACTCCCTGGGGAACATAATACAGGGAATCATGGGCAATTTACAACTAGTTGTGATATGTATCTCTCTGATATAAAAAAAAAAAAATCAATGGTTTCCCCCCTTTAAAAAAAAAGAAAAAAGGCCTTCCTGGGGACCAAAGAGTAGAAGGTCAAAACAGCTTCCAAGTTTGCATGCCTGTTTGTTAAAAATAGCAACCAGTTCTTCAAGTAATGACACTTTGGTCTCTGGGCTAGAGAACGTAGCCCTGCATGCTCTGCCACCTCTACCACCGTGCTAGGATTACATAGAGGTTCTTACCTGGATGAGAAATGAAGGATTTTCAGGATGAAATATGCCTCATGCACCTGCTACTCTCTTACCTGAACTATGTGCCTGATGACCCTCCACTCCCTAACCCAACCTTACTTTAGAAAGAGAAAATCTTTGTCACATTTGTACACAACCATGAGTTTGTTTTCTTCCTAAGCCATTTCCTTGTACCCAAAATTTAGGAAACATAGCATAAGAATGCATCAGTGACCTATAAAATATGCTGGGTCAAACAGCTTAACTTGGTGCCAAAATCTGGTTAAGATATTTGTAAACATCTCAGAAGGTGCTGATACGTTTGTGTGTGTGTGTGTGTATGCATGTGTGTTTAGAGGAACACATATCAACATGTTAAATCAAAACGCATTTTAGTCTTAGAATGGGCTTTTCAAAAGTATTTTGTTAACCCCTTAAGCATAATTCTGGACAACCTGAATCACTTCAATGACAATATTGGGACATTTAAAACAAGCTAGAGTATGAGACTTACTGTCAAAATATATCACTTCCTTGTTAGAAATCAAAATCCTATGTATTCTTTAAATTCTTTCCGCTGAATAAAGCTATATGGGTTTCACTGGAAAACCACATGTTCAGTCTCCACAATATTTACAATCTTATTTGATAAATGTGACAGAAATGTGTGGTGGTAGGATGTGTGTGTGTGTGTGTATCCTGTCTTATTGTTAACCTCAGATTTCCAAGTTGCATGAAATTTCAAATACTGAGAAATGGGAGAGAAGAAAGAAAATTTAATATTCTTGTGAGAATATTACATGAAATTTAATGCAATATTTGCTAACGTTGACTAGGATCCTAAACAACTTTCATTTGACAAACTGTGGCTTCCAGTTTTCAATGACTGAATAAAATTTTTCATGTATGATGAATATTGTACTGGTCTATTTTTTTTTTTTTTAAGATTTTATTTATTTATTTGACAAAGATAGAGACAGCCAGCGAGAGAGGGAACACAAGCAAGGGGAGTGGGAGAGGAAGAAGCAGGCTCATAGCAGAGGAGCCTGATGTGGGGCTCGATCCCATAACGCCGGGATCACGCCCTGAGCCGAAGGCAGACGCTTACCGCTGTGCCACCCAGGCGACCCTGTACTGGTCTATTTAGTTGTTGCATCAAAAGCCAACATTACACTATTATGAGGAGATCTAAATGGTATGGGAAATCTGATATAGAGGAACTATTTTACTGAAATACACTATAAAATCTTTAAACTCTAAGAATATGAAACAATTTTTCTATTATTATTTGTAGCCATAAGGTAAAAATTAATCAAGTATTCCAGCATCATAAATATTTAATTTTTCTATTATAGTTTTATCAAAATTACCTTTAAGAGTTGATTTTATTCAATGGTGTCCAGAGCTTTGGGAGGAAGAGAGGATTGACTAGGCGAAGTACAGATTTTCCTTTAATTTTTTTACAATGATGAAAATAGTATATAGGACAACATGAAGGTAGATACAGGACACCAACCATTTGCTAAAACCTCTAAGACTTTACCAAAAGAGACCCTTACTGTATACAAATAAAAAAGGTAATATTGGGGAGATTAAAGGGCTCCAGGATGAAATGCAGACTGCGATAAAAGAATCTAACTATATTATAAATTTATGAAATAACCTCACTGAAGACGGTGTTGCCCCATCTGCTGACCAAAGTAACTTTAGAAAAGAAGGAAGACTGTAAAACTAAAGGCAAAAGGAAATATTCTGGAAGCCCTGTATTCTAGTTGATTGTTTTCCATGGGGGTAGGAGTTAATAATTCTAATGCTGTAAGAAATGTATCCTGGAATTAAACAATAACTGGATGCCAGAGTGTAGGAGCCAGTTCCTTAATGTTGGAGTAGATTACAGATAAGCAATGGGATGAGGCTAGAATCCATGTGGTAATGCATTAAAGTTATATATATTTGTTGTGTCTATATATATATAGAGAGAGAGAGAGTTGTGTTTATTTATCAGTATATACTCATCAAAATGCTGATTTTCCTAAATATATATATACAAATAATACAAAATATTAAACAACACATGTAAGTGGTTATAAATGTATAAGGTACACATGTATAAAAGATACATTTCCTTGCTCTATTATTGGATTATAACCCAAGGAATAAAATAATTATCCATAATAATATAATTATTTAATAAGTGAATGAGAATAGATAAATCCCCCATGCAGAAGACAGTCTCTTCAATAAATGGTGCTGGGAAAATTAGACAGCTACATGCAAAAGAATGAAACTTGACCACTCTCTCACACCATACACAAAGATAAACTCCAAATGGATGAAAGACCTCGATGTGAGACAGGAATCCATCAAAATCCTAGAGAACATAGGCAGCAACCTCTATGACATCGGCCAAAGCAACTTTTTCATGACACATCTCCAAAGGCAAAAGAAACAAAAGATAAAATGAACTTGTGGGGCTTCATCAAGATAAAAAGCTTCTGCACAGCCAAGGAAACAGTCAAAACAGCTAAGAGGCAGCCCACGGAATGGGAGAATATATCTGCAAATGATGCTACAGATAAAAGACTGGTATCCAAGATCTACAAAGAACTTCTCAAACTCAATACGTGAGAAACAAATAAATCATAAAATGGGCAGATGATATGAATAGACACTTTTCCAATGAAGACATACAAATGGCTAACAGACACATGAAAAAATGTTAAAAATCATTAGCCATCAGGGAAATTCAAATCAAAACCACACTAAGATACCACCTTATGCCAGTTAGAATGGCAAAAATGGACAAGGCAAGAAACAACAATTGCTGGAGAGGATGTGGAGAAAGGGGATCCCTCCTACATTGTTGGTGGGAATGCAAGTTGGTACAGCCACTCTGGAAAAGTGTGGAGGTCCCTCAAAAAGTTAAAAATTGAGCTACCCTACGATCCAGCCATTGCACTACTGGGTGTTTACCCCAAAGGTACAGACGTAGTGAAGAGAAGGGCCATATGCACAATGTTCATAGCAGCATTGTCCACAATAGCTAAATCGTGGAAGGAACCGAGATGCCCTTCAACAGATGACTGGATTAAGAAGTTGTGGTCCATATATACAATGGAATATTACTCAGCTATCAGAAAGAACGAGTTCTCAACATTTGCTGCAACACGGACAGCACTGGAGGAGATAATGCTAAGTGAAATAAGTCAAGCAGAGAAAGACAATTATCATATGATTTCTCTCATTTATGGAACATTAGAACTAGGATGATTGGTAGGGGAAGAAAGGGATAAAGAAAGGGGTGGTAATTAGAAGGGGGAATGAAGCATGAGAGACTATGGACTATGAGAAACAGGCTGAGGGCTTTCGAGGGGAGAGGGATGGAGGAATGGGGTGGACTGGCGATGGGTGGTGAGGAGGGCACGTGTAGCATGGTGCACTGGGTGTTATACGCAACTGATGAATCATCGAACTTTACATCAGAAACCAGGGATGTACTGTATGGTGACTAACATAATATAATAAAAGAACATTAAAAAAACTAATAAAAAAAAATTCCAAATAATTTATATACTCTGTTCAAGGAAGTAGACCATAACTCCCTATTATTCAAGTGTGGGCTGCAGACAATGACTTCTTTCCTGGGAGTAGGGTATGGAAAGTGGAATAGGGGCGCCTGGGTGACACAGCGGTTAAGCGTCTGCCTTCGGCTCAGGGCATGATACCGGCGTTATGGGATCGAGCCCCACATCAGGCTCCTCCGCTGGAGCCTGCTTCTTCCTCTCCCACTCCCCCTGCTTGTGTTCCCTCTCTTGGTGGCTGTCTCTATCTCTGTCGAATAAATAAATAAAATCTTAAAAAAAAAAGTGGAATAAAGAGTAACTTTACAGTTGAGAAACCTAACAAACCTTACCTCAGTCAGGTAGGTGATTGAGGTTAAAATCAATGGTGATAAATCATGTTGATGACTTGTACCTTTGATATGACGTGATGTGATGAGAAAGGCATTTTACTTCTGTGATATGTTTCCCAAAATCATAAATGTAATCATGATTTTTAAAAAATCTAACAAATCCCAATTGAGAATCATTCTGCAAAATATTTACTGGTGCTCCTCAAAAGGGTCAAAATCAATAAAAGCAAGAAAGTTGGACAATTATCTTAACACAGAGCCTTAAAGACACGATAACTAAGTGGAATATGGTATCTTGGAAAAGATCCTGAAACAAAGGACTTAGGTAAAAAAGGAAATCTGAATATAGACCTTAATTAAAAATAATGAATATCAATATTGGTTCAATAATTGTGAAAATTGTACCATGGTGTTATAAAACTTTAATAATAGGGGAAATGGATGTAGGTATAGGGAAATTCCCACTATCTTCATGACTTTCCTGCTTATCAAACACCAATCTAAAATTTAAAAGTCATTTAAGAATTGACTTGAGTTTAACTTGGAAAGAATGATAAACTCTTCACATCTTTGAAGGCTTTCTATCCACACCTCAAGTGAAATTACTTTTACTCTCAACCTTCTTTAGTATAAAGAGAACCTTCAGTAATGAGGTGCTTGCCTTGCTCACTCCCACCTCTATTAATTGCCCAGGTCATTCTTACCTCTGACAATGACCTCCTCCTTCCTCTTTGACTACTTAACTCTCCTTGAAAGCACACTTTAAACCATACTTTTAGGAGACATTCCATATTCTTTTGGCATTTTTTTTTACTCAAGAATACTTGCAGGATTTTAGTCTTTATCCCCAAATTTAGCATGGAAATATTTAAGGTCTTAGATTGCTTATTATGTTTTTGTGCATGTAAGTGTCAGCTCTCCAAAATATGAACATGAATTGTGCTGTTTATTTCTTCTGTATTCTCCTTAGCAAGTAAATCAAGCTATTTTTTTTTGCTAAATAGATATTTTATTGATTTTATAATGTGAATTGGCAAATATATGATATCAGAAAGTGAATATATTTTCCACTGTTATTTTACTTGAAGATGAAGATGGATTTTGGATAAATATTTTAAAATTAGAATATGGAAGCAGAAAATAAGTACATGAAAATTGAAAATAAGACTGAGAAATATAAAAGGAAATACTTAGTTAGAGCAGGACTAAGAAGGCCAAAGGGGAGATCATGCCAATTTCAAGGAAGAATTAATCATGTAATTGGTTCTTTTATGAAAGAGTAACAATGATAATTACAAACAAGAAGAAACAGGATGTATTTTTACCTATTTATATTTTTAATAAATATGTGTGTTTTCCATTTATTTTAATAGAGATTTCACATATAGTGAAGGGTTAAGTTCTTTAGACAAGAACTTGGTTCTTTTCCTACATTGCCTTATACTTACTGAGCAAGAAATATCTTAGAGAATTTTTAAAAGAACCAGACTTGAATCATGTGGCAAGAGAACACATTGTTCCCAGTATCTGTTCTGGTAAGTGAAAAGCTGGGCACATGGATACTCAGATTGCATTTCTAAGTGCTCACAAGATCTTGGTGTGGCCTTGTGATTACATTCTGGCCTGTGATATATAAGTACAAGATTTTCTGGCAGTTTCCAAGAATCTTCCTCAAAGGATAGCTGACACATTCTCTTTGTTACCTTTTGTTATTCTTTCTGATTTTTAATTACTCAAATATTGCCTGAGGGACTTTTCCCCCCATCAGGAATCACATAAAATTGATTTTTTAGTTTTGCCAAGAGTCCAAATTGCCAGCTGCTATTTCAGATCTTCAAATGAGAGATAAATTAATTTTGATCAAAATTGGAGAGTTTGAGAGAAAACAAATACCAACTGAAGAATTTATTTAAAATTCAATCCGTCAAAAAAATACTCCCTCCAAAGTAGCAATCCTTTACCTTTAGGAATTCTAAGTTGCACTGAAAAACTTGAAAAATATTGAAAATAATGTGAGGATCTGGCTGTGGAAATAGTACACAAACTGATAGAAGTAGAGCAGCAATTAAGTATTTCCTTAAAAAAAATCTATTATTAAATTGAATCCACAATAGACACATGGTTTAAAGGACTCAACTGCTATCTGGTAGTCCATTAACACCTAGAACTAAGTAAGATACATTTTAGAAAGGAAGGGGGGAATAAAATGTTTTAAGTATCTTTCTCCAGTTTTACAACTCAAATATTATCTGTACCCCCCCCCCCCCAAATCACACTCAATGTCTTGGGAAGTTAAAGGGTTTTTTTTGTTTGTTTGTTTGTTTTCAATCAAGCAGTTTGTAAATAGTAGAGTTTGGGTTTGTACATGGGTCTGTTTCTGGGAGTTCTTACAACATTTTAGCTTTCCTTTTTTTTAAGATTTTATTTTATTTATTTGAAAGAGTGAGCAAGAGAGAGCATGCACAAGCCGAGCAGGGAGCCTGATATTGCCGGGCTGGATCCCAGGACCCTGGGAATCATGACCTGAGCCTAAGGCAGACGCTTAACCGACTGAGCCAAACAGACACCACTGTTAGCTTATATCTAATGAAGGAAGAGTGAAGGAATTTTGTTATCTTTGTTGGTGCTTTTTTTAATTGTTTGAACAGGCATATACCTGGAGGAAAGTTTCCTTTAGGGAAGAAAACAAGGAAAAATTTAAAGTTGTTTGTATTCAGTGGATAAATCAAATTATGGGAAAGTTCAGGCCACTTATTCTGAAAAGGCAGATTGCTTCCTTCTTATTTTTATGCTAATTGCATAATATTCACTGGCATGTGGAAATAATGGTATTTTCCTCCTATTCATATTCAGCAACTCAGTTATTCTCAATCTGAGTCTCTATGGTAATATATTAGATTTCTTTTTATTATTTAAACAGGAATCTGAAGAAAGTTGTTCAATCAGATTATGAATATCTAGACACTAGGTCCATCCAGTTTGAAAAGGAAAGGAACGCAAGATCTTGATTTAGTTCAATCTGTAGTTCTTTCTTTTGTGAAGATTCTTGAACTAAGTGCTTGAATAAATTTAGTTATATGTGTTTCATAGATACCAAGAACATCAGACTTTCAGAAGTTACTTTACTTCTTGGCAAATCATTATTTCTTTAAAGTATTTCAAATACCCAATAAAAGAAGCTCCTTCTCCATTAGTACACTCACAGCCAACAACATTTGGAAAGATAAAGTGAAATGAAACAGAAACACATGGATTCTATTGCTTTAAAAATAACATGAATTTAAAAAATTATTGGGAAAGTGTCTAGCAAAATGGGTTGTTCTAAAACCAAAACACTTAAAAAATGGATTAATAAATTTCAGAAACTCTAACAAGGAAAAAACAAACAAAACAGAAAACTGCTTTTCAGTTGAAGCCAAAAAAAGGTAATTTTAATTTGGTTTTATGTCAGAATTCTCTGTTTTGATTCGGGTAACAATATTTCATGTAAATTAATAATGTCACATATAAGTAATTGTCCTATTTTATACAGACAGAAAGAACCAATAAATGTGTCCCCTTGACCTGTCCTATAAGATGATCTGACTCTCGTCATCCTCCCTCTTGCAGTGGCATAAGAGAAGGGAGCAAAATCTAACTGGATCACTCAGCTTAACCCGTGGTCTCAGCTATTTCAAGGCTGTGATTGTGTGAGTGTCCTGTACAGTACCTAGCACTTAGGAGGCACCTAACTGACAGCTGTTAAATAAACAAATTAACTGAGACCACCAAGAGTTTTAAATATGGAATTTTAAAAAGATAAAGCAATTGAATCCCAGTGAAATTAAATGATTTGCCTCTAAGATTATGTGAAACCAGAATGTGAACTTATTTGATTCCCTACTCCCATCTATATGGATCTCAATATCTAAAGGAAGCCTTTTCAGAACTATAAATTTAAATCCATGTGATAGCTAAATAGTATTAATAAGAACTGAAGAATATGGGAGTATAAAAGTTAAAGGGTAGAATACAAAAATGCCTTAGTCCCTATTCATTCTTTGAACATGAAAATGTGAAAGAGTAGAAAAATGGAGCGGGTAGGATGGAGGAAGTTAGGTAAGAAAAAGTTCAAATACTGAGAATTCCAAGGAAGCCACACTATCATTCATTACATGAGTCATCTCAGTTGTTTTCAAAACATCACTAGAATTTACTAAACATAGATTTGCCTTTGGGTTTCATTATACTTTCAAACCACATCATTTCACCCTTGATTTTTATTTTGGACAATCTCACATAGCAAAGCAAACTCAAAAATTTCAGGTATACTTGAGATTTTATCTATGCCTCAATTTTTTCTCATATGAATATCTTTAAAACAGAAGATTTCCAATTGGAAATTAAATCTTCTTTAAATTGCAATGTAAGTAAAGTGCCATATATTCTTTGGTTAACAAATTAATAGAATATTAGGAATATCAAATTTGTTTAAAACTACTCAAATTTTGATTCCATTATAATTTAAACACAATAATATAGTAAATCTAAATGTCATATTTTTTAAGGTACAAAGATTTATTTCTTATATTGGGGGACTTTCACCATTTCATCCTGCTGAAATCTATCCAAGGAAA
This sequence comes from Ursus americanus, assembly GCF_024610735.1. NCBI lineage: Eukaryota > Metazoa > Chordata > Mammalia > Carnivora > Ursidae > Ursus > Ursus americanus. The sequence goes on along the minus strand of NC_142131.1, from coordinate 17,149,074 downwards.
TGGACAATGTAGCATGACTTGTCTATTTACTGACTTAGGAAATTCTGATAATATTAAATACAATTATCTACAAATTATTAAAATCGATGAATAACTTTACATATGGATAACTGTATTTCCAACTTATCTTTGATTTTTTTTCTTCATTAGGGCACCCAGGAAAGTGACTCGGGCAATAGTGGAGTTCACACTTTGATTTGTACTGAAGAGAATAAAACTTATAGAGGTTAATTTCATCAAGGTTCACAAAACTAGTAGTTTCACAGAGCTAGTTAGGAGCCAAACCGGGATTTGCCTGATGCCAGACTGCAGGTTAACATGAAGGAAAGATTTAGAATTTGCAACCAATGGAAAAAAAAAATATGTATAAGACTGTGATGTTGACATTTGCAATCAAATAGCAATGGTACGTATGTCTGTTAGACAATTATGGGCAGTTGAGATCTCTGAGATAAAATATACAATTCCCCATGTGAGGTGTTCGAAATTTCTAGTCCTATATACCTTCCTAGACATCTTTCAGCTCTCTGCGGACTACTTAATCTCCTTTCCCACCACCCAGATAAAGCGATATACTCTCTCCAGTGAACTCCCAGGACATTCTTTTCACAATTATAAAATTACACTTACCAACAACACATTGTGTTGTTATTATCTAATTGTATAAATTTCTTTCTTGTTAATAAAAATTCATTTCTGGAAGGAAAGGCATTGGGATTTATTCATATTTATATTCCTAACTTTTGGTGCAGTACTTACTATATTATAAAAGTTTAACGAAGGAAATGGAGTTTGAGTGCATAAATTAGTATCAGAATTCTAGGAAGATTAAATATCAAAAAGTTTTAAGAGTATAAATAAAATGCGATATCTGCAACAGTAAGCTAGGGGAGCCACATCATAAGGTATAGCAGCAAAGCAAGAGTAAGGAAAAAATCAGGATGAGTAAGCAAGATTGAAACCTGTGAGTAGACCAGTGATGTCACTGAAATCACAACAATGATGAGGAATTAGACAACTTAAATCAGAACCAACCAAACTAGGCAAAGGGTCAAGGCCCGAAACCAGTGACCCAAGTGATAAAATCCTTAGGTACAGCCCATGTTACAAAGCAGACATCACTGTCAAAGCAGAATCAAGCAAAATGAAGATAGAAATTATCACCTCCAAAAAACAAGACTACCCTCATGGACCTTAAATTTTAAGTAATATAATGTATTTGGAAAAGGCCACTCTTCATGAATGCATCTTCAATACACCATTACAGCCAGTCCTACCACCTGAGAGCTTGAGATTGGTGAGAGTAGGCAGGAAGAAAGGAGTTCAAATGCTTTCCAATGCTTTTTTAATATTTCAGAACTACCTATTCCTTTGAGATTCTGATTTTTTAAAATACTATTACATGCACAGAAACATACAATTTTACATTCACAGTTCAGGGGCAATGGATTTTCTCAAGACTTCCAGGTACTTCTGTGACTGTAGATAGAACACTTGGAAAGAAACTGTATGAGAGCTAAATTTAAATTATGGAATTATTCCATACTCTGTCTAGAATATGGAATTAGGTAATTGCCACCACAGGTAAGTCAAGTGACTAACTGGTAACTCTTAAAATTTTTGCTTGTTTGTTCTTCATTGGCTTGATTTCCCAGTGGTGTCCTTTAAATTGCTGAACTTACTTGTATGTACACAAGTACAGAGCTGTTACTAATTTTTTTTATCTGAAATTAAATAATCTATAGTATGCCCATAATTTAAGAAAAAAAATAGTATCTCATGTATTTTAAAGTCCTCACACATGTACCTTATTTAAAATTGTTAAATTTTTTTAAAAATAAAATGTCATTAAATTTGTACTTGCTTTAGGGGGCGTCTGGGTGGCTCAGTCAGTTGAGGTTTGACTCTTAGTTTCAGCTCAGGTCATGATCTCATGGCTGTAGGATCAAGCAACACAATGCGTTCCACACTTAATGGGGAGTCTGCTTGAAATAGTCTCTTCCTCTGCCCCTCCCCCCCCAAACAAATAAATCGATCTTTAAAAACATTTCCACTTGCTTTAAGTATAAAGTAACTTTTTCATTAATGGATTTTTTTTTAACTGAGTGTTAGCAAGCATACAAAGATGATTTAACCATATTTAAAAAAATAAAATCCATCAAAAACCCTAAGGATTCAATGCAATCCCCATCAATATACCAAAGGCATTCTGTATATAAATAAAGGAACAGCCCTAAAATTTGTGTGGAACTACAAAATACCTGGAATAATCAAAGCAATTGGGGGGGGGAGGACAAAGCTGGAAGTATCATGCTTCTGGATTTCAAACTATACTACAAAGCCATAGTAATAAAAATAGTATTGTATTGGCACAAAAACAGATGCATGCACCAATGGAATAGGAGAGAGAGCCCAATATTAAACCCTGGCATATATGGTCAACTAATATTCAGCAAGGGATCCAAGAATACCCAATGGGGAAAGGATGGTCTCTCCAACAAAAGGTGCTGAGACAACTGAAGAAACATATACAGAACAATGAAAATGGACCCCTATCTCACACCACTCAAAAAAACTGACACAAAAAATATCAAAGCCCTAAGTATAAGACCTGATACCATAGACCTCCTAGAAGAAAATGTAGGGAAGAAGCTCATCAATATTTGTCCTATCATTAAGTTTTTGGACATAATGCCAAAAGTGCCAACAACAAAAGAAAAAAAATAAAACTTCATCAAACTCAAAAGCTTCTACACAGCAAAATGAACCATTAAGGAAATGAAAAGACAACATAAATAGTGGGAGAAAATTTTTGCAAATCATAAGGTGTTAATATCTAAAATGCATAGAATTCACTCAACTCCATAACAAAAATAATCTGATTAAGAAATGGGAAGAACTAAATAGACATTTCTCCAAAGAGGATATCAAAATGGCTGACACATGAAAAGATGTTCAACATCATTAACTGTTAGGGAAATACAAATCAAAACCACAAGGAGGTATCCCCTGATACCTGCTGGAATCGCCATCACAAGAAGACAAGAACAACAGTACTGATGAGGATGTGATGAAAAGAGGACCCTTATATATCACTGGTAGGAATGTAAATTGGTCCCACAACTATGGAAAACAATATGGAGGTCCCTTAAAAAAATTAAAAATTGACCCACCATATGATCTAGCAATTTCACTTCTGGGTAAATACCCAAAGGAAATGAAGACAGGATTTTGATGAGGTATATGCAATCCCATGTTTATCACAGCTGAGATATGGAAATGACTCAAGTGTCCATCAATTAATAGAGTGGATTAAAAATGCAGTACATATGTATAATAGAATATTTTTTATCCATAGGAAAGGAAGATATCTTCCCATTTGTGACAGCATGGATGGACCTTGAGCACATTATGCTGAATGAGATAAGTCAGATACAGAAAGAAAAAGTACAATATCACTTATATAAAGAATCTAAAAAAGTTCAACTTGTAAAAAAAAAAAAAAGTAAAACAGTGGTAATTAGGGGATGGAGGGTGGGGATAAGGGTGATGGTGTTTATATCAAACTAAAAAGCATATACATAGCAAAAGAAGCCATTGACAAAAGGGAAGCTACTGAATGGGAGAAGGTGTTCTTAAATGATATATTTAATAAGGAGTTGATATCTGAAACACATAAAGAACTTACACAACTCAATATGAAGCAAAAAAAAAAAAAAAACAGAAAACAAAAAAAAAACAAAAATGGGAAGAAGACCTGAATATTTTCCAAAAAAAAAAGCAGAAATGGACAAAAGACACAGGCAAAGATGTTTAACATCACTCATTATCATGAAAATACAAATCAAAACCACAGTGAGATATCACCTTACACCTGTCAGAATAGTTAGAATCAAAAGAAAATAACAAGTTTTAACAAGGATATGGAGAAAAAGGAACACTTGCACACTGTTAGAATGTAAATTGGTGCAGCCACTGTGAGAAACAGTATTGTTTCTTCAAAAAATTAAAAAAAAATTATCATATGATCCAGTAATTTTACTGAATATTGACCCAAAGAAAATGAAAACATAATTCAAAAAGATTATGCACCCTATGTTTATTGCAGCATTATTTTACAACAGCCAAAATACCTAAATTTCCATTGATAGACAAATGGATAAACAATATGTGGTATATGTACAAGGGAATATTACTCAGGCATTAAAAAGAATGAGATCTTGCCATTGTGACAACATGGACAGACCTAGAAGTTATTATGCTAAGTAAGCCAGAGAAAGGTAAATACCATATGATTTCAGTTATACATGGAATTTAAAAACATAATGAACTAACCAACAAAACAAACAAAAAGTAGAAATGGTCATAAACACAGAGATCTGATGGCTGCCAGAGGTGAAGGGGTGGAGAGACGGGCAAAATGGGTGAAAGGGAATGGGAGTTACAGGCTTGTACTTACAGAATGAGTAAATGAGGGCAATTAAGAACACAGCATAAGGAGTATGGTCAATAGTATTGTAATAGCATTTGTATGATAATAGCATTTGTAGGATGGTAGCTACACTTGTGGTGAGCCTATGCTCATCATGTATAGACTTGTTGAATCTCTACATTATACACCTGAAACTAATATAACACTGTGTGTTAATTATACCTCATTAAAAAAAAAAAGTGATGGTGTTTAAGGGTATAAACTTGTTTTGAGTAAATAAGCCAGTAGAGCTTTAGTGCACAATATAATGAATATAGACAATAATAGTGTAGTATAATTATGTGATAAATATGATTGTTGATATAGCAGTATTTTAATATATAAATACATCAAAGTAATACACTGTACACTTTAAACTGGCATGATGTTACACATCAAATATGTATGCATGGTAACAAGTGGTAATAAGACTTATTGTGAAAATCATTTTGTAATGTATTAAAATATTGAATCACTATGATATACATCTGAAATTAACAGGATATTTTATGTCAATAATACTTTAATAAAAAAATTTAAAAAATAAAATCCATACATCACTAAGACAACTTGGAGCATAATTTTTCTTTTGATGATATAGAAGTCACTGAATCACGTAGAAAATAATTTTATAAACATACTGGTTTTATTATATAGAAATTACTTATTATATGGTCTGTGTCTCTATACTGCCAGTTTCTGGAAAGTAGGTTCTATGCATCATTAATTATTTTATTACAAGAATTAGCACATTACCCATGGATCTCAATGCATGTTCCATTTACAGAAATGTAGGGTGGCTGGAATAGTGTGTGAAAGAGGTGATGCTACAGTGAGGGTGGGGTGAGAGTTGTGTCTAAAATGCGTTCATTAGCATTATAAATGCCTTGAGGGGTGGAGTTTTATTCTGGAGGCAAAGGGAAACTGTAGGAAGTTGTTTCAGTAGATGTGGAAAAAAAAAAAGTTTGCATTTTAGAAAGACAATCCTAATTTGATTGAAGATGGAAACCAGAGAAAAGAATAGAAAACAAGAGGCCTGACAGGAGGCAGTTAAAACTCATTAGGAGAATCTAGATGAAAGCTAAATAGTCTAGATGAAGAACATCTGCACCAAAGCAGTGCCCCTGCCCCTCCCCCCCAAGAGTAATAAAAAATAGTTTCCAGGAAAAAAAAATATACATATTGTGATTATTTGGAGCTTAACTTACAAATTCAAAAGTCATTCAGTATTAAGAAATGTATTAATACAATTAATTATAGTAGCACATAAAGCACTTGTTACCTGTGCTCAGAACACATACTTCTCCCCCATACATTTTGAAGGCTTTCTCCACCCCAGGCCATTTTGGCGTTCATTTATATGTCATCTATGCAAGAGGTCTTAATGGACCACCCTTTTTAAAGAGGTATTTAGTACCTTTCTAGAACCCCTTATTCTGTTTATTTTTCTACCTAACAGTAACTGCTACCTTATCCGTCTTCTTTACTGAAATGCTAGATGTGTGGAGCAGGGACTTTGACTATTTTAACCATTACTATATGCCCAGGATTTAGAACAAATTTGAGAGTAAGTGCTCAAAAACTAGTTATGAGTTACTGATAAGATGACCTTCATATATATATAAAAATACATCTGGTATAATTTCAAGATTTTGAAAGTAAAAATTAATATTTTCTTTGTACACCATCATCGCAAATGTCAACATCACCCTTAATGAGAAAGCACTGGGAGTATTCCTTTTAAAATTAAAAACATGAACATAACAATATTCTTTACTCCACTCCCATTTTTCATTTTTTTGGAACAAGTAACCAGTATAACTAGATAAAAAAATATAAGCATTGAAAATGGTGATTTATCTGGAGAATCCAAGAATGAAGGTAAAAAATTATTAGAACTAATGAGAAAACTAAGATTTCTGTACATAACATAGAAATAAATATCTCTATGGCGTTTGAATAAGAAAGGTTTTCTTGGAAAACACAAAAATGGTAGAGTGATAATTGATAAAAAGACTACAATGAAATGAAAACATTTTAATAAAAGGGACAATGAAGTTAAAAACCAGCTACAAACTAGCAAAAGATATTTGCAATGGAAAAATTTGACAATGGATTGGCACCTAGATTTTAAAAAGAATTCCTATGAATTGGTAAGAAACATTCCAAATACCGAGCAGAAAAATGTATGAAGGTTTGGAATAAAAAATGGAAAATGATAATATAAAGAGAGCCTGATTTTAATTCATATGCAATTTAAAATTATAAGAATTCAAAATAAAATATTTCCCATCCATCAAATTTATCAAATCAAAAGACTTACTATAACAAGTATGAATGAGGATATAAATAAAGAGATAGGTTCATATCCTACTGGCAGAAATGTAAGTAAGTACAACCACTTAGGAGGAATATATTTACGTCCTACAATATGCCAAGTCTGAACCCAATTATGTACTCTAAATTAATTCTTGTATATTAGAAAACGTAATAGAATTATCATTACAGTATTTTTAATAAAGAGTTATGAACATGTAAGCCTGAAATAAGATACTAGGTCTAAAACAGTATGCAAAATCTATCCAACATTTATTTCCTTTTCAAAATTTTACTTATTTATCTGAGCGAGTAAGTAAGAGAGAGAGAGACCACAAGTGGGGGGAGGAGGGACAGAGAGAGGAAGAAGCAGACTCCCCACTGAGCAGGGAACCAGATATGGGGCTCCATCCCAGGACCCCAGGATCATAACCTGAGCCGAATTCAGACACTTAACCAACTGAGCCACCCAGCTGCCACTAAAAATCCATCTAATATTTAAATTAGAGATAATAACTTTATTATCTAAATGGTCTCAACATATAAAAATATACTAAAAAAACTGTGCAGTTCCTTCTAGAAGTTAGCATTTGTCTTACAAGCAAAAAAGTTACCACAAAATATTAATCTAGACATCAGTTTCACCTGCAATTATAATGTAAAATACCCAAATACTTGAAATTATATATAAAAGGAGAGATGCCACTTGGCTAATCTCTTTAATTCCAAGAATGCAAGGATCTTACTGCATTAAAAACATATATTATGCATGGGGAAAAAATGGCAGAGTAGAACCCTTAGCTCCCCCCATTCCAAATTTACAATGAGGTATTTACAAGTTATCATTCACAACCAAGTAAATAAACCGGAGAGTGATCCAAAGATATGCAGAGCAAACTGCACAACTATGTGTTAAGAAGAGGCCACATTATAGAGGTTAGGAAGGGCAGAAACAGTGCTCCGGAGCTACCACAGGAGGGAGGAAATTGCAGGCATGAAGAGGTGGAAGCACCAGAGAACCCACAGGAGGAAAATGAAGCCCTGTACATTTGGCCTTGAAAGCCAGAGGGGCTCAATTCCCTGAGCTTGTATAACCAATGGGACTTGGAATTTGGAGCTTGAAAAGTTAGCTGATTCAGCACTGGACCAGCAGGGAAGGTGAGTGATAGGTGGGTTCCCATCCATAAAGAGACAACAGTCCTCAGAAAGGCAAGAAAGAAACAACAGTTTGCTCAACACCTGGGGCAAAGGGAGGGAGTCCTGCTTCAAGGATTTCAGAGCTGTTGGGTGACTTCTCCAGATATGAAGGAGCTGGAAGGCACTATTTTCCTTCCCGCTCCCCCAGCATAAACACAGGACTACCTGCAGGAGGCTACACTGTACAGGCACTTGCTACCTAACCTCCTTGCAGTGCAGCCTGCCCATCAGTTCTCCTGAGGACTTGCCTGCTCCAAGCTTGCTGGACTCTGCCTGGGGCTCAGCTCGTTTTGCTAACAACAGCGTATACATTCCACACAGCCACCAAACCTGTGCACTGTGCCCTTAGCAGCCACCACACTTCAGGGGATTCAGAACTGGCCTGGGACTAGCTGTTTATCACAAATTTTGCTATCATGGCTGCTCCACTTCCAGCCCTCTGGCAGTTACACCCCTTCACAGTCAGCCTGCCTGGATCTCACTATCACCACAGAAAGCTAGCATAGCCCCAACAGGCAAGTAGGTGCAGACCTCTGGACTGAAAGGAGAAGTTACTCGGACACAACAGCAGGATACCAGCAACACACATAGGAGATCCCCCGAAGTGACAGATTCTGGTGAACAGGGGACAATACGTTGCAGGGCACTATGGCACCTCTTCTTCATAAAAGCCACTACTTTTAAGAGCAGAAGACATAGCTGACTTTTGAAACACACAGAAACAGACACAGAGAGGTATACAAAATGAGAAGACAGAGAAATATGTCCCAAATGAAAGAACAGGACGTAATCATTTAGCAGGAGATCTAAGTGAAATAGAATTAAGTAACATGACTGATAAAGAATTTAATCTCATGATCATAAAGATATTCACTGGACTTCAGAAAAGTGTGGAGGACATCAGTGAGACCCTTGACAAAGAGATAAAAGAAAATAACATATCAGAGATGAATAACTCAATAAAAGAAATGAAAAATATAATAGATGGAATAAATGGGAGGCTACAGATATTACAGTAACTTATCAATGACCTGGAAGATGGAGTCATAGAAAGCAGTGAAGCTGGACAGCTTAGAAACAAATACTGCATAATGAGAATACACTTAGAGAACTCAATAACATCACCAATCATAATATTCATATTATATGGGTCCCAGAAGGAGAGGAGAGAGAAAGGGGTACAGAGAGTGTATGTGAAGAAATAATAGCTGGTAAAGGAAACAGAGATCCAGATGCAGGAGGTACAGAGATCCCCCAACAAATTCAACCCAAAGAGGTCTACATCAAGACACATAGTAATTAAAATGACAAAATTAGGGATAAAGAAAGAATTTTAAAAGGTTCCAAGAGAGAAGAAGAATGTTACAAACAAAGGAAACCACATAAGGCTCTCAGCTGATTTTTCAGCAGAAACTTTCAGGATAGAAGGCACTGGCATGATACATTCAAAGTGCTGAAAAGGAAAAATCTGCAGTCAAGAATACTGTACCCAGCAAGGCTATTAATCAGAATAGAAAGAGAGACAAAGAATTTCCCAAAGAAAAATTAAAAGAATTCATGCCCATTAAACCACCCCTACAGAAAATGTTAAGGGAGACTCTGAGTGAAAAACCATAAGTAAGAGTAAGAAAAAGTAGGAAGCACAAAAGCAAAATAATTAAAAAAATTTTTTTAAAACATAAAAAGTATATCTGTAAAAATCAGCCAAGAGAAGCACAAAATAGAAGGATATAAAATAGACCAAATATCTGAAACATGGAGGGGAGAGGAGTCAAGAATCAGTTCAAAATTAAGTGACCATTAGCTTAATGTAGACTGCTATCGTGAAAGATGTTATATATAAACCAAATGGTAACCACAAATCAAAAAACAGCAATACATATTCAAGAAAAAAGGAGTAAAGAATCCAAGCATATCACTAAAGAAAACCAACAAACTATAAAAGCCAGAAAGAGAAGGGATCGCAGAAAAACTACAAATACAACCACAAAACAAGTAACAAGTAACAAAATGGTAATAAATACCTATTTATCAATAACTACTTTGAATGTAAATGGACTCAATGCTCCAATCAAAAGACAAAGGGTGACAGAATGGATTAAAAACAATCAAACCCATCTGGTATGCTGCCTACAAGAGACTCATTTCAGACCTGAAGACACCTGCAGATTAGAAGTGAGGGGGTGAAGAAACATTTATCCTGCAAATGGATATCAAGGCCAGAGTAGCAATAATTATATTGGACAAAATAAACTTTAAAACAAAGTCTGTAAAAAGAGACAAAGAAGGACACTATCAGATAATAAAGGGGACAATCCAACAAGAGGATATAATAATTGTAAATGTTAATGCATCCAACATGGGAGCACCCATGCAAAAAAATAGACATCTTCGGGGAAATGCAAATCAAAACTAGATATCACTTTACACCTGTCAGAATGGCTAACATTAAAAACCTAAGGAACAAGTGTTGGCGAGGATGTTGAGAAAAAGGAACCCTCTTACACCGTTTGTGGGAATGCAAACTGGTGCAGCCATTGTGGAATAAAGGATAGAGATTCCCCCAAAAAATTAAAAATAAAATTACCATATGACCCAATAATTTCATTATTGGGTATTTACTCAAAGAGTGCAAAAACACTATTTCAAAAAGATACATGCACCCCTATGTTTATTATGGCATTATTTACAACAGCCAAATTATGGAAGCAGCCCAAATGTCCACTGATAGATGAATGGATAAAGAAAGAGTGGTGTGTGTGTGTGCGCGCGCGCGCACGCACGTGTGTGAATAAAAATTCCATATGATTTCACTAATATGTGGAATTTAAGAAATAAAACAAATGAGCAAAGAGAAAAAAGTGAGTGAGAGAGAAAGAGAGAGAGAAGGCAGAAGACAGAGTCCAAACTATAGAGAACAAACTGATGGCTAACAGAGGGAAGGTGGGTGGGTGGGGAGAATGAGTGAAAAAGGTGATGGGATTAAGGACTGCAGTTGTGTGATGAGCACAGGGTGATGTTTGGAACTGATGAATCACTATAAGGTACACCTAAAACTAATCTAACAATCTATTTTAACTACAATAGGTGTTAAAGTGTAATAAACATAAATTGCTGTAACTTATTGCACTTATGGACTAAGACCTAGGAAATAACAGTAAATAAAACCATGGAAATCCCTGCAATGAACTTCTTCTGGCAATGTGTAAATAACTGGAACTAAATTCACCCTGGTGTCGTAAACCACCATAAAATTGCGAGTATAATACATGAGGCAACTGTTTTCAGACATTGGGCAACAGGCAGTGCAAACTGAAATTCCTGAGAATAGACATATTCAGGAGGACAAGCCCCATGGTTATTCTGGATCTCTACAGGAAGCTGGAGACCAAGCAGAGATCACTGCTCCTGGCTGCTTACATAAGGTTATGGCACAACAGCTGCTACAGGGCAAACACAGATAATAAAATTCAAGTAGTACTGAAAAACACTAGAGTTCCAACCCTAGCTAGAAAGGAGAAACCATCTGAGTCTCAAGAAAGGTCCTATATTAGGAATCAAGTCCACACCTATAGTAATATTTACACTAGACTGGCCCTAACAAAGCCAAAATCCAAGCCTCAACAAAATCATTAAGGGAGACATAATTTGGAAATAGAATTCCACCAAAAGAGAGGAGCTTGGAAAAATACTGGGTTTTCTATAGATGCACTCCCACTTGGACCTCTGTCAACAAGAAACAAACAACACTAAAACAATCATCCAGAGGAATTATCCAATATATAATCCAAAAAGCTTAACACACAATCAAAATTTGACACACAATAGAATTTAACCTGTAGTTAAAAAAAAAAAATTTAACTGACCCTATGATATTTCAGATACTGGATTTCATACAGAGAGAGAGAGAGACAGACATTGAGAGACTGAAAGAAAAATGTGGTATTAATGATTGGACGGAAAATCTCAGGTGAAAAATTAAAACTATAAACAAACTGGAGGGGCACCCGGGTGGTCGGATGGTTAAGCAACTGCCTTTGGCTTGGGTAATGATCCCAGGGTCCTGGGATTGAGCGCCACATCTGGCTCCCTGCTTTGTGGGGAGTCTGCTTCTCTCTCTCTCCCTCTGCTGTTCCCCCTGCTTGTGCTCCCTTGCTCATGCTCTCTCTCTCAACTAAATAAGATCCCTAAAAAAAATTTTTAAAAATTGGATCAGAAATTCTAGAATTAAAAAGTATAACTGAAGTGGAAGAAAAGTACTTGATTTTCTTGACAGCAGAGTCAAAATCACACACACACACACACACACACACACACACACACACACACACACATACACAGGAGGGGGTCAGTCAACTCAAAGGAGATCCATATAATTATGCAATTTTAATTAAAGAGGATTTTATACCATATTTTAATATATATTAAGATTGGTTCCCTCTCATAACTTAGTTTTAGTATATGATATTCTTGCAGGTTTATTTTTCATGTGAATTTCAATACATTAACTCCCCAAAAAGGTTGATATCTATATTAAGATTTGATTAGAATTATTTATACCCCAAATAGTAGCACAATGTTATATGTCAATTATAATAGGAAAAAGACTATAGGTGAAATTAATAGTATATGCATTAATAGATTTTCTAAAATGTCTGTTTGGAACAGCATTTCCTGAATTCTTGCATGCTTGAAAATGTTTTTCTATAGCATTGATAATTAAAGAGCAGCTTGAATGGATATAAAATCCTTAGGTCATATTCCCCTTGAATTTCTGTCCTTACCACTGTCCTCTCTTTCTCCTTCCTCATTGCTTCTTTATCCTTGACCTGATTGGTGTATCACTTTTCTATGTTGTAGAATGATGCCAGTTTAATTCTATGGTCCTTATAAATTATTTGCTTTTTTTGTCTGATGAGCCCAAGAACTTTCTTTTATTTTTAGATTTACTAATATATATCCCAGAGTTAACGTAGTTGACAAATATGTGTCACTTTTCTCAATCATAAGTGTGCTTTTTCAGTATGTGAAGTCGGATCTTTGATTTTTTGAAAGTTCTCTTTGATTATAAAAGGTTACCCGAGTGTGTGATACTAGATGGGACAAAAAAAGTTCCTGGCTAAAAATTCTAAAGAAAAATCTGGAGAATATGTCCACAGGGGGCTTTGGAAAGCCCTGAAGTACTCTTCAGGATCTGGAAGGTTGCACTTACGTGCATACACAAGAAAGACCTAATGAGACCCCAATAACTCCATGACTGACTTTGCGTCCCTACACGGGGCAAAAGTAAAAGCTCGACAGACTTCTAAGCTGCCTGAGCAGGAAGGCATGCCTGAACAAAAACACAGACCCCTTAGACAAGGTAGATGATTCACCCTTGCAAGCCATTAAAAGGAATGTGTCAACAATCATTGGATGACCATTATGTTAACCTAGAATAATCAAAATGCATTGAGAAGGTAGAAATCTAGTTTCAGAAATGGCACATTATCTAAAACATTTAAATATAAATATATGACTCCTGCCAATGAACTGGAAAGTATAGACTGTACAAAAATTTAATGGTCAACAAAAACTGTCCTGAAGCTGGTTTCTCAACTTACATTCCAGATGTTGGACTTACTAGACAGAGACTTTCAATCAGCTCTTATAAATACTGCTAAACTAAGGAAAGCAATGTGCATAGAATAGAAAAAACTATAAAACAGTGCCTCGGCAAATAGTGTATATCATTAAGAAGATAGAAATTATTGAAAATGCACCAAAACCTTTAGAGTTCAAAAGAATTGAAATTAAAAATTCACTAGAAGGGCTCAATAGCATTCTGAGGCTGGAGGAATCAACAATCTGTTAACATGAATAAAAGTTATTGAAGATTGAGGTTATCCAGTCTGAAAAACAGAAAAAAATAAAAGAATGCAAAAGGAGCATTGGCTCAGACACCTGTGGGACTCCACATAACACACCAACATTCACATAATGGAAGTCTCAGGAGAAAGAGAAAAAGACAGAAATGAGGTTTGTGGAAATGGCCCAGAACCCCCCAAATTTCATGAAAAATATTAGTTTATATGTCAAAGCATTTCAATAAATTCCAGGTAGAATAAACTCAAAGATATCCAATAGATTCACCTCGCCTTCCAAAAAAATCTGTGGGCCCAAAATTAAAACTCGTGGCGTAAACATTTAATATTTTTACATCTGTCAAAAATCATTTTGGCTAGATATGAAACAATTTGATCCTAACATGGCATGTGGTCTAGCTATGTCGCATTAAGAAAAAAAACAAAAACAAAAACAAAAACCCCACCTTATTTATTGGAATTTTAAAACAAGAAAATTTTCCCTTTCTTGCTCACCCCACCATTGTGCATACATCATTTTTGAAGCAGATGAACGATACAGTATGGATGCTGCTCGGTAGTGCTGGACAGAAATGAAAACCAGTTTTGTCTGGCAGAGTACCATTTAGGTACCCGGGTCATGTTTGATGCTGTGTGCCCACCAGGCAACTCTTTCACTGGGGAAGGCATTTCAAACACTTCCACCACTGGTTCTTACTTGACTGGATCTTCGCACCAATTGTACCAAGTACGCTCATCAATTTATCCCCAGTAACCTTAGCGTCAAGAAGCAGAAGCAATTAACTCTCATGCCATGAATCTTCCCTTGACAGCATTTAGCAGACCCAGGAGAATGGATGCCTGTGTGTAGCACCCTGCAGGACAAAGATAAAGCTGAAGAGAACCCCTTGGATGCCTGGTGTAATTGTGAAGACAGTATCAGTCAATGTTCTTGTTGGATCAAATGAAGCATCCTTGAATATCCCAAGCTGGGAAAGTATTTAGTGAATAACCCTTTTACATATATTTCTCTCTTTGTGCAAAAAAAATGGTGAATTTTGACTCATTCGCATTACTCACAGTGTGTACCTTTTATTAATGATAAAAAATATTCATATTAACAAATCGAATGCGGTTCAGGGATGAATAAATTAAAAAGTTGATTTTTCTTTACTACCCTCTTCCCCCATGTTATCCTCTTGAGATAAGCAATATTCATTGAAAAGAACTGAGCCCCTCACTGACTGAATCAATTTCTTCAATTTCCATTTTTAATTTTAATTCTATTTATTACTTTCCCCTTACTGAACATTTCTCCACATTGAAACTCGTTAGCTGGGGCGCCTGGGTGGCACAGCGGTTAAGTGTCTGCCTTCGGCTCAGGGCGTGATCCCGGCGTTCTGGGATCGAGCCCCACATCAGGCTCCTCCGCTATGAGCCTGCTTCTTCCTCTCCCACTCCCCCTGCTTGTGTTCCTTCTCTCACTGGCTGTCTCTATCTCTGTCGAATAAATAAATAAAATCTTAAAAAAAAAAAAAAAGATTTGAAACTCGTTAGCTGGAATTCTGTTCACAAGTGATTGTGTAAACTAAAATATATTCTCAGCTCAACATGTTATCACTAAGTGAATTCTACTTACATCACTTGAAACATTTTAAAACCCGATTTTTAATAACTTTAATATCTGGACATTTCTATGCTGAGGAATCTTCACTTTTTCTAACACTTTGGTAATTCTTTGTCAGCATTACCATATATAGACAAAAATTTCTTAATAATATCCATTTTGATTAAGTTTTCAAAACCGTTTCCACATGCTTTTGTCAAGTATTTATTGGCAATAAGTATCTTTAACCTAAAGCAAACATAGTTGAAAATTAAATAAGTATGGGTCAAACTGTATCTTAGCAAACAAATTATCTAAACCCCGGGGGGGAAAAATGGTAAAAATTCTGACATTTTATTTGGGGCTAGTTTTACCAAATTCTTGACTGATACATTTGCATTCTGGTATTTTCAATTTAAAATCTCAATTGAAACCATATGCTTTTGGACCTTCGAAATAAAATGTCCTTTCAAAACTCCTTTTGTTTAATTCTCTGTCTTCGAACTGATGTTATAAAAGTAACTTCAGTCAAGGGAAGTGATTTGCAATGGCTGTTTAATTAAGTTTCTTTAATTAAGAAACCAAGTTTTCTAACTTCTCATGCCACATGCTAAAACAATGCCTCCGAATCATATCATCTTTGAATATCAACAATTTCTATTTTCAGTTCAAAAATCCAGTATTTTTAGTAAATGAGCCCTTTAAAAATATCTCCTTGGGCTTCGAACTATACCAACCTGATAACGCTACTACTGACAGAGCAGACATGATGATGAAAAAGAAAAAAAAAAAAGCTTATATCATTTCCAAACAGCTTTCAAATTGTAAAATTTGTAAAACTGTATAAAATTATATATCATACTATATATGCACATGTGTAAAGAAATGTATACACACACAATGAGCTTTAATAAATGTATGTGTTATATTGGGAAATCAATATGATGAATTGATTGTATCAATTTAAACTGGTAAATATACTACCTTATCTACCTATTTGTTGTTCTAAAGGTCACACAAATTCAAACTATATGCTTAGTGGACTTGGTGCCTAAGGGCTGCAATTAACGGCTCACACAGTCTTTGTATCTACATTATTTGTTCAAACCCAGTTGAGGATTCTGCGGCTTGGATCATCACTGATTTTGAAAGTTATTCCATGTTCTATTACAAATCATAAGTTTGGTACCTTCTATTTTCAACTATACTTGCACAAGGATAGCGCACGATTTTATCCCTAATTACCTTCATCTGGTGTCGTGTATCTCATACAAATAGCTAAACAAAAGATAAAAGTAATCAATAAACCTACAGTAATAAAAGTTTTCAATACCTTCCTTTAAAAAAAAAAATTCTTCCACAGAAGACTGTAGGTAAACTTCTCCCATTCCTACACTGGAGATAGGGAGGCGAGAACGGAAGAGGAGAAGGGTTACCTGTTAGTTTTTTCAAAGAGGGAGGGACTATTTTCACGAGAGGTTCTTTTGGACACTAAGCACATGGAAAGATAACACAGTAAGAGTTCACAAACGTGGCTGAGTTGAGGAGAGAACAATTCTCCATGCTCTGGAATAGATCGTAGCTGTTTAAACTTGGGAAACAAACAAACAAAAAAAACAATGCTAAATTATAAATAGTATTGTTTTTCCTTTCACATGAAGAAAATGACTTTCACGTGGAAGGGAGAGCAGGACATTCCTACAAAGTCAGACACTGGCAGTGCGGAGCTAACATATACATTGAACAGATACCAGGTGCCCGCAAGGTTCTCATTTTAGGGTAAGAGAGCCAACTGAGCAAAGATATCATGAATGCATACAAATTTAGAGGTATTTCCAACAGGAAGATTTAGCAAGTGCCTATTTTGTTTTTGCTTTATAACCAAATCTTACAAAGCAGCTATGGAAAAAAAGCACCACTTATCAAATCAACTTTATGAAAAAAACATACATACATACATTAAAACTTACATAAGTTTGACAACACTTGAACTAACACTCAAGGATATAAGCTCAGCGTTTCTAATGATAACAGCAAGAACGAGGCCCTCGTGCTGTGTCTGTCATTGTGAACAAGGAAGAAGCTATTTTTTTCTCATTTTAATTTGCCGGTCTGCATGCTAAACTTGTTTTATGTTTGTAAATTAGATCCAATCTAAACGTATATGTGAGATTGGAATTTGGCAGCCCTCACACTTCTGTGGATTTTATACATATGAGGTTTGCGATGTACAATATAAACTTGTTGCTTAAACTTATTTTTTTTTTTTATTAACTTCCTCTTTGCATACTGGTGGGAAAAATTAGCCTGGTAGGTGTTTGAACAGCTTGAGATCAGTTGACCTGGGGACGATTTTTCTAGGAGTTAAGTACTCGGCCAGAGTTGAAACACTCAAGCAGTTTGATAGCTAACATCCTCTTTAGCCTTCAGTGTTTAATCCCACATTTTTAAAGCTAGTAACCTAACGGAGATTTTTAAGGGTCTACGTTATTTCTCACATACAAAGATTTTTCTAAATGGAACTTTAATTTACACTGGCCTTTCCACTCACCAACAGTGTAGGGATCTGTAAACCACCATTAAAAAGCAATACAATAACTTTACAGTGCTAGTCAAAGTCTTAATTACCTAAATTTTAAGTACAGAGTGTTAACTTCTGCTTCAAGAGTAGTAACTTTAAGGAAAAAAAGTGTACTAAGTGCAAATTATAAGGCTTAAGGTTTTTTTTTTTTTTTTTAATATAAGGATTCAAGCTATCATCTTTCCCTCACAGAGTGGAACTGTCATAAATGAAAATACGTGTCTTTTTTTTCTATTTAGAGTCATCTTTTTAAAGTAGAGATGATGAACGAAGTGTGTAAAGGGATAAACATATATTTAAAGTGTAATGGGGTACAAAACCCACTGTAAAGTAAGTAACGCAATGCCACAGAAACGTAGAAAACATTCTTCAACACATTGAGAAAGTTCTTTTCAAAGCCTGGCGCATTAGGTTGGAACAAGAAGTTTCCAGATATATAGCCACATTTGCATGAAAATAAATATTTTACATTCCTGTGATGGCTTGGTACCTCCTTTAGAAGGGACGGTAGCACTGGCTCTGAGAGAAACAGGAAAAAAAAAAAAATGACCTGAATTATGTCAAGTCGACCAGCCTGGAGAACAGAGAGCAGGTCTTTACTGAGGAGATACCCAGTTAATCTGTGTTTTCATTAGACAGCTGATGATCCAGGGACCCCCGGGGGATATGGGAGCAAATTCACTGGAGCAGCTGGTAGAAGTCAGATCTTTGCCAACCCCGTCCACTCTTCCTATACGTGTTCGTTGCTGAAATCGTGGCACCTCTCGATCGAGGCTGGGCGCTCACAGAGTCCTACGGGCCAGAGTGGCTCTATTGCTCTTGTAAGCTACAAAAATCTTTCCCCCTTGTGCGGCTTTTCTACTGGTCCTGTAACTCTTTTGGGAATGTTTATTACCCGTTAATCAGGATTAGAGTACTAAAGAGGATGAGCCCATAGTTATTTTGGTGAAGTCTCCTGGACTCACACTACGGTGCAAGCGCCCGTTTTCTCGAGGATTTTTGCTTCCCAGGGGGGTCGGCGCATGAGCTCGAACAGGGTCGGCACACTTTTTCTGTGACGGACAAGGAAGTAAATATTTTAGGCGTCTTGGGCCATACGGTCTCCGTCACAGCTACTCCAGTCTCCCATTGTGGTGTGAAAGCAGCCCTAGACGATACAGAAACAAATGAGAGTGTCTATGTTCCAATAAAACCGTAACTATAGACACTGAAATTTGAATTGTATATAATTTTTACATTTCACAAAATATTCTTGTTTTTCTTCAGCCACTTAAAAAGATAAAAATGATTCTTAGCTCGTGGGCTGTACAAAAACAGGTGGCAGGCTGGATTTGGCCCATCCGTGAGGAGAACACAATGGTGTACAGAGAAGAAAAGTAAGAAAAATATTTCTTAACACGAGCTTCTGCTTTTTATTAGGTATTTAGTTCTGTTTGGATTTGTTTTGCTAATTGACTCTTAAAATGTGTTATAATCCAAGTTTATAGTTTAGTCCAAGAGCGTCCCAATTGATCGGAGTATCAAGCTGCAATTTAAAGATGTGAAACTCACATGTAAGACTCAAATTTTAAGTCCTAGGCTAACCCATTTTACTAAACGGTTGTCACCGCAGTGTTTATATATTTGACATAGCATAAAATACTTTTCACGTCCTTTGTTTTAATGGGAAATGAAAATACTCACTAAGATTGCCCTGAATTAGAAGAAATCTTGATCCTTAGCCACCAATGAGATAGTGTAATTTTACAGGGTTGAATATTTCCTTACCTGGCCAGTGGTCTCACTGGTTAAGATTTTCCATTGAGCCTTCTACACTATCTTTCACATCAAAGATGGCTACTCTACACTTACCTTTTATACTCTTCTTTCCTAACTCAGCTTCCTGAGACCTCATTAAGTATAGAAATTACAGCCCTTGCTGGAAACAAAGGAAGGAGATGGTGTCAAGACAAGGAAGCCGGGAAGCTGCTTCTGTGTATATAATGTTTGTTGAATAATCAACTGTAAGTTGTCAGGAACTGTGTTCTTGCTCTGAGTGTTTCTAGTAATAGAACCATTTCCAGCTACCCTCATTTAGAGAGAGAACAAAATAAAGAGGGGGGAGAGAGAGATCGAATAATGTGCAGAGTCATCAGTTTGTTTGTTTGTTTGTTTTTTGATGTTTTTAACTTCACTTGCCAACTAAAAACAAGGTGCGCCACTACCTGTCCAGGCTTAGACAGTCATACGCTACCTCTCCGGGCCCCTGCTTCTCAGTTCTCAGCATATGTTATACACCCAAGGATTGTTCTTAAATGAACGAACTGTAATTTCAGATTCACTTTTGCTGTAATAACTGTCTGTGATTTTGTGCTTGGACCCTACTTCTCTGGGGATTTCCCTCTTCTCCAGAAATGTCACTCTGGTTACCCTTTGTGTCCTCATCAAAACTCTGTCATTTGAGCACTGAGTGCAGTATCTGTGATATAGAAAGGGCTGTGTAATTATTATCTCCAAACTCTGCTTATCTGTCTAGCCATTCTGTTAAATGCATGTGAAGTAAGTCATTTAAGCGGATACTGGTTTAATGCATACTTTTATCAGATATATACTACAAAGAGGGACCGATCTGTGCATGTCAATTCCAACAACAAAGATAATGGAAATGATTTTAAGATGACTAAGTTTTTTAAAACCCATCAGATCCTGTAATTTAGTAAGTTACCTACAGCCTATATATATATATATATATATATAAACTGCATTTATAAATCATTAATATCCATTTTATATAATGATTGGAGTACACTTTAAAACCCAATATCTTTTTTAGAAAAAAGATTTTATTTATTTGTCAGAGAGAGAGAGAGAGACAGAGCACGCATAAAAGCAGGGGGAGGTGCAGGCAGAAGGAGAAGCAGGCTCCCCACAAAGCAAGGAGCCTGACGTGGGACTTGATTCCAGGACCCTGGGATCATGACCTGAGTCTGAGGCAGATGCTTAACCGACTGAGCCACCCAGCCAACCCTAAAAACCTGATATCTTCTTGAATACACAGTGCTCACAACTTTATAACGCTTATGTTATGCAGAAAGGAAACCAACTCATAGATGTATTAAGCCATTTCCCTAAGATCACAAAGTTAGTTAGTGGTGATGCCAATAGTAATATAGGCAGTCTGATTCCAGGATTATCATCCTAAACCAGCACAAGTCCCCTATGGAAGGATTGCTTTAACTTCTATAATGTTAAAATCAATACAAATTACAACTAGAATTTCATGTAAAATGCCTATATAATAAAGACAAAACCAAAACCTTTTTGGTTTTCTCCTGAATTTCTTCATTGAGCACAGAATATGAGAATATTATGAAATAATACAAGCATAAAGTGTTTGTCAAGTACTTACTATGATGCAAGTTGGTCCGGACACATTACTGAACAAAATAGACAAGGATCCCTGTTATTGAGGAGTTTATAGTCTAATGGGTAATTGCAGATTTTTTTTTTAATTATCTTCCCTAGGTCAGACAACTTAAGAATTTATAGTAAACATAACACACACACACACAATAAATAAAAAAAAATAAACATAACACAAATATAAGTGTCATCATTTTACTAAAATATTTCGACATCCAAATTTTAAGGCAAATGAGACTGTATCCCTGTTCTAATCGCCATCAAAGTACCATCTAGTGCTGCTTTCCTTGCTCATTTTTTTCTTAAATGATAGCTGCTAACCATTACACTTTACCGTCAGCTAAGGTCATCTTTAGCAACTGCCTGTCCAACCAGAGCCAGTGTTCTTACCAAGGCCATTTGGCTTAGCTTTCCCTGAAAGAAGTAAAGCCTATCCCTGGGAAATTAGACTGAAAATAATTATTTCCTTTGCTAGCCCTTCTCGGAAGTTCTAAGGTTAATAGTCATTTCATTCCTACAATTACTTTACTTACTCCATCACTTTCAAATTTCTCTTTACTTACACTCTGATACTTTTCAAGATTTTTTAAACTAAAAAATATTTATAATAGAGCAAACTTAACGTTTAAAGGAGTTGTTTTAAGATATGGAAAATGAAAAAAAATATGGAACACATATTCTTTTAGAATAACTCGTATAATCCTTAATAACTGTTTATGAAATAGAAGATTATCAATGTGAAAAGCCCACAAGTTTGAATTTCAAGAAAAATTTTATGACGATCTACACACAAAAAGAAACAAGTCAATATTAAGACACTGTAAGTCTAATTTAGAATATTTTAACTTTTTGTATGACTTACAATTTGAGATACGGGGGCTAATATGCCAGAGGAGTATGTTACATGCAGAGAAGCACTGGCTTTGAAATCCAACGGACCAGCTTTGAATTTTGACTCTGCAACCCTCCAACAGGGAGGTCTGGCTTCTGAGGTGTAGTTTCATTAAAGAGAAGAGGGATAATGGTACCCATGTAAATAAAGCACTTGACGTATAGAAAGTATTTACTCTGTGGTAGATAGTATAATTATTAATCAGAAGAGTGCTGGATTTAAGAAAGATAAAAATCCTAGGAAGACACAGAAACGCTCATCCAAGAACGTACGTTTTACGTGGTTAAGGCATCTGATGGAGAGAGACAAATGGAGATAACAGGTGGATTGAAACTATGGCCGGAGCTCTGAATATATGTCAAGAAGGGCATCATAACAGGCTTGTAAAAACCAACTTCCGGTCAAGTACTGTTAGGAACCTTCACATATGTTCTTGCAGGTATTCCTCCAGATGAAACCAAGTCACGTAGCTAGTGAGTGAAAAGTACCAGAGAAGACGAGGTGAAAAGCCCCTGTGCCTTCTCATGCGACTCGACATGCAGCTGTTAACACAGAACGAGAGGAAGTGCGCTGCAGAATAGTTAATGGGGGGCAAAAAGTTTTATTTTGGAGAAAAGCAATTAGTTATTACAGTACGGTTTTAACTGCTCAAGAAAAATGTTTATTTTCAACTTTAGGTTTCTAACGGGAAGAGGCTGGTCTAATACACAACTATCTTGAATGGACCTTGTCTTTCATCTAAGGTGAGAATACATGCAGAACAGGATTTCCTTGCAGCCCTCTTCTATGTATTTTTTTTCATAACAAGGCCTGTGCATAAAAAAAGGACATTAAAATGCATTCCTTGAAAAAGCAAGTTTTAATGGATTCTGTATGGAAAGCCTCCCATCAGAGCACTGTTTATATTAATACACAGCCTCTACCTTTTGAAATTATCTGATACCTACCATGTGTTTATCATTTATAATATCTTAAGGTTGGTTTTCCATTTTAAGCATTAGGGTTTTTTTGGAATTATGGAGAATGGAAAACAAAATTGCATTAAGAACAAAATTCCACTTTTAGTATGTAGAATTATCTCCTTATAACTTATATTAGAATTTTAAGAGTTAACTTAGTTTGTCATCAATACATTTCACTTCCTAAGCATTAGGAAAACTGGCAAAGCATTGTCAGATTTTGTTTGTGCAGATACATTTAATTTTCTTAAACTTGGGCATTTGGAAATGATGACAAAATTGTACTTTTGGGTGTACACTTTTTTCTTGGATGAATTTGAATAGAGGCTGTATGCAAATATTTTTATTTTCTTTTGCCATACATGATTTATACGGTTTTTACAATACCGAAATCTTGTAATTCATCTTTTGTTTCTCAAAATGTATACTCGATTCAAACCAGAGTATCGCTTTCAAAAATGAATACCAGCTTTAATATAGTTCCAAATTTATGTTTTTGGGGGGTGTTTAAAAGCCATATTTCATGTCTTTATAACACATACAACAACTGATTTTTTTATTTTGTTACATTAACTACCCATTTGTTCTGGGTTCAAGGAGGAACCGTAAAGGAAGGGCTTGTTTCTGTGACAGTTTGTGGAAGGAAAAAAGTAAGATTTTACATGTGCGCCCTCTTTCCATCAAGAAACAGAACTTGAGAACTGTTGTAGGTAATTTCACAATTCTTTATGGAGCGAGACCATCAGGAATATATAACTGCTTAGCGTATACCTGTACGTAGACTATAGAGAGACTGAATTATATATGTTGCACATTTAATAATAAAGTATTTTTTAAAAAAGAGTTCTGGTCACAGCTATAAACTATCTCAATAGTCAACAGTTCAGGAAAACTCCGGGGGATTCTGAGCTTGGTTCATAACTTTAGTAACAGAGTACTTCTGACTCTCAACTTAAGCAGACATGGGGGAAGGCAAAGGGAAGGTAGAGGGATGGTTCAACATTCTCATTTTAAATCTTCAAAAGTCACCCCCACATCAGAAGGGACTTGACAGAATCTTGAATATATTCTGAGACATTGTTTAGTTTCCATTTCTTTTCTCTTTGGATTCCATAGTTTTTTATGGGGTGCAGGATTTGGGAAGCACAGCATGGAGCATGAAATGCTATGCTGTCTTTTTAAAACCTATCAGCTTGTGAGACTGCTATCAGAAGACAAGAAATAAAACCTATTTTTTCACCAACCATAAAATTACTCTTATTCCTTTATTAAGAAATCAAGTAAGATTATTAAACATAGGATAAGAATTATAATACATAT
The DNA here is from genome assembly GCF_024610735.1 of Ursus americanus. NCBI lineage: Eukaryota > Metazoa > Chordata > Mammalia > Carnivora > Ursidae > Ursus > Ursus americanus. Next base: position 17,124,487 of record NC_142131.1, on the reverse strand, counting down.
ATTATTATAAAGAACATCCTTGAAGGTAAATTAAAATTATCTATCGTACAGTCCATATTATTGAATGAAAAGCACTTGTTCTATGTGTTCTGGATGCATATCTAACATAGGGGAAGAATGAAACTGATAACCCCAACTGTTTTAGGACTATCCCAAACATCAAATGCAACATATCTCCATAACAATAGTTAAAAAAAAAAGTATGAAAGAAAATATATTCTCCATAAACAATCGAGGAACAGACAGGTAATATATAGAAAGACAGAACTTCTCTAATATTGATTAAAAAATAGGAACCATAGGGGCACCTGGGTGCCTCATTAGGTTAGCAACTGCCCTAGGCTCAGGTCATGATCCCGGGGTCCTACTTTTCCCTTTCCCTCTACTCCTCCCCCTGCTCGCGCTCTCACTCTTGCTCTTTCAAGTAAATAAATAAAGTCTTAAAAAAAAAAAAGGAACCATAAATAATAGAGTTCTGTTGACTGTTTTACCAAATAGATTATAATATCCATACCAAACAAAAATTCAGATAAAAACAAAGCTGTAGTCAAGATTGATTAAAGTATTCAAAACGTATATAGGGCTTAAAATGGTTTTGCATAGCAGCAAAGAACAAAATGGAATAGTTTTCTATTTAAACTGTTTTCCTTTTCATATTTAAATGTATTAAAGAAAATTCATTATTTAATAGGTGGCTATCAGACTGTATCAAAAAAAGCAAAATACTTTACAATTGGGCATATTCTTCTACCGACATTTCCATATTCTTAATCTTTCCCGATTCAGTACGTCTGGAGCTTCAGTAATGCTTAAGTGGCCCTTCTTGGTAAACACATCACCACAGAAATGTAATATATGTGCTCCTTATCATTTCCTGCATCATGTGTGTGGGTTGCGGTTGTTGCTCGAGTTCCCATGACTATTGGGGGAGGAAGTTGGGTATAATTCCTGGCAGCATAGTAGTTTATCCATTACATTAAAGAGCAGTTCGTATTTCAAAACGTTTTTCTGAGATCATTACAAAAATAAAAAACAAATGGCAGGGTTATCAGCTCTCATCACCAATTGCCAAGCAAATGTTTTTTAAAAAAAACACTAAAAATAGGCACAGGAAGCAGTAATTTCTATGACAAATTGTTAGGCAGTTTACTTAGTGTGCTAAGTAATATATTTTTGATCAAAGATAAACAGTTTAAAAAGTTACATTTGTGTTGGGGGGCGGGGGGGAGTTGTGGAGGCGGGGAGGAAATTACTGTTCCCTGAAGGCTGATGTACCTTGTAAAACAATCTGTCTTCAAACCAAAATGAAAGAGAGCCAGAAACAGCTCTGAATTACATGACAAGACCCTGGAGATACTGTTCATGACACAATTTGTTACAGCGGTGTGCAGATGTCTCATTTTGTGGGTCAGATTAAGCACTTTTTTGGTTGTGTTTAAAATTATATCGCATGACATTGGTTCTAAGTTCTTTTCCGATCTCTGTCACCATGTCTATGTAAAGAGCACAACGTCTACTTCGAACAAACTGAAACTGCCCCCTTTGCTGTTTCAAACCTGTGACTGATGGGAAAAAGCTTCTGCACTCTGGCTCTGAAACAAGTAAGGTACTTATTAGAAAACGGCCCTTTTATACGGTGCATCCAACTATAACATGGGAAGGCTGGACTTGTAACGACTTTATAGAGAAAGTACCCAAGAGTACACGGTGAGCTGATCAGCAAAATGCCAACTCCAAGCTGCAATGAGGCGGTGATTTCAAATGACCCATTGTGGCACATTTTATTTTAAGGATTTAATCCTATAGCACCTACATAGTCTTGGCTAAAGTTAATAAAACTTCTCTTACAAACTCAAGAGTTCTGCTCACAAAACACTTTCTTTATAGAGGTGTTCAAAAACTTGAGATTTTAGTTTTAACTGAGGTCGTTTTCAGGCAATGAAGGCTCTAACAAGGGAAACTTTTTTTTTTTTTTGATTTGGGAAAAAAAGATATCATTATGCCTTGGGAAGTATTATATTTTTGTAATCATCTGCAATGCTCATTAGTCTTATTATATCTGAAGCACTTGTATTTGTTGAAGTAGAAGCAGCTGAGATAAAAGAAATTTGAAAGTGAAATCATTACACATTTGAGTCAGTGCCTTTTTCAGACTGGAAGCCTGCTCTATTACTCTTAATGAGCTGATGCCCCAAACACTGAAAATGCATTCCTATTTCTTAACCTCTTTTGAACCTCTGATTTCAAACTGTGGTGTGCTTTCATAAGGAAAAAAAAAATGGTCGTCTGTACTCTTTTTTAACTGTCTTCTTCATTTTGGGCAACAATAGTCAATCTTTTCAAACTACTTGGTAATAATATTAAGCCAGGTCTAAAAATGTGAAATGCATATTGGTTAGAATTCTAAAAGAAAATCTATTTTTCAGTGAGTATTTTTATATATTTTAGGATTAGCTATATGTAATCGAACCCATATGCACCTGTTAGGCACAGGTGTTTAAAATTGAAGAAAATATTGACATGTTCACATTAAAAGTTACTGTAGTAAAAACATATACAACTAAGTACACTATACACAAATGAGTACAAGTAAAACTGGGGAAAGCTGGATAAGACTATTGAGTTCTATCAACGTTAATATTCTGATTTGGTGTCCTACTATGGTTCACCATTAGAAGGAGGTGGGGAAAGCATATACAGGCTCTCTCAACAATTTATTTTCATGTGGAAAAAATCTGGGATTAATTTGGGAAAATTTTATGTGCATCTATAATTATCTCAAAAATTTCAACTAAAAGTGAAATGTTATGTCATTATTGTTTTATCTATATTATCTATCATTACCTATAGCTTCTAATTTTACATAAGGGATAAGCATCTTGGGTTTTTTTTTTTTTTTTCAATCTATGCTCTGGGCACTTTAACAAAATATTTAAAAATATATCCTAATATGCTAGGTGTACTTAGAGGATGAAACTTTCTAAGATAATATAATCTTAATTTAGAAGGAAAACGAGGACAAGAGAGAAATTTTAAAAGGGGGGGGGATATATAGAGAGAGAGAGATTGAGAAAGATTCAGTTTCTGAAAAGAGAAAATTTCCCAGATACATTTTTATTGCAGGTAGTGAAATCATTTTTATAAACCACTAAAAGCTACATGTTGGTGTTGATTTGATTTTAAGATGATGCAATCCAGCTTTATATCTATTTTGCAAATCAAACGAAACAAGAGACAGGGGAATGCTTCACTATAGATCCAGAGTTGGAGGAAGGCATCATTCTTAATTAAGAAGTACTAAAGTGATAGATAGTGCTGTAGGAAAAGCACGAGATCAGAAGAAATGAAAACATTTATGTTTTAATAGTTTCCTTTTGGTGACCTTAACTATGCTAATTTGCCTTTAATAAATTATGGCCAAGACTGTCAACTTAAATGGTCAACACACTCATTATGTAAACAATAACATTTTTGTGGTACTAATCTTGAATGTGTTTAAGATTTTGTGAAAATTACAGTCTAATAAGCTCCACTCAGGGTCCCCTGAGTCTATGCTTCCTGGCTAGCTTCTGGAGTGAGCAGGGGGGATGGTATTGAAGTTCCAGGCGCACGATGTTAAACCACAGGGGACCTACAGGAACTTCGGAATCACACAATCTACTGTGATTAAGTGATAACATTAGGATTAATTCATGTAATATGCTCAAGTAAGCTATATATCTAAGCAGAAGATACAGAAGCTATAATATTTTCACATGCTCTACAGCTTATTATTAGATCACCAGCAAAATGAAGATATGACGCCCCAACTCATGGCAAAGACTAGTTTCCTCTTAACATGAAAATGATTGTTGCATCTCTAGCAGACCGTCACAGGTTGATATTTTACTACGATGTCGGAGAAATGAGCCAAGGAATTGCCTTTGTGGGTGGGCATTCACATTGAGTCACTGCAGTTGGAAGTAACAATCAGTTTTGTTTTTACGATTTCACATTGATGTTTACTTATATCTAAGCTCCTTTAGAGATTTCAAAGGATCAGACCACCAAGCTTGGGTGCATTTTCCTGGAAAATTACGGAGGAAAAAAAAAGTTCAGATCAAGGAAACTTTATTAATTCTTTGCAATTTGTGTCTGCACTAAGCCGAAACTGCAGGCAAAAAAAAGTGGAAAAAACCATCTAAGTGTTATTCAAACTCCAATATCCAGATGTTTTGGAGGTTTGATGTCAGGTTCACAGCTCTTGCAATTGCCAATGTTTTCAAAAGTCTTATAAAATGTGCATGTTGTTTATTTTTTCATTTTCATTTGTTTCTATTGCCTTTAGAATTTCCAAAAAATGTCATTGAAATCACGATTCTGAAGTGAAGTAAGAGACAGAAACATAAAAGACTACTATTTTTCTTGTTCTAAGTAAGTTTATATTTACCGTCTTACACATCACTTACCCAGACGATTACGTACATCTCACAAGAAAATAAACGTCAGATTTGACCTCGTATTCTGGCACAGATGAGGATAACGCAGACCAAATACTCTTAAGTAACTAGATTTCATTTTAACAAGGTCTGAAGATGCACTGAAAGTTAAGTTCTTAAGAGCAATTTTTTTTCACCACCTCTGAAAATCCCGGTGATAAAATCAAGGTGAAAAAAAATGTACAAAATACATACATATATATTTCTGAATTATGTAACTCTCTTAATTTTTGTTCAAACATCACCAGCTCAACAGCAGATCTAAACATTGGCAATAATGAAATTCTATCATGTTTCCTATTTTTCCTATCCTGTATAAAAACCCACACTCATACATTTTTTCTATTTTGTTGCTCAAAAGTCATAGTTGGCAAGGTAGCACATTAAAATATATTTTAGTTAGTGCTTTGCTAATTGATCATTTTTAATATTTAGATGTCTGAAGTATGGGCCTCCAGTGTTAACTTCTGCTCGAGGCAGCCTTCCTGTTAGTAAGACTGTCCAGATCTGTCCTATAAAGAGATACGCTCACTTCTTTCAAGAAACTTCCTCTCAACTATGAGGCTACTCAGGCTGAGTTGACTCCTGCCTTTTCTTCCCCCCACTTCTATGGCTTTCTTTGATGATGCCCTCTGAAGTTCCGTGATCTGCTCATACCTCACTCCTCTTGACTAAATTATCTGGAGATAAACATTTCTCCTTTCTCTTTGGAATTTTAATGCCCAACAGCAGTAGTGCGTGCATACGTTGCTCCAGAAAATGTAGGTTCAGTTTTTTATATTGAATTTGCCACTGAAAAACATCAGAGGTAGGTACATACTTCCGATATTGATTTAACACATATTAAAATGGATTACCTTTGTTTTTTGACTTGCAAATGTCTTGCATCCTCATGAAATTTGTTTTTCTATTTATCAATACCTGTAAGCCACCCACATAGATGATATAGTTAATATGAGGTCATTGAAGTTGGCCCTAATCCAATGGCTGTGTCCTCATAAAAGGGGAGGAGTTGAACACAGACACACACACACACAGGAAGAACGCGACGTACATATGAAGTTACAGCTAGGAGATGCGTCTGTAAGCTCAGGAATGCCAAAAATTGACAGAAAACTACTCCAGAAGCTGGAGAGAGGCATGGAGCAGATTCTCCCTGCTAGCGCTTAGAAGTAACCAAGCTTGCTGACCCTTTGATCTCAGACTTCTAACCCCCAGAACAGCAAGACAGGACATCTCTGTTGTTTCCTCTTTCAGTCTGGGCACTTTGTTAGGGCAACCCTAGCAGAGTCAGATATCCCTGTACTGTGGCTGAAGAAGAACATGGTCAGAACTAATTATTTGGGGACAAGATGAATAATTAGAGGGACTAAAATGTGGATAGTTTATTTTGAAAGACTCTCTAGAACGAACCATTGGGGACTTACAAAGGGAAGAGAAAAGTACGATTTGGGATGAAGGCCCTATGCAAAAGCAGACGTCCTAGGGCGAATGAGGCCAGGTGGGTTTTTATGAGTGGCTTTAGCACGGATTGGGATAGCATGAAATAAAGGCAGGGAAAAGGGGATGGAAGATCCTAAAGTTTCTAATTGTGTTCCTTTATTCTCTCTTCACTGCCCACCATTTGCTTTTTCCTAACGTGATACCTGCCAGAGAGATCATATGGGCAAGCATCTCTGCTTCTAAATTAGACCAGGAGGAGAAAAAAAAAAAAAAAGGAAAAAAAAGGTTCCTGGTTTGCTTTCCTGTGAAGATTTAAGATAAAATGTTAAGAGCAAGCACACTGATGATAGAAAGGTTAGACTTAGATTTTATGTTTTTTAAAAAGGAATTTTTAAAACACATATTGTGTGTGAAGAGATGTAGCAGGGTACTAATAGTGTAGGCCTTTTAAAAATCAATAATTGGTGTTAGTAATAAGACCTGTGCTGACAACCAGCTGTGAAACTGTCCTCATTCCTGCAGTGCAGAAGGGGAAAGGAACCAGCTGATGATTACCAACTCCAAGTATTGCTTGCAGTCAAAGCTTCATTAAAGAAATTAGTAAAATACCCCTTTTGCCTTAAAATAGGTGTCCCAGTATTGAAAGAGGATCTATATAAAGAGTTCAGAATAAAACTGCTGCCAACTGTTCAAATCAAGAGTATTTCCCAGTTGGGCTACCGGCCTACATTGTAGAACTTAGTCTTTAGTCAAAAGCTCTTCTTCTCCCAATTAAAGAAAAAAAGGTTGAGATGCCCACAGGCCTTTGCAGCATGTTTGGTGTGACTTTTAACCCCTCATTCCATCTTCTGAATATGCCTCTTCTTTATACCAGAACCTGATAGAGGGACGAAATCTAGTCTCTACCTCAAATTAGGCTTCTGGCACCTCTTTCACAGTTTCTGAAAGTCAATGCTGAAATTCGCTGTTGGTCCTTGCCTGTCTCCTACACACGCTGCCTGTGAAAATCTAGTCATTTTTATTCAAATCAAAAGGGGGGACATTTGTTATTACGTTCTAAAAAACGTGCAACCGATTCCATTGCTTACCAGCGTATTCCTGCAAGCCTGATATTCTCCATGTATTATTCTGATGAGGAAATACATATACCCGCCGAATGCGGAGTCGTAGAATTTTGGCTTTGACTTTCAGCTACCTACAGCTTACTTGCACACACGACCTTACAAAAATCCCTTAAATCTCCGAGAGCCCACTTCTCATTTTCCTCTGTGCTCCCATGGAGCTGATCCAATGGTTTTTAAGGGAGCTCTGAGCTTGGGCAACCTCTGAAGGGCATGGGGCAAGGCAAGAAATGGGCCCTGTGCTCCCGGCTTATTGTCCTGGAAAATAGGTATGATAATATCAGCCTCACAGGGGTCCCATTGCAATTAATGTTTGGAAAATGTTTTGAAATCCCAGAGTTTAAAAAGGCAGTGTCAATGGCAATCATTTAAGCATCCTATTTCCAAACACCAGTCAGATTATTTTAAGCCACTTTTTCTAAATACATGTGCTACAAAGGCAATTATCCTATCTGGAAGCATAAACCGATAGGGTAGTTTCATGGTCTTTTTAAAACCGCCTCAGTAGACTCTCTCCGTGACCTGGACCCTCTAGCTCTATGCTGAGTCTGACTTTTGTAGACTCGTCCCATCACTTAAACACCAAGGAGGTGAATCTGTGGGAAGTGTGCTTTGCTTTGTTGATTTTGATTGTAATTTCTACAGTCACCAGAAGGTGATGATGTTTTGCTCTGCTTCCTGTTTCAGACAGATTGGAAGAGGGAAGTCAAGCAAACAGGGAAAATCAAGGATGGTGGTGGGGGGGGGGACCCACCTCAGCTTACATTTGGGGGGGGGGGGAGTTTTATGCCAATGGCCTCATTGAATATCCTGTAAAACATTCATAGTTTTGAGCTTTGCTAACTTGACATTCCACAAAGCCAACAAATTTTCCCCGTATGAGTATTTGTGAGTCCATCATCCTGGAATTGAAAGTTGAATCCCAAATGTTTCTAAGCAAAGTATAAAAACTCCATTAGAAATCTTTGCATATGTAAACAAGATAGCTGAATTTAAAATAGGGAAAACAAATGGACAACAAATCTGTTTTTATAGATAAATCTATCGTCTGCATTGTGTGACAACTTCCTGAACTACAAAGGCTTGTGATTTACTTGGTGCAAAATATAACTGAAGAGTTCACTTCCACACGCAATCTAGTCCGTGAGACAGAATGCCTAGTGGGAATGCAGAGTCCCTGGTTAAAGCGATCTTGGGACATAGGTCTATCAATCCTTCACTTGTTAGAAATGTTCAAACTATGTATCTTTCATGCATCCTTGTAATTTCTGTTCTTTTTTTTTTTGCTTTATTTGCAGTTTATTTAATATTTGAAAATACTTTTTGTATCAATTAGCAAATTAGCAGTTGATCTGGGTGGAAAAGCCCCATCTGAGTTACCCGAGTTACAAAGTGAATTGTTCTGCAGCTGCAAAATCAAGTGCCTCCGCTGAGTTAATGCTTTTCATTTCTTTTGCATGTGTCAGCATTAATGGAGGCAGGCTTCTAGGAAGCCGTGCGTGTGAAGATGGTGCTGAGCAGACTAGATTCAATTCTGTTAAATGCTTTTTGCTTTTTCTTTCTTTCTTTCTTTCGCTTTTTTTTGGGGGGGGGGAGGATAAGGCACAAAAGGAGACTTCAAATCAGGCTGAACTTCAAGCAAAAGTTAATGCTATTCTCTTTTGGGTTCAACCACCCACTTTGCTTAAGGTCACTAGTTGAGGCTAATGCAGCTCAGAGGGGCTGCAGTAAACTTGGCAGCTCCTTGATTAGGCTCCCTGCTGATCTAATACACATACTAGCTCACTTGCCAAGTCAAATAACACATTTAGTGAATTGGAAATAAGATTTAAGTGGGCCAGCACAATGCGGCTTGCCCTCTCATCTTTTTACCGAATCCTTCTCTTTGTACGCAAGGCTGTGAAAACTGCTCTTGTTAGAGGACTTAATCTTCATTTTTTTCCTGTAGATTATTTGGAAACAGGTCAATTGAATGTTGGAGCTGCTAACTCCTCCCACTAAAGAAAGAACCCGCTTGTGGCATACTGATTGCATCATTTACATGAAAGACTCCTATTATTAAGGAGAAAATACTATAGTCTAAGGGTCTGTTAGAATTAATAAAAAGAAATCCTGATATTAAATGCACCCCTTTTAACAATGTGTTTATTTCTTTGTCTTACAGACTCTTCTCTAAAGTGTGCTTTGTATTAACTGCTGGCGAGTAATAGATGGGGATGATCACATCGGTATATATTCATCTCCCCTGGCTGTTCTGCTGCAGTTAATTCTTAAATACAGTAGGTTATAATAGGGTGACATTTCTATAGTGCCTTTCATAAGAGCAATCTAAAGCATGTCACATAATGTTTGACTTTGAACTATTCAGTTTCTTAGTGACACAAATCTCAGGGTAAATTTATGCCTCTGTGGTTTGTTTCTTTAAAAGAAAATATGAGTCATTGTATTTGTTATAGTTTGAAATTTATCATAGATTCACCGTAGATTATCAAGCTACCCATGCCATAATAATCCGTAACCGTCCTTATCTCTGTTAGATGTGCAGGGTTATGATGTGTGTGGACTTTTATGATCTACTTATCTCTTCTGGTCATATAGATTTATGTGTATCTCTCTCCTGACTAAATCTGAAATCAGAGCTTGCATCCTGAAGAAATAAAGTATATCTATGTAAAATCCAAGTCCTATCCTCGGACACCTGAAAGTTAAGAAAAAGGATAATACCTTCCAAAACAGACATTCAATTTGCAGCCTTTACGGAACAAAACTATGTGAGATATATCTTGTACTATGAAATTAAGTAACTCCAGTGTGATTTGGGGGCTTATAATAGACTACAGGATTCAAGGCCACTGTTTCAGTATCAAAAATTTACATATTCGCAACGGTCGTTTCTGAATGGAAAGGACTTATTAACCTCAACTAGCTTTGCTGTGAGATGTGAAATATATGATTTATACTGTTTGATCATTACAATTCACCCCTCAAAATAAAGACCAGATCTCTACTGCATACCTTCGGTTGGTAAAACAGTATTAGTATTAAGAAACTTATTTAGCCTTTAAATCTGGACTTTCTCCACTTCAGCGTTTCACAGTATAGTGTTCATTGTAAAGAACTTAAGCAAAGTTGAGGTCGCTGCTGTAGTTGTTATGCTCTTGCTTTGGCTTTTTTCTGGACAGCAATAATGTCAAAACTCATCTTTAATGGAAAAAGCAGGAAAACTGAGAGGATTAGAATTCTAAGACTATGATCAAGCATAAGAGAATTATGAAGAATGAGACAATCCTTCAGAGCCTGGGTTTTGTTTTTTCTGTTGCTAAGAATTATATTGTTTTTGAATACCTGACCTACAGATAGATGGCACCTAACCTCAAGGTAAGATCTGACCACAGTCAAGACATTTTTACTTCGCTACAGTTTTCGGTAGAGAAAATGAAGTGGCATACTAATGTTCCACGGGTTAAAAAAGGTATTTCTCCCGGCTCATGATTTTTCTTGTGCTTTCTTTTAACTACTTCAGCCATTTGGGGACATTAAGTCATCAGTAACAAATGCAACGTATAAATAAAGTTTTCAAATACCTGCCACAACGGCCCTTTTAGGCTATCTGGACAGAAAACGTAGTTTCTGTTCACGTTCAGATGTTCAAAGAGGAGACTTCAAGCTGTTTACAAAGAATGTGCAGAAACAGATTCACGAATGTGAAGATTAAAAGAAAAGGCACCAAATATTATGTTTTGATTAGAATTGACCATTAGTATTTTATCCATTCCTTTCTCACTAACCAATGTATGCTGAAATGACACCTGTTTCATTCTTAGAGTCCAAGCAAAAGTTTTTATTAGCTAAATAGCTATACTCAGTCTGTCGTCTTTCAGTTTCTTACCTTTTTAAAGTATCACTACGTAAGTGAAAATACGTAATATCACAGCAAATGGGATTTTTTTAAATAATTTACAATTGGTGCCATTTCAGGCAAGAAACTAATTACAAACTTGACTTCCTTTAATGTGTAAGTTTAGTTCAATGTTTAACCCAAATTTAACTCCTCACAGTCTTTTTCTAGCTCCCAAGAACTACTCTCTTGACTAAAGATTGGAAAGGAGTATTTCAGTTTTGTATGCCCGCATAAGTTTTCTTTCTCCCCAGGGGCAAAGTATGAAGTCATATTTTATAATTGACATATATGGCATTGTGCACCCGGGAATGACATCAGGAGACTGTATGTGACCTACATCTTTCTGAAAGAACAAGGACCAGTAAGGGTACATTTGTGATTCTGAGTCACTCATAGCAAAAGAGTAAGGGTACATTTGTGATTCTGAGTCACTCATAGCAAAAGAGCCAGGACCTAACGTTACAATCTCTCAATTGCAAATTCGCAGGAGCAGCTGGGAATTGCCTGCTACTCTCCCCACCCTCCCCAGTACACGCAAACATATACATGGGAACATAACAGGAAGATGCTCGAGGTACTATGCTCTACTCTCTATAGGCAGAGCTAGTGAAAATGACACCCCCCTTTATTAATATAGTTACTAACAGTATCAAAAGATAGGTAAATAAAAATAGGTACTGAGTAGAGTTAATAATTCTTTGTTCTAGCCATGGTAATTCCATTCATTTAATTTATATAAAGTCAAAAGTGATAAACGGCGAAAATCTTATGCTCCGAATAACCCTTCTAAGTTACAGCTAGAAATTACAGGTGGTGTGTTCACACTAAGACTACCTTCTTTCCAGCTTTGTAACTAACTTCGAAAGTTAAAGATCTTCCTAAATCAAGTCAATCTTCATTTTCACCATTAAACTGGAAATGCAGTGTGCCTAGAGCAAAAGCTGCTTGACTGTAGTGACCACGTCTTATTTTTTTAGCCCACGCGTCATCTATATTAAGCGGCTCGTCTCTAGTGACTACCCAGTAACTGGTATGCAGTGGAGAAACTAAAACTTTACTCGTCGGGTACATAAAGTTTGCTTTAAAGCTATTCACAATTCATCTGTTAGAAAAAGCAGCACAAAATACTTGGATGGAAACTGTTGAATGTGGGGGGGGGGGAGGAAGGTCCCAAATAATTACATTAAAGAAAGTTTTCAAAGTAACTTCAGATGAAAATTAAAAAAAAAAAAAAACTTTCACTAATTGTAAAAATAGGTTGAATGTATTATTATCAAACCATTGCCTTTCTTATTTGCACAAGGAAAACTTCTGTTCAGAGGGCTCCTCTTTGACTCATTACTTTTTTAAACCCAGAGCTATGAAATGCGTATTATTTGGGGAAAAGATCAAATAAAAATAACCCATCCCACACTCAGGCAATAATCCATGCAACGATGATCATTTACCACTTAATTCCATAATACCCTCTTTCCAGGAGTCAAGGTGTTCATTTATCAAACTTCCCAAGAAATAACAGGAATGTTATACTCCTTAACACAGAATAACAGAAAGGAGAATTGAGCGTGCTTCCTTTTGAATTCAATTTCACTTCCGAAGTGGACTTTGACATTTAAAAATGTTTTAACTACTCAGAACTCAGTTAGAAATGCATATATTCCATCACTCCCAGTATCCAGTTTTTAATATCATCTGTTCTATGGAAAATCATGCCAAAAATTTGTATCGTGCTGATAGTTTCACTTTAATACAAACTACTTACCACACTCATTTTTCGTCAAACAGCACAACTGGCTAAAACCTGGCAACATCTTGAAAAGGATATAACATGGGCAGCAATAGAATAATAATTCTTCCTGTGCAAAGGAATGACCTTCTTTACTCACTAATGGGAATACTTTATGTCCTAACACATCACCCTATTATAAATGCACTTCTTTCCTTCTTCTCTCCCTGTCTATTCATACGTGGGTAATACGAATGCTATCAACAATATGAACTCTTCAATTTACAACCCTGTAAAAATGTTCTTGCATTTCTTATTATCTGAGTGGATGGACTAATTAGAAACAGTCAAGGTTATATCTAGGTGTGCTGATAAAAAATGTTTCTAATTGGCCCTGAGACCGAAGATAATTCAATTACAAATCTTTTCCATTTGATTCATTCTTTTCTTCCTCAGAAAGGATTATGTTGATAGGATTCAGGTAATGGAACTTGGTGGCTTAGGAGAAGCATTAAAACATCCTTCCAGCTTTCGACTAATGTGATTAAATTTTATGAAGTTTGTTTTTCTTCTTAAAATCTTACTGAGGTCAAGTGCTCATGCGATTCCCTTAGAGCAGGGTTGAGAAGTTGGGTGAGTTGAAGAGGCGTTACTAATCTCTTAAAATGTGCTCATTAAAGTCCTAAAAAGATTTGAAATACTCATTTCCCCATATTACAATACCTAAGTTAATAAATGAAAATACACAATTCTTTTCAATTAAGTCTTCATTACAGATCTTTGACTGAAATGCTTCTACGCAGTACCTTAGAGTACATATGGACAGCGATTAATGGCAAAAAGTCATTAAGGAAAAAAAGAAAAACTTACTTTTAAGTCTTTGCATTGTCTCTAACCTAAACATTTTCTGGAACGTTACCAAGCCCATAAAAATAAAATGCATTTATTTTCTCTTGCTTCTAAGGCAAGGCTAGCTACAGAGATTTAACATTATCTTTAATTCCACATAGATATTTAAAATTTGGCGTAAGTATTAAGCCATACACATTGCCCAATATTTCTATTTTTGTGTGCAAAGAGCTTGAATTGCATGGTATCTTCTTTCCCCTTGAAAGATGAAAAAACAATGTGTTAGGTTATAACGGGAACGTTTTAAGATTTAGTATCCAGAAATTAAATGTATCATGAAACGATAGGTGGAGTTTAATGTACACCCTATCAGTGTGGGTCAGTGACCTGGAACATTTTCAGGATTAGTATGAATAGAAAGTATTCCCTTCTATTTTCTCTCCAGATAGGAATCTATTTTAATATCTCTCCCAGTAGGTCAAGTGCTCTTTCCAGTGCTTCTAAATAGAGAAGAATTTCAGAAATCAAATTACTTTAATGAAAAATTCAACAAAGAAAGTTACAAAACTGTACGCTGTATTTGCATATAAACATTTATGGTAAAATCTTTCATTCTACTTAATAATTTGTGGCTTGTCACCAATTTCAGTCTATACACACGTATGCTGGTACACATTTTCCAAAAAGATTTTTTAAAAGAAAAAAACCCTACAGCTGAATATTTGTAAAATGATTCACTGAGACATACATTGTAGATAAACCTGAGAACAGGATAGCTGTGTGTCATCAAGTATTGGTAGTATTTATAGGAATGCTCAGTCTTCTGATTTATATTATGCATTGTATATGATCACTAGAAATTTTATTAAACCAATCATTCCTGGAGCTTGATAATTACCTTTGAGTGAAGGAAGGTACATGTCTCAGTGGAATCTCTCTCTTGCCTTAGAGGAAATATTAATTGGAGTCAATTTTCGATTAGATAAAAAATGTTGTGAGACGGTCTCATCCACAAATCCCTCATCCCTACAGTTGAGAATGTTCTAATGGGTTGCCACCGTGTGGCAACTTGTTAGCTCTCTCGACAGAGTACAAGCCTGCAAAGTTGGTAAACTGCTTTACACTTGATTTAAGAATAAAGTAAGAACTGTCATTGTAAAATATAAAAGTTGCCCTTTGTTGTTTAATTCAAAAAATGCAATACAACTTTCTATTTACTTTCCTAAGCTATGCATGTATATGTACATATGCAAATCTGTAGGACTATGTATGTAGATACACATACATTTATGTGCATATATACTTGTCTACATATCTATAACTATTTAAAAAGTAGCACTGTAGCTTGATTTACTCAATGCTAGTTTTTCACAGCTTCTCTAAGTACAGGTAGCGGAAGAAACAGCTATTATGCCTTTTCATTTGGATCTTAGATTGACAAATTTAACACTTTTGCCTAAATGTCATATTACCTAACTAGCTAAGAGCCATAGCATTTACAGAAGGAGGAAACAAAGGTTATTTCTAAGCCGAATGAGCTACCCTAATATTTAATAAAATTTATCATTTGGAGATGCCTGTGATTGGTGAGCCCAAGCCTTGACTCACTTAAAGCAGACCATGCTACATAAAATAATTCCTTGTTTTCTCAAATGCTATTTTTTTTAAATCAAAATTTGACTCCATGAATCTTTCTCAGTATTTACACAATTTAAGCTAAAGCCTATAGCTGTCAAGTGAGGCATGTTTCTTATTGATGCTTTAATGGGCACTGTAGAGCTGATGGACTGGAAGATTGCCCAACGTGCTGTAATTGACATATAACCGACCATTTGACCACCCCTGTGCTTGCTTTAGATCCCATATTAGTCTTAATGCTTTTTGCTTCACAAAGCTGTAGAACAGCTGCTCTTCAAAAGAACATATGCTAAGGGCATGGTAACTAAATTCAGCCTTCACCAACAACTTGAGGAATTCTTAGAGAAAAATATGCCAAATGACAGTATTAATCATTGAATCACCTCTGGAATCTTCAGTCATACAGATCAAAGAGTCAAGTGTGTGGGTATTTGTTCAAGCTTAGCTATTTATTTTC
This sequence comes from Ursus americanus, assembly GCF_024610735.1. NCBI lineage: Eukaryota > Metazoa > Chordata > Mammalia > Carnivora > Ursidae > Ursus > Ursus americanus. The sequence continues at coordinate 17,108,874 of NC_142131.1, read as the reverse complement.
TAAGAGCAAAGTGTGTTATCAATGTTGTCGATTCTAAATGAAAAAACATTTAAACAGTATTCTCACTATCATACAGAACACAAAAGAATAAACAAAGCTGAGATCATTTTCTAGGACCCCTGTTCTGCATTTGTCTTTCTCATTTTGACAGTCCTCCTTTAAAGGGTTATTTGCTCATTTTCTTGATGTTCATACATTTTAGTAACAATATTAAGTATCATTTAACTTGAGGCCAAATTATAGCTACAAAGAGAAAAACAAATGCCCTATCCTTTCTAAGTAAATCCAAAGTCAAGCAAATTACATAATTGTTTAATAAAACTTTATTATTTTAATAAAATTAGGTCAGCAAGGCATTTACCAACTTCACACACACACACACACACACACACACACACACACACACGCACCCTCACCCTCTGCAGGGGATGGTTGTAGAAATGAAAAGAATTTGCATTCCTCTTAAATTATGCTTCTTGGCACCAGTTTCATCATTCACAGTGTATTTTGTCTTTCGCACACATAAATCATGACTTGACATGCTGGTTAACGGAGTTAGTTTCAAAATAAAAGGAATCACATGTTTTCTATTGTAAACTGTTAGAATCACTTCCTTACTTACTGGATATAACTTTTGTTTGCAGAGTCTGTCACTATTGACCCATTTATCTCCCCATCTCAATGACTTGTGTACTTTTTCATGAACAAATGACTCTTTTCCCAAATAATATGCCAGTAGGTTATTGGACAGCTGTTACTTTTGAGGCTAATATCTGGGGGTAATTTTCTAATGGTGACTGGTGCTTTATTTTGCATTAGTAAGTACAGGGATCCTATCAATGCCATTTCCCTTGCTCTGTGGGACATAAGTTTGAAAACCCGCTGTCAGAAATACTAAGACAGGAGTACAATAAATATGACTAACACAATTGGCCTGAATACTGTCCTCACATGGCAATTTCTTCCCAGCGTCTTTTGGGAAATTTAAGTTTTTGAATATTTAAGAATTATCAATTGAGGAATTGGGGGAAAAACTAAAAACATATTCTGTGAGGATTAGGCCTTAAAAATCAATACAGAGACAGTAAGTTTTGAAAGAATCCACTGACATCAAGTTAAGATGAAGACACCCTGACACTCAGGGTCAAATGTCAAGGTGGACATTTCCTGGAACCAGAACAAGATCACATAAGCCAGAGGTAGTCATGATATAATCAGTCAATCTTGATTGCACTCATCGCCATGTTTTAAGTGTTTGTTCTTGGCTCTGTGAGCTGCTTACAACGAGTTGTTGTTTAAAATAAAATATTAATAAGTTTATACATATTGTATACTTTATACAAACACTATGAGTGGTGTTCCAGGAAACAAATTTGGAAGTAAATTATTAAATCGGCAATTGACGCATGTACTGCTGTTCAACTTGACAATGTTTAAAAAAATAAAATCATTGTATTTTCTATTTAATAATGTTGACTGCTATATTTCAGGACTTTCTATAGGCTATGGTTCTTTAAAACATTCTAGAAGAAATTCAAAGAGAAGACAACATTATGAGATTTCCAATGTGAAATCCGAAACTGACCTTAAAAAAAGTCAACACAAGCAAAATAAATTTCAAAAACAAAATCAAGACTAAAGCAGAAAAAAAAAAATGATCCATAAACTTACATGAAGCAACACATACTTGAATGCCCAAGTTGAAAATGCTTTTGTAAGCACTTGTAACTACTCAACCAATGTCAATGGGAAGTAAATTTTTCTACATCTGGAATATTTATCAGGAAGCAAATACCAATTTGTGTTTTAAAATTAAGAATGGGGGGGTGCCTGGGTCTGTCAAATAAATAAATAAAATCTTAAAAATAAATAAATAAAATAAATAAAATTAAGAATGGTAACTTAGAAGAAGTATTTGAATTAATATTTTCAATGTTTTAAATGATTTTTATTTGGCATAACTTTATACTATTTCTCCTCCTTTAATGTTACCTATTACCAAGTAGCTCTAATAAATACAATTTTTGTAGTTCATTGAAATACCCAATCTTGTCACAGTATTTTGGTGGGTAATAATATGCGCATTTGTTATTCATTGTTTATTTCATAAAATAGTCCTCAAACTTCTAACCCTACCACATAAAAATGTTAACTGATTATTTGTTCAGTCATTAATACTTAAAAACAAAAATAAAATGTTATAAAAACATAGAATAATTTAGGATTTGAACAATCAAGAATTCGTAGGAATTCCAATTTCTTGTTCCCAAATTTTAAGAATTAATATCTGTTGCATGTTACAAACACTAAACCTGGATGAGTTCCAGAATTTCATTTGTGACCTTGTCATGCTCTTTAAGGTAAAACATGACTCAGAATTGTTGCTGAACAAGGCCAGAGGCTGTGCAAAATGACCATGGTTGATTCCTTTTACTTCCTGGTTGTAATGTTTGGACTCGAGTTAATTTAGAGCTTAATTCTACTTTAAGATTCTTCCTATCAGTTATCTTTGCAAAGGACCCCTCACTTTATTTCAGGTATGTATTTATCACTGGTATACTGTTTGATGTGACTTAATAATTTTATCCTAATGATAACAATGACTATACCCATGATATTTCATTTGCCTTACACATTAGCTAATATTATAGCTCAAAACTGGGTTCCATTTCTGAAAATATACACTAAGCTCATACGGATACTCATAGGTTTGAATTCTACAACATAGAAAATAATTTTAGGGTTTTGAATTTCCTGAGGGTTTCTATCTTCACTGTTTTAAGGAACTTACTTCAAAATCTCATATTCCATCAAAAAAGAAGTTATATACTATCATTTTACAAGTTTTTAAGTATTCTAAAAGTATTATTCTATCCAACATAGTGGTTTTTAACTGTTTTTAAATATGTTCAGTTTATACTTCACAGGATTTACCATCAAACTCTCTTTGCATATAATACAGAACTTTAAATATGGTCTCTGGGGATAATTTTAACGGTGATCTGATGACTTTACATGGCAAGCTAAGATCACTTAATCACTGAGGAAATTATGCAAGTTTATTTTCCTACCTTATATTTCTTTTAAGTTCTCTAGCAAAACCTATTTTTGCATTTAAATAAAATGAAGTATAATTAAAGTTCTTTATAATCTGTTAAACTTGCATTAATAAATGTAATTGGTACTAGGGATTACTTTTTCAAGTCTGTCTGTATTCTGGTGTTAAGGTTATGATTCATTATCATTTCAACTTGAAATATTTGAGATCTCACTCTATCCCTGACCCAAAACACACCTGTGCCTCTTCCTCAAAAAAAAAAAAAAAAAAAAAAACCAAAAAACCAAACAAAAAAAACACCTAGCTCTGTTTTTGTTGCTGTTGCTGATTATTAGTCCGAAAATTTTTATTCTTGACCATTTTCTCAACATTACATGGCCCATCCCCCAAGGTACAAGTAAGGTGTTTGAAAATGTACTTTCTAAAATGCATAGGATTGAGCATGGTCAGAGTCTGGAAACCATTTCTTTTCTATATTTTACCATGCCTTACCTCTGTGATATAACCAGGCATGAGTTCCTTTGTCTATATAAAGGGACAAAGGAAGGACCCGTTAGATATTACTCGTTAAGCAATGTGACTGTAAATGGTCTTCGGGTACCTTTAAGATGGTATCTATCTATCTATCTATATATTTTAAAGGTGACTGTAAATCATTATTTGTGTATTTTTTTTTTTACATTATCTTTTTTGCTCTTTATTTTTTTAAGGAAATAAAAACAAAGATGGACATTACCTCAAATGGCCACAGGAGTCAATGCTTAAATCTAAGTAATGATTCAAAGTTTATCTCGAAATAGAAAACCATTCAATTAGTAGTTCTACAGTAAATGTGAAATATCTTATATTTTACAGAAGTATGGTTTTCTATGTCTATTTAGGGAATTCCAGGTATCACAGCCTGAAATTTCCACAAGTATTACCATCACATGTACAATACTGTTCACATCAATGCATCACCACTCTTAGATCAAACCAACCAGTACCAAGTCAGCTATTGCTCTTCCTACAAACTCAAAATGTCCACTCCTTATGATCTTTTCCACAGTTTTGCCCTCATTATTTCCAGGTCTTTATTCATCCTCTCCCCCCTTTATATCACATTTCTAGATGTATTTTGGTAGCCTTATAGGACTTTAGGTTCTAATAAGGGTCAACTAACAGATGGAGAGAACTATTTAAAAAAAAAAAGTTTCTTTAAACTACGAGTTGGCAAACTACAGCCGACAGGCCAAATTCAACCTATCACTTTTTTAATAAACTTTTATTGTAATACAGCTGTGTCCACTCATTTATGGGTTGTCATGATTGCTTTAGAAACCAAATGATCCACAAAGCTTAAAATATTTTTTTAAACTAATGTTCTTCAAAGCTGTCAGAATGGAGAGCTAATAAAAACAGATGATGGGCCCCACCCACACAATTTCTGATTCAGTATGTTTAGGGCTAGGTTCAAGAAGTTCTATTTCTAGTATGTTTCCAGATCCCATTTATGCTGTTGGTTAAGCAAACATACTTTGAGAACCACTGTCCTAAACTGTGAAGGTGTTCTTCCTTTTTTTTAGTAACTGTTCTGATATCTATTGGCTATGCAAGCCAATGGAAGGCTCAATTTTTAAAAAGCAGATAGATATTGGTATTCTTCAAAAAGCATTCACCTTACAGTCAAGCCTGAAAAAATAGTGTTGCTAAGAGGAAAAAAAAAAAAACTGTAATTGAACCTTCTTTGAAAGATGAAATGTCACCTTTATGAATTAACATGCTCTCCATTTTATTTCTGTAGCATTTTTAAACTCATACTCAATCCACAATACATCCAATACTTAACTTCATACATAGTTAGAACATTTACAACTTGATTACAGATAATTTACCACCAAACTCTTGGAGGTACATTTATGTCCATTATATGGATAAAAAAAAAAAAAAAAAAAAAAAAACAAAAAACAATGGAACTTGCCATACTGAATGTAAGTCACTTCTCTAGAACCTTAACTGGGGTTATAATCTAGGTCTTTTGACTTTTACCCAGGACCGGACATGTCTGGCTATCAAAATCAATTACCCTAATTTCGTAAAACAGACTTAAGCATACAGTTGCACCACCATTGTTAAAATTACCATATATAGGTTAGGCTAGAGATAGTCATTTGAACTTTTAGAGCTAGAGGTGCTAATGGATCAGTCTATAATCAACTACTGCTTACACAGAAAATGGAAGTTACGATGTGAACTTGTGGCGGCCGTGGTCAGTGAAAGTGTGGTTTCCTACATGATATACAGTTGGGACCAATGGTTTATTATGATGATAGAAGCATCCTTCTGCTACATATTAACCAAGTGTCATTAGGCAAAAGCAATTGTGGAAGTAGTGGTAAGATGCTCACCTTGGTTAATGATTTGGAAAAAAATCTCCGGAGATTTAAAAGTAGGTGCAGTATATCCATTTCTTTTATTGACTTTGATGCACTATTGGAAATTGAAACCACTTTAGATGAATAAAAACCAGTCTGTTGAAGTGGGATGAGGAAAAAATGGCTAAGATTAATAGTTAGAGTACTCACAGCTTGTTGGTACATTAAAAGAAAGGTGCTGAGACCAGACTTCTATTGTTTTTTTTAGTTACAAGTGTTGGCCTTCCTGAGAGTATCGTAAAGCAACAGTTCTGGATAAATTATAGATTTTCCACTTAAGAACATTTTATTCTCACAAATGTGTTAAGAGATTATTATAATCGTGGAAACTTTCTGCCTTGTGTTATCTAACCAAGAGGAATGTGTAAAGATAAGGGAAGATTACAGAATTCCTCTGAGTTTTACTTTGTAATTAACTGAAGAATTAGAGTAAACAACTCAGAGGAATAAATAAATAAATAAATATATATATATTAAAATTCTATGTTTCATATGTGAATTATTTTTAGGAAAACACAAATTAGGATAATTTGTTAGTTTGATTCATCCCTATTAGTGTCTTTCATATGCTTTGAGTACAACATAACATACACATTTTTAGAATAATTCGTTTAGTGTTGAAATATGAACAAGGAATTGGAAAGTATCCCATGAAGTCAGGAAACGTGGTTTTCTTGGTTTTGCCACTGACCGAATATGTAACCTTAGGAATTTGCTTCAAGTTTTTGGACCAGAACACCTCACCTTCAAAAGTGAATGTTCTATTATTTGATATTTAGTGCTCTTCTAAAACTAAATCTTGTGATTATGGAATATGCTTCTATAAACAAGTTCGACTTTCATGTGCTGAGATTATATTTGCACCAACTTCCTAAATAGCTGTCTATGGTGTATCGTACATATCTTGAGGTAACAGTTAACTTTCCACAGAATATAACCACAAATTTGCCACCAACTCACTGAAGTTGATCTTCAATCTTCAGTGGGCAATATTTACACAGAATAAGAACCGTGGAACTGATAGTTCAAAACTGATGGTATATATATAAATATGCCTATCATACAAAAATATGCCGAGGCCTCTAGGATAATGGAGAATGTCCACACTTACTTTGTGATTGCTTAATTTTAAAGTTTACCATGAGGCATTCAAATCCTTCCTTAGCTTCATATAGTAGCTAAGGGATGGCTTTAGTTTGAGGTGCAATCATCTTTGAGGTTTAAACTACATAAACCTGGAAAATAAAAGAAGTTACAGGTCGGGGTGCCTGGGTGCTCAGTCAGTTAAGTGTCGGTCTTCAGCTCAGGTCATGATCCCTGAGTCCTGGGATTGAGCCCCACATCAAGCTCCCTACTCAGCGGGGAGTCTGCATCTCCCTCTCCCTCTGCCCCTACCCCCAACTCATGCTTGCTCTCTCTCAAGTAAAAGCTTTTAAATTTTTTTTAAGAAAGAATTACAGATCATAAAGCATGAAAATGGCTCCATATTTTTCTTCATTTCTACACTACTTGTATATTCTCAAAATTGGAAAATATTTTATTTTTAGGTTTCAAACATGACTCGAAGATAGGCTACCTGCATTGCCTGAAATATTCTATCCAGCTCTGTAGAATCTTTTAATACATAGATACTAGAAATCTCTGTATCATGTATGGGGCAAGAAAACAAACAGTATCCACATGGTTAAAGAGATTTATATTCAATACCACGCCTATGGGATAATTTTTTTAAAACTGTTTTACATTTCTCAAACTTACGGGCATTTTTCACTATTCTGAGGGTCCTCCTCCCCTGCCCAGTTAGAGCAAAAGAAAAGAGCTTGAGAAATAAAAATGGTTTTTCCTCTGACCACTCCCAACCCTTCAAAACCAGGCAAGGTATATAACCTTATACAGAATTCACTGGTCAAATACCATGCCTCTACATTTTTTTTCTCCTAAATCAAGAGATGGTTTGACATGAGACTAAGATTTTAAGTCTGGTAAAGCACATTCTTCAGAAATACACTGGGAAGGAAAAGGGAGTCAATTCACTTGGGCAAGTGGTTCAAAAACACTGCCAAGGGCGCCTGGTGATCATACGCCAGATCCCTCCTGTGCTGTGAAAAAGCACTTCAAGTTCATTGCGGTCAGTCTTTCAGAAATGCTGCCTTCCATTAGGGGCTGTCCTTGGGAACTTACCCTTGAACAGATCCCGTCTACTGACTTCATCTCACACTTTGCACGCTGTAATTAATCTACAGATAAACATTTTACCCTCATTTCCCCAGTTATAATACAGTTTTTTTTAAATCAACCAGCATGAAAAATATTTTCCAGGTCCTTCACCTGAATGTGGGTCTTGTGTCAGAAAGGGTACGTATACTTTTCTTGTATTGGGTATCTCATATGGTACACATACAGATAATTCATTCTTTATTTCTCCAGTTGGGGACTTTAAAAAAAAAAAATCAGGATTATGCTTTGTCTCCTTGCTTCTTTGTTTCCTGGAATTCTTAAGCACCTCTAGAAGAAAATTGGGTCGCTCGTTAGATTGAGTTGAAGAGCCTTAGGGATCCATTTTTCAAGGAAGTCTATTGGGTCTCCCCTGTCTACCCCTTCAGGCAGTCCAGTAATTTTGACATTCTAGCTCAGAGTAGTATCTTCAAACTATTATCCCTCTCTTATAGCTCTGTATACCTCTCATTTTGAACTTTACCATTAGATTAAGTTGAAGTGTCTGGGAGCATTATTTGATATTCCCTATTTATTGTTTTAGAGTAAAGATTTACTGCTTGTTAATTTTCTTAAAAAAAAAAAAAAAAAAGCAAATTCCAAAGTAAGAAGTCAGCATATCATCACACATCTAGTATGCAATACCTTTTTCTCTCCGAAGAATCCTTCTTTTCTAAAGAAGCTTTCTTTAAAGTATTTGGTCAAGGCATGTTTCTAATCTTGCCATTTACTCTTGCCTCCTCTATTTTGAAATCATTCCTGCATCTAATTTTTTGGTACTTCATTTTTTATTCATTTTTGGTTAATCTAGAAACTTTTCTATAGAATAAATACCTGTTAATTGACTTTTAAGCCTTTCAAGCACCATAATTCACTATTTCTATTTAGAGTAGCATTAATGTGCTGTACCTGACAGATCCTTTAACTGTCTCCAGCTTGTCTCCTCCCTCCATCTCCATTTCCCATTTTTGGATACATAGTCATAGAGGTCGAGTTATCCAGCCAAAAGAATCTTTGCTTTATTACTTTTTCTTAAATACATGGTAATGATATATTTTGACTTATATGAAATTTTTGCATTAATTAATCTATTTCAAAATAAGGTTACTCTACCTGACAATATAAATGTGCTTTAATTACCTGAACAGTAGTTCAGATCTTTGAATCACTATGGATTAAAACATCATTTCACAGCCAAACAGAAACATGTTCCCAATCACTGAACTTGAATTATTGTTATGTAGCTTGAGGCTTGTATTAAAATCACTGAATAATTGCAATCAGATTATTATAATCAAGTACAGGAACAGTAATTACAGGTTACAGTCACTTTAAGCTGCCCTGGAAGTCCTATATTCTGATCATATGCATATTAAAAGTTTATGTTAGTGATAAAATTAATGAACAGGACTGTAAGCACTTGTCAGTAGGAAAGATGTCACATATCTTACCATACAGGGAGTTATGTTTTCACATCAAGGACAACTGTGCGCCTACATTATTTTTGCTCTTTATTACGTTAGATTGTAGGGAAAATAAATCCAGTTGTCACAACTGAATAATATTTTTTCTTTTCAAACTTAAATTTACAAAAAATTCTGATGGCTATTAATATTTCAGTTTCATTCATTTTACTGGTTTAATAGAAACAAAACTATGTAAATGTGAATATAGTAAGAAACTACTCCCCAATGAACTGCAAACTTACAAACTCTTATTAAAGGGTAAGTTGTTTTATTTTTAATTCCTTGAGATCAAACCAGGAAGATGAAAAGGAAAAACATACCATCTTCTCAAATGATAGGATCTTAGGTTGTGGAGACACAAAATGGCGAAGTATTTGATATTTGCCAAAGTACTGGGTGAAAGACAGCCGTGTGGTGTTAAAACCCTGATTGAAAGACCTCCCCTATTTAAACTTTAATAATCTTGTTCTTTTATTCCGACAATGAATATGGCATAGGAGATATGAATTGGATTTTCATAGTCCAGTTCTAAAATTAGAACTTGAAACCGAGAGAAGCCTAGAGCCCTAGGGGCCCAATCACCGAGAAACGGCTCCTGCACACATGTGCCAACCACTGAATCATTTTATTACACTTTCTGATTCACAATAGAAATGGGGACAAAGAGTGAACATACAACCACAGAATCTAAGTAGAAAATATTTAGCATGTGATTGGGCAGGGAAGTTAGAAGGCAAAGATGTGCAAAGGTTAATTAAATGTGTCGGTGACTGCCAGGAAATTTCATTCTGTTCCTTATCCAGATGTATCGCTGAGGTTAACTGTACAACACCAAACAAGCATCGACAGGAAATGACATTTTGTACAGACAAGACAGGCCCGCAGATGAGGAGACAAATCTTGTGCCAGGTTTGCAGACTTTCTACAGCTACCATGACAGACAACATAAGCCACATAAAAGGCCAACCAAACACCCAGATGCTGTTGCTGGAAAATTACATACTAGAGCTCAGCATCTGGGTCTCACAGTTGCCAAGTTCACCCCATGGGTGCCCACGGTGCTTGGCTCGGGCACTAGACCAGACAGAAAGGGGGTGGGCGCCACGGAACAAGCCAATCACTGCAGTGAACAAGAAGAAGCTAGAAAGCCAAGTGTATCATAAAATAGCATGAACCTGCCAATATAGTTTTAAATGCATAAAGCCATACTTTAGCGTTCCAAACATAATGCTGAGAGTATGTTTTTCCTCTTTGGTATAGAGATGATTTAAGAAACATTAATGGCGGGCCTGTGGTTACGCTTTCTTACCCAGTGAAGGATGTCAGTCATAAAAGAAATTATAATCATAATTAGACAATGCATTGCAACTACCTTTACATCTAGTTAAAAATACCTAGGAGGATAGCTAAGCAGAATGAGTAGAAGCATTTGGTATAAGAGCCTATATCAATAAGGTAAAAATGCACCAAATCAATATATAAAACAGCATGTAAAATCCAAGATGGCAACAGGGTAATGAAGTGAGCATTACAGCTTCCTCTGGTTTCACCTCAGGATTCTAAAACCCTATCAATTTATAGCAAACATGCGGTTCACTGTAGATTGTGTCCTTAGGAACCTGTAGCATTATAGAGATATCAGAGCACACGAGAATATATTGTGCCCAGGCTTATAAAGCTTGGCACATATATTTTATTTCATCATCGAAGAAAATAATGAAATGAATATTTTTCTGGCCAGTTATTTGTTTTCATTATATGTGGTTTATTTTCCTTATCGAAGTTGGTGTTTTATAGCTTTAGAAATAACTTAGAAATATTTTATACATGTCTTTATGTTCAGAAAAGTTTTGCCCAAGAAAGTATATTCTGACATAGGGGCATAATGCCATTAAAGTTTTTAATATATTTTTAATATCCTTTTGTAAAGAACTAAAGCTATCAAAAACATTATAACTGAGAAGTACATTTGACTCTATACCTATGGAAAATACATTCATTATACATCTAACCTAAACAAAATGGGCCTTTTTGCATATTGTTTGTTCACAGGCAATCTTTTGAAACAGTTTCTAAATTATGTGCCTCTCCACTTCATATCCATTTATTTTAACGCATTATATTTTAAATTATTGCTTTTCAACACATTGTTTCCAATTTAAATTTTTTTTACATAACTTATATGTGTATGTGTAAGCAGAATTGAAACATAAGCATACTTTTTTTTTTAAAGATTTATATATTTATTTTAGGGAGAGAGCGAGAGAAAGGACAAGCACAAAAGTGTGGGGGTGGGGGGCAGCGAGAAGGAGAGATCATTCTGAAGCAGACTCCCTGCTGAGTAGAGTGGGGGAGGGGGGGCTGATCCCATGACCCTGAGATCATGACCTGAGCTGAAATCAAGAGTCGGCTCCTTAACCCAATGAGCCACCCAGGTGCTGCAAACCATAAGCACACGTTTTAAGCAACAAATGCTAACCTATCCCACTTTACAGGCATACCTCGGCTTACTGCACTTCACTGTATCGTGCTTCACATATACTGTTTTTGTTTTGTTTTTAACAAACCAAAGGTTTGTGACCACCTCGCCTGAAGTCTACCAGCTTCATTTTTCCCCAACATCATTTGTTCACTTCACCCTGTATCCCATTTTGGTGACTCTTAAAACATTTCAAACTTTTTCATTATTAATATATTTGTTATGGCGATCTGTGGTCTTAACTTTTCATATGCACTGGAAAATGGAAAGATTCATTTGACTCATTTTATTGCAGTGGTTTGGAACAGAACCCACAATGTCTCTGAGGTGTGCCTGTACTCAGTAGTTATTTTTCCTTAATACCAATATTATAACTTAAATAACAATATTGACAAAACTCTTCTTCTGTGAAGCCACAGCCCTTCAATTACTTTGTAACTGCCAGCTAAGGCCAGTCAAACTCTACAAGGGAAAGGACTATACATTCAATTTTCATCATTGTATCCCAACAGCTCAGCGCTGTATCTGACATATAAGAGTTCAATAAATGTTTGATGAATGATTAGGTCAATGACTCTTTTATTAAATATAAGCACATTTTTGTGTGTTTATCATTATGTATGACAAATAGGTGTCTCCCCAAGAGCAACAGTTCTCAAACATTTTGCTACTAGGACTCATTAAAATTCTTAAATATTGAGACTTGCAAAGAGCTTTTGTTTAGGTAGGTTTCATCTATCGATGCTAACTACATTAGCTATTAAAATGGAGATATTTTGAGTATTTTAAAATAAACTCATTAAAATTTAAGCAAGTGTTTTTACAGAAATTATAGTTTCCAAAACAAATAGTAAATAAAGTGGCATTTTTTTTTAATCTCAGGCTTATAAAAGACCATTAGATTCTCGTATCTACTTTGGCATTCAATCTGTTGCCTTACTTTAAATATAGTATATGAAAAAAAATCTGGCCTCACAAAGATACATAGTTGAAAAAGAAAGGGACTTCTAAGCCCCCTGAAAAGGTCTGAGAGAGTTTCACAGTTCTTTCAACTGTACTTTGAAAATCGCTGCCCCAGACAATCTACATTCAAATCTTACCAAAATTTATTTACCAACGTTGTGTTCTCTATTAATGAAATTAAAACTCCTAGATGAGAAAATTAAAAAAAAAATCAGGGTTCTGATACGATGTTTAATATAAACTTCTGTCTGTAAAGATAAATGAGTACTGTAACACTCTGAGATGCCTTTAAATCATTATGTAAATAGGTATTAAAATAACTTGTGTTGCAAGGCAGCTATTCTAGGTCTTTGGAGAACCAACCATGAGCTAATACCTTCTTCATTGATTTAATGGGTGTGTTTGTGATTTGGAGAGAGCTTCGTGGTTATTAGTGGGAAAATTCCCTTTTAAATCTTAGCAATGTCACTATTTTTCATTTAAATAATAGCCTTCCTGTTCAGAAAGGTAAATAAGTAGACTGTGATTACTTTTATCACAAATACTTACTTTTAAAATTTTACTATAGGCCCTAATTGTATGGGTCTTTTCTCATATATAAATATGGTACCAAAGATCAATTTTATAATTCATAATTCATAACTTCATAAAAACTCACTTTATAATTATTCATTGAGCACATCTGTGTGCTAGGCACTATAACAGGTTCTGGGAATAAAATAAGAAGACAGAGTACCAGGCTTTATGAAGATTATATTCTGGTAAAAGAAAACAGAGTATACATTATTAAGCAATACGTAATAAAATGTCACCAAAGTCAAACACCATTTTACACTCATTTGTTTGGCAAATATTAGGAAGTTGTATAATACTATTAGAGACGATGTGGGCCGAAAGACTATCTTAAATATGCCTGGTAGGAATGTAAATTGAAGGACTTTTTGCCTTGTTAAGTTGCACATGACTTAGGACCCAGTAATTCTATTCCTAGGGACTTACTGAAGAGAAACTCTTATACGTTTGCGTCAGGAGATATACACAGAAATGTGTGCAGTAATAGGTTTCATGGTAAAAAATTAGAACCTACCAAGCACAGTATAAGAGAGGAAAATGGTTTATTTATACTATAAAATATTACAGTGTAGGTAACCACAGACGCCTGCAACAATATGGTTAGACTATACTTGAGTGAAGCAGGCTGCAGATGACTACATTCATCAGAAAGACTTTTTATAAAGTTTAACATTTTTATTGAAGTCATTGTTGAAGCATGTGTGTGTGTGTGTGTGTGTGTGTGTGCGCGCGCGCACGCGTGTGCATGTGTTTAGGCAACAACATGATAAACACGGAATTTAGGATAGTGGCTAGCTGCCTCTGAAGAGGGCAAGGGTTGGATAGATAGAGAGCACAGAGTGAAACTTATTTGTAATGTTTTAGATCCAGGGCAGGGTGTTGGGTTCAGGGAGGTTCACTACATCCTGAGTGAGTAGTGAATCAAGGACTGAATGAAGGAACAGGGCCATACAAGGACTGAAGATGGTAGTATGTTAAAAACCAAGGATTAGTGTTAATCCAATTCCGTGCTCCTGAGAGTGATGTATGTGTGTTTGTGTGTATCAGACATACACTTTTTTTTAAAGGTAGTATTAAGTGACAAGTTTAACCAAGAAAAAGAAAATGGAGTCAGAGATAAAAATTTACAAGGTATTCTTTTATACTGGGTGTGTACATGCATGTGAATATTTCTATATACAAACATACATGAAATTTACATAGTGAGACAGCTCTGTCATGGAGCACTGTTCTCATGTTACTGTATAAACATCATTATGATAAGTCAACACTGCCATATTTAATAGTACAATATGATGAAGTCTAAGTTATGAAGTTAGCAGGCAGACAGGTATAGAGCTAACGTGAGTTATATTACATGTTAGCTTGGACAGCCATGACCAAAAATTTATTGGATTGTGTTTTTTGTACAATTCTGTACATTTACTCTGAAGATCTTTACAGTGAAAAATCATATCTCCTCTAGGGGTGTTTTTGAGGGCATTTTGTTGTTAAATTGCAGAGCGTTTCTCTAAGCGGGGAGGAAATCTCAAATGATTTCAAGAAATAGGTCTCTATTGCCAAGCAATTTGGAGTTTATCTTAGGAAGAAAAAACCAACCACCACCACCACCACCGTGAACTACACAGCTCAGGTGTATGTTTAAAAATATTTTTTCTGTTAATTGTTAGGATGTACAGACCCAACTTGGGGCTATACCTGTAGCTAATCTGTCACCTATCACTCTTCTGTTCTGTTTTTTAAATCACATCCTCATGTCCATCTCATCTATTTGTATTTCTCACTTTTTAATTCTATGTCTGTGGTATTCTATTTTACTTTATTCTGTCAGATCAACCAAATTTCTTGACCCTAAAAATGTAAGTACATGGAAAATCGCCAACAGTTTTATTGGTTTTACCGCTGTAGCAGAAAGCTACTTTTCCCCTTCCTCCCATCCAGCTATTGCGCTCAAGAGACTCTTATTTCATACATGTTCACGAGTATGTGTGTGGGGGCGCCCCTCCAAGAGGTGTGACTCACCAATCAATTAAGGTAACTAAAAATAGGCTAAACAAAGGCTCAGTGTGATGTGAAAATTTATCACTTGTCTAGGAGTATATTTGTTCAATATAGACTGTCAATCTGTATAGAAAGTAGAGAAAATTAACTGTAAATAAAACCTTAGCTAATATAAACTGAGAAGCAGTTGTCGTCTTTTCAGCACTTAGAAACGAGTGTATTGTACAAAATCTCTTCTCAGAAAGGCTTAGAAGTTCCAACTATTTTCCCCAGATGCAGATAATAGAGACTTTTCAGAGAGAACAAAGTTTGTCATTAAATTTGCAATTAATAATCCTATTTATGCCCTTTTTCTGAAACTGTAAAGTAATTTTTCCTGAAGCTCGCCAGAAAACACATTCTCCATCTCCAGGTTTTCTTTCAAAAATGATAATAGCAATACTTTACATTTTAAGAACACCATTATTTTCCTTTTTAATGCTTTCTTCCATAGAGCTCAAAGCATTGCAAAGTGCTCTTAAAAAAAGTTATATTCATGTTTCCCTTCCTTTGATCCCGATGATGAAATGCAACCACCTCTATGGTGAAATACAGCCACTGCTTATGACAGTGAATAACAATTCCATACAATTCACAAGAAATAACATACCCAATTAAAACTGTAAAGGGGTCTTAGAAATACAGACTTTAATTAGCGAAGCTGGAATGTAGCCAAGCAAAAAAAGTACCATGAAAAGTGGTCATGACCTCATTTTAGCACTCTGTCTTATTCAGAAGACCACATCTAGAGTAGCCCATTGCATCAGGCTGACTTGGGGCACTGATTGATTCAGCACTGAATAAATGGGAACAATGTCACATACTTAATCATCATCTGCATCTATCAAAGTAGTCAAAGATTTTCCTTGGCGAAACGTCTCCGTCAGTTAACGACCCTGTGCATGTCCATTCATGACTCATGGAACAACACCAGGTCCACCTCCCCTTTCATAACTATTCTTTGCTATGTGTTATCAAGTACAAAAAAAACCTCACCAATTTTTAGGCAATATCATAAGATCAAAGGCCAAAGTATTCCCAGCATATACATACAGTATTCAAAGATAACCATCTTTGATTCTGAAAATAAAAATAACAGTTCTAGAAATGTCAGAAGCTAAATATCACTAGTTCCTCAATCTAGTCATCCAGACTCATTAATTTCACGCACACCGAAGGTGAAGCAGCAGTGGATAAAAAATAAAAACAGTGAAGGAAAGATAAGCCTCCTATTGCACCAATTCTCTTAAACCTAACTCAGGGAAAATATCCGATTTTAGAGAGCCTCCCGAGTTCCTTTTGCTAAATTACAAGGATATATTGAAATCTGGTCAGTATACAGCGTTCTGTATTATTGCATTTTTAAATATAGTATAGGGTGTTCATTCCACTTTTCTCCTAGTAATTGCTATGGAAAAACTAGTTTCCATATGTTTGTTTCTTGCATGATTCCATGACAAGGATCTCAAGGATAAGATTATAGAATTCATTTCCAACTACCCACGTCTCTAACTGCTTTATCCCCACCAGCTAAGTCCATATTTTTCTATTCAGCAATGGCTCTCCCTGCCAACGTGGAGGAATGAGCTGGCCTTATCAACAGTTGACATTCATCACCACTGACCTAAATAGATCACATTAAAAGTAGCCACACCTCAGCTACCACAGTTTTTGTTTCTGTCATGTACAAGTGGCCCAAGATATTTGAAAGCACTGTAGCTTTTGAAAATCTGAACCACTATATAAACAACTATTGCTTTTTAAGTGTGTAATAAAAAGCTATTTTTTCCTTTAAAAAGAAAAGGTTTTATTTATATGAGAAAGAGCAAAGAAGCACAAGCAAGGCAAGGGGCAGAGGGACAGAGAGGGAGGCAGAGAGAGAGAGAGACAAGTGGACTCCCTGCTGAGCGCAGAGCCCAATGTGGGGCTTGATCACAGGACCCTGAAATCATGACCTGAGCCCAAGTCAGACACTTAACCACTTCACCACCCAGGCACCCCAATTTTTCCTACTTGCCAACATTTCTTTCCCTGTCTGGTAACAGCCCTGGGCTCAGGGGGTTACAGTCTGAACACCCCACTCCTATCAAGGATTAAAGCATGTGACATGGGCTTGACTCATCATCTTTCTCTATGGCAACTTTCTCTTTCCCTTCAGATGGCAAACTAGAAGACTTTGAAATCACACAGTCTCTGTGCCAAGAGCTTCAAAAAGGTGGAGAGAGGGAAAGAGAAAGAACAGTGTACAGACCCTGGCAAGTCCTTGAATCTAGGCTACACTGAGGCTTGCTTACAGCATGGTTTTCCATTTTGGTTGCCCAAACCAAAAGATCTTTCTTTATGACCATTTCAACTGTAAAATCATGTGAAGCCAAGAGTACTGACCCAGATATTAGTTTTCTGTATCCTACGATGGACGCTGTGCTAGACCTGGGTATCAGGAGCTGTGCTGCCGGGCTATGCAAAACCGCTATCAACCCTACCCTCACTGATGTTAACACACTCACGGGGCAGGCAGAAGATCCACAAACAAATAAAACTAATAGTAAATGATCAAGTAGAACATGTTAAGAAGAACACTTACATGGTCCTGGCAGAGTGAAAAATATAGTCAGGGAAGTTTTCACTAAGAAGGTGTGAGATCAGGGCATCTGGCTGGCTCAGCTGGTAGAGCATGCAACTCTCTTTCTCAAATAAATAAATAAATAAATAAATAAATAAATAAAATCTTTAAAAAAAAGGAAAAAAAATCACTAACAATCACAGGAGTCTGAATCTAGAGTCTGGGTTCTTCACCAATGCCTTATTAAAAGAGTAAGCCATGCTTGCTGCTAAATTTCAAACATATAGATATATATTATGTAGAAAGAGAAAAAATCCCTTTTCTCTTAGTATCATCTTCTCCATTGAGATAAGCATTTTTAAGCTTCTGGTATATGGATTATTGTCCTGTACATATAAAATCAGGATATTTAACAGTCTATGATACTACATATACCATATACTCATAAAGGTACCTGTGATTTACTTTGCCCAAAAGGGGTTATTTGAGATATGTAGTTACTTACATTTTAAAAATAAGTGTTATCCACCCTGAATACCTTCCCCCTCAATTTGCACAGAATTGTATACAACCAGACCATTCTTTAAAATGAAGGTTTATTTTTTTTAAGATTTTATTTATTTGACACAGAGAGACAGACAGTGAGAGACGCAACACAAGCAGGGGGAGTGGGAGAGGAAGAAGCAGGCTCATAGCGGAGGAGCCTAATGTGGGGCTCGATCCCATAACGCCGGGATCATGCCCTGAGCCGAAGGCAGACGCTTAACGACTGAGCCACCCAGGCACCCCAAAATAAAGGTTCATATACATTAATTCTTACAGTCTTAGAATTTCTCTTCAACCCAACTGTCTCCTAAATAATCCTTTCTTGGCCACCTTTCACCTCCCGATGTTGAAATAGTAGGCAAGTTTATCTAAGAGCAACAACAGTTTGGAATTAAGTTCCTAGTTTTCAACTAGGAAGACTACCTTCTTCCTTTGTTCCCACACTTTTCCTGGTCTCTCAGTTTTTACATGGATGCAAAGTCTATCTGCCCCTTGAAAGCTCCTACGTTACATGGATTAAAAAAAGTAAACAGAAACCATGACTATTTACAGAATTACTGCTGCCTGACACCCACACATGCTGCGCCCTGGAGACTTGATGGTGGCTAACATCCGCAGGGGTTCAGGCCTAAATACAACCACAGAAAAGAACACGTCTTCTCACAATTTGTTGTTTTGTCTATTCTAATTACTAGGATTATTGCAAAGAGGTGTGAAGAACAGGGTCACTGGTTTTTTCATGAATGAGTCTGAAGCTACTGGCAAATATGTATAAATAATGATTGAGGGGCGCCTGGGTGGCTCAGTCGTTAAGTGTCTGCCTTTGGCTCAGGGCGTGATACCAGAGTCCTGGGATCCAGCCCCACGTCGGGCTCCCTGTCCCTCTATGAGCCTGCTTGTTCCTCTCCCACTCCCCCTGCTTGTGTTCCCTCTCTCTCTGGCTGGCTGTCTGTGTCAAATAAATAAATAAAATCTTTAAAAAAAATAATAATGATTGAGAAAAATTGAAGTTTTCCTCAGCTACACGTAAATCCCAAGAGCCCTTTCTGTGTTTTAAGAAATTTGCTTTGGGGGAAACGTTGTTTCAGCTTGGGTGGCCAAAACAAACGTTCTTGGAAGCTTGCTGGACTGGATGTCATTATGTGGAGAAGTCTATTGCAAAACTCCCAAGGTTACAATTAAGTCAGTACAGAGCCTTGGACCACTAGGAAGAGGGACAATTCACAGAGGGCTTTAAGATGAGCACATTGCACCGACCAAAGCACAGAGTCTTCACTATCACTTTCCCCACGATCCCAAGTCATTTGCAATCTTCAAAGGTAGGAGTTCTTTTCTCAGGTTATTGCCCATAAACTGTCTAGAACCACTTGCTTTATTTTTTAAAGCCAAAGTAGCAAGGAACCCATCAGTTTGTATGGCACATGCAGCTTCTTTGACAAAAACACCAGAAATCAAACAAGTACCCCCAGGTTTTTGTATCAATGGTTTCAGAGGTATCTTGTAATACTTCAGTGTTTTGGGGTATGAGCTCATTTTTCCAATTGGTCCCGACCTTACTATCTAAATACCTATTTATTGCTTTTAGTGTTTTATGGAAACCCTTACTAGGCAAGATGATATGTATTGTCTCCTTTCCTCCTCACAGTGAGCATGAGATCGCTCTTACTGTTGCCGTCTCTTCGTAGAGGAGAAAACAAAATCTTAGTGAGATGACCTTAGCTACAGTACACACAATTATCAAATGGAGGAACAAGCATTTAAATCCATAAAGTCCTGAGTCCAGATGTAACCCCATGTGCCACCAAATACCTACCAGATGACTTACACAGATCCGTCACCATTAAGAAAAACTACTGCCTATAGGAAACAAAATACAAAAAACTCTTAGAAGATATACACAAAGAAGTCTTTGGGAAAGTAAAGGTTTATTGCAACTCACATATCCCATTTAAATGAAAATGGAATTTTCAATGCATGATTACTATCACTTGATCAGATGCTTATCAGTGAGAAGAGCAGAGAAAGCAACTGGAAACATCTGCATTCTCAATACACATCAACCAACAGCTACTTTTCTGAGCTTGGGTCTCAGGGTCTCCATGTGTAAAATGGAGTGGTGGGCAGGAATTTTGCTTGCAAAGACCCTTTCCAATGCCATGAAATTTTAAATCCAATTACTTTACTCTCAAGCAACTGGACAGTCATTTAGCTCTATTTCTAAATCTGTAGAAAGCACGAGTAAAACAGTAACGCTATAAGGGATTAAGTTGTATCTACTCATATATTCTAGGAGTAGGAGTTTAGGGACCCATATTAAAGAGCAAGATTATTGCACATATTGGAGTTGGTGTCTATAAACAAGTACAGTCAAGTCAACAGACATTGCCTCTATTACGAAGAATAAAAAATAAGGAAACAATGCGTGATTCCATTTCTTTTAGCTTAGTGATTTTTAGGTTTGTTTACTGTGTGCCAAACACAACTTAAAATTAAAGTAATAATTTCGAAATTATTGCTTTAAAGCAAAAGAAGAAAGGGGTCTCTGCAGGGAAGTGTTTCCCTAGAGTCTTCCTAATACTGATTAACACTAGTTTTTGAAATGTTAATTAGTTTTGAGCTTAACAGCTAGTCATTGTCTAAAAGGGCATGGAGCAAAACTTTTTCAAAGTTTGGACTAAAGAGTATTTAACTCCTTAATGCCAAAGACTGGCCATTTACTCCATTGCTGGCCACTGAACCATGAGAATGCCAGGACTGATTAGCTATGGTGATTAGCAGACTGACATTAGTTCTAGAATCACTTGTCTTTGCTTACATTGGCAGAATACCTAAAGAAACGTCTAACTTTTATCGGCGCAATGCATTTCATTTAGTAGTATCATGGAACGCCAATTTTAAAACTTTCATAGACTGTGAGTAGATTTCATATGATTGATACAATTTTTGAACTAAGATCCTGAAATCACTCTATTTCAGTGATTGTCTTCCTCATTTAATTGGTATAATGGTAGAAAATTGAGTATTTCGGTTTCTTAGGCCAGATCTGTAAGACCGTATTATTTTTTCTAAACCTGTGCCATCTAAATTTCCCATTTTCCTATTGCTTCTCAGTAGAGTAAAACTCTGTTAAAATTATTTGCCACAAACTTCATAAAAGAATTCTCAGAGGGAAATATGGCTTGATAGAAAATCATTAACTTCTAAGACACTGGAAATAGGAAAAGTAGTAAGAATTAAGAAACATTTCCTTTCCTTATAAATGTTTATTAAACAAAAATGCCCAAATGTCTAGATGATTGAGTATATGAATTCAGCATTATTTTCTCCATTTTACTACTCAGGAACAGAGAGTAAGAAATTGGCCCAAAGTCTTAGAACTAAGCAACAAAACTTCTATTTGAAGATGCCATTCTTATTACCATAATCTTCATTTTGTCTTCCGCTATTATTGCATAAGCACACATTAGCGGTTTCTTTGTAATTTGTATTTGGTAAGAGAATCTATTCTTCCACAAAATGAAAACGCTACGTGGAGAGAAATATTCTGTTGGTGACGATTCTACTTAAGTATCTGTTTAAGATGATGACCTACTGGGGCGCCTGGGTGGCACAGCGGTTAATCGTCTGCCTTCGGCTCAGGGCGTGATCCCGGCATTACGGGATCGAGTCCCACATCAGGCTCTTCCGCTATGAGCCTGCTTCTTCCTCTCCCACTCCCCCTGCTTGTGTTCCCTCTCTCGCTGGCTGTCTCTCTCTGTCGAATAAATAAATAAAATCTTTTAAAAAAAAAAAAGATGATGACCTACTAAAAATATAAGCTATATTCATGAGATTATAAGCATAGAACTAGAGGACAAATAAAGCCACGTGGAAGAGTTTGAGAAGTATGCTAATATTGGCAAGGTGCATAGTGCTACCCAAAGACACAAGAGGTAGAAAATAAAGGAGCGGCCAGAGTAGATGATCCTGTGATGAGAGTGGTATTTGGAGAAGACTATTCAGTCAGTCTAGAATTTGCTGAAAAAGCCATGCCTAGAAGAGAAAACGAAACCAGACATCAGGGGTGATGGGAAACTGAAGCAGAACAATACAAGGGGGATGAAAAGAATGAATCTCAGAGATGCTGTAAGAAAAGATCCGCAAATTCACCCTTAATGGTAGTGTTTTTATATGAGCTTTCTTAATAATGTTGCATATCTTTCTTACCAAATCACATGTAAGTGAATTTTTAGTTTTTCCTATTACTGTTCTTGAGCCCGGGGGGTGGGGGGGTTCATTACTGCATTTTCCCTACTCCCTCCACCGTCTCTTGAATCTGTTTGTGATCATTTTCTTTTGAAGGTATTATATGCATTGTTCTTTACTGTAGAATTCTGTAAACTTCTATTTTGACCTACTTGTATTTTTACCGCCTTCTCTGGCATGTGGATGGATTTAGTATTTTTTATAGCATTAATAAAAATGCTACAGAAACTGAGCCAAGTATGAAACCAGGTCCACGGAGCTCAACGGTGCAGATGGCAGCCAAAGATGAAGAGACCGGCTGGAATGTGGTTCATGTCTCCTTTAGGAACCACTTCAAGCTGCGATGCTTAGGGCAAGACTAAGAGCCAAACAACACTCCACAGAGCAGCATGATTAGGTTACTTCACCTTCTACCATCTTATCGATGAGCTTATAAGCCACATTACTTATTGTATGTGTTAAGTTGGTACTTAGAGCAAGTCAGTTGTGAATCTCCAAACTTCTCAGTGGGGGTTGGAATGGAAAAAAAAAATTAGAATGACCCAGTTACTCAATTACCTAAAGAAGCTATAACCTGGACACCACATTAAATAAATAGCAATTTTCTGAAATGCCTTTGTAATTTACCCCAAGCATGTTCCTCTTGCACACCAATTAAATCTATTAGCCCACAGTTTGTCCAGCTTAAAATAGTAACATAAAGAACGATGAACCAAATACTAGCAAATCTGTTTAAGGGCATAAATGGGCGCGCTCGCGTGTGTGAGACAGTAGCTACGTGCATAAATGCGTAGTTAAGTATTCCTTTGATTTTACTAAGATCTTTCTACAGAGCTCTCATTATTAAACAAATACTTCAAATGATATTTTATTCTCAAAGGGACAATTTTCTGATCATTCTTGTATTTATTTTTATTGGAACCAAGCATCTATATAGTGGGAATCCTTCGCTGTCAAAGTGGTGTCTGAGTATAGGCTCTGCCACTTATGCTTATGCGACCTTGGGCAAGTTACTTTGCTTCTCTGATCACCATCTGTAACATGAAGATAATAGCATGGATTCTAAAAATGCAAATGAGCAAACTCTGCATAAGGAGGTGTAAGGGGATTGTATGGTGTCTGCCTGGGATAAGGCTGCCCACTCTCTCCTAAGACATTGACTCATGATCCAGCAAGTCACTAATCTGCTGTCCAACCTGCTTTTCTGCACACCTCCAAAGCAGATTAATATCAGGATATACTTACATTTCCTGAGCTCAAGAAGCTTTGAATAAAGCTTCATTAATGGAGAAATAACGGACACAGGGAACCAGAATATTCTATGTTTAGATAGTCTACCCAGACAATTTTCCCTTATGGACAGATTTATAGGGTTATTTTAATACAGAAGTTAATTTATTGATTTACAAGGAAACTAACGGTCATAGATCCTAAGCAGAGGGGGCCAGACTCTTCTTGTCCACAGATGAAAAGTGAAGCCAATCAATCAATGGGAAATTCCTTTGTAAATATGGAATCAAAGAAAAGGGGAATTAGTTTGATCAAATGTTTTAACATCGTCATGCTAAGAGTGCATAATAATGCAACCCATCTCACAATAGAGATGACTTTAATAATATTAGCAGCTAACCCTGTGGAACACTTATGTGCCATGCACCATTCTAAGCACTTTACATTAATTAGCTCATTTAATATTTATAAAATCCCCTCTAAGAAGTTCTATTATTATCTCCATTTTATAGTGAAGAAACTGGCACAGAGTAGCTCATTACCTTGGTTAGGATCACGAAGCAAGAACGTGGCAGACAGAGAATGAATATATCAATGGAGCTTCAATCCTCAGTTTATCAGTATCTCCTCTGAACACTGCCAATCTCTGCCCATGAGTCTATTTTTCAGTATTACCCCCAATAGGGACTCCTGCTTCTGGTTCTCTAAGGAAGTGACCTTTAAGGTCCCACGTGAGGAAAAAGAGAGCAGCAATCCTACAAATAGGAAGAAGCACTTCAGGTAAGAAAGAATAGTACGTGTGTAGCGTTGGGTACACAAGAAAAGATCAAAGCAAAGACAGTGCAGTCGATGTTTATGCATCAATTTGATTCACAGGCCAATGTGGCAGAACTGGGATCCACTCTCCTCAGGGCATAGCTCTACTCCGATTTCAGAATTTTACCATCCCAGGTAAATCGGACTTAGTTCATTCGGTTGCAGGTTCAGGGTGGGTGCAGATGGGGGGGGAGGGGGGAATAAAGGAGCAGCAGAGCAGGACAGTTTAAATAGATGATAGATAGATAGATAGATAGATAGATAGATAGATAGATAGATAGATAGATAGATAGATAGATAAATGCAAGCCTTGGCCTCAGACCCAGTTAGAATTCTGGCTCAACCTCTTACCAGCTCTCGAAATTCGGGCTAATAATTTCTCTGAACTTTCATTTACACACTATAAAATGGAGAAAATATGAACCCCAGAGGATTATCGTAAAGATACACTTAAGAAACCCGCATAGAGCTCTGAGTTTAACCACAGAACACGTAGTCCGTGGACAATGCTACGTAGTCTGTTTACGTGTGCTGTGTAACTAGCTCCCTCTTGGCCTCAGAAACTTCCTCCTGCATCTTCGAATTTCCCTTTCTTAAGATGTCAGTTCTGCACATATTCAAGAGAATGAGTAGTTCAATCCTCCAGACCCCGCATTCACCGCTAGCTACAACTTAGCTCTTCGCTACCCTTGAGGTAAAATTTGCATGGGGTGCTTTCCTCAGACTGCTTTCCCTCCCTCCTTCCTCTAGGTCAGCTTTCATTGTACACATGGACCACCCCACCAACTCGGTTATTGTTAAGGCCACCAAACGGCTCCATTTGCCCAAGAAAATAGCCACTCTTCATTGGACGCAGCAAGGCATGTTAGCAGCACGTGACGTGGAGAAGCATGGTCTACTTCCTTTCCTCACTCATTAGGGAGCTCCTTCGTTTCCATGGCTCTGGGATAGTCTGTAGGCCAGTGAGTCCCAATGATACCGTCGCAAGCAAAAGTTTTTCCTGAGCCCCTGATTCAAGTATTTGCCTCCTTCATAGCTAAACCCCTTTTTAAATAAAATCCGGTCCAACGCTTAATCTTTTACTTAATTTCCAAAAAAAATCCTTGATAATGAGAACCCTAAGAATCAGTGAGAACCCTACCAATTCGTTCTTGCACGTAGTCCCCTCTCCAGTCGAGTCCTTACCATATTAATCATAGTTATTTAAACATCCTTATCTGTGGTTTTCAAGACCCAGGTCAAATCTGAACTGGTTCTGACGATTGCTTTGTTTCTTCGAATTGTTCGTTTTGTTTTGCCCTCAGAACGCCTTCTAATTCTTTGGTTGGAAGATGGATAGACTATGCTGGGCAATAGGAACTGAGGTAAATAAACCTTCGCTGTGAGATTTTGGGCTTAGTTGCCTATGATTAAAATCTGTTCTACCTTTTGCTGCCAGGGGCTTCGAATTCCTTTTATTTTTGTCCCTATTACTAACTTTGGGCTTTTCTAAGTGGGTTTGCTTGCTTTTAGCCCTTCTTTGATAACTTAAAGTGGGTTTCTTGATATGCAGTAAAGTGGGTTTCGTAGAGATAAAAATATACTTGAAGTTTTTTGTAGTCTAACAACATCTGCCTTTTACTTAGTGCATTTAAATTATTTCACTTGAAGTCATCAATATAGTTGCATTAATATCTGCCACGTTTGTGTTCCAGTCATGGGTATGTTACACCTTTTGAAATTCTGTCCTTGGACATTAGGGATTTTTTAAATCTCCAAATCTATCAAAGTTATTACTAACTCAGTATTGAAAATATAGTTTGCCTCTACCTGCTTCCCTTCACCCTCAGGATCTTAGCACGATCTAAGTCCTATTGATCTTGTTTACTGCTCCACCTTCCTAATAGCATGCTTCCTCTCCTGCTCTTCTCCACCATCCCCTTGTTACAAAGACTAGTCACGATCAGTTTGTGCAGTTGTGAGCTGTCTTGCCTCTAAAACTCTTTTTTGGCTATTTTTTTTTTAAATAAGCTAGAACATCTTAAAGTACTTTACAAGGATACACACACTTTGTCCTCTAACCGTACAACATTATCTTCTTTCACAAGTCCAACCCCTTGCCTTCGTTCAGTTCCTCACATCTCACTTAGGCTTCAACTTCTTTTTTAGAAGGGTATTTATTATTCTTTTATTCTAATAAAACCCTGTTATTTCTCTACAATTCTCTATCATTTTTCTGAATTACTTACTATTTGTAATGCTAACTAGCTACGGGCTCCAGTTGTTGACTAAGTCACATAAAATCAGGCAATATCTGTTCACTGCTGTCCTCCCAACTTTGTTATTATGCTTGTTGCGAGGAAGGAGCTCAGTACCTATTAGCAAATAAATTAAACTAAAAATATTACTATTTAAGAACTCTTTAAAAATATCTACTGCAGGTGCCTGGGTGGCTCTGTAGGTGAAACATCTTCATTTCAGCTTAGGTCACGATCTCAGGGTGGTGGGATTTAGCCTGCCTTGGGCTTCTTGCTCAGCAGGGAGTCTGCTGGAAATTTTCTCTCTCTCCCCTTCCCTCCCACTTTGCCCCCCCGCCCCTCGCCCCTCCGGGCACTCTGGCATGCTTGTGTGCTCTCTCCCCCCCCTAAAATAAATAAATAAATAAATATTTAATAAAAATAAAATATCTACTGGATGTCTGCTCCATTTTATGGACCTCTACTCCTCTCCTGACACACAAGAAAATGAAATTTGCCTCTTTTCAAAAGCTGCAGACAGCCAAAGAACAGTTAGACATCCAGCTGAAAATGGCATACCAGCAGAGAAAGAGAGATATGACATAGCTAAGCCATTAATTAGGAAGGAGAAATGAGAGCAACATTTAATCAACATGAATACAGAGGGAAATTTTGATCTTGATTTGGTATAAACAGCCAATGGGAAAAATGAAAAATGGTGACATCAGTTCCCACTTTGGAAGTTTCTTTAGCCCAGTTTTACAATAGCTATCTATTCCTGGATACTGCTTAGAATACCATTTGTTTGCACCAAAGTTTTCAGTAGATGTCGTGGAGTGACTATCTGATGTACGTTTTAAGTAAAAGGACATTGTTTCTGACAAAATAAAGTATATTCAGGAAATTCTCAAGGGGGGGCCGGAAATGCTTAAAATGCTGGACAAAATAGAGAAAAGATATTTCTACATGCATAGATGAGCTGTCAGGAAAGTAAAGAAGTATTTGGGGGCTGAAGGCAATAAGAGAGTCCAAAACCAAGGAGTTAAGAAGTAATGGTGTTTGCCCTGAGGAATATGCCAATCTCCATCAACCTAGCACCTGTGTCCACCTAAGCACAGAGAAAAGACTTGGGGTTAGAAGATAAATACTGGGGTGATACAGCATACCACTGTACTCCAAAAGGGTAACACCCTCAATGAACTAGTTAAAACCCTGCCAAAAAAAAAAAAAAAAAAAGGTAGAAATACTTGCCTGTCTTCCTAGAGAAATTGTAAGCAGTCATGTGCATTCGGGTCCATTAATTCTTACCATTTGGCAAGAATAAAAGAGGAAAATATAAATACTTTTTGAAAATTAAAAGTAAAAAATAGCCTCTTTAATTTTGGGTGTCAGAGAGTTCACACACATAAAGTGAGGGATCTAAGTTTATCATCAAGTATTACCTCTCAACAAAACAAATAATATCCTATGATTGAGAATCAGTTTAAATAAGTAAATAAAACCAAGAAACTCCAGCAAAGACTTGAGACCTAAAGAAATAGTACGTAATGAGATAAGAAGGTATTTAGCATAATTAAAGAAATGAAGCAAGGTATTGGAACAATAATGAAGAACAAGAGACCATAAAAATGACAAGGCATAGATCGCTACATCATATTCTTGCCAAAATGTTTAATTTAGACATGAAGAAACAGACAAAGGCAGACTGTTCAACATTCTACAGTATTTTACATGCCAACTGTCCTTGCTGCTTCAAAAATAACAATGCCATGAAAGGAAAAAAAAAAAATGAAGGGAAAGTTCTAGATTGGAGTTCCTCAAACTCAGCACTGTTGACATTTCGGTCCACGGAATAGCTTTAGGTGACCGTCCTGTACATTGTAGGATGTTCAGCTCCATCTCCAGTCTCCACTCATGAGATGCCAATAACTCTCTCCCCACTTCCCACACATTTTAAACAAACATGTCTGAATAACGCCACACATCTCAGAGGACAAAATTGTCCCAGTGAAAAAATACTATTCTAGATTAAAAATACGAGAGAGAAATGACAACCAAATGCAATACGTGATCCTTCACTGGATCTTGGATTGAAATAAAAACAGTTTATAGTTTATAATTTGGATACAACTGCAAAATCCTGAATATTGATTGTAAAGAAAGTACACTATTAATGTTAATTTCTTCAGTTTCCTGGGATATACATGGTAAATTATTGAAAGGTAAAATAAAATACTTTGTTTTAAATTGTAAAAAACATACACATGTGAGTATATGTGTGCATGTGTGTTTAATTTTATACTGACATTTTAACCTTATTACAGACTGGAAAAAGATTCATAAAGCTGAGAAACATGTATCCTATCCATTCTTCAAGGCCAATTTTAACCAACTCCTTCATAAACGTTTCCCTCCCTATTCACAACGTACTCCTTTAACAAAACAGTAACCTACAGACTTGGACAACTAACAGAAACTGTAGTAGTGAAATAATTTTTTTTAAGTGAAATCATTTTAATTGATATTAGAAATCACTTATACGCATTAGCAGTATGTTGGAAAAATACACTGTAAGGAAACTGGAAGATAGATCTAAATAATTTAGACTACACGGAAACAATATAGAAAATGTGAAAAAGACATTAAAAGACCAAAGAATAGGGTGAGATCTCCAATATACCAAATGAGATTGCCAGAATTAGTAGTAAAGGTATAGCTAAGAATTTTTCAGGATTCATGAATAATATAAGTGCTGAAAATCAAAAATCTAAATTAATTACAACTGACCCTCGCTCGCATAAGGTCTAAAAAAGTACTTCAGTAATATTCTGACTCCAAATTACAATGTGTGGGGGTTTTTCCACACCACCAATTAATTCTCTGACACCAGCTGGTTGTCCGACAATTCAACTCAATTCTGATACTATTTATTCACCTGGAGATAGTATCCCGCAGGTTAAGAACTCAGTCCTACAAGACTACCCCTTCTCTGTCCCTGCCCCCTTTCAGAAGCAAATGACCTGGGTTTCTGAACTACTGGCTATAGTTTGGAGGTTCCAACCACCCCCTTCTTGAATCACCTCTTGGAACTCAGAGAAACATTTCACTTACTAGATTACCAGTTTATTATAAAAGGATCTAACTCAGAAAACCCAGATGGAAGAGAGGCACAGGGCAAAAAGCAGGAAAAGGACACAGCTTCCACGCTCTTTCCAGGAGCACCCTTCTCCCCAACCATCTCCACATGTTCACCAACCCCAAAGTTCTTCAAACCCAGTCCTTTGGGTTTTTTAACAGAGGCTTCATTATATTAGCATGAATGACTGCAACACTGGCCACTGGCAATCAATTCAACCTTCAGCCCTCTACTCTTCCAGTGGGGAATGGGTGTGTGTGTGGTGGGGGGTGGGGCGTGGGACCAGAAGTTCCCAGTCTCTAATTTCCTGGTTGGTTTCCCTGGCAACCAGCCCCCAATCTTAGAAGCTTTTTAAAAGTCACTTCATTAACACAAACTCATGTGGTTTAAAGGGGCTTGTTATAAATATCAAGACACCTTTACTGCTTTTATCACTTAGTAATTCCAAGGGTTTTTAGAGCTCTGTGCCAGAAACAGGGACAAAAACCAAGTATGTACTTACTATAAATCACATTATCACATTTGTGAAAAAAGAATCATTCCAGAAAATCATGCAAGGAGTAAAAGCAATGAAAATGGTAAATCCATGTAAATCTAAATAAATTTGGCTATTAAGACAGTATTATTTGTGGAAACAAAAAATACGTAATAAAACATTGGACAGCATTATGTAAACTGGGTGGGGATTTAGAAGCATCGAAACATTCCCATATTGCATTGATGAAGGATGTTACTGATTTCAGTTTTTCATTTAACTGCTCGTATTAAAATTTTTAGAGGTAGCACTAAAACAGACATAGTCACGTAACTACTCCATTGGCAAGTAAAAAACAAAATTTGGAAAATGACTAAATTTCACACGTTTAACCAATCCAATTTACGACAAAACCCCAAAACCCTTAATACCAAACAAATTAAGAGAAGTGGAGAAAAATTAGAAACGAAACAGTGATAGAAAATCATTTAACAGTTATACATTATCAGCAATTATAATATATTAAACACTCCAGTAGAAAAAAATAAAGTTTGTCAGGATGGGTAAAGTATCAACCCCTCTCTTCAAATACTGAATGAAAAAAACAAGTCTAAAATGTAAAGACATCGAAACATTAAGAAGACGAATGGGAAAACAAATGTGTCAAACAAATGCTAACTTAACAAGAGCTAACAGAGGTATATTACTTTCAGGCCAGAACATACTTTGAGGCAAAAAGCATCGTTGGTGCTAAAGACAGTCGTTAGGCAGGATTAAAATTCTTAACTGATTATATAATAATTTTTAAACTGGTGTGAACCTAAAATCCATATTCAAAATTCACTAAGCAAAAAAGTAAACAAAACTGATAGGCAAATATTGTTAAATCCAACATGGTAGAGGGAGATATTAAGACACCTCTCAGTGATAAACAGATCCAAAAGTTAGGAACACCACCATGAAGGTTAATCAACCCAAATATAATACTACTTACAAAAACAACAACCTATAAAATTTAGAGTGCAAAAGCAGACATCATTGCAGCTGTCATAGGTATTAAGAAGATAGGAGAATATCATGAAAACATTTAGGTCAATAAATTTGAAAGGGAGGTGAAATGGACTCTTTCTTGAAAAATCAGAAATTACTAAATCTGACCTTCAGGAGAAATGGGAAAATTTGACTGCAATAAGGACCGAGTAAGGAGTGAAAAACTTTCCCAATTCAGGACATAGTTGCTCTCAAGAGAAATCCCTTGGCAGGAGAAAGAAGACAACAAAGAAAGGCAAAGAGGCAAACTGAGAATATGATCTCAGGGAAAGTCTAACCTTAGCTTCATCCAGAGACAAAACTTGGAAGCAGACTCACACAGCGGCGTCCGGAAGCAAGGAAGCCGGCTTCCTGCCCCCGAGGATTTATTGCCTACCCCTGCGTGGAGGGCGTAAGTACCCAGCCATCTCCAGGTGAGATGACCCGGCTAAAGGTCAGCCGAGGGCAATTCAGCGAGGCCACAGGTGTAAACCATTGAGTCCAACACTGGAGCTGAAGGCGGTGAACCAGCTCCTAAAGGGATGTAAACAAAACAGTCAAAAAACATGTGGAGAGAAGTTGGTCACTACTCGAAGTCTTTCCAAAACGCCCAGATGAAGATCCGTAGCGATATATCAGCTGTGTTCTAGAAAAGATCCCTGATTTTGAGTGGTATTGGGATGTTTGAGGTGAATGTATCTCTAAAGGGCAGCAGAACAAATCCGATTCTGATGTTTCTGTCAATGACAGAGAGACACGCATCAGAAAACCATCCTCCTGGGCACTTCCGCACATTCAGACGGAAGTGTGTACACGAAGTACGAGGGCTTTGAGCGTCAGCCTCGCAGATTTCCTCCCTCCCGGAGCCTGAACTTCACTTCACTGTTAGGTGCGGAACCAAATGGCAGATGCAACTCCTTTATCTTAATTCCAGGTGAGACCATGATCAAGAACAAAAAGATCCGTGTTGTTTCCCCTATATTCCAAAGTCCTGTGCCAGACTTGCAAAAGTGATGCCTCAAAAGTGCTGGGGGAACCCTTCCTCTAACATCCACAGACAAATATTGAAAGCTGAAGTCAAAGAACAATGGAAAGAGATTTTTTTTTTTTCAGAAAAAATCTGAGAAAGTTGTAGAAGTTTTCCAACCCCCCTCTTTTAAATGGTTAGTCAAGCCCTCCCTTTGGGAGATGGGTAGAGGCTGCATCCTCCCCGATTCAGGACCACAGAGAAGGCTTCACGGGGGTGACTCAGAACGCACGTGCTATGATCACTAGAACGGGGCCATGGTAGGTTGGTAGCTGATTCATATTTTGGAGATCTAAATGTGGGGTGCAGTGTGGCTCTGAGTCACAAGGGAAGAGAAAAAAATGAGAGGAATTGGAAGCCGACTGTCCCTGCACTGCCTGCAGAGAAATCCATGTGGTTCCAGAAGCTTAGATGTGAACCACGGAAAGAAGCCTAAAGCTATCTGAAATGAAACTCAGCTCAAGACAGCCATGAACCGTGAAGGGCCACTGGCCTCAACCAAAACAAGTCCATGTAGGCAACACACAAGAACTGAGGAGTGGTGACCTAACAGAAAAGGTCATCCCATTTCCCTCCACCCGGAAACATGCAGTTAGAAGAAAGTGTTATTTGTGTATTTACATTTTTATATCTACAAAAGTAGCCCAGGAGGTTCAAAGCCAGCTCTTAATATATCCTTAGCCTGGTACACAATTGTGTCTTCTTGTAAGGCCCTTTGCCCTAAATCACTCTCCCCACTGGGGTAAAATACTAAGGAAATCCCAAAACGGTCCCCTGAATGGGGTAAGTAGAAGCTGGAGCTAGGAAAGAGACGATACTCTGCTCACGCCCTCCTCCCCATAGGTGTCCTCACTTAAAGACATAACAAGGTAGGAAAGAAGAATCTTTCCATCGCACATCTGAGAAGTTATAGAACCGTGCCACTAGAATAGACATTTTGGTGTTTTGTTTTGTTTTGTTTAAATAATGCTATTCTTGAAGCTGAAATTTAAAAAAAAAAAAAAAAGGAAAACAGTTTAAGATTTCATCTGAAGGGTAAGGAAGAAACTTCTACACAGTGGGTTTAAAGAGTCATTAAGAAAGGGGAAAATTTTTTTCTGCTATCTTAGCAGTTTCAGTTTGTTTAACAAAATATTTTTATGAGTTGAATTATGTGTCCCTCAAATTCATATATGGAAGTCCTAATCCTAAGGACCTTATCTGGAAATAGAGTCATTGCAGATGTAACTGGTTAAAAATGAGGACATACTGGATTGAGTTGAGTCCCTAATCCAGTACGACGGGTGCTCCTATAAAAATGAGGGTTCTGGATACAGGCATACATAATAAGGAGAACACCACATGAAAGTTAAGATGGTCATCTACAAACCAAGGACAAAGACCTGGGCCAGATGTTCCCTCGCAGCCCTTGGAAGGAACCAACGGAACCAACCCTTCCCACACCTCAATTTCAGACTTCTACCTCCTGAACAGTGAGATAACAAATTTCTGTTGTGAAGCCACCTAGTTTGTAGTGTTTTGCTCTGGCAGCCCTGATAAACTAACACAGTTATGCACCGATAGAGGCTGTTCCTTTTAATTATTAATTAATAAATTTTAGTCAGTTTGAAGTGTTGGAAACTTTCCCTCCATAATTTTCATCATTTTGCTCAACTTTAAAAGGCCTACGTATTACTTAACATTTACGAGCTTCCAGTTTTCATCTGAAAATAAATGCAAATTGTTTCACTCTCATATTTCAAATCCTATCGTGGCTTCCCTTAGCAACAGCGATATTAAGAATTCAGGCTCCTTAGCATGGTCCCCAAATCCATATGATCTGGAGATCGCTTATGTCTCTATACTCAAACCCTTCCTTTTGTCCCCTTCTTTGCCCCTTTTGGCCACACTGCCCAAATAATCCAAATTCGTTCTCTTCACAGGAACTTGGCACATAATTTTCTCTCATCTTTCCGTATCAACCACCGTAGCTAATGAAATTCTAACTCCCGCCATTGATGGTTCTACCTCATTATCTTGTTTTACCTTTTTTTGGTCCATATTTATTTACTCCTGATGTAATCTTACTTATTGATGTGCTATTGTCTCTTCTGTCTCCCCTAGAATTTAATTTCTTTGAGGAGAGGGACTCTGTCATTGTTGTTTTTCCCCACATCCCAGTGGTGAGAGACAGAAAAAGTGCTCAATCAATATTTTTTGACTGATTGACTCTAAAATGAGCAGGATGGCCTAATTTCTGCCCACTTATAGGACTAATTATCTATACTTTTCACATTTTGCTTATTAACATAAGTATAGTGGCTAGGCCGTCTTTCAAAGTAACATTATCATTCCTCCCCCCCTCCAACGCCCCCCACTATGCTGATTAACAGGCCAGGCTGGGCTAGATGAAAGTTTACAATAATGAAGGCTTTGTAACATGTGTTATCCAGTCTATTCCTAGCATGCAAATTCCTATGAGATTAAAGTGATAAAAGTTATTTATTTTTGAATTGAATTTATTTTGAATTGAAATTTATTTTGAATTGAAACCTTCATGATTTTTTTGCATCATGTCCAAGAAAGTCTAGAAATGTTTGATTCATGTACATTTTTTTAACGTTGGATATTGTTCAAAATTTGCTCACAATAGTGTTACTATTGCCTCCAAACTGTTTTTCCACTACTGTAGGTAACTGGTGTCTTCATAATGCTTTCATTCTTCTATTCACGTGTTCACTACCACACTCTCTTCAAGTTTGTCTTTCCTCCTTCAATGATTTTGACTTCCACTATTGTAAGGATTTTTTTTTTCCCTGATCCATCCTGCTCCCAGCCTCTACGGTGAATAGAAAGTTATAACCTACACTATTGTTATATGTTATTTAAACACATGTCTAGGTTTGTCAGTATTACCGGAAGATGTAAAAGCAGAGGGGTGAGAGTCTGGGAAATAATTTTATTTTATTACTAACAGTAACTTTCATGCTTATAAATAGAACAAAAGATGAAAATGAGTAGTGCCCTAATAGTGCTATATCAAACTTCGAAAACTTAGGTGGAGAGTCAAATTAATATTTATAGCCGGAAAAAAATGAAATTTCCTTCCTCTCTCGCTCGTGTGTCCTCATGGAACCCAGGTAAACTCACTTGCAAATTATTACTCAAAATGGTGGGGTACAAATTTCGGGAGCTCATGGTACACAAAAATGTTTATTGAGCTCTTGCTGTATTCATAGCACAGTACCCATGGTTCTGAATTTGTGTTCAAATTTAATAATATTATATTTATTCTGTAATGTTCTGTGTGTTAAATGCTTTCCAAGTCAGAGCTCCTTGCACCACAATCCTGAAACAGTTGTGAAGACAAAGCTAGTGGTGCTAAGATATTTAAGATATGATATACACGAATGTAAAATACTGTACATACGTAAAATCAAAAGAAAATAGAGTCCGCAGACATTAGTTAAATAGAAAGATTTGGAAAAGTCATCTATTGCTAGTATTTTAAGGCTTTTAAAAATTTTATAATATATTCCTCCACCTATTCCAAAGATTCGTAATCACTAACCTTGAAGAAATGCTGTTGACTGCAGTTAAATTTGGCAACATTTATTTACCAACAAAGACAAATAATTAGAATGCAAACGTGTGTTTTGTTAATGAAGGTATGTGCAAAATACATGACGATACAGGAAAAGGAGCACAGATTTCTTCGATTATAAGCCACCATAAACAAATGTTAGTTCTGCGAAGATTAAACCCAGCACTACAGGACAGAGAGCTGTGCAAAGGATTCTACCCCATACTTGCATGATCTCAAGGCTCTCTGAAAAGTCTTCACTACCCTTCCCGGCACTGTGCTGAGCTAATGCCTTTGCAAGCGTAGGTGTTAGTTCAGACATTCGCTACTATCTGCCGGGAAAAATAACTGGGCATCTCGGATCATCCCAATCGCAACGGGGACTCTCAGATTTGATCCATTGTCATTCCAAAGTCAGGGTCTGGACCGGAAGTTCTCGAACACCACACTTTTGGACTGTGGTTCCGAATTAAATGCATGCCTAACTTCTTCCTGTTGCAATCTGTTTTTCCAAAGTAAGGTTATTACAAATAGCCAAGGGGCTCTAGTTAAGCACATGGTACTTGGAAAATGTATTTGTGTCTGTACTGTATCTGTACTGGGTTTCATGAATATTTGAACAGAAAGCAGGAAACAGTAAAGGAATCCATCCTAAGATCAGGCTTAATGTCCAACTTTACATTGCCAGTCTCAAGGTGGCATTTTGGCATGAAACTCAATTTTCTCTTAGAATAATTTGCATTGGGATTATGGGCTAAATGTTCTAAAAGTGTCTAAGCTATAATTCTTTATGAGACTGCACTTTGGCATTTAACTACAGCATATGCAAGCCTAACGTGCAGGCTTCGTCTTTACATTGGTCCAAATTCTCCACACAATGCCAGCCAACATTTAATGAAAAGCATTGCTTCATGACATGATTTCCTTGCTCTGTGCAATTTTTTTTCTGGAGGGATTTTTGCTTTATATTAAATATACACTGAACTTTTACTAAGACTCCTGCCGTTGATTAAAATCCTCGTTTTAAACCTCCCATCTTCTACACACTCGACCCCCCTTTTCAAAGATGAAACAGTAATAAACCTAACCTGTTGTGTTCCCCTGCTACCGTAATTGTTTAGACTATGCAGAATTATCTTCTGTTGTAGGAAACTCCTATTTCAAAGTCCGTTGGATTTGTGCCCCTAAGACAAAGAAAAAGGAAAAAAAAATGAGAAAAGAGGAGAAATGTTAAAAAGAAACAAAAATTATTAGAGAGAACGAGTAGAGGAAGAGAGGAAAGTGAAGTTGCTGGAAACTGCAGAAACTGCAGAAGCTGCGTTATCGGTATATCATGTGGCCCTAATCCTACGTTGGTCAGCAACTATAATGTAAAAGGTAATGTGTAAGAGTTTTATATGCTTTTCAGAACTATAAAGGGGCTGTGAGTGGATTTTAAACATTTTGATTAGCACCACAAAGATTTTAATGCTTTATTTAAACAGTTTGCTATAGGGCAAACACATTCGGTAGACAAGTAAAATGAAAGCAGGGGCATCAGTTTCTCTGTTTTCTATTAAGTAATGTTGCGAAGTAAGCAGAAGTTGGATTCCGATATCAGATAATTATCTCCACACTGTGTGTCACAGTAAATAATTTTAATTGGTTTAACTTCAGGGACCATTACTGGCCTAATTAGAAACATGAAAAGGCTACAAGTATTAGGAAATATCCTGAAGGAATGAGAACATTAGCAATTCCGTCAAGCCATTTTTAAAATAAGTACACAGTAGCAGCCACATTTCAGTGAAAGGCAGGGTACTTGAAAGGTGCTTTTAGGAAAACAGCGCTTGTGTGTGTGTGTAATAAGAGATCCGTAATAGGAAGCATAGAAATCGGGTAACAGGCTGACATGTCTGCTATTACTGTGTTCAAAACATACTAATCTTGTTCTGACTGCTGTTTTTAAAAGATGCACGTTAACGTTTTCAAAGTAAAGGAACCATCACTGAGGTTGGGTAAATCCTCATGGAGGATATGTTGACTTTACTGAAAGAGACACGCATCTTTGAGTAAAACAGCTTTCCCAGAACACCTTGAGCTTGCAGGGCAGCAGGACCGAGCGAAGGATTGCACCGCCTGCTTCCTATCCTCTCCTTCACCTGGGTTTTCCAAGATTCATGAGAAACGAATAGGTATTGTTCTTTGCAGCCCGAGGAGACATTAGCGTGCTGCGTCCTGTGTAGGAGCAGCTCCTATTTAGAGAATGGCTGCGTTCGGCATGGAAAGTGAGATGCTGTGTCCCTTGGGTCAGAGATGATGCTTTAAAAAAATCCCTCGGTGAGGCGCCTGGGTGGCACAGCAGTTAAGCATCTGCCTTCGGCTCAGGGCGTGATCCCGGCGTTGTGGGATCAAGCCCCACATCAGGCTCCTCCGCTATGAGCCTGTTTCTTCCTCTCCCACTCCCCCTGCTTGTGTTCCCTCTCTCGCTGGCTGTCTCTGTCTCTGTCGAATAAATAAATAAAATCTTTAAAAACAAAAAAATCCCTCGGGACTGCCAACATTTCTTGGAGTGAGATTGTTACATCACGCGAGATAACCAAAATACCATGTAATGTTTAAATGTACGAAGAAGATCAAGAACTTCTAATCAGCAATTATTTAGTACAATTTTGTTCCTTTCGGTTTATACTCTAGTTTTGAGTTTTCCATTTTCCAAAATTGCTGATGGTACCATTTGACCAACTATTCCATTTAGAATGTGAAGATTTTAAATGGACTGTCCGCACTTTAAGTTACCAAAAATCAACCAAATTTTTAGCCATTTTTGTTTATGTGTTTTAGACACAAATAGTAGAGAAACTAAAAAGAAAAGGGAAGGCATGGTAAATCGGGGATCATCTTAGGAAAGAATACATTAATAGAGAAAATTGTATAATTTTATTCCTTTCATATTTGGCACACTGTCGAATATAACATACCATGAGTATAATTGAATACTTAAAAGATTAAGAAAATCAGTAGTTCCACCAAAATTTGTCAAACAAAAAAATAAAAGCACGAGTAAGAACCAACATCACAGATTGTCCCCATACGTATGCTCACAAAACCATATACTTCACGGACACCTGTTTATATGGGCGTGCACAAAACCCCATTTCTACAGGCTGTCCTTTTATACTGAATACCCTAAAATGATGCCACAAGCTATTACCTTAATATTCATGTGTTTAAATTTTAGCAACTTCCTGTTTGACTGGTGTACATACAATAATTCAAGATCGAATTTTCTTGAACAAGATTGTAACAAATTATCTTTGTCTTCACGAAGAGTATGTAATGTATGCATACAAATAAAATGAAAATAACTCATATGGAATAATTTTTAGCTACAGAATAGATTAATTGCCTGTAGGTTTGTTAAGGAAGATACACATACACAAATAACACACACACACACGCACACACACACGACTGTTTGATCATTATAAAATAATACTGCCTGCCCACCAAGCACATGTTCCATATTTCAAATATCTTCCAAATGGAAAAGAGGGTGGGAGAATGAGGGGGAGAATAAAAACGTGGTTGCTTATACAAATATACATGCTTATATACGTACACAAACATACATACATATGCTCATATATTTCAGCTTTGCCCATATGTTCCGAAAATAGCAGCCCGGAAAATTTGTACCCACACATCCCGCTCTCAGAGTAAGGATACAAGTGAAGACAAATTTTGGTAGTACCCAAGGAACTCAAGAATTCAAAGTACTTCGGGATCCTGCATTCTTTCGGGCCACTGCACATTGCAAAGCAACCTTAACATACAGACCTGCTTCTTCAAATACCAGATGTATCTCTTAAAGAAGTCTGTTGTTACGTTCTCTCGTATCCTCTTCCACAAAATAAACTATCTGCCCTTACGTGTAGGGACCTAGGTAAAGGAGTCAAGGTGCACATTGTGGTAGGGGCCTGAGTTGGAAAAGTGTTCCTCTGAAACATTTAGGGGATTTCTGGGTGATGACAATGACAATTCCATCATGTTTCACCGTATTCTCTGAGCATTTCTCCTTTTATGCATAGTGGCTAATAACTTTCGTTATTAAAATAATGTTACAATTATTCAAAATATGTCCTTGAACTCGGAAAATATGAACTGTGTAGTGGAATAAGCATGGTTTTTTAGCTCTTTTTTAAAAAAAGATTTTATTTATTTATTTGACAGAGAGAGAGTTTGTGTGTGAGAGAGAGAGAGAGAGAGAGAAAGCATGAGTGGGGGAGCGACAGGCAGAGAGAGAAGGAGAAGCAGACTCCCTGCTGAGCAGGGAGCCTGACTCGGGGCTCGATCCCATGACCCTGGGATCTTGACCTGAGCCAAAAGCAGTTGCTTAACCATCTGAACCCCCAGGCACCCGAGTTTTTTAGTTCTGACAGATCTGGTTTCAATGCCTGGCTGCACCTTTTACCACTCGTTAGTGAACATGAGGTTTTTTAATCTGTAAAATGAATGTAATGATTGAGTTGCAGGGAATAAAAAGAAATAATGTAAAGCACCTGGCTTAGAGCAGTCTTAACAGAAGCTTCCTCTTAATACTGGTACGCTGTGTTACCCCTTAAGTATCAGTTTCTAGAATTAAGACACCATCGTTAAATGGTGGGAACGCTCTTGCTTATGGAGCACAAGTCAAGCAACTTTAGATTTTTTCATGCTTTCAGGTAACTTTCTTTTCTTTCTTTTTTTTTTTTTAACGATTTTATTTTTTTAAGCAATCTCCACACCCAACGAGGGGCTTGAAATCACAACCCCAAGATCAAGAGTCACACACTCCACCGACTGAGCCAGCCAGGCAGCCCCAGGAAACTGGGATTTTCTGTAAAAAAATCAAGTCTGTGATAGGAACCCTCCAGTAATTCCTTCTCTTTGGTCATTGGCCCTCCTTCCATTCCCCATGAGGTCCTCTAATCATATTCATACAATGTGCTCCCCACTCTCCATTTCTCTCCTCTTTCTAATTCCTGTCTATACCTCCCAATCACAGATCTGGGAGTGGATACTAGGTCCAAGAGTGACAAATCAGAGTCCCTTTCCCAAGTCCCAACACTGGACAAAGTTAACTAGCCCATCAGCAGAGCTGTCACTTATGAAGAATATGGTAGGACCTAGAGAGAGAGAGAGAGAGAGAGAAAAAAAAGTGATCAATTTCTTTTAGAAGCTGTTAGTAACCAAATTCTCTATTACTATAAATTGGGATAAGCAAAAGGAGCCAGTGTGCAAAAAAGAGAAGTAGAAGGCCAGAGAAGAGCAAAAATCAAAAATCACAGACAAGAAGAGTGCTGGCTTAGGTTCTCTTAAGCCTTCCTGTTCAACTATGTTCTTCCACTTGTCTCCTTACAGGGAGCTCCAAACACCCACTGCCCGCCACACACAATTTTTTTTGTTTCTATTTGGTTCTTGCAAACAAAATTATTTCTGCTTATATAATACAATACTATACTATAGCATTAGTATTAGTGCAATAATGCTACAAAATAAAATTATTTTTAAAAATAACTTCTTGGTAGTAGAAGTAATTTGTATTATTTGTCTTCTATTTTGCAGCCAGGTACATATTGAGTTAGAATTCTTAGGTTAAAGCAATAAGCTGATTGCCTTTGCATGTAATCTGAACTTATCCACTGGCTTTTGCCCATTACTTAAGATATGAAAACTCAGGAATCCCAGCAGGCCCTATACACTTAAGTTGCTAATAATCTGTTAAATCATTAGGGCAGAGGTTAGTAGTAAAATATTTAGTGCATTAAGCAATGAAGCTTCTTAATTAAAGGTTGTACTTGGATAACTTTATATATGCATTGAGGTGGGAGTCCACAAACTCTTCTGCTTCTCCTATCCCCTGGAAAAAAAATGAAAGGCAAGAAGTAATGAGGGGACTAACTGTTGGAAGCCTACTTCTTGTAAGCTATTTTATTCAGGAACAGACATTTTCCTCCAAACTCTCTCTTTTTTTTAACTCATAATTATCTATTCCACATTTTACAACTAGCCTCTGAGATTCTGATTAGACATCCTATAAGAATACCTTCATAGAATTCTGACACTCAGATTTGATTGTGGATCACAGGCTATTTGGGAAGCTTGTGCAGCAGAAAGAGAAATTAAAGGATTAATCCCATTAACAATTGCACCAAACACAATAAGGTACTTAGGAATAAATCTAATCAAAGAGGCTACAGATCTGTACTCTGAAAACTATAAAACACTAATGAAAGGAATTGAAGAGGACACAAGGAAATGGAAAGATGGGTCATTCTTATAGATTGGAAGCATAAATATTGTTAAAATGTCTATACTAACCAAAGCAATGCAGATTTAATGCAGTCCCTATCAAACTACCACCAGCATTTTTCACAGAGCTAGAACAAGCAATCCTAAAATTTGTATGGAACCACAAAAGATCCCAAGTAGCCAAAGCAATCTTGTAAAAGCAAAGCAAAGCTGGAGGCATCACAATTCTGGCCTTCGATTTGTATTACAAAGCTGTAGTGATGAAGACAGTATGGTATTGGCACAAAAACAGACACATAGAGCAAGGGAACAGAATAGAAAACCCAGAAAGGAACCCACAACTATATGATCAATTAATCTTTGACAAAGCTGGAAGGAATATCCAGTGGGAAAAATCTCTTCAAGAAATGGCGTTAGGGAAACTGGACAGCAACGTACAAAAGAATGACACTGGATCACTTTCTTATGCCATACACAAAAATAAATTTAAAATGGATTAAAGACTTAAATATGAGACAAGAAGCCATAAAAATCCTAGGGAGAACACAGGCAGTAACCTCTTTGACATCAGCCATAGCAACTTCTTTCTAGATATATCTCTTGAGGGAAGGGAAACAAAAGCAAAAATCAACAATTGGGACTTTTTCTAAATAAAAAGCTTCTGAACAGAGAAGGAAACAATCAACAAAACTAAAAGGCAACCTACAGAATGGGAGAAGATATTTACAAATGACATATCTGATAAAAGGTTAGTATGCAAAATATATAAAGAACTTATGAAACCAACACCCAACACATGAATAATCCAATTAAAAATGGACAAAAACATGAATAGACATTTTTCCAAAAAAGACATACAGATGGCCAATAGACACATGAAAAGATGTTCAACATCACTCATCATCAGGGAAATACAAATCAAAACTACAATGAGATATCACCTCACACCTGTCAGAATAGCTAAAACCAACAACACAAGAAACAACAGGTGTTGGCAAGGATGTGGAGAAACAGGAACCCTCTTGCACTGTTGGTGGGAATGCAAACTGGTACAGCCACTCTGGAAAACAGTATGGAGATTTCTCAAAATGTTACAAATAAAACTACCTTATGACCCAGCAATGGCATTTGGTATTTACCCAAAAATACAAAAATACTAATTGAAAGGGTTACATGCACTCCAGTGTTTATAGTAGTATTATCTACAATAGACAAACTATGGAAATCACCCAAGTATCCAACAACTGATGAATAGATAAAGAAGATATGGGATAGATAGATAGATAGATAGATAGATAGATAGATATAATGGAATATTACTTAGCCATAAAAAAATAATGAAATCTTGCCATTTGCAACAGCATGGAGAGAGTTGGAGTATTATGTTATGCTAAATGAAATAAGTCAGTCAGAGAAAGACAAATACCATATGATTTCACTCATGTGGAATTTAAGAAACAAAACAAATGAACACAGGAAAAGAAGAGAAAGAGAGAGACAAACCCAGAAACAGATTCTTAACTATAGAGAACAAACATATGGTTACTAGTGGGGAGGTGGATGGGAGGATGGGTGAAATAGGTGATGGAGATTAAGGAGTGCACTTGTGATGAGCACCGGGTATTGTATAGAAGTGTGGAAACATTACACTGTACACCTGAAACTAATATTACACTATATCTTAACTAAATGGGATTTAAATACAAACTTTAATAAAATGTAGATATCTGGTCTTACAGCACAGATTATCTTCCAATACTTTGAATGTCATCTAAGAATCTATAAACCTTTAACAAGCACTTAGGTGATTCTGACTCAGTAGATTCATGAACAATGCTTTGCAAAAAAAAAATTCTAGGTTTTTTTTTTTTTTTTCGCTTTTGCTTATCAGACTTTTAAATGTAGAGAACCTAACATGATGTGACAAATGAAAACATTTTCAACATTAATTTGCCCAAATTACAACAGATCGTGCCTAAGATTTTCACTAGCAAAAAGAATAAAAATTAATTGCTTGGTTACAAAAAAAATTTCAAGTCTTATACATATTTTTATATGTGGACAATCACTAACCTAAAGAGAAACAACTTGAAGATTGTGCTTTGGGTTCTTAATTTAATTTTTAAGATTGTGCTTTAAAAAATTATAAAATTATTATACTACAGCTAACTATATAGAGACAATACTTATCTATGTTACTTTCAATGGAGTTCATCAT
The DNA here is from genome assembly GCF_024610735.1 of Ursus americanus. Classification (NCBI taxonomy): domain Eukaryota; kingdom Metazoa; phylum Chordata; class Mammalia; order Carnivora; family Ursidae; genus Ursus; species Ursus americanus. The sequence continues at coordinate 17,064,331 of NC_142131.1, read as the reverse complement.
AAATTATATTAATTTTTAAAATAAGTTGTATCTATTTGGTCTAAAACTTTGAAAGATAGTTTTTAGTTTCATTGTAGCAAGATACTGGTGCTACTATTATCATAATCATGATAAGAAGTAACAATTATATTTATGTATATAACTTATGAAAGATCAGTATTATGAAATAATACTTTTTTATTTGCTTTATCAGTGGATGATCCCTATTCATAAAGGAATTTATTTAAAACACCTTTTTGGCTGAGTCTGTATGGTTATAAGGAAATGATCATGTATTTATCTGGGTTATATACAAAAAAATTATTTAAACCTTTAATCCCATGATCCCCAAATGGGATTTAACATAGAAGTCAATGTGGTACGCCTACATTATGTTTTTTTTTTCAAGATTTTATTTATTTGACAGAGAGCGAGAGATAGCAAGAGAGAGAGAGAGAGCACAAGTAGGGGGAAAGGCAGGTAGAGGGAGAGGGAGAAGCAGGCTCCCCGCTAAGCAAGGAGCCCAACATGGGGCTCGATCCCAGGACCCTGAGATCATGACCTGAGCTGAAGGCAGACGCTTAACTGACTGAGCCACCCAGGCGTCCCTGCATTATATTCTCTAAGGAGAAATTTAATTATAATTGAAGACATTTGTGTATTGTCTTTTATACATTAACCTTAATTTTAGAACCTCATGGATATTCAGCAAAATAAGTATAAGTTCATAGATTGATTTAATAATTTATAAATGTAATATACAAATTAGTCCTTACACGTTAAGATAAAAATGAGAAAAATTTGCTACTTCTTTTAACACTTAGAACTGTAACTTGCAAAGTATGACATGACATAAATCATTTTCCTTATCTCCATAGGACATGGAGTTGATTTTTTAAATTGTACAAGTAATCCACAATCACAATAGAATACTTTAGAAATTTTGCTGTGACCACCTTTCCATTACATCCTAATATCTGCATGTACCTTAATTCATTTAATCAATTTTCTATTATCACGTTATGGTATTTCTTGTTTTGGGCCATTATAAATAGTGCTGTAGTGAACATCCTCATACAGACACTTATGCAAGAATTACCTGATTATTTCTTTATTTTACGGTAAGATAATTGCTGCATTAAAATATACCTATATTTTAAAAGCTTTTGATTTATAGTAAATAGCATTGACTCTCATCTTTCTAGGCAATGTCCAGGCAACATTTTAAATGAGACTATTTTATTCCTTAAACATAGTATTTTTGTCTTCCTCTCTGCTAAAGTTCTGGGGAATATTTTCTGTTTATATGACTGGCGCATTTTTCTTTATGAAACTGAAATTCATTTTGTTAGTATAGAAATTTGTTAGATGGCAAATATAGAGAAGATGAGGAACTATGAACCCCATATCACCCTGGAGTTCGTTCTCAAATAAGTACCCTAATAAATTGGGAGTTACTGTGTTAGACATGGATTGTCATGATTTCAACAATTATAATTTATTAAAATATCACCAATACTAAAATAGTCCTGAATGTGTTTTTCATCTTTGAAATTTCAGAAGTCCTTTGTGATTTGGTTTAAGGGTCAGTGAATGTTAAATATTATTCATTCAGATGAGTGGCATTTATTTTATACCTAACATGTGCTAGAAGCTTTGGGGACTACAAAATAATAAAAAGTACTTATATACACAAAGTAAAGTGAAATAACCATACAAAGTCATATGTATTAGTGTCATACCAATGGTATAAGCCATAGTATTTTAGAATTCGGAGGAACCGGAGTCTACTGTGGCCCAGAGAGGTCATAGAAGGTTCATGGAAAGTTTGAATCTTAGGCTACATATTTAAGAAAGGTAGGATTAGGCTATTGAGTGAGGGTAGTGAGGAGGAAAGCCATTGTAAGGTAAAAATGATCAAGGCAGACTTGGAGGACAGTAAATAAATGGAATTATCTGAAAAAAAAAAAGCTTATAAGTAAGGAATAATGAAGGGCACATTTGAAAACATAGGTGAGTCAAATTATAAAGGGTCTAAATGCAAAGTTAAAGGCTTAGGTTTTATATTCCGTGTCTTTGGAGATTTTCAAGCATAGGAGTGACTGGTGATATTTAAGACACATGAGTCTGACCGTATAAAAAGGGCAGATTAAAATATGGAAGAAAGTAATAGTAAGCAAATTATTTAGACTACTATTTACATAATATAAATATGAGATAATAAGGATCAAAAAGAAGACAATGGCATTGTTTAAAAAAAATAAAGGAAGGGATGGCCATAAGGAGAAGGATACGCTTGATGATGAATCGGATAGCTTTGAGAGAAAGAAAAAAAGTAAAAGAGGATCCAGGAATGATTTACTTGCCAGACTATGAAAACGAAGATAACCTTATCACAAATGAAGAGTGCAAGACGGGGGTCAGAGAGACTGGCTTTTGACTTGAGGTAATAGTGTGACCCTCACGTTGGAAAGCAGATACCAGAACTGAAAGGGGGAGATTAGGCCAATTCATTGTGAACCATCTCATACCACCTGAGGCATGAGACTAAATGAACTTACCAAGAGGAAGAGGGAGAAAAGTTGGAAGATTGGACCTGAAACCAGGAAAAACACTATGCTGTTAAATGGGAAGGAGTGAGGTACTAACAAGACCACAGAAGATGCAAACATTGGCAATTTCTGTCAGGTGGCCCAAAGGCATCCAGGAGAGGATTTTTTCTAGAGCATGTGGGTGGAGTCACTAGCAAAAATTCTATCAGAATTATAGGTTAGCTGGAGTTCCCTTTGATTGATTTCTGAGACAGAATTCTTTTACCCTCCAGGAGTCTAATTTGCAGGCACTGATCTCTGACGACCCAAGTCATTTCTTTAGAACTTCACTGAGTCTTGAGTTGCCTTATCCTTCAAAGTCTAAAATTTTACCTCTTTTTTTTTCTTTTTCCTCATTCTAGTCAAAGAACTGAAGAAGGAAATAATCTGCTTTTCAAAGTAAAACTCAAAAAAGTGAGAGAAATGGTAACAATTTCAAGAAGGTACGGGGACACTTTTACTAATGTAGGTGGATCTTTAATCCATGAACTCTGACGGATTTATCTTTGCGTTGTAAGTCTCTTCTCCAAAATCATCACTTACTCAAGCAAGCCATGGCCAATACTAGAATAGTTCAGTGTCTAATAGTATACCCATTGCTGTGGTGTTACTACCAGTAATACCTAGTTCAGTCATGTTAAAGTGGACCAATATCTGGAGATTCTTTGAGGTTTTTCTAGGACAAATTTGGGGCAGAAGCAAAGAAATAAATGACAGATAAGAGAAGAGTTGAGTCGAGGATTAGCCATGAAAGATTAAGGGAACAATGGCGACCCTGAGGAGAGGTTGGGCAGCCCAGAAATAGCTAGCCATGAAGCGCCAGTGGGCCAGCATAGTGAAGACAGACTGAAAAGAGTGGGCTAATTGAGAGGGGTAACATGACCAGAGTCTTTAAAGCACTGGTCATTGGATATTCTGAGTAGAGGTATGTTAGGCAAAGAGATTGGAGTTGATGCCAGGGAGATTTAGAACTTAAAGTCCTGTTTTGAGATAAAGAAATAAAGGGTGTGGTCAGCTGAGAAGGTCAATGTAGAATTTAAAAAAATTGAGTAAAGGAAAGCAGTGAACTGGGAGCTTGGTTTGAGATGGACAATTTGAATGGATGTGGAAATCACTGAGGATGATGAGACACAGGGTAAAACACAGGATAAAAATAAAAGCATGATGTATTTCCTAACATTATTTATTAGAGAAAACAGTAAGTGTCCAAGATGGTAATATCAAGCATGAGAGACTATGGACTCTGAGAAGCAAACTGAGGGCCTCAGAGGGTAGGGGGGTGGGGGAATGGGATAGGCTGGTGATGGGTAGTAAGGAGGGCACGTATTGCATGGTGCAGTGGGTGTTATACACAACTAATGAATCATCGAACTTTACATCAAAAACCAGGGATGTACTGCATAGTGACTAATATAATAAAAAATATTATTATAATAAAAATAAAATAAAATCTATTTCCCAAATGCTTCTGGAATAGTATATGAAAGAAGAGGTTTTTATGTTCAAATAGATTTGGAAAATACTAGGTTAATAAAGAAATCCATGTTCCTTTTCTGCTCAGCTTTCAGCGTGTTAAATTAATTAACATTGTGAAAGTCTAAGAGGGAAAGGTAGATTATGTTTAACAAAAATAATCTCGTTTCTCCCCTCTCAGGACCTCTCAAGAAACTGGTAAAATGTTGCTTTTGTTGCCTTCGAGAGGATGACTGCATCCCCTGTTAGAGGGAAGAGAATTAAGACCTCAGTGACTTGAGCCACCGGGAGTCTGACACTGAATCGAAGGGTATATATTGGAAAAGGCAACATGACAGAGAAGATTTTGTACTAGTCTCATGATTTTTTTTTTTTTTTTTTGGTCACTAGGCAAAGAAGAAAGTTGTAGTGGAAGGGCTGTCCGGAAGACCGACTGAGGATTACGGAGGCGGAAGTGGGTTCAACTGAAAGCGTAAAGGAGCAAGCATCGCACGCCCACATCCGGTGCAGCCCAGCAGTAGTGAAGAAGAGCAGTGAGAATAAACTTCGTGAAAATCAGTAGACAGGACTGAAAACAATTCCCTGAGAGTATGAGCATTTGGGTTATACATAAATGAGAGATTCCAGAAAACAGAGTCACCGTAGTTAACTCCTCCTTGAAGAATTCAGCAAACTTGCAGATACCCCTGTTTCTAATCACCCAAAACTTACTGTTTGGAATGGTACTCAGAGAAATAGGGTGGCAACATTTTAGGGCATTATTATCATGGATGGAGGTATATTATAACTTGGGTCCATCTTCGTCTAAATATCTACATTAAGAAAAAGATGTTTTCTACTTTTGTAATAGATTCTTTAAATTAGAAAATGCTAACTCAAATATTTTCACTACTGTATTCACCTACCTGATTCTCTATTTAAAAAGGAGAAAAAGCAAATTAACTTGTGTTTTTACTGCTCCATTTGGGTTCCTATTGTCTGCCCCTGTAAAGTGATTCACATTTTCATGCAAGACTTCTCCAAAGGCTCCAGCAGTGTGAATTGGGGTTTATATCTCTGACTATCTCCAAGTTTCTTTATCTGTTGGAGGCAGCAGGTTTCTTATCTGATAGCCTTATAATTATGGAAGAAACTGCATATTAATGATTCATCGCTTACATAAACAACTGGCCTTGGAGAAATCTAATGAACCGACTTCGTAGGATTTGATTTTACCTAATTAAATGTAAATAATGTTAAATGTTGTATATGCTAGGATTTCCACAGGACCTTATGAATTTTTTTTATGTACACAAAGCATTAGGAATTCAGAGTTTTTAACAGTTATCTTCTAATTCAGCTATTAAGATAATAAGGTTTGACATCAGATATGCTCCATGAACATGAGGTACCAGCACACATGTGCTCACTAAGTGTTTATGTATGCAAGGTACAATTCTCCTTTAAAAAAAAATTAATGCTTCTCCTTTGAAGCTGGCAGCTCGTACATTTTTATCTGAAGGTTTGAATCTGCATCATGCTTTGAAGGAACAAATGGCCTCCATGTGGTGTTTGGCTTTCCCTTGCCTGTCTCTATTACCCTGTATCAATATGAAATTCATTCTGACAAAGTTTTTTCCTTAAGCACATGCACCTGATCCTTTCCATGGGTCCTGTGCTAACACATGCCTCTATTTAGGGATATGTACGATGATTGCCATTTTTAAAAAGAGGGGAATGCCATTCAGGGAAAAAAAGTAATTAAGCTTCCATATTAGAATAAGATGGTAGGTCACTCCACCTTTGTGGGGATGGAAGGATGGGAAGATTATTCCACTTTTTTAGTGTGTGTTAATTTTGAAAACAATGTAGACAAAAAAGAGCTTAGTTTTCAAAGTAGTACTTGACACAAAGACTTTTAAAGTATTTTGCAAAAAGTAAAAGTAATGACCTCTCTTAAAAATATGTCGCTCCAAGGCTTCCACCATTTCTTGCCCAATGTAAATTGCTGAGCAGTTGCCTGTATTGATGACATGGTTATATAAATAAAGCAGGCCCTAAGTGAAACAGAGGAAATGTGCTGTGTAAAGTAATAATAAATGAGAAACTTTGCTGTCCTTACTTAGCACTGGAGTCTCTGATCAACACAGTCATCCTGGTCTTTGTGGTCTTTTATTGCTTCTACTTCAAAAAAACATGTGAATCAGTGAAAAATCTCATCAAATTATCTAATAAAATTTTTCAATTAGCTTTTATTGGGTATGTCTTTATTTCTTCCATGAATGAATGAAAAAAAAAAGGGACAAAAAGCAACAAATAAACCAACCCACAACAACAAAAAAGGAATAAGGCATAAAAATAGAAGACTGAGTAAAGACAACCCATCTTGAAACAGGTAGAGCTACATTCACCTAACATTTTGACTCTCAAAAACCTATGTGGTATAATAGAAATTTCCTAGGTAAAACTCAAGTCTGATCAACCTCGAACTGGCCTAGGTATGTTTCTCTATTATAAAAGGTAAGTTAACTTTCTTTGTTAAGACTCAATTACTTCATATGAAAAATAAATATGGAGGGGAACCTGGGTGGCTTGGTTGGTTAAGCATCTGCCTTCAGCTCAGGTCATGATCCCAGGGTCCTGGGATCAAGCCTTCCCTGCTCCGCGGGAAGCCTGCTTCTCCCTCTCACTCTACCTGCCGCTCCCTCTGCTTGTACTTGCGTTCTCTCTCTGTCAGATAAGGAAATAAAATCTTTAAAAAAAAGAGATATGGAAATGTTCACAGTTGTGTTTTTGAGTAAATGTGAGAGCATACATAAGGCAACTCACATGTATGTAGTATGTACCCAGGACACAGTTATTCTGATCGCACGTATATCTGGAGACCAGTGGTTCTATACCGCTATTGCCATCAGACAAAAATTAGGAAGAATTATGATGCCATCACATTATCTGATACCACAGAGACAAGTAATAACTGTTTCCCTATAGTCTGGAAAATTAATTATTTTTAGAAAAGTTTCAAGACACGAAGCAGAAGCTCTTTAAAAACAGACCAACACTTTAAAATAAAACAGCTCACATTTAAGTATGCTATCCGCATAACATACAATGGACATTCTTAAATTCACCGAGTAACAATCAATACATGTTTGTTTTATGTTAAGTGTTTATTATCTCTGAAACACTCTTCTAGGTGATGAAATATAAACAGTGAACAAGATAAGTCTCTCCTCTTAAGAAGCTCACCACCTAATTGGAGAGACAAAAATAAACAAATGAGTAGACAGTGATGGAGCTCTGAAGAAAATATTATAGTGAGAGGATATAAAGTGATCGGGGGTGGTTGTGGTGTTGTTTTTTTGTTCATTTGTTTGTTTGCTTTTCACTTTTTTAGCAGACACACAGTTACACTAGTTTCAGATGTACAACATAGTGATTCAACAAGCGTATACATTATGCTGTGCTCACAAGCGTAACTACCCTCTGTCACCGTGCAATGTTATTGAAATATCATTGACTATAGTCCTTTTTATTCCTGTGACTCTTTCATTCCATAACTGAAAGCCTGTCCCATTCACCCATTTTGCTCATCCTCCCACTCCCCTTCTCTCTGGCAACCATCAGTTTGTTCTCTGTATTTACAGTCTGTTTCTGCTTTTTGTTTGTTTTTTAGATTCTACATATCAATGAAACCATATGGCATTTGTCTTTCTCTGTGTGACTTAATTTCACTTTGAATAATACCTTCAAATTTCATCCATATTGTCTCAGATGGCAAGATCTCATTCTTTTTTTTTTTTTTAAGATTTTTATTTATTTATTTGACAGAGATAGAGACAGCCAGCGAGAGAGGGAACACAAGCAGGGGGAGTGGGAGAGGAAGAAGCAGGCTCATAGCGGAGGAGCCTGATGTGGGGCTCGATCCCATAACGCCGGGATCACGCCCTGAGCCCAAGGCAGACGCGTAACCGCTGTGCCACCCAGGCGCCCCTCTCATTCTTTTTTTATGACTAATTTCCATTGTGTGTGTGTGTGCGCGTGTGTTATCTGTTCATCTACCGATGGACACTTGGGTTGCTTCCATATCTTGGCTATTATAAATAATGCTTTGATAAACACATAACCTTTTGTAATGCATATATCTTTTTGAATTAGTGTTTTCATTTTCTTTGGGTAAATACCAGTAGAATTATTGAATCATATTTTTAATTTTTTGAGGAACCCCATACTGTTTTCCATAGTGGCTGTACAAATTTACATTCCCCTCAACAGTACTTGAGGGTTCCAATGTGGTGGCTATTTCAGATGGGATGATCAGAGATGATTTGTCAGTGGAGTTGATATTTCTTCAGAGGTCTTGATACTTCAGTAATTAGCCATAAGCACGGACGCCTGGGTGGCTCAGACAGTTAAGCGTCTGCCTTTAGCTCAGGTCATGGGATTGAGTTCTGCATCGGCCTCCTTGCTCGGTGGGGAGCCTGCTTCTCCCTCTGCCTGCTGTTCCCCCTGCTTGTGCTCTCTCTCTCTCTCTCTCTCTGACAAATGAATAAATAAATAAAATCTTTAAAAAAAATTAGCCATTAGCAGATGGAGTAGAGAAGTGCTTCTGACAGAGAATAGCAAGTATACAATTTTTAAAGCTATTATAAACTTGGTATTTTGAGAAATAGGGAATAACTCAGTGTGGCAGGAGCATATTGAATGAGGCTTAACATGAAGAAGGATGAGACCTGTTTTAAATGGTATTTTCTCAATTTAAATTTTTGATTAGTCATTACTAGTATATAAATACATAATTAATTTTGTATATTTATTCCATATCCTGCAATCCTGCCAAAGTTGCTTATTAGTTCTTAGAGGTTGTTTCTAGTTTTCATTGAATTTTCTACTTAGATGTTCATGTCACCTAAAAATACAGGTATTTTTCTTCTTTTTCTATCCGGATGCTTTCTATTTTTCCCAATGTTGCTGTCTAGAGCCACAGTACAATACTGAGTATAAGTGAGCATGTGAGATCCATGTCTTGTAGTTCTTAGGGAGGAAACATTAAGTCTTTCACGTTTAAATGTGTTGTTAGCTGTATGCGTTTTGTAGATGTCCTTTATAAGGTCGATGAAGTTCCTTTTGAATAGTAGTTTGCTGAGTTTTTATCGCAAATGGGTAGTGGATTTTTGTCAAGTGCCTTTCTTCATTTATTGAGATGATCTTTTACTTTTCTTTTTAGTTTGTTAATATAATAATGTGCAATGTTTGATTTTTTAAAAGAGAGACTAACCTCCAATTTCTGGGATAAAACCTATTTAATCCTGATGTATTATTTTTCTGTATATTGTTGGACATATATTACAATTATGTTTAGAATTTTACATCTATGTCCATAAGAAGTTTGATTTGCCACTAATGTGTATTTTTCATCTCAGATATTTTTGCTTTTCTGTCTAGAAGTTTGATAAGGGGTTTTGTTTTGTCACTTGTTATTCTATATCTTTCATGGCTCTTTTCAATTTTTTTTATACATAGAATACAATTATAATAACTGCTTTAATTCCCTGTCTGCTCATGGTAATATCTATGTGTATTTTGACTGATTATTCATTATTATCTTGTTTTCTTGCTTCTTTGAATGTCTGATACTCTTTGATTGGATGCCAGACATTGTTAATTTTACCTTAGATGCTGGGTATTTTGTATTCCTATGAATATTCTTGGGTTTTGCTTTGGAATGTAATTAAATTACTCGAAAACATTTTGATCCTTTTAGGTAATTTATTATGATTTTTCAAAGTCATATCTGGAACAGTGCTTAGCCTAGGGCTAATTATTTCCCACTGCTGAGGCACAACCTTCTTGAATGTTCTACCTAGTGTGCCATAAATTATGAAATTTTCCTATCTAGTTGGTGGGAACAGGCATTATTCTGGATCTTGTGTGAGCCTTGGCACTGTTCCCTTTAACTCTACTGGATGGTTCTTTCTCTGGCCTTGGGTGGTTCCTTCATATGGAGGTTCTGAGTATTGCTCTAGTATTTTCTACAGGTCTCTGGGCATCTCTTTTTCTTGTAGATCTCTTTTCTCTAGCACTCTGTCCTGGGATATCTGCCTACCTTCATCCACCCAGACTCTCAGATCTTTTCTCCTCAATGCAGAAAGTGTACTGGGTTCCCTTGTGTTTTCTCTCCTTGTACCACAACCTGAAATCTCTCTTAAGGCAGGAAACTGTGGCAGTAATAGAGCTTACCTAGTTGATTCCCCATCTCCCAGGAGTCATTGTACTTTGTTGCTTGATTTCCATTGTCTTGGAAACTTTTTTATTTTTTATATTTTCTGTTTTTTGATAATTTGGTTCTGGAGGGTAAACCTGATGCTCCCTGCTTTCTCATCTTGACCAGAGGTAGATGTCATTTATTTGTTTTGTTTTGTTTTGTTTTTGTCAGTGGAATAAAAGCAAAGTCATCAGCTGAGAATGAGTGTAGGAATTTGAGCTTTACTGAGAAAAGTAAAGTCATGAAATAGTTCTCTTAAAGAATAGTAATGCAAATCTACTCTTGAAAATGTATGAAGATTACTAGGCATTATATGTAAAATTGGATAACTCTAAAGAGTCTTCTGAAAAGAGTTGAGATATAAATGTGCATAAATTAAAACATCTTTAATTCCTCATGTTAAACCTGTCTTTTTTTTAACCTGTCTTTATTTTTAATCTGAAACCCAGTTACTAGGCCTTGCATGTCCAATTCTACTTGCAGTTTAATGGCTTCAATTAACTGAAATCCTTTCTGATGTCAAGATTTAAAGAAAAAAGTAGAATGGGCTGATAGTTTTAACAAATACGTAATTTTAAAAACATACTCTTAACAATATGGGTTAGTAATGTAAAGAAAATGTCAAATATACAATTGGGTGCCCTTAAATGACTGCCTGCTCAGTTGATTGAGGAAAACTGATGCACTGTTTTTTTGTTTTTTTTTTATAAAGATTTTTTATTTATTCGACAGAGATAGAGACAGCCAGCGAGAGAGGGAACACAAGCAGGGGGAGTGGGAGAGGAAGAAGCAGGCTCATAGCAGAAGAGCCTGATGTGGGGCTCGATCCCATAACGCCGGGATCACGCCCTGAGCCGAAGGCAGACGCTTAACCACTGTGCCACCCAGGCGCCCCAATGCACTGTTTTCTATACAGCAGAATATTTGCCTTTCTGTAATAGAGGCTGAATCGCATAGGAACATATTAGCCTACTGGTTGCACATAATGTTCATTTTAATCTTTCCCCCCCCCAAGATTTATCCCTTTTTTACATTGTTATATCTTTTCAGAAATCTATTTTTTTACTTCATCGAGAACACTTACTTTTATTTTTTTCCCCATTTTCCCACATACTAAGTACGTAACGCAGGTTTGCTCTACATCTTCCTGGCTTTATGTCATTCGTAGTATTTGTAAACTATATTTTCACTTTTAGTTATTTATTTTATGCCACTGGATCGAACAAAAACAAGGTTTTGCTTTTGGATCATGGATGAATTTAATATAAAAACTTCAAGAATTGTTTGGATTTAGGGATTTAGCATTTGGGTTATTCTTAATCATTTTCACCACGTGTAATTCATAGCCACTAAATCTATATAGACGCTGATACCTTCATATCTGTCCCAAATTTTCCAAATTCTTGAGCAAATTATTCAATAATTTAAAAAATACTTATATGTGCATAGCATTATAGCACACCAGTGCTAGAAAAAATGGCAATATGTGATCCCTACCATCGATAAGAACTCATTTTTTATTATGAAAACAAGATTAACACAAATGAAATAAAAGGAGGAATACCAAAAATATCTAAACACCATCTAATAGATGGATTATTTCAACAGATGATAAAATTTTTCAATGTTCAAAAGAGAAAGATACAATTGTGAAATGGATAAAGAGAGCACCATTATGGACTTACTACTGAGACAGGCAGTGGAATGCCAATTTTATTTAGAGCAGTCATAGGCAGGAGGGAAGGCAACACAGAGAGAGCATCCTAGGCACTGAAGTAGTGAGACTGTAGTTACATGGGCAGGGGGCAGTGTTGGAGGGTAAGTTTGTACTGGGAAAAGGTAAGAATAAAGATGAATGTGGGTACATTGTCAAAGGCCTTATATTCTGGGCTAGTTTTGACTATGTCAGAGGCCCTTTTACCTGCTAAGGGCTCTTCCAAGTATTAGTAGGTGGGAGAAAAAATCACTTCTCTTTCAAAATAATAGCAAGTCATTAATTTATGCCATTCACAGGCAGCTGAAAGTTCCAGCTTGGTCAGTCATGCCAATTTATTTATTTATTTATTTATTTATTTATTTATTTATTTATTTATTTATGAATTTATTTTAGAGGGGGGGAGGGGCAGAGGGAGAGAGAGAATCTCAAGCAGACTTCCCACTGAGCACAGAGCCCAATGTAGGGCTTGATCTCAGGACCCCGAGATCATGACCTGAGCCTAAATCAAGAGTCGGATGCTTAACTGACTGAGGCCCTAGTCGTGTCAATTAAAAGTGTCAGTCTGAGTCCTTCCAAGCTCAGCCTGAGAGATTTACTTCCCTGAATTCCACAAATTATCCATTAACTATATTAACAGGCATCTTGATTTACTCTAGAACTAGATGGACCTCAAAAAGTAATTTTTTTTCTCTTTCTTCCCAAATGTTCACACTTCTTTAAAAGCTTCTTGCTTTTGCTTATTTTTTGCTTATTTTTTAAACATTTTGCTTATTTTTTAAACATTCCTCTGGCCTGATTTTTTTTTCTTACATTGTGAAATGATCTGAGTCATAAATGACACTGAAGAAGAACAAAGCAACTCAGCCGTTGGGGAGAAAGCTCAGTATGTGTCATAATTTTCTGCTCTGAAGAGATAAACTGATCAATGATATGCTACAGTGATTTTACCAGAAAGCTTGTTTATTGTTTTGGCTTTAGCACATTAAAACTAGCAATGGTTCAATAAGAAGGGGTTGTGTTAAGAATTTTCTTGCCAACTATAAAGTTCCTCGTTGGTTTCATGGGGAGTTTCCCCCCAGGAAATCGGTGCTCAAAAGGGAGAATTTTGAACGCAAGAGAACATGCTTTCATTTGAAAATCTATGAAGAAGCCCACAACACAGTGAACGAAACATCAAGAAAATGTAAACATCCTTATGGTGGTAGAATTCCCTCCATACGGCACAAGGCTCTTCTGATACAAAACAGCTGTTTTTCATGTGTATCTACAACCAGGCACAAGGAGAAATGCTGCACGGACACCTTAAGTCATTTCAAATCAGCTTAAAGCATCTTTGGCACCCTTAAATATTAATGAAAGTCAACAAGCAGTGAATTCTTTGCCCTACAGGGACTGTCACTGGTCAGCTCCTTGCTGTTTGTTTCTGAGTTAATCAAATTACTCTATCATTGGTGCATTTGTACCCTCCACCATTAATGACGAGTGTCTTTGAAAAAAAGAGGATGTTCTTGGCATAATGGCTCATTAATCCTGTGGGAGATGGGGGAGGGCTACACTTTACCTAGACTGCCCTTGCGTGTGATGTAGAGGCGTAGATGAAGATCGTTGGCAGAAATCAACCTGTAATAAGTCAGTCTAAAAGCCACTTCACTTCACATTATCCCAACCCGATCGGAAATACACGTGCAAAAAAGAAAAAGAAGCTATGAAAAGTAGAGTTTAATGATGTTAATTTCTTAACTCGGTCCCTCTGATGTAGGATCTAGACATTAGCACCGTTCTAAATACACGTGGAAGTCACTTCAGAAAAACTCCCTCCTGCAGGAGAACTAATTGTTATCAAAACGAAAAATATGTCCTGGATGGTCCGATACCACTTATTTGTACTTGGCAAAACATACCTTTCCTTCCAGCATCAAAATGGTTAAAGTGAAGAAGCCAGGTTATTACACATTTCAATTCCAGAGTCAAATATAAAAATTTCTATTATAGGGACAATTAATTACATCTGAAAATGGCAAATGTGCATCCTTGTCAGGTAGAGTGTACTCTGATGGCCTTTCCTCAAACACTGAATGTGGAGATTTGATCTCTTCTAATGGTGCTGAGAAAAGGGTAATTACGCTATGGTCAAAGCTAATTTGCTTTCTGCCAGATGAACTGTTGTATTTTATTGTACGCTGACATTTTAAAGTAATTACGGCACTGTTGACCTTAGACAATTCCAGTTGTATCGCTGTCTACAGCTGCAGCGCTCGGTCTACCTTTGGCTGGCAGACAGTGGCTGTAACGAGGTAATGACACGGACAAAGAGCACCATATGGGGCTCCTTTGAGATACACAAAGCCCAGTGAAAGGAAACAAGAAAATTTTAACATCATCATTACAGTCACACATCTTTACAGCTATAAAGGAGCCTGTCCACACACGCTTGCGCGCACGCACACACACACACACACAAATAATCCAAACACTTTGGCTGCTTGTGTCTTAGGTGTGTGCCGGGGTGTGTATGAGCATGTGTGAGTGCGTGCATGCACGTGCCTGTGTGTGTGCGCGTGTGTGCGTGTGTTTCTTTTGTACATGGCAGCATGCATCAAGAAGAGAAAGAGATCAGGTAGAACTGAATGTGACGGACTGGTCTTCCCCTGACACGAGTTCAAAGGCTAAAGACTATTGATTGAGATAAAAGCCCAGGTTCTTATCTAATGTTAAAGACACTCCTTGTTGTCTGAAAACGGTGCACATAATTAGGCAGAAAGAAGAGCACTTCAGCCAGAAAATTACTATAAACCGAGCTTCATTAAACTTAGATAGTAGTTAATTTAAAGGAAGAAGGTATTATTCATTGATATATTTTAATGAGCTATCTGGCTGTCTTTTCTATGGGAAGAAATAAAAACGTGTTCAGAGTTCGGCCTGGTTAATGGATCCTGCTAAGATAGCCAAAGAGATTAATATCATTCAAAAAGAAGAAACACTTCATCCTCTTCAGGCAAAAATGTACAGGATTTTGAGCTATGAAATTATTGTCAAGAAGAAGTGAGAGAAAACTGGTCTTTACCATCACGTTAAATGTTTTATTCTGCTTATGAGGGTGTGTGAAGCTGGGCTACGGGAATGTGAGCTCGAGGACAATGAGCCGTGGGTGTTGCCGACATCATAGCTTATGGCCTACTTAGCTGACGGTGACGTGGAGCAAAGGAAAATCAATTTATTTTCTTTTGAATTACATTTATATCAGTCGGGTGTTGTTGTGTTTTGTTTTGTTTTGTTTTTTCCCTAGTAACTGTTGGAAGGATGCATGTGTCATTATCTTACCATGGAAAAAAATTAATTTACCAATTATACAGAAATGGTAAAGACGGCTCCAGTGTCCTCAATTCAGTTTTAACCATGAGGTTTCTTTTTCCCCTCAAGTGTGTTGGTTTCTAATTTTTGTCACTTTCATTCTCACTTGGAGATCTCTATGCCAATAGAGGGTTTTCAGTTTGTTTTTGTTTTAAGACAGACTTCATTTGACAGAGTCACTTAGAGTTCCCATTCAAAATTGGAGTTCTATGGATTTAAGTATCATAATGGTCATTTTTGAGATGCTTATTTTTGGCGGCATGTGTCTGAAAATTCACATTGTTTGTAACCCCAGTGAAAAAGTTCTCGAGTAGATGCAGTAATCTCTTTTTAAGTTGCATTTTTGTTTTACGTAGGCAAAACTGATTGCCCTATATCATGTATTCATAACAAAGGGCTGAGGGATGTATTAATGCGAGAAAAAAAAAACCAACCTTGTAACTATTGAATTACGTATGAAATTCCTGATGCTGTTAGAATGACTTCACTATTTTGGCACTCTTACGTTGATATAAACATATCCACTTGAAATCATATATTAAAAAGAACACATGACCAACCCATTTCCGACCATGAAGGAGTAGTAATAGATATGCAATCTAAGTGTATAAAATGATACACTAAAGAATGTAAAATCCCAGTATTTTTGGTATTTGCAGTTTCAGACCTGAGTCCAAAACTAAGGAACACAACTGGAAATACGCACCGTCACCCCTTTGTATTCTAGTTGTTTGTTGTTATTAGAGACAATACCTCACACCTAAGAGTTAATTCTTTCATCTCCAAATAGCCTTGATTTAAAACCTTCATTATATTTATTAATGAGTAACACCATGGGAGCCTACCATTTCATACTTGTGGATTCTTTCAGAAAATATGTATTTCTTCAGAAGTATACAGAGTGATGTGAACCTGGTATTTTACTGTCTAATTTTGTCTACTCTCCAAATCCTAAGTGGTAGAAAAGACAAAGAAGGGAAATAAAAGTTTCTGAAAGCTGCATTTAAAAAAAAGAAGGAGAGAGAAAGAATTCCGATCATAATTCTGGAAGAGGAATGGAGCCCAAAGTAGTCACAGAATCGGGAAAGGAGTTCTGATAGATTGAGAGTGAGTGGTAGAGCGCAAGAGAGTGACAAGAAGTAAGAAATCACTTCCTTGAATTAAGAGTGAGCGATGCAGCCGGAGAAGCAGAGAGACAGAGAGATGGAGTTGGAAGCACAGAGAAGGAGAGAGCTGCATCGCAGAAGCAGGGAGACTGCACAAGACCATTGCAGAATAAAGGAGGTGCATCGCATGCAAACTAGAACCCTGATGGTGATTTGTGTAACTAGACCCAAAAGAAATTCCACTCATTTTGAAGCTGAGAGAATACAAATAAAAATAAATGAATAAAAGAAACAAAGCACAGACAAAATAGGACAGAAGACATCATGGTTCTGAGTTCTAATCCATGCTGCTTGTTTTTTGTCTTGTTTTGTTGTTTTTTACTGCTACTCACGCTAATCTCTTGACGTGGCATGCCCACATCAATTCTTCTATCCTGTTCTCAGAAATGGGGTAGGTAAGGAAGATCTGAAAAATTCCTAGACTAGGGCTTTAATACAATGTCTTGGTAATTCTGCTGATTATTTGAAAAATCCACATTTTTCATGCCTCTAAAGGTGACAGAAAACTACGTTTTTCCTATGCAATGAAGGCTGTAAAACAAAACTAAGATTAGCAAGGGGAAGGGTAGTTTTGTGGGAGGTTAAAATTTTAAGGCAAGCCCTGCAAAGTCCTCAGAAAAGTTTCAGAGATTCGTTGGAAGCAAAATGATTCTCTCAGCCCTACTTAAAATGAGCTCGTTTTCCATGCAAAGCTATTTTGAGCCATAAAAAGACAGTAACTCTAATCAAGTAGATAGATTCATTAAGGACCATACTAGATCGAGGTCAAATATGTGACCCTCCAATCTGGGTGCGCTTAGCTGAGGCAATACTGTCTCATCATTACTCTCTTGAATTTATTGTCCATGAAATAGGCTGTTGCCTGCTTTTCTATCAAAACAAATATAAAGACTAATCCAGCACGTAAAAGTGTAAGTCAGACTATTGAATCTTTGTAGCTGCTGTGGAAACACTGCAGAGCGAGAGAAGTCTGCGTAACATTTTAAAAAACATCTTCCATAAAGTAATGTATTTTCTCTCCCAAAGATCCACCGCATACAGCGACTTTCATTAATTTCAAGAAATGGAAACCAATCTTTGAATCTGCCTTGATTTAAATGTTTTCTGTGCAGGAAAGTTTTAAGCAAGCGTCAGTATTTTGCATCTCCAGATCAAAGCTGGCCCGGAAAACAAGGGCACAGGGTTCTGAGGAAAACATAAGAGATTAAAACCCCAATACGGTTGGGGTGACCTAGAGCAAAGGTAAACAGTAAGGGATGGTAGATGATTTCAGCATACCTAAAGAGAAAAAATACATATGTAGATATTGATTTTCACATATTTACATATTTTTTATCATTTTATAAAGCCTTCAGATGAACAATCCTGTTATCAAGAAGACTTCTTTCAACAAGTAATAGCTAGAAATTAGTTTGGCACTGATTTAATTAAAATACTAGGTTTACATACTATTTTAGCATTTTCATATCCAATGTCTTCAGTGGGCATTTATATAAGGATAAAAAAGAGAAGTAATTTAAGATTATTACAAAGTTAATTAAATCAAATCAAATCTTCAATTACTCTTAATTTCCTTTATTACACAGTTTGGCCTTTGGTAAAAACTTTTTCCCTTTTCTATCGCAAGGTAAAATATTTCTTGCTATAATTCAGACCAGCTGCAATTTGCAATTGTGCCAGAAAACCGCTCTTGCGCTGGTTGCTATTAGATAATGTATTTTACATAGATTAGCCTAAATTAAGAGTCAGGAGGAAAATCTTTCTTCCATTTCATTTTTTTTCCCTTGTTCTGAATGATGAGTAACTGTCAGTGTGTGGCTGCCTCTTTTCAAGACATGTGAGAAGCTGTCACCCTCCTACATCTGCAGGACCATCCAGATCTTACACAATATGAAATCCAGGTCTCAGCAGCGTGCTGATTGTCAAATGAGGACAACCTAACTGTAGGCCCGAGTCTCCGTAAAATGACAATTTTTGGAGGGTTGACGAAGGCCACTATCTTTCAATTATTTTAAACCACTACCTTTTCTCTGTGAAGTTGGCACCGTCTCCTAGGACAGCGTTAGGGATATTTAAAAACCTATTTCGGAAGGTACCGAATGATACCTCATGATCAGATTTCATTAGTATTTACAGAGACAAAAAAAGGAAATATTCTCGCATGACAGAGGTTTTGTCTAATCACAGCATCAAGGACGAGGGATTCTGATCTGAGGACGGTGTACGTGCCACACTGGCATCACAGCCTGTTTATGCAGGTAATGGCTGCTTTAGGACACCTCTGAACTGTCACGTACCATGCTAATTAATGAGGCCATATAGGTCTAAGGTCCCTAAAAAGGCCTCTCTAGATTAGGGTCTATTAAACCTGCCACAAGCTGCTTAGTGTTATAAAAGTAACAACAGAGGCTTCGCATTCTGTTCTCTCCTTTTTCCCTTTTCTTTTTAGATTATTGAAAAAAATAATTTCTCAGTCTTCAGCAAACACCCTGCTAACTTATACAGAAGAAAGTCCTATGGATGAATTACTCAAAAATTCTTTAAAGAACATTAATACTCCAAAAAAACCCCAATATCATAAATATAAATTAGAGGGGGAACTAGGTTTAAGAAACTGCGTGGTGAGTTAATAAAGAAGGAAGTTCTATCTCCTTGTTTTGTTTTAAGATTATTAAATGCAGCTACATTTCAGCAAAGTAAAAGAATAAGAACTGCAAAAAAAAAAAAAAAAAGTGGCCAGTATAATCAGGGATAAGTAGAAAACACTATGCTTAGGCATAATCCGATATTTAGTTGAGGGAATAAAATACCATAGTATTTTCATATGGAAACACAAACATCAGCAAATAAAGAAACGATAATTAGCATTCTTTAAGGATCACATTTAATATCCTTTTCCTGACAACAGTTTTATCCTCACAATATTGGCTTCACATTTTGTTGTGTATCCTTTGTTTGCTTCCTGTATTATTTCTAAACTCCCTGTGAAATGGCTCTAGTTTTTCTGGGTTGTGAATATTATTGCATTAATGGACTTTTGGTTTTGCTTAGAAAAATTTGAGTGCAAAATCAATTTAACGTCTTCAGATCTATTAGGTGCTTAGCCTTTAATTTTTTGCACATTACCATTAAATGGTCGAAATATGAGGTTATTTTTGGAGTGATTATTATGATTGTAATAAGGCCTGACACTTGCGCCACTTCAAACACACAACCACCAACAGTTCCATTATAACAAAAGAGCTCCCAGGATAACACATTTTAATAGTCAGAAGAGTTGTGAATTCACAGCTTTGCACAGCAGGTGTGGCTGCACATCTTTGCACCCCTAAATACACTTGCTCATCTAATCTGACAGATTAGACAATGGCACAAAACCCTCATCACCGATGTCTAAACAAAGACTTCATTTCAGAAGAGACAAAGCTTCATGCAGACCGTGTTACCACTAATAACTTTTCCGAGCGGAAAACAATGTATATTTTATTAATGAAAAACAAATTGCGGCAGGGAAGATGAATGTCTTGGCTTTTCTGACATTTTAAATAATTTGCTTTCCTTTCCCTTTTGTGCCTTTAATATTTACCTTCATATCAATCTTTATGCAATTTCGTTAATTAGCTATGGTGCTGGCAGCAAAACACCAAGGCATCGCAGTGCAGGACCTTAAAACCCACGTTGCAAGGGGAAAACCATTTTGCTCTTTTCTGGGAGTCAACGGTATTGGAAAGTTGCTCCTTCATGAGAGCCAGGGAGGTAAGTGGGGCTTTGGGGCACCCACATGTTCGTGGCAGGGCACTGGGCAAAGCGTTTCAAGCAGGAAAAGGCAGCCTGGTTTTCTATTCAACTTTGGCGCAGCTGAACGTGAGAAAGTGAGACCGGGGCTGTGCGTGTTTACCATAAGGGAACGGCCTGAGCCTTAATGGGCTCGGGAGGCTTATTCCGAGGCAGCTGTGCTTATCATGAATCAGGAAAGGGAAATAGCAGCCCCGGTGCGCTGTAGGTCAGTCACAAATGTCGACTGCAGAGAGCCATAAATCTCTAGCGCGACTTCAGCCAGTGACTTGCAGAACCCCCTCCTAGCGTCTTCCTATAATTTAAAGATTACGTAAGGTATATCGTGAGTGTGTTCGATGAAAATATTAATTTAGAGATAAATCCTGTAAGTGCTCCGGGCCCGCGGCTTCTGCCGCAGCTACACTCCCGACAGGACAGGCTGCTAGTTTTGTCAACAGTAGGAGGTCGTGGAAGGCTGCCAAAGAAAACAAACCTTTTTCACGAAAATGCTTTCAGATCTAAGTCGTCACAGAATCTCTCCTGTACTGTTTTATTACTGATATTTAAACTTTGATATACTTTTGCTTGAGTCAGAAATCTTAATCGTAAAATGAAGGGTGGCACACACACCGGAAAGCCGATTAATCACAGCGAACTCTTCCTGGCCAGTTCAAATAATTTTCTGTTGTTTTTGTTGGGGGGAGGGGGGGCCGGGGGAGGAGTGGGGGGGGCGGGGATGGTGAAAGTTGAAGCGTCAACTGTTTCACTTGTTTAATTTATTTGTTGTTTCCTGAAAGACATGTGACACGTATTGGTTTAGAAAAATCTTGAGCCTTGGAGAAAAATGACAGAAGTTTTCCGCTGAATGGAAAGTTTATTAATGATAATAATAAGGTACAATGTCATTTTCATTTGTCAGTAGGGTATAATTGATCCTAAAATAAAAGTATTCTACATCTGTCTCTGTGTAATTGGATCATGCTAAAATACGAGATAAAACACAAGTGGATATTCAGATTTGTCAGATACTTAACCTAAATTAGAAATTAACGCAGTTGAAACTATCGCCAAGGTAAGGGATGTGAAAGTCAACGTAACGGATTTCCAGAATCACCTCCCACTTGTAAGGTAAGCGTTGTGCTGGAGAACCGTTTGCTGCAAATTTCATCTGCATTTTCAAAGAGCCCTTTGTAGAAGCTAGGAATCCATGAATGGCCAGTGGTTGGAAAGGAAAACACTTGGCGGCTGTAGTTCCAAGCACCAAATTCTATGAAATGGGTACAGGGTACTACCGAGTCCATAGTCCATGTCCATCACTGTGATTCATAAGGAGATTTTTGTTGGACTTTTAGAGATTTTACCTTTTATAGTTATTGAAGCCCTAAAGATGTCTAAGAATAAATGCAAACTGAAGACAATACAAATGAGGATTTTGCATATTGTTAATGACATCCTGGAGTTGCAAAATACAGTTAACATTACAGTGTGCCTGGACAACGCAGGCAGAAACGTAATGAGAATTTAAGTCTCAATATTGGAAGTGTTGATGCAAAACTCACAGGTATCTCTCTCGCTCACTCCCTATTTTCTCTAGTATGGTTCAAGCGGTTGAATACTTATCTTCGCGTCTTGACCGGTTTTAAAAGTAACCTGTGCATGGAGAACTCTGACACCTTCGGCGCGGCATTATCAGCACAGCGATATCTGTAAGCTATGCATGGCCACCTTTATTGTTTTACTGTTTTTAAAGCTATGTTCCACTTTGAAATCACATTAAGGATATAAATTTCAACCTCAAAATTATGATTCTATACGACGGAGGCAGAATGTGTGCTTTGTAGCCCAAGATCCCTTTCATTTAATATTAAGCATTCATCCTCTCACATTTTTCTATTTTTGAAAACTATTTGAAATGAATAGACATACACCATAGGATTCTGGAGCCTGTAGAATCCCAGGGCCTGTGGCAGACTGAAGCCTAGCAGCCTCTTGTGCGGACGCTGCAAGCAGAATATTTGAAGTCGATGCAGCTTAGGAAGAAACTGATCTTCACAGAAAAGCCAGAATTTCTATTAAAAAAAAAATGTAAAGCCATTTTACCCCTAATCATAGACAAGCATTAAAGATCTTACAACATGGCTATGATCAGGCAATTTTGGGGGTACGCTTTTTAAGTGAAGACCAGCGTCTGCACAATTTAGAGTGAAGGACTGATAAACATCCCAGATAGACTCAATTTGAAAGCTATTAGCTATATGATCTTCCTGAGTCCCAGCCTGGCCCCTCCTTTAATATAGCTAAAATGAATTGAAAAGCACAGAGATTATTTGAATTGATGTGAAGTGTGCCTTGTTCCAGCCGTCTATGGCATGGCTGAGATTGGCCATCATGCATTCAAGTTGATTCCTTCCTATGCATCAATACAGAATACAAGCACAGACTCCTTTTTCTCTTTTATAATCGTCGTCACTTACTTCTACCCACACATGGGGGAAAAGTCATCATCAGAAGGCATTAAGGAAACACAGACAAAGAGAGACAATATTTTTAATCATTCTACTAAACCAGTTGAGAGTTTCAATTCAAGTTTTAGCTGTGAATTAACTCTGTCTAGAGTTTTGTGGGTCAGAGCAAATAAGATGCTTTTCCATTTGGTTAGCATGAGATAGAGAGTTCTAATACTATTTACCTAGTGCTAAAGATTGATTTTATGAATTGAAACTGAATCTCTAATTGCTTACCAGTAACAAATAGTGTATCGCTGTGATGAAACACAGAGTTTATAAATGAGGATCAAGAAGAAGGTTTATTATACAA
The DNA here is from genome assembly GCF_024610735.1 of Ursus americanus. Classification (NCBI taxonomy): domain Eukaryota; kingdom Metazoa; phylum Chordata; class Mammalia; order Carnivora; family Ursidae; genus Ursus; species Ursus americanus. The sequence goes on along the minus strand of NC_142131.1, from coordinate 17,041,216 downwards.
GTTGATGGTTCTCTTTTGGGGGTGTTTCCCTAATACAGCTATGTTGCTAAGAATCTCCATTGAAAAGATTTTGCAATTACTAAATTTGATGGGTGATTAGGAATCTGTAATTATCATCACCTGACCAGAAAAAAGTTGGGCCTCAAAGAAAGAGGGAGAAGGGAGAAGTATTGTGTAAGAGTTTGGGGACATGATTGGCAAAGTCAGATAACAGGAATTTTATGTATCTGTTGATGCCCGTAAGAGTCAATAATTGTTGTTGTCATCCTATGACAAAGGTCAGCATTTTGTCACACAGGAAACAATTGTAGATCATTACAGGCATACCTTGATTTATTGCACTTTGCTTTACTGCGCTGCACAAATTCTGCATTTTTGTTTTTGTTTTTTAAGGTTTGTGGCAAATCTGCATCAAGCAAGCCTATCGGTGTCATTTTTCCAACAGCATTTATTCACTTCAAGTCTCTGAGTCACATTTTGGTAATTCTTGCAATAGTTCCAACTTTTTCATTATCATTATAATTGTTACAGTGATCTGTGATCAGCGATTACATCTCACTGAAAGCTCAGATGATGGTGAGCATTTTTGTTTTGGCACTGAAGTACTTTTTAATTAAGGTATGTACATTGTTTGGGGGGGGCACAATGCTAACGCACACTTAATACATTACAGTGTAGTGCAAACATAACTTTTATATGCACTAGGAAGCCAAAAAAATCATTTTGCTCACCTTATTGTGATAATTCGCTTTATTGTGGTGGTCTGGAACCGAGCCCACAATATCTCTGAGGTATGCCTGTATGTAGAGTTCAGGCATTATGTTATCTGTTGAGGTTAGAGAGCTAAGATATAGTCCTTACCTTCAAGAGTTTAACAGGACAATTCACAGCAGTTTCTGGATCCCCACTAAAACATCTGTGACCCTCTACCGTCATGGTCTGCAGCCCCAGTGAGATACATAGGGCTGCCCAGTCAGCTTCCTTACCCATTCTTCACTGCAGCTCTTTCAAACTCAGTCCCATCTTTCCGAGACATGTACTTTAACCCCAATCCATCACTCCTAGGAAATAACCTTTCCTCCCATTCAGCAGGGCAAATAGAAACTGTTGAGAGTCAACTCTTTCAACTCGCTGACCTCCAACAGATATCTACCCTGAATTCTTTCTCCCCTCTCTCTTGCTACTTGTATCACTCTACCAAAATCATTGCCAAAAGTGTTACACATGGATAAGTTTCAGTAATTCTCTTATTTAGCCTCAGTATAAGTTGACCCTAGAAAGCACTTCGTTGTTCTTAAAAAGTATTTCTCACCCCTGCCTTCTCCTTCACCCCTTGGCTTGTTTGAACACTACTGTTTTCTCAAACTTTGGTTGTTCCATCTCGTGGAACTTCGCCTGGTTATTTTCCCTTGTTTATCTCTTAAATATAAATGTTTGATGTGGTTCTATCTTTAAAGTGTATGAAAACATAAAGTCTGGTATAGCAAGACTGATGAAGATTTTGTTTGTTAGTGGCTAAAGAGATAAAAAGGGAAATCTCATTATTTTGTCTCATCTTATTCTTCACTGTATTTCAATTTCTTTTGTAGTCAAACACAATATTCAATTAATGTCTATTGTGTACAAAGTATTGTACTATGTACTAAAGAAAGTTATGAAGGCTTTCTGCCGTGTCTACAGGATTAACTCTCTTATATTCATTATGTCAGGCTCACATAAGCCTTTGCGATCATTACTACCATGCGGCAGTCCCTGTGTGCTTCATAGCACATCACCTTTTGTTTTAGAACAGTTATGGAGCAGAATTTGGGCTCTCCTGTGAGCTTTTTAACAAACCCTCCCATGTCTTATGACATGAGTATATCCACACCTGTCAGTACTGCAGTTCCTACTCCAAGAATTTGTGTGGACTCTGAAAACTATTGACCCCTGAGGTTTTCTATAAAAACTGAAATACAAGTTCAGTGCTTCAGGCTGGAGGCAAACCATGGGAGGCGTTGAACCTGAGCTTGGACTTTTATGGAACAGAAACTCTCATAAAAGTTTTAATAAAAATGTTTATATAATGGATTATGAGATGTCCTAGGCTGCTGGGGTTTTGTTTTTGTTTTTGTTTTATTTCACTCATGAAGACAGGAATTTCCTTAAAACACACACACACACGGTCACCTGGCTACCTCATTTGGTAGAACATGCAACTCTTGGGGCGCCTGGGTGGCACAGCAGTTAAGCTTCTGCCTTCGGCTCAGGGCGTGATCCCGGCGTTATGGGATCAAGCCCCGCATCAGGCTCCTCTGCTGGGAGCCTGCTTCTCCCTCTCCCACTCCTCCTGCTTGTGTTCCCTCTCTCGCTGGCTGTCTCTATCTCTGTCGAATAAATAAATAAAATCTTAGAAAAAAAAAGATGAAACAATAAAAGAAAATTAAAAATAAATTTGGAATTTTATCTTCTGAAAGTCTTTAGAAATGAGATATTTACTTTCTTTTTCATGGTCTGCACTAGTTAATGATAAAGGTCTCACAATCACATGCAATGATGATGGAGAGAAAAGAAGACTCAACTAAATTCCTCTATTCAATACTCTACTCTTTCATAGCCAGTACCAAACCGCAGGGCCAAACAGCAGAAGATAGAGATGGGGAAGCGGGGAACAATGGATAAGTAAAGATACTTGACTAGAGGAATAGACAGTACAGGACATGCATTCCTGCTGTAATGACACTGACAGAGAAACTAGAGCAGGCAACACCTTCATTTTTATCCTTCCTTTCAAATAAGCTTTTTTCAATCTACCTTCACAGGGAAGAAGGACCAAATAAAGAGAATGCAGGATAGTAGTGATGGGGATTGGACAGGGTTTTGCCAGGAGACTAGATATCAGCTTCACAAATCTTCCTTCTTTGCCCCCTTTTAAGATCGCTATTGTACAAGACTTGTCATTATCCCTAATAACTACTAAGTTGATCATTTAAAACATCTTATCATTTAAGAACTCTTTTCCTTCATTGCTGAATCATCACAGTGAACTATAACAAAGCATGCTGTATACATAGTAAGGAGACATAATAAATATGTTCGGAGGGAAGCTCTTACAGAATAGGCAATTTTAATTGATCGTCAGAGTTAGAGACAGACATGAAAGGAAAAAGTGGGAATATGAGGATTCTTTTAATAGCTACAGATTTATGTAGCCTTTTATACATTAAAAATTTATGTTTACTATATATATGACAAAAATATATATATGTATGTATATATATGTGTGTGTGTGTGTATATATATATATATATATATATATATATATGAATATGTATATAGTCTTTCTAAGAGAGTTAAAAAGTACAAGTAAAATGAAAAATTCACTAAAGGAGGTGAACAACAGATTCAAGCCAGCATAAAAATGAATCCGTGAACTTGAAGATAGGTCTGTTGAAATTATGCCATTTGAGGAACAGAGAAAAGAAGAATTTTTAAAAATGATTGAGTCTAAGAGATCCATGGGACACCATCAAGCATAACAACAAACACATAATTCACGTCTCAGAAAAGGAGGGAGAAGAAAAAGGGATAAACAGAATATTTGGAAAAAATATGTCTGAAAACTTCCCAGATTTGATGAAAATGTTAATCTACATATTCAAAAGCTTAATAAACTCCAAGTAGGAAAATTCAAAGAGATCTGTATCTAGACATATCATAAGCAAACTGATGGAAGACAAAAAGAGAATCTTGAAAGCAGCAGCATAGAAGTGATATCATATAGAAGGATCCCCAGTAAGAATAAAACCTGATTTCTCATCAGAAACCATAGAGGCTAGAAAAACAGTGGAATGACATAGCAAAGTGCTAAAAGAAAAAACAAATTCAAAAGTCTTGATGATCAATGATTCTATATCCAGCAAAACTCTCATTTAAAAAATGAAAGAGAAATTCAGACACTTTCAGATAAACTAAAATTGAGTTTGTTGCTAACATGTCTACCCTCTAGGGAATTCTTCAGACTGAAATGAAAGGACAACAGACAGTAACTTGAATCCAGACAGAAATTTAAAACACACACACACACACACACACACACACACACACACACAGAAAGAAAGAAAAGAAAAGAAAAGAAAAGAAAAGAAAAAGAAAAAGAAAAAGAAAAAGAAAAAGAAAAAAACCACAAACAACTAATTAGTTAATAAATTAAAGAAAGTTTTAAAAACTTGTCAACAACTCAGGTAAATATAAAAGACATAATAATGTACTTTTTGTTGTGAATTCTTCTTTTTTTCTTTGATTTAAAACAGAACTGTATAGATAATAATTATCCATCTGTCTTCTTGGACACAAAATATATAAAGAGATAACTTGTGACAATAAGAGCCTAAAGGGGGGGGGAAGAACAGAGTTATAGAGGAGCAAGGTATTTGTAAACTATTGGAATTAATTAGTATTAATCTGAACTAGATTATTACAAATTAAAATGTTTATTGGAATCACTAGGGCAACAAAAAGAAAATAACTGAAAATACATATTAAAAGATATGACAAAGGAATTAAAATGGTACAATAAAATAGGATGAAAATAAAAGGATGGAAAAAGATATTCCATGCAAACAGTAATCAAAACACAGCTGCAGTGGCTATTAAATAAAAGACGAAATAAACTTTAGGACAAAACTCGTTAATAGAGACAAAGGAGGGAATTGTGTAATGATATAAGGGTCAATCTATGAAGAAGATATAACAATTATAAATATATATGCACCTCATAACAGGACTCCAAAATACACAAAGCAAAAAACGGACAGATTTGAAGGGAAAATAGGTCAATAATAACAGTGGTAGATGTCAACATGCTACTTTCAAAAAAAGCTAGAACTTGACAGAAGATCAATAAGCAAATAAAGGGCTTGAACAACAGTGTAAGCCACACAGACCTAATAGTGTAAACCAAATAGATCTAACCCAATAGACAAGTAGACATCTATAGAACATTCTGCCCAAAAAAGAGCAGAATTCACATTCTTCTCAAGAGCACACGGAGCATTCTTCAGAAATGACAGGATGTTAGGGCAATAAATGTAATATGATTGAAATTGTAAAAGTGTATTCTATAATCACAGTGAAATGAAACTAAAAATCAGTAACAGAATGGAAAATGAAGAATTCACAAATATGTGAAAATTAAACAACATGCTCTTAAATAACAAGAGCCAAAGAAGAAATCAGAAGAGAAATTAGAAAATACTTGAGAAAATACCAAAAATACTGAAATACCAAAACTTATGAGATGCAGTAAATGCAGTCCTTAAAGAAAAATAAGTGGTTTAAATATCTACTTTAATAAAAGAGAAAGATTGCAAATCAATCTTCCATCTTAAGAAACTGGAAAAAGAGGAGAAAACTAAACCCAAAGCAAGGAGAAGGAAAGAATAATAAAGACTAGAGTGGAAATAACTGAAATAAGAAATTAAAAAATAGAAAAACCAATGAAAACAAATAGGCAAACCTATAAATATACTGATGAAGAAGAAAGAAGACTACTAAAATCAGAAATGACAGTGATAATATTACTTCTCACTTTGCAGAAATAAAAAAAGCAGTTATAAGAAACTACCATGAATAATTGTATTTCAACAAATCAGGTAACCTGGATAAAATGCACAAATTCTTAGAAATACACAGCCTCCAAAATTGATACAAGAAGAAATCAAGAAATACAAAATCTGGATAGAACTATTATAAACAAAAAGACTGAGTTAGTAATAAAAAATCTACTAACCAAAAAAAAAAAAAAAAAAAAAAATTGAAAATAAAATAACCCAGCACCAAATAGTTTCACCAGTGTATTACACCAAAGATTTAAAAGAATTGACATCAATCTTTTTCAAACTCCTCCAAAAAATCAAAGAGAAAAATGTTTCTTAACTCATTCTATGAGGCCAATGTTACCCTAATTCTGAAGTCAAAGATATCACAAGAAAACTATACAAATCAATATTTTCATGAATATAGATAAAATACTAACAAGTAGAATTCAGCAGTATGTAAAAAGGATATGACATTACCAAGCGGGATGTATCTCAGGAATGTAAAATCTGTTGAACATATTAAAATAACAAATATCATATACCATATTAAAAGAATAAACACACACAGTCATCTTAATACACACAGAAAAAGCATTTGACAAAACGCAATGCACATTCAGAATTAAATACTCAACAATTTAGGAATGCAAAGAAACATCCTCAACCTGATAAAAGACTTCTATGAAAAACCCACAGCTAACATCAGACTTAATGGTAATGTAAACTTTCCCTTGAAGGTGAGGACCCAGACAACCATATCTATTTTTGTCACTTCTTTCAACACTGTACAGGATTTCTGGTTAGGGTATTTAGGTAACAGAAAGAAAGAAAGTCATCCACGTTGGAAAGAAAGAAGTACATCTATTTGCATATGGCATAATCTTATATATATAAAATACTAAAAAGGATTAGTGTCCAAAATATATATAAAAAAATGTATACAACTCAATACCAACAGAACCCAAATGATCCAATTAAAAAGGAGAAAACATGAGTGGACATTTCTCTAAAGAACACATACAGATGGCCAATAGACACATGAAACAATTCTCAACATCATTCATCATCAGGGAAATAAAATCAAAACCACAATGAGATATCACTTCATTTGTCACAATGGCTAAAATCAAAAACATAAGAAACAAGTGTTGACAAGACTGTGGAGAAAAAGGAACCCTCATGAACTATGGGTGGGAATGCAAACCAGTACAGTCACTGTGGAAGACAGTATGGAGGGTCCTCAAAAAATTAAAAACAGAACTACCATATGACCCAGTAATTCCACTACTGTTTATCTGAAAATTACAAAAACACTAATTTGAAGATATATGTACCTCTATGTTTAATTGCAGCATTATTTACAATAGCCAAAATATGGAAAGAACCCAAGTGCCTATGTATAGATCAATAGATAAAGAAGATGTGGATATATACACAATGGAATATTACTCAGCTATAGAAAAGAATGAAATTTTGCAATTTACAACAACATGGATGGATCTAGAGGGTATAAAGTGAAGAGAAATCAATGCATCAGAGAAAGACAAATACTGTGTGATTTCACTCCTATGTGGAATTTAAGAAACAAGATGAATGATCAAAGGAAGAAAGAGACAAGCAAAAAACCCAGACTCTATTAAATATAAAGAACAAACTGATGGTTACCTGAGGGGCATGGGTGGAGGCAATGGGTAAAATAGGTAAATGGGATTAATAGTACACTTGTGATGAGCCCTGAGTAATGTACAGAATTGTTGAATCACTATATTGTACAACTGAAATTAATATAACTCTGTATGTTAGTTACGCTGGAATTAAAAAATAAAACATTAAAAAATTTTAAAAACACTAAAGAATACACACATACACACACAGTCAGACCTTGCAAATAAGATCAGCAAAGTTACAAGTTACAAAATGAATATACAAAATTTCAATTGTATTTCTTTTTTTTTAATTTTGTTTATGTTATGTTAGTCACCACACAGTACATCCTTAGTTTTTGATGTAGTGTTCCATGACTCATTGTTTGCGTATAACACCCAGTACTCCATGCAATATGTGCCCTCCTTAATACCCATCACCGGCATATCCCAATCCCCCACCTCCCTCCTCTCTGAAGCTCTCAGTTTGTTTCCCAGAGTCCATAGTCTCTCGTGGTTCATTCCCCCTTCTGTTCTTCCCTTTCTTCTCCTACTGATCGCCCTTCCTTCTTCCCTTTCTTCTCCTACTGATCGCCCTGCTATCAGGCGCTCTGAAGCTCTCAGTTTGTTTCCCAGAGTCCATAGTCTCCCGTGGTTCATTCCCCCTTCTGTTCTTCCCTTTCTTCTCCTACTGATCGCCCTTCCTTCTTCCCTTTCTTCTCCTACTGATCGCCCTGCTATTCCCTATGTTCCACAAATGAGTGAAACCATATGATAATTGTCTTTCTCTGCTTCTTACACTGTTGGTGGGAATGCAAGTTGGTACGGCCACTTTGGAAAACAGTGTGGAGGTCCCTCAAAAAGTTAAAAATAGAGCTAGCAATTGCACTACTGGATATTTACCCCAAAGATACAGACGTAGTGAAAAGAAGGGCCATATGCATCCCAATATTCATAGCAGCACTGTCCACAATAACTAAATTGTGGAAAAAGTCGAGATGCCCTTCAACAGACGAATGGATAAAGAAGATATGGTCCCTATATACAATGGAATATTACTTAGCCATAGGAAAGAACGATTACCGAACATTTGCAGCAACATGGACGGGCCTGGAGGAGATTATGCTAAGTGAAATAAGTCAATTGTATTTCTATACATTAGCCCAACAATTTGAAAATGAAATTAAGAAAACAATTATATTTTTAATAGCATCAAAGGAAAAATATACTTAGGAAAAAAGTTTGACCACAGAAGGGTAAGATGTGTATGCTGAAAACTACACAGCATTTTTAAATAAATCAAGAAGATTTAAATAAATGGAAAGATATCCTTTGTTAATGGGTTAGAAGATTTAATATCATTAAAATGGCAATACTCCTCAAATTGATGTACAGATTCAGTGCAATCCTTATCAAAATTTCAGGTTGATTTTTTTGCAGAAAAGGACAAGCTGACTCTAAAATTTATAATGAAATGAAAGGGACTCCAGATAGCAAAAGCAATCCTGAATAACTGGAGGACTCACATTCGTCTATTTTATTTTATTTTTTTTATTTATTTTTTTTTTTAAGATTTTATTTATTTATTTGACAGAGACAGCCAGCGAGAGAGGGAACACAAGCAGGGGGAGTGGGAGAGGAAGAAGCAGGCTCCTAGTGCATGAGCCTGATGTGGGGCTCGATCCCAGAACGCTGGGATCACGCCCTGAGCCGAAGGCAGACGCTTAACGACTGCGCCACCCAGGCGCCCCCACATTCGTCTATTTTAAAACCTACTACAAAGCTACAGTAATGAATACAGTATGGTACTGGCACAAGGCTAAATATATAGATCAAGAGAATAATATTGAGAGTTGAGAAATAAACCCATTCATTCATGGTCAACCAATTTTTTATGGTCAATCAATTGTTGAGAGAAGTACCAAGAGCATTCAATGGAAAAGTAGAATATTTTCAACAAGTAGTTTCAGAAAAAATGGATATTCACATGTAAAGGAATTAATTTGGACTGCTCACACAACATACATAAACAAACTCAGAAAGGATCACAAACATAAATGTAAGAACAAATATGATAAAAATCTTAGAAGGACTCAGATGTATAAATCCACATGACCTTGGATTTATCCAGTGTTTCCTAGATATGACCCCAAAAGCAAGAAATAAAAAACAAATTGAACTTTGTCTACATATAAAAATGTTATGATTCAGAAGACACTATCAATAAAATAAAAAGACAACCACAGAATTGGTGAAAATACTTGTGAATCATATATCTGATAAGGATCTGGTTATCTAGAATACAGAAAGAATTCTTATAACAGAAATACAAAACTGGTGAAAGACTTGATTAGACCATTACCCCAATGAAGATATACAAATAGCCCAAAAGCATGTAAAATGCCCAACATTATTCATCATTCAGGAAATGCAAATCAAAACCATAGGGAAATGCCACTTTATACCCACAAAGATGTCCATTAAAAAAAAAGAGAAAGTGAAAATAACAAGTGTTGGTGAGGATGTGGAGAAAGTGGAACCACACACATTGCTGGTAGAAATATAAAATGGTGCAGCTCTGGAAAACAGCGTTGGAAATTCCTCAAAGAGCTAAACAGAGAGTTACCATATGTCAGGCTACTCCATTTGTATGCCTGCAGCTAAGATAATTGAAAACGTGTTCACACACAAACTGGTACATAAATGTTCATAGCAGGATTATTTGTAATATCTAAAAAGTGGAAACAATCCAAATGTCCATCAACTGATGAAAGAATAAACAAATGTGTTATATCCTTACAGTGGAATGTTATTTGGTAATAAAAAGGAAAGATGCCCTGCTGCATGCTATAAAATGGAAGATCCTTAAAAATATTGTGCCAGTGAAAGGAGCCAGTCTCAAAAGACTAACGATGTTATGATTCTACTTACACGAAATTTCCAGAAAATTCATAAAGACGGAAAGTTGATTAATGTTTCCTCGGGGGAAATAGAAACAGGAGTAGGAGTCGATGTTAGCAGATACAGTACATGTGTTAGGGGTAGTGGCAATGTTCTGGAATGAGATAGTGGTGATGGTTGTACGACCCTGCAAATATACTAAACACTACTCAATTACACACTTTACACACTGTGATTTTTATCTCAAAAAGATTGTAAAAGAAAAAATAAATAAAAAGAAAAATCATGGCACCCCCTTCAACCCAGATTGTCAAGTGACCGTGAAAAACAAAACTTTCCTACCAACCACATGGAACATAAGGGAGAAATGAATTTTGTTGTTCTGAGCCACTGAAATTTGGGATTAGTTGTTACTACAGCATAGACTAGCCTATCTTACTGATACAGCCAATAAATAGGAAATCCCTATATTCACCTACAAATTAAGCTAGAAAATCCATGCCCTTTCAAAACCCCCAAAGTTCAATCATCCTACATTTATCACATTACATTTTTCTGTAGCAAGACAATCGTGATTCAATATAAATCTCTATGTCACTGAACATATATACCTATTAGAAAGTGCCGTGGAACTTGGTAAGGACCTTAAAAGCTGAAAATATACAGCAAATATCTGGAAAATAAATCTATCTGCAAATATTTGTTAAACATTTTCAAATGTTTAGCTTTTTTCTGTGATTTTACTTTTATCATTATCTTAGCAGGAAAGGAAAGATTAGATGCTGGGTAATTATGTTCTCATATGTCAAAAAATTACCTTTTGCTATTTTGAAAATTAAACCTCTTTCAGAGAATTCTAATATCCTTAATATTGATGCATAAATGTCACTATATCACATTTAAGTGAATAAAAATTGATACAAATTGAAATTGCACAGGGGTGATTAAGACGTACTGCATATACACCTGCCAAACTTCAATTTTGGAAAGCACTTCATGATTTTCAAATACAACCATTTTTCTCTATTTTCAAAAATCTTTACCAGTCAAAAAGAATTCTATCATCACAATAATTTTTATTCCAATTAATGGAATGAATTACATAATTATCATAGATGTAAATGTGTTTATGTTAATTGTGTGAGGTTTACATGTAGATCATTCCATGTCTTAATTTTCCCCTTAAAACTCACAGGAAGATATCTCCTCAGATTTGGGGGCTCTGGGTGGCTCAGTCAGTTGAGCAGCGGATTCTTGGTTTTGGCTCTGGTCATGATCTTAGGGTTGTGAGGTCAAGTCCCACTTAAGGATCAGTGCAGAGTCTCCTTGGGATTCTTCCCCTCCCCCCTACTCCTTCCCCTGCTTGCCCTCTCTCTCGTTCTCTCTCTCTAAAATAAAGTATTTTTAAAAAGATTACATGTAGATAGACAAGGACTCTATGCCTAAAGAAATTATAGCCCAGAAAATCAAAATTATGTCCCCAAATTTTAATATGTCTTGAAACGTTCCTGCCAGTGTCACAAATTTCATTCCCATCAAATAGTAGAATTTCCTATACTTGACTATCCTAAATAATTCTATTACTATTACTATCCTAAATAATTATCATCGTCATCTTTCATTGGGCAAATCAGTTGTAATGGTATATTAAATATAAATGTGTAAATAAATCAACATGCTTCATTCTTTTGCTTAATACACTCCACTGTGGTTAGAGTAATATCCACAAAATATAGTACGGTCTATTCAAACCTGCATGATCTGGTCTGTACATGCAATCCCACTTCTTTCCAGAGCCATCAGATTGCCCAAGCCTTAGGGTCCTCCTCTTGTACAGTAAATTTTTCCTACCACTCCCAGTTTCACATGGTTGGCTCCCTCTCACCATTGTGGTCTTAGGTCAAATATCACTTCTGGGCAGAGAGGACTTTCTCTAACTTCCTTACCAAAAATATTCTCATCACTCTCAATAATATTATCCTGTTTTATCACCTTTACCGGACTTACATAAATTTCCTGGTTTATTAGTTTACTTTTTTATTGTCCGTATGACGTCCAGAATGGGAGCTCTATGTGAGCAGACAATGACTACTCAGTGCTTCAAAGAGTGCTGACTTGCAGAATGAATGAAATAAGTGATATCTTGGATACCCTGGCTGTCTCTGGCCTGCCACACCCCAATTTTTGATGCTCCCCATCCCCCTAGTCAGGGCATGCACATCCTCACACTGAACTTTCCTGAGTCTTTCAATAATTCCTTCGTCAAACAGATAATCTCAATCTCAGAACAAAGGAGCTTCCGTAATCAGAGTCACTTCTAAACTGTATTAATAATCATCCATTTGCACTATTTATTGTTGTGCAAATAGTGACAGAAGTCTGGTCTGTACGCCATAGGTTGCTGCATGAAGTGTGGTTGCTTTCCTCGACCCCAGTAAGCATTCTCCACACTCATCTAAGGGCAGAATTTGGCCATGTGTGGTTAGTTGATTACAACAAACATATGGGGAAAATGGCTGAGAATGCTCAAATATTGAAACCATATGTTACTGCATGGGAAACTATGCCTTATTAAAAAACAAAACAAAAACTGAGAATCCAGCTAGAAACATACAGCTCAGAGCTTTTGCTTTCTGAGTTTAACTACCACTTAATTTATTCAACTGAAGACTTTCTTTTACAATGAACTCAACCTTTATATCTCAGACCAGCTTAATATGTTAACTTAGCAAAAATATTTTTTGGCTACAGAAGATTACAAAAATCACACAGCTTGCAAAATAGGAAAACTCGTCAGAAAGTAAAAGTATCCTGAATCCCGTGAGATTTTCGAAATTCTATTTTAAATGCCATGAAGACTTCATAGCTTTTCTCTATTCTGCTTATATAAATGGAGTTTTAGCTCCTTTTCTCGATTAACATCACATCATCTTCACAGAGGAATGCAGCAGACAAGAAACTTCAATGGCACATTTTTTTACGAGATATTATTCTTACAATTAAAGACTAAGAAAATTCAGAGAATAGAACCACCACCGGCAGTGATACTGAGCATTACTAGAGGACCTCAGAACAGACTCAGACCCATTTTCTTTTAAATTTCAGACAAACCTCACTTAATTCCCTTCATCAAATCTAAGGTGCCATCACTTGTAAGATACACGACCACTAAGAAATAAAAATGCTGCCAATTTCACAGTGATCTGATACTCTCTTATCATATAAAATGTAATGTACTTCTTGATTTCAAAGAGTTTAAAATGTGAAAACATATACATGTTCAAATCAGTGAAGTATGCTAGTTATACCAACTTGAATTTTAATGTCGTGCCCTGCTACTAAGCGCCAAATCCAAGACACAGTAAGAAATTTGCTTTTGGTGGACTCACGCTTCCTTTCCCATTTTGGTGCCTGTTCCCTTAGCTAAGGAGCTCAATGTTCCTTCTTCCTTCTTGCCCCTTCCCAATCACACACACACACACACACACACACACACACACACACACACACAGCCCTGTCAGTCGTAAGTCTTTTCTGAGCCTTGCTTTCCAGAGAGAGCCAGTACGCCGTACTTTTCCTTCCAACTCCCTCCCTCCTTCTTGTCACTACTAGATATTGATCTCATATATTTTTTTGAGCTAGGAAACTCGGTAGTCAAAGGTAACCGCATGATACCATTTCAATAATATTTGCATCTTAATGGTAGACTCCTAGATTCACAAATTTTAGCCCAAATAGGCCAATCACTTACAGTGGATTGTGAAGTATAATGCAGGTTATATTTTAAGATATAAAGACAATTAATCCATGTAAATTATATCCTCATTTTGTAAAGGGAGGCAATATACTGTGGCAGACAGCATGATCTTTGGAATTTACTAAGACATAGTTTTAATACCTCCTATGTAATCTGGAAGTTGCTTAATATTTCTTACTCCCATTTCCTCGCTGATGAAGTAAAAATAATGATAAACACATTCATAAATTTTATGAAAATTAATAAGATAAATATAAATTTTATAAGAAAATTTCTCGCATATCAATGTGTTCCAACAATATGATATAATATGGAGTCATATAATTGTAGGTTATATAACAGAAACAGATTCTGTAGAATAGCTTACTTTTGAAACACAAATTGGGCCTAAGCAACATTAAGCACTCAAGCTCTACTAACTCTATGATAAAGTATTAATTGTTATTCTTGATGATTTTCTTTCTAACTTTGTATGTGTCGTTTAGATATTCTTGTGTACATATTAAAATCACTTACCTAAAGGTCTAGGCAGTTAAGTAACTGCTATTTCACACCATGGAAATTATTTGAAATTCTTTCATTTGTTTCCACATGACTGCAATGAGTACTGCATATCACTAAAATATTTTTAAATATTTGGTCATGGTGCTTTTCTAAGAAATTAAAAGCTGTGTTGCTTTGGGAATAGTATACTCCTACAATGAAACTGACAGACCTTTTGTGTTGGTAGCTTTGTATATTTCTCTGATTATTCTTGCCTTTTCTAAATTGCCATTTTTCCGTTCCTCTTTATTCTCTCTATCCTGTCTTTAGTTTTGTCTTTTTATTAAATTAAAACCTCCTTCTTACCTTTTCATCATCCCTCTGCAAACTCCCAAGGTTTCCTTTGTCCCAATCAAACAGATAATCATTTATATCTAACCTTGTTTTCTGTAAATAGTTAAGAACCAAAACATATGTATTGATTAAAAGATTAATTATATCCATATCCATGCTTACCTGTATCACTGTTGATTCTTTACAAAGTTCTGTATATAAATTCCTTTTCAGTATATGTAAATTCTCTCAAATTCAAATATTTGTAAGCAAGTCAAACTCCAAACATTTTTAAAGAGACAGAATGTCAATTCTAGCAGAGTTCTATTGCATGTCAATCCTGTAATGCACTGAACAGATTGTTAGACACTGAGACACAGAGGGTGCTCACTGGAAATGAAGGAGGTTGGTTTTGACCAGAGGTCACAGTCAGAGTTCTCTCAAAAGAGCTGGCTGCTTAATCACTATCTTTGGAGTTGGGCAGAATCAAAAGAAAGCATAGTTTAGGGCAGGACTTGATGGCTATATCTGGCATAAATGAAAATGGTATGAAGTTTAGTATGATTAAAGACACCAAAAAATGTGAGTATGAACATAAATGTATATGTATCTATAATTTTTCTCACCCTGCTTTCCTAAAGAACCACTGGTACTTCAAGCCCTGAACTGGGAAGAGTAAGCTAACTAATAAAAAAAGGAAAATGCTTAGTATACATTTAAGTATGCTCTTTAATCTATATAAATAAATAAAGCTTTTCAGTTTCTTTTTCATCTAAAACAGTATTTGTTCAATTATCAGATATATAAAGACAATTTTTGGAAAGAAATACATGTCAAAAATTATTCTAAATAAGATAAAAAATCTATTTAGAAGGACAAGACATATCAATTATTAAGTTATACTGTAACATAGTAAAATGTATATATCTTTAGTATGTTGAAATGAATAGACAAAACAAACAAATAGTGATGTATTACTGGAGTTGGAGGAGTAAGAAACCAGGCAGGTTATGTAGACTGGGGAGGCTATACCTGTATTGCAATTCAAAGTTGTAAGGCTATAATAGCTTCCACAGGCAAGAGACTATCAAGAGAGAGTTGATAACAGGATGTTGAGGATTATTTACATTTGAGGACAAAAACATAGAGAAAAAGATAAATGAATTATTCAGAGAAGAATCGAGGTTATAAACGTGGAAGGGAAAAAAAAAAACAGGTTTTGTTGAGTAATACTGAGGAACCCCAAAGGAGGGGAATATACACACACATATATATATGAATGTGTGTGTGTGTGCATGTGTGTATAAATGTATATGTGTTTGTTTGTTTGTGGCCAATGGTCTTAGATTCACCTGAGAAGTCCAAGAGAATGAAGATCAGAAAAACACAAATGGATTCAGGATTGCTAACCTTAGAGAATTCAATTTCACTTCAATGGTTGAAGTGAGATAATGAGGAAGTAGAGAAACGAAGGAAAGGAGACATAAAATGGAACAAGGCTGGAGAGTAAAGTGAAATCACTTTGAAAATAGAAATCCTGGAGAACTGGATAGGCAATGGCGAATGTGCCAACAGACAGGGAGGACTTCAACATTTTAAAAGGAAGAAGGTAATTGATGGAAGAGAGAGGACAAAATTATGGACTTGACAGTCAGTTTAAATGTTAATGGAGAGTTCTCAAGTGCGTGGGAACAGCTGCTGACAGGAACTCAGGATATGTCAGTTTTAACTATCACCCCTAGGCAGATGAGTCCCAAATACTGTCTCTCGATTTAACCTTTCCCCTGAACTCCAGTTGGGTGGGTGGGCTTGTCACTCAGGGATACGAGGGCAGCGACCATGTTCCCATCCAACTTATCCTGCTATTATTAGTCTAAAGACACATATCTATTTCTGTCTGTCAATTTGTTAGCGTCACCACACCCTTCTTTCTCTTTTTCCACTTGCCTTCTAAAAATACACTACTTGATACATGGACAGGATCGCTACATGTGATCTGAAACCTAGAACCTTGGGGCGCCTGGGTGGCGCAGTCGTTAAGCATCTGCCTTCGGCTCAGGGTGTGATCCTAGCATTCTGGGATCGAGCCCCACATCAGGCTCTATTGCTGGGAGCCTGCTTCTTCCTCTCCCACTCCCCTTGCTTGTGTTTCCTCTCTCGCTGGCTGTCTCTCTCTGTCAAATAAATAAATAAATAAATAAATAAATAAATAAATAAATAGATAAATAAATAAAATCTTAAAAAAAAAATGGAACCTAGAACCTAGAAAAGGAAAACTATTGAATGGATGAGTAGATATATCAATGGATGAATGGATGATTGAATTTACTGATCACTCATTATCTGTCAAATATTATTTTAATCCTTTTGTGTACAGAAGTGCCTAGAGGCAAATTTTCTGCCTCTACCTCATTGTCAGAGATGGACAAAACAAATGTGTTACACACCCATTTGTGAAAAGTGCTAAGAAGATAGGAAAAGCCACACGAGAGAACTGAGAATGGCGCATGGCAAGAGCAGCTGTCGACTGGTGGGTCAGGAAAGGCTACAATGCAGATCTGTCATTTGGCCAGAAAGGCAAATGAAATGAGAAAACAAACGAGGAGGATATTTGGAGGAAAAGTTTTCTGGATACAGGGAAGAGCAAACACAAAGGCACTATAGTTAGAAGAGTCTTAGCTTGTTTGAAAGTGGTGAAAAGGCCTCAGTAGTTTGAGCAGAAAGAATGAGGAGGAAGGTGAGATAAGAAAGAGAGTGAGAGCCCAGATCACAGAGCACTTTTGGATGGAGGGTTGCTAGATTTAACAAATGAAGATGCAGAATGTTCAGTTAAGTTTGAATTTTATTTTATTATTATTTTTTTTTAATAATGATTTTTTATTATATTATGTTAGTCACTGGGTGTTATACACAACTAATGAATCATCGAGCCTTACATCGAAAACTGGGGATGTACTGTATGGTGACTAAGTTTGAATTTTAGATAAACAACTAATGGTTTTAATATATGTATGTCCCAAATATTGCAGAGACCATATGTAATTAAAAACCTATATATATTTGTCATTCATTTGAAATTCACGTTGAACTGGTTGCCCTGTATTTTATCTGGAAACCCTACAATGATGACACCTTTGGATTTTACTCGGAGTGAAAAGGAAATGTGCTGAAGCATTTTGAACAGATAAGTAGAGTAATTTGTTGTACGGAAAAGAAATCAGAAAGTGGTAGGAATAAACACATGGAGACCGCCTGGGGCTGTTGGGGTCAAGGCAAGAGAGAGGTTGGTGTCATCTGGTTTGGGAGTGGGGAATGAGATCACTGGTAGTAGAGGTGACAGATTAGGTTCGTGGGGGAAGAGAAAGGAGTCAAAAATGATTCCAAGTTTTCTTGCTTTGAGGAACTGGTAAAACAGAGCTGATATGTCCTGAAATGGGAAAGAAAGAAGAAAATGTAAGACAGAAGATCGAAATTAGTGCTACTTTTAGCAACATTTTTGAAGTATAGATCCCACACCATAAATTTCAGCCATTAAGTGTTTATAATTTAATGATTTTGGGTAAATTTAGAGTTGTGCAACCATCAATCTGATCTAATTTCAGAATATTTTTATCATCCTCAAAAAGATGTTTTATGGCTACTTGCAGTAGTAAGTCCTCCTACATATCTCAAGCCCCTGGCAATCACTAAGCTATTTTCTGTCTTGGTATATTCACCTATTCTGACATTTCATAGAAACAGAATCATACAATATGTAGCCTTTGGTATCTGGCTTCTTTCACTTAGTACTGTTTTGAGACTCATCCATATCATAGCAAGCATCAGTACTTCATTCCTTTTTATTGATAAATAGTATTTCATTGTATGGATATGTTATCCCCCACCCCAGTTTGGGGTTATTATAAATAATGCAGCATTGACCATTCACATACAAGTCATATGTTTTTATTTCTCAAGGGTAGATTGCTTGGAGGAAAGTTGCTGGGTTGTACGGTAAATTTATGTGAAAAGTTTGGTTTTGAGCTAATATCCAAGTAGAAATGTTGGGTTGGTACCTGATATATTGGTCCAGAATTTAGGAAAGAGGTAAATATAAAGTTGGAATTTAACATTATAAACAGTATTTCTAAGGGATTGGACCATGTAAGTTCAGAGAAGTAGTAAATGTAGTTACGAAGGAAAAAGGTCAAGGGTTAACTCCTGGGGCATGGCGGCCTAAAGGTTAGGAAACTGAGGAGGATTCGGGAAAAGAGAGTAAGATGGATCAAACACAGGAAAGGTCAAAGCAGACGCTCTTTTGCGTCCTGTGCGTCACATCCCTTTGGTCAATCTCCAAGCTCAGTTGAAACTGTAGGAGTTGGCTCTGTATCATGGGAGACAGTTCCCGTTCATGCTAACAACCTCCAAGACTTTCTGCTTAACTTCTCAAAGTTTTGTCCAAAACGGAAAGAACTCACTCACCCTCCGTGTTCACGTATGGAATTAAGGACCCCACAGTAACGAGGACACGGGACTCCGGGTTATAAATGCCCCCACTTTCTATCCTTTGGCGAGATAATTCTGAGTTTCAGAGTAACAACAAAGCTGGCTGGTGACGAATCAACAGAAAATCAAAGCAA
The DNA here is from genome assembly GCF_024610735.1 of Ursus americanus. Taxonomy (NCBI): domain Eukaryota; kingdom Metazoa; phylum Chordata; class Mammalia; order Carnivora; family Ursidae; genus Ursus; species Ursus americanus. Next base: position 17,021,901 of record NC_142131.1, on the reverse strand, counting down.
AGCAAAAGGAGGAAATTGAGATGTACAGAAGATCTATTTCTAAGGGTGTTGCTGCAAGGCAGAGCAGAGAAGTGCGGTGGTAGGAAGAGACAGAGATAAGCAGTGAGAGAGCTTATTCCTCCTCAAGGGAGGAATTTGGTTTAAAGATGGAGAGCATTACATTGTGTTCGTCTAGTGGAAGCACTGAGGATACCGGACACAGAGGGAGAATTGCTGGAGTGATGCCTTGAGTAGATGAGGAGGGATTTGATTAAGGACAAGTATAGGATTTCACCTTAGAAGCACAGACTTTGTCGCGGTGTAACGAGGGAAGGCAGAGCTTTTGGATAGAGATAAGAACATGTTGGTACATTTAACAGTGTGGATCATGTTTGATTCCTGACTTGAAGAATAAATTCACTCCTGAACATCTAGAAAACAGACAGTTCATCTTCTACTTGAACCCACCAACAACACTGAATATTTATATTTTAGAATAATGCATTCATTTCAGACAATCCTAGAATACCAAAATGTCTTCCCATGATACAGAGCCAACAAGTATAGATTGGAACTGGAAAGTCCTGGGTAGAGGTGGAAGAGACATACTTGCTGCAAAATAAGAAGCAGCCAGAAGTGTGCATGCGGTGAAAAAGATCGTTTTGGCAGTCACAAGTGTTAGCAGACAGATTTAGCTACAAAAAAAAAAAAAGAGAGAGAGAGAGAGAAGAAAAGAAAAGAAAAGAAAAGAAAAGAAAAGAAAAGAAAAGAAAAGAAAAGGAAAGAAAAGAAAAAAGAAACCGGGTCACCTGGGTGGCTCAGTGGGTTAAGTGTCTGCCTTCAGCTTGGGTCATGATCCCGGGGTCCTGGGATGGAGCCCCGTATTTGGCTCCTTGCTCAGTGGGGAGACTGCTTCTCCCTCTGCCTGCTGCTCTCCCTGTTTGTGCTCTGTCTCTCTCTCTCTCTCTCTCTGACAAATAAATAAATAAATAAAATCTTTAAAAAATATATAACTTCTCTAGCCTAGGTATATCAGCAGTATTTTATCCTGTATCTGAAATTCTCATATTTTTTATTTGAATTGAGTACTGAGATAAGGATCTTAATACACAACCTTATTAGAAAAGAATCTAAGGCAAAAAATACATAATAGATAAAACATTGCAATAAAGATTGGAGAACAGGTCATTTTAGGTTTTGTTTTGTTTTCCCTGCCAGTATGAGGCTGTACATAACTCTTGTCAACTCTAAAGGCAATATTGATGTATGTTAACATTTAATGAGAACGTGCTATGGTCAGACACTGGTAGATGCTGGAGATAAAAATGAGTTAAACAGTCTCCCATAAAGTACACAAACAACTGCAGCAGAGCACTATTTAAAAACTCTAAGGAAAAGTAGGGGACAAGAGTATATAATGACTTTCTTTAGGAGAAGTCAGTTAAGTCATGACAGAACAGGAATCCTATAAAAAGGGCTTTTAAAAATGAAGACATAGACTAAGGAGGGACATTTCAGACAAGGAGCCAAAGTCACTTCACTTCTTTTGGACTCGGCTATCTGTCTGTATAGTTGAGCTATGGAAAGCTTTTCAAACTCTTTTCAAGGAGTCTTTCACAAGCCACAGTAGACAGAGAGAAGCTCAAAGAGGTGGAAATCAAGATGAGTAACAAGGGCTCTTGTCCCCCCCCCCTTCTACTTCAAACAGAGATACCTTTAGAAAAGTAAAAGGAACCCCATTAATTTAAAATATATATTTATGAAAAATCACTGGGTTCTGTGATCTATAAGGTTTTAGATCTAACATCCCATGGAAAAATCTGTGACTGCTTCTGTATTCATCAGTACTATTTTGTTCATTTCCAGAAAAGAAAACACGTCTGGGGACTGCAACGTAGCTGATAATTTTGATGGGGAACAGGAGGAAAAGGAAGTGTTGGTCCTTGGAGGGGCAAAAAGGACAAAGAAAGGTACTGAATGTGGATGAAAGAATCCGCTGAAATGCAAGGGCAGAAAAGGAACCGGAAATATACTATAAACTTTGCTTAAGACCAGATTTTGTCTCTGGAATATCAATTTGAATATTAAAATAAAAATGGTAGGGGCGCCTGGGTAGCGCAGTCGTTAAGCGTCTGCCTTTGGCTCAGGGCGTGATCCCGGCGTTCTGGGATCGAGCCCCACATCAGGCTCCTCCGCTAGGAGCCTGCTTCTTCCTCTCCCACTCCCCCTGCTTGTGTTCCCTCTCTCGCTGGCTGTCTCTCTGTCAAATAAATAAATAAAATCTTTAAAAAAAATGGTAAAGTCACAATTATAAAATTCATGTACATATATGCAAACATATTCATATATTTATGTGCATATTTTATACGGGTACCAGTGATTTATAAAATGCTAATACAAGAGAATTTGCAATAGCTAAATCTGTGACCCATGCCCTCTAAAAGTAGTCCAGAAAGATAAGAAAATAATTGCCTGATAGAGTTTTTAAAACACACAGAGAAGAAACATGGGGATGGGGTATTTCTGGAATTCATTTTATCTATCATTGAATCCAATTTCGAAATTCAAACCTGTTAAATGAATACCTCGCATCCCCTCACACAAAGAATTAAGTTTCATTCGAAGCTGGTTTTGCAGTGGTCATAAATTCTCGTTTGGACAAGTTAGAATTTTATCTAAAGCAATTTTTGAAACAGTAGATAATATTTGCAACATAGCAAAGTTATGGAAACTTTGTAATTTCTTTAAAAATATATAGGTAAACTATGTTTTAGATAAGCTTGGGGGTACAATGTAGATTTTTGCATTGTTCAAAGTACATGCCTTAGTGCTCTACGCTGTCCTTGCTCAGTTCCTCTCTCTCTCTTTTTTTTTCCCCATGCCAGAGACCACACAATCTATTTGATATTTAACAGTCAAGAGAACACAGGTGAGAAACTGGGCACTTAGGAGCTTCAATTTTCCTAAAGGTTTTGCTTAAGAAATATCTTAATATTTCGCAGTATGTCAACATTCTTATGTTAGCCCATCATACAGAGTTAGTTATGCGGCTTTCTTTTTTTATATGGCTTGCCTCATAAGCTTGCCAATTACTATGTTAACTTATTTGAGATTTGGGTCTTCAGACCATTACCTTGTGTCACGAGATCATATATTAAAAATGCCTTGGGCTTTTTTATGAAGAAATTGCATTGCATAAGTTTATTTTGTGTACATTATTTTCACCATTTTTCATGACAATAGTAATAAAATAAGTATTGCTTACAAAAATATACTGATAGAGTCTTATAAATACTAAGTAACCTTGTTTTATCCCATCTGTGGAAGTGGAATCAAAAGTAAGATTGCTTTTTATGTATTTTTAAAAAGCCATTTACACAATATAGTCTACTCTGTCTAAATCCAGCTGACGCTACTGTATTTTGCAGCTGGACTAACTTTGTGACTTTGAAAAGTGTTCTTCACATTGCTTTTTACATGACATCCATTTCACTGTGCCGCAGAGGTGACTGAGAAACATATTTTGTTGGTTAAAAATATTGCGGTAAGCGACTGTCCTCCCCGCAATTTTCAAATAAGAATCAATCGAATCTTGGGTGGTGATGTGCAAATTTTCAGTCAATTTTAACTGGTTTGGCTCTTCCGAAGGTTAAGGTAGTTTAATGGTTGAAAGCACATTGCAGTGAAGCTAGCTGCAAAAGTCAAAGGGTAGAGAATTAGGATTTCATTTCCTTTTAGCTGTCGCCATGTCTGTTTTCTGTCCAGGCGGCCTCTTGCTGCCGTTTAACCCAGGCTTTTAAAGACAAGAGGGGTTGAGAACTTGAGGGCCTCTGGCTTCATTTTAACAAGGCGTCACTAGCACTTTGGTACATAATTTGTCATAAATGTCAGAGGTCACTGACTGTTCGCAACCTACAGCCGGCAGATGGTCATTATGACAGCAGTTATGTTTCAAAGGCAAAGGATGTTTTGTGGTATTTACTTTAGTGTGTTAGTGTTACACCTCAGAGTGTATCTGAGAAGATTCGAGGTTAAATCAAAACATCCTGGTAGTCGACTGCCTAGGCAACAGTAACAAAAGGTAGACCAGTTTTCAAAAGCTATTCTATTTCGTTATTCTGGCCTAAAATTTACACATAATTTTTTTGCCTCCTCATGTTCACGTACTACGGATTTCCCAGTTCTCACTTCTGAGAATTAGTAAAAACAAAATTAGTAAAAAAGCAAATTATTAAAATGTGCTAATGTGAATTTCTATATCTAGCCAGATCATTGAAATTGTAGAAAATAAGATCTATAGATGAATTTCTATATTACAGCTAAACATTATCTAATAGCAGCATCAGATAAAACAAGTAGAGAATATTAGATCAGATTCAACTCATTTCTAAATTGGTTAGTTTATTTTTTAAAATTTTTATTTAAAAACATTTGTTTTGAAAGAACGAGAGAGCATGAATGGGGGCAGGGGAGCAACAGAGGGAGAGGGAAAGAGAGAAAGCCAAGCAGGATCCATGCCCAACACGGAGCCTGACTCAGGGCTTGACCTCATGACCCTGAGATCATGACCTGAGCCGAAATCAAGAGTCAGATGCTCAACATCCTGAGCCACCCATGCACCCCTAAATTTGTTAGTTTAAACGTTGTTAATGTACTCATCATTTTGTCCTGCTTTTCAACTTATGACATTTTATACCAAACAATTTTAATAGTTCCTAAGAGCCAAAATTGAAAACAAGACTCCAATCCTACTGTATTTCCATTAGACACTCCCAGCAGAAACGATGAAGTGTTTGTATTAAACAAAGAGGGCCACCATTTCTCAATAGCTTCTTGTTCTTAAAATCATAAGTTTAGCTACAAGAACTAGTCAGATATGTATTTCTACTAAAACTCATGACCATGAAGATAGAGGCATGCTTGAGACTGGATGAAAATAAAAAAAGAAGAGATGCTAGTGCTTCGCTGGTGAGAGTGTCCTACTGAATGCCTGAGCGTGTAGAGGAGGTGAATGATGACCTCCTAAGACAGGCAATAAATGATACAGACCTGGGACAAGATGCCGACAGAGCTGTGCGGCCTATAACTATCTACATGTCTGAGAACATGAACCCCATTACAACTTGAACTTCCTGTTTAAAATGCTTCACTAACGCTGCTCATAATTTTACCTCCCAGAAGATACAAGGGGAACAAGAACTGTTACTCTGCACTTCACTCTGATGTAGAAGAAAGAATTGGGTAATGACCGGAAAGTGGCAATGACCTTGGGAGAAACTGAGACATGATACGGTTGGAATTAAGTTTAGCGGCATGCGAGAGAAAATCCAAACTAACTGGCATAGTGCGTAAGATTTGAATCTTTGCTGAAAAAGTCCAAAGGGCAGCTTTCCAGGGTTAGGGTAGCAACCTCACACTTTAGTGCAGATTCCAGGCTCTTCTCAGCCCTTCATTCAAAATGGAATAGATGAAGAACAGGGACATAGAATTTAACTTCACCGCTTTCCAGTTGTTCAGTCTTTGGCAAGTCGTTTCACTTCTCTGTGCCTCCGTATCTACATCTGTAAACAGATTGATAATTACTAACTATAAATTACTTTAACGGAAATTGTTCGTTGGAACTGTGGGTAGGAATTTGTAATAAGTACTCAAAAGTAACCGTAGCTAACATTTAATGAGTGCTTCTCACGTCTAGGTGCTGTTCTTTTTAAGTCTTTACTTGCTAAGTAAGGTACAGATGATAAATGGCAGCATCAATGTGTCAATGTAGCCGTAGGAACCCTGCTCTTAAGCACTATTTAGAGATAAAGAAACGGAGATCCCCATCTCATATGATTATGATATGCACGTGAGTTGCATATGAGTTAACGTACGTGAAGCATAAAGAGTAAATGCTGGCACATGGCAAATGCTACATAGTCTGTCTGCCATTATTATGGCTACTGCTTTTCTGCTGAGGCCTCTTAATCAGCCTGAGATGGCAGCTAGAGCACCAGTCATTCCAACTTTATTAAAAGAAAAGTTTATATCACCTTCCTTTGAGGACACTTCCTATATACACATACCATAATCTCAACTTACATCCAATTGGCCGTAATTTAGGCCCATGAACCTGAGAAATGTGGTCTTTGTTGTATATCCCAGTAACACTTGTGGAATTCATCACTGAGAAAATAAAGAAAAATTAAACATCGGGAGGAACAACCAACAGTTGATTGCCATATGTCATCTGTGAGTTCATAAAATTGTGAAAATTGCCTATTGGAGGTTCTTAAATATGTACCTTAGGCTTTTAAGAAAGCCATTGATAAAATAAAGCAACATCGTAGTCATGATCTGGTGTCTAGAGCACCCTTTCTTAGCTCCCCAAAGAAGATTCTTATGGGCACAACAGTTAAGCAAAACAAAAATTAAAGCAATACCTATGAAGACATAAAGACGGACTAATCTCAGAAACCATGGAGTTTTGATGAGCTAAGATTTATAAATAAAAGACGTCATGTACCTTTGTGACCATCACTAATGAGAGAAAGTCAAAGACGACAGAAAGTTTTAAGGGTAAGACTGGAAACAGGGAAGTCCACTTCAGCTATGTTTGGTGTAAAAAATGGACGAAAAGGGAAAACCACCTGTTCTGAGAAGATGAAAGTAAAGCATAGAACTATGAATCTCTTAGTCTTCATCTTCAACCTTCACTGTAAAGACTCTTTCTACAGAGAAAAGTGTAACAAAGATCATTAAGACAAAGACCTTAGTCTGCTGTGCCTTCCCTGCAGCGAGCTTTGCACATACTGTTTCTCCTGTCTGGAATATCTCTCTTCTCATATCCACTTGTGAAACTCTCCCTCCGACTTCAAAAGCTGGTTCAAACACTAGTCCTAGAAAGTCCAGAGAGAGTGGGAGAATTTCAAGAAGACACACCCGGCAGAGAATATTCAAGTTCCTTTCCCCCGAGTGGGGGCCTAAGGCCAGCTAAGGGTAGCCAGACGGATCAGACTCAGAATTTTAGTTCCGAGGGCTAGAGCTCCTCTTAAGCAAGAAGGTCAGGAACAGACAGATTCAGCCGACGAGTAAATGCCAAAATGGTGACAAAACGGGAAACGAAGTGACATATCGAGTCCATTGAGATGAACGCAGCTTAACTAACAGTTTATGTTAGGCAGAAACGTTATAAAAAGAGAGCAATTTCATTTAATATGAACTTTAATAATGAATTCAGTATGAGCTTTAGTGATTTCTGCAAATGTTTTTGGATGTCTTAAAAAATGTCTCTGGTTATCTTTAGGTTGTCTTTTCTAGTTGCCACCTTCAATTTCCTCAGCTGGAAATGGACTTTCAAGGCAAGTTCGGGCAATTAGGTAAGAGGATGTATGTAAAGCCCTCGGCTTTGTTGGGGGCACAAAGTATTTGCTCACTACTACAGAACTGTAAAACTTATGAACAGGTTTAATGCCTCGCCAAAAATAAATGAGATGAATCGACAGCGTCCTGATTTTCAAAAAGAAAATGGTTTTATGTCCTCTTGAATAACTTGCATACCTGAAGCCAAAATCCCTGTGCTTCTTTTCATTCCACTCCCCATCGGGGTCCCTTTTCTGACCTCTCTGTCTCTGCCAATGTCTTCACCTTTTCTGGGTTATTCAGGCTCAAATATTTAAAGTCCCATTTGAATCTGTCTTCCTCATCCTTGCATCCATTCACTTGTCAAGGTATATAGATTCTAAATGCACCGTGTCACTCACATCCCTTCCCATTAACAGAGTTCAAGTCCTCATTTCTTCTCTCCTGGACTATTGAAAACCATCCTAACTGATCTTTCACCTTTTGCGCCTTCCCACCGCTAACACATCCTCCAGAATTCTTCCTGTTGAATTTCAGCTCGTTCGTTTTAACCCATCCTTTCAACTTGTCAGTATCATTCAAAATCCTAATTCCGTCCTCTACAACTTACTGTCCTTTTATCCCCCACCCTCGCTTTCCATATCATCATCCAAATCATATAATTAAAACAACAGGCAAAAGACAAAGCAAAGGGGCGCCCGGGTGGCTCAGTCGGTTAAGCGTCTGCCTTCAGCTCAGGTCATGATCCCAGGGTCCTGGGGTTGAGCCCCGCATTGGGCTCCCTGCTCTGCCGGGGAGCCTGCTTCTCCCTCCCCCTCTGCTTTCCACTCCCCTGATTGTGTTCTCTCTCTGTCAAATAAATAAATAAAATCTTTAAAAAAAAAAAGGACAAAGTGAAGAACTCCACCAACACAACTGAAAACCATTTCCAAGGTCGATATCAATTCAAACCAATTTAATTAAATAAATATGTATTGGGTCCTTCCATCTATAGTGTGGTACAGTGTGGAAAAGCATTTCAGTCTTGAAGGGCACACAGCCCTGGCTTGAAGCTCTGGTTTTCCACATAAGAGTAATGTAGGGGGGCGCCTGGGTGGCACAGCGGTTAAGCGTCTGCCTTCGGCTCAGGGCGTGATCCCGGTGTTATGGGATCGAGCCCCACATCAGGCTCCTCCGCTGGGAGCCTGCTTCTTCCTCTCCTACTCCCCCTGCTTGTGTTCCCTCTCTCACTGGCTGTCTCTATCTCTGTCCAATAAATAAATAAAATCTTAAAAAAAAAAGAGTAATGTAGGAAGGAATTTTTGGTCCACTGAAGAGGCAAAATGGGAATATCTTACCTAACTTAGAAGCTTCAAAGTTAATTAATAGCATTATCGGGAAAGGCAATCTAGTTCAATTTTCAGAATATGGTGTTTAATACATTTGATTTTCTAAAAATTAAGCATCATGCTAAATCTGCAGAGATACAAAGAGTGAGACTCAGCTCCTGTTCTCAGAAAACTTAAGAGTCCAGTTGAGGGGGATTACAGATGTGATAAGAACAGTCCACAAATACTAATGAAAAGGTTCAGTGGGGTAAGTCCCAGTGCAAAGCCATGGGACTCAAAGCAGAGGTCACACCTGTCCTGAGGGTAAGGCCTCCTGGATTGTTCCTGATCAGGAATCAAGGGCAATGAGGAATCATCGGAAGTTTTTAAAGAGGAAGTTAAATGATTAGAGCTCGACTTTAGGAAGGCTCCACAGAGAGCAACATGTAGGTTGTATTACAAGATTTGGGAGAAAAGGCCAGATTAAAAGACACTAACCGCACTTTTTTATCTCACTTGACTCTCATGCTGAGTCCACTGTTGCTTCTTTCTTGAGCTCTCTCCTTCGCTGTCTTCAAATTACGTCTCTGTTATGATCTTGTCCAAAATCTTTGGTTATGTGGTTATGGCTCCGTCTCATTTCTGACTCCTTTTTCTCTATTTCTGTAGTAACTATTGATGTTTCCTAAATTCTGTTATAACCCTCATTTTATATCATTCCATCACACTCTCCTTAAATGATTTTAGTTAGACTCAAGAGCTCAAATCCTGCCTGCATCTTGGCAACTCCCCAAACTAAATTTCTTGACAGAATCGCTCTTGAGCTGGAGAGTTCTATCCACCTAGCTCCTCAACTCCCACAAGTGAATACTCAATTAATTCTAGCTCAAGTCAAACTAGGTGCCATCTTCACAACAAACTCTCACTCACTCATTCATTCATTCGTTTGGCTCAAAGTATTTGAGCCTGTGCTAAGTACCAGGTACTATTTATAGGCACGGAGGCCTTCCCAGTGAATAGAGATATCAATCCTTGCAGAATTTACATCAAGTTCATCCGGGCAATGGCTTTTCAGTATTGTGATTCTAATTTTGACAATCCCCTTTACCCTAACCAACTGTTTCTAATCCTTAGGTTACTCTCTGATGTCTTCAAGATAAAATTCAAGCTTCTTAGAATAACATTTAAAAAACAAACAAAAATTTATGATCTAGCCCCAGTTGACAGATTAGGGTCATTTTTTTTTGCCATAGTTTGCAATTTACATAATTTATGATTCCTCAAATGAGCAATGTTCTAGCTCACTCTTGGCCTTTGCCCTCGCTGTTTCCTATCTGGAGAATTTCTCTTCACCCATGCCCCATCCAGCTAGTGCCTGCTCTCTCTTCAAAACTCACCCAAAACGTCAGCTCTTCCATGATCATTCTCCCAATTCCCAGAGTGGATTAAGTGAGCTTCTCTGTTCCTATGAACTATCTTATATACCCCCATCATATAGCATTTATCCAAATCTATTATAAATACTTACTTCTGTATCGTGGCCCAAGTAGTTTCTGAGCCAATAGAATATGGGGACATCGATGTTGTTCTCTGATTCCCTGTGCTTTTTGCATTCGCTACTTCTCTAGCCTTAGAGTCTTTTTTAAAAATCCTTTGTGCTAGTTAATTCTTATACTGAATTTTTCCGATTCAAATGACTGTGTGGTTTCTGTCTCCCAGATGGACTCTGACTGATAGGCTCCCTAGCACATACTGAGAACCAAACAAATTGTGGTTGAATTGCTAAACTAATGATCAAGAGAAGAGGCCAAAGTTCTAAATTGCTGTATTTGATGAAGAAATATCATCAAGGTGGAAAGATCACTGAGGATTCCAACTGACTGAAGACGGCAACGAATTATATATGAGGAACAAAACAGAGCCAATGATAACACCGAGATTTTGAGACTGAGAGCCTGGGAAAATGATGGTACTATTAGGAGAAACAGACAACTAAACAGGAGAAAAAGATGGTAATTTTAAGTGATTTTTTAAAAATACGTTTCTATCTTGAGAGAATGGTATTTTCTGCAGTGTCTCAAGCAGTTAATGCAGTTACTCCCATAGCTAAACCTAAAGTCCAAAGATCTCAGTGAGTGGCTTAAGGGGCGAAACGTCTCTTCCTCGCTCACACAGCAGCTCAAGCCCAGGCTTTGGGTCGAGAGCTTTCACACGGTGATTTAAGGAACCAGGCTCCCTGCATCTCATGGTTATACCTTTCCCCTGGAAATGCCCCTCAGGAGCTTCTGCATCTGGGTGCAGATGGGGGAAGACACAGAGAAAGAACACTGGTTTGGGAGGAATGGCCACATTCTTATGCCTGTGGCGTGTTGGAGTGGGAAGGAAAGAGGAGGAAGTAGAGTCCATACCACTTTAGTTTTATTAGGTTACACTAACTATCCAAGTTTGGGTGAAGTGATCCTAAATGATCTCACCGTATTGTGAAGTATGTGAGAAAGGAGCAAACTCGTCCATTGGAAGCAATCCAACTTTTGTCCAGGCTTATTTATAAAATTAGGTAACTCACTTGCCCTCAAAATAATGGCTCTATTCAGTGACAGCTTGGTATATTGCCTATAACTTATAACAGAAAAGCTAGCCTCTCTAAATAAGGACTACTGACAAGAAATACTCAGCTTGTGAATGCTTACCTCACAAGTACGCTTTACATCATTTTGGGAGAAAAGTTACCTCACCATAATTATACATCAAATATAACAATAATAACTAACACTTACTAAAACACCACTGTGTGGCACATCGTGTCATGGCGAAATATATGGATTATTTTATTTAAGCCTCACAACTGCCATGGGAAATACCATTTGGGCCCTCACTATGACCACTGAGAACATGTTTTGTTTTGTTTTTTCAGTGTTGACAACAGATGGACCTTGATTCTCTATTTCCCTGGAGCCTTTTTTCTTTTTCCACTTAACTTCTGTGCCATGGTAGCTTCCAGAGGCTGCCTAGGAGTTACCATGTGGGGACAAATTATAGGAAGAAATAGCATTAATCTTTCTGCTGAGAACCTGCTTTTGGTTTGAGAAGAATTCAAATTTCTGCAAAGAAAAAAATATTAAAAGTTCAATGCTATATTAGTATTATAAATAAAATGTTTTATTAGAAAGAGAGCTGGCAAATATTTTACAACACAAGTAGAAATAATAATAGCTAACACCTATAAAGAATTTACATAACTTCCCATTGAATTTGGGATTAAATCCAAGTTCTTTAAAAAAAGTTTTCCTCTATAAAATGGCTCTTGAACCACATTTCCAAAATCATTTTGAGCTGTTCTCTTATTTGCTTTTTGTGTTTCAGTTATAGTGGTTATTTCTTTTTCCTTCAGTTTCCAGAATATTCTGATCTCTTTCCTATTTTATAGACTTGCCACATAGCTCTTCTTTCTTCTTAGAAAAATCCATTCTTTTAATTTCCTTCCACCTACTCCTTCCCATCCTTCATCTCACCTCTGAAGAGTAATTTTCTCTGAGCATCTAACGTGGACTAGATTCTCCTAATAGTTGCTCTTCACACGTGTTCTTCACGTGTTCTTCACACGTCTTAAGTTACTTCAGAGCATTTATCACACTTTATTATATTTTTGTGTGTTTGTCTAGTGTTAAAGCCCTGATTCTTAATCCCATCTTTTATTCAATCATTCAACAATTCTAATGAAGGAAAGAGATAAGAGTATAGTTAGAAAGATCTGAAAGCAAATACTTTTAATATGTGGAAGATAATTTTGAACATGTTTATCTAGTTTGTTATAGCTATGTAGAATTGTATAATGAATTTTTTCATAATTTAGTGGCTTTAAATAACAACCACTTTATTATACCTTACGATTTTGTAGATCAGGAATTTGGATGGAGCCTGGCTGGGAGACTCCCTTTTTTTTTTCTGCATACCATAAATAGAGGTAATTTGGTAACATTCAGCTGGTCATTAAAATCCAAGATGGCTCCGTTCACATTTCTAGCACCCTGTTGGAGATGGATGGAAGGAAGGCAAGGCTCAGCTGGGAATCTTGACTGGATCATCTTTAACATGAAGGCCTCTAGTTAGACTCCTTTTTTTTTTTTTTCATTTTAATAGTCATGTCTCTCACTTTACTAATTCTCAAAATATATGATTCCAAGTCAGACCTTTTATATGGCAGCTCACATCTCCAAGAGCAAGTGTTCTGTCCTCGCAAACAAGACAAGCACCATGTCCTTTAATGAACTGGTCTCAGATATAGTACCATTCCCAGCCCTGTATTGTTCATAGCAACCACATGGCCTCCCAAATTGAAAGGGAGGAAAACCAACCCCACCTCTCCATTGAGAAATATTAAAGAATTTTCAACCATGTGTTAAAATCTCAGCAATATTTAGACTCTCCAAAACTATGTTGATTGAATTCTAGATAAACAAGGACCAAAAACCATAGTTCTACCATTAAGGGGCATAAAAGAATAATGAGGAGCAGTTCTGTTACAGTAGATATGTAATTTAAAATCTTCCCCAAATCCACTAGTCAGGACAAATCTACCTTCTACTGTACTCCTAAAACACTATGAAAGTATGTTTACTATAGAACTTATTACAATGCTTTCAATAATTCCTTGTTTCTTCTGTTAGAATATGGGGCCTAATAATCAGTGTAATGCTTTGCTGTGGCACAGAGTACGTACTCAATAAGTATATAGTAAACAAGGAATACTTCATAAGACATAAAACACAGCAAACTGATCTCTAAGTTTAGCACAGAAAATCCTAACCAGGAGTTAAACAGATACTGGTAAGCTGGGGAATATATTTATAATAGCATTTCTACGTGTAAATCTACTTCAAGGTCTAAATTAACAAGTTGGAGAACACACGTTTTGATTCTGTCACTGTCTAATTCATACTGAAGATGCATTTCATCTGAAGAAGTTAAGAACTCTACATTTGCTTGTTCCCTCTTGGAGACTTCTAGAGGCCCTAAGAAGTATTTTCATCTCCAATAGTAGAGAAGAACATAGATTCCAGAGTCAGACTGCCCTCACTCAAATTCATTCTTCAACACTTACTAACTTTTTGTTTTTTAATGATTTTAAAGTCTTAGTTCTCCATCTGTAAAGTAGAAATAATAGTAACTACTTCATAGGGCTGTTGGGAAAAAATAACTATTATTCAGGTAAAACTTTTGGAGAAATAACATTGTAAGCATTTATCAAAGATACTCCATAATTCTTTGTATTTCAGTCAGAAGAACTAGCACACTTACTTATAAATATGTCTAACTTTGTCCTGTCTATATTTTGAGTTCGTGGAGGTAAACAAACTTGTCTCATGCAACTTGCTATCCCTTAGAAAAGTTAACAATATTTTATAATTACAATTTGTACCTTGGTTTTCAGAGTTCTATCATGTTTATTGTTTATACCCTTTCTAAAGATGCAAGAGATGGGTTGTCAAGGGCTTCCACCCTGTCAAAACAGTCTGGGTATAAAATTGTCCCTTCAAAACAGAAAGACCTGTTGGGAAATCTCTATTGGACAATTTGTAAGGTAACTCCTGAAGTGTTATGATTCTAGAAATTATTTAAAATTTTAAATAGGCTATTTATTGAAATAAAATATATGTACTGAGAGGAAACAAATAATAACCACCAGCTTAATTAATTTTCACAATTTGAACACTGCGGTGTAACCAGAACCCATATTTAAGTACTGATAAAGTTATAATTATTTACAATTAAAATATTTATTTATATTATCACATCCTCTCAAATATAAGATTATCTTTGTTTTGCATTTATATTTCAAAGTCAAAGACAAATGTTCTCCAAAGATAAAAAGAATTGCATTATGAAAATGCTAAGTATGACCACAGCTTCAAATTTTTGCACTCTACATAATTGGTGAAGGTATTTTGAGTCAAGAATGTTTGCTCCAAAGGTCAATAATTAAAATCCCTTGTAGTTTTATCACTTGTTACCTCAGAAGAAAAATTTACCCTTTATGTAAGGCCTTATCAAATAAGCTATCAGCTATACAAGACATTTCTGTACATATATAAATGACAGTAAAGTACACATCGCTCCTATACTTGGGTTTTCAGTAATTAAGTTGTTTTATTGATGGTGTTTCCCTAGGAGGCTAATCACCAGTTACAATACTGAAAAAGTTAGTAATTGAATTTAAATGACACTTGGAAATTGTGGCTGAGTCCCTCATAGACATTCAAGTTTTATCTCCCGTCAAGACACCTACCTAGAGAATCTGCAGAATTATAAAACACAAATACTTGATATTTAGTGAAAGGAAAAAAATCTGTTTCCTTTTTTCTTTTTCTTTTTGCAGCCTGTACTCGGTCAACTTCCCTCTGTGGTTTATAGATTCTGCCAGATGACTCTTCAGACGTGGGTTTTCTTTTCCCACTTAAGAGCAAATAAACGGAAATTGTGCTCAAGTAGCCTTTCTGCCCAGAAATTAAAACTTGAAAATAGAAATAAATTGCGTTTGAGTTTGCATCTCATTTGATGTGCAGTCTCTCTAACTAGCATATATAAATCTCACGAAATAAATGATTTTTCTTCAGACTAAATTCAACAGCACCAAGTCCCAGGCATAACTTTCAGCCAGGGATTTCAGCATGTGTCTTGTAGAAAGTTATCAGGAAAAGAGTGTACAGAAAATCGAGGAGTGGTAGGTAGGTAGCCACTAATTAATGAAAAAAGAGCCCCAAATAACTCTAAATATTTAGGCTAGATAGTTTAAATGTGCTTACAAGGGATGACTATTAGCCCGTTTGAGAGATGGTCGTTCATTCATGGCACAATGCAGGTCCCTCAGAGGCACCACTGTGAAGGGAAACAAAGGGTTGGAGCAGCCCCACCCTCATCCATTCTCCTCCGCTGCAACCCCCCTTGTTCACAAACCCCTTTCAACTGCTCCTTTATTCTGGATGTTTACTTTTACTCATTCAGATCTCTTTTTGCTATCTCACGCACAGCATACCCCACCCGCCAGCAAGCTGCACCCTGAACACAACCAAACCACAAGCCTGCCATTGAAGAAAACGAATCTCAGGTCAAAGATTCAATCATTTGTATAAACGCTTTGTGATTTCTCACTTTTTACAAAACAGTAACTAAAGGTAACTTGATGCAAGCTAAAATAAATTTCTGGGGAGGAGCATTCTGCAGCAACAAAGGGAAGTTACAGTATAAGCATTTTGGAGGGTTTGTTTCCTTGATAATTCAAATAACAAAGCACGGGAAAATATCACCTGAGTAATATAAAAATGGCAGAAAAAAATATCTTGTATTCTAGAGTTGATATGTTAGTTTTGAGTTTGCTCTTACTTTCTAAGGTTATTTTTGTAATTCAGAAATCTTTAAATCCTGGAGTATGAGATAAATAAATGTATATACGATATTACCATATGATTACTATATATTTATATATAGTAATAAATATATTATTTATTAATAATAAATTATAGTATGTTATAAATATTATATATAAATATATTTTATATAAACATATATATTTATACATATATATAAAAAATAGCTCCCTAGGATATGTGATTATATATAAATAACTTTGCAAGAAGTTATACTTGTAGAGGGGTGGGAGAACCTTTCAATTAAGGCCTCTCCTAAGTTATTAATCAACAAGTTATTTTTCAACAAATATCTGCATTTTAAAAAAACATCATAATCAGATCAAGGGAGTATTTATAATGATATCGCCATTTACAGTTGGACATGTCAACACCTGTGAAAGTTTATTCTCTAAGTCATTTGTGTAAAATGGAATAGAGTCTTATTCAATCTCATCTTTTGAGCAAAAACTACAGTATAATTTAAAAGGCTTTTTAAATAAAAAAATTAAATATGGTAAAATCTATGAAAAAAAATTATTTTTAATTTGAATACAATTAATCAATCTCAGGCCATTAAATCTAATGAAAACTACTAGTTTACTACTCCATATTTTTCTTTTGTAAAAATTATTTTAAGTCAGCTTTGCTTTTTTTAAATGAAATGCATCTTTTGAGCTCTCTACGAAACCACAGCATAATAATCAAGATTTATAATAGCATTACACAGCCACAATATTGTGGGGGTTTTTTCAGTATCTTTAGGTAAAACTTTATTTTTGGTATCAGAGAGAAAAATGTGACTATTTCCTAATATCCCCACTTTTACTTTGGAAATACACCTATGTTCAATCTATTATTTAAGGCTTTATTTTTAAATTATTAAAAATTATGAAGTGTCTACCTCCTTAATCAGTAATAAAAGAGTCACATACACAGATGTGAATATTTCATTCATTCCTCTAAACACGTAGCTCATGTATGTGTTTTAATTGGGACAATCCCGCTCTCCTAAACTCTCAACTACTTTCATTAAAGCACATGAGCATGCAAACAATGATGACCCTTTAGAGCAGTCATAAATTTAGTCGCCGGGAAATGAGAAGGCTTCACAGATGACTTAATTTGCTGTGGGAACCTGCGCTTCCTCCGTGTGTAACCTCTGCATTTGGCTGCCTGTGACCTTCAGCACCAGCCACCTGCTGGAAGCCATGTTTGATTCTCTGACCAGGGAAACGCCTGCTTGACAACAGAATGGTATCATAGGACAGTGTGATGGAATTTTTCTTTCTCTGTCATCATTAAGGGGGTTCCCCCTATGGTGAGGGGAATGAAAAGTACGATTTAATGTTCTCTGGAGAGTGGCAGGGGGAAAAAGGCTCAAAGCTTCACATGCTGCTTTCGGAGTGGGTCATTTCAGTCCTTGTGGCGAATGGGATGTCCCAACGGAATTTGCCATAGACTGGTCTGAAAAGAAAGGGATTAAGACCCTTTTCAGGATGGAAATGTAACAAAAGGACCACTTTTATGATGTAGCAGCATAAAATAGGGGGCTCTATTGTGCAACTGATTGCTAAAGATCTTTGAATTGGGTAGCCGAGCCTGGTAGGCCCTGTTCCCGGCGGGTTTAGAGGCTTGTACAGAATATGTCTCCACTAGACGCAGAGGTCTGCTCTCATTTAGGCGCGAGTAAGAGATTATCAGTTTGTTCCTACATGATTTTTTTTCCACACCTACCGAAAAGTGGCCTGTAGGGAGATTATACTCTAGTGAAAGTTGCTGCTAATTAAAACAAGTAATTAGTGTTCCTCCAGGCTTTGCGGTTTCACTCACTTTTGCCCGCCAGACAGCATTAGTTTAAAAGCAATCCAATTTCTAGCAATAACAGACTGTAAAAAAGTCATTTAACAAGTATATAAGTGTAAGGTTACAGTTCAGGCGTTGATTTCTCTCTTCCGGGCTATTTGGAAATACTGTAGCAAAGTTGAAGAGAAAGAAAGTTAAAGAACTTAAAAAAAAAAAAAAATTAACATTAAGGAAAAAGGCCACAGGCCTCAGTCCATTTACCAAAAAAAAAAAAAAAAATGACAAGCAAAAACTGGGAGAATATGAGATTTCCTAAATTGCATTAGGAAACGAAAATTGGATTTAATGCTGTTTTCTCATAGAACCCTCACTTAGCATTTTGTAAACAGATCATTTCATTAAGTCCTTTTGTTTCTCCTCCCGCCTTTGCTGAAACAGAGACTTTTTATTGACTGATTCTCATTGAAATGAATTGGAACAGTGGAGTTTAACACAACACGTTATTACCCCCTTTTTTTTTTCACAATTCCAAAATGACTAGCCTGGCTCTAGTTTGCATATCTGGTGGGAGGATTTTGTTAAACTAGAGAGATTTTGAGAGACATTAAAATATTTTATCATAAAGAGATGTAACAAAAATTTATATATATATATATATATATTTAAAAAACCATACCTACACTGAATCATCCCCTGATCAAATTCTTGTGTAACTGCTGACTTTTTGTAATCTGACAACCTTCTATAATTGCTGCCTTGGCTGTTTAAAATGATCTATTTCTGAGGTTGATATCATCAAAGACACGCATGCCATTGTGCAAGAAATGCAATATAGCTTATCATTAAAATCTCCCAGAAGTCTCCTCCCCTACCTAACAAATTAATCCATAATAGTTCAATTAAGGCACAATTCTCAGATTTGTGAGTTTTTCAATGAGATATATATAGATATCTATATCTATATCTATCTAGCTATCTATATCTATATCTATCTAGCTATCTATCTATAAAATTTTTAAAAAAAAAAGACTGCCAGCGATTCCTCTACAAGACACAGAACTTTCCTTTGCTATTTGTATTGTATGGTGCTAATCCTATCAATAATATTCCATATGTGAAAAGACAATTATAAACTGTTAATACCACAAAATGTCAGCTATTATCATATATTCAACTAGTGGATTTTGAATTTAGTCATCTTCTTTAATGGATTACAGTTAATGAAGTATTAAGTATCCTGATTGTGAACATTTCAGGTTAAAATAAGACTACAGACCTATCCCATTTTAAATGCCAATTTAGAATATGCAGATGTCTTTCCCAAAGTCTGGCAGCTTGTTTAAATTAATGAAATAAATTTTCATTATGTGATTTATGAACTCTAAACCATATCTTAGAGTTTCAGTACATGCTTTTCCTTTTCTAGAATTTACTTCCTATATTTATTTTAAGTATAAGAGTTTTGGCACCAAGCTTAAAAGGAGAAATTTTACAAGTAGCATGCGATCAGTAAGTAAATCTATTTGCCTCTCTGCTTAATTTTTTTAAATATCTATGGGATGAAAAAGAACAACTTTTTCTGGCTAAAATTTGTTTTTTTCTAAGAAGGAATCTATGAAATAATGAAGACAGAACTCATTACTAAGCATATTACTGTACATATCACTTTCCTAGTAGAAATACTCATCTTTAGCAATTCTACAATTAATTTATAAGCCTTGCAAACAGTTAAATGTGTACATTGAAAGTTGTTGCCAATCCTACCTTTTTTCTTGATCATAAGCACTACACTCAACTGGCATTTTAAGATTCATTATTTTTTGTGTTGATTTTTAATGGTAGAAAGCCTTCTTTCAAAATCGGCCTGTGATAGTATTTGATTTTCTTAATCTGAATTGAGGCTACATCTAGGGGGTCTCCTTTGGAGCTCAGAATTTGCTTTTTATTTCAGGGCTGATAAGCTGGAGGATGTGACTGTGGCAGCAGCACAAGACCGAGGGCAGCAGAGGGCAGACTGCGCAGAGACCTGTGAGGACTCTTTACGGATCGTGAGGGAACCATAAGGGAGACCATAATAGCCCTCATTTCATGTATTAAGCCATATTTGCACAACAATTCCATTATAATACAAAGATAATCTCTAGAAGTAATTTTAAAACAGCAAATGTATAAATGCTGAGTCTCAAGTAAAAGAAACAATTTTCCTAAGCCAAATGTCTTTTGTAAGAGATTTCAATGGTCATTTGATTCTGTTTTAAAGATAATTTGACCTTATGATTCACCCTTTCTTAAATGTATGTCTCCAATATAATTGTTTTCATTTGGAGTTGAAGTTAAAAAAAAAATAGCTAAATAATCCGTCATGATTTGTTTTACTGCTTTGCAGTGCTTTTGTCTAACCAAAGGAAACTCTTAAGTACACAATTATTAGTATTAAAATTGATGTCTCCAAGAGTTCAATTCCAGCTTATTAAAAAAAAAAAAATCACCTGCTGAAAATAATGGTGACTCTAGTTTCTCTTTACATTTTTAAAAATATATTCCTCGCAATACAACTATTTAATCTAAGTCCACGCAGCTGGGCCATACATACAGTCTTTGAAGACAAAAACAGTATTATCTTTATGTAATGTAATAAAAATCACTAAGCGCTAACTGAATTTAATATAAATGAATTTCTTTGATATTTTTATCAACATTTTACTAAAGATACAGTGTAAATAGCAACTTTCATTATGTAGTTTGTGAGGCATGGTACTTAAAGGAGAGCAGTCCTGTGTCGTTCCGTACCGCAGAGTGCCTCTACAAAGCACAGGATTTATCCACTGCACAGCAGCACCAGGCAGGAAGAATAAAATTAGCATTTATGAGAAACTGCAATGTGCCAGGCATCACGCTAAGCACGTTACGTATATTATCTCATTTATTATAACAGCTTTGCGGATAAAGACTCAGAAGCTTAGACGGGTTCGGTAACTTTCCCCAGAAAGGTAAGGTGAAGTCAGTGCCTTCATTGGAAAATATTTCTGGAGTACGTCCTATGTGCCACTCACTGTGCAAAGCACATCGTGGGCTTCTATGGACAAATGCACGAGCTCCCTGCTCTCTGGAAACACACCTTCTAGTCAGAACACATTGTAGATGAGTATGTAAAGAAAAAGACAAAAAACAAACAAACAAAAAAACCCCACAATATTGGTGGTAAGTATCATACATAAAGACAATTTTCAGTCATCCATGAACAAACTTGTCTCCACGATAATGCCAATTTTTCCACATTATTTCAACCTTTTGACCTCAATGCAGACTTTTATATTTATTTCTATTATATTTAATCCTATAAATTGTAGTTGCATTTCCCCAGATTTTAACTTCTTTGTGATTCCCGATATTTTTATTCTCTGAAAAGCCGATGGCCGGTCAGACCATACCACTCATGCCACCCAGAGCCAGAGCGGACTGTATCCAACTTTTCCAGATTCACTTTATTCTTCAGAAATTTAGACTGCTATTGCAACCCTCTCTCTAAAGAGAATTGACTTTTCAGTCCCAATTGGTTCCATTGACCTTTGTCCCCTACTGTCTTGACTTACTCCCTTCTCTGTGCTGCCACTTGTTTGATCCTGTGTCTTTTATCATAGAACCATTTGGGTACTTGACTGTCTCCATTTTCAGTATAATAGCTAACATTCATTAAATGTCTACTATGTGCCAATCATTCATTCTAAAGTTTCTTTACATTTACATCTCATGCAAATGACCAATTTCTTTTTAAGGAAAAGTATGGCTGTCACCACTGTTTTATAAATTAGGAAAATGAGGTGCAGAGAAGCCCTCCTATGTCTCCAGAATCATACACTAGCAAGTGACAGAGCCAGGATTTAGAAGAATGCAGCTCAGTGATTTTACTGGTAATTTCGTGTTTCAGAGTCTTTTATAACACTGGAGCCACCTTCCATTTCAAAATGGATGACCATAGAATCAAGTCTCTTTTCTCTCAACGTTTTTGGAATGTGTCTCCTCCTTAAAGTCTAGGGTAGAGGTTAAATTACATTCAGTGTTCCTTGCCATGTTTTTATAAATTCTAAGTTAATAACAGCACATCTTCCTAGGTTTTTTAACACCACTTCTCCAAATCATGTTACAATAGAAGGGAGAATGAAAGAAGAGAAAGGCACTGGGCTTTGGCTGTAGAGTCTGCCAGGTACCTTCAAATCTAGCTCTGCTGTTTGCAGGCTGTGTGACTTTGGGTAATTTACTTCATTTCTCTTAGACTTTAGTTTCTTTTTCTTCTCATGGAGGATAACATATGTCTCAGGGGGGTGGTGGGGAGAATCAACTTAACCTAAGCAACGTGGTTTGGTATACACGATAATGTTGATTTTACTTTTATTAGAATTGAGATCGAAGAGGCAATTCTTTTCATTATTTCTTAAAAGTGTGAGAGAAATTTTTCCAAAAGTAAGTCAAGTTCTGTCAGATGCTCTGTTGTTGGCTCTCTGGCTTATCATAGTCTGCACAGTCGGTCAGCTCTTCAGTCATCATTCATTCACTTGTTTATTCAGCAAGCAATGCAGTCATCAGGCATTTATACGAACTACTCAGGAGGATTTCTAGAAGTATCCTACCAGTTTCTGTGCTAAACAGCAGGATTTCAGTGGTATGTGAGAGAGAGCTCCTACAATAGAGAAGTTTACATTCATACGATGTGATAAGAGATATGAGAGAAGTAAGCAAAAGAGCTAAGCTTATGTTAACATTTATATTATGACAGCATTATCCACATCTTCTCTCTTGCAAGGTGGTCTGTACTCAACAGTTCCCCTCAATTTAGCTTCATCTATAAAGTTAAAAATTTTATCTAAATCTCCCTCTAAGATCTTTTATCTCTTAAATGCTATACTTCTACAATCATGTCATGGCTGGTTCTGTTTCTTTTAATTCCATCAGCCACATTTCCAGTCTAAGGTTTACAGAATTTATTGAAGTAGAATGACTAATTTGCAACCAGTATCAATTCTTACTCCTTCTGTTACGTCAAATTGGTACACATGTGTACAAAATAATGTTTTAAATCCTGTTCAGTTTACCTGATATCTTGCTGAAAGTATAAGTTTTGTAAGAGATCATCTGCTCTGTTTCTCCTAATGATTGCTGGGGACCTACTATTACCCCTTTTCTTCTTTCTTCATTATTTCCATTGTTTCTCAAAAATAATCTTCTGTGTTTTTTTTTTTTTCTGGACATTTCCCCCATCTCTCTCAAACATTATTAAAGTAATAATTTCTGCTACAAATTACACTGGCCTGAATATGTCTGGAGAATAACCAACAGCAGAATACTCATGCCAGTGCAATGTGGGGAGCATTCGATATACACTTGGAAACACACTGGAGACTCAACCATGATATTCTTGGATTGAATCTCTAGAAAAAAATAAGACACCGTGGTCTGTAGAGAATAATATTTGTATGAACATAGGCAGACTCCTGGTGACCTGCTACCACAATACGACATGCATATGACATGCAGGGACTTCAAGTATGACTTTTTTTTAGCTTTCTGTAACTCCCGTATTCGGCTATACTTTTCATCCATTGCATTTTTGTCATGTTTGTCCTCTGCCTCTTTCCTACTATAGAACTTCATGAGGAAAAGAAAATTTAGTTACTGCTGTGCTGTCAGGGCATTCCTTAAATACTCACTCAAGGAATGTCGTGAAATGGTTACTATATCACGGAAAATATCACGAGATTAAAATGTCTGTGTTGGTATTATAGAGTATATAAAGAGACACTTGTTAAAAGAGATATAATTTTGACATTCTAAAGCAAAGCAGTTTTACAATTATTGTATAAATTTATAGTCATAATTTCCATGTATGGCTCCAATTTTGAATACATCATTTCACCTTGAAAAAAAAAATGTTGAGTATCATGGAAACTTCATTACCATATCTACAAAATAATGAGTAATTGTAGAACAAACACTGGGAAACCAAAGTTTTCTTTCCTTCTAATCATGATTTCATTCATGAACCAATTTTCTGGAGCGCCTGGGTGGCTCGGTCTGTTGGCTCAGGTCATGATCCCAGGGTCCTGGGATCGAATCCCACATCAGGCTCTCTGCTCAGCGGGGAGCCTGCTTCTCCCTCTCCCTCTGCCTGCTGCTGACCCCTGCTTGTGCACACTGTCTCTGTCAAATAAATAAATAAAATCTTTAAAAAAAAAAAAAGAAAGGAAGGAAGGAAGGAAGGAAGGAAGGAAGGAAGGAAGGCAATTTTCTATTGAGTGCCTACTATTTGCCAGACCCCGGGAAGAGGGCTCTATAGATGCAGAAAAGAGTACTCTCTTGGGCAGCTCGCATATTAACACTGGAAAGATAGAGAATATCTATCTTATCTACAGATTAGCATGGCCCCTGCGCAAGGATGACACCCAAATTCATGCAGATGCAGAAAAGAAAGGTAGTCACCACTTTTGACTATTTTCTGGGTAAATAGAATGAGAAAATCTACAGTTGAGGTGTGGACAAGCTAGTATCTAAATAAAGCAAAGAACTGGGCTCCTAATGGAGCGAGGAGGAAGGGAGCAAGGGAGGACCGGGGTAACAAAGCCGACCTCTGAATGGAGACAATTAATGATGGGAGTTCTTACAAATGAATAGAAGTTACATAGGACGATCAAAATTATCACATTCCAACATGCCCACGATAACTTGTTTACTGTGTGGACTAGCAATTTCCACTAATTAAAATTGATTCTAAGCAATTTGATTCATGTTTAATGTATGTGTTCTTTGCACTTACTCTAAAGAACAATCTGCAATTCGCAAGTTTTGCCTTAAATGTAAATGCCAACAATACTCTTGTTTCTTATTTAGTTTTCAAGTACTTCAGCAGCACGAGGAGAGCAGCGAACTACATTTTGAAGCTACTGGTCCCTGCAAGTAAAGGTCCCTCCTATTTCCTTTCTGATTTCCGACTCTGAAAAGTGTCATCACTACTCCCTTATGGCCGTTTTCTTTTAACTAAATCTAGACTTTTTCCTACTTACACTACTTTCAAAACCAGCACCTTTTTTTTTTTTCCTTCTGTCCAAAAGTCCTATAACAGTTTTCTCTCCTCACCACTGGAAATGGCTGCCAATTAATCCACGAATGCACAGTTTCTTCTAAAAATAAATGAGCCACTTGACCAAAGTTTTCACCTTAACTCATAAGAACCATGTTTATGCCTTTGCCAGGGCCCAGGACTGTGGATTTATTATAGAGACCTAACGAGTATAAACATTTCTAGTGTATTTGTTACAAAGTATTTGGGTCAGTCAACCATCATTTATTCTTTTATTCCCAGTCTCAATAACAAATTGTATCTTACTAGTTGTTATCTTAGTGAAGGTTAATTCCAAGATCGTGAGTTTTAAGAGTGTAACAAGTACCTTATACTTCCATCAAACACTTAATTTGCTCCCTCTCTAAATATTTCCCAACTCCTTGACTAACTCCCCCCATCCCAAACTTTCCAAAAACATCTTTCTTTTTATTTCTATAAAACCACCCCTAACTCCCTTCAGGGCATGACCAAAGCTCCCTTGGTAAAAAAGAGCCCTGTAACTGGACCCCAAGACCAAGATCCAGCGTTTTGTTCTCCATTTTGTAGCCACATAGTATTAAGTAAGCAAGTTATTTTTCTAAGTTTTCCTGGGTCTGAGATTTGGCAAATAAGAAAAGTAGATGAATCGTCTATAAGGTCCCTTATGGTTCTTATATTCCATAACCTTATTATAAGTCCCTCCAAACTACCAGGACCCTCAGGTTCTGTGTAGTTAACTTTATTTCATGCTTTTATTTTTGTTGTTTTCCATATTTTTCTGCGTGTGTTTTTCTATAACCGCTTTGACAAACAGGAGCCCCTTCATCTATTGTTTACGCTATATAATATTTAGCAATTAAAAATTAGTCCAGCTAACTCATGACCTCCTTCATACTAGAAATTTTGATGGGAATTTTGTACAACTAAACTTAAGCTATGAAAATGTCAAAAAATTCAGTTTTCCCGTTAGTATACGGCATTCTCTTTACTTTGGAATTTTATTGATGGTTTGAAGTTTATCTAAACCAGTGGCTTAGAGCACCATCTAAAAAAAAACAACAAAAAACTAAAGGTGGTAATATAGTTGTGCTGGCCTTCAATTAATTCCATGTGTCTTATAATGCAGTCTAGTATGAGACAGGTGATTGACGGATATCCCCGTCAAACGACTGTGCAGAGAGAAGTGTGTGTGATCTCAGTCCGGTTCAGAGCAGAGTGGTCACCTGGAAAACCCTCAGCTCAGTAGAAATGTTCATCCTCGGTGTTATCAGTCTCATCCAAGAAGTTCAAAACTAAATGGACCCAGGGACCATACTAGGACTTGAAACCTTCAAAGGGGCTCCTGCGGATCAAAGATAGGCCCTACTCACCTGATCCTATCCGTTCACGAAGGGCGAGCTTTTTAAGAAGACCCTTAAGTCAACTTTAAAAGAGAGCACTAAAATGGAATTTAATAAAACACAGAACCAGGAAAATCGAAAATAGGAAAGACTTCAGATGGTCTAACAGTGCGGGGCTTCGTGGCATTTTTTCTTCTGTTGCTGTTGTAGGCCATCTCGTCAAAATGACCCAGTAAAGAGAAACAAAAAGGAAGGGATATTTTTAAGGAATGCTTGACTTGACTCTAGAAAATATCTTAAAGTATTTATTAGACCGAAACACCATAACAAAATGTAAGTTGGGTTCTCACAGGATGTGTTTTATATAACTCGTAGGTACTTGCTACATGCTGAGTGATAACGAGGATAATACTGATTATTCGATCATGAATATGGAAACAGAACACTTTAAAAGGAAGTTTCTCTCTTGAGTTTAGGAGATCATCTTTATTTATCATCAGTTTTAAAAGTCTTAATACTGTCATTAAGAAATGATGTTAACTTGTAACATAAGAATAATATTAACCAACCATGTTTTTAGAATCACGGATATCAAGAAAAATATTGCTTGAGGGCTTCCATTATCCCCCCAAAATCAGACGATTAACCCTAAAGCTAATTTAATATCCTGCTATTTCCAACCTGAATTTTAAATGAATTATATGATCTATTCCATAACATATCCTATCCTTTGAAACAAACTTTGAAGCAATTACTTAGGATTCTTTGGGCCTGCTTTAAAAATGTTGGTGTATGCTTTCTGGCTTGTTTTTGTTGTTTTAATTTAACATTATGTGTCATGATTAACAATAAATAAACCTTTTAGATTTTAGTTTGGTAACTAAAAGCGGAGTTTTAACCTCTCAGGGCTATTTCAGATTTCTGTTTTACTTTTTTCCTTCTTTTGTTTCATCTTTCTTTCTTTCTTCCTTTCTTTTCTCTTTCTCTTACTTTCAACTTCATGATAAATTCTGGACTATGTCTCAGTGAAGTTTCAACACTAGATTTAATGAAGTAGCTGAACTTTTAACCTCTGAGACCAACACACTTTAAAACTATC
Source organism: Ursus americanus (assembly GCF_024610735.1). Lineage (NCBI taxonomy): Eukaryota > Metazoa > Chordata > Mammalia > Carnivora > Ursidae > Ursus > Ursus americanus. The sequence goes on along the minus strand of NC_142131.1, from coordinate 16,994,533 downwards.
ACCAATATCCATCGTACTTTTTTTCAGTGGTTCTGCTCCAGATATAGTAAGCCTTACAGTGTACAGAACCTTATTTACCCAAGCTCTTTGTAACAGCAAATGGAGGGGGTTTTAATTCTTTTTCTGGTCTATCTCAAAATTCTTGGAAAAAAAAATAATAAAAAAGCTGGAGCCTCCAGCCCTCTCTACTCCCCAATCCTGCTCCTCTATTGGTCGCTGGGCTACAAATAAAGAGCTCCTGGGTCGTCAGCTTTCGATAAAAAGTCACTTATTTTTAACAAGGCTTCAGATTTCTCAACAGAAAGGATCGTTTTTACCAGGTCATCGTCTTACAGCTTCCAAAATCATCCGATCTATTCAGCCTACATTCTGCCTGCAAGGCGCACGAAGCAGCATTTCCTCGAGTTCCAGAGCCAAATAGTTGGGATGCTTTCAAAAGCAAAGAACATATTTTAAAATGTAGAATTCATGCTTCCCTTTTCCTCTTTGTGCCATAAAACACTTATAAATGTCACTCCAAGCTATGTGTGTCTGTGGGGAGCCCCAAACCAGGCAGTTCCCTTGTTTGTTGGAGGAATAATCTGATGAGCAGTGAACACTAGAGGGGGAGCTTAGCCGTTCAGAAGAGAGAAAGCTTCAGACCCTTTGGGAGAGGATCTAAGACACACTAGAGCCACCGACTTACACAAGTCAGCAAAGAGTTGGTCAGCCATGGTTCAGAAGTCGAAAGGTCAGGAATGGTAGGTAGCCAATTTATTGTCATTTTCCAAAAAGGCAGAGAAGCAGAAGTGGAATTGAGAAGTTTAGCTACTCTACATGCTATGATATGGAATCTTTTTAAAACCTCTCCGGAGGCAGTTTTTACATGAGGGGTAGGATTACAGAGGCTTTTCCCCCCTTTACCATGACTGTCTGTCATTTAAATGTCTAAGGAATGATGGGATGAATTATCATAAAATTTTGACAAATTTGATAGCTCAAGCAAGAGGGGGAAATAGGCATTCTGATTATTAGGTTCTAATAAGACATGACATTTAAAATGAGTTTACATGGCAGTTAGACCTTTGCTTTTTTCCCCCTTGATTTAAAAACATTGAGGTTCTTTTCTTTGGAAAGGAAATGACTTATTTCAGTTTTGCTTCTTTGTACTTTAATGATTATAAGTCCTATTTTACCTCTTATGTATTTTTATCCCTTGTAATCATATCTAATTGCTTTCTGCATCTTGCCTGAAACAAGAAAGCTTAAAATGTATCTTAAAAACAGAACCAAACAAAAACACAGAATAGTTAAGGAGAAATAGTTAGAATTTTAGTAGGAAATAAATGTAAGCAAACTTTCATTTGTTATTAGCTTACTTTTTTTTCTGTTTCATCTTAAACACTTTAGACAAGGCATCATGATTTCAGGAACAATTGTGTTTTACAAAAAGAAAACACTAAGAAGAGATTAACCAAAGTACTGAAAAACAAAATTGATTTTCTCTGAATTCAATTTCTACTACCTTACCAACCAAATATCAAGTTCTCTTTGTAATAAACTATCTCATCTCAACCAACAGGCTATGTCAATAAGCAAACATATCATGATGATTGCCGACGATCTATTAGGATGATTTACTGCAAAGTGCTGCTTTTTAAAAAAGGGTTGGGGGAGATGATTCAGTCACAGTTAGTCTGACCTCTGGAAACATCTTGAACTTTTAGTTTAAACCTAAACCAGTTTGGGACATTTTTAAACTATGTATCTATTCATGCTATTAGAAAACTGGTATTTCTTTATAAAAATACAAAGAAACATAAAGCACTTTTAAAAGCATTTAGTAGACATGTGCTTCATTTTGTCAGACTTCCACAAGCAAAAGTGAAGTGAAAAGAAGCACTTGGTCTTAGTAAGTAAACTCCGTGTGGATGACGTAGTTACTGCTCAACCCCGACTTTTCTAAAACGATTTCACTTATACCAACAGAAGCCACCCTTAAACATTGTTTTATTTATGTAATTAAATAATAAAGCAGAGGGAGCTTGAATTAAATATATGAACTCTGAGTTTCCACATTTCCTCTGATGGAAACCAACTGTTGGGCTACTCAGTAAAACCTGTCTGAAGGTTGTTGGTCTGGCCCTCTAATGCATGTCTTATGCTCTACCTGCAGGCAACAGCACAAATTGTGTAAGTGCCAATGCAGTGGACACACTCGTCTGGAGCAGCTTCAGGGTTACGCAATTTGGAGGAGACTATGAGCTGTTCGAGTAAATGTAGCTTCCCCCTTGTGCCATTGGAACCAGAGCCACTTTGCTCGCTCAAGAGTAATGTGTCGCTTATCATTTCTGGTCCCATCACAGAAAAAAGAGGTGACATGTTAGAAAATGATGTCACCTGTCGATATTAATTAAACTTTACTGGAACATTCCAATTCATGAAATCAGATCAAAAATGGAGAAGCAAAGAGAAAGGCAACTGGGCCTATGAGTAAATGTAAAACACTTGGAAATGACAGTCAACCCTTGAACAACACACGTTTGAATTGTGCAGGTGTACTTACTAGTGGATTTTTTTCAATAAGCAAATATATTTTCTATTCCTGCAATTTTCTTATTAACATTTTCTTTTCTCTAGCTGACTTTATTGTAAGAATATAGAATGCATATAATACACAAAATGTGTGTTAACTAACTGCAAATGTTATCAGTAAGCCTCCCAGTCAACAGTAGCCTATTAGTAGCTAAGTTTTAAGAAGTCAAAAGGTGTATGTGGATGTTTGACTATGTGGGGGTTGGTGCCCCACCTCCTGTGTTTGTTCAGGGTCAACTGTATATCCAACATGAAGCAGACTAGTCTCAAGTCTCTTGATGTGTTTGATACTTGACCTTTCCCACCAAATGTATTGTATTGTATTGTATTGTATTGTATTGTATTGTATGTATTTATATTTTGGTTGAGTTATTTAATACTTAGAATTCTTTCCCTTAATTTTTAAAGTTAAATTGACCTGAATTTAGAGATTTTCTTTACTTCTAACTTTATGCTTTTTAAGATAACTAGATTTATTCCTCTTTCATTTCTTCCATGTCCATTTTCTTTTAAGAATTTGAAAATAATTAGAATAAAAAGGAAGAAATCTGGGATACTTTATTTTATTAGTATCATTTATTACATATTAAATATGTTCCTCTCATAAACTTTATTGTGTCATTCTTGCAGATAGGAAAATATTATAATCCAAGCGATTCATTAGTTAAGTGTATTTAATACATTTAATTAATTTACCCATCCTTAAACATCATTCAGACACATAAAATAAGACTCAGACCCAGAAGTATGAGAGGGAGAAGATAAAGTATGCTGCCTGATCTTAAAAATGGTTTAATAGAAAATTAATAGCTAAGTGAGTGTACATTTACTTGACAGTGAGGTAGCAATAAACTTACAGAAAGTATGTTTTTTTCTTTACATAGAACTACGCATTAATGCAAATGTCTCTGGTAGTGGCTACCAAAAGAGACTGAGAATCCATGTCAGCATTCTTCCTTCAAAGATTTTGGAATTCATTTGGAACGTTTCATGGAAAAGGCCTACTGTTTGTTCTGTGACCTACAGATGATGTATTTGACTTTGAAACATAACCAGGACCAGAGACAGAGACAGAGAAAGTGAGAGAGAGGTGAGAATATATTTATAAAGGAGAAGAATAACAAGAATGGATGGCTTAACATTCAAAATCAAATGATGAATTTGTTTGTAAATTGCTTCATGTAACTGAAGTCAGATCACTACATAAAACTGTGTCAGGAAATGTGATGAACAAGATGGAAATGGAAATGTCCTTAATATCAACTTGTTTTCATCGAAGTGGTTATTTCTTTAAGTAAAAAAACACTGAACCCTACTATGTACCAGATACTACGTTTACATCTGGTTTCTCATTGTGAATAAGAAAAGAAAGGTGAAGAACGTTATGAAACTTACAGTACAGCAGGAGCTCGGATAAATAAATGGACAAGAATTATGAAGCAAGTGGAGGTTACTATTGGCACAGGTAGGAGGAACACCTCACCCAGGCTTAAAAATCATGGAAGGTTTTCAGGGTGTGGGGCAAAACAGGCCTGAATGATGGAAAGAATTAAATTATTGTAGAAGAAAAAGGGGAAGGGTTAAAAAGAAAGAATATTTGGGAAAATGAAAATGAGCGGGAGCATGCACTGAAGGGAAGGCGGAATGGTGTGAGCAGTAGGTTAGCAAAGACCTTGAGAGAGAGGAAGTTGTTAGTTAACTTAGGAGTTCAGCTTTATTTTTTTTTTAAGATTTTATTTCTTTATTTGTTTGACAGAGATAGACAGCCAGCGAGAGAGGGAACACAAGCAGGGGGAGTGGGAGAGGAAGAAGCAGGCGCCCAGCGGAAGAGCCCGATGTGGGGCTCGATCCTAGAACACCGGGATCACGCCCTGAGCCGAAGGCATAAGCCTAAGGACTGCGCTACCCAGGCCCCCAGGAGTTCGTTCAGCTTTATCTGCAAGTAGTGGAGGGCTTTCAAAGAGTTGTAAGCAGGGGAATGATCAAAAATTTGCGTTTGAGAAAGCTTATCTTCACAATGTGGAGAATGGATTGAAAAGTGACAAAATTAGAGCCGAACAGTTCATGTAGGAGACTATGGTCTGAACTAAGTCAGTGACAGACGTTCAGTCTACTACTATTACTAGACTACTCATAGTCTACTGTTGACTGGAAGGCTTACTGATAACATTTGCAGTTAGTTAACACACAGATAGAAGCAGCTCTGAGAGCTATTTAGAAGGTGGAGTGGACAGAGATGAGTCTTAGACTGGATGTGGTACAAAAGAGAACAGGAACAGTTAAGGATATAAACAATATTATAAAATATTACCAAGTAATAATCATACAGATTATTGCATGAAACATTTAAAGTAATTATATGAGCCGCCTGACAACGACTCCAAATATACTGAAATTTTACCATAAAGAAGCACATGGCATAAATAAGTCTATCCATCTATATACGCTCTAAAATCTTAAACCCCATGATATTTTAACATGTAATCCGTTTTTCTCATTTTAGTGAGAGCATGATTCTTTTGTAACCATTTTGGTTTTACTAACTCTTTCCAAGTTAAAAGAAATTACATATATTTTACATAAAATTACATAAAAGCCCCAAAATAAGAACAACAGTAGCATACAGAGAATTATAAATACTTGCCAACCGGTGAACTGCAGAGAGTATTCTTAATAACTTATAATCTTTTTTCATTTTTAATATAAAAGGTAATTTGAACAAAAAAGCACTTTAGGAAGAAATATTAAAATATTCACAAACTTGTGTTTGTATAATTATTCATTTAAGTATATATAGAAATATCTGCATTAACCTTTTACTGTAGTTCTATTTATTTACTCATTCAACAAACTATTTTATGATATACATGCAAACATTTATGCAAATTGTGCAATATAAAATCCAAAGAGATTAGATGGGTTGCAAGATTCCCTCATTTCAGGTTTATTATTTTTAAACACTGTTGCAGAGAGGAGAGAGAGAGAGTGCGCTAACACAATTTAGTTTAAGCCAAAGAATTCACTTGCATCCTGAAAAACAGACCCAGCGAGTAAGTGAGAATATCTAGGCAATAGTCAAAGCAGAGATTCACTTACAATACTTGATCCCAGAATTTACAATTTTGACAGCAGTATGTCCCTGGCTCCTTTATGCGGGCAGAATCCTTTGATCTGCCGTTTCTTTGGGTTCATAATAAACATCCCCAGGATTGAGGAATAAGGTACAATGAGGTTAGAATGTAAGTTAGGATATGGACTACAGAATTCTGTTAGTTTCTCACTCTTCACCTGGATGTCTAATGCCCACTTTTATGATGAAGATGCTATTTCCAGTGCCCCCAAATCAGAGAAAAAGTAGTATCCCTTTAACTACTCATATCACTCTGGTCCTTCCGGAAGTCAGGCTGAATATTAATTTAAAAAAAAAAAGTGCAGGGGCGCCTGGGTGGCACAGCGGTTAAGCGTCTGCCTTCGGCTCAGGGCGTGATCCCGGCGTTATGGGATCGAGTCCCGCATCAGGCTCCTCCACTATGAGCCTGCTTCTTCCTTTCCCACTCCCCCTGCTTGTGTTCCCTCTCTCGCTGGCTGTCTCTATCTGTCGAATAAATAAATAAAATATTTTTTAAAAAAAAGTGCAGCATGTGTTTGCCACTTGTTAACATTTCCTTAGGCTTTTCAAACAAGATTACATCTAAAATTTTAATTGCCAAGGAATCTATAAAATGCGAGCCAAGGATCTTTAGAGCGCTGCTGGAAACAAAGTTGACTCAAGACTACTAAGTATGTGAAAAGTGATAAGTAAAATTTTCATTATGGAAAAATGATCCTTCTAAGGTTATTAATAAGGCTTCAACATCACTTTCAGAAAGTTTCCTAGAGGTAGGACGTTTCCTGTGGGTAGAAAGTTTCCTGTGGGTAGGACACCGTATGTCCTGGTTTCCCAGTACGATCTATGATATATCTGCTCTCTTGGCCTTATTAATAACAGTGCTCTTTCATTCTAAAAGTGTCTAACTTTGGGTAATACAATACATGACTACCTTACTAATAGGACTTAGGCACCATAGATGCTCGGGCAACATGGTATACAGTGGTCATACAGTGCTCTAAGAAGGATCTCACATATCAGACATGATGACAAAGGGACGTGAGGTTCAATATTGAACACTGATATCAGAAGTTGCGACATTTCACTGCTTCCAAGAAATGACATTAGTAAAGATAAGAAAATCACAAAACAAGGAAAACTTATATCAAAGTTGTGTCAACGAGGCCCTGGGCATGTATGCTTCATGGTTATTTGCACGATTGCATTATTTTTTAACGTTTGTAAGAAAGTTCTATAACTGAGTTCCCACAGCGCCTCTGACTCGGGTGCTTTGAATGGTGACTGTTGGAGGTTTCTAGTATTTCTCACGGAGCATGGGGATAATTTTTGCTCATCGGTGAACGACACCGTCTTTTGTCATCAGCACAAAAATCTGAAACTTCAGAATACCACTAAGTACTAGGAACTCCTTAGGAAGTACGACTACAGTATTTTTTGCTCATCGAAATGAACTCAGTTGGTTAAGTGGTGCCAGTTAGGACATAAGCTTCGTGAAATTTGAAAATCGTAGGTGAAACTGATAAACAATCGATGAAAAAAAAAAAAAAGAAGAAGAAGAAGAATTCAGAGTGCCCAGCTAAAGACCCCAGTGGTACCAGTGGCTCGCAATGTGTTAAATGTGTTTATTTGTACTTTCAAAGTTCAGATTTCCTCATACATTTTCATACTGATGGAGATAAAATGCTAAAGTCTTAAATCCCTCTATGCCATGCTGAGTTGCTAAGGGCTGTTGAGTTTTTGTTATTTCTCCTCTCGAGTTAGCTCTGATTACGCCTGCTGAGTGAAAAATTTGTATTTGCCGACAGAAATAGGACCCGCCCCACGTGCACTTGCACTCAGCAAATGCTCCAATACATCACAAAGATTTGCTCAACCCACCTTCAGAGGCCAAATCGAGCATGTTATTTTCTGTTTAGATCTGATTCCGGAGCCTATCAGTCAGGAGTGTTTTCCAATCTCTGATTAAAGCAAGGCCTACAAAGCTGGAAGTGTTCACACACAGTCTCATTAGAGTGCTGGATAGAGTGACCCAGGCCTTCCAGCACAAAGCTCTGAGTGAACTTCAAATATGAGAGTGCATCAATCAAACCCAAGCAAGGCTTTTATGTCATTTTTCTACTTTGCCTTTAAAGTCCTATAGGAATGCCCTTTCCAGCTGTACGGCCGAAAAGCATTCAATAGAAACAAAAAAGCAAAGACCCCCCAACCCCCTGCCCCTTCCAAATGGGTATGGTTTTACCTCCCCCGCCAAGCATTAGAGAGTCTTCTGTGCGTTTTAAATTATTTAGCATGTTCAAGAATGCAACGGAGAATATATTCGCATCTCTCAATGGCTCTGTATTAATTATTACTGCCCAGGCGAAAGAGAGACCAATAAGGTCAAAGGCAATGAGATTGCATATTGTAAGCTTTATAATAGAGGTAGCAGAGAGATTGGGGGAAAAATAAAGCAAGGCTCGTGGAGGCTTTTTACGCCCTGCCCCCAACCTTTAGCCCAAACTTCACTTCTCGCATTTGATGTGTTGGCTTACAACATTAAGAAAACAAAAAAGCAAAAAAATAAAATCGTAAAGGACTATCGAGAACCTCTGCAGAAAAGATAAGGCATAAGTCAGAGAAAGAAGAGTCAGGCATTTAGTTAATGTTTGTTCCACACACCGCTTAGGGCACTAGAGTCATCTTCAAAACTACATCCTTAAAAGATAAGCATAAAGCAAAACAATATAAATTTGCCCACTAATGTCATTAGAGGAAAATGCATGGGTGCACTTAGCAGTGATTATTAAATTTAGGTGCTTTGGCTTTGAATGTCAGTCCAAAAAACATTATAACACAAGCAACATCAGTATGAATTAAATAAAATGAGCTTTTGAAGCCTGAAAAACAAAATAATTTAAAAGGAGAAAATAAATCTCTCCTCCAGTGTAGATAAAGTTTCCCGAATTTTACACCTATCTTCGAACAAGTGAATGGTTCAACGACTCAAGATCTCCTATATTGATTCCATTAGGCAGAGCTTTACACTGAAAATACCGTGTACGTCGCAATATTGGGCAGATATATTGCTTATTCAAGGGAATCCCCTGTATGTGTACATTTGTTTCCATCTCCAAACTTTACTGAATGCGAGGCAAATACTACCCACAAATAGCACTTCACCCACTCAAATATATTGCAGTATGTAAAAGAGTGTTTGAATTTAGAGCAATATATATTTTTTTAAATTTAGCATGTGTTTCTTTACAGGGCTTCAGATGTTTGGAAGAATTATGCAGATTTTATAAATGAGTACTAGAGCATTATGCTACTTGATAGTGTCCCATCTGTGCTTCCCCTGTAGTGTTTGACGGGGCATCTGTGTAAATTGCTTTTTTTTTTTAGTTAATTAGTTTATTGCATAAAACTTAATGCACTACCTGATAAAAACTTCTGTTTATTTCAGCACTTTTCCCCTCCAGAGCTGATGTTCATCTTGAGTTCTCATCAAGCCCAACTTCTTCCTTTGTAGCTTTCTAAACTGAAATAATGAAATAATGCTTTTTCCCTCTTGATCATGTAGGGTGTAATACACTGTTCTCTTGTGATGATGAATATTAAGAGTATAAGCAATAATTAATTTGATGACCCCAATATTTCATATATTTTAACATTGCTTCTCAAACTAGAATATCATGTAATGTTTTTTAAGAGATATCTTAAGATTTGGGGGCTTTTGTTTCTTTACACCAACTTCTTAGGGAACAAATAGACACAGTCATGAAGTGTGTAAAACCAACCTTCCTCTCCTCTCCAGGGCATGCTTGCCTCCATTTAAGTTCAGCTATGTCAACATAGGATCGAAAATCTCGATGAAATGAAATAAACCATAAAAAATAACAAAACAAATTATGAAATCAGTTTGTCATTCTCCCGTACCTTGTAAAGGAAAAATAATAGGAATCTCAAATGATAAAATAATATTTTCACTTTCATCTCAATATCCATTCTCTGGAAAAGAAACACAAACTAAAGGATATAGAGATCAGGATAGAGGGGAGAAATCCTGCAAATATTTTATAGGTAAGATAGATCATTGATTAAGGGCATTGGTTTTGAATCCAAACTATGGGAGCTATGGAACCTTGGGAATTTTCTCTACAACTTTATATCCAGTTCCCTTATGTTCAAAATGATCTCGTGATGGTATTTACTACACAGAACTGTTGTATTAAATAAGTTTATACTTGTCTATGCATACGGTAGTATCTGACATGTAATAATTGCTCAAAAAATATTAGCTATTACCATGCTAATTTTAGTGAAAACAGTTATTTTCCTAGAAACATCAGCTCACATTCGTTCAATGTATCTGAAAACAGTAACTATTACTTTTTCAAAACTTAAAATACACAGTTAATGTAAAATATTTAAGAAGGCTGTCTTAGATAGGATGTAAGTATATTCCCTTTTAGAATAACCAAGAGGACAATACTATAGGAATACATTTTATTTTATGTATCTTTCAAATTGAAGACTTAGCAAACAGTCTGCCAGTTAGGAATTATATACCTTTAGGTTATATCTTCTGACATTATGGTCATCATACAGGTGAGCTCCATAAGTTTTTTGGCTTTTGGGTTTTTTTTTTTTTAAGATTTTTATTTATTTTAGAGAGAGAGCAGGGGGAGGGGCAGAGGGAGAGGGAGAAAGAGAATCTCAAGTCGACTCCACGCTGTGCACGGAGCCTGACATGGGACTCAATCTCATGACCCTGAGATCATGATCTGAACAGAAATCAAAAATACGACATTTAACTGACTGAGCCATCCAGGCGTCCCCATCCATAAGTTTTAAATAGCATACTAGATAAACTTCTTTTTTGCATTTATAAGCCTTATAAATTATTTGGTCATGGATATTAACCATTTATTTAGTGGGCACCAATATTGTAATTGGTCTATAACATGATATACTAATGTTCGTGCTTCATTATGCTCTCTGTCAAATAGATATTTTAAAAAAATTAAGAATATAGATTTAAGTTTGATCTTGAATTTACCTTATCTCAAAATGTGGAAAACGTTTTAATGATGTGCACTCTTGTTCATCTAAAAAAAGTCAACGCAAATGAACAAGCTAGAAAGTGGAATTTGTAACAACACTTCAATATGTGAAAATTGAAATCAAAATGTCAACTGCTCTGACTTGGAGCAAATTGAATTATAAACTAAACCCTCACACTATATAAATGTATAAGAACTTAGTAAGCTCTAAAAGTGTTCTTATATTCACATATAGTATCTTTTCAATCCAAAAGTATAAAAAGTTTAAAAGTTACTCTGTAGGATATAAAGACCTATATGCATTTTGCCGCAAGGTTTAAGATATAGAGTTCTAGCCCTTGCTTAAAACCCAGGGGGAACAAAAAGAAATATCAATTACAAAAAGAAATATCAATTTGATGCCAGTAATAAAAAATTATTGGGGAAAGAACATTTTGTAGTATAGTTTGCTTTTACCACGTGGAAGATGATCTTAAAATTTTAGTTCAGAGGCAGTAATACTTTGCAGTGATTTTTCACTTTAACTCTACCAGTTACTTCAAAATGTGTTTTCTAGATTTCCTCCTCTTACTATGTCTAGTTCACAAAGACCAGAAAATGAAGATCACACATACACACGCACACATGCACACACCATTTGGAAAAGTTAAATAAGTATTCCTACAATTCTCATGTCTAGTTTGGGAAATTTAAGTCCTAAGAAATACTTTATGGAAATCAAATCTATATGTGACTTCCCAGCCCTTGATGATTCTTTTTTCTGACTCAAGCATTCAACACATATTTACTGAGCACCTATAATGTCTAAACACTAGATATGTAGTTTCACATATATGCTCATGGATCCCATGTGACAACACAAGTCAAACATCTGATTTCCTACTATTCATTTACAAAAACAAACATTTTCTCACATTCCAAGCATTTTGATCTGAATGTCCTTAGTATGGGGTATCAAATGTGTTTATGTAGGCATAATAACTGATGGGTTTCTGAAATAAAAAAATAAGCCCAAGAAAGTATAAGATAGTTGCACTCTTCGGAAAGCTTCTAATATCATTCACTGGGTAGATGAAGGATTCATCTAACATTTAATTTGGAGAGTCACTCCTCGTGTCTACCGTAGCATCCTCAGACTACAGCAAAGTGCAGAGAAAAGTAATGTGAAGCACACTTCTATCTAATTTAGCTCAGCAAAATTGTTCCCAGGTTTATTGAGATATAATTGACATTCATTACTGTATGAGTTTCAGGGGTATAGCATAAACATTTGACTTACATATACTGTGAAATGATTAACACAGTAAGTTAACATCCATCATCTCATGTAGATACAAGAAATGGGGGGAGAAAAGAAAAATGCTGTCCTTGTAATGAAAACTCCTAAGATTTACTCTCTTACCAACTTTCACGTATATCACACACAGTGGTAACTGTAGTCGTCGTGTTGCTCATTCCATCCCTAGTACTAATTTATCTCATTATAGGTGGAAATTTGTACCTTTTGACAACTTTCTTCCACTTCCTCCTCCTTCCACCCCTGCTTCTGGTAGCGGCAAATGTGATCTCTTTTTCTTTGAGGTGTTTGTTTGTTTTTGTTTTAGATTCCACATATAAATGGATAATTCTTACTGGTATGTGAGACTGAGAATTATTCAGTTTTTCCCTGACATAATAAAAACGATTGTTAACCACATACCTTTGCTTGGTGTTTCATGCTGTGCGATAAGATCTACTTAAAGCTACATAGATTCCACTTTTACAACATAAGCATTATATAAAAACTATTTTGGAAAGGTTGAACCAGCTTGATTTTTCTGAGCTTTGTACTATCTACTTGGCAAGATGTTCAAGCTTCTTGGTAAATATGTTCAAGTAATATCCTCTGCTCTGAGAGCGAAGTTCATAATTACAAATATTGGCTCATTTCCGTGTGCTGGCCAAGCTGATTAACCTGACTCCCTCTCTTCCATAAAACCCCGCCATCATGTAATGTTTGGTTTTCCTAACATTTTTAAAGATGGCATAACTTTTCTAAATTAATACTCCTAATTTTTTATTTATGAAAACACAGAATTCTGTGTCTACTTCTAGTATTATCATGACTTCTTCTATCCAAGGGAAAAAACAAAAGAAACCAGCTTTTCAAAAATAGAAACTCTTATAAAGTAATTGGAACTGGTCAAATCAAGAGTGAAATATACACACTGACAGTTCTGACAAAGCAAAAAGTATCCAGCCAAACTTAAAGAATTTCCTAAATTTGCTAATCATTATTTTTTAGACCAAGTTTCCACCCACCGACACCCCCCCATTATATCAGGTTGAAGTGTCTAAAAGAAGATAGACCCCAAAGAGCAGTTTAAAATGCTTTAAATTTTTTTTAATGTGATACTGTTCTTTTTAAGGGTTCTTTCATAGGTGATCAGTCAGAGATACTGACTTTTGTGAGTTAACACAAAAGTGAAATAGCACTTTTAAGTGCTGTCTCTCTTTGGAGATTTAATGTGCTTTGTAATATCTCTGAGATCAGTCAGGGAGAGACGAGAAAAAAGAAATTTGATTTTGAGTCTGGACCAAAGCTCGGTGACTTGAGAGGCACCTAAACATAATGAAAAGGAAGAAGTTTCAAAGAGAAAGTTGGCAGCTATGACCAGAATCCACAGGGCTAGCAGGACTGACATCAACCAGAGGCAGATTTAGAGGGGTATCCTATGATCTCTCTTGATACCATTGACACTTCAAGACCCAGTTTCATTGGGGAGCAGTCCAGTAAAAGAACATCTCCAAAGGACACAGCATGGTTGCGGTATTGAGAAAGACATGAAAATGCCAGCACCAAGAGCCTAAAGCTGTCCTTTTCTCCTCCAAAGATCACATATATCAGGGGAAAGCAAAAGTCAACATCTGAAACCTGCTTTTTCAAGCTTGACTTGAATGATATAAAGTTGGCTGTATAATAGCTAGATGCTTACCTTTCTGACCTAGGTTCAGTCTAATGTAAGAACAAGTTATTAGCTGATTCCTGGTAGTCTTCACTTACCTCCTGGTGAATAACTTTCTACTCTAGCTTTTTTTTTTTAATTAAAATATCAGTTAGCTAAATTTGTGTCAAATACTGAAAAATCAACACAGAATGCCTCCATCACTTTATTGCTTCCAAAGTTTTCAAAGACATGTATTTCTGCTAATAGTTGTAAAGGTTGAAATTGATGCCCAAGTAGTTATGTATGGAATATGGATTCTAAAGTTGATTAAAACAGTATCTAAACAAATAATAATAATAAGCAGTGAATTAAAGAAATCATATAGGTATCTTAAGCTAGAATATGTGTGTTGACAAAAGGGGTGGCTGCTTAAGTCCCATACATCTCCAGTTCACTTATAAAGGGCAAGAAAAAAAAATCTAGAACAAGTATGTTAACCATGTGAGGGCTTTAAAAATTATAAATAAAATGGATGCAACATGAGGAAATCTATTCTAAAATGGCATCTCTCTCCAATAAATTACATTTGAAATACGGCTACAAAAAGTTTTATAAATTTGCTTATATAAGAATTATGTTCAAAATGAATAAACGAATTGAGTTATTTGTCAAAATAACTATGGTAAAAATGTCACTTTTAGTCTAGATGCTCAGACAATTGAAGTAAAGAGCTAATAATTTCCACTTCAATTTTTTAATGCTTAACTTCATTATAAAACACAGAATTCTAGGTCTACCTCCAGTATTATCATTACCTCCAGTGTATAATTTTGGAAATATTTCATGACATAAAAATATCTGATTAATTCGGTATAAAGAATTAGGTGAACTTAGTGAAAAATAGTCTGATGTCTTTTTTCATAGAACCTTAATTGAAACTATGTTTTAGAAGACTGTTACATTTTGGGGGTACTTTCCATGTTCTTTATCTGCAGCACAATTTTAAGAAACTGAAACTTCTCATACAATATAATCATTATTACACACATACTGTTAGCTAAGTTATCTATTTTGTGGAAGAAATTCTTAAGGAATTATTAAGGAGCCTGTATTTTCTAAGGTGCAAAAGGTTTTTTTTTTTTTAATTATTAAATGAAGTGAAATCAGAATACGTGATTTTAGTCTCAGCCATAAACTAAATTTACAAGGTTTCATTACCTATTATCAAAGTTCAGACAAGATTATCTAATGGCATCATTATCTATTACCAAAATTCAGACAAGATTATATAATGGCATCCGAAATGCTAGCAAATAATATATGATCATACCAAAAAGTGTAAGAAATTAATCTATTAGGAAGATATTTATGAGTATGTAGTCTTTGGTTATTTATAAATGAGTGATAAATATCAGGGACACAGTTAGTGAGCTAAAATTATGGAAGTCTTTTTTTGCATATTACAAGTATTTAAATCAGAGTAAGCTTAATCACCTAGTATCCCAAACCTGCCTATCTCTTTAAGCATTTCTCTTTTCTCTTCAAATCTAAAGAATTATTTTATTCTCCATTGGCATACCTAGACTAAAGGTAATCCTTGGCTGTATTTTGAAAAGAAAGTTATCCTGCTGCTTTTTATAGAACCACCACATGCAGGAAACACATACCCTAGAGATAAGTCTAATTTTGTGCATAATTATTACCAGCCAACTAAAATTCTATTGAAAAGAAAATAAATTCTTTTTAGTTTGGGGTATCTTTTCTTGTCCCCTACTCTAGTCTTTAAATAGCTAGTTATAAATTCCATGTTCTGTGTATCTCCTGAGAATAGTATCTATGGTTTCTTTGAAAAAAAATCTATGAAATCATCCACATGTACTAATAAGTATAAACTAACAAGAGGAAACATAAGGGAGAAGTATTATGGCAAACACTGGAAGGAATATATGTCACTATCTTTTCTACTTACGTAAGAGTGTAGTTGTTTGCATAAATGCATCTATATAAATTTTTATGTCAATTATTTCATTCCACAAATAGTTATTCAAATCCTACTACCTACCAGTTTCTGAGGATCCAGAAACGAACACACAAGATGAAGTTCTTCTTCCCAGGGAGTACACAAGCTAGTGAAAGGAGAGAGAATATGTTAAGTAGTAAGAGATGCTACAGATGACACGAAGTCAGGGCACAAAAACAACAAGACTGAGACGTACCCATGTATACCCATTTATTTTATGATCCAGTTGATATTAATAGTATGATCTTTCTACTTTGGCACCGCCCCCAGCTCAGTAAGTTTTGTTTTATGTGAAATATAAAGTAGAAGGAAATAACAAAAGAAATTTTAACTAAAAATCTAACTGATGTTCTATCAGATTTATTGACTTAAAACAGTCTAAAATATTCCCTAATGTTAAAACACTGAACATACAATTCAACTAACGTGTAGTAGGCAGAATCATGCTAAGTGATTTAATTCACACACACATACCCCTTTATTTAAGATTTGTTTAGTCATTTTGATGCTTATCGTTATATAAGTGATTGTAGTGTATACTCTACAAAACATGGGATCTAGCTCTTGAATCTCTTCTGCTGTTACATTGCACAATGCATCATTACAAGGCAACACAATTATTAGACTGGTATTTATCCATGTCCTCTCTTAATTCAGTAATATCTAAACTTCAAAAAAAAAAAAAAAAAGAAAGAAAGAAAGAAAGAAATAGATGGTTCTTCTGCTTTTAAAAATGCCCAGTCAGGAATTTGTTTCTGACTCCTCATTACTTAAATATTATTAATTTTATCTCAATTTCTATCTTTAAATGATTTTTTGTTTCAAGTTAAACGTGATTCTCAATTTTAGTGCCGTCTGTGATTTCACAAAATAATGGGCTTTTAAAAAGTTTTTCTTTAAATTCCAGTTAGTTAACATAGTATAATATTCAGAACGAATCAAACACCTCACTGTGAGACGTTTCTGAAACCGTAAAAATCCTAGAAGAAAACACAGGCAGTAGCCTCTTTGACATTGGCCAGAGCAACATCTTACTAGATATGTGTCCTGAGGCAACAGAAACAAAAGTAAAAATAAACTATTGAGACTTCATCAAAACAAACAAACAAACCAAAACAAAAACACAACACTTCTGCACATCGTAGG
The DNA here is from genome assembly GCF_024610735.1 of Ursus americanus. Classification (NCBI taxonomy): domain Eukaryota; kingdom Metazoa; phylum Chordata; class Mammalia; order Carnivora; family Ursidae; genus Ursus; species Ursus americanus. The sequence continues at coordinate 16,977,715 of NC_142131.1, read as the reverse complement.
AAACAGTCAAGAGAACTAAAAGACAATCTATCGAATGGGAGAAGGTATTTGCAAACGACATATCTGTTAAAGGGTTAATATCCAAAATATATAAAGAACTTCCTCAACTCATCACCCAAAAACCAAGTAATGCAATTAAAAAATGGGCTTGAAAACATGCTCAACATGACTGATCATCAGGGAAACACAAATCAAAACTACAATGAGCTATCACTTCACACATGTCAAAGTGGCTAAAATCAACACAAGAAAAAACAGGTGTTAGTGAGAATGTAGAGAAAGGGGAACCCTCCTGTACTGTTGGTGGGAATGCAAACTGGTGCAGCCACTCTGTAAAACAGTATGAAGGTTCCTCAAGAGTTAAAAATAATGTTTTGTTTTAAGTAATAGATGAAGGGTGATAAAAATTCTAGGCATTTATTTATTTTAAATTGTTTCTAATATTATCCACCAGTAATAATAAATAGGGAATCACTATCATCAGTTTCTTTTAAATTCATACCTGTTAAGTAGTCTACATAGTTAAATAAAAAGTGAAAAATATGATTTTCATGATAAGTAATCGATTGTCTTTGGAATACACCAATATGTTTTATGAGCTAAGTTAGTAAGCTCCTAACTTCTCATAAAGCTCTTAAGACAATTCAGTGAGGACTGCTGGAAGAATTAAAAATGCCAAGAATAACTGTTCCATAAATATATATGAGGGCCAGCTTTTCTAGATTAATATTTAAGTTAAAGTAGAAACATTTCCTAAAATCTTTATCTCCCATCCAATAACGGTATTTGTGAGCTCCATATCCTATAAGTGATGATTGCTATGAAACTCGTTTGAAATTTTAACAGTTATATTTAGTACAGGATCCCATGAATGCATGGAGAAAATTCCATACATACCATCTCATCAATCCTCTATAATCCTAAACCATTTAAAATACATTTTTTGAAGAGCTTAATTCAGTTCTATATCTTTAGCTGCTTCAGAGGACATTTGAGAAAGCATGGAAGGAGCTTTCTTTCAACTTGCTACTCAGCAGTATTCCTTTTGTGCCACATATAGGAAAGAAATACATACAATTTCTCAAATTTCTCAAATTGGCCCAATTTAATTCTAATTTTATTGATAGCTTAAACACCAGCTTTTATTATGAGAAAACATGTTTATAATTTTGTTCCAACTGATGTCTTTCTGTGTTTTTCACTGTCCCAGAGGAAAAAAAGCATAACCCACAACCTTATCTAAAGGAGGATATGAACCAAGGCTCACTTATCAGAAATGATGCATATATCAGCCACATTGAACGCAGGAATTTCTAAACTATTTATTTTTGTTTCCCAAAAATATTTACATTGAATAAAATGAGCCATAGATGGTGACAGATTTTGTGTCACCCTTCAGAGATGTATCATCTACTGCTTGAGGCCAAGAAATGAGTAGTTTCCATAATTAGTAAGCAAAATTGAATAATTGGACTGTGGTTTATGAGAGGTTTTTCCTCTAAAAATAAAAATCATGTAATCTTTAAGTCCTAGTCAAGTGGGCTTACTTGATTTATTTTAACACAATTCATTTAACATAACTACAAAAAAATAATCAAGCATAGATTTTTTCACTCTTACTACGATAGCCACATGATAGTTTTCTATTCACTTATAATAATAATTTCTGAATAAAAAGGTACTATTTAATTTCAATATAAATGGAAAGATTAAGAAAAATAAAAAGAATATATGCCCCCTTAATAAATGAAACATTTGAGAGTCAACATCTGAATTACACCATTGTGTAAAGATAAAACCAATTTGACTCGTATTTGCCTCTGAGGCAAAGATTTATTTTGAATGAGAACCTCTTACAAATATTGCATTTATTATATCTTTGCCCATTCTATTCTCCCATTATGTTCTATAATAGAATGTGCTTTGCTAGGCAAAACTGTAAAGTACTTATAACTTGATGACAAACTGAAAAAGTATTTCAACTGCTTTTTTCAATCATTCACTCATTTAGTCATTCATCAATTCAGTTGATATGAATTGAATGTCTGTATCCTGGATGTCAGTGATGTAACCATTAAGAAGATAAAATGTCTGCTATAAAGGAACATGTAGTCTAAATCCATGATGGAAATGGACAGTTACTGGCTCTTAATTTAAGCCTGAAGGATTTGTTATAATCTAAATTTCTAAAGGAAATTTCAGCTAATCTTGGGTCCTTTATTATTCAGTAAATTGGCATTGGTTTCTTCTATCTACTGAATGATACTCTGAAGAATTACCTAAACAGATATTGTGTTTGCTACTTTTTCAATTTTTTGATCAAGGCTTGTTATGGAAAATGTTGAATAGATGAACATTCTTTACCAGGTTCTCTCTAGTTGACTCACCAACTTTTAAGATATTTTTCAATCATTCAGTTTATTCATGAGCTTTAAGAAAGAATTCAAAAGCACTTGTGGTGCTCTTCAAAAATCAGGCACTAAAAAAAATTACAATGTGGATATCCTGTAATACCAACATTGGTAGATCTTTGGTCTTAAATTTTCAGAGAAACTTCTGGGTTCTGAGTACCTTGAGGCATATACAACGCATAGAGAACTTCTTACATAGGAATCATTCAATGAATTGTACTGTCATATATATAATATAGACTTGACCTCTGGTAGTTAATTTTCTTGGAGTCACATATGTGACTCTGTATATGTTTTTAGAAGAGTTGAACTACAGAGCCTCTAAATTTTAACATTTTTTTGATAGTTTTCCTAATCCCTACGATAAAGTCCTGGACCTTTCTCTACCCACTATTATCAAGGTTGGCAGCATATTTCTGATAGTATTATAAGGTCATTCCCAGACATACCATCTCAGAGAAGCACAAGCACTGGGGACACTGTTTGATCATGGTAGAACACAAGATTATAAATTGAAGAGTGGAGAAAGGCAAAGTTGGGTGTTAAGTATAACATCACTTCTAGAAATACCCTAAAGATTGTATGTCACAACTGTAAAATTGTTTAAGATTAGTTTGGTTTTTTTAAAAAGTGGATTTTTGAAAGAATGTATATTTTCATTAATTGCACTAAGAAGTTTCTATGTAGCATCATCACAAAACATATAATGTTATAAGTAATAACATTATGTTATATTAAAAAAGCATTGATATGTTGAAGAAAATATCATCTAGATTTGCTTTGCATCTGCATTGCAAAATACTCTTCATTGGAGTAGAGTTTTACTTTAACAATTACATAAGCAAAGAAAAGGGTACTTTGATCAATGGGTAGATTTTTCATGGCTACAATTAACGATCCAAACTATTATTTTGCTAATTTAGTATGCTGATTTATATTTACATTTCCCTACAACAGCATACTTCAGATATTTATTGTCACAGGATGAACATTTAAGTTTTAAGTAGTTGAGGGTAGCCATTGTGTAGCCTCTAAATGGGAACAGTAAAAATGGGGAACCCCAAAATTAAGAAATAAGCAAACACGTCGTTTGATGTCACCAGACTCTGCATTTTTAAAAATTTGTTTCATCTCTGTGACACCACCTTCATCTTCAGATGCGTAGCAGCTTCATGGTCTCGTTACACATTTTCTTGTATCTATTCCTGTAACTTTCAAGAAAGTTATGTATAGCTAGTATGTTAATTCTCTGCCAGCTATTTGTAGATTATCCCATAATTTTACTATATTACATTATCATGTTTTAAACCAATAAAGTATATTGCTAAGGATGGTATGTCCTTAGAGACTGGCCTAAGATCCTTCAGGGAGAAATAATTTGCGGGCAGTTACGGGTATAAGGAGAGATGGTTTCCTAAAATGATTCGGCAAGCATTTATTTCACATTTACTGTGTACCAAGTACTAAAAAATTTCTAGAAGCTTGGTGTATTCATTCTACACCACACACAGGAAGAGGTCTTTGGCAACATAAGCTTATTTTAGATTCTAAACTACCCTGGTTATCCTTTTCAAATGGAATTGATTTAAATGTGAACACAAATTTAATAATTTGATATGACTACACACCCCAACTTTAATTTTGAAAAAGACATTGCAGTTTTTCCCTCCTTCAGGTCCACTTGCAAGACTAAACTGGTTGACTAGGATCGCTCAGTTTGAACTCACTACGAAGATGTTTCAACCATATAACTGAATCTTTTGCTTACAGAAGTTCACCAAACAGAAAAAAAACTCTGTATCCTCTTTTTTGCTCTTAACTTTTAAAGGTAAATACTAAAATGGCCCTCCAGCACTATATTCATATATTTTGGGTCTGGGGAGTAAAAATGATAAAAATGAATAATTAGGACATGTGTTCACTGATTCCTTTCTTTCCCTGCAGAATGAGGCTGAAATTCTGAGAATGTAAATATTCATGTTTCCAAAGAGCATATCTGCCTGCTAAATCATAGTCTGGCTACCATTAGAAATGGCGGCTTGACGAAAACAAGGAATTAAGGAAACTATTTTCCACAAGACTAACCTATTTTCCACTAAGGATACCTGGCTCCTCATCAAGTTACAACTCGGAACCCTTCTGAGTTGGTTTTCTGACGTTAAAATCAACTACCCCTACTCTGTACTCCTCAAGAGTATGCCAAGATAAGTCACAGAGAAGTCTGCTTTTCCCCCTGCTCTCATTATTTCCTACAGAAAGAGAATGTGCTCCGTTCTCCACTGCTCCAAACTGAAGTAAGTGTCCCAAAACCACATATCCCATCATGGGGTAACGAATTGTCAATAATAATGCACTTTAACTGGGATACATAAACAGACCTATTCTATGATAGTCTTTTCTAAAAATTTTGATGGCACCATGAAGGATATTTACAAGTACTCTAAGTAATTCCACCCTAAAGTTCTGTTTTACAATCAGGATCCACTGCCCTACTCCTAAACGGATTCATAAGAGAAGAGGAAAACAGGGAGAACTATGGGTGAACTATGTTCAAATGAGTCTGGGAAAACCAAAGGACAAAGAGGGTCGGTGCTTACTGTTCATGTGTAATGTAGTGGTCAGAAAAGCTCTATCAGCCTAGCGTTAGCCTCTCAACCGGCATGGATGTCAGGAGAGGCAGAATAAAGATGGCTCAGTGGGGTGTCTAGCCATATGGTCTGGACGCAAAACATGATCCAGTAAGTCAGAGGGAAAACGACAAGTTTCCTGTGGCCCCAGAGAGAGGCAAACAAATTGCAGTGTCCTATGCGTGAATGAGATCATTAAAGGAGCTCGGAGAGAAAGAGATGCCATGTAGGTTCAGAAGGGAATAATACAGGAGGGATGTGCTTGGTCCAAAAGCCAAATTCTTTAGGTAAAAGATGCCAGTGCAGGTGATAGCAATGGTGGTGAGCAAGATACCCATCATCACCCCAAAGCCTCGCTACTGCACAACCCCCGGAAGTGCACGTTTCTACCCACAGGAATGGATAAAGAACACCCAGAATGTCTAATATTATCTTCCAAATTTAGACCTGAAGTAGAACCTAAGTTCAGTTACAGAAAATTAAAATGTTATGCTTCTTACGCAACTATAATTAAGTACTGAGATTCATTCCCGCTACAACACTGTCATTCTTCATAAATGATGAGCACTTCTGTTCAACGCACAAAGGATTGGGTTACGAAAAAGGGTATGTCTCAAAAGATATATTCAAACAACATACAACCTGTTACAGGAAGAAAAAAAAAAGCTGTGATTTACTTATGTGTTGGGTCCTTGCTTTCAGAATCCCACATAAATATGGTGAATAACGGTTTAATCAGACCTTATATCTTCAACTGTGGTTTGTTCATAAAAGTTGAGTTACAAAAGAGTCCATGTGTTATTTTTATGAACTGTGATTTCCTAATCATTATTTTACAGCAATATCATTGATGGCAAAATGATAGGATAAAATTTATGACGCAGCCCTACAAAAGCAGCCGGCACTCTCCTGGGGTAAAACTGGGGGCGGATGGCCTGAGTTTTTCAGATCAAGTTCACAACTACAAATACCATCTCCAAAGTAAACTCTAAATCCAGATATTCAATAAATTCAAAGAACTCTTTGGACCTTAGAGGGAAAAAAATGTCTGCTTTTTAAAAAGAAAATACAATTTGTTACAAAGGAATTAAAATGCAAAGAATTAGTTACCTGCCTCCCATGAAAAGTGTGCATGTGTGCACAGATGAGTGAGCGAGCACAGGCCGGCCACACCCCAGCCACAGTACTAAGGCTATTTCCGGTAAATTTAAATGAAACGTAGGCAGGATTGTCTTTATATATAGGTGAGAGGAATGGAAATTTATATAACATGGACTGAAGATCTAAAATCAAGAGTCCATTAAACCAAAAGAAAAAGAAAAGGTACTACATCTAACTTAATTGCCTCTACTGTTTGTAGAGGCAATTTTTGTTTGCTTCATGGAAAACAAAGCCTTTAACCGTATAATACAAGGCTTAAAATGCAAATGCATTTTGTGGAGCAAATTAACATGTCAATGAATGATAACAGACTTTTAGTGAGAGCAAGTTTAATGTCAATAAAAGCAGTTGCAGGGAGAGTCCAAAAGCAATGGATGCCCAAAGGTAAGGTTCTGCGCAAGGTGCCGGGGATGCCACCGAGAGAAGCCAGTTTGCCTTAGATTCATATCACGATTGGCCCCATCAGCCGCCCGTACTGGGACTAGAGTGATTCTCAAGTGGTTCTTCACACCTCAAGTTTACGACCATGTTTCATTTCTTTAGCATCTTTTTTGAGCTCCTACTAGTTCTCAGGCACTCAGGATACTGCAGTGAACAAAATCCACAAAACTTCCGACCCTAACATGTTTCCAATCTGGACAGTAAGTCTGTAAAAGAGCACGCTATCTATTACGTCAGAGCTACAAGAGTTTCAGAGGTGAAGGAAGGAAAGAAAACTGAGAGAGATCGTGGATATCGGTGGTTTGTAATTTTAAATTAGGCACTGATGGAAGGTATAGAGAGGTAATGAAAGACCTCAGAGAGATGGGGGACCAAGCCATGCAACTATGCTGAGGAGGGACAAGTGGAAATCTCGGAAAAGCTTGGTGCACAAACAATTTTGTTGAACTTCCCTCCAGCCATGTCGGTTGGCCCCCTTCCTATGGTGTATGGTTCAGTTAAATGCAGACACTTACTTATAATACCGTTTACATCAATTTACATGCATACAGGTATAATACCTCTATGCGAGTGTGCCTATATTTACATATATCCTTATAAATATTTGTATTTATTTTAAAAATTTTATTTCTCATAAGAATATATGATAAACATTTTAATTTATTTTATCCGGTAAACAGGAATGGGGCATAATGAATTAGACTAGAAAGACATCTTTCTTTAATCTCTATGTTATCCAAAATAAGAGTTCCAAAGCTAATGGGGTATTTTTAACTGGAAGTTTAGTTTAGAGACAAAAGTGAGAATACGCATTGTTATATCTAAGTCTTTTTAAAAAAATAAACTTCCTAAGTTAACTTTTATAATTTAATAAATTTTATAATTAGGAGATATCATACCTCTTTTTCTAACTTTATTTTCACCTTTAGATGAAAATTATGACAATTCTGCAGTATCTTTTTAGCTAAAAAAAAAAAAAAGTGGAATACATATTTATGAAATTCGAAGGACACTGCCAGCCACAGTGGAGACAGACTGGCCCAGATTTGCAACCCCATTTATCTTTACAAAAACAGCCTGACGATACACCTCACCTTACATTCTCCAGAAAGGCTACATGTGGTAACAAGGGGTTTTTACAGAATAATATTCAGCTTAAAAAAATTTGTTTTTTTAAATCACCCTTTCTCTAACAAACCAATGTATTGCAATACATCCACTCAGTAGCTGTGGCTTAACTACGGTTTGGGAGATTTCGTGAGAGAGCAAGATGAAGGCAAGAGGAGTGGGAAGGAAAATTAAAAAAATGATACTGCCTAGCTACAAGCTGCAGAGGGAAATTAATATTCAAAAGGTTAAGGTGTCTGTGAAATGTATGTAATGAGTAACACTCATAGTTTGTTACTATAGGTTCATTGCCTCTAATGTTGAGGACAGCACATAGATAATTTACGATTCCCATTGTCCCCTCTGCAGGGATTAATTCTGAATTATTTATGTACCTATATACGCAGAGAACTGAAACATTTTAGTTAAAGTCAGCCACTCACTCATAGTCTTGAAATTATGCAGCCCTTGTTGCTAAAAATGATGTTAGCCTCTTGCGATTTAAGTCATAACATTTTATTTTCAGTCCCACTGAGAGAGAAGGCATACAGGAGGGGGGAAAAGATATATTTTTCTAGAATAAATCTCAGAATGCATTTTTTTAAAGATGTAAATAGATAATGGTAATTTTGTTGAGTCAAATTATTGTTGTAGAGAGCATGTAAATAAACCTTTATTTTATTCATGATTTGTGATTTTGCATTGGAACACTCTACAACTTGTTTTCGTATTGGTATCTTTAAATACAAAGCCTCTGTGTCTCAATAAAGAGAATTCCACCTACGTATTAATTAATCAAAGAGTGAAATTTCATTTTTGGAAAACTGTTCTAATCCATTCAGATTTCGCACCAACCCATTTCATTTAGTCAACTGAATTCAGAAAAGGTACTGTTTCCACTTCAACTCCAGCGATTACTCACCGCTTTTAAAGGCTCCTTTGACTACATCAGAATGAGGGGGAAAAATGCAGGTATTACACACTTCTCTGAAAAAATAACACGTTATATTCTAGACTGACAATGTGTTTGAGAGGTGCTAACCTTGTCAGCAGAAGACTACCTTCGAATTTTTAAGAAAATGAATTTTGAAACCCTGTGTACATTTAACACACATTTTTTGCACGTTTTGGTGGAAATTATAAGGTCCTATATATTTAATCGGGGTTTGTTTTCATTGAAAAAAATCAAAACGTCTCATACACAATTCGTTTAAGAAAAAAAATATCTGAATACAGTCTCCAAACAACGGACCCCGGGCCTTTGGAATTCAGATTACCCAGTCTCTTACGATCCTAGGAATCATGTTTCCCTAACAATTAGGGTGCATCTCAAATAGACACAAGGCTGCACAGAGTACTGAGTATTAAAATAGATAAGGAATTAGAAGTATTCAAAAAGCAAAAGCAAAATCCGTATGTCTATATAGGTACAGACGTACGTACGCGACATAGAAGACGTCAATTTCTCTTCTAGCCCCTACCCCACACAATTCAACAATTGCTAATAAATTAAGAGGAGGGGCATATTGATGTACCGCTTGACTATAACACAAAGAAGTGTAGTTAGCAAAAAGCTGCAGTGGGTAATGAACAGTATTTTAACTCGGCAGTTTAACCTCCGTGTCTGTCAGCTGTGACCTTTTACCAACCCCAATGAGAGTCTGATTTCTCACTTTTGCTACTCACTGCTGGATGAGTGAATGTAGAATTTGACAGCGAGAGGTTTTACATGAAAAGGAAAGGTACTTAAAAAGCATGTTTTGTGATGATAGGCTACATTTATTCACTGTTCATTACGCTGGGTGCAGCAGCAGCGCTGGTGGATTGATTGGGTGTGAGCGCTTGTCTGCTGTGGAAGTGAAGAGGTGTTATTGACCTGCATGGGAGCTGAAGTGACCTTTAGATGACCCCCCTTTCACCTGAAATTGACCTTGAAAACAACCTAGGGTTCACTCCCATTTAAATAGAGAGAAAAATCTTTTAACAGCATGTGAATTCTTAGAATTGATATATCGAGCATTTCCTTTTCTCCCTCCTCCTCCCATTTTTTTTTTTTTTTTTAACTTTTACAGAGGTAAATGCGTGCAGGGGGTAAGGCTAGTGTGGGCTTTTAAATTTCCAGACCCTGCAGCTGCTCTGCTTAGTGTTTGCACAGATTTATGGAGGGGGCCAACCAGACTTTGGACTGCTTGATGTAAAATTTTACCATTCATCATTATTGATTAGAGTCCACACTCTGTGACAGAGCCCAAACCTTACTATGACAATTGCTATTTCAGTTGTTATGGGCCATAATGGGCCATAGGGATGATTTAAAGGAGCACAATAGCTATCTGTAATTACACATGAATAATCCATGAATTCTACACCACAACGCTTATGATCAGACCCTAACGACCAAGGCTTGAGACATTTATTCTTGTTCTCTCTTTGGCATCTGTGCCAAAAGTTGCCAATTTATGAAAATTTAAGCACAACAAGCTCACCCTCTCCCATGTTCAAAGTTTTTTCATTCTTAGTTAAAAATAAATCACGCACTTGGAAAGTGATAGAATATGGCCTTTTTACAGATGGTGGGATCAATAATTGAACTTGCTTCTTAATAGAAAAGAATGCCCATTATTATTTCATCAATTAGCAACAAATATACTAGAAATTTGGTATAATTGCTGCTAGAACCAGAGGAGAAAAAATAGAACACTTACTACTACTGTTTTCTCTTTTTAAACAAATGTTTTACTTGCCGTCTTTAGTGTCATATTTGGCCAAAAAGATAGGGGGGAAAAATCAAGACCATAAATTAGGTACCATGGTACAAGGGAAATGTGACAGGTCTGATGCAAGCTTTAATGACTGTTGAAACTAGTACACTAATCTAGGGAATCATATGTTGGACTTCAAGAGCAAATTATTCTCTAATTTTATGTGAAATGGAGAGATGGAGAAAATGTTTGCCCACCAAGCTTATGCCTATGTGCAGTCCCTAAGGTCCAGGGGGCTGGCTCACACATGCCTAAAAAAAAAAAAAAAAAAAAAAAAATCACATCTATTCCCATGTCCAGAATATATCTTTGAGGGGACACCACTCTATGGATATGGTAACTTTAAGGATATTTTTATGAGTGGCCTTTTTTTTTTCCCTTGGTATTTTCAGAAGACTCCAACACTTCTAGATCCAAGAATGGGAAATCTATACAAAGTTGGTAAGCCTGTTTCTTCTAGCTCTTAGAATTTGTGTAAGCGACTACTAGACTTACTCATTTTGAGATTTTGATTTCCTGACAATTTAGGAAACCACTTTTGGCAGTGTTTTTGGTCTATCCACCACACATTCCAGAAAAGTCTCCCTTCTGCCTGGTTAATGACATTTCAGTAGTTCAACCTATTTAGGGCATGGTAGTGTTGTTTCACTCAGATGCATTTTTCATACTGTTCAAATATTTACATGCGGGGCTACAGGCTTATCAGCAATCTGGTGAAGTATTTGTAAATCTGGATCAAAATTCTGACAGGATATTTATTGCATTGACTTGACCTATTTTCCATCTAAAGCCCTACTCCATAATTCTTGTGTCATTTGATATTAATCCTATGCATAAAAGGCAGTAACCACAACATTTGCACACAATAACACTCCAGCATCCACGCAGGAGTCGTCTGCGAATCGGATCTTCTCCCCGCACCTCCCTCAGTGTGTGAGGTGTTTACACCTGTGACTGTTTTCGAGCTCCATGAGCCCCTAACTTGACCGATGCATGTCACCTAGGGCATTCCGCTTTCCATGTCTCTCATGACGGGGATGGTCCACTGCGAGAGCCCTCAGCAGGAAGAGGACCTGCAAACTGCGATTATTCTCACTCAAGGCTATATCACACTTATTAGTCCTCAGAAACATTTTTTTTTTCCCTTCAAATTGTTGTACGGTTGAAACGTGTTTTGGATATTCTGCTAAATGGGTTGCACCGCGCAACTGAAATGCAACACTTAAGTTTTACAAAGCAACTAATGTAAAATTAAACAAAAGACAGATTTTTTGCCAAGTCACGTAAATGATTTTTTTCAAATATTCTTTCTTTCTCACTGTTCTCGTTTGTCTGTACATCAAGCAAACCCAAAGTGGGGACATGTTTTCTTGAATAGCAGATTCTTTACAAAATACAACAAAAATGAAGGCTGGTAATTGGTATCACATTAAAACTCAATGTATTTATCTAGTGAGCCTCCATCTCATCTTTGTTCCTACCTCTCTATAAAGGATAAGGCACTTTTGCCCAAAGGAAGAAATAAAAGGGAATCCTCGTTAAAAGGTACATTAACGAAAAAAGAAAAGCTTTATTGAGGACATGTGCAGAAAGGGATGTTTGAGTAGTAAATGATAATTTACTTTTGAGGTATATTAAAAAGGTTTAATCTTACTGATCATGAGTTAAATTGGATGTTTTAATCAGTTAGCGAGTGCCAAAAATAATTATGCCAGAGCGCTTAGTCTGCAGAACGTCTACACAAAGCGTATAAATCCTCTGCTTCCCCAGGGATTTCTCAGAATAACACATAACTAAAAGACAAAAGCGATATCAAACTCATATAAATTAACATTGCAAATGATCTGAAAAATATAATAAATAACGTGATCCCATCACTTTGAATACGCAGCACAGGAAAGGGTGTCCAACACAAACAGATGCATTAATCTCAGTATCCTTACTAAACTTCTTCAGTAAACTTTTCTTCCATGTACTTTCTACAGTTCAATTCAAGGTCATTCCTTTCACTGAGAGAACTGGGCTGGGTGACAGAGCATAGAAATCTGCGTTCTCTTTAGAAATGAATGTGAAAAATAGGATTATTTTCCTAATGAGTTTTTACTGAGGAAGTAAAATAAAGGAGTTGGACCCCAGGACCTTGAGAATCCTTTGAAGTTCTGAAAATTCTGAAATTTTAAGATTCACATTTACCACAATTTTGATGCTATCCCAACCAAAGGAAATAAGTAATAGATTATAAAGATGAACTAAGAAGCTGTAGGTAAAATCCTTTCAACGCTCACACAATGAGTTTCGAGATGAATTATTTCAAAATACTAATAGCTACAAAGACTGAAGTAGACCCTATGCTTTACTCCATTTGTGTGAAAAATATAAATGTGTATAATTTTGTGTGTGAAATTTGCCAAACCCTTAAAAACCTAATTTAGATTTCTTATTGACATATCTTAAGTGTACTAAGTACATCTTAATACCTCCACCATTTCTTCCACAGATAATCAACAACTTTGTAAGCACAAACAGTATTTCTTAACATAAATAATAAAATCCCTTGGACCAAAGATTACTTCCAGTCACTGGCAAATTATTTTTTTCAGTGTACAAAATAATTAAAGTTCAAGTAGCCACAAGAATTTTTAGATTTCTAAAATATGTTTCTCTTTAAGTAGAATTTACTCTGGAACATTTATTCAAGCTTGATGTAAAAATTTATCATTTTCTGAAGGTTGAGGATTATTGAAATCTAAAAGAGGAGTAGACTGGGGTTAAGTGAAGCGTCAGTTACACATCTGATGCTTTTCCCATTGTGTAACTTAATTGGTTTACACTGATTTTGTACTGGAGTATTTAGGGACAACATGGGGGCTTTTCTGCAGATCTGAACAGCTGCTTGATTTGTTAATGAACAAGGTTATCAGTAGCCAATTGCTCACAGCTGAAAAACTGCATGCTCCTGGTTAGTCCATTGGAGAGGGAATTTTTTTTAATGTGGCTTTTGTATTTGACACTGTTGCCTTTTGGGTGATTTGGGTACATCCATGTGTCCCCTTTAGCAACCCTATTTCATTACATGCAAATTAAAACTACTAAGCACAAATTTTTCCTCTGTGTCATAGATGTAGGGATGCAAAAGAATGACTCCTCTTGAGAACACAGGAAAAAAACTGTCCCCTTTATTGCGGACTCGTCAGTTATCACCACTATTGGGGGGGGGGGTCAAAGATCCCTTTAAGAATTTCATGAAAGGGAGGAATCTCTAACCAGAAGTGTGTGTTTAAGTACACACACACACACACACACACACCCCACACACATTTTTGCCAACAATATGACATACAAACAACAATTCATATACCTTAGGTTAAGAGCCCTTTCAACAGAATTATTTTGAAACAGACTTCTTTTAGTGCCAGTGAGAATGCTAAGTTAGAGGAAAAAAGTTTCTAACCAATCATATAGGAAAGCAATTAAGTACCATGTTATAAAGATCAATTACATGTTTTCTGTCAAATAATGGGCCATACTGCGCGGACAACAAAAAAACATATTGGCAAAAAAAAAATACACATTCATTTGCAATGCCTCTTTTAGAACAAGGATCATTTAAAGACTATTTTGTACTTATTAAAAAGATGTCTTACTTCAGTGAATACGCAGTTTTCATTTTTTTCTAGATTTTCAGTGTAATTTCAATGGTCAGCTAAATAATGGATACACAGTTGACCCTTGAATAATGCAAGGGTTAGGGGCACGGACACTGAGAAAATCATACGGTAGTGAAAATACATTTACAGTACCACACTATATTTATTGAAAAAAAAATCCACATAAGTGGACTCATGCAGTTCAAACTCATATTGTTTGAGGGTCAACTGAACAGATATATAGTTCTAATAATAATTCTGAAAATGAGATTTGGAAGTAAATTCAATGCTTTTCCATGTGTTATCCATTATTCTCTCCTATTCCAGTGGTTTCCTTAATTATCTGCTCCAGAAGAGATGCTTCAAATGACTGGACGGTCACAGACCTTGTTTTTAAACATCACTGCTTTACTGCCATGGTAGTTAATAATGCTTCCATCTACAGAATCTGCACAAAATAATCAATTGCTGAAATATCAGTAGTGATATCTCATTGAAGTTCTAATAAAGAGATGAAGAAATTTCAAAGATGCATTTTTAAATATTCGAATTGGGTTTTCCTTTGGTATATTATTATTAATTTTTAAAGATTTCATTTATTTATTTGGGAGAGAGAGCACAAGCAGGGGGAGGGGCAGGGGAAGGAGGAGAAGCGGACTCCCCGCCGAGCAGGGAGCCCAATGCGGGGCTTGATTCCAGGACACTGAGATCATGACCCGAGCCAAAGGCAAACCGACTGAGTCACTCAGGCGCCCCTTTGGTATATTAATATTAATGAACCCATTATTATTATCATTCCATTTCCAGGAAATATTATCTTGGTTTACAAAAATAAGAATTCTGTTTGGTTTCTTTAAATATAAGTTGAAATTAAAGTAAGAAAAAGAAAAAAAATCTCCATAGTCAAACATTATAAGCATTTCCTTACCTATATCTTTAATTCTTTTGCCCCTCTCTTTATTTTGGTTAACTCCCACAGCTATACAGCTAAATCTGGCTAGAGACTAACATTCCACCATGCTGACTGATCTCATATTCCTATTTATTGTCTACAGTGGGCCCTTAATGATATCATATAATCATTAAATATGTCTCCAGTACATTTATACTTCTATTCTCCTGCACGAATATTTCATGTCTTCTCACTCTTCAAACCTCAACACCCTCTCCCTTGTCCGCAGTCTCAGGTGATAATTTTTTTTTTCCTTCACTGAAGCAATAAGAAAAGAACCACCAAAGAATCCACTCTCCACATTACCAGTACATGTGCTCACATACTCTGCCTTCCTGCCTGGTGTGACTCGTGCCATTTTCAGACTCTTTTCTCAATTAAAGTCTGATTTTCACAGCAGTTCCCATCTCCCCCACCTCCTCAAGGGCATAGCCCCAGGAATCATGCCCCTCACTTCTCCTATAATATCAATTGTTCACTCTTTGCTAGACCTTTCCCATCAGTATATGGAAATAATATGCTGACTCTTATAAAATTATTTCTCACACGTTTAGACAAACTTTTTTTTTCATTTTTTTTGTTCCCTTTTCAGCAAAACCCCTCAACAGAATTTTCTATTCTATGTCTAATTCCTCTCCTCCCATTCTCTATTAAATTCACCCTAGTCTAGATCGCCACCACACTATGGCCACTGCCACTGAATTCTGCTCTTTGATCATGACTTCCTAATTGTAAATCCATTGATCCCTTCCCAGTTCCTGCCCTGTCTGACTTAACAGCAATCGACACAGTTGATTACTCCCTCTTCCTTGAGACACCTCCTTTACCTGGCTCCTAGGTCACAGCCTCTTGGTTTTGCTCCTACCTGATGAATGCCTCTTTTTTGGTTTCCTTTTCTGGGTCTTCCTCTTCTCCCAAGCGTATCCATTTGAATGTTCCCCAGAACACATTCTCCGATCTTCTCTTTTCTATCATTGCCCATTCCTTGATGATTTCACGTAGTCCTATGGCTTTAAACAGCATCTGTATGCTTAAACTCTCACATGTATGTTTCTAGTTTAAATAGCTCTCCTGATTTGATGACCTGACATAGCCATGGAAATGTCTAATAGACAAATTCAATATATGTCCAAATCTGATCTTCTCCCCCCAGATCTGTCCGACCTTTTGGCCTTTTGTCCCCCAGTTGAGGATAGATTTGTCACTTATTCAGTTTAATGTTATTCAGTTCTTCAGTTTAATGTTTAACATTAAAAAGCCATGTTTAATCTATCTGCAAATCTCATCAGCTCCACCTTCAAATATCTAAGATCTAACCACTGCTCACTTTTGCTACCATCCTGGTCAGAACGACTGTCTTCTGTCATCACTATTGCCATACTCTCCATCAGGTCTCCCTGTGTCCACTCTTCCCTCCTAAAGTTCACTCTTACTATAACAGAGTGAGGCTACGAGATGTAGTTGTGATTGTGTCACGTCATTGTCAAAATTCATCAGTGACTCACCATTTCACCTAAAGTAAAAGCCAAGATCCTTATGAAGGCCAAAAAATTTGTCCATGAGCTGGGGCCGGCTCCTCTGTTATCACATCTTCCATCCTCTCCCCCTTTCCTGCTCACTCCACTCTAACCACACTGAACTCTTCTCCTTGGGAGCCATTGATCTAGTTATTTTCTTTATCTGGACTATTCTTCCTGCAGATATTCACTTAGCTTATACTTTTCTTCCAAGGCTTCACTCTACTATCATCAACATTGCCTAAGAAACAACTTTATTTTTTTTAAATGATTTTTTATTATATTATGTTAGTCACCATACAGTACATCCCCGGTTTCCGATGTAAGGCTCGATGATTCATTAGTTGTGTATAACACCCAGTGCACCATGCAATACGTGCCCTCCTTACTACCCATCACCAGCCTATCCCATTCCCCCACCCCCCTCCTCTCTGAGGCTCTCAGTTTGTTTCTCAGAGTCCATAGTCTAAGAAACAACTTTAATACCACAAACTGAACTTCTTCTTCCAACACTCCCAGTCTTCCTCAGCCTGCTCTAATTTGTCTTCATTTTCATGGCACTTATCAACTTCTAATTCATTATATATCTTACATATTCCTTACATTTGTTTTTAATTTCTTTTTTTTTCCTCTCATCACTAGACTCTAGGTTTCAGAAGGCACTGGTCATTTTCTGTTTTGTTGACTGATATATCACCACTCCTTAAAACATGCATGACACTCACTCATAAACATTTGTTGAAGAAGTTCTGTTTAAAGAAAGCAGGAATTCCATAAATAAATATAATTAATAATAAATGATACAATATAAATATATACATATACATATAAATATAAATATAGATATCCAAGCATTTCATTTTCTCAAGTACTCATTAAATACTACCTTTGTGATAATAGTCTGGTTTTAAGGAATCCATAGTCAGAAAGCAAAGAGCTAGACAAATATCTACCATAATATAATATACTATGATAGTTGTAATAGAGTTATGCACAGGGTATTATGGGAACATAAAAAACCTACTGAGGACTTCACCAACTAGCAAGGCCAGTTACTTGCCTTTCCTCCACCTGACAGAGCCTAAAGATTTATTCTTTGAAGAAATTCAAGCCTGTGGATTTAGGGACATTAGAAAGAGCAAAGGGTGAGGCTGACTGACAATACTGAAAAAGACATATTCAATAGAAGTTTATATACTTAATGGTGAGCTCACCCCCCTCCCCAACACACACACATACACACACCACATGGAGAGAGAGAGAGAGAGAAAATCATTCCCAGAACATATTCAATCAAGTCTACAGGTCTACTGCTCCCAGAAAAAAAAGCCCTAAGGATTCTTTTGTGATGAAACTGAATGACCTGTGAAGAAAGGCTGATATTTGAGGGGTTTTTCCAATATAACTGACAAGTCTCCTCCCCAAAATCCTGTTATGAAATCAATCACTCAATAAGCCCTGGCAAGAGATACTGAGCTTCCACTTACATTTTTTTTTTGTACTTTATTCTTAATAGATATGGAAAGGCAAGTAGTTTCAGATATTTGAGAACACCTCTTATGGGAAAAAAGACAGAAATTAGAAGAAACAAACAAAAAAAAGAGAGAGATTTTCTTCTTAAATGAGTAATAGAAAGTGATATGTGGAACCCGGGATAATTACAACGGGTGGCTGGTTTTCTTGGGTTCATCAAGGTAAAGAATAAAGATTCTTGATTGGAGATGGGTGGGGGATGTCATTCAATCAGTCAGTCAATATGTAGTAGGTGCTTGCCAAATGTCAGGTATAGCAGGAGTCATGGGGTCGAAATAAAGTTTCAGCAAGTTGAGTCTGACATATCCATGTGACATTTAAGTCACAATAACGTGGTGATTTTTCTATGTACAAATTTGGAGCCCAAAAAACTTGTCTGGGCTGAAAGTCATCTCTGGTGCTTGAATTAATAGGCATAGATTAGATTTCTCAAAGAGAAAAAGCTATAGATAGAAATTAGAAAATTTAGATCTATCAGTCTCCAAGAATCTACTTTATTATATAAGTGTAAAGGTTATATGTTAATTAGATAAACTTTTAAAAAATAAGATAACATTAGATATTGGGGGGGGAGAAAACACACAAAACATACTTTATTCCTCTCTCCAATTCTGCCAGATAAACATTTCAAATATTTTGGAAAATTCTTCTGAATGCATAAATATGCTTTTTAGATTGAAGCGCTCATTTTAAAGACTTCATATAATATACAGATTTAATAAAGTTTAAAAATTTTGAATGTATTTGGTGACATAATCTTTTTTTATGTTTTCATTTCTGAAGTAATATACCTCCCTATATATAAGTATACATTCAGACCGTTGATATTTACTCTATCATTAACAGATTACAAAGGTAGAAAGGTAAATTTCCAAGTTGTCCATATGGTATACTATTTAAGATAAAGTGAGCAAATAGTAAAAAAATATATATCTATATATAGATATATAGATATAGATATATATATCTACCAGATGGAATTGAGTAGTTTTTGGCAGTCCAAAACTCTCGCAGAGAACAATTGGGAGAAAACACGATAAAACAAGCAAATCATCTGTTCAGAGACACTGGGGAACTGATGAAACACCAAGGACTGGAGGGTCTAAAACTCCGGAGAGGAGAGCGTCTCCAGAGCAGAAGCTGACCTTGGCTACTGCTTTTACCCCGAGGCATTTGCTCACCCTAGGCTTGAGCAGGAGCCTAAGAATTGGAGGATTAGACTAACAGAGTGTTCTTCCTGGAGAAAAGAAACACCAAAAGACCTTGTGATACATACTCGGAAAGTAGTTTCAAGCGCATGAATGGGTTTTACCTCAAAGGAATGGCCACATTCAGGGACTGTGCAGAGTCCACGGTTAAAAGCTAAAGTGTAAAATATCTAAAAAGTAGACGGAGGTGTACATCAGCGTCAGAAAATAAGAATTAGGGTAGGAGAACTGCCAAGAGAATGGGGCCCCCTAAATCTTTCCCATCCACTCCGTTGGAGACTCTAGAGTCCACGGTGAATTCGGGATAGGCTAAGCCACATCACGGTTGCCAGACAGCATGAAAGCAGCTTTCATTCCTTTTGTCTACCAAAGAAAACAGTGAACTCTCTCTAATCTCTGAAGATAACATCATGTGCAGCCCCCATGATTTTTATGTATAATATCTGACATTTAATCAAAAATTGCTTGACATACCAAAGACAGATCCACATGCCTAAAAACCAAAAGGGGGGGGCGGGACAAAAAACAAAACAAAACAAAAAAACAAAAACTCACCACCACCACAACAAAAAAAAGGTCCTCAGATCACCTAATTATTAGACTTAACAGGTTATAAAATAATTATGATAAATATGTTTATGACAATGAAGGACATGAACAAACAATTTAACACTAAACAAAACCTTGAAAGAGAATCAAATGGAAAGTTCCTAACTGAAAACTAAAATACCTGAAATTAGAGACTTACAAAATGATATCAATGGCATTTTAGACACAGCAGAGGACTGTGAAGGATATTCGGTTTAAAAAAAAAAAAAGAACAATTTAAACCTCCTGAAATTCTGATTTCAGGATATTGACAATGCTTTTACTAAAGGGAATATAGAACAGATTTTAAGATTTAATGTTCTAAGAAACCACAAGAAAGCAAACAAAATAATCATCTCTTGTGTTTAAAGTAATACACATATACAGTTTTATCATTTTTACACAGTGCTGCCAACTGGATAATTTTCTAGTTCATCTCCTTCTTTTCAGTCTTTCTTGACTGCTTGACAATTTTTAAATAATGTTATTAGATCTAAGTGAAAATAGAAGACAAAATGTGAAATGCAAAAGTCAGTGGGGGTGTGCATGTTTAGAGACAGAATTAAGATGTATATTTGTATAAAAAGGTAGAATGCTAGCTTACTTATAAGGTTTATAGATATGCTATGTGATAAGGGATGTGACAGAAAAGCTGGTTCAGTAGCAATAATAGTCGGTGACATATTAGCAATATAACTAAGTGCCAACCAAAGTCTTTCACAGCTACTATGCCAAGACTAAAATAGAAATCAGACACATGTTTCTATCAGATGGGGGTTCATTGGTAAGATGCAGCTGTTGCCTTCAGCTCAGAAATTGAAGATAAATAGATTCGTACTTTAAGAGGTTACAGCAACTTCTGATAACCTAAATTCAGGTTATACTTTAAATGACATGAAGCACCAAATAAGAAATTAGGTGATTTCCAACACCTTGTCAAGTAGTGATTCTTAAAGCACATAGCAGAAATCTCTATGATTTCTATTCAATTCGATTCAATTAATTCTTACTAAGTACTGTGGAAAAAACTGATGGTTGCATCTCAATATCCATCCTCTTCTTCTTTTTTAACAATAGAATCCTGATTATTGACGGGTTGCCATGCACCCAGCTAAAAGACTACATTCCCCAGCTTTCTGGGCAGGTGTATATATGTAAGTGAGATTGAGTAAGATTAAGATAAAGTATTACAAACTTGAAGAAGGAGTTATCTTTTATCCCCTCTTCCCTTCTCCTGATTTCTAGAACATACATGTGACAACTGGATTTCCACTAACCACCCTGGATTCTACGGGCTCACTCTAGGAATGACAGAAGGATGATCTAAAAGGAACTTGTTACCTGAAGTAGCTTTGGGGGCTGCCAATTACCCATGTTCTGCCTACCTTAAACCCTGGAGAAAAATGAACATTTTAGCCTACTGTTATTGAGGAGAAATGTAATATGCAGGCAAACCTAAATGTGATGTAAGTGCATGCTAAATGTGAGAAGTAGTGTGTACTTGCTGTTCCAAGAATTGCAAAAAGGAAATAAAGCTCACCTTTGCACAGTGGAGGGAAATTTAGAACTTAACACGAGTGGAAATACAGGCATCGTTCATGCTGTTTCTTGAGTAAGTGAAAAATGATACTTTGGTCGGAAGTGCAATTTAATCATATCTTTCTCGTCTAATTTAAAGAAGGTAATTTAGATCTATTTTCTGCCATGATTAGGAAGTCAAATGACGATTAAAACTAAAATAAGTCAAGATCTCATTGGGTTAAATACCTAGACCACTCCATGACTACACTAGATATTTAGAAGAGTGAATTCAAGTTATCACTTTCATTTGTTAAATACATTCAGGGCTCTGTGTAACTGGGGATATTGTATCATTTTATCATAATCTAATGATTAATGTATGGAAATACCTAATAGGTCGTGGACAACACAAAATACCAAACCAGGCATTCCTCAATGCATGTGGTTATACACAGCTGTCCTTAGAGCAAGCCTACAATGAGAAAGGCTTAGACTAAGATTCTTTTATTGACATCACCATCCGAACAATATTGGGTTCTTTGCTTTCTGTACCATTGAGTAGCAACTAGAAAAGAGAAATCACATAACCTACAGCTCCAAGATAGAAGAAAAAATTCCCCGAATTTCTGAGACCCACAGATAAACGTCTTCTGACCATGAGAAAACAATCCTTCTGCATTTTTGTCTTTTTTAGAAAAATATTTTTAATTGAGCAGACACAATGTTACATTAGTTTCAAGTGCACAACATAGTGATTCAACTTCTCTATATGTGATGCTACACTCACCACAAGTGTTGCTACCATCTGTCACCATAGAATGCTATTACAGTATCATTTTTCGATGAAAAGTGGATAACAGTGTATGGTAGGAAACCACCATTCATACCTCTAGGACATAAAACCCAGTATGAATGAAACACTTAAGCCAAAACACTTAAAACTTTGTTATAATGAAAGACATGAAGACATAATTGTTCCGACCAAAGACATAATTGTTCCGACCAAATACATAAATATATAATTAAGTTACCATGCTACCACAGAAAAATCTCTGCGTGAGCCACATTCCGTAGGTGTTCACTCCCTCTAAATATCTTTAAACACACCCAAAACACTAATAAGGAAGCACAGGAGGAACACCTCAACATTTACTATGGACACGCACATTTTGCCTTGAAAATTGCTCCAGACTTCCTCATTTTCTAACTCATAGAAATTTTCCTGGGTCCCTGGTTTTCAAGCCCACAATTGATTCAATGCCTCTATTTCATGTCCAGATTCTTTTCTTCTAACTCCTCCCCAAAGGAGATAGAGCCTATTTCCCCAACCATTGAATTTGAGGCAGTCTTAGGACTTGCTTTCAAAAATAAATGTGACTGAATTAAAGTTGTACAAGTACTGGACTCTGCACCTTAAGACACTTTGCCCCTTCAGCCTTCAAACTCTGGTGACGTTGCCCTGAGACTGCCAGGTAAGGAGTCAATTTAAACACCTTGAGGGTAACAGTCCATGAAGAACTGAGGTTCTCTAGCTAATACTGTGCACCACCTGCCATCTTGGATAATCCAGCCCAGCAGATTCTCTAGTAAAATGT
Organism: Ursus americanus; assembly: GCF_024610735.1. Lineage (NCBI taxonomy): Eukaryota > Metazoa > Chordata > Mammalia > Carnivora > Ursidae > Ursus > Ursus americanus. Next base: position 16,954,645 of record NC_142131.1, on the reverse strand, counting down.
AATCATATGAGAAACCAAGAGGAAAAATCAGCCAAAGAACTGCCCAAACTCATGATGGATAGTAAATTGTTATGGTTTCAAGTCCAGGAATTTGGGGCTGGCTTGCTGCACAGCAATAGATAATGGATGGTGAGCCTAATCTTCCTCTCTCCCAGTAGACCTTGGATTGAGGACCTGGGTTTGGACCACCTAATTTAGTTCTGAGTTTTTTCAAATATCAACTATTAAAACACAACTTGAGGAGCACTTTTTCATCATCATCTTATTCCATGGCCATGGCATAGACATCCAGTCTCTGAACCACTATTCTCTCTGTTCCACCCAGTCCCTGGAACTTTACCCAGTCGGTCCTCTTTTTTGTCTCCCTCCTTATCTGGGATGTCACTGACCTGGTTGGCTACGTCTTTGCACCAGAATATAGTCTTTAGACACCAGGCAGACACACCCAGGAAAGTTTTTTTTTTTTATTCTTTCCCAAAAAATCTGTTAATTTGGTACTTTACAATGGCCATAGGAAGATGAATAAACAGAAACAAAAGTCACACCTTACGCTATAGACAATTTATGAAACAGATAATTTAAGAATAAATATATAATATACCTCAGCTGACACCACAAAGTATCAAATTTTTAAAGATAAATGTTCTGCCACTTGGGAACTAATGACCAAGCTTTTTTCGTTCGGGTATCGATGCTGTCTTTAACCAGCGGTCCACAAACACTTTCTCCTCGTTCATTCTGCTTTCATTTTCTTTTACTGCACATGTTGATTTTATTCTGTAAACACATTTGAATCTCTTGTTCTCAAAATGATTTGCTGCTTGCAGAATAAGCTTGGCCTACCTGTCATTTCGAAATGCCTCATCTTGCTTTATAAATACCATCAATGAAAATCCTATAGTATAAACTATTTCTGAGCCTGAGTACCTGGGACTGCATCCATGCAACTATAAGTTTTTCTATAACGCGTTAAAATTACTGTAAAATGTTTCCTCAAAAACGGCACTTATGAAATAACTGACATAATTGTGATAGTAAAGGTCTTCCCGTTTCTGGGTTTCCAGAGAGACAAGGCTAATAGATTGTGGCGTTAGAGATTCTCTCCTTTACTGATAGGTCTTTCTTCCTTAATTACCACTTTTTATATATATAATCAAGTGTCCTTGGATTCATGTTTAAAGCATTCCACTAACTGCTCTGCTAAAATTTTGTCACATAACCACTTATGCCCACTTGCAGACTATTTACAGTCTCCCAGCCATCAGCTGCTTCCCTTAATTGCCCCATTCCAAATTAAACTATTTAACCACTCTTGAGTTTTGTGAAATTCCAGTGTCTAGCTAAGTTAAAGACATTTTTAATAGACTTCTCCTCTCCTATTTAGTAAATCCTTTAATATTTTCTCCTTTCATGGAATTCAGAGAATAAGTTCTAATATATGTTTACAAGAGAATCACATAGTACTTCTATTTCTTTATAAATTCTTTGACAAAAATGAAGTTCAGGTAATATACAAAGGTGAGAAATACCATGATAATTTCATCAAAATAGTGCACATTTTGCAAGTTCAATAATGGAAAGACCAAATTAGAGCCTTCTGCAGACCTCTGTTCTACACATCTGGGCCAACTTAGCAATCAACGAAGCCCCACGTGCTAACTTAATCTCTATTTCTTATCAAGGGGAGGATACAGTGCCTACTCTAGGGTAAGGGCATGGTAATTGTACATGGTCGGTCTTACTGGTTTTTCTATTTAATAGGGTTCTGAAGTCAAATTTCCACAGTGGGAGGGTTAGGGGTTTCCCACACCAACAAACATTTCTCAAAACCAGCTGAGAATCTTAACAATTTAACTCAATTCAGACACTGCCTACTCAGTGACAGCTTCATATTCCGTAGGGTGAGGGCTTAGCCCCACAAAACTGCTCTCCTCCACAACCTTCCGAGGCTCCCTCCAACCTCGCCCCCGCCCATTTCAAGCCCACGTTGTTACCTATGTTTCTGACCGACTGGCTATAAATCACAGGTCCCCACAATCCCTTCCTTGGTTTGATTAATTTGCTAGAGAGGCTCACAGAACTCAGGAAATCTGATTACTTACTTGATCACTGGTTTGTTACCAAAGGCTATCACTCAGGAACAGCCAGATAGAAGAGAAGTACGGAGTGAAGTACAAGGAAAGCACAGGGAGCTTCCGCGCCCTCTCCAGGCCCTCTACCAACTGGAAGCACTCAGAACCCTCTCCTTGTGGGTTGTTATGGAGACTTCATTACAGGAGCGTGATTGATTAAATCATTGGCCACTGGTGATGATTCAAGCTTCCGCCCTCTCCCTTTCCTGTAAATGAGGGGGTGGGACAGAAACTTCCACCCCTCTATCGATGGTTAGTTCCACCGGCAACCAGACCAGATGCTTCCTGAAAGTTACTTCTTTAACACAACCCCATTGTGGTGGAAAGTGGCTTCTTATGAATGACACCTTGCCCTCTTCACCCTTGTGGCTCTGAAACATTTTCAGGAACGTAATACTATAACAAAAGATGTTTCCATTGCCCTTACTGCTCAGGAGATTCCAAGGGTTTGGGGAGCTGTGAGCCAGGAGCTGTGGACAAAGACCCAACATACAAGAAGTATCTTTTGGTCACCTGAATGACCAAATATATATTTTTACAAACCATGTTAAAAACAAGACAACAGGCCCAAAATGAAGTCATTAATGCTAAGAGCCACATCACCGACCGAGACTTGACTGAATTACACTTTCAGCTCTCCCAGAAATAGAATGCTAAACTAGTCAGTCAGGAATTACCTGATCAGCATTAGTGAATTCATCTGCCTGATAGACCCCTGCAGTCCCCTAAAGGTAAGTGACCTTGCCACAAATAAGTGTACTAGTACAACTTCCTTGTTCCCACTCCCTTCTGCCTGTAAAAGTCTTTCATTATGTACAGCTCCTTGGAGCTCCTTCCTATCTGCTAGATTGGACGCTGCGCAATTGAGGACTTGGTGAATAAAGCCAATAAGATCTTTACAACGTACTCGGGTGAATTTAGGCTTTTCTTAATAACACGGTATCGCAATATTGTAATCTGTCACCCAGATTTAATCATTGATCTCTGAACATTTTTCTGAGCCTATTATCTCACCTTATTCTCAAGTTCTAGAAATGATACCTCCCTGGAGTCTTATGACCTCTGAGAACTAAGCTCTGTCTTGCTTCTTTTCAGGTTTTCCAGGGACAAGAGCAGGGGTCTTAAAGTTCCACAGAGACCATCAAGAAACATAATGAGTGAGACTGGCAAGATGCAAGATAACAGAGTGTGCTGGGGCTTGCATGTCCCATATAAAAAGGACAGCTGCTTGGCTGTGACAGATTGTTGCCATATAGGAAAACTAAATCTGTTATTTTCTTATCTTCCAATTATTTCAAGAAAAACCCAATATCCATATTTTTCTGAGAAATTTCCCAAAGCTTTAAGTGTTGGCAAATAATGTAATAATAACAACTTTGTTTGGTCCAACACAAACACACACACATCACACACACACCACCCTCTGGGCAAATCTAGCTCACCGTCTCCATTTTGCAAATTTAGGATTGGAGCTTTGTCTCAAAAATCTCAGCTATCTGATAAATGGAAATCTTTTATTAATAAAAATATTAAGAATAACAAATCTTTCTTTGCATAAATGTAGAGGTATTTTCAAGTTAGAAATGAAATAAGCTCTCCTACAAAATGATACAGAACATTCTGGAGTGTGGCCAAGAGCTGAGAATGCCTGTTCCGGAACCACACCATCTATGTCTAAATCCTGCTTCTGCTACTTATTAGCTGTGGATCTCGGGCAAGTTATTTAAACTGTGCCACAGTTTCTTTGTTTTTGAGGTCAAGGTCATTATATAAAACAGTGCCAACCTCATAATGCTATGAGAGTTGAATTAGCTAATTTTTTGACTCTCCTAGGCCAGCAACTAGCCTATAACAAATTATATCTATCTATGTATATTTTTTCTTCAAATAAATAAATTTCACATAAATGTATTGTCTTGGAGACATTTTTGTACAGAAAAGGGAGAATAAACCAGCTTATCCTTGGTTAAGCTCCCTGAGAAGTCCCACAGGAACTGGAAAGAAATGTAAGTCTATCACCCCATATCATTGGGTGAAAATTTACAGTGTGAGGAGAACACCATGTCACAAGGAACTTCTGCAAGAGGGGTAGAATTAACTTTGTTTTTCTCCCCTTGCTAAAATAGTGGCTAAGATTGTTCAGAGAAAATTGGCCCATCAGCCAATAATTCCTTACTACCAATACAAGAAAAGTTTCTATAGTGTGAAAGTGAATAGAATTATTTTGTTAAGGTGACCTTTAAAAGACATTTGAACTTTATTTAAATTAAGAACAGAAATATATTCATAAACAAAGTTTTAGCTTATTATCTCAGAGATAGTCAATCTTTGGATATATAAAGTAGTTGTGTCGATGAGTTAGGAGGAATAGAAATTATCTCCCTTCAGATGTCTATTCATATTGTCAATATAGTCACAGTGAAAAATAAGCTATGTCAGAGATTAGAATCCATGAAAGACAGGGAGGCCACTCATCATTGGTAACATCACCATGAGAAGTTGTTACATGGAAATGACTAATTCTTGTTGTCAGTTCTCATTTCCCAGACTCATTCTTGATAGTATCAAGATGTGACATTTCCTAGGTAGATTGAAGATAGAGATAATATCTAACTTTTATTGAATAAGTGTTCTAGGTTATTGAAAAGCATTTATTAAAGATTCATTTTACCATATGCAGCTGTTAGGATTTGACTAGGATTCAGTGGTTGTCAACGGGGGGTGACTTCGCTCCCCAGGGGACGCTTTGGTTGATATCACTGAGTGGTGAGGTGCTACTAACATCTGGTGAGAAGAAACTAGGGACATGCCATACATCCTAAAATGCACAGGACAGCATCCAAAACAAAGTACTATTTGACCCCAAAGTGTCAACAGCACAGAAAATGAGAAACCCTCAAGTGGAGTGGAGTGGTGTTTAATAATCTATCTTGGCCTAAATTAAGAAGCTAAAAATTGTATTTTTTTGTCTTAATAAATATTCTAAATCAGTAATCTTAGTTTCCATTTGCCTTTTCCCTCAAATGTTAGTGTTATCTTTCTTTTTTTATATTCTTGATTTTGTTTATTAAACAGTTCTTAAACATAAATGCATCTCTTTAGAGGGGACTGCTCTTTTTGTGGAATTTATGTACCCATGAATGAATATTACTTATGTTAGAATGAGACTGGTTTTAGTGGAAATTAATAATAAAAAGAAAAGATATTAGATCATTAGTATGAGGTTGACAAAAGATTGATAACTTTTTTCCCGGTAACTTTTATTTTTTCCCTTTTTTATTTTAAATTCAATTAATTAACATATAGTATATTATTAGTTTCAGAGGTAGAGTTCAGTGATTTATCCGTCTTATATAATACCCAGGACTCATCATGTGCCCTCCTTAATGCCCATCTCCAGTTACTCCATCTCCCCACTTCCCTCCCCTCCAGCAACCCTCAGTTTGTTTCTTATGATTAAGAGTCTCTAACGGTTTGTCTCCCTCTCTGATTTCATCTTGTTTTATTTTTCACTATTTTAATACAGTTCCACTACGTAGTAATGATAATCTGGATTTTGCACTGTGGTGTGAAGCAAAGAACATGATTTTTGTTTCAGGCAAAACAGATGTAAATCCTGCCTCCTCCACTCATTAGCTGTGTGAGCTTACATGCCCCTGTGCCTCAGTTTTCTCATCTGTAAAATGGAGATATCGGGAGTACCTACCTCACAGAGTGATTGTGAGAAATAACAAGATCTTATATACAAATTGCCTAGAACAGTTACTGGCCCTTAGGAAACAATATATAAACATTAGCTAAACATAAGTGATTGATGAATGAATAAAACAGATATAAAATACCTATCCTCCTACAGGTAATCCCCCCTTTTTTAACCTTCTTAGTGAAATAGGAAATAAGTTACTGATCTTAGTCTCAGCAAGGATATAATTGTTTTGCAGTATTGCAACTGTTCAGTTCTTTTCATTGTATTTCAGTGTGGCTCTTCTATCTGCACCCATGTGTGTTGGTCAAGTGCACACTATTTACACGGTACTAGGCAATGCAAAGATGTGTAGCATGATTCCTATGTCTCCTGCCCGATTCAGAAATTCATAATTATTGAAACTTAAAGTCTCTTTTATATGGAACACTTCAAACATTAGTTTCTTCCAACTCTGGTTATAATTCAAGAAAGGGTCAAACTGAGACGCCTGGATGGCTTAGTCAGCTGAGCGTCCAACTCTTGACTTCAGCTCAGGTCATGATCTCAGGGTCATGAGATCAAGCCCCACATCAGGCTCGCACTGACCATGGAGACTGGTTAATGTTCTCTCCCTCTCCCCCACCCCCCCACTAGTGTGCACTCTCTCTCTCTCTCTCAAAAAATAAATAAATAAAAGGGTCAGGCAACAAAATAGCTCTGTACAATTTTCTGATGTATTTGCAAAACTGTTTAGTTTTTATTAGAAATAGTGAACTCTTTAGTGTATAGAAATATGTGTATATTCCCAAAATTGTTTTTTTTTTTAAATGCTGGTTATATTTTTTTGGAATTTCTACCTTTCTCTGTCTTTCACCTCTTCCAGTGCTCTTCTCAACAAAGCTTTATCAGATATTTCAAAGTATTGTCCCTTTTCTGAAGACTGAAATAATAATCAAAGAGTATGGCGAAATACTCAGCCATCATGATATTTTGGTAGAGTTGTGTTCTCTGTAATTGGGGGCTTTACATTCACTGGGAATAAAAAATCTGTTTACTCTGCTGGAGAAATTAGGCTCTGAAGAGATTGTTTTAGTTCTCTTTGTTTATGATGATTTGTTAGCTCTCGACTGCAGAAATAATTTTGTTGTTTACATTAATCTATGGCGGCAGTATTAACTTCACATCATACATAAATATAATTATTGATCATTACCAGCTGTAATTCAGTGTTAGAATTACGGATTTACATAATTGTGCTATTAAGTATAAACTTGAACTTCATATCTGGGGTCACAAATAACTGGAGGCAGTAGAAACAGAAAATTCTGATTATATGTCATTCATATTTTAATATACGCTGTTGCAATTTTGATCAGTGTTAATGTAAATATTTTTATGTACTTTACAGCAATGAGATGCTAATGGGTGGAAATTACAGCAATATTGATCTAGCTAATAAAATGTAATACATTAGTAAGAAAGGATATTTATTATATGCTTCAACTATTACTATACATTATCTGCCTAAGGAACATGAGCTCCATGACGGGCAAAGAATGATTTTTGAACCAAACCCTCTAAGCTTCTTCCCAATTCACAATCATGGTTTTTCTGCTCTGCATTTTTTAAAATGATGTGGACCCAAAAAGGGCAAGTCTACTTCTATAACATTCAAATTATCTCTCTTGATATATTTAGCACATGGAAAACACTCTATGATAATCAACAAAGTTGACTTGTCTAGAAATATTCTTTAAGATGCTACATATGTCTGTATTGTTTAAGTCTCAATAAATGTGCTGTAAATAAACTATGCAGTAAGGCCTAAATTCTAATCTTAGAAATTCGACAAGCTAAAATGCTCCACAAAAACCAATACTTGCAACCAGAATTGCAAATGAAGCAATTTGGGCTATAATATCAAAAACTGAATAGACTTCTAACTTTTTAACACTAAATTGAGACATATTTTGAAGCTATCATTTTTGGATTCATAAAATCAAAACTTGAAGGGATTTTAAATATTAACTAAGCTATTTTTGTTTTCTTCTGTTAATTTCCATATTTTATTGAATTGTATAAGATTGCCTTTTTTTGTGGGTCAAAGTTGATCAAATAGCATTTTCATATGATCCCTCCCAACTATATATGCATCTATTCATCTATTTCTCTATCTGATGTCAGTCCATCTGTCTGCCTACCCATCTATATCAATCTACATTTCTAAGTATTTTTGTCAAGGTATAGATAAGATAATATATACTCATGGACAACATTCCAAAACACACCGAAGGTAAAAACAAAACAAAAAATTAATTATCCCATTTTTCTCTCATTCTCAGTTCTCCTGCCCCAATTCCCTTTTTTGAAGTAGGCTCCATGCCCAGCAAGAGCCCAACTCAGGGCTCAAACTCATGACCATGAGACCAAGACCTGAACTAAGATCAAGAGTCCAATGCTCAACCGACTGAGCCACCCAGGGGTACCCTGCCCTAATTCAATTTTTAAATTATAGTTAATTTATTTGTATAAATGGTGCATACAAATAGCTGTTGTTCTGCACTTTGCTATTTTTTTTTCACCTTTTAAATACTTTTTAAGTTGTGGTTAAATTGCATGACATAAAATTTACCATCTTACCCATTTTTTACTGTAAAGTTCAGTAGTGTTGAGTACATTCATATTTTTGGGCAGGCAATCTCCAGAATGCTTTTCATCTTGCAAAACTGAAACTCTCCACTTATTAAGCAATGTCCTATTCCTCCCTTCCTCCAGACACTGGCAACTACCATTTTAATTTCTATCTCTATGAATTTGACTAAGTACCTCATATATGGGGAGTCATATAGCATTCGTCTTTCTGTGGTTGGCTTATTTCACTTACCATAATGTCCTCAGGGTTCATGTGTAGTGTAGCATACATCAGAATTTCCTTCCTTTTTATGGCTGAATAATATTCTATTGTATGTAGATACCACGTTTTGTTTGTCCACTTATCCATCAATGGACACTTGGGCTGCTTCCACCTTTTGACTATTTTGAATGATGCTGCTATGAACAGTATAAGTATCTCTTTAACATCCTATATATCTAGAAGTGGAATTGCTGGATCATATGGTAAATTTTAACTTTTTAAAGGAACAGGTGTATTATTTTCCACAGTGGCTGCACCATTTTACATTTGTACCAACAGTGCACAATCATTCCAAATTCTCCACATCCTCACCAAAACTCGTTACTTCTGTTTTGTTTTGTTTTCTGATAGCGGCCATCCTATTGGGTATGAATGAGGTGGAATCTCATTGTAGTTTTGGTTTGCATTTCTGTGATGATTAGTAATATTGAGCATCTTTTCATGTGCTTTTTAGCTATTTGTAGATCTTCTTTGGAGAAATATCTATTCAAGTCCTTTGCCCATTTTTAATTGAGTTTTTGTTGTTGAGTTTTTTTGTCCTCTCTATATTGTGAATATTAATTCCTTTTCAAGTGTATGATTTGCATATATCTTCTCCTGTCCCATAGGCTGCCTTTTGTGTTGTTGGTTATGTCTTTTGATGAAATTTTTTTTTAAATTTTGATGTCTGATTTATCTATTTTTACTTTTATAACTTATGCTTTTGGTATAATGTCCGAGGAATCCAATATCATGAAGCTTTTCTCCAGGTTTTATTCTGAGCTTTATAGTTTTAGTTCTTACATTTAAGTTTTTGATTCATTTTGAGTTAATATTTGCACATAGTGTAAGGTAAAAGTCCAACTTCATTCTTCAGTATGTGGATATCCAGTTTTCCCGACACCATTTGTTATAAAGATTGTCCTCTTCCCATTGAGTGGCCTTGGCAACCTTGTAAAAAATCATTTGACCATATATGCAAAAGTTTATTTCTGGGTTTGAAATTTTATTCCATTGGTCTATATGTCTATCTTTATGCCAATACCATACAGTTTTTAATTATGATAGCTTAGTAAGCTTAGTAATAAGTTTTGTATGCAGGAAATTTGAGACCACCAGCTTTGTTCTTTCCAAGATTATTTTGGCTATTCAGGATCCCTTGAAATTCTATATAAATATTAGAATGGATTCTTCTATTTCTGCAAAATATGTCATTAGGATTTTTATAGAGGTTGCATTAAAGCTGTAGATCATTTTGGGGAATGTTGACATTTTAACATTATTAAATCTTCTGAACCATGAACATGGACTATCTTCCAACTTATTTGTGTGTTTATGTATTTCAACAGTATACTTTGTAGTTTTCAATATACAAATCTTTAGTCTCCTTGGTTAAGTTTATGCCTAAGTTTTTTATTATTTTCGATGCTATTAAAGGTAATTTTTTTCTTAATTTCCTTTTCTAATTGTTAGTGTATAGAAATGCAACTGATTTTTATGTGTTGCTTTGGATCCTGCAACTTAACTGAATTTGTTTCTTACTTCTAACAGTTGTGTGTGTGTGTGTGTGTGTGTGTGTGTGTAATCTTTAGTGTTTTCTAATATTAGATCTGTGAACAAAGACAATTTTACTTCTTTCTTTCTGATTTGGATGACTTTTATTTCTTTTCTTGCCTAATTTCTCTGGCTCAGATTTCTAGTATTATGTTAATATAAGTGGTAAAATTGAGCATCCTTGCCTTTTTCTTGACCTTAGTGGGAAAATTTTATCTTCTATCATTGAGTATGATGTTAGTTGCAGACTTTTCATATATGACTTTTATAAAATTGATGTCATCACCCTCTATTTCTTTTTTGTTGAGTGTTTTATCATAAAAAGATGTATTTTGCCAAATGTTTTTTCTGCATCAATAGAGATGATCATATTATGTTATTGTCTTCATTCTGTTAATTTGGTGTATTACATTGGTTGATTTCTATATGTTGAACCATTTTGCATTGTAGGAATAAATTCTACTTGGTCATAATGAATAACACTTTTAATACACTGCTGAATATCGGTTGATAAGATTTTGTCGAGCTCTTGGCATATTCATCAAAGAGTGGTCTTCAGTTTTCTTTTCCAGTAGTTTCTTTGTCTGGCTTTGTATCAGAGTAACATTGACCTCATAGAATGAGTTTGTTTTTCCTTCTCTTCAATTTTTAGGAAGAGGTTAAGGAGGATTGATGTTAACTCTTCTTTAAATGTTTGATAGAATTCATCAGTGAAAACATCTAGTCCTGGATTTTCTTTGTTGGAAGTTTTATGATGCCTGATTCAGTCTTTTACTAGTTTTTAGGTCTCTTCAGATTTTCTGTTTCTTCATAATACATTCTTGGTATGCACCTTGTTTTTCATTAACTTAATGATATACTTAAGTAAATTCTTCAAAACTGCACACACAAATTACTTTGTTCTTTTTGATAGCTATATAGAATGCCACATTATTTTTAACTATAATTTACTGCTCTAAACCAATTCCTTAAGTCCCCTTTCATCTGCCTTTAAATTCATTTCTAAGTCAGGTTGATTGAGATAAAATTTACATGCAATAAAATTCACCTTCTTAGACATAAAGTGTAACGAATTTTGACAGATATATACAATTGTGTCATCACACCCCAATCAAGATACAGAACATTTTCAACATCCCAAAATTTCCCTTGTGCCCCTTTTTAGTTGTTTCCTACTCCTAGGGAACCATTGATATGTTTTCTCTTCATACAGTACTACCTTTTCTGAAAAACCACAGAAATAGATCCTAGCAATATATAGACTTTTTTGTCTGATTCTTTACATTCAGCAAAATTTTTTTACAAGATTCTGTTATGTTGCATGCATTTCATTCCTTTTCATTGATGAATTATGCCACAGCATAAATGTGCCACAGTTTGTTTATTCTGATAAGCATTTAGCTTGTTTGCAGTTTTGGTCAATTATAAATAAAAGTCCTAGGAACATTCACATATAGCTTCTTGTGTGGACAAGAGTTTTAATTTTTCTCTGAAACAGGATTTCAGAATCGTAGTTAACTGTATGTTTAGTTCTAGTTCTCCAAGCTGCTGGCATTCTCATTAGCAACATGTGAGATATCTTGTTCCTCTACATCCTCACCAGATTTTGGCATGTCTTAAAAAAAAAAAAAAATTGAGCCATTCTAGAGAGCATTAGTGTTACATTATTGTGGTTTTAATTTGCATTTCCGTAATTATTTTCCATTGGTATATCTTTTGTTATAAAAGTATCTGTTCAAATTCTTGCCCATTTAAAAATATCTCTTTAATTTTCTAATTATTGAGTCATAAAGTTTTTCTATATTAAACATGCTAATCCTTGATCAGAAATGTATTGTGGAAACACATTCATCATGTCTGTGACTTGCCTTATATTTTCTTAGTAGTGGCTTTCAAAAAGCAAGATTTATTTTGTTTTGATAAAGTCTGACTTACAATTTTTTTTTCTTTTATGGTTTGTGCCTTTTTGCCTTATGTAAGAGATTTTGCCTAATTCAAGTCACAACAATTTTATTGTACATTTTCTTCTGGAAGTTTTATAGTCTTATCTTTTATATTTAAGTCTACAATTCATTTTTAGTTAATTTTATAGGGTATGAGGTAAAAATTAGGCAAGAAGAAATAAAAGGCATCCAAATTGGAAAGGAGGAAGCAAAACTGTCTGTTTGCAGATGACATGATCTTACACGTAAAAAAAAAAAAAAAAAAAAAAAACCGTAAAAACTCCATGTGCAAAAAAAGAAAAGCTATTAGAACTAGTAAACAAATTCATTAAATTTGCAGGGTTCAAAATCAACTTACACAAATCAGGTGCATTTCTACATCAAACTATCCAAAAAGACATTTGGAAAACAACTCAGACTCAGGATCAATGAAAGTTTATTTTAGGATACAAAGTGCAATGAAACGAAAGAACTCTGTCTCTTCTATTCTTAGTCTTCTAGCTTTCTGAAAATGTGTACTTGGGAGGCAATGTTTACCTCTTGAGCAAAGAGAATATGACATCAAAATAAATTATCCTTAGTAAAAATGTAGCTTCAGACACGCACTAGTCATGCAAAAGGTTTTTCAGTCTTAACCTTATTTACTTGCTATGTGAATTACTGTGTCCTTTGCATTTGAAGTTTCCTCATTTGTGAAAGGGGATAATGATGCAGACCTCTTCACAAGATCACTGTGTCACTTAACTAATTAATACCGTAATTATAAAGTACTTAGAAAATAGAATGCACCACACAAGTGCCAAGTGTTGTTATTGGAATCATCTGAGTGCTCAGCTCCTCTGGATTTACCACTGTAGCGAGGCAAGTAATTCTAAACAGTAAGAAAGCCTCAACCACACATACTAATTAATCTAATTTAAACATTTATTATGTACTGTAAATATGCCTTGTTAAAATATGCATTTTAGTGAAGGCCACCATTAAAATCATCCTTTAGAAATTGAGTTGCTTGAGGTCTGCATAAAATGAATTCAGCTTCGGCCTTTCTCAGTGACACTTCAGATCACATTTATCTTACAAATAATTACGTTGTTGATTTATTTGTTTATTTGACTGAGTGCTGATTGTCAGGGATTTGGTTAATATTAATTTTTTAAGTGAGAATAAAAGGAGGGAAATTAGCATACTCTCTTTGTCTCCGTAATGCAAGGTTTGAAAAGAGACACTATATTTTTGACTCCCATGCTATTATTTTGGTCTAATATCCATTAGGGGACCTGTTCTGAAAAGGAAATGCCCAAGGGTAGAAGACGGGAACACGCTGTGTGCTTTGAGGGAAAACTTGATTTTGGCGGCAAGAGCCACATTATCTCCATAGGTTTCATCTGCAGGTCCCAGAGGTGATAAAACATAGCAAAGCTGAGGAGACTCCGTGTGTGGATCCTTAGTGCCACAGTTCCTCAAAAGGCGACACACAGTGACTAATTCTACATGCAGGATAAAGAGATTTCATGAGGGTTGTTTTTTACTTCAGTGAATTCACTATTAAAAAATAATAGTAATAGCTTGTTCCAAGTGATGGCATTTTACCCACTAGAATCAAAAGTTGAATTCTCTTTTACTCTCTTCTGAAAAATACAAGCTAGCTGGTCAGTTGGATCGATACCTGACCATTTTTCTCCACAGAACTCGAAGTAGAGTTGCTATTGCTGAGTGTAAAATACATTCTCCCCTGTGGGATACTATCTTCTGACCCTGATAAGGTTCCTCCTTCAGTCAGCGACTTAACGATACATATTCACAGTTGTAAAATAATAATACAAATAAATATAAAAAGATGTAACTTGAGGCTTTCCTGACTTCCTTCATACTCACAATTACCATCAATGAAAATTTTATTAAACCTCTAATTACTCTACATTTCCTAGTGCAGATTAAACAGCTGCCCACACAATCTTTTCCACTGAAAACTATAAACAGACCAAGGCATGAAGCTATCTCTCCACCTACTGACTCTTTTCTAGCAAGTACTGTCCTGTCACAAAACAATGTACTTTCACAAATGACCACCCACGGGAAACGGCCACCCCTCTACAGCCATAAAGTGGACTTACAGCTAGAAGCATCAGAATACACATCAGGAAAGCAAATTTCCAAAAATGAAACTTTGATCATATTTACCTCTTTGTCTCTTCGTTGCCAGACCCATCAGGTAATTTCCACTTTCTGAGCCATCACAGCAAAAGAAAAGTAAACTCTGTCACCATTTTGATTTACAAATAAAATGTATTTTTGAGATTAAAAGGCAATGTACTGGAAAATGTATTACAAAGAAAAATTACATTTTAGGGAAATTAATTGTGGTTCCTAAGTAATAGAATAAACATATTGATGTAATTCCCTTTGAAATATTACATAGTCATAGTGGAAATAAAATATTCTGAAACAAATTTACGTTTGTCTTTCTCTTTCCAGCTCCTTCCCCATCACATTTATCTTCACATTTAAAAACTAAGTATATGTTAAAAGAGATTGCTGCCGAAACATTGAAATATGTATAAACTATGGTCACACATAGATTTTTAAATAAGTTTTAAATCTTCATTGCAAGAGTAAGAACATTAATTAAGAATGTAGTTAAGCCCTTAGATCACTGGATTTTATTTTTATATTTTATTTACTTTTTAAACACAAACTTACACACCCAAACAGCTTCATCTTGTTCAAAGGGTCGCTTAGACACATTTTTAGTTTGATACAAGAATATATTAAACCACTTGTGTTTCTCAGCAACCTGACTGATCTCGCCTGATGGCCTTGTAACTTTAATAATAAGTAACATCTGAGTCATCTAAGGATTTATCATTAAATTCAACTTCTAATTTGATACATATTTTTAAATTAAAGGCAGAAATTACCATCCAATAATAAAAACAGCTTGATTTAAAAATTACCTATGAGCTGAGAAGTATAAGAAATACACAGTGTCAAAAAAGAAGAAGAAGCCAAAAAAATTATATCATGCAAAATGTTGCTGTTTGCAATTTTAACTGTTTGACAGAACACACCTCTGGGCATAGATTGGTTGTGATAAATAGGTGGGTCCTGAGGAAGTCATGAGTTCTCATGATTTGTCTCCACTCGTCTCCAGTGCACAGTATTCTTTACCTGAAGCCTTTACTCACCTACAGATGACTTTTATTTTCTCCTATTTCTAATCCTATTTCCTAATTAAACAAGGACAAATTGGATTATTTTTCAAGGAATGTGTCGATCGGGCTTTTTGTTTAAAGTGTCCTTCCTAGAATGTCTCAGTTGAGACCTGTTTGGTACCTGACTTCCGAACACAGAATGATTAGAGCTAGGACTTAACCCACAATGACGGTCAGGGTACCGTCAAGCAGAGGGACAGAAATGCTTGTGTTTGGTTGCTTAAGTTGCTTGGTAGCAGTTCCATAGGTATTTGGAAGGGATCCTAAAGGCAAGACTGCTGAAGCTTTTCAGCATCTCTAGCTGGAGTGGAGAAATGATTTTCGTCTTTCCCAGACTTCTCCCATTTACTCTGTTTCTCAAGCAATGTACACCACTTCCTCCCAACCCCAGCTCTTCTCCCTATGCCAACTGCCCTCCCAACGCCTGGAGCCGAGACACCTGTGCCCTTTCTGGCACTGACAGCACAGCGTCCTTCCTCCTCTCTTCAGGAGCTCTGATACATTGGCAGGCACACTCACGGTTTGATTTCTGCTAGGTTTCCTCCCCCCACAAAATTTTATCATTATTGAGTCTTATTTATTAGCTTTCTACTTTTCTACTCACCCCCCCATGACAAATAAAATATATTGTAAAACTTTGTTGGCATAAGAGTTTATTCTATATACTGAAAATGGGGAACAAATAATTAGAGAAGGCCAAACCTATGGGCAGATAGGTACTCAAAGCATCTGAATGAAAAAGAACATTCTATAATGAGAGTTTGGACATGAGGATCTAGTCCGAATTTTGATTTCTGGCCCGTCACCAGCTAATGCTGGAGGTTGATGCTTAATTTCTCCAGGCCATTTCTAGCGCAGGTCCAAATTACTCTTAATTACTTAGAGCTTCTAAAAATTTCAGAAAGGAGCGTGGCAGAAGCTGTTACAAAAGTAAAGGCAACGAGTGAAAGTGGGCTGGAAAGTGAGGAAGGCTAAAGAAGAGAGGGGTCTCAACCTTCTGGAAATTCATTTACTGAAATTAAAGCAATGGTATAACTTGCATAGTATCACCACTCTCAAAAGAGAATGTTGTAAAACTCTAAGGAAGGGGAATCAGTCTAATGGCTTCCCTTTGTCTTTTACAGAGTCAACTACAAACATTAAGTACTGAACATAACTTTGATTTCTCAAGAGTACTAGAAGCCTGTGAAAATCATGGGAGGAATGCCAACATATCCTTGGGCAAGCTACCTGTTAGACTACTAACACAGTCTAATACTACTGAAGATGCAACCGACTCTCACATTTCAAGGATATGCTTTCCTCCAGGCACATATTTTGTAAAGGGAAGGTAGTTCTGCCTTTTGTACTGCGTTAGCTTTGACTGTGTGGCCCTCCCTTTCCGAGTGAAAAGTTTTAAGACTTAAAAATACCTTTTTTTCTTCCTCCTTGCGTGTGTTCCTGTAAAACCTACGAATCCCATTTGTTACTCTTTCTTCACAAATCAGTAGAAATGATCATAGCTACCCAATTACAGAAGTCAAGACGTGGAAGCTTTGGAAGATCAGTCAGTTCCATCGCCATAATAAGTGAAATAAATTGTTTTTAGAGATTTTCTATGACTGTCTACCGGTTTGCCTTCTAGTCTATATAAAGCATCATGAGACTTTGTGTGAATGATTTATACTGTTCAAATCAGGTTCTCCCGGAGTAAGGGAAAATATAGGAGTAATAATAACAATGACGGTAATAGTAAATGTCATTTTGCAGTTCTTTACAATAGGCTGATTCATTTAAGGTCTTGTTTCATCCTCCAACATCCCTGTCTTTTATTATTATCTTAATTATCCTAATTTTGTTTCCAGATTTATTGAGATATAATTGTCATATAACATTGTATAATTTTAAGGTATGCAGCATAATGATTTGATACACGTCTTACAAAATGGTTACTGAAATAAGTTTGGTTAACACATCCATCACTTCACATAGTTACAATTTTTTCTTGTGATGAGACCAATTTAAAATCTATTCTAATCTCAGCAAGTTGCAAATATATGATATAGTATTGCTAACTATAGTTATTCTGCTCTACATTATATCTCTAGAACTTATTTATATCATGACTGGAAATTTGTATCTTTTGACCATCTTCACCCATTTCCCGACCTCCCGCCCACCACCACATCTGGAAACTAACAATCTGTTCTCTGTTCCTATGAGTTTGTTTTTTTTTCAGATTTCATATGTAACTGAGATCACATGGTATTTGTCTCTGACTTATTTCACTTAGCATAATGCCCTCATGTTTCATCCATTTTGTTGCAAATAGCAGGATTTCCTCCTTTTATGGCTGAATAATAATCCATTCTTCATGTAATGCCACACTTTCTCTCTCCATTCACCCATCAGTGGGCACTTAGGTTATTTCCTTGACTTGGCCATTATAAATAATGCTACAATGAACATGAGGATATAGGTATGTCTTTGAGTGAGTGACTTCATATCCTTTGGATCTATACCCAGAAGTGGGATTTCTGGATCATATAGTAGTTCTATTTTCAATTTTTTGAGGAACTTCCATACTGTTCTTCATAGCTGCTACACCAAGTTACATTCCCACCAACAGCATTACAACATATTTCTTTTCTCCACATTCTTGTCAACAGTGTTATCTCTTGTCTTCTTGATAAGAGATATTCTTAAAGGCGTGAGGTGATAGCTCATTGTGTTTTTGATCTGCATTTCCCTGATGATTGATGCTGAACACATCTTCATGTAACTGTTGGCAAATAATATCTTCCTTGGAAAAATATTCAGGTGCTTTTAATGGGCCTGTTTTGTTTTTGTTTTACTGCTGAGTTGCATATCTTCTTCATGTATTTTAGATATCAATCCCTTGTCAGATATATGGTTTGCATCTAGATTCTAGACAAGTCTAGTCATGTGTAAAATACCTGACTTGTTATAAGATTGTGAAATAGACTCATTATAAATTATTAGATGAAGCAAAAAACATACCAAATTTCTTATATAGGCTTGCTTTTAGAACTATCCCAAAAGCTCACATCAATATGGGAGAAATGCACAAATGTTGGTGATGCAAGAAGGGAGAATTATGTCTAAAGGAGATTTCTTTTTTTCATTTCAGAAAGTATAGCTAAGGGACTTATGTGTGAGACATATTAGGGAATATGAAGTAAAATCCTATTGAACTGAAGAAACAAAGTATACAGATTTCTCAGAACTAATACTGGTAAAATAGACTGAGTAATATTGGGATGAACGTCCATGAATCCTGAAATGTTTAGCTGAAATGTAATTTACTGAGAATCTAGTCACTCTTTTTAAGTCATTAACATGAACATTTTAAAAGACTGTCCTATAAATCCCCAGTGGTTAATGGGCTATGCTTCAGGAATGCTTTCTTTATTTTCTTAGAAAATCCACATCCAAGAATGGTAGAAGTGTAAAGAAAGGAGTGGCCTATTAGAATAATTACTTAGTAGATAGGAGCAAAATAAGAATATAATCCCATTCTATTCCAATCTAAAAAAAAAAAAAAAAAAAAAAAAAAAAAAAAAACAAGTTTCCAAAAAATTTCTAAACCAAGTACTTTTAAATTGGATTAAATATATCTTCATAAAGATTTTTTTTTTTGCGCCTGTAATTCTAATGATCACTCTGTGTAATAGGTATAAAAAGGCTACTGATTTTTCTTTTCCCAAATACTTGAGGTCTGAAAGGAGAACATGGTTAAGTGGAAAGTTGATCCCTTCTGTCCAGATTTAGGCCATGGGTGCCCATGTTTCACCGTCAAACAAGCAAGAGAAATTAAGTTTTGTCTACTTTAGCCATTTCTCACCTAATATTTTGATAAAAATAAACAAATACTAGCCTTCTTCCTCTGGAGACCCACTGAAGAGACAGCTCTAAGGCTCTCCCTCCACCATCCCTTTGTCCTCTCCCAGATTAAAGAGCTCTTTGTGCTACTCTCAAAGCAAAATGACTCAGAGACTATGAACATCATTCAAGATCAGTTCCTGCCAGTGTGTTCCCTTGATGCTGCCTTAAGCTTGCCTCTTTGTATGAGTCACACCAGAATCCTTTTTCCACTCCTCCTTTTCAACTAACTAGTTGAGAAATGATCTGAGCCAGGAAGAAAAAAATAAAAAAACAAACCTGATTTTAAAAAGTAAACAACTACTTGAGCACATAAGACTGTGTGTAGAGACAGAAATAAACAAAACTATAATAAGAGACAACCCACACCGGTATATCCCAGGTTCTCATGGTGGATTGTTTTCCAGTTATGGTCTCTACTCTCTTTATTCTTACTTGTGTTGCCTTGTCACACTTGAAGGGGAGCACTTACAAACTTTTTCTTTTTTAATTAAAGCGAAAGAAACTGCCACACTTTTGTTCTTAATGGGAATTCTAACAGTAAGTCAGTATTTAGCACAGCCACACACATTCCATAAAATAGGTTTCCTTCTGATCGGAAAGTGCATTTTAAGCCTATGTTTGCCAGAGATTCAGATGTGTAACTCGGAACTCAAAAGATTTAAACATGTGAAAGCAAAAGCAATAGCTCACAGTGAAAGATAAAGTCACAAAAAACTGAAACCTTAGAAAAGTAGCATTAAACTTTCTATGTAAACGTTTAGAAATGAAACAGCTAGGTATCTGTATTAGGAGAATATAATTAACAAAGCATTCCTTTCAAGTTTTCATTGTTGGCCACTTAAAAGAATTTGAGCTTACAAATTAAAAGAAAGAAATTGACAGATTCTAAGTAGATGCTTCATAAGTGAGCCTATGTTCATCCTTATAAAACATGAATATAATACTATTTACTACTTCAGCAGTAATTTCCATATAGAATTATACATTGCTAAATTCAGTAATCAGAGGGTTTTGTTTTGTTTTGTTTTGCATTAAGCACAAAACATAGGATTATGTAGAATTGAAAACATCTGGATACACATCATTATTACTTATAGAAATTTAAATTAATATTTTATACTAATATAAACAAAATAATACACATCTTTCATTATTAGTGCACCCACTATTTATAATTTTGTGGGCAAAACAAAATCCAGTTATAAGATTCAGAAAGTCTATTTTCTGTAAGATTTCCCAAAAGCACTGAAGCAGATTTAGGACTTAAAATTTATAATCAGAACTTATTGCACAGATCACCCATATCACACAGATGCAAAACCAAAATTGTTTCTTCATTCTTTGCAGTCCTCATATTGTGTTTGTTGTACAAAAACTTAGTTAAAAAAATATTGGCGAAATTAAACAGTTCTCCATCATTATCACATGTCATACTGGGTGTGGTCTAGTTTCTTATCCAATAGCTAAAAGATTTTTAAATTGGGCTCAGGTGTTTTAATTGGGTTGATTCTTTTCCACAAAGAGCCTAGCTACCATTCGATTTTTTGAAAGAAAACAATTTTAAAAACAACAAACCACACGACATATACACTAGAAAATGTTTTTATATAACAACTTAAAGTGTAAACATCTAATACGATTTGTCTACCTATTCCAGATAAAAATGGCTTTGAAGAATATATATACAAACCATTTCTACGAGATAAGGTTATAATGAAGGAAACAGTTGAGGTTTTTTTAAATAGATTTCCATGCCACGTCCAAATAGTGAATACTTGATGAGAGTAGCAAATAAATTTTAATAAAAATTCTAGAGACTCACAACCTTGAAGCTATTTTGTCTAACTTATTGTCTTGGCTCCTTATAACCAATGTACACTCAAGGGACACTGCTATGTGGCATATTTCTCAAATAGGCCTTTTGCTCACTTTAACCAGGTGTGCACCCAACACCTACCCTTCATTACCTAACAGAGTAATATTCATTGTTTCCCCCCTTGGACTCGGTTCTGCTCTCAGCAGCAGTAATACTCCTCCTCACATACCATTTGCAGTATGTCATTCCCTATGTAGGGAATATATCTCCTTTGCGTAGCCGTAATATTATTAGGAAGGCCCTCAAAGCTCTAAAGGAAAGCACTTGAAGGTACATAAAGTTATAAATATTCTGGTGTCAATTTCATTCATTTGCTCATCCCATATTAATTGAGTGCCTATTATGTGCCCGGCACAGTGGGAGGGGCTATGAAAGCTACTAGCAACAAAGAAGTGATAGGAAAATGCAGACATTTCCCCTCCTGTAGCTTATACCTTCCTGGTAGGGACAGACAATGATCCCGATAATAGTTAACTCAGCCAGAGGTCACCGGGAACACCTGCGGTTGAACAAGTTGCACCTATGACTTGCAATGCGGGAGAATATACCCTTGGGAACCACATGTGGTGCATCTCAACAAGGGCAATAGAAAAACCTTATTATAGCATTCGAGCTTGTTTGGGTAAGGTTGGGGATAGTTTAGGGTTGGGGATAGTTTAGGGGTTGTCATAGAGAAGGGGTGATGCTATCACTGGAGATCTTAATAAACCTCGTCTAGATAAAAGACAGATTAAGGCAATGCTAAAGCTGTCACTGGCTTTAAAAAGTGGTCATTCATTTAGGGAGAGGGGATTGTGGTTATTTTGTGGTCGCCCAGTGACCTCAATGATGTGAATGTTCTGTGTGAGACAGTATGTTCCTCAGGAGAACAACAGGGCTTAGCTGTAACAGCAAGATCAGTTTGTAACAACATTGAGGCCTAGGTCTGAGTGATGTATCAGTTCCCAGATATCAGGGGTTCCTTCTTTTTTTCCCATAGTTACTCAGAAAATAAACAGGATACAATAATAAATATCACTAGGATGAATATACATAATGTGGCCCAAAAGAGACCTCTTTGTGGAGATGACATTAAGCTAAGACCCAAGGCATAATGACATGAAGACTTTAAAAAAGCAAAAAAACAAAAACAAAAAACAAACAAACAAACAAAAACACCCAAAACAAACAAACAAACAAATTTACCAGGCAAAGACAGGTGCAAAGAACCTAGGAGAGAAGGGGCAGAGAGTGTTCAAAACCAGAAAGAGGAACAATGTGTCTGGAAAAAAGTAGGGGCAGGGAGAACGGCGTGAGATACAGGGCCATACAGATTGTAGTAAGAGGTTTACATGTTATCCGAAGAGCAATGGGAAGCATCAGTAGTGTGGGTGTATGGAGTGACTCACGGGTGACTTTATGCCAGCCCCAGACCCAGGTATCTGAGTGTTATAGGCTGAATCGCGTCCACCCAAAATTGTATGTTAAAGTGCCAGCCCCCAGCACTGAGGGATGTTACTGTATAATTAAATTAAAATGAGGCCGTTAGGGTAGGCTCTACTTCAATATAACTAGTGTCTTTACACGAAAAGGAAATTAGGATACAAACAGATACAAAGGAAAGACCACGTGAAGACAAAGAGAGGATAGCCATCTACAAGCCAAGGAGAGAGGCCTCAGAAGGCATCAATCCTGCTGACACCTTGATCTTGGCCTCCTAGCCGCCAGAATTGTGAAAAAAATAAATTTCTGTTATTTAAGCCACCCGGAATGTGTTACGTTGTTACGGCAGCTCCAGCAATCGAATACGGCATTACCGGTACAGCATCCTTCAGGGTCCAAAGCTATGAAGTCAGTGCTAAATGTTCACTGAATCAGTGTTCATTGTGGCTTGAAAAAAATAAAAGGTGTTATATAGTAGTGTCACCAAAAATGTTCATCTCCCTGGGGTTCAAGTTTATAATGAGGAGATAGGACAAGAAGGCAGCCATATTGCTTCTCATTCTAAAGTCCTAAGATTTATCATACAGGCCATTGGAATCACACTTCTGAAAATACAACTCTGTATTTATATCATATCTTTCTTCTAAGGAGTTCAAAACACTTCAAAGACATTTTCATATCAATTCTCAAAGCATCCTGTGAAGGCAGGTAGGTGGGAAATATTATCATTCCTATTTGACATTTCTATACACCTACTCACTTGATTATAAGATCATTTTAACTGAATATATAATTTTTTTTCTGGAAAAAGAATACATGCCCAGAGATAAAATGATGTTCATAAGAAAAATAGTATAATTTTGGATTAAGATCACACTCATGTGTTGAATGACCTAAACACTTGTAATATACACAGTGATCCTTGAGATTTTAATTTAGATAGAATTTCTTCTTCCTTTTGATATTTCTCTAAAAAAAACAGTAGGAGTATTAACAAAATGACAGCCATAGTTTTCTAGGTAGCACCAGACTGAGGATAATTGGTCTATTTTATCTACATATTCATAATACAGTGTCTGTTACACTCTTAAGGAGAGCATTGAAACATCCTGAAGTCCAAAAAGCTAAAAATTTGATCATTATTTTTTCCTTTAAGTAAAATACCACTCTAAATTATGATCTGTAATGTGAGATAGACTGTTAATCAGGAAGGTCAACTTTAAACAAAAATGCAATTTAAAACTTTCTAATATTGAGGGGCGCCTGGGTGGCGCAGTCGTTAAGCGTCTGCCTTCGGCTCAGGGCGTGATCCCGGCGTTCTGGGATCGAGCCCCACATCGGGCTCCTCCTCTGGGAGCCTGCTTCTTCCTCTCCCACTCCCCTTGCTTGTGTTCCCTCTCTCATTGGCTGTCTCTGTTAAATAAATAAAATCTTTTTAAAAAAAACTTTCTAATATTGAAAAAAAGAATCACTACACCCCAACTCCTATTTTTCCCCCCTTGAGAGGATAAAAACAAATATCCCTAACTCATGGCCTCTCCTTCCTTAAACAGCATTATCTCATATCACTTCCCTCTGCTTCCTATCCTTCAGATTCACTAAGTTTCATGTATTCATGTATTTATTCATTCAATAAATATTGACTCAACATCATAAGACATGGAGGTAAAATGAGTGAATCGGTATTTATTGGCTTGAAAAAATAGAAGGGGTTATACAGTAGTGTCACCAAGAAGGAGACTAAGTAAGGTCCCCTCCTTCACAGAGTATACCTACAGCAGGGAAATAAGTAAACAGATACAAACAGCTCTACATGGCCATAAGTGCTTTCGTGATAACCCAGTGGCATGGATAGAGGAAAATGGACAAAGAGGATTTCTATAAAAAAGGTGGTCGAGCAAAGTCTCTATGAGAAACTGAATTTTTGCTAAGATCTTAAGAAAATGGACCAGTTGTTTGAAGAGTTGAATTAACACCTTTAAGCAGAAATAACTGTAAATCTCAAAGCTATAATGCTGCAAGGCAGAAGTGGGTGCTTGGGACTGGTGACAGAATTAGGAGGGCCCAGACAAAAATGAAAATGCAAGGCCCTTGTTGAGAAATTATTAAGAATTTCAAGATGGTAGAACATTAAACTAAGTGCTAGGCCTGTCTGAACAGGGAGCCTGTGCAACTGTAGAGTCGTATACCCATGAAGCCAGGCCTGCAAAGGGGGCCCTCTGTGGATTGAAGGTCCCTGCGAGATCAGAGTATGCAGGAGTGGAGAGCACTAGACTGGGGCATGAGCACAACACGGTAGGTCTGCTTGTTTTTGTAACAAATGATCTGGAAGACAGCCTTTCACAAGAATGTGTGATAAACAGGGATGGACAGTCCAAGAAGTGTTTCTTACTGGGAACAGGGCTGTCGGTCAGCCTCAAGGTGATGCTCTCTCCTGACACTGCAGCTATGTCCATCCATAGCCCTGGCAGTTGCATAAAGGAGCCATTTTCATTCTTGGTTCTGGGCTTTGCGAGTCTAGAATAAACTTTGTCTTCTACCCAGACTTCATCATCACTATGAACCCTAGGCAGGTAATGACCATGACTTATTTGCCCCAGCTCTTAACCCGTAGGAGATTTGCAATCATATTCTGAATCCATCAATAGTGACTGAGTAAATAATTCCATCATGTGGTAAGTGACATTGTTGACATTTTTGGAAGAAAAGATAGTCAACATTGGAAATTTTATATTATGTCATTATGTTTGGGAAATAGCTCATTAGAAGAGGAAATTCCACCTTGCCACCTTTTTTTTTTTTCATCTGTTTCCTTTATAAGTGTATGTAAATAAATGTATTTGGCATCATAGGGTCAGATAGCATCAAATACCAGACTTGGTTCCTTATTCTCATTCTTAGTTCTTTTCTTCCAAGAATAGGGCAGTTAGTAATTAACACAAGATTATAAAAATATTCCAAAAGTATAGTAAGAGCTATTAAAATATGATGACAGATCATCAACCTAATTTAACATTTTTCATGTAATTTTTGGTTAACCAGGGAAAAGCAAGTCACTTAGAACATCTGCTAAAAATTACATAGTGAGTTCAAAGAATGCCCAAATTATTCTTGTGATTTGCACAAATAATTTAGATTATTCAGAATTTGTGACATAAACTACGTTCTGACATAAACTATTCACACATAGTCACTACTTACCTAGAAGGAATTTGTCCTCAATGTTGCCTTTTGTATGAGAAATATACAGAGAAGTAAATAGGGTTTATTCGATATGTGGAATTCTGACGCTCACAGATATTACAAAAAAGGCATAGGTTTATGTAATAATCAACATGTATGAGATGGGGCCGGGGATATTTTTAAAAACTAATTTAAATTATGGCTTCTGTTTGGGCCATTTGGGGAAAAAACTAAGTTAGACTTTTCAAAACCAACAAAGCTGAACACGTGTTGAAAGAGGACTGATATGAACGTACATGTGCTCGTTAATCTGCATTTGATTTTTCAAATATTTTTTGAAACACCCATTGGAAAAAAACTAGAAAAAAAAAACTCTGTTTCTTGGAGAGGATGACTTTACTAGGAGGTAAAATTAGCTTGTGTTTAGCAACGTCTTATTTCTTTATACATTTGTTTTCTCTACCTTTGGTTGAGGGTTAACTGCATTCAAATTTCTGTGAACGTGTGTCTTTCCTAGATGGATGTAGCAAAGATTCCAAATTCCCTTTCCATACTAGACCGTTAAAATTTTCTCTGGGCCTGGAGACCCAGGATGCTCACGAGTGAACCTTCTGAGCCGTATGAGAAAGTACTTGCCCTTTCTTGGAAGCAAGCTGCTAACTCCATGAATATTTGTACACAAATATTTTTGAACTACCAAAAATGTATGGAAGAGCATTAGAAAAGTGAACCATACCTGTTCTCGCTCTCCCCTTTTTATTCTCACTGTCCATTTATTTCCTCTGTCACTGTGTTCAACCGGGATCACACACACATATTCTGATTAATTCAATACAGAGTTGGCACAGATGTGGAGGCATAAATGACATGTATCTTCCTTGCGTAAACATATTCCAACAACGTTTGTCTTCAAATCCTCTTTTACCAATCAGTCCATATCACCAAGTGAAGAAAAGTCTGGTTCCTTATGTGAAAACTTCCAACAGAATCATATTCTAAAATATTCCCCTGAAACTTTTCCCATCCTGGGCATCCATGTTGGGCTAGACTTGGACAAGCTACACAGTAAGAGTAATTAGTGTTCAATGTATAGACGTCTATTACCTACGGAAAAGGAGCCGGGGTGAGCCACCAAACTCTGAGCTTCCTTCCTATAATATCCTCCCCAGTTCCAGGTCAGGCACTAATCACAAGAACTTCATCAGACAGATTCAACCCATGTGTAATATTTTACAGAAAATGCTGACTGAAATTAAGTGGTTTGTCACGCAACAAGTACTAGTGAATCTAATATTTATAACAGTTTCCAACAACCATAGACTTCTTTTTCTTTTGGTATGAATCCGCGGCACACCGGCGCTGTTGTCACTGAACTTCTGCAATAAATCAACGCACCAGACCTTGAAATACTGACAGTCTGGTCTTGTTCCCCTCCCAGACTTTCCCCTTTTGAAAATATACTATCGGATTCCCCACATCTTCTTTTCCCTCCTCTCTAGAAGTTCTATTTCCTGTCAGTCTACTTCTTGGGAATATTAATGGCATAACATTATTACAGTCACTGCATTTTTTTTTTGAGGGGGAATGCAGATTGCCAGGTTTAGCAATTGCAGATTAGATTTGAAAGAGCAGAGATTCAAATGCGGTAATGCTGCCAGAAGACAGCTCCATCACTGATTTAGAATCAGTGAAATGTGTGACAGGAAAGACTATGTGTTGGCAATAGGGCTTGATACATGTTTCAAGAGCAAAATTGAAACTATCCTCCCATGGTTTACAGCTATAGATCACCAGAAAGATCTCATACGCAAAAGGCTGCAGGCCCTGCCTTCTCCTTCATCCTCTCTCAGGGTGGAGACATAGATTTCAAAATTAGATGTGTCAAAGCTTTCGCAATTCATTGCTGAAGCACATGCCTAAAATTGTCTCTTATTGAAAAAATATATTAATTATATTTCTGCCTTTTTATCATGTAAATTTAGAGCTCATGAAAGGAACCAGATGGACAGCTTTTGGAAATGAATTCTTCCTTTGATTAAAAGAAAAGAAATAAAGTTTCTACTTGTTCCGTCTCTGAAAAGCTCCCTCTTAAAACTTTCAGCAGCACTGAAAGGGTTGGAAATTCTGCAGGCTGTTTCCACTGTGTGTGTATGCGTAGGGGAGTAATTATTAGTGCTGACAACAATCTAAGTTTTCTAGCAAATATTACATTTATTGGATTCTGGGACCTTTAAAAATGAAGGCACTTTAACTCATTAAACGGCATTCCATACACCCTATGACGTCGAAACTTTACAAAAATTAAGAGAGTACAACTCTAACATTTCAAAATTAATTCTTCCTGTTTGGAAGCCTCTTAATCAGCAGATTGAATTTAATTTTCAATAACTTCAGTTACTAAGTAACTCACCTGACTACTCACCTGTACCTGTTGTTCCTTTGTGAAATAAATATTTGCTGAACAACCATTCTCTATCAGCCCTACTGTAAGATGTCCATACCAAAGACATGGTTCGTACTCTGAAGGCACTGGCATCTGAGTAGAAAATCCCAAAAGCCAACACCAGGGAAAGTGCAAATGCTAAGGTATCAAACTAAGCAAATAACTTACTCAGATTGGGGGTTAGCGAATATGAAAAGGGTAAGTAGGAGAATTTGGCATTTTGCAAGCAGCTGACTTACCTAATCTGATTCAAATAATGACTGATGGTGAAACATGGAGATAGTTTACATGAGTTGGTAGCCCATGTCTTAATTAAAACTTAGAAGTTCATAGTTTAACTTTGCTCATGAGATGTTACTGTTAGATATCTAGAAAGATAAATAAATGAATAAATAAGTCTGTAAATAAATGCATTATAAATAAGCTATGATAAGGAAGCCCATCAATGGCTAAGAGGAAAGACTCATCACCATGCAGGATATTTCTTAATAATATATTAATACTTAAAAGATTGCTCACATCTTACAGTCCGTCCTGGAGCATGATTTCTATTTCAGTCTCCTTCCTTTTCTGGTCACATTGGCTTTGGGGCACATTCCAACCCAGGAGACAAGTGCAAAAATAAAACCAAAGTTTAGGCTTAAATTAACATTCTGGCTTATTGATCTCATGATCAAATAGAACTTCTGGCACTATAAACCCTATTGGTTTATCTAATCTGGTGGAAGTTTGATGATTTTCCTGGCTAATTATTAAGATTAGTTGAATCTAGTACTTTATTCTCAAGTATTGACGAAATGCTAAATTATCTCTCTGGTGATATCTATTGTGTGCTTCCTCCAGAAACTGGAAACTCAAAATGTTTACTTGGTTACTGTTATCTGGGGTTTGTAGAAAGGTTCAAAACCTTAGTTCTCAAGTGTTAGATTTCAAAAGCCCAGACCTAAAATAAAATGAATGATATACTTCCTGTTACACAGTACTAGGTCCGAGTTTTATTCTTAAGAAACACTTTTTCTAGATTGATGTAACCTCCATCAACATTGATCTGAGATATAACAGCACTAAAATAATAATTGATTTCATATGTTAAAGTATTACTCTGCTTTCTAACATGATGTGGTTTTAATTTTGAAGAGGATTTCATGAAGTGTTTCTTCAGCTGAATTGATTTTCATGGTGTTAAGTATAGAAAATTATACTTCCTTCGGACTAATTTCATTAGTATCATCTCAGAACTCTGCATCTCCTAAAATGTTGCTTGTTTTCTGCAAAGTCCTCCTCCCCTAACCCAAACCCTTTGGAAGTTCCATGAGAGTAGAAGTCCTTGCCATGGTGTTCACCACTGTATTCCCAACATTTAAAAAGACGGGCTCATAATAAGGGCTCTTTATATATTTATTATTTGAGTAAATGCTGGGTGAGTGAACGCATGAAGTGTATGTAACCATAGAGCCTAGAATTATTACTCTGTTCTTTCATTATCAAATACTGTAAAAATGAACAGGAAATGTTTTTGTAATGATGATAAAAACTGCTATTTTTCACTGTTTTTTGATATGTTAACAGTATGTCCAACATTTTCATTTGATCCTCGTATTCATTCTGTGAAGAAAGCGGTCTATATTTCACCCTTTTGTATAAAAGCTGAAACTTATATCTGAGCAGGTGACAGTCTGAGAGCACAAGACTATGGAAGAAGCAGAGTTGGAAACCACTGGAGTTTTGAGAGAGCCAGTGTAGTGGTTAAGGGCTACACTCCAGAACTGACTGCTTGGAGTGAATCTTGGTTCTGCTGTTTACAAGTGTGAGCCCTTCAGTGAGTTACCCAAGCTCTTCTGCTTCCAGGGTCTCATCACAGCGTCAGTGTGAGAATCAAAGCAGTCAGCCTCTGTAAATCGCCTAGAACAGTGCCTAGCAAATAGAAAACTTCCAACAGTTATCAGCATTTATTATTTCAAGCCGAGGGTCCTTCCTGCCCTGTGCTAGAAAGAAAGTGCTTTCTTCAAAAATTTTAAAATTTACCTTCAAATAGACTTCCATATTTTATGATCCATTTTAAATCATGACAACAGGTGCATACGATAAATGCTACCCTTAAGTGCTGTGATTCTTATCTTTTATTTCATATTTCTAATTTTATTATATCTATAATAATTCATAGGGATTTCTAAGTTACCATTCAGTTTAAAATACCCTATCCAGGAAGAAGTGGTAAAGGGAGAAAATTCACTCCAAGTCAATGATGACACAGAATTTTCTCGGAAGAACCAAATGAAAAATGGACATTACATCTCTCCTCTCAGACAGTTCACTGTAAAATGTCAACCCGCACCTGAAGAGACAATGTTCCTACTTCATCTCTCAAGCAGGACTGTTCTTGTCCTAATTTTTACTTGATTTTGGTGATATGTAAAATCTAAGGGCTGCAAAACTGTCTCTCAGGAATGAGAATACCCTGCCAAAGATTTATGATATACGTATGTATTTTTTAAAATTATCTGAAACCCATTTCTGTTACACCTGAGTGGTGTATGCTCACTTCAAACCAGTTTAGGGAAGGAAGAGGTTATCCAGTCACTATTGCTGATACAACTAAGAGATCATATGAATAAAAAGGAAATTTGCATATTTACCACACTACTAATACCAAACTAAATCACAAGCGATTTAAATATTTAAAGCTAAAGTTAAAATCGAAGTACTGAAAAGCATTTTAGGTGAATATTTTTATAATCCCTTGGCGAGGGAAGGATTTCATAATCATAGCATCGAAAGAAAAAAACACTCAAGAGAATTTGATAGATTTGACTACATAAACGTGTAAAGCTTTTATATGAAGATCTTCAAGTCAAAGAAAAATTTATAAAAAATGCTGCAAAATATATAAAAGGCAAAAAATAATGTAAGTAAGTAAATAAATCTTAACTGATAAATTAAAAACAACTCAATTTAAAACACAAGTAATGTAAACAAGCAGGCAATTTTCAAAAAAAATATAAAATGAAAATATAATATATGAAGAGATGTTAACCTCCCCATGTGGGTACTACACATTATAGTAACACTATTATAATTTTTTAAAATATTGGCTTGGGTTAATAAGGTTCATAACGTCCATGGCTGCTAAGGGTGAGAGTAAATGAGTAATCCCATTACTTAGAGATGAAAATATAGATTGGTAATATGTTACTGAGAATGATCTGTTAATAGAAAAACAGATATAAATAGATAAAACATATACAAATGCTCATATTTGGATATATGTAATTTTTTAGTTAACACAAAAAAACAAACCAATGTGTAAAGGTTTATACACACATATATTAAAGTTAAAAAATAGGAAAAATAATAAATCAATTATGGTACAACTGTATAATAAAATACTATAGTCTACCAAAAATAGTGATGTAACACTAAGCTGAAATAAAAAATATCTATCATATGTGCTCAATCAAAAAGAAAAATTATAAGCCAGCATAGAGATTACAACCATTTTAATATATGCATTAGAAAAAGTTGGGAAAGTTTTATGCCAACACGTTAGTTAACAACTCCAGTGGGTTTTTTTTTTTTTTTCATATCCTACAGTTCACGTATTTCAAATAGACAATTCAGAGGTTTTAATAACTTTACAACCATAACCATAAATCCAGTAAAATCCCTCATGCCATTTACTGTTAATTACTTAAAAATGTGGCACTATTCTTTTATTCTAAATAGTCTTCCATTATATAGGTCTCCACATGTTGCCTATCCATTCACCAGTTAGTGGACATTTTGTTCATTTCTACTTTGGGGCCATTACGTTTATGCTAACACATTAATAGAAATTATGTCAGGTATTAGGATTATGTGTGCTTTTCACTTTCTTCCATGTACATGTCTATATGTGCTTATACTTTCTTAATAATTGGAGTAGGGCTAAGTAAGGTAGTAGCATTGTTTTTAATGAGACTTAATATAAAATGAGACAGATTTGTTTAGAATTTTAGATCCCAGTTGAAAATATTTTGCAAGCCAGATATTTTCTGTATCCCTATCCCCTTCATGCTAATTTTATATAGAAGTTAAAGAACTAAGAAATTTGGAAATGTCCCAAACTCCTCTTAAAAATAAATACACAAGAGTCATTTTGTCTATGGAAGGGGGTTGACCCAAACACTACTTTTTTTAACCAGGCTATTGATTTAATTTTTAATTACAATTACTTTATTAAAAATGGGAGTGTTTTTATGAGAATAAGTTGAATACATATACACATATATACATAAACATACCTATAATTTAGAGGCTACATCCCACATAACACAATGTACCATATAGAAATACATAGCGATAGAAATGTGAATAAAGAATTTTCCTAACATCTGTGACAATTTGAAGTGATACAGTGATTCGGTTTTCTTTGAATGGTTTTGATGTATTACAGTGTTTGTTTGTTTGCCTTAAATCAGTTACACTTCTTGTCTCCAAACATCAATCCATCACATTCTTACTGCATGTCTCCTATGCTGGGAACTTATTGTGTGATTACAAATCACACAGGTCTTGCTCTCAGGGAACGTTAAAGAGCCCAACTTAGGAGCATTTAACTTTTGAAAACATGAATTAAGCTTAAACAAAATAAGAAATAGCACAATGTAATTAGGCGCCACCTGTTCTGTGTTGTGCTTTCAAATCAACTGCAAAAACCTAATTCATACAAAATCTGTAGGTGAATCAATAAATCCCTTTGCCCAAAGTAAACTGATCCTTTGTGTATCATCATCGCCACCACCATGACGACCACCTCCATGCGATCATCAGCCTTTTAGAATTTTGAGAATCGGTATATTGGAAGTTTGGGGTGAGAGTTTACATTGTTTCTTTTGTGTTTTAAAACCTGACTTAATCACGCAACACTGAACTGGGCTATCACTAAACTTCTGAAGCCTCCATTAATAAATTGCCTTTATAAAATAAATGCAGGCAATTATGCTGATTCCATTAGGCTCTCGATGCAAAAGCAGAAATTTCAACTAGAAGATGGGGACACCCCTTCTCTGGGAGCGGACGATGCCAGCAGCGCTTATTTTGGGAATGTGAACTGCAAAATGTACTCGTGGGTTATGTTCCAGAATGCCGGGGAAGAACATGACGACTGAGTTCGGTGCTGAAACTAGAGAGCTGTGAACCTTGCATATTGTCGCGAGCCTGAGACGATGATGCTGTTTCAGAAGAGACGGGGGGGCAGGGGGGGAACCCTAGTATCAAAGTCCACGCGTCCATAGATACACATTAATGGTAAACACGTATAATATTCAAGCCGGTACCCCAGCAGGATCAGGTTCAGAAGGAAAGCCTGTGGCATATTTAGGCCAGTCTTGTAAAACTTCACTGATAAGAACGGACTTCACTGGGTGAGGATAGATATTAACTGAGATAATTCATAAAGCTTTTAGCACTGTTCATGTTAACATACAGGTTTTCAAATGTTACCTGTTTATAGTCATAGAGCACACAGAAGAGGCACCGTTGTAATTTGACAGGAGTTATTCACCATAAATTATGTATGTCATTATATACCAAGGGGGTGCAGAAGCGGCCAGCCAGGCAGTCTTTTGAGAAAGGGTTGAAATGGAGTCTAGGTATTCAACTTTCTTTAGGAACAATAATATCACATCTGACGTGGTCTCACACTAGACCAATGGAATAGTGAATGAGAAATGCTATTTTCTGTCACAACATAATAGCAAAACAATGAATATAATTTTTATGCAATTATAACATCATATTAAAATCAGAGTGTAGGAAATCAATTTAAAAAATATTTAAACATAATTCCTTTCTCATGTAATTATTTCTGCTTCATACGTAAGTTCATTTTTGTCTTACTATGTATTACTGTTCATTGAAAACAAAATCAATAAAACATGCTTCACTTTCAGCTAATTGGATTACTTTGTAAAACATCTTTTTATTTTGAAATAATTTAAACTCACATGAATTTGCAAACAGAGAAGTCCTGGGTACCCATCACCCAGTTTTTCCCAGTGGTGACGCCTTACATAACCACAGTGTCTTATCAAAACCGAAACCTGATTGGCACAATTCAGGTACCTGGGTCATAGATCTTACTCAGATTTCACCAATTTTTACGTTTATTCCTTTTTGTTCATTTTTATAAACAATTCTATGACACGTTACCATATATCTTAAAATCATCCCCACAATCAAGATACAGAATTGTTTCATCACTGCAAAGAAACTCCTCCTGCTGTCCCTTTAAAATCACACACTCCCTGCCTTCTCTAACCCCTGGCAACCCATTTTCTGTTCTACATTTCTTTGATTTTGACCATTCTTCTTAAAGGAAATAATTTTAAGACACAGCTAGGAAAGATTTAGTAACAATTCATATATATATATATATATATATATATATATATATATACACACACACACACACATACATACATACATATATATATATATATACACATACATACACACACACACACACACACACACACACACACATGCATATGCATATGCATGCAGAGAGATTACAGATGCCTCATCAGGGGTGTTTTGGGAATGGGTCTCATAGGTACAAGAATTCCTAACATTAAATTTTCAGTTCTGGCAAGAAGTCACAGGAATCTAACTTTTGTTTATTAAATAGTGAAGTACTGATTGTCACTAACTGTTTGGTTTTTAGGGGTGTTAGTTAATTTTTACGGGTCACCATTTCACACTTGTTACTATCTTAGATATTGTTATTTTGGAATCACACGGGAAAAGAAAACTGAAGGCAATATTTTCCATTTTTGAATGGGGAAAAAGAGACTTACTGCTTTGAAAAAAAGTGGAAATCTTCCTGGATTTACGTGCAGTCTTTTATTTTTTCAATTATAAATTTCTTGTGAGCCTATATGGTTAGAGTTTAAAAAGTATGGGTATAGCAAAGTTTAATATTTTAATAAGCATGAATCTGAAATGAGAGAATGGAATGTCTTTCTTAAAGGTAGCAAATAAATCTTTGAACAATTTTTAATGGTTTAAATTTTTCACATTCTCAAGGTTTTTCTTTCTCCTTCCTCAAAATGAAAAGTTACTTGTTTGTCTTGTATTTAACATCTCTCTACCACCTAGATTCAACTATCAAGCAGAAGTCATTTACAGTTTTGAACAGAAATGGCATAAAATTGGCTTATTTTTCACAGCAGGAGCTGTAGGTAAGTTTTAAGGAACTGACACACGAAAGCACAGGACCCAAAAGCTGAATTGTCTGGAAATCCGGAGCAGCTCATGCTAAACAGGACTAAACCCATATGTACAGAAGTACTTAGCTCTAGGGGTCAAGAACCTCAAAACCCCAAATCTTATCTCGTCATTAATATTTATTGTGCTATGTGAGCTTTAGAATTTTAGCCTTCAAGTATCTGAAAGTTTACTTGGAACAGAAGGTCTTTCTTTCTTAGTGGGAACATCTTCATTGAAAAAAAAATAGTGGGCAATTTTCTATCCAATAATATTCAATCCCACCACATATATTTTTAAATTTTTGTTTGTTTATAATCTCACCTCTGCCCATAGAGAATTTGAAGCAGATTTTAAGAAAAGACATGTAATAAAAGTAAAAAAGAAATGCAACATCAGAACCAAGGAAAAGATTATAAAGATTTGTTGGTGATAAAGGTCTGCATGACTAACATGATTATGTTTGCTTATATTTGGATCTAAAGTTTCCGGCAGTGAAATCAAAATGGGAAACATAGTTATGTGTCCATATTAAAGAGGAGGAAAAATTTAACTTTCTCAGAAGCAAGGATCATGCTTGAAACGTATATGTAGGACGCTATTTCCTCAAAAAATGTATGGCCAACACACACATAAATTTTATTTTAAACTTTCTGAAATATCTTCTAACAAACAGGATGACATAATAAAAAACGCTGTTGTGAATACGATTCCAGGGAAGATGTCAAGCGCTCTCCAGAGTAAGTTTATAGTCAGTTCTGGATACAGTGGGGGTGCAAATAGCAGGATCTTCCTCAAGATGAGAGAATGATAGAGAACCCCACATTTGATCTCCCTGATCTGAACTAATTTTTCCTAATTATGGACTCTTCTGGTGGTCTAAAGTAATCCAGGTGTGGAGTTAAAAGTATTTAAGGAATGATTGAAAGCTTCCCTGAACCTGACTTTTGAAAAGAGCCCAGACTGCTATCATGTTGCATTGCTGTTGGGGTTCAAAGCATATGCATCTCTAAAACAGGTGCCCAAACTTTTTGCTATTGAGCCAGATTGATCTTAATTACTGTTCTAACTAGATTAGAAGAAATCTGACTACCGTACAAAGAAGAGGCACCTAGAAGCAAAGGTAGCAGTTTCTTCCAGATAAGGCCCGCAAAACGTTGCAAGTTTTGTGGGTTGACATTAATCAACTATTTCAGTTGTAACAGTTCACCGTGGCAGAAAGATAACATGGAAGATCACACGACCCAACTAAAAAAGTACCTTATCTGGAATCCAGTGAGTTTTCTTTTTCCTTTTAATTCACAGTGTATGTTATTAGTTTCTGATGGACTTTAAGTTTATAAATTTATTGTTGGACTACTTTCTCTTTTCTGACTCTTCTGTTTCCAATGTTAATTGTATTGATAGTTCTGGATTTACATTCTTTTCATGGTGTAGATGTCTGGGACAGAAAAGCACTAATTAATTCATGTCTAGGAAGAAAAATGCATTTATTTATGTCTAAATGAAAAACAAAAGAGCAACTCTTTCTTTCACAAATAAATTCATCACTTGGTGACAATACAAGATGTTCTTGCTTGATTTAGATTCTAGGTCTTGAAAGAAAATATTGAATAATAAGTGGCTCAGGTTATGGAGGAATATTGAAAACAAAACTTCCTTAAAGCTTCTATTGACAGGAAGGTGACTTCTCTAAATTTCACTGGGAAGATTCCCTCTTGCTGAATGTCAATGAAGCTTCTGTTCCTGTGCCCTTGCAAACAAATAAAGACAGCAGGATCCTTTCTGCACCCAGGCCAGGTAAAGGACTCAGAGGACCTCTGAGAAAGAGCTGTGTGTCTATGAAAGTGAAAGAATGGATGAAACTATCATATTTTATAACTTCAGTTAAACAAGCACTAACACCAACACAACTTGCCTACCCAGAAACATGTGGTTCCTGGACAAATGAGCACCCAAAGATTTTTTTTTTTTTAATAAATGAATAAAATGGCTATTTTCAGCATAATTTCAGCTAAAAAAAAAAAAAATTTAACCTTAAGAAAACACTGTGTCTCTCTCGTTAAGTCTATTTCCTTTTTTACTTTACTTTTGCTTTCCTCCACACAGCTGAATTTTTCTCAGTACCCTTTCTCTCTCCTTGGTTCACCTAAGAAGTAAAAGAATTGAGATGGGCGGCCAACAGGTAAAACAATCTGACAATTTTTGCCTAAAATCTTACAGATATGGTTTCAAGCCACTGTTCTACCATAAACTTGTGATCACTTTGAACAAGTTATTTTTTTTACCTTGTGGGCCTCGATTTCCTTCACTCTAAAGGAAGATTAACACCTACTGTGGGGAGAATCAGGTAACACAATCAAACGGCCTAATGCCTAGTAGGTGCTAAATACATAGTATTATCATTAGCTTTATTTTTCTATTAATGCACTTCCTACTTCTGGTAATTAATGAGTCAATAGTGTCTAAATGAAGTTGCCCTCCAAGGGACAAAAATTTTAACTTCTAGGGGCGCCTGGGTGGCTCAGTCATTAAGCGTCTGCCTTCAGCTCAGGCGTGATCTCAGAGTCCTGGGATCAAGCCCCATATCGGGCTCCCTGCTCCGCTGGGAAGCCTGCTTCTTCCTCTCCCACTCCCCTGGCTTATGTTCCCTCTCTCACTAGCTGTCTTTCTCTCTGTCAAATAAATAAATAAAATCTTTAAAAAAAAATTTTTTTTTTAACTTCTAAGGATAAGTTTCAACCAGTCTCTCTTGTTCTCATAGAATTCATGAGGGGATTCTAAAAGCATATTCAAGATCCTAGTTCTTATCACATATACTCCTTTCCAGAAACAAATTTATACCATGAGATTGAAGGAGCAGCTAGATATGTTTGAGGGCAGGGGGCAGGAACAATAGAGAGGCACAAGGAATGTGAAAGACAATTTACTAAGCTCCCTCCTCGCCTGCATTTCATCTTACCCTTTGCTGTCTATAGACTATTCATCAGCATTACCATGCACTGAAATCTCCTTTGAAATTTTAATCAATTTAACATTGGTGTATCTATAGATTAGATGAAATAACTTTTGCTGTCTCTTCAAGCACCTTTGTCATATGAATGGCTTACAGCTCTCATATTTCTCAATATGAATTTCTAGATATCCTTCTATTTCAATCTTGTTTTCAAAGGACAAGGTGGAAGATGACAATGGTAATGAAGATTAACTGAAAGACTAATTATTTAGTCACTGGTGGGGGGATGAGGCATACAGCTAAATCTTTCTGTCACGAATATTCATAACTAGTTCAGTTTAAATGCCAGATTTATGAGAGCAAGTGATCCATCTCTATCATGCACCGGATGCTTTATTTAAGGTAGGTTCAGATGAATCTTAATTTTTCATGCAAAGCTATTCCCTGTATATCAGTCCTAAAACATTGCTCTCTTTCTACTTCCCTGTGTGTTATGTCCTACTTATATTTAACCACAGACATTTCGATTGAGTCTTAAAGGATTACTATATATTAGGAATCTCTGTATTTTTTCAACATTCACAAAACAGTTGGGTTTTTTTTTCTTTTTAACCTGACAACAGCCCATATGATTGGTGACGAGTTTGTGTGCCATAAACCCAACAAGAAGAGATTGCTAATTAGTAGATTTAATTGCATAAAGAAGGTATTTTATCTTATACATACTAACATTTTGATATTATGAATATTTCAACTGTAGCATATATTTAGTATTAAATTAACACATGCTTTAAAAGCCAAGTTGGCCAAACTAAGTTAATGTCATAACTAATGTAAAGAAGCCTTACTTGTAAACATGTCCTTTGTCAAGTGTGTATAATTATAAACTGTGCCCAATTAAAATGATGAACACATCAATTGAGAAGAGTTTTTCTTCCTATGCTTAGATGATGATTTTTTTCCCATCTCAGTTAATAAAAACAATCAACGAAAATGATTCAAGGAAATACCTGGTTATATGTAAATAAAAAATGAAAACTTAAGAGTTGAATATTTGAGGGGAAATATCTGTTGCTTCAATATGCATTCCAGACCGTCATGTTCCCTGAAGCTATGAACTTGCCAGCAATTACAGATAGGAAGCATTGCTCTTGGTCAATATATATTGAGAACTCCATGCAAAAATCAGTATTTTGACCTTTCCCTTCACTTGATTTTGAAGGACTGCCTTAATCATAAAACAGAGTATCTGACAAATAATTCTAACAAATATTTTTTTTCAGGTAATTTGTTCTTAAATCAAGGAGAAAGATCTCTAATCTCATATTTAATTAGTGCTCATCAAACACAATCCAAAGTCTATAATCATGTCACGATGAAGTTTGGGATACTTGTCTAGTTACTAAAAGTTGCTGGTGGTATTTTTATTAATTGTAATGACAAGCAAAAGAATTCATGGTTCTGCATAGTGTGTAAATCTCCCTAGGCCAAAGAAAGTATCTCTGTGTAGGATTGCAATCTGCTAAAAACTAGGAGTCTCTGAAAAACTGTTACTCCAATTCACTGTGACATGCCTGTTCTTGAGCAAGTCTTGAGACCCAAGAAATAGTAATCCCAGTTAACGCCGAAGAAGAAATATTTGCAATAAGACAAGATTTTTATTTTTTGGCTACCTCTTCCCTCACCCTTTACTTAATGCCTTCAAGTTTCTTTATGATCTCTGACTGTTCCCAGTGAATCAGCTCTCCTTCATGACTCTAAAGAGTCTTCCCAGGTCTTCCCCACTTCTGGACATAGCATTGTTTTCCTCCTCCTTGGCTTGTGGCAACCATTTACATGGATAATTGACCACAATGCTTTTTCCTAGTGAGCCTCCACATGGCTTTAAGAATTTTTCTCAAACTTGTACTCTAAATGATATCACTATTAAAAAAGAATCAGCATTGGAAGATGAAATGCATATCCTTCCTTTGCCCACACCAAACTGTCGTGGGGATGTTAGACAGGTGGAGGGGTTCAGAGCATGCAGTCGTTGGTGCTCTTACTATCTTTCAGAGAGGTTGGGTGCTTGCTTACAGATAAAGTTCACCTGAACACATGTTGCTTAAACATTCCAAATCTTTTATGGAGTGTGGAGGGAGAGGGATGGGGAGGAATGAAGGAAGACCTTTTTGGAAAGATTTTGCTTTGGGGTTTTAGGTGGGTTTCCTATTGTTGCTGTAGCACATTAATAGGCACTTTGTGACTGCACACAATGCAAAATGTTTTCTTACAGTTCTGGAGGTCGGAAGTCGGAAATGAATTTCATGGGACTAAAATCAAACTTGGCATGATTGTGCTCCTTTTGGAGGCTTTAGGGCATAATCTGTCTCCATGCCTTTTCTAGCTTCTAGAGACTGCTTGTATTCCTTGCCTTATCATTCTTTTCCTCCATCTTCAAAGCCAGCAAAGGTTGGTTGAGTTTTCACATCCAGTCACTCTGAGTCTCCTGCCTCCCTCTTTCACTTATAAGGACCCTTATGATTACGTTGGACTCATGGGGATAATCCAGGATAATCTGTCCAAGATCCTGAATTTAATCACATCTACAAAGTCCCTGTTTACTACATAAGGTAAAATGTTCACAAGTTCTGGTAATTAGGCTAAGGACATCTTTGAGGAGCTCTTATCCTTCCTACCACAGTCTACATCTACACGGCAAGAAAAGACATAAACTAGGGCGCAGAGATTTAAATACCTGGGGTGGAAGGGTTGTACTTCCTTAACTACCTCTGCCTCTGGTCATTTTTCTAGGAATGTAGCATATTGTTATAATCGAGAGTAGAAGGGAGGGTAAACCATGCCTGGGTTGAACCAAATCCTGTCTACTAATGTAGTGATCATGTGTCCCTAAGGGGCACTCACTGATACTGAGTCTCAGTATTTACACCTGGAAAGGGGATGATAAAAAAATAAAAGAGGGGGAGGGGCTTATCTTAAGGGATTCTTTTGAAGCTTACATGCAAGTCCATCCAAAGCACTTAGTACAACCCTTGAAATATAGTAACTCTTGCTCCATCTTTCTTGGACCGGTCCCTTAACATATAGCCTATTCCAACAAACTGCTGCTAAATCAATGTTGTATGAATGATCTTGCCAATGATGTCACTACTGGATTTAAATAATGATGCAGTTTCCTTTGACTCTTCACTGTAGAGCACAGGAAAGAGCTGAGAATGCTTCAACTTTACCACTTGGGCCATCACTGCAAACTCCAGGCAGTGAACAGAACCACGTATTTAACTCTATTCTAGTCACCGGCCATCTGGTAAACTAAACAGGAGGTCAGAGATACTTCTGCATCAGCCTGACATCTTAATGGAGTTAAACTTTATGTTTTTAAGATGTACTAAAACATTGGTAACTGAGATGCAGTCTTCATATTATTACTTGAGACCTTATTAAAGCTTTTTTCATTATAGGTAGCATTAGCCAGTCAATATTCATTTAGCTAGCTAAAGCTTTTAGAGTTCATGCTTCAGTTTCTTTCAAGATGACATTTTTTATGTGACATCCTGTTCCAGGAAGAAATTTTTGTTTTGACATGTACAATTAATATTTAAAAACTGGATGGAATAAAATTAGCACCTCGATGGCACCAAGGCAAAGCAAATCAGGAGAGGGGAAAAAGAACATCTTGCTTGTCCCTAGACAGGCTAGAGATTAGCTCTAGTCTGGTGACTTCTCAAATTGAAAAAATTTTCTAACTTTCTTAATCTAAGCTTTAATATATGCAATTGCATTAGAGCATTTTAGAACAGATAACCAGATCTAATTTTGCTTCATGTTTTACTCGCAAGTCTTAAATGCCAGCCTAAGGAACCAAAAAGGGCATGGTTTTGGAGGGCAGTAAGGGCAGTATATCAAACGATTATATGGAACTACTCTATGGGATAAAAATAATGGAGTTTCTAGAGCAGACCTGGATGAAATCCAAATACATCAATGTCTATACGTCCTGTTGTACTTCACTGTGTTTTATCTCTATCTTTCGGCAAATCAAAACTGCATTGTGTTCAGATAGTACATGTTTATTTCCCTAGAATTTTAACTCTTGGGATTATTTTAGGGTTCTCAGTTTCTGCAAATGCTACCAGTAATTCAAATTAATTTCATTTCACTCCAAAAAAAAAAAATCATCAAAAAATAAGAAGAAATGTCTCAGAGACAAGAAACTATGTTGTGTTGCTTCAAGGCTTTCACAGAGAGAAAAAAAAAATACTCCATTTTTCATTCTGCAATAAAAACAGAAAATTTCCTCAATATTTTCCAGAATTGGAAATTAAATTTAGCAGCTCTTTGTCCAAATGATTTTATTGATAGTGCACCAATATAAAAAAAAATATTTAAAATATTTCTTTTTAACATTCATCTGATACAAGAGACAAAAACCCACGCTGTTGTTTTGGGTTGATACACTGGTAGCTTTTCTCAAGAATTTAAGTGGTGATGTTCTTGATAACTCTACAGTGCTGGTTGTTGAAAATTCTTACTATCTAAATAAACATGTTAAATTCCAGCCACTGAATATGAATCTGAATTCCCAGAAATCAAATCTATCCAAATAACTTTCAAATTGATTGTATTTGACCCCGGTGATTCTGATTTTGTAGGACTAATGAAAATATGATTAAAATGGAAAATCTAACATATATAAGCTACTGGAAAATACAAGTTAAATATAAGTAGATTGAACTAAGATTACTCATATTGGAAAAGATCACTAGTTACTGGAAATTTAAAAAAGGGTTTTTTTTTTCACTAGAAAGGACTAAAATTATGTTGAAATTATTTGTGTAAATAATTATATATTATTAATAGATCAATTACACATACATATTTTTGAGAATTTGACTAAATTAGGAAGTATATAGCTAAGAGTCGTTTAGGGAAACTGTGTCGTCACCTACTGAAAAATAATTAATTGAGGTCTATGCACCAAAGGCCAGAGATGGCACACACAGGGCAAGGGTACTACATGTGTTCTTCCTACTAAGTAGGAAAAAAAAAATCTCATTGGTCGTGGAACTTTTTTCTACTATTTTCTGTTTTCCAGGCAACTATTGCTCATCTATTATATGTGAGATGAAAATTATTTCTCATCTCTGAAATCAATTATCCCAAAAACAATCACCACCAAACCAACTGTTTTTCTATTAATATCTGGGCATTCACTTTGGATTGCTGCCAGTAAACAGAAATGTTATAGAGACAGAAAGCTAAGAGCTCTGCCTGACGGAAACTTACATGACAATTTGGAGAGAAAGACCAATTAATCAATAAACAAAATACAGATCTTATTAGATTGTGATATATATAAGGGAGAAAAAGCAGAGAAAGGACTTCTGGCTTCATCTCTAAATGAAATGAAATAAAGAGT
Organism: Ursus americanus; assembly: GCF_024610735.1. NCBI lineage: Eukaryota > Metazoa > Chordata > Mammalia > Carnivora > Ursidae > Ursus > Ursus americanus. The sequence continues at coordinate 16,910,797 of NC_142131.1, read as the reverse complement.
TTAGAAGTGGTCAGCCCATTGTCACACCAAGAAGAGGCTGGACAAACTGAACATTAATGACTTTTTTGACCCATCAGAGAACTGACAGCATAAGGCAAACTGTCACCTTGAAATCAGTTTGGAAAGGTGCTTCCAGAGAGAGAGCAGAGGAGAGGTGCTAATGTAAAACAGAAGTCAGTGAACCCCTACACTAGAAAAAACACTTAAATAATAATTTGGGGGGCACCTTGGTGGCTCAGTTCCTTAAGTGTCTGCCTTTGGCTGGGGTCATGATCAGCAGGGAGTCTGCTTCTCCTTCTTCCTCTGCCCTCTCCTCTTCTTGTGCATGCTCTCTCTCACACACACACACTCTCAAATAAGTAAATAAATTCTTTAAAATAATAATAATTTTGACAAATGGATGGATTCCTTGGTGGCTCTGGCAGGGGAAGAACAGTAACCCTTGTGAAATATATCCAGAGCTTTCTCCATAACAAAGGCCTGCTATCCAGAAAAGGGTTACTGCCAGCACTCAAATGCAAAGCCTTGTCCCAGCAGTGGGAAGAGAATTCATCCTCACTCCATCCTCTCTAGCCTTTGTATCCAACCTCAGAAGGAGAAAACATTTGTCACAAGAGGCAGGGCTTCATGGAAATAGGTGGTGGGCACTGCAGCCAGGGGAGAGTATAGAGGACAGGAGAGGGATAGTTATGCCACTGCAGAAACATCTGGAAAGGATGCATCCCCCAAACACAAGCCCAGGAAAACACTGCAATTTAATCTAAAGAATATAAAAGACTCTGCTCTCCCACATCTTAGAACCACACCAACAGGGCTTGAGTATAATCATAATGGATTACAGCTAAAGGAGCAGCAGGTTACAGACTATACCTGAGGAACCAAGGGAAGCCCCAAAGCAGAGGGGAGACAAATACAAGGATACTGTAGGAATTTGAAGACTTCAGTACTTACAGCTGCAGCACAAATTAAACAGGAGAACTCCTAGACAGATTATCATAATACTCACACCTTACTTCCCTCAGTTCCAACATTCTAGCTCTCAAGAAAAATTGCAAGGCATGCTAAAAAGCAGGAAAAAAAAAAAAAAACCCACAGTTTAAAGAGAGAGAATAACCATCACAACCAGACTCAGATATGACATAGATGTTGGAATTATTGGACAAGGAATTTAAAATAACTATATTTAGTGGCACCTGGGTGGCTCAGTTGGTTAAACATCTGCCTTCGGCTCAGGTCCTGATCGTGGAGTCCCGGGATCAAGCCCCACGTTGGGTGCCCTGCTCAGTGGGGACTCTGCTTCTCCTTCTTCCTCTGCCCCTCCCCTCACTCCTGCTCTCTCTTTCAAAAAAATAAGTAAAATCCTTACAAAATAATAATAATGTTAATAATAAATTAAATTAACTATGTTTAATATGTTAAAGGCTCCAACAGAAATAAGGAGACAGCATGCAAGAGAGACAGGTTATATAACTAGAGAGAAGAACACTCTAAGGAAGAAACAAACAAACAAACAAACAAATGCTAGGAAAAGCCCACAATAACCAAAAGGAAAAATGCTTTTAACAGGCACAAGATGGCTGAGGGAAAAAAATCAGTGAACTTGAAGGTAGGTCAATAGAGACTTCCCAAAATGAAATGCAAGAGGAAAAAAAAGAATAAAAAAAAATCCAAGAACTGTGGTACAATTTCAAAACTTTAACATAATTATAATTGGAATACCAGCAACAGTAGAAAGAGAAAATAGAGAAGAAATATTTGAAATAATAATGGCTGAAAACTTCCCAAAATTCATGTAAATACAAAACCACAGATACACAAATCTTAGAGAACCCCCAGCAGAATAAAAATTCTATGCCCCAAAAATGCAAACCGAAGCATAGTATAGTCTTCAGAAAACCCCAAAGAAAATCTTGAAGGAAGCTTGAGGTACAGGTAGAATTCCTTATCTGTAGAACAAGGTTAAGAATTAAGTGACCTCATCAGAAACTATGTAAAGAACAAGAAAAGAGAGTCAAATATTTAAAATGTTGGGAAAAAACCCAACTAACCAATCTATAATTTTATATCCAGCCAAATCATCTTTCAAAATAGAGAAATAAAGATTTTCACAAACAGAACTGAGGGAATGTCTCACCGGAAGACCAAACTTATAAGAAAGATTGGAAGTTCTTCATGCTGAAGGAAAATTATATAGGTTTAAACTTGAATCTACATTTAAAAAGAAGAAAAGTAATGGAGAAGTAATAAATGAAGGTAATATGAAATCTTATTTTTCTTATTCTTAACTGATCTAAATAAAAACAAAACGAAACACCTGTTTGTCTAAAGTAATTATAGTAACAGTGTGTTGGGTAATCATAGGCTATGCGGAAGTGAAAAGCAGGACAGCAATGTACGACAGTAGAGGCTTTAAAGTTCTTGCCAGGTAATTCCAACATCTCTGTCATCTTTTCATTTGTATTTCTTGATTCCATTTTCCCATATGAATTGAGATTTCTATGGTTCTTCCTATGCCAAGTGATTTTTGTTGTTGTATTGTATTTGTTTTGTATTACCTATGAAACTTGGGATCTTATTTATATTCTATGAGAATGATTATTTTCTTTTGGCCTTCTATGGGCTGTATTTCCAATGTCTGTTCCATTTTCAAAGCTTCTGCAGTGGTGCCTTTTCTATCCTGCATTTGCATGGCCCAGGGGACGGCCTGGGACCTGACAAGAAATCTACTCTTAGCACAGTTCTCAAAGTATAGGGTATACTCATTAGGATCAAATTCATGTTTACATGGGTCAGGGACTCTCCCAAGAATTAATAAACAGATTTGTTGTTTTCCCTAGATAGTTCCTCTCTATAGTACCACTGGTACTTTTCAGTGGTATGGGGTTTTGCTTTCTTAGTCTCCCAGTAAGAAACTGTCCTCATCGGCGATTGCGATGCCTCCGAGGCCATGAGTCAGAAGGACAGAGGGAGGGTGACGAACATCAACAGTTGGGCACCACCCTCCTGGAGATGCAGCCTCACCAAAGGGAAAAGAAGTTTCCCCTGCCTCAGTTTTAGCTGCAGGATCAATTGGGTATGGAAGGCAACAGAAGAGAGAAAGAGGAGAGAGAGAAAAAAAAAATCAAGAGATTTCCCTCACTCTCTCTGAGCTTTAGGAGTTTCCTTTTCTGTTCCTCAAACCAGAACTAAAATGTTTTCGACCTTGATCTCCCTGAACCCTACAGCTCACTTCCGGGTTTCGGTTTGCATTATGTTCAGGCCGGTAGATACTGTAAGAAAAAAATGACAAACCCCATATAGTAGTTCTTCAAATTCTAGTGTTCTTCTCTTTTATGCCTGCTGATATTTATTTTTCAGTATTCTCAAATGCTACGCATGCAGTTTGGGGAGGTTTTATAGCTTCATTCAGTGAAAGGGAAAGTTTGGCCTGTGTTTACTCCATTTTTACTGGAACCGAAAGACCATCTTTTCCTTACTTAACACATTTCAGGACAATTTTAGGTCATCATTAAACTTTACTCTATTTTTTTTCTTAGATTTTTTTGAAGTTGTGGGGGCATTTAGACTGACTTTGTTCGGGAAGGAGTAATTTAGAAGGATGAGGTTTAACCTGATGGCATATATTTTTTTTTTTAAAGATTTTATTTATTTATTTGACAGAGATAGAGACAGCCAGCGAGAGAGGGAACACAAGCAGGGGGAGTGGGAGGGGAGGAAGCAGGCTCCTAGCGGAGGAGCCTGATGTGGGGCTCGATCCCACAACGCCGGGATCACGCCCTGAGCCGAAGGCAGACGCTTAACCGCTGTGCCACCCAGGCGCCCCTGATGGCATATTTAAAGCTTCACACCAATCTGATTAAGCAACGTGGAATATTTTCTATGATAGATTCTGTCTCCTCGGTTCCTCAACCCCAAAGACTGCCCTCTTTCACATGATCTATTTCCATGTACATTGTGGAGCCTTCAAAAATGAATGCTGGAAAGAGGAAACTTCATCAGTTCTAATCTCAAAACAATTCTACCCTTTTTTTAAAAAGAATAAAAAGAAAACTACTTTACTTCTCTTTCCTCTCAAGGGTTATCATTATTTGTTTTTAATTATTTTCCTTTGTGTCAAATTTGAAGTAAATTTTAGAGATGTTTCTCTGCATAAAAGAGAATTGAGGTAGGCACTAACCAAAACTAAAGAAGTCATTAGGGCCAGCACCTGATGATATGATTTTTACTCCTATCAGAAAACAAACATATTAGACTGAGAAATCCATTAGAAACTTCAATTCCAAAGATTTAATCCATTGTCATCCTTTTTTATATATCTTGAATTCATACATCACAGCTCTTATTTTTGTGTGTGAATTTTTTTGATTACAGGAAACTAGATTTTCAAAGGGCTGCATGATGTGACCAATATGGTACAGATATTAATAAAAGTGAAACCAGATTTGAGAGCACTTAACACCAGGGGCACAAATCTTTTCACACAACATGGTGTCTCTTAGAAGTTCAGGTGCAGGGGAACTTACTTGTATCATTAGTGTAAAATTGTTCAGCAACGTTTCTCCTATGAATAAAATGAGGACTAGACATTTATCTTCATGATTTTGATTAGATGTTGGATTTTCTTAGGGAATCAAATATATATGTAGAAAAAAATGATATGGTGTGCCTGACTCAGGGAAATGCTAACAACTCAGGTTTAATCAATAAATACATTAAGGTGTCTACTGATCCTGCAACAAATTCCATACATAAAGTTGCCCGACAAATTCATTAGAGGAGTTAAATGAGAGTATTCCTTCTAATTTGTTTTCATATTTAATTATCCATTTATTCTTTTGATTCATAGGCAGTAATTTTATACTGTTGATTCCCTCTTGACCTTGTGCTTGTAACTGAATCTGGAGATCTGGCTTGTGGCCCAGGAATATGTAGAAAATTGTTTATACTCGCAGCAAGCTGCCTTGAGGTGCACTGCTTTGATTTAACGTTACAACTGTACTAAAAGTAGCAGAGCTTTTCCCATGTACTCTCTATTCTGTTCAAATCCCTTGTCATTATAACAGATGTTTGGATTATTGTTCTGTAAACTATGTCAGAATTTCAATCTCTAGTATCTGTTTATTATTCTCCAAGGGCGATATTACAAATGTTCCCATGCACAGTTAATACTTCTAAAACAGTCTGTCTTCTTTCCCATTAAAAAAAAAGTCTTGCCAGAAAGTTTTGGTTAATCAGAGGAAATATACCTAATTTGAGGAGGAGTGTCTTAAGTGTATCTGAATAAATGATTCCAGCTAAAAACGGGCAACATTTCAGAAAGTATTCCAGTCATTAAAAAAAAAAAAATACTACAGCTTTTCTCTTAAGTCTTATGAGATACTGATTTTTTAAAAATTGATTTAAGTTTATGAATAGTTAAAATTGAAATCCCACAATTAAGTAATTTTATTCTGATATTGCTATATCATTTCATTTCTATTTTTGCCTGTGAAAGCCATATCTGCTGTTAACACTTCATGCTTTTGAAGTGTGCAATGTTAACAAAATAAAAGAATTATTGCAATAAAAGAATTTGAAGCTTAGCTACTCAGAAAGATATCAGAAATGTATGGGGAGAACACCACTGTTTAAAATTTGTACTTGAGTAGAAAATCTTACTACCTTAAAAAAAAAAAAACAGGGTATTGACAGCTTTTTAAAATACGCATGTAAAGCCTGAACTATTAGTTTCCTCCTGTAGTTTGAATGAGTTATGGCAGCTTTTACAAGGGCATGAAATAAGATTTCCTAAGGTGATGGTCCAATTGGATGTTGACGAAGAACAGTATCTTTGATATATCATTTGTTTCTCCTTTACATTTCTGTATTTTAATTCTTGCTCAAAAGAGAATTGGTATCTTCCAGATAGAGCCCATGTCAGATAAAGGAGCATTATGCCCGCTTATTACAAGAGACGTAAGCGCACTAATACTCCGAGGAATAATCTGTGTTTCTAGAGAACAGGCTTGTAGTGGGAGTAAGAAATGTTCCAGTGAAAACAATGTACTTCTCTTATTTACTTCACATACATTTTTATCTTTCATGTTATATCCAATTTTTAGTCCTTCTTTCTTTTCAATGTAAAAAATGGCATATAAAAACAGGAGAGGGGCACGAGCCTACTCTTTGGACATGATTTAGAAGGTGAGTGACAGAAATCTTCTGGGAAATACAAGGAGAAGGGAAGGGAGAGTTTAAGGAAAAGGGTCAATTAACTACTCCATCAGCCCCATCGAAAATGGTGCCGTAGCTTTTACTTCATTCATTCTGCCTTAGAGACTGGACACAGCTACACGGGGCGCAGAGTCTGCAGGAATACCAATGTGCATTACGTTTGCATTTAGGATTTTAAAAAACGAAGGGAAAAAAACCACACAAGGTCAGCTTCGGAAATGATGAATGCCTTTTTGCTGAAAGCTGTACTGAACGTCCTTGAGTTTAATCAAAACTATTTGTTTTTAGTCAGCTTTGCTGTTGTCTCTTTTACTCTTGTCCACTGATAGCTTGACATTAATGACATCATAAATCATGTGAAGTGGCGGCTTGGGTTTGGTAGCATTTCAAGTGTTTGTTGAGATGTCCTGGACTATCTGAGGAGCCGGTGCAAGGTTGGATGTCACGCTGCACTGCATCTTTCGTTTATGGCATGATTCGGTCAGTAAAAGCACAGAGTGCATTATTAGTATGATGGGCTTTCATTCAAGAACGTCTGGCTTTTCGTTAAATGCAGACTTCAGAAGGAGATGATTGCATAGGTGGGTTTATCTTTAATTCTGGTTCTTAAATATTTTAAGACCTGGTTTTCCAATCCCACATTAAAATAAAGACCTTGCCCTCTGTACTCGTCAATTTCTCTGGTCATTCATTGCTCCTAAAGTAAAGTGTAAGAGTCCATTTGCACGGTTCACATTTGCTCAGCGCACACTTAATTGAGACTTGAACAGTGCATACAGTTGAGCAACTCTATCACTTACACTTTTAAAAGGTTCTTGTTAAGCAGAAAGCATCATCTGGAAATGCATTGTTTGAAAAATGTCTAGCTTTTATCAGTTTTTTGTTTCAGAATGATTTCACTGGATTATTCTATGTTTTATAGCTTGTTATCTGTGTGACTGTTCTTAGAACATGCTTTTCATTACCATTGTACTCTACTGTTAAGAAAGAAAAGATTATTCTTTAACTATTATTTATTTAACGGCATTTTGTTATATATATATATATGTGTATATATATATATATGAAATCAGAATAGTATGTAAATCATTTACTTCCTTCTCAGGCCAATACATTAACAAGTTTAAGGGGATGCACTTTTATCATAAGGCAACTGGCAAAAAGAGATGTCTTTTCTTTAGTCATGGAGAAGGACATCATCTTGAAATGTGCATCGCATATTGCAAAAGAGTACTTTTCACAGTGTGGAGATAGTTCAGCCAAAACATAGAAACACTTGCCCAGATGTTAACAGAAAAGGCAGTTTTCACCTACATTCAAAGTGGATCAAAATTAGATCATTGCTACACAATCCCAGGACAAGAAACTGATTATATTGACATCAAACAAAATCAATCATTTGACAACTTGGATAATTTAATCCTTCGGTTTTAAACTGAACTTACAAGGGGGAAAAAAACATGTTATGTATAGATTTAAGTACAGATTCCTGAAACTATCTCCCTAGGTATTTATGATCTATTTTTATAGGATGCTAAGAAGTTTTTTCTTCATATATGCACTAAGTTTAAAAAAATATTTATGTGGAAATGATATAACTTGATATAGTATTAAAAGATTTTTTCTTCTCCTCAATAAGATGTATTGACAACATAAATGGGTTTGAACAACATTTGGTTCTTGCTTCAAATAAGACTGGCCCCTGTTGTAAAGAAGGATTTCTTTCTTCAGGACTCAAATGGTACAAATAATGATCACAGGTGAGCTCAATGCAATTAGAGCAATAGAGTTCAATTCATTGGGACTTATACCTCAGCTCTAGAGGTTTCTTGCCTAAGGGAATGTTAATATGAATTTTTAGACTACTGCCCAATTTCAAGAAATGTTCAAAATATTGTTATGCAGTTTCACAGTGTCTCTCGCTGTACTATGTGGAAAATGCGCATGGAGGAGAGAAGTAATTTACATACCCTTTGCCACTAAAACTTACCCTACCTCCTTTTCTACACATCTGTCTCCCAAAAAACTGGCAAAGCTTTTTTTTTTTTCTCTCATTGAGTACTTAATAGTCTTCACTTTCTTCAGATCTATACATGATAGCATTGGAAAGACATTAATTTTCTGCAGACCCTAACTATGTGAGATAGATAGATAGATAGATAGATAGATAGATAGATAGATAGATGAATGAATGAACTAGATTTTCTTCTGATCTGGTCTACTTATCCTAATTTAGATACAGCAAATAATTATGGTTAGCCTAGGAACAGAGAGAATAAATATTAGCTTGCTTCAAAAAAGAGAGTGCACATCCTGAGTCAGACACACCAGGTTTAGGTCTCCTGGCACGCAGAGAGAAGCCATTCACGTGACTGGCCCCGAGAAAGTGACCTCAGACTCCCGAGTGTACAATTTTCAGTTTTCTGCATCTACCGATCTTTACAACATTTCTAACACAATGAATATATACTTAGCAGATTTCCTTTTCCCTATTAACGAAAATAACATTATTCATTTGTGGGCAAATAATGCCTTCCTAGTAAAACAAGGAAAATGTTTGCCCTTCTATTAATGAAGAGCAACAGCAAGCTGATTGATTACTTTTGTTTACTTCAGGGTTGGTTCTAAAGAATTTTGCTTTCCAAACCTTAACAAGAAAAAATTGGCAGAACTGCTTGAATAGCTACCTCTTACAGAACCACTACCCTGTGGCACATGGAAGCACGTGCTTGTTTACACACCTCCTTACACACCCTCGTACACGTCCATGTTTACCCAGACACACAATTATGCTAAGAGCAAGTAATATTACTGTGCTGGATTAAAAGTTTCATTCATCCTGAAGATTTTCATTTTAATTTAAGCTCCTAATGAAGGCCTGATGAAAAACAATCAGCTCTGAGTCTATTCCAGGATGAACCAAACTCCAGGTCATGTATAAATAGTGGATGATGGTAATTACAGCAAAGGATCCGAGGTACTATTTATTTCTAACTAACAGACAGCACCTGCCAGTATTCGTACATCAACTTGTTATTAAAGTCCTCTGTCTGCTGAGCTGACTTATTTTACAACTAATTGTCTTTTACAAGTAATCATGAAGTATGTATGAAGTTTGGTAAGTAAAATCATCTAATTTGGCAAGGGACATATTAAAATGAAAGAATTTGTGTCAGAAAATATACTACAGCAGCTTGTTTTCATGATTGTCAAATGCAATTTCATAAATACACCGCCATAAACATCTTCTGATTAACTTTTTTCTTATGATGAGATTTTTAGAGAAATGCATCCTCAAAATGTTTAAAAAGTGCTTAAGGAAGGGGAGAGACCCTATTCTTTGAGTTATTACTCCACAATGACAGTGCAGATTAAGGGGAGCTAACATAGGCAGAGGTCATTCAAAGGCAATCTTCAGGGCACACGGGTGGCCCAGTGGGTTAAGCATCTGCCTTCGGCTCAGATCATGATCTTGGGGTCCCGGGATCCAGCCCTGCATCGGGCTCCCTGGTAAGCTGGGAGTCTGCTTCTCCTCAGCTCCTCACCCCGCTCGTGCTCTCTCTCGCTCTTTCTCTCTCTCAAATAAATAAAATAATCTTTAAAAGGGGGGGGGCATTCTTCATGTATAGTTACTCAAGTAAACCAAGTCCGAGAAACTCACTGCCATTCTTTAAGAGAAACAAAGGTGAATCTGGCAGATAATTAGCATTTAAATGTATTCCATAGAAAAATTCTCCTCAATCAGAACTTTCTCCCTATTGTGTTTCTACCATAATTTTATTTGAGCTCAAACTTATTCCTCAAAACTAAACACTGAATACTAAATCTGGTCTGTAAGCAACTGGTGGAAACCAAGCAAGGATTGCTATATTGCTTTGGATATTCATAGAAAGCAGGTCTGCCACATATGGTAGAACAGGTTGTTCACTGTACAAGATCATCTTACAATAAGCGTAAGAGGGCATGAAATCTAGCTCCTACTCCATGTACCCTGGCAAGACGTTTCTCTATTTTAGATAAAGGCAGAAGTTCACCAAGTTGGACATCCAGGGGTCTGTATTTGTCTAGAGGGGGTGACTTTTTTCTATTTCACATATGGTACCTATGGATTATCAGAGGCCTTTGTGGAAAGATCTCTGTTTCATTAGATAAAAAAATAAAAATAAAAAAGAGTTACATCCAATCTCAAAAGTGAGTTTAAACTTGTTTTAGGTAAGAGAAAGCCTGACCTTTAAATTACATAAAACTAGGAAATTTTGGAAGGAAGTCAGGAATGCCTGACTTGTAATGATGAGACAAAGCCACTTCCCCTTACTGAACCCTCTTAACTGAAATGTTTTTTTACTATTTTGCAACTATTTGCCTTTTTATGGTAATCCCTCTCCCATTATATTTAAATTCCTTCCAAACTTTCACGTATAAATGAGCGACCAGCAGCTTATCCACATCCACACATGGGCTATTGATACGAAGGCACACACTTCTCTCGTATTCACAAAGATTAAAAACGAAACTGAACTATGAAAACCTCTGTAGGAGAAGAGAATTTCTAGAATGTGCCAAAATTTTCAAAGTGAGGCATTTAGGGACATTCTTTGCCTACTTCCTTAGGTTATTGATGTGTTAGTGCTAATCTTGCACCAGGTCAGGGTTAACTCCAGAGAATAAGCTCTGAGCTCTGTAATATCTTTGTGGTACTTGTCAATAACAGTGTGGCTGTCACTGATTCTGGTTTCCCAGTCTCAAGCTCCAGTAGCGTTTTCTGTAATAAATACGGTAAAATAAACACGGGGAGTTTCCAGGCCCTGTATAAAATGCTTTTTTAAAGTTAATTAAATTTTTATTGACCACCTATTATGTAAAGACATTTGGAGTAAAAAAGGTTTTCTTGGGAGTCGATTTTATGATTCACCTCTCTTTCCCCATCACACGAAGAGATGTCTAACGTCAACATACTTAGTTTCAGCTGTATCTTCTTGTGATAACCTCTTACACACAATGAGACAGTCATAGGAATTTTTTTTTTCTATTGGAAACATATTGGATATTTGAAAAACACCTTTAAGAACATGGAAACCTTTTACGTCCTTGCTTATCTTGAGAGTGCTAGTGAATAACAGAAAATCGCGAGAGGTATATGGCGTATGGACTCCAAAGCAGTATGGTACTATAAAAGCATGGAACCCTGCTGGCATGTGTAATTTAATGTGCACCATGCCTCCCCTAATTCAATCAGGTCTCTACATCCCTTCTTTTATATTCCAATTGGATTTCATGTGCTAAAGCCATCAAGATTTTCAGGATGAAATGAATGCTTGTATTAATCCTGCAATTTCCATTTAAAACACAGCATCGATTTGATTAATAAGGTTTGATGCTGAATAATTATATGGCAAATATGTAGGCTATAGGAAAACCACAGATGTGACCACCAGCAAAAGCCTTGTGGGAGAAGGAGGTCAAAGGGAAGCAATGGCCATGACTGAGGTGATGAATTCTTTGGCTTTTCTTTTATGCAATTAACAAGCAGGGCTTCTATTAATTCGCCACCTCCAGAGCCTTGACTGGTCAGATGTGTCTGGGTCAAGGGTCATAGGGGCAGAGTAGGGGTCAGCATCACAGCCGCCCTGAAACAAAATGGGAAAACTAAAGAAATCTAAATGATATGGCTGGGTATACATGCTGTAGTATGGAAGGGATAGGAGGAAGTGCATCTCCCCAATGTTAAGATTGCCGTTTTAGAATAATAAAAATGTTCTCTGCGCATTTAATTCAAAGTGATCAATCTAAGGTGCAGTGGCTGAGCATCCAATAAAAGAAAATCAATGTGGTCTCTACAAGGGAAGACAAACAATGCTCGCTTTTACTAAAGGGATTATAGGTTAACATTTATTCAGTGTATTGTAATCTGATGTCAAGTGGTATAAAATCAAGCCAACAATCCATTACCACCCGTTATAGGCTAGGTGCTGATCTCATGCAAATTGACTTTTCATAGAACTTATTAAATCATTTCTGTGTTCTAGCTATGAAACATTTTTCCATAGTGGCTGAATTCAGTAAATTTAATTTCACATCTCAAATGAAAGTATATCAAAAAGACAAATAGTTGTCACTTCAAAATGAAGATTTTTTCACAACCTTCTTATGCTTCTGGTCATTAACTATATAAAATACTTATTACATTACATTTTTATGAAAACAAACTAAAGAATTCGGGCATGATACTGGACCTGAATTACTTTCCTCCCAAATCCTTTTATTTCACCACTGCAAATGTCACTGTACAAATTCATCAATTTTATAATGCTTTGAGATAAATTGTGCTGCATTTCCAAATTCTGATAGGATTTAGTTTTCTCTAGAATTTAAGAGAATAATTCATGTTATCAGTCCTATATGTGTTCTTAATTTTGAGTAATTTTCTATAAAATTAATACTGTACACATTGTGAGAACAGGGTATTTTAATAATAAGCCTCATAAAGTGTATTATATAGGTCCACAATTTTGGAATTAATAATTGTTGAAATTCTAAGCATCTTAAATAGAGGTAACCTAATTCATTAGTGTACTGGTCTACTGTTTCCACTATTTGCTTGGGCAATAAGGATTTACAGTGATTACTGTGCCTTCCCTCTAGAAAACGGGGTGAGCTTTTGAAGTATTAGAAGAAGTTAGTGATCTTTCATTAAACATAATAAAAAATGGCTAGCAAACCTGTCAAAGTTAGCATTTCTTCTAAAGCAACTGTGCTTATTGTTAGAATTGGGGCCACTTTTAAGTGTGAGGAAAATCATTACCACATGTCTGAAAATATGGGTGATATTTTGCAGATAGCATTACTCTGCAGCCTGGTGCTACTTCCAAACATTTCAGAATTACTTGGTAGTAGAAAGGGAAATTGAATTTGACACTATTTTTATTATAAAAGCTAAGTTTAGTTTTACCACCCTTGCTTTGATGAAACCTTTTAACTTTTTATTTGTTGGGAAGCAGAAGTTTGCCTATTCTGTATGCAAGTCATAAAGAAATGTAAAACCTATTATTTTAAAGCTTATCCACAAAACCTAATACATACATAGATAGATATGTATTATATACACACATATGTAAAATACATTACTGTATTATTAAACTATACATATATTAGTATTTTTAAGATTAAGATTAAAGAAATTTGTCAATTTTATCACAAGAATGCCTTCCATTATTATCTTTCTTAAATACTGTGATTTTTTTCCCTGATATTTAGACTAAAATATTTGGTCAAATTTATCGCATTTACCTGAAGCACTCTGAACTGACCAAACTGAAATCTTAAAATCTAACAATGACCGTGTAACATAGTGTGAACTGACAGGATATTTTTGTTCAAATGTTGAATTAACCCTAAAACAACAGAGTCTTTGTATTCAAAATTAAATTGAAAATAAAATGAAAGTCTGGCAAAATAGGTCGAGATATAGTTACTTATATTCAGACTATGAATTCTAAACCTGGATTCTCTCCAGGATGTGGATTTTACTAGGATTTTTCATGAGCCCTTAATTTCTTGTCGCATTTGTGTTAATAAAATAAGGTAGAAGCACTTGCTCATTCTACTGCGTGTAAGCTGCATTAGTTATCCTGCTTCTCATCTCGTGGAAAAAAAACAAAAACAAAAACCCACAAAGCTTTAAAAAAAAAAAAAAGAAAGAAAGAAAGAAAGAAAGAAAGAAAGAAAGAAAGAAAGAAAGAAAAGAAATAATCAGGTACCAAAAAAACAGAAGTGAGCCTTATGGAAAAAAAAATTGGTTTCTTTTCATTTTTATTTGTAAAAGATTAACTTGCTTTAGGGGATCTAAATAACACAAAATCATTTCACAACCAGAAACGAGGAAGAGATGAACTCTAGGCTAACAGCAATGGCAAAAATAATTTCAAACGGAAGGCAAAACCACTTCATTTGGTGCACAATGTCTGAATGCCTTCCACTGGACTTTAAATAAAAAATGGAAAACATTTTAGCAAATCTAGGGAAGCACGGAGTCTATGGCACTGAGAGGCATTTTTGATGTTTTTGCATTTTTGTGCAGGGAGAGCCATAAAAGGTTGCCAGTGGGGTATTGTAACACCACAGTTACGAGTGAATTTTAGATAGCTATAACCAGTTAAAGGTGATTGAATATCAAGGGTTGAGTAGTGCTTATTATACCTGCTGTTGGGAGACTTCAATTCATTATTGTAACAGAATGAGAACAGCATTGCCGCTGTCCAGGACATGCTTGCGGTATCGATTGGGCTTCTCCAAAGTCTTCTCTTAGGATGCAGAGTGCAGTCAAACATGCACAAACATCACTCAGTTCCCCTGATTCTGTCATGTGCTCCTTGTACCTCACACTAAAGCAGCCTTAAGACACAGGAAAATGCTTCTTTATTTGAAGGCAGACAGGGCTCTAAGCCTGACTCCAGGGGCTATGCAGATGTGGTGACCTTTCTTCCAGAGACCAGATTTCACACTCAAATTGTCATTAAAGCTTGATTTCCCCTAGAGGTTCCCAGTCAACTTGTGTGCTCTCTCCATTAGGGTTAAAAGTCAGAGTGGCACCATGCCCACTATGCATACTAAATAAAATGGAACATAAATAAAAGCAGGGAAGGACCCTCCCTCTGGAAGAAAGAGCTTCATCCACAAGCCAGCCAGGGGTAGTCAGGCCTGGTCAAAATCGCACAAATCCAGGATAAACACTTGGGCCAGAATTTCATAGGATCCTACGTCTCTAGCAATGTATCTCTCAACTAGGATATCATTCCCTCCTTTTAATTTTTGGAAGCAGTAACAACAACTGATCTAGCCTATGCAGATCTAGAAACTCTCCATCTTTCGCATACCCTCTGGCTGTATCCATAAGCTTAAGGTAATTAACCTGAGAGTTCTGGAACAAAACGTAAAAAAGGAAAGAAAGAAAATTTTTAAAAATCTATAGCCTATAACACAAAAATGAACTTGTTTGAGGCCTCTAATTATCAGAATGGCAGAGTAAGTGTCTACATCGATAGAATTCGTTTATAAAATAGTTTTGTTTCCCTGCCTACGTAGGTTGCCTGGGGACAAAATGGTCTTAAAAAATGCCACGATCTCTCAATCTCATCATGCAGCTCATTTTAAGCTTGTCTCATAAAAGAAATTTGGAAAGAAGAAATTTCTCTAATGTCCCAAATGAATCAGCCTAACGTTGCAGGGATGGGAGGTAGTGTTGACCCACCGATATGCTGTATTTGCCCCCACAGACCCATGCCAAGAATATGCTTTACCAAAGTAGAAGCCTTTCTGCTTCCTTAAGTACTTGTTGATCTGAAATGCCAATGCAAACAGCTCCATTTTCTCTTTAGAAGGGGGAGAGGTGGTGAGAACTGAAATTTTTCACAGAAACGTTTCTCAGGACTTCAGGCAATCCCAGGGTAGGGAACATGAGAACCAGGCAAGATAAATCCCAATCCTGTCAGACCTGTAGATTCAAATACCAGCAGCAGATCTGAAGCTGGAGTACACTCCAGCATCTAGACATGTGTTCTAGTCATAGTGTCTGGCATGATGATTTTAGTTTTCACCCACAGGTTCGGGGCAATGCTCTCATTTAAAATGCTGTTGTTGAGGTGCTGGGGTGGCTCAGTCAGTTAAACATCTGCCTTCAGCTCAGGTCATGATCCCAGCCCCCCACATAGGGCTCCTTGCTCAGCAGGGAGCCTGCTTCTTCCCTGCCTGCCGCAACCCCTGCTTGTGCTTGCTCTCACGAGCCTCTCTCTCGATCTGTGCCAAATAAATAAAACCTTTATTAAAAAAATAATAAAAATTAGGAAAAAAATGCTGTTTTGTATCTGAGTAAAGATGCAGAGTGTACGCCCGTGCATGTTGTAGGAAGACTGACATCGAAGATGTGAGTTCTAGCCCTGACTCCAATATTTATGGTGTAACCTTAAACAAGTCACTCACTCTCTTTGAACTTTTTATTTCTAATCAGCAAATTAAGGCTGACATATGCTTTGACTATTTCTCAAGATTGTTCTCAGATTAAATGACCTAATTCATATGAAAGTTAATTGGAAAATTATGAAGATGATAGATAGATAGATAGATAGATAGATAGATAGATAGACCCTACTATTATCAATTTGCTACCGAAAAGTTCATCTACCTAAGGTGAACAAAAATTCCTCTCACTAACCTTTGGGCCAATTACGGTGTCCTAGATCCCATTTGCCTTTTCCTCTGCTCCAAGTTTTCCAGAAAAAGATTTTCTATCAAGGTGCCAAAACCATCTTTAAATGGCTGATTCCGAAAGTCAAGGTCATGCCCCTGGTCTTTTGCTCCAAGCCTTACCCTCCATGGGGCTTCATCTCCACACGACCAGCATGGCGTCCTTCACAGCAGCCTAAGTGAAGACGGAGAGCCCGTATTCTCCCCTTTGAGTAAACACTCTGCGCATTGTTTTTTTAAAAAAAAACACTATGATCTCTACTCTGTCCCATACTACACTTTTATCTTTCCTTCAGTCCGAACCCTGCCTTTTATTTCATAGTAATGAAATCAATTACTACTTTTTTCTAATAACGTTCAGAATCACTCAGGTATTTTAAATGTTTTTTTAGCTTATCCCACTAGATGGTAAGCTTAAAAGAAGAGGAGTGTGTCCTGTTCAGGTACTGAGCTTAGAACCACGAATGCCACCATGAAACAGTCCTAGCTTTATCATATCCGGGTATATGCCGTCTCTGTATTTACAGCGAATTTAAAGATAACGCCAAACTTCCCACATGCTTCCCCAGAGCACATGGAAAGGAGCAAATTCCCTCTCCTCCTTCTCCGGAATGATTCTTAAAGACTTTCCTTGTTCTCAAAAGGCAAATGCATACATTATATACAGTGTTTAATCAATGAACATTATAATCTTGTGTATGGCTTACCTCTGCTGACGCTCCCGAGTTCTTCCACGTTCTCACCTACCCCCACCTCACAGCCCTGTCTTGCTAACATAGACTGGTTCACACCCATGGAGAGTAAGGAAAAGTAATTATCTCCTACTGGTGAAGGCCTGCTATGACCAAGGCCCCTAACACACCTGATTTCCATTCCTCAACATAAACTCATTTTGCAAATGAGAAAGTGGAGACTCAAAAAGGTAACTTAACTTTATTCATACCATAAAGATAGTAAATATCTGAGCTAAGAATTCTTGAATTCCTTATCAGGTTATTCTGGCTCTGAAGACTGTAATATATTCCCTCACAGCTCAATATATTGACTTCCTTCACTTTGTATTGACTTCCATAACCTCATTTGGGGGAGCTCATTTTGACATAAATCTGCATTCCGTGATGCCTCCAAAACTCATCATTGCTCATGTTCTAATTCATAATAATTTCCTGGGATCACATTAAGCTTTCTAGTTTCTCAGAGCCCTTTTACGTAAATGATCCCATTTGATGCTCATGGGAAACCTGAGGAATGCTGGACAGGTGTTCTAACATACATTTTACCACGAAAAATAAAGTCCTTAAGTTAAAGGATTGCTCAAGTTACCACAATGACAAGCAACAAAATCATGACTAGACTTTATGCCTCCTGACTATACTTTCAGAGCTCAAAACTCACAGTGCCACATATTACTATGTTGACCTAAAATTATAGTTTTAAAGTTATTAGTACAGATTACACAGTCAAGAAATTCAGGGGCTCGGGGCACCTGGGTGGCTCAGTCAGTTAAGCATCTGCCTTCAGCTCAGGTCACAATCCCAGGGTCCTGGGACTGAGTGCCGCATCGGGCTCCCTGCTCGGCAGGAAGCCTGCTTCTTCCTCTCTCTCTGACCCTTCCCTACCCGTGCTCGTGCTCTCTCTCTCTCAAATAAATAAATGAAATCTTAAAAATAAATAAATAAATAAATAAATAAATAAATAAATTCAGGGCTCAAAACTCTTTCTTTTTCGTCATAATTGGACTTAATTCCTTCCTTAAAACCTTATTTCTGCCTGAGAGCACAAACAACCTAGTCACATAGGGAAATGTAGTTAAGTTCCTGATTACTCAAAAAACATTCAGGAGTAAACACTTTTTTTTTTTTTTTTAAGAATTTATCCCTTTGTTTGAGAGAGAAAGAGAGAGAGAGAGCATGAGCAGGGCAGGGGAGGGGGTACGCAGAGGGAGCCCCACACAGGGCTCGATCCCAAAACCCTGAGATCCTGACCTGAGCTGAAGGCAGACACTTAACCAACTGAGCCATCCAGGCACCCCTAGGAGTAAACATTTCTGACTGTTCCTCTTTTAACTCTGGGCCTTTCCTTCCTTCACTTTTCTTCCCTGGCCTGGTGGCCTATGTGCTTTCCTGGCTTGAGGTGCAGACGGTTGGCCCAGGGTCTTTGGTACCTGCTTACATTGGCCTCAGGGAGATGTGGCTTAGTCAGCCTGGGTGTTGGACCCTGATCTTCGTCTACACTGCATCCACTTGTCTTACTTGTGAGGCTCTTCCGTGGCCACACGGTCCATTATACGCTACCTATTATGGCCCTTTGGTCCCAACCCAACTTTCCGCCATGTCTCTGGACGTCTTCGGAACAGCATAATTATAGGATGTTTTCTTGTGCTTCTCAGGGCTACAGGAGGCTCGAGAGCTATCTCAGGTGCTCTTATTGTCTTGGACCTTCTATTCTAGAACACGTCTCAGTGCTGTTCCACATTGGTGTAGAGGACCTCTATATCAGGCTTGTTGCCATCCCAGACCTCTGCTTGGAAGAAAACTGGGAGTTCCCTCCACTATTGTAGACCAGCAAACCCTCTGAGCATTATTATTATCCAGTGCCCCTCTTCCAGCAAGCCTTGTCCAGTATCAACTGCATTAATTATGTATTTTAACAAAGGCTTATATAGCACTTACTATCTGTTCTAAATACTACTGTGACTAACTCTATTTTGTACATGAGGATATAAGCCAAAGAGAGGATAAGTGACCTGCCCAGAATCACACAACTAGTAAGCCGCAGAGCTAGAATTTGAACCTTGGCAGTTAATAGTGATGGATAGTAAGTGATTCATGTAAGTATATTAACCACACCAGAGTAATGAGGACCTTAACAAGATGCCATTTATGAAATTGACTCAAATGGTCTCAGAGACATAAAGTGCCTCACATAGACTACTAGAGCCTTCTGCCTGCCTGCACTATGTGATGCCCTAAGAAACTGTCCTTATGGGCATGGTTCTTTTTACATGTCAAGAGATACAAATGGCTCTTTCGGAGGGGAAAGTGGTGATTCTGTTATATCATATTCTAAACTGTAACAGTGTCAAGGCCAGGTGTGTATTCCAATAACGTTTTATGTTTAAATTCAACATAGTCATGCAGATGATTAGAGTATAGACAGCTCTTACTTAAATATATCTTACATTGATGACAGAGTTTTTGAAAAGAAGAAATAGTAAGACTATTTCAGAGAATATATCTGAAAGATTCTTCAATAACAGAAAAATCAGTATTTCATTATTTCTAATGTGAAATTAAGCTTGGAGTCGTAGATATGCTTTACAATTAAATTCCTTTTCCTGACACATGAAGTAATTTTTCCAGAAAACCAAAACGCTTGCAATATACTTAAATTAAAAAAAAACTATTGTAATAGATAACTTCATCTTCTGGGCAAAATAAAGTCACAGGGCCAGAATTACCCTTCTATATGAGATAAACAAAGGAATGGAAAATTGTTTTCAAGACGCTGGGCATTAGGCAAAAAAGGACAGTGATCTCTGATGACAAGAAACAAATGAGACAGACCTTTTACCCCCGTCACGGCTATGAGAGAGTTTCTGGCCTTTGGTGCAGGTATGGGAAGAAGTCAGGGGGAGTCAGCAAACTCCCTAAGAAGATGGAGGGGTACTCGGGTGGCTCAGTCGTTAAGCGTCTGCCTTCGGCTCAGGGCGTGATCTCGGGGTCCTGGGATCGAGCCCCACATCAGGCTCATAGGCTGGGAGCCGGCTTCTTCCTCTCCCACTCCCCCTGCTCATGTTCCCTCTCTCGCTGGCTGTCTCTCTCTCTGTCAAATAAATAAATAAAATCTTTAAAAAAAAAAAAAGAAGAAGAAGAAGATGGATCTGAGACACCACAGAGACAAGGGCAGCTAAAGGTCACAAGAGAGAGTATCAGAGAACCAGTTCTCTCCAGAAGAGAACTGAGCAGAGAGAGAACCCCGGAGATCTACGGAGCATTGGCTTCAAGTATTCCCTTGGGTGCTGAGCAATTTATGCTCTGCAGAAACCAGACAAAGCTGGGAAAGAGGCATCCAAGAGGAGCAGAGGTAACAGTGCCCAGTATGCCCACAGGACCAGGCTGGAAAACCAAAATTCACAGGGCGTCGGGCAGAATCATTACAAGGATCTTGCCTCGGTAGTGGGATTCCTTATACTGAGCATTATTTGGGCTAATAAGTCTTAAACTAAAAACATCAAAGAACCAAACTCTTTCTAAGTAACTTTGCTGCATTACAGAACAAGACACAAGAATATATATAGGAAGACAAAAATATCTAGCAACCAACAAAGTCAAATAATGTCTGGCATCTAATAAAAAACACCAGTCATATGAACAAGGAAGAAAATAAGACCCGTAAAGAGGAAAATCAACGATTGAAATCAACCCTGCACTGATACAGATGCTCAAATTAAGATAGTTTATCATAACCTATGTTCAAAAAGTTAGGTAAGGATATAAAGATATAAGTATAGCTGAATCAAACATATAAAGATGAAAAAAGACTAAAAAATGAGCATCGAGTGTTGGTAATTACTTGTAGGAACCAGAATTTTCATACACTGTTGGTGGGAATTTAAATGGTACAATCACTTTGGAAGGCAATTTGATAATGTGATTAAAAGTTAAAAAATACCTACCATATGATCCAGTCATTCCATTCCTGAGTTCATCTGAGAGAAATGAATGTATATGTCCATGCAAAGACTTGGACACAATCATTTATAGAGGTTTTATTTATAAAAACTCCAAAATGGAAACAATCCAAATTTTCATCCATATGTGAAAGGATAAAGAAACCCTAGTATATCAATATGGAATACTACTCACCCACGAAAAGGGAAAAGGTATTCCTTTCCTCTACAACATGGATGAATTGCAAAATAATTATGCTAATGAAAAAGACTAGACAAAAAGTACTGTATGATGTTATTTATGCTAAATTCTAGGAAATGCAAACTAATCTATAGTGACAGGACACAGATTTGGTTTCCTGGGGTCAATGTGGAAGTCAAGGAAGGTTGGGAAGAAGAGATCACCAGGAGCTATGAGAAAACTTGTATCACTGATGGATAAGTTCATCATCTTGGTTACGATGGCAGTTTCACGAATGTATGCACGTGTGGTAACTTTTCAAGTTGTTTACCTTAATATATTCAGGTTATTGTACGTCAATTGAATATTAATAAAGCTGCTTTTAAAAACCACATACACAAAAAATCTTCATATGAGAAGATTTTCCAGCACACAATGGGAGCAGTTAAATTTTGTTTCACCCTTCCCCTCTTCCTGTAATTTGCACTTGTTAATCATATAAAGTCAGTTTTAGTTAAGGAAATTTGACAGTGAATGTGGTATTATTTTCCATTCTATGGAAAGTAAATTTATAGGAACTTTCTCCATATTTATTTTTTTAAAGGTTTTATTTATTTGAGAGAGAGAGAGTGAGAGAGATCACGAGCAGGGGGGAAGGGGGAGAGAGAGAAGTAGAATCCCTACTGAGCAGGGAGCCCAATGCGGGGCTCCATCCCAGGACCCTGGGATCATGACCTGAGCCAAAGGCAGATGCTTAACTGACTGAGCCACCCAGGCGCCCTCTCCATATTTATTTTTTAAGTAAATAATGAAATGTGCTCAAGAATAAGTCATGCTCAATATTTTATATTCAGGCATTTCCATCAGAAGATAATGACCTAAATTTCCAGGATCACAATATGTATTCAATATCTATGCCAGAATTTATTGGAAAAATACATAATGTAATTTAGTAATGTATATTTGAAGAAAAAGTAAAAGAAAATGTTTTTTAAAAGTAGAGTTAGGGTATAATGATCAGATTGCTGAGAAAATTTTGAGGTTTGAATATTCTTTTATGATAATCTTTTTCTCTATAACAGAACATTAAAGCAATTTAGAATTTTACATTATCTCGGGACAATAGGCCTAGGCAATTGTGGAATCTTAGGTGTGAATTGTCACTAGGGATTTTCATACTCTTTACCAGGAGATAATGTTGTGGAAAATGATCAGTTTCAGAGAATATTTTCAGTGGATAACGGAATCACTTCTCCAAGATCAGTGAGTATCCTATCATGTGAGAAGAGGCTCCTAATAAGTTTTTCCTTCCTCTGGCCTCTTCTTCCTATAGTTCATTTCTCAGATTATTTCCAGAGTTCCAGAAGTAAGGATCTGACCACGCCACCACTCTACTCTAAAGCCTTCCATGATTATGCGGTATTTAAGGCCTTAGAGGATGGGCATCATTATTTTCCATGACTGCCTCTATCTCCTATACATTCTAAGTGTTAGCTACAAAGAACTTAGAAATATTATTCTTTTATTTAGAAACACATATGTATTCACATTCTTCTCATTATGTTTTATAGAGATCACTCCTCTGCTGTGTTGGGGAATGGATTGGAGGAGAGGAAGAAGGAATGAAAGAAAACCATAGCATTAACCCTTGTGAGAGATGAGAGTGACTTCAGGTCGTCTGATGGCAATTAGCATACAGGGGAACTCTCTACAGACAGCTCTCCTTCCATTTTTCCACCTAAGGACTTCCTAAATAATATTCAGACCCTACAGCAACGTCATCTCATTTGTAAGTTTTTTCCAATTGCCAAGACAGATTCCTTTTCCTTTCCCCTTTGCTCACTTACTGCTCTCTATATACTTCTACACAGTACCTACCCCAGCTCAGAATAATCGTTTCTGACCATGCTTTATTTTCCATGACCTTCTCAGAAACTGGTCTAAAGCTACTTAATATGTTGGTCAGGGTCCTCTTGGGAAAAGCATGTCACACTCAAAAGGAATAATTGGAGAGGGTTTAACCATAGGGCTCTTACATGGTGCAAAGAGAGTTACCTAAAACCAACAAGGGTTAGGGAAGCACTGTTAGACAATCTTAACAAGCTATTAGTCTTCCAGGCCTGAAGGGGCGAGGGAAGGGGGCAGTTACCAGAATCCAGCCTGGGCTATAGCTACTAGGTCTCCTAGTAAATGCTGTAGTAGAGGAATTCAGCCACTGACGAACTTCTCTTGGAAGGGAACACAGAGACTTCACTCGTCACTGGCCTGCTGAAGGCAAAGGCCCTGGGAGACACAATCTTTCAAGACTGGCCCCCCAGACACAAGGTGGGTCAGACAGGCGGAGAGTGGACCCGGAGAGCGAATGCCGAGCCACCAGCAGTTCAGGACATGGAAAGTGGATGAGTGTGAACGAATTGACAAGTGGAAACATGAATTCATGTGTGGAAAGAGAATAGAAACTTGGAGAGAGTTTTCCTGTGGATTTTATTGTCTGAGTACAACAGGGCACAATGGCTGCTAAAAATTAAATTCAAGGGGCACCTGGGTGGCTCAGTTGGTTAAGCATCTGACTCTTGATTTCGGCTCAGGTCATGATCTCAGGGTCCCAGGATCGGAGTCTGCTGGAGGTTCTCTCTCTCTCTCCCTCTCCCTCTGCCTCTTCCCCCAGCTCGGGCTCACTCATTCTCTCTTTCTCTCAAATAAATAAATAAATCTTTAAGAAGAAGGCGGGGGGGGGGGGGGAGGAAGTGGAGGAGGAGGAGGCGGAGAAAGAAAAAAAAAAGATTAAATTCTAAGTCTCTGGAAAGTCTGTGTCAGTGCCTCATGAAGAGCTTTCTTAAGCCCACCTGCATCAGAATCCACTGGATTATGTGGAGTTGTAGACACTGTATCAGGCCTACTGAATCGGAATCTCTAGATAAGACCTGGAATTTGACTTATTAACAACCTCCCCAAGTAATTCTAATGCATTTCTCTTTTTTGTTTTGTTTAGAGAACCACTGATCTTAAGCTTTTTAGAATTATAAACTGCAGAAAATTGGAAGCAATTTTCTCCAATTTATCTCACTTTACACTGGTTTTAACCTTTTTGATAAACCCTACCCCTTAGTTAAGGTGTTAACGTTATTCTGGAGATAATGTGAGACAAGCAAAATGCTCATTGCAAAAAATTTCCAGGCTCTGAATCCCTTGGGGTAGGCTGTCGGTGAGATCGGAAAGAAATCTGCATGGGGGAGGTGTAAACCGTTTCTTTGCTCTTCTCTTTCTGTGCGGAGTGTAGCTCACGACTGTCTCAACTCCCCAGCCCTTTGTCACAAACAGGTGGTCTGGAACCAAACTGAGTCATTACTATGCACCCTAATCCCAGAGGTTCCACGGCAGAGCACGCACCTTTTCAAGAAGCTTAACGTCGGCGATACTTCATCAGGTGTTATCAGCAAATAGCCCCCCTAACAAACACATCATCAGAAGCAATGTTACGGAAAGCAGCAGGTGCCAACTTGAGAATGACAGCCCAGTTCCTAACAGAACACGACTGGGGACTCTTTACGAGGTGGTGGGAGAGGAGGCTGAAAGCCCCGAGGGCGGGCCACATGTGCGAGCAGAAGCAGCCGGCCCGGACCGCGGCTCTGCAAACCAGCTCACTTACGAAACAGCCAGGATGGGAACCGGAGCTGAGGAACGTCAATATCGAAATACCCGGATCTTTTTTTTTTTCCTTTTTGCCATCTAGACAGAAGAAAAAAAAAATGTGTGAATTTTTTTTTAGCATCAGGAAAATAGAATCTATACTATCAAAGAAGTTAGCTTCCTCTAATGATAACTTCCTTCAGTGATAACTGAAGCACCAGTAAAATTATATCATATCTTATTAAACATATTTAGTCAAGATGCCCTTACCTGTTATCTCAGGGGAGCATTCTGAAGGCCTGTGAAATTAACTAGTACTTGGGAATTGTTTTCAAAAATATTAGCGGGATACAATAGTAACTTTAATAGTAATATTATTACCTGGTACTTATTGAGTAGTTACCGTGTTCCATATATGCCTTACTTCATTTAATTGTTTTAACAACAATCTGATGTTATATGTGTGATCCTATTTTATAGATGAAGAAACTGAGACTTATGAGAACTTTGACTTAAATTGTCAAGATTCCATAATTTGTAATTGCCCAGGTTGGAATTCTAACTGAACAACTACAGATCCTATCTTTTGATAAAAAGTCATTGTATACCGCTCGATATCAACTTCAAGTTCTCAAAGATGAGTTAAATTCTAGAAATGTTTACACTGTCTTTTAAATACACTGTCAAAGTAATATGTGGAAAGTTAATATATGTAAGAACTATGGAGTAAAATCATAGTTTGGAGTCAGATCACTGTTCAAATAGCAATTATGGTAATAATTAGCTAGAGGACTTTCGTATTTCAGAAATACTGCTATGAGAAGTTGACAGAATGTGCATTGAATACCTATGTCAGTGTAAATATTCATTAAATGGTGACCATTATTTGATGGATGATGTAATCTTCATATTAAAACTCAAGGGGCATTTTAAAAAGTGGATGCGTTCAGTTACATTTATTAATCAGCATACTTACATATTGTCCTTCAGAGAAAAAGTATGTATTAGAATTTTGGATGTAGGAGGATCTGTCCTGCAGAATAATTATTATTTTTTCAGCTTAAAATATATGTCAGTTTACCTTCAACTTAAATTAAATTTTTACTCTCTAATTGAGATTCTGAAGTCTGAAGCCACAGCTCAAGACTATGGTTGGAGAAGCAGCTATGAAAAATGACTATAGCATGAGAAACACAGGTGTGCTCTTAGATTGTTTAGGTGGAATGAGATACAGTTAACTAGAGCTTAGAAAGTCAAGAAGGGACTTTGAAACAATGATGTTATTAATGTGGATCATGAAACAATGGGAGGATGATGTCAAATGTGAGGGGAGAAAGATTATGACCCATGTATTGAAATCACCGAAGCAGATAAGGGTCATTGGAGTTGGTGGACAAGAGCAATGACGATAAAGGAAATAGTTTGCTGAGTTTTTGAAGGTACTGAAAAGAAGTTTGTAAGCCGCAGTAGGAAGCAAAGGATATGCTAATTACCTAACCCAGTAAACCTCACAGGCCTGTTTCTCTGCTCTTTGATTCCCAAGTTATGCCAGAGAGAACTCTCTAACAAAACAACTGGTTCCATCGTGGGCTCAGCAGAAACCAGCCACTCACGGCTACTGTTCAATGCTCTCATGTCTCTGAATTGATTGAATTTGCGTAAGGGTGTTTCAGGCCTGTAAGAACAAAGCCCCAACCCACAGTTATTTTCTGCAAATAATTTCACTTTCTACTTAAGCGAGATCAAAACTAGTGGCGGTGAGCTTCCTCAGTCTCTCCTGTTTCTCTCCAAAACCCTCAGCTTCTTCCTCCTTCTTCTCCTCCTTCCCATCGCAGGTGAAGAAGTAATTTCAGGGCTCATTCAACTGTAACCTCATTCCATCCCTTCCACATCCTCCGAGAGCTTGTCCCCAAATCGCCCACCTTTCCTCCTCTCTGGTTTGCTCTCTCGCTCTTGAACTCGCTTCCCCTCCCCTAGCACCTCAGACTCTAAGACTGCTGCCCTGCTAACAGGTAATGCTCCCATCACGCCACCACCTGCCCCTGAGCTCCTTCCCTGCTCAATTTCGCAAAAGCTCATTCTCAGAAGAGGAGCCTCCATTTCCTCACTTTTTCTTTCCCATTTGCTCCACTGATCTACTGAGTTGCTCTCTCAGAGGCGTGATAATAATCTGCCAAATGGAAGGTATTTCTCTTCCTTCTTCACCTTTACCTGCTCGGTGGGATCTTTTTCATCATAGCTCTCCTTCGGCGCCTTCCATGCTGCTGCTCTCAAATCGCTCCAAGACTGCTTTTTGGATTATTTCTCTCCCTGCTCCCCAAACAGATGTTTCCGAAGTTTCTATCTTTGTTCCCCTTACTTATATTCTATCTTCTTTTGCTGAAAAGCCACCCGTAGAGGCCTGACTTTAACTCTCATTTTTAAGCAAATGGATGTGTTGACCATTACCTACACCACAAGCTTTCTATCACTTCAAAACTCCCTTCTGATCATCTTCACCAAGATGCCCTAGGAGCACCACACCCGGAGCCCACACCCTTCTCGCCTCCCCAAGCTCCACAACTCTGGGCCTCTTTGGTTGCATACATAGCTGTTGTTCCTTCCCGTTCGAATAGGTGCTAAATCCTATGGATTTTACCTCCTAATATCTCAAACGACCACTTCTGTTTCTGTCAGCACTCTTTTCACTATCGTTCATCTGGTAGCAGACAATATCTTTTAAACGATACCTTTAGAAGTGGGGACGCAAATTTAGAAGTTTAGTATCTTATGAATAGAGGTAGGCAAACAAATCTTCAAAACTGGGATTTCCTCAGGGCACCTGGGTGGCTCAGTTGGTTGAGCATCTGTCTTTGGCTCAGGTCATGACCCCAGGATCCTGGGATCCAGCCCTGAGTAGGGTTCCCTGCTCAGTGGGGAGTCTGCCTCTCCCTCTGCCCCTATTCCTACCCCCCCTCCTCTTCTGTCTCTCAAATAAATAAATAAAATCTTTTAAAAAACAAAAACCTGGGGTTTCCTCACTCCAATATCCACTTCGAACTCCTTTCCAGTCTCTGACTTTAGCCAAGCATGAACAGCAAGCTTTCAGAAGTATTGCAAAGGAGGGAACATACTTGAGATTCCTGGGACATTTTTATTCTTTTACCTATTCGTCAATCTAAGAGACTCTCTTAGATTTTATGTCACCCGCTGGCTTCCGAGAATCTCCCAGCCAGGACTGCCCTCTCCAGGCACTGTCCCTGGCTGCTTTTCTAGACCCTTTTTAATTAAATTAAGTCTTTTTTTTCTTTTGAATCATATTATAGAAGGAGCTTGAGATTTGGAGCCAGAAAGGACTCATATCAAATTCCATCTTCGCAACCTACTGACTCTGAGACTTCAGAGAAATAATATTTCTGTTTGGGTTTTTGTTTGTTTCTTTGTTTATTTTTATTTTACAGTTTGTGAGAAGGGATGATAACACCTACCTCACCTGTTACTGAGGATCAAATGAACTAGTATGTATAAGGCATCTGCCACACAAACCCTCAAGAAACACTAGCTCCTCCCAAACTGACATCAATTTATATGAATGTAACATAATGTCTGGATTATTTGACGGTACCCTTTCTGGAAGAACCATATGGTCTTTCAGGCCATACCTGAGTGAAGGTGCATTTCTAGTAAACACAGTAGTCAGGGGAGAAGATTCTTCTTACCACCCTTTAAAACAACTCCTATTTTTTTTCTATCTTTATCATTCCCATGAAAAAATGGGTAACTGTTGTTATGTTCAAAGGTGGTTATTAAAAAGCTTCAAAATGTCATTTTCCCCCTAACTTCACGAAATCAGGAAAGGAAGCGACTTTGAAAGAATGACTCTGCCAGTCAGGTTGCCTGAAAGCTGGAGGGGTGGGTTTTGGGTGAGAGGTGGCGACGTTGGCAGACAGATGGCAGGGGACAAACTGAGAGGCACAAAGGATGGGCTGGCAGCCTCAGGTACCCCTTTCTCGTAGCCAAGATTCAGGGAGATTTGGGGGTGTGAAGAGGAGTGAAAACCCAGGTGGACAGTCTTTCTTAACTAGCACTAATTAATTAGTCTTGGCTGAAAAATTCCCACTTCTACATAAAAGAACACTGCAGATCACGCAGGGCTGTTTGTTCAAAGATTTTGGATCCGGTTTGGCCATTACAGACTGCAGTGGGCACTATGTGTGACACTTTTCCATCTCAAAATTTTTGTTTTGAATGTGAGCATCTGATTCAGAATCTAGGAGTTTTTTTTACCACTTATAAAATTCTCTGAGACTAATGTGGACACTATTGAATTCCAGGTAAGTTACATTTCTGTAATTCTATCTTTCTTTATCACTTCTTATTTTTTCTTCCTCAGCATCATGTTTGAAACGTGATCTAAACTAGCAGAGTCTTTGGCAGAGTGGTCAGGACATAGGCTGTGAAGCCAGATGGCTGTCTAATAGTCACTCTACCACCTACCAGCCATAAAACCTTGGGCATGCCATTTAACTTCTCCCTGCTCGAGTTTCCTCATATGTAAAATGGGAATAATAATAGCAACTTCACAGAACGATGAACAAGATTAAACAAATTAATATATCAAAAGTCCTTAAATCATGCCTGGCAAATAGTTTTAAGTTCGGTACTAGGCTGGCACATAGTAATCGCTGTACGTGGAAGCGTTAGCTACTACTGCTGCTGGAAGCTGTCAGAGTCAATTCCACATGCTATACTATTACTTTAAAAATGGTACACTGATCTATCGTCTCAGAGGAGTTTATTCAAGTGTGCCAGATAAATGTCTAAATACACTTACTCATCAAACGAAACATGAATTTACTCTGTAAGTTGAAGAGAAGCACAGCGAAAACAAACATTTTATTTTTTAACAGAAAATTGTTTAAGTTTTCGTAACTTGATATAGAATTAAAATAGCTTATAAAAGCATTTGGCAGACTCTGCTGTTGATCAAGTTCAGAAGCAATGTGAGAACAAAATAAAATGATTATTCAATGGATTATTGATTCACTCAATAAGCGATTACCATATGCCTCGCCCTGTACCGAGGTTTGAAGAAGACGCAGTGAAAAAATAAGACCAACTTCCTAACTTTCTGGAGTTATAATCCAGTAAAGTCAAGTCAGATAGATAAATAATTTTAAAATTGCAGGACGGGCACAATGATAGCCAAGTGTGCAATGATGTGGGAACATGGGAAGTGATTTGTATGTGGGGGGTGCTTGGTCATGGTTTGGGCTGGCTGCTGAAGGCAAACGTTCATCCCTCCCCTAAGCTGGATGTCTGTGAACAGAGAAAAAAAGAAACCCTTGGCATCAATATTCTTTCATTCTCATACTTAAACATTTTTCAGTCAAGCCTGAGAAAAAATATAATAACAAGCCTATAGGCTTGATCCCAAGACACAAAGCTTTCAAAGTCGTCGAATTTAGTAGGAAAAATTAATTACACCAAGGAATAGTAGTGCCTCATATTAATACAACATTGTAGTTAATATTTTGATGTCTAGGGAAAAGACGTTCCAAAACTTTACAGGCAAACCATAGGCAGACTTCAGGAAAATGATATGAGAATGTTTTCCTTAATTCTTATGTTCTCCCTGAACTAATGTGATCTGTCAGGGCCCCCATGTAGTACTTAGTGCCATAGAAATACACAGTAGACACTCAGTGGGATAGGAAGAGAAATCATTCCTAGGAATTTTTCCCACAGTAACAGTCCCTCAACCCCCTTCATACAACCATTCACATCCTCCCTGGTCAAATGAGAAGTCAGGAAGCAAAGACAGCGCCTCACTCTCGTTCAACATTGGCCAATCGGGATGAATCAACTCTCTTCTCTTCAAATGAAAACCTGCAAGAAAGTAAGTTCAAAAACTATAATATGAGTAATATTAAGTGGGTATTTAGAATATATAAATATCTTTTAAAAGTTTCTTAAACTTGACTACATGCAAAAAACAAATTAAGGTGCTTGTTAAATAGCTGGTTTCATAGTACAACTCCTCACCACATTCACCTCACTCCACATAGCCATGCTTGCATCACCATCATCTTCTAAGCATCCATCTGTGGCTGCTGCTGGGATCAACCAAGATTTTTAGACATAAAAGATCCTTGTCTAGTAGAATCCAGATTAAACCCACTTCTAATCACATGGGGCTTAAGTTGTTCACTGAGTCTCAGATAACATGTGTGAGATCACCTTTTAGGTTGGAAACTACAATTCTGATATAATCTGGAATGTGCTATGCAACTTTAAACATAATGAATTTGAAGGCAGTCATTTTTCCCTGGACCATACTGAGGAAACTCTCTCTCTCTTCCTGCCAGAATCCTGGTATTACCACCCCAACTTTAAAATTGGCTTCAGTCACAATTTCAGGTATCTAAGGAAATAAGCTCCTATTCTGCAGATTCGTATATTTTTTTTCCTTTCAGTTTATCAAAATAATAGCAAAGGCAGGTTCATTAGCAAAACTTTTCTCCAGAATGCTGATGGCCCAAGCTATACCAAGTGTACTGATGAGGAAAGAAGTCATCCCACGTGGAAAGTGTCGTAAATTGGTTCTTCTAGCTAGGGAAACATAAGGCCGGGATTAAGATGCTAACACATTTTGAGAGGTGCCAGTTCTGGTGGGGAAGGTAACAGGAAAAGTGAAGCGAAGCAAAGGAAGGTGAAACCAGTGCACCTCGATGTGTTACCACACTGGTTTCTGCCTAACAATGAACCACAGAGATGACGGGTTGACTTCTCTTTGTTTTACTTGGCACTCAAAACTTGTTTGTAGGGTTTGCAAGAAGAAAGCAAGCCTCTGAGGAGTCAATGAAGAAGAGAAAGAAAAGGAAAGGAATTTATTTGCCCAACACCTTCCAATCTCCTTTTCCCTTTCAGCAAGGGTCACATCAGCGACAGCCTACTCCTCAGGTTCCAGTTTGCATCTTACCAACCTTTTGATGGCCACCTAGGAAGCCACGTGGTGAGGATTTTCATCTAAGTCAGAAAGTGGAGGAGAAAACAACACAGGGAGAATACCGACTAAGGGAGAAAAAGAAGGAACATATAGGAATCTGAAAAGTGGGAGATTTGTGTCTCCAAATGAAGACAATGTCATCTATATAGTTTTCTCACATGCACAAACTATAACATTTCATGTTTAAGTATTTGCATTCCAACACTGAATTATTCTTTGTGTGAAGCATATTATAAATACAGGAATTTAAGATGTATAGGAAATGGAATAAGAATCACATATCTTAATGGAGTGTGAATTAATATCTTAATAAAAACCCACATATAAGAATATAAATTATATCAGTAAAAAATATTTTCTTTTTTGGATAGAAAAATTACAAAAGTGTTCAAAAATACTTTTTATGAAACAACAGATCCATAATTTTTCTACGAAATGTTGTATCTAAAATTATATTCTTTGCATCAAAATACAGTTTAAAGGAAGATTTTAAATCTATAGAATAAAATATATTGAGTTTGGAATTCCTGATGTGCTCTGTTATGCCACCATTATTAATACCACAAGTAATAGGAAAAAAATGTTGCTTATTGTATCAGTAAAATAAATCACTTTATATTTTGTGTCTTCCAATTATAATACATGCAATAAAATGTTAATTTAATAGAACTTGGAAAATTTTAAAAGGTATAAATAAAGCAATACAATCACCAATCCATACTCCAACTGATTATAACCCTTCCTAATATTTTGTTTCAATCTTTTCATTTAGGCATACATATTTTACATAATCATAAATATTTAAATTGATATTAAAATTCATCTATAATTTTGAACCTTTCTTTTTCACTTAACATTATAGGCTAAGCATTTGCCCATATATTAATCTCTGAAAATAACAATTTAAATGGTTATGTAATCTCTCTCCGTTATACTGATATTCCATAATGTATTGAACCATTCTCTTGTTAGATACAAATTGATTCTGTGTTTTTATTATTAGAAGTAATATTATGATGCACACTATTGTCTAAATTTTGATTATTTTCTAGAGATCAATTAATAGGAAGACAAAAAGCCAAAGAATATTAATTTCTGAGAGAATTATTACTGTATGTTGCTGTGTCTCTTCCCAGAAATAGTATTTGTATTTATA
The DNA here is from genome assembly GCF_024610735.1 of Ursus americanus. Lineage (NCBI taxonomy): Eukaryota > Metazoa > Chordata > Mammalia > Carnivora > Ursidae > Ursus > Ursus americanus. The sequence goes on along the minus strand of NC_142131.1, from coordinate 16,877,718 downwards.
CTCCTATCAGAGCACTGTATGGAAATGCCTCAGTGCAAAGGCAGATCCCACAAATTTTCATGTTAGACTTCCATAATATAAGTCCAGTTAATGAAGTATCACCTAACTCTAAATTTTGATGCAAATTTAAGTTTCTCCCCAACCCACTGAAATCCTGGAATAGGAAGGAGGAATGAACTGAAAGATTTCTGAATTTCCCTTTCACAGGGAGTTCTGGGGCTTTCTAGAAGCCTCTTCTGATTAGCTGCCATACAACCCTCTCTCCCTTCAGCTCTGCTGTTAGTGATAATTTGGCCTCTGCACTGGCCCTGTGCCCCGGAAGTGGTTCTGTGAAATAGTGGGGTCCCTCGTGAGAAGACTGAGGCAAGGCTCCTTTCGTCAGGATTCCCACTAGTCCTTTGCACCATTCGCAGTCACAGGTTACTCTCTGCTGGGCCCTCTTTCCATCGCTATGTTGCTTGCAGAATTCCCCCTAGAGAGGACAGTGGCCCCCTCCTATGGCCTTCAAACTCCAGGCAACTGTAAAACTCTTCAAACACTTCTCTTGAAGGCAAACTTCCCTGGAAAGGAGGTAAGGGGAAATACCATAAAGCGGTGGTGGTGGGCGGGGGGGATTGTAGGAATAAATAGCTCTTTCTGTTTTTTCTCTTTCATGTCCTACAGATGTGCAACAGGCTAAAGCTTGCAGAACCAGTTTCACAATCTTTTGGCATGTGCTGCAGAAACAGTATAGCAGCTTTCCGCCATGGGGTTGAAGGGTTCGTGTGCATGTGGAATCGAGACTTCTGCTTAGATTCCAAGACAACAGAGAGCATAACATTTAACATTATCCTAGATACATGTATAGTATGGATTTATATATACATGATACCCCTGTACCTATACATTTACATATGAATGTATTCAGAGTTTGGTGTATCTATATAGCATAATACAGAGATAGATACATTCGGAAAAGGAGACAGAGGAAGAGGACAGAGAAAAGCTATCTAACCCCATACGATATTTAAAGCCTAGGATACAACTTGGGATGGCATTAAATCTCCAATTTTAACTTTCACATGTATTAATTATAAGGTTTTGAAAGTTTATTCCCAGTATCTCTAACAGTAGCTACAAGTCTCGTTCATCTCCTAGGTCCCATCTGAAGATGTGAACATCCCCATGAATCTGCTCCTCTGGCCTCCGTTCTGATGATATGCAAAACCACTTTCTAAGGATACTTCTTTAGATATTGATTCAAGTTACGAAATTGGTGTGAGAAATCTTGAAGAAGCATCATCTACTAAAATTTCTCTCAAGCTTTGGATAAATCCAGTTCAAATATCTAATTTTTTAAAGTCAAGAGAAGTATTTCCATGAGGGTCTAGTGCCTATAAGAAAATATCAGTGCAGGGACATTCTGAAGGTTTGTATCTGACCTTTCTTTGGTTTTAATCACTGAAGTTCTCGACAGCTTAATAAGTTGAAGGTGCTGGGTCACCGTCTAACTTAATAAGGCCCGCCACTGAGACTTGGTCACCTCTGATTGCTCCCATAAGTCTTAACACATCTGGTACTGTCCTCGGGTGAGAAATGTTTTCCATAACTTTCCTCTTGTTCACTACCCTGCATATAAATTGTTTTTATTAACCTGAGAATGATACGGCACTGTATATTTGTGTGAGCTTTTGCCATTTTCAGCTTTATCCTATAGAAAGAGAGTTGATTGTTTTCTCCAAAATGGAATTAAACACTGTTTATCACCAATGTCTTCTTTTCTATTTTTCTACCCTTATTTAATATGGGTCAAACTAACCTTCAGTTTGACATGAGATTAAAGAAATGAACATTGTAACTAGACTCTTCCAGACAATTTACAATACGCCATAGTTGTGGGAAGAAGGAGCCAGATAACAATAGACCACTACTAAAGATTTTCTTCTTCATAGGACAACATATCCAGATGTAAATATCTAGGAGTAATCAATTGTATATGGAAGTGTATATAGTTGGATGATTGGCACATTCCTTTGTCCAGAATGACAAATAAATTGATAGACAATCTATTCTCTTTTATTTCAGTGTATTTTACAAATCTAATGAAAGTCATATTTCTGCTTTCTTTACAATTTCCCATATGGATAATAGTAACATGAAAGTTGATCCAGATGGATAAAACTACAGTTTTATAGTATGGCATTATGCCTGTATCCTGCACCTTAACCTTAGTCATGAAGAATGCTTCTCAGGGCCATTATAGTGAAGTGAAGAAAATTGAGTGTCTTTATAAAGAAAGTGGACCAAAGACAACATGACTATATTTTTATTAAGAAAATTCTGCAGGTGGAAGTAGTTTGTGCTGGAATCTATCCTATCTCCACGAAAACCAAAATATTTGCATACTGAAGTCATCTGCCATCCCATCATTGACACTTACCTTTTGAATGAAAATAGTGTTTGAAATCTTCTCTGATTTAATCCTGCCTAACCTGAATTCATATGCAAATGCCATATTATTCACATAGTATTGCACCAAAAATGTGAAAAGAAGAAGAAGTAGCTAGATAGGGTCAGATGATAGCCAGCTAGTCATTCGATTACACAAAAGGTAAAGACCAATCTGGTCATAATTGGGTCCATTCCATGATAGAATAGTTCAAATTTCTCCCAAATCAAGCTAAAGCAATTTTGGAAAGAGTAAAAGCAATGTTCTAGTTGTGGTATTTTTAATTTGCATACTGCAATGTTGACTTAAAAGCTTCGGTTTCTCCTAACCATCATTTTATATGTCACTAATATAAATCTCTACATGAAACAATAGTTTTGTCATGTCACTTCAACATTAGCTAGACTAAACTATTACTCCTTTGTGTTCTTTCTGTCTTCAATTACATACTATAATTCCCTCAGTCGCTAAAAGGCTGGGGCGGGGGTTGGTTGTGATTGTTTACCTCCTATTACTAAGTCACTATTCCAGAATTTCCTTTAACTTCACATCATACAATTCATTTGTAAAGGAAGTTTCCTGTGACTCCAATCTAAGATGCTTACATTAAGATTTTAAACAGCTTTATCTGCTCACATGAATTTATCTACCAGATACATGGACATGCAGAGATCAACAAAATCTACCTGCTGTTCCTCACTTTCTCTCTCATTCAGGTCCAGCGCAATGCCTCTAACATCCCTATTAAAATGCAGCTTCTTACAGTTCTTCCCTATGCCCTGTAAGATCATCTTCTCTATCACATTTCTGCAAGCTGATCACTTAGCTATTTAATCACTTGCACAACTAATCATTTTATTTTATGTTTTATATAGCACTTCCCACACCTGCACTCCTTGTGAGTCTATCTTTTGTCAAACTTGGAGGATGCCTCACTGGGATATTCACAGAATCCTAGGGTTCTAATTTGCAATCGTACTTGTATAATGATTAAGCCTGAAAGAGGCTCAAAGACCTTCTATTCCATCGCTCACATTTGCAGCTAAGAAAAAATGCTCTAGGTGGCAAAGACAGGATTAAAACACCAACCACTAGATTTCAAGTTCACAGCTCTTACTGCAACAGCTTGCACTTACAACCCATAAGAACTGCTGCAAATTAGTCCTCTGCAAATTAGCAGTCTTAAAAGTGTCAGTACTCTCTACACTCCTGTATTAGTCAGGGTTCTCCAGAGAAACAGAATCAATAGGATATATGCAGATAGAAGTAACAGGAGATTTATTATATGAATTAGCTCACATGATTACAGAGACGGAGAAGTCCCGTCAGTTGCTGTCCACAAGCTGGAGAACCAGGAAATCCAGTGGAATAATTCAGTTCCAGTCAGAAGCCCTGAGAACCAGAAGAGCTGATGATGTAACTCCCACTCTGAAGGGGGTGCAGTGCTATCAGTCCCAGAGTCAGAAAGCCTAAGTCTCAGAAGTTCCAATGTCCAAGGGCAGAAGATGAACATTCCAGAGATCATTTGCCCCTCCTCCACCTTTTTATTCTTTTGGGGCCCTTAACCCCTTAGCCTACTCAAGCTGACATAAAATTAACTATCACAACTGTTAGGTCTCTCAGCGGATCCCAAGTCATGTAGATATTCACACTGTGCTTCAAAACGTTTCAGAATTCCCTGCCTTGTTCTTTACCTCATTATCCCTCCTTATTTTCTCAGGCATACTTGGTCACTTTTGCTACATCTCTTGAATCTGTTTTTACCTAAAAGTCACGTCTTAAGCCTTCTCTTCCAGTCTACTACAGCCATTTTAATTTCATCTCCTTCCACTTAAAAGCTTTCTAAGATTCACTTCCTTACCTTTGCAGAATAATTAACTTTCTCCATTGCCATTGATGGTATCATGCTCCTGGTGATACAAACCACAAATAACTGTTTGTGCATGCTACAAGTCAGCCACTGCGGAGACGGTGAGAGCACGTATCAGGTACTTCATATGTACACATCAGGTCCCCTCTGCCTCACCAGTCTCTTGTCCCAGTGCCCATTACACGACGGGCTCTGAATGGACTCTGACCAACTTTGTGACTGACAGTTTTCTATTTCATGCTCATATATTACTTCTCCTTCAACTAACTATGGCCTGCTGGAGGTGGGGATTTTTTACAATCACATAACGAAGAAAGAAACTTGGACCTTTCCACGTATGTTGGTGGTAGCTAAAACTCATATACCATTCCATGATATCCCCACTGAAATTTGTCTAAAGGACAGTGTTAAAGGAAATCTTACTAGCAAGGAGAGATAAGAGCAGTATACTGGGTCATTCACCTAACGTGGAAGGAGAAGTGATCTGAAGTATGGTTATACATGGACTTATGGATAGTGGGAAATGCCTTGGCTGTTCAGTTACGGGCCAAAGAAAGCCCATCACAGAATCGCTAAAAAAGAAGATGGATGGAATGACTTGTTTTGTGGATATCAGCCAGCTTGTTTCCTCTGCGACCCCAGGGCTTAAACGTCCTTGGGCAATGGGACTACGAAAAGAGTGGCCAGGATGAGCGCAAGCTACGCGTGGGCTCCTTTTCCCCAAGGCTAATCTAGTTACTGCCACATCTTAATGTTTACCAGAGGCTAAGACGGAACCCAAGTCCATGCTAGAGCACCATTTCCTGAAGCAACCAGCCCCTGGGATGGCAGCAGGTGGATTACATCAGACCTCTTCTCCCCTTAGGGATAAACAATGATTTCTTACCAGTATCTAAGAAGGGAATTGGTCAAGAGAAGGAGGTGAGAGAAATATTCCAGGTGGTAGGACCAATATGAGGGAAGGTTTAAAGGTCTGTTCCAGGAACTGAAAATATTTAGATGGAAGTTCGGAAAGGAGGTAAGAGATAAGGCTGAAGAGAAACGGCCAGATGTAGAAGTCTTACACACTTCCAAACTAATAAGGAATTTTTGAGTTTATTGTCGCATTGGTAACCTGAAGGAGGCAAGTCTCAGTTTTCAGTGGGCCTTTTTCTTAAAACAACATTATATTTTAAGATACCCACCAAGATTCCTGCATTTGAAGGCAGATCTGTTTTCAGCCCTCAAGGCATCAGCCTCTTCTTTTGCTTGTATTTTCTACATACCTCTCTACACAGAGGCAATAGTAGAGACCTGAAGGATGTACTAAATACTTGAGACTTTTTATCATAAGTGGCCTTCATAAAGCCACTTGCAATGAATTTCAAAATTAGAAGCTATTTTGAAAGACATCTAGTTCAAGTTTCTTCTGAGTTTTCCTATTTTTTAATCTAAAAAATGTACTCCTTTTCTTACAAGAAATATAAAAATAAAATAAAGAAAAATAAATATAAAATTGAAGCTTTCATATAAATTGAGAGTCTGCCAAAACTGAGTTATAAGCATCCATAATTCTGGGATTAGAAACCCCATGTCTTCAGTTGCCAGACAGGTGAAGAAAATGAGTAAAATGGAATTTGTGTACAACAGTAGAGAGGGACATAAAAATATGAATTAACCAGATGGAATGTGCCTCTTTTAAAGACATTTGGTTTTTTTTAATTGAGCTCCATGTCTGTGGGCTCATTTGTGGTTTCTGATACATGGTACCAAACTGTAGATAGTTGGTGGTTACCAAAATTAGGTGATCATCAAAATCACTGGGCAATCTATTAAAACATTCAAATTGCTGGGTTCTACCTAAGTTTCCTCTTTTGATGTGATTTGTCTCAGTTTGTTTTGGTTTTATAGTTTATCTGTCTCTTTTTGGTCAGGGAAATCCACTGATTTAGGTACATTTATTCAGCAAATAGTTTATCTAATATTTAATATTTGTCAGGGACTGTTCCAGGTGCTAGGAATATCGTAGTGAATAAACCTGTTTTCCCAATATCACGAAGTTTACATTCTGTGTAACATAATTAAAATGGTCATGTTTCTACTCTTAATGACAACCTAGTAAACTAAATTCTCTTTACTGTATTAGACAAGGATTAATTAAGATTTAAATTAATAATTTAATCAGAAAAGCTACTGATTCATCCATGAACAAAACAAAACCATAAAATCACAACATTCTTTCACTCTCTTATTACTTCCAATATTTACAGATAGTAATTCTACTTGATAGTCCATTTATACGAGTCAGTTCTATAAATCCAGTTTTATAAAATTATGAAGCTAGAAGAGCTTACATAAGGTTTACTTAATTAATGTCTAATTATTCATTGCATTTTCAATACCATTCAAAATAGGAGGAAAACAAAACAAACTAAAAATATCTAAGAGATTAGATCCCTCTATTTTCTTTATTCGATGAACTTGACATAACCTTAATACAAGGCTTCCCTTCTTAAAGTACTCTCCAGGCTGTCTTCTATTTTGTCTTGATTTTTAAGGGCTGCTCACAGGAGGTAGGTTTACAATCTAGAGTACAGAATAAGTTGTTTAAGAGAAGTATTTCATGGCCTCCCGCCATGATAGAATCTTCCCCAAGAATCTTGCATTTTTTTCTTTTGAGTCACATCAAATAGTCTCTTCCACTTCCACCCATCCTGGTCTCATCCACTGGGTGGTCAGCATGCTGTCTGCTTAAAAACAGCTGGGGAGATAAACCGCCCTAAGTAACCTCCATTTTGATATAAAATTACAGCTCTCAAGAGACTTGACGCATTGTAGTCCTGACTTGCTGACCTTGGCCAACTGTTGTGGCTGCTTACAAATGAACCCACCAATAAGGAAATTAGAAAAACCCTGGAATGTGTTTTTTGGCCAGAATAAACTCATTCCAGAGGGAGGGAAAGGCACTGTCCATTTTATTTTGCCGGGTAATATCTATCACATGGAAGTCCTAATGGACACTCAGATTTTTGTTTTTACGCTTTTGGCTGCACACTAATTCAGGTGGATACTCTTTTATTCAAGGTTCTTTGTGGGCAAGCAGCTGCACTGTGGAATTATTCTGACAGTTAAACAAAATTAGATTTTTTTTTTCCTTTGGAGGGCGATTAAAGTAAGATTCTTTAGAAATCAAAGGTGGAACCTTGTAGCATTGGCTATAAATAGACCTAGTTCTTTCTTCTCATCTATTTTGTTTATTCAAACATTTAGTCAATACCTACTATTTGAAAGATGCTAGGTAAAGTGCTTCACTTGTTTGTTTGATATAGAAAAATGAAATCCTCTGCTAGCTGAGTAATTCACAGCTATTGCATTATCATGAAACTACTTCTAGGAGATTACCACATTTTTATTTAGGGAAGAGAATTTGTTGGATAAATTCAAATGTATAATATACTTAAAAACTGGATACTCCATAATCACATATGGAAGGAAAAAAGCTCAAGTGTTGCCAGAATTAATAACTCATATATTTCACAGGAACAAGTTTGTTTTTAGGTAGCGAAAGCGTAATAATTCCTAATGATTTTTCTTTCACATCTTTCCTGTGAGCGTACATCTGCTCCTTTTGAGCTTTAATTGTAGATACTGCCTACGTCGGCCAAAAAGAAAAAGATCTGTGCTCTCTTCAAAACACCTCTCATTTCACATTTAATCAAAGGCCTGCCTTCATTTGATCTCGGTCCCAAGTTGCTATTCTTCACACTTCAACTTAAAGGCAGTGGGCTTACAGAGTAGAAGCACTGGCGTTTGGAGTGATGGTGAGGAGCACATTTTCTTGCAGTGCTGAGCAGAGCGTTAGACTAGTGTGCTCATCTTCCTTATTGAATTGTTTGCCAAGGAAATCCAGTCCATGATAAACAGACAAATGTCTGAGATCACTGCGGCTCCGTCTCTGATGAGGCAGCTGCCTCCATGCTGTGTTTGTTGTTCCAGGATATTGTAAATACTAATATTTTATAAGCTCTGGTACAGTTTAGAAATGAATCTCATAAACATAATTCACTAATTCCAAGTTTTCCAAAACTTGCAGCCTGGAACAATCTCACTCGAGGTCAGTCTGTGGTTTGGGCTCTGGGCTCCCCGTTGCTGGGATGGGCAGAAGACGTTTGGGATGTGCAAAACCTCAACTCACCTGTCTATCAGAGAGACGGAGAAAGTCTGAATTTACATACCCAAATACAGTTCCTAGTGACTCCAAGTAACAGAATAGAAGAGTACTTGCATTTAAAATTTATACGAAGTGTAAATTTATACGAACCTGAAATAAGAGGACCAGTTTGCAGGACAGGTTAAAAAACAACCACCAAAAAAAGGTGTTGATTATTAAAAAGTCACCATGCTCACTTGTTTTCTAGCATCAACAAAGGACGTGATATCATATTGCATGCAAAGTATCAGTTGAGGGTATTCTGCTAAAACACTAAACCAACTGCCACATTCTTTTTGAATTCTCATCCCCTCTGGCAAGTTTTTGGATCTGATCTCTATCGGTAGTCTCTTTCTGCCTTATTTCTATATTCTCAGAACAAAGCCTCTGAGTCTTCTGCCCACTAACAACGTATGCTTGCTTTGCAAAGAAATACCTATCTCTATAGAATGTTTAACAGTCTGACCATTTCCTAGAAATGCAACAAAAAATAAAGAAAACAGCTCCCCCTTATATACTGGAGATTGGCCTGGTTAATTTTATTAGATAGCTTCATGGGTACACAGGCAAATGCGATAAGGACTGACATAAAATCTACATCTTAAATCATAGCAACCAATAAAAACATATTGATTAATAGATGGCTAAAGCAGATACTATGTAAGAGTAATAAAGTAGATGAAAACATTTCGTAAATTCTTTAGCACCGTACACACATTACTGTGATTGTTTTTCCTTTAAGACATCGCACTGAGAGTGAATTAAATAAGATGCCAATTGCCTATTAAAAACGTAGCCTTAATTAGTAGTCGGGAACCCCCCTCTTTGTATTAAAGGGCAATCATGATGGAGAGACCTGCTACATGTGGGATCTTTCCTTTCTCTTTCCGAAGTCGGTGATGCTATTTGGGTAATAACTGATGAAAGGACTAGGGTGCCAACCAATTTGCAGTTAAGTGGCTAATTAAGACCCAAAGCAAAGCTGCCAGGAGGATGGTTCTCCTACTTTAAAGTGACACATAAAAGCAATTAGAATGGGGCTGGCTTTGCTAGGACATATTTAAATTTGGACAAAAGTTTGGGCCAGTTATTATTTTATGTTAATATATTCCTCTGTAAGACAGCATCAGAGAGAAAAAGGAATGATTTAGGACACAGAAATAAATTAGAATATTACTTGGATTCGCTGAAGTTCAGATGTGAAAGAAAGCAAAACTATAAAATCATTTCTATGTTTGCCGTCCTAACGGGGGTACTCTATGTAATTAGATTCCCTGCTCTTAGAGGAAATGAGAAGAGATGCATGGAGTATGGTTATCCAAGAAGAGAAAATCGCTTAATCCTTGGGTCTGTTGTCACCTGTCCGTCATATTGCATGAGGGTGACATCTGGCCCAGAATGGCAAGATTTTTAGAATTGTTATATTTTAACTTGGGACAATTCAGTGTTAACATTTAAATATAGCTGATCTAATCGCACAGTGGGGAAAACAGATTCTCTCTGGCTGTAGAAAAAAGGTCTGAAGTCGATGAGAAGTAGAGAGAACTGGAGACGATGGAAATTCTGCACAAATTATCCACGTATAAGGGAATGGTGGTTGGGGAGAGTAGACAACCTTTAAAATCACAGCTCCAGTGGCATCTTAGAGTTGTGGGGAAGCCCAGTCCATTTATATCTTGCTCTTGTGATTTATGATGTCACCATTAAACCCCCTGATGGCATTATATCCTTGTAATTTGCAGTTGCCTAGCATTTTTTCTATATACAACTCAATAACTCATTGTGTAGCTATTTCACACACACATAAACACACACATTAGTCGGACTCTGTCGTCAATGGAAACCATGATTTTTGATGTAATAATAAGTTGGGTTAACAAAAGGCAAGAAATCAGGGGCTGGATGCATAGCTACTGTATGGCCAGTTTCCCCGTGAGGCATCATAAGGAGACGCAGCACTGCATGTTGCTATAAACAGATTTCACTTTGATTGTCTATATATTCTTTTTAAGAATTAAAGAAGGAAAACTGTTTGTGAGGGACGGCCAAAAGCCATTATTGAAGGAAATACGTGAGATTGCACAGAGATAAAGAAGGAAATATATGCAATTCACCTCATCATTTCAGTAATAGGATTAGAACATAATAGGATTAGAAATATTAAACCTTCAGGGCTACGTTCTACTGCCCCAGGAGATACCTGGTTGGATCTCTTCCCTGTCCAGGGAATCTCCGTTTCCTTACAGAGAGTCTGGTCAGGGCCGGTAATTGTGACACCATAAATCTAAGAAAGAGAAGGTTTTGGAACCTTGCTTTAAGACTATAATACAACTAGTCATTAGCATTTCTGTGGGGGTGAGAGGTGGTTTTCAACATCTCTTATGCTAGCTTTGAAACTGACTTCTGTAATTATTCTCCAACGGAAACATGAATGCCAGCAACTTTCTGGGGAGTTATTTTTATTTCTATTTGAATATTTTAGCTACAATGCTGGATATGCACTGCTGGATCTCTGAGAATGCTGTTCTAAAATGCTATATTTATAAAATGACCAAAGAGCACATGCTGCCTGGATTAAATTTATCCCAAGATGAGAGGTTTTATCTCTAATCATCTGCTTGTTGACTAATCTGGATGCATCTTGTGCAGGTTTGAGGGTTGAGACGTAACAGGCTAAAGTGATCCAGAGCCTAAAGGGGTATCCCTTTGTCTTGGCCTTTGCCTTCCTGAAACATGAAGACGTTGACGGTGGCTGCTCTGAATTCATCACACCTTAGAGTAACATCCTCATTGAATGAGACTGCTGGTCTCACAGGAGGAAAATGTGCTTTTTTTAAAGCAGCATAATCTATAAAATCACAAAATTATGTAGCTCTCGGGAAAACATTTTTAAAAGATGTAGGGTAGCTTTTGCAAAACGCATTTAAAACCCACATCAAGTATAATTTTGAAGAGTATTTGTTTCTATGGGATTGGATTCCATCGGTTCTGTGGCCACATTATAACGTTGTTACTTGTACCTGACTGTGAGCTCCTCGTAAAAAGAAACCTTTACTCACCATATTCATATGCCTAACAGAAACCCACACAACTCCAGGCACATTGTAAGCATTCACTAAATACACCTTAAGAAAGGTTGACTCTTTGCTTCTCTGAGTTTAAGACGCTTAATGGTGAGTGATATATCCCTGTTACCTAGAGTAACTTCTTCCGTTGGACTGCCTTTTTTTTTTTTTTTTGCATTAGGGTTTATAAAATTCTAAATTAGGATTAGATCCTGTGTCTTACAGATCTGCCTTCCATGAAGTGAAAAAAAAATCAATAAGAAGGATATCCATAACAAGCTCAATATCCTATCCTTTTTCTTTGGAAGCTTTTAATGCCAACAAAGAAAAATTAATGAATGAGAAACTTTCAAGATACAGAGTTTTGGAGTGAGCATAGAATCATTTGCCTTCCTACTATCCTATACTAGGGCCTATCAAAAATTGTAAGCAGCTTTTCTGCTGGCTACATTTCCCCCCATGGGTTATTTTCTTTTCTGTTAAAGTAATTCCTTAATGCCCAGGGAGTTAAAATTCTGTTGAAAAGAGAGTTCTTAGCATCTTCTAAGATACAAAGCCTGACTGCAGTGTTTTTCTTAATTTTGTAATTTTTAAAGTGCTACCTTTATAGTTAAATGTCTCCTTTATGATATATTTATTTTACAATATTTCTGCAGTTATATACATTTGTATAGATAAATGTGGTATAATCAGAATACTACTCTCAAGCACTTTCCACCTTATTTTGATGTATTGTCTAATACTTCTGAGAAGCTATCCAAACATTTGGCCTTTTCTAATCCTCATCTCGATATGAAATCATAGTAGTAGCCAAAGAAAAAGGGAGAATAGAAAATATGTCAATCCCTGTTCTATTTTGGTTTCCCCTGAGGCTAATATAAGCATCATCTTTCCAATTTCCAGCCAACATTTTAGAGGTGCATGACAATGTCCACCAAAAAAATGAGATATTTCAAACACATTTTATGAACGATTTAATATTTCTTCACCAATGAAAGCATGCATTAGTTATGGTCAAAAGCAGAAAAAATTATTGTCTTGATTTTTAAATGAGGTATAATTCAATTACAAAGTAGTCTTCTCTTGAGATTAGTGTGTAATCAGAGGAAATTGATTCATTTACCAATTTTTCCCTTCCCTTGCTTTTGATAGAAATCATGGATGATGGTCTTTGAACCTCTGCTAATCCAGTTGTCTCATGTCTTATTGGCCTCGCTCGGGGTGGGAGTGGCTTTGGAAATGATATGTGGCTCCTCAGTCATAGTGATGTATTATCTGAGAGCCGACATGGTTTTAGCAGTTTGACATTTTAAAGAGAGTTGCTAGGATAGATACAGCATACAGAGGTGTGTGTGTGTGTGTACACGTGCCATGCACACACACGTGCACGTGTGTGTAATCTTAAAATGAAAAGACATCTATTCTGCTAATAGCCATGTACTTGGACCCATCTACAGTTTGATTGTACATCAGTTATGATGTGTCTCTTTCTAACAGGAAGGATACCGATTTTGATGAATAGCTAAAAGGTAAGATCATTCTTAAAGGTGTGAGTGATTAATAATGGCCATGCATAGATTTTTTTTCTAAGAGTGTAAATAAAATATATCATTCACATGAAGGGCAGGAGTTTGGCAGAATGATTCATAGTGCATTTGAGAGCATAAAAAGTCAAAGCTAGGATCTCTTCTAAGTGTGTCAAAGAGGAAGCTGGTTTAACCATTTGAAATATGCAAGTAGATGTTGGAATATTTGAGTGGATTATAGAAATCATGTGCCTTATGAGATACTGAAGACAGCTAAAATTTTTAATTACCACCAATTAGACAAAATCAAACATTTTTTGCTTAATAGTGAAAAAGTAATAGTTTGACAGGGATAAATGGATAAAAGATAAAGGTGGCATTTCTCTACCATGGCACCTGGACCATTTACTTCAATCCAACCAAGATTTACTATATAACCTTTAGATAGGAGGTTCCTATGGTCAACTGTTGTATTAGCATAAAGCGTGGCTCTAACATGGTCAGCATTCATACCAAAGTACATGGGCCCTATTAAATTGCTAACTAATGCAGTAAGACTGACAGAACTATTATTTGAAAATAGAAGATTTATTTCAGTGGTGATACAAAAGCAGAATAATGAACAACCTATATGGTTGGTCTTTGTTTATCTGCTGCCAATAGTCTAGAGCTCATAATATTTTCACAAGGCCTAAGAAAACAAGCTTCTTGGCAATACAGTACTCCATGGCATGCCCTCCCGTGGCCCAGCACCCCAGAGATCGTGCACGTCACAGAAAGAAAGAGTGTCAGGCCCAGGGCCAAGGTGAGATTCAGCTTGTCTTCTACAAGCCACAGGTGAATGAAGGAGTACTGATTGTGCCTTTTTAGCATGAATTGAAGGTGAAAAAAAACAGATGACTATCAAAATAAACTGCGTAAAAAGGAACACTGAACACTGTCTACGATCAAATGCTCATACCCACTAGAGATTAAAAACAAGAATCATTGTACTCTTTTAAGAATAAAGTCAAGCCACTGAATTTTTTAAAGAATCTATTGACTGAATGCCTATAAATGATTTTATGAATGTAATTATCCTCATTTGATGCCGCTCCCTGTGAGGACATGGGGCATACATCCTGGGCGTGACAGAAGGCACAGTGACATTCTCCCTCTACAGTGATCATGGCCTCCCTCCTGTGTTCTTTGGCTGCACGTGTTCCCTGAAAGTCAGGACTTGTGTAAACAAGCCAAGCGTGAGGCCTATTGATGGACAGAGATCTGACGAATGCCTAACACCATCAGGAGCACAACTTTTAAATCGGAAAGGCAAAAACATAGGAAATACCAAAGGATAATGTCACAGGTGAGACTTCACTACATCAAGGTCTTCGTAGTATTTTTGGAAACTAAACTCCCTTTGAGAAAATCTAAGATGTAATGTGCTTTGCTGACTTGAATACCACAAAGTCTGTCATCCCCACTCTTCTAATTCTTTCTTTCTCTCAAAATACACATGCTGAGGGTCATCCTGCCCCTGGGTGTGGGGGTGCAGATATGTGTGTACATTATGGACATAGATCTGAATATCTTGAGCTTCCTGGACTAGTAGGATTTAAAAAGGATTCAGTTCAACTATTTAATACATCTCAAGATCGGGGAATTTTTGGATAAATGTGGAACATGTTGCTTATAACACATATCCAAATACAGAATTCGAAGGCGTGTCTCCCAAACAGAAATATTTAAATAATTGTCTGTTATTTAGTAAGCATGCTAGTGAGACACTATCATGTGTTGCACTCTAAGTGCTAACTTCAAATTATAATGTCTTGGCAAATAAAAATCAAAGCATCAGATATCTCAGAGAAGTCAGGAAGGTGATGACTAGGGAAGTAAATAATGGTATAGATGTATTAAAAAGGCTCTAGTGTACTGTTCTACTCCCAAATTCCTTTATAGGATATATCTATTTGGAGATTTCATTTAAAAAATGTATACTTTCATTTACCAAATATTAATAAGGACACACTGACCAGTACAATGTGGGTCAGTATGATGTAGGTCATATATAAATAATCACATTGTGGTTTATGGGGGAAAGAAGTATAATAACAGACAATTAAACAACTACTTTGAAACTTTCTCAACAAATTTTGCTTTTTTCTCTTGACTTTCCTCCCAAAGGTAAGGGGTGAGCAAGTCATTTCTTCCTTTGTCTTTCCTCGTTTGTTGGTTATGCTACAATAGAGTGAATGAATCTATGTGTTTGCCTTCCTCATTTTATGTGGCCTGGGTGATTAAAGATTCTCCTGATTCTCTAGACTCTGACCTAATGGGATCTTTCCCAGGCTTCCCTCTTTCCTCTCCTTTAAAGGAAGCTTCACGCAGCAAGGGGATGCCACTAACCATACAATGAGTCCAGAGATGATTGTACCTTCTTCCTCTTAAGCTGGTTGTTGTTGTGGCCAAGTGGCAAAATGAGACACATGGATTAAGAACAAGTTGACAACCAGATGACACGTATATAATTCTAACATGAGAGAGAATCAAATAATTGAAGTGGTAAGACATACAGCCATACTTACTTTGGGTTTCCCTGAAGGGCACATTCTCTAAAATCTATCTCTGATTTCATGCCTTCTCTGATGACACAGAGGTTCTTTCATGTACTTTCATTTTCCCTTTTTATCTTGCTCTGACCATCACCACTTCTGTTCTGTTCAACTCCTCCAGGCTTCTGGATCTGGAGAGACCCCAGCTTTGCTTGGGCAAAAGACTTTCTATGCTTAGGTCCCTGACTATGGTATTATTAATGGTTTCCAGATTTAGAATGTGATTGTTATTCTTTTGTTTTATTTTCTTTCACTTCCTCATTCTTCCTTCATTGCCATAGTACTCTCATTTAAGAGCCAGCTAGCTTCATAACTTAGCAAATCAATAAGTTGTTTACCAAATGACCAACAAAGAGACAATCTGGTAGAACAGTAATATGAGGAATTAGTCTCTTTCCACTAAAACCCACCTAGTTCTAGTCATCAATACAATATATTGTACAAAAGGGGAGACTATTCTTCCTTGGAATTGTAATTAGCACCTCCATTCAGAATGTAGTTGTACTTTAGTTTTAATTGCTTGTTTTAAATGCATTTTGTTTGATTCCTTTAACTCAAAATATACACAATCAGACTAAACAGGTGTTTTAGTGAGAAGAGTGTTTACAGAACAATTCAGGTGAGGTATTTCCAGATTGACTGGATGCAATTTTAATGACACAATCATCCTCAAGTGTGTGCTAACTCCTACCACATTCCAATGACTTATTTATCAACATCACAGAGTGCAGGAGGATCTTTTCCCCTTTACTTTAAATATTTTATACTGACAATTTGAAGTCACTAAAAAAGAAGAAGAAGGAAGAGAAGGAGGAAGAGGAAGAGAAAGAGGGGGAGGCAGAGGAGGAAGGTGAAATATTCCAGTGAAAAATAATGAAATCACAGGAATACATTCCAATGGTGCTAAACTTTGCTTCAATTAAATTTAGTCCCTTCTACTTCCAACTCACAGCCTCCTTTGGCGTCATCAGGCTCCAATATACTTTTCAGTAAGTTCCAAAGAATCCATAAGGTATAAAAATTCCAGAAAAATTATTTGTTGGAGACCAAATGTAAATAGATATATGTTCAGCATCTGAATGTTACAGAAAACTTCTCCAAAATGGCCCATATGTTCTTCTAGAAAAAGCAACAGTCCTGACAGTGAACCATGAAATATTCTGGAGGCAAATGGCAGAGTGCCAGTGTCTTAAGGGACAGCATTTTCCACTTTAAATAACAGACAAAATAAAGCTTTAAAATGTTCTTGGTGATGTATGATTCAGTAAACCCTTCAAGGCAATGTAAGGAAAACCTTTTCTTCTTAAGAATGATGTTGGGATGAAACAGACAAAAATTAAGAATTGCTCTGCCAGGCAGCATAAAGAATCAATTGGTGACATTCTGAAATTCAGGAAATTCAATGAATCGATAGACTGTTAGGAACCAGGCCACACACACTCAAAGTGATTCTTTATAAGTACAAGATACCAGGGATAACACAAAGCTCTTCTGAAAGCACGGAGCACAAGCATGCACTAAAAGAAACCAAACTGTGTACTAGCAGGAAATGAAAACAGCTTATTTTTTAATAGGC
Source organism: Ursus americanus (assembly GCF_024610735.1). Taxonomy (NCBI): domain Eukaryota; kingdom Metazoa; phylum Chordata; class Mammalia; order Carnivora; family Ursidae; genus Ursus; species Ursus americanus. The sequence continues at coordinate 16,860,467 of NC_142131.1, read as the reverse complement.
ATCTGCAAATGGGGACATTTGGCAAGGGTAAACCAATGCTTAATTGTAAGAAAAGCAATTTACAGGTAAATATGAAACTTTATTTTTTTCATTTCTCATTTGATTTTTGTCATTTCTAGCTCACTTACCCTGTCTCTAAAAGTGGCAAAATCTCTATCACAAAATAATTTGGATTTAATTGACATTCCCCAAGGCAAGCCAGCTGGAAGTATAATTCTTTTGAAAGCAAACACCTTTTGATGACTGCAAGAATCAAGTATGATCAGAGAATTTTTCTTCATCATATTACAATGGTCTATCCATCTTTATATGGCTTATGACACAAAAATTAAAATACATAAAATGGTCCTTTAAAAATTATAAATAATCAGTGGGGCAGCTGGGTGCCTAAAAAAATTCTTTACATTATGATGGGAGAAATACCAGGCTGAACTATTTATTTCATCCATGGTTTTATTTTAAATTATTTAAATTACCATTAAGACAGAAGAAATATAGTCAACTGAAATCGTCACAAATTATGTTTTTTTTCCAAAAAAGAAAAGTTAAAACTAGGAAGTAAAGGGAAACAAGGATGCTTTTTAAAATTTCCTGAGCAAATTGAAAAATTGATTATCGTAAGAAATTAATCTTAAATTTAGTTATTACTACTAAGTTCTTGGTTTCTTGGCATTATTATGGTGTTCCTTCACTATTAAGCCAGGATCATAAAACAAGCAGAAAACATACAGTTTTTAAATTTGTTGGGTGATAATGTCCTAGATTACAATTTCTCCTTGTGGCAGGATTTTAATTGTTTCTAAATAATTTTAGGGAAAAGACTCCTTTAAATATTTAGGACAAATGAAATTTAAAATCTGGGAGAAGCAGAAAGATGATGGAATGGGAGTATCCTGAGCTCACCTTGCCCCCTGGAAACACAGAGAAACAATTTTATTTATACAACTAACTCTGAAAACAACCTTAAGACTGCAGAACAGATATTCCACAACCAGCCATAGAGAGAAGGCCACACTGAAAAGGAGAGGAGGGGCAGAGACACCATTGGGAACCATATCCCAGCATGACTAACCACAAATGGGAGGGACATCACAAGCCTGAAGAAGTAGAGGATCAGACCCAACACTGGGCAACCCTGGCACTGGGGACTCACCTTGGGAGAAGAAGTCCCCATTAACATCTGGCTTTGAAAATCATTTAAAAAGCAGAGAGTTAAACCCTGGGAGAGCCAGAGGATGATAGGAAACCAAGTCCCTGCCCTTAAAAAGCCAAAATACTGAATAATGGCCTGAGGCATAGCACAAAAGCAACAGTGTAAAAAGTGCCTGGGACATACCTGAAGATTTAGTAACTGATCTTAGAAAATGTGCCAAAGAGGTAGGGATATAGAAGAGATTCCTCTGGGAATAAAAGTGCTTGTAGGCACCATTTTTCTTCTCATTCCCCAGCCTAGATAGCCAGGCACTTGTGGGAGCCAGCACTAACATCCTTCATCTACTTTGCTAGCACTATGTGCTCATCCCTGTGGACGTGCCTCATTCAAACTGCCCATTTCAGCAGATATCTCTCCAAAGTGGCTCCTGCCCCACCACACTTGGCAGGCAGCCCCAGCCTGGGCCAGGGCCACTTCAAAGAGACTCCTGCCCTGCAGAGACAGGGAAATAACCCTATAAACCAGTGTGCCTACAGTTCCTGAAGCCAGGTCTCCTAGATGGCTGCATGGGAAGCAAGCCCTGTCATTTGGTGCTCTTGCAGCTATGGCAGAGAAGCTCATTGCAGACAGTTAGGCTGACTGCCAGACCTGCCCACCAAAGAGCTCACAGGGCCTGTAGCTGGGCCTTTCAACAGTGTGGGGAGAAAACCCTGCCCTGTATGCCCAAAGCAGGTAAAACTGGTTATCGCAGCCACTGAGCTAAAAGCAGTTGCAACTCAGCCATAACAGGAGGATACCCAGAGTCCATACATGGGACACACCTGGAACACCTAGTTCTGGTGACCAGAGAGAACTGGATTATAGAGCACCACAGGTCCTCTTCTAAGCAAGGTCACTTCTTTTAAGACCAGGCGACATAGGTAACCTACCTAATACATAGAAACAAACTCAGAGTTTGATAAAATGAGGAGACAGAGTAATATGCCAGAAATGAAAGAACAAAACAGAATCAGAGTAAAAGAGTTAAATGAAACAGAGATAAGCAATATGCCTGATAAAGAGTCCAAAGTAATGGTCATAAAGATACTCACTTGATTTGAGAAAAGAAGGAATAAACTCAGTAAGAAATTCAACAAAAAGATAGAAAATATAAAAAAAGACTGAGTCAGAGCTAAAGAATTCAACAGAAATGAAAAACATGCCAAACAGAATAAACAACATATTTGAGGAGGCAGAAGGACTGATCAGCAAGCTGCAAGACAGGGTAATGAAAAGCAACGAAGCTGAATGGCACAAAGAAAAAAGAATAATAAAAAAACAGGAATAAGTTAAAGGAACTCTGTGACATCAACCATAACAACATTCGCATTTTAGGATTCCCAGAGGGAGAAAAGAGAACAGAAAAGGGAACAGAAAAGTTATTCAAATAAATAGTAGCTGAAAAATTCCCTAACCTTTGGAAGGAAACACACATCCAGGTCCAGGAAGTACAAAGAGCCCCTAACAAGATGTACCCAAGGAGGTCCACATCAAGACACGTGTTAATTAAAATGGCAAAATACAATGATAAAAAGAGAATTTTAAAAACAGCATGAGAAAAGAAAATAGTTACATACAAAGGAAACCCCATAAGGCTATCAGCTGATTTTTCAGCAGAAACTTTGCAGGCCAGAAGAGAGTGGCATGACATATTCAAAGTGTTGAAAGGAAAAAACCTACCACCAAGAATACTTTATCTGAAAAGGTTATCATTGAGAATCAGAGGAAAGACAAAATTTCTCAGACAGACTAAAGTTAAAGGAGTTCATCACCACTAAACCAACCTTACAAAATATGTTAAAAAGAATTTTTTAAGTGGAAAGAAAGCACCATAACTAGAAGTAAGAAAATTATAGAAGGAAAAAATTTCACAAGTAAAAGGAAATATATAGTAAAGGTAGTAGATGAATCACTTGCAAAGCCAGTATGGAAGTGAAAACACAAAAGTAATAAATTAATTATATCTGCAAAAACTAGTCAAAGGATACACAAAACAAAAAGATATAAAATATAATATCATATGCAAAAAAGTAGAAGGAGAAGTAAAAATTTAGTGCTCTTACAATGTGTTTGAACTTAAGTGTCCATCAACTTAATATAAACTGCTATAAACATAGGATGTTATATATGAACCCAACAGTAACCACAAATCAAAAACCTATAATAGACACAAAAGAAAGGAAGCCAAGCATAAGCCTATAGAAGGTCATCAAACATGTCCAGGAAGAAAGCAAGAGAAGACAGGAACAGAGAAAACTATAAAAACAATCGGAAAACAATTTTAAAAAATGTCAGTAAGTACATACCTACCAAAAATTACTTTACATGCAAATGTACTAAATGTTCCAACCAAAAGACATAGGATGACAGAATGAATAAAAAAACAAGATCCATCTATATGCTGCTGACAAGAGACTCACCTCAGAATTAAAAAACACATACACACTGAAAGTGAAGGGATGGAAAATGATAATCCACACAAAAGAAGTGGAAGAAAAAGAAGGGCATTACATAATGATAAAGGAACCAATCCAACAAGACCATATACCAATTGTAAATATCTATGCACCCAACATAGAAACATCTAAATACATAAAGCAATCTAAATACATAAAGCAATACATATTAACAGACATAAAGGGAGAAATTGATAGTAATATAATAATAGTAGGGGACATTAATATCCCACATACATCAATGGATAGATCATCTCGTCAGAAATCAACAAAGAAACAGGGGCGTTGAATGGCACATTAGACCCAATACAAATATGTACAGGACATTCCATCCCCAAACAGCAGAATACATATTCTTTTCAAGTGCACACAGAACATTCTCCAGAATATAGCCATGTAATGCCACAAAACAAGTCTCAATAAATTTAAGAAGACTGAAATCATATCAAGCATCTTTTCCAACCACATTGCATGAAACTAGAAATTAATTACAAGAAAAATGTCTTGGGAAAACACACAAACACATGGAGGCTGTACAACATGCTACTAAACAACGAATGGATCAATCAAGAAATCAAAGAGGAAAAATAATACATGGGGACAAATGAAAATGAAAAACAATGGTCCAAAATATTTGGACACAGCAAAAGCAGTTCTAAGAGGGAAGTTTATGGTGATATAGGCCTATCTCAAGAAACCAGAAAAATTGCAAATAAACAACCTAACTTTACACCTGAAGGAACTAGAAAAAGAAGAAAAAGCCCAAGGCTAGTACAAGGGAGGAAATACTAAAGATCAGGGCAGAGACTAAAATAAATAAATAAATAAATAAATAAATAAATAAATAAATAAATAAGAGAGAAAAGGAAAGACAAGATTAATGAAACCAAGAGCTGCTTCTTAAAAGAGATAAACAAAATTAATAAACCTTTAGCTAGACTCATCAGGAAAAGAAAAAGACGCAAATAAAATCAGAAATGAGGGCGGAGAAATAATAAATACCACAGAAATACAAAGAATTATAAGAGAATATTATAAAAAATTATATGCCAATAAGTTGGACTATCTACAAGAAATAGTTATAGTCCTGGAACATACAATTTTCCAAAATTGAATCAGGAAGAAATAGAAAATTTGAACAGATTACTAGCAACAAAATTGAATCAATAATCAATAATCAAAAAACTTCAAACAGAAGTTCAGGACCAGAGAGCTTCACAGGTGAATTCTACCAAACATTTAAAGAATAGTTTGATACCTATTGTTCTCAAACTATTCCAAAAAAATAGAAGAGAAAGGAAAACTTCCGAATTCATTCTATCCGAGTCCAATACTACTCTGATACCAAAACCAGACAAAGACACCACAAAAAAAGAAAACTACATGCCAATAATCCTTGATGAAGATAGATGCAAACATCCTCAACAAAATACTAGCAAACCACTTTCAAAAACACATTAAAAGGATCATTCACCACAATCAAGTGGGATTGATTCCAGGAATACAAGGGTAGTTCACTACTTGAAAATCAATGTGATGCATCACATTAACAAGAGGGAAGATAAAAACCATATGACAATCTCAGTACATGGAGAAAAAGTATTTGACAAAACACAATATACATTCATGATAAAAACTCAACAAAGTGAGTGTAGAGGAAACATACCTCACCATAATAAAGGCCATATATGTGGGGCACCTGGGTGGCTCTTCGGTTCGTGTCATGATCCCAGGGTCCTGGGGTTGAGTCCCACATCAGTCTCCTTGCTCAGCAGAGATCCTCCTTCTCCCTCTGCATGCTGCTCCTGCTGCTTGTGCGCTCTCTCTCTCTGACAAATAAATAAATAAAATCTTTAAAAAAAAAAAGACCATATAGAAAATAATCAGTTAATATCATACACAGTGGTGAAAAACAGAAAGCTTTTCCTCTAAGACCAGGAAAAAGATAAGGATATTCACTGTCAGCACTTTTATTCAATGTATTATTGGAAGTCCTAGCTATAGTAATCATCAAGAAAAAGAAATAAAAGACAGCTAAATTGGTAAGGAAGAAGTAAAACTGTCACTATTTACAGAGGACATGATACTATACATAGGAAACCCAAAAGACTCCACCAAAAACTACTAGAACTAATAAACTGAGTAAAGTTACAGAATACAAAAATAATATATAGAAATCTGTTGTATTTCTATATACTAAAAACAAAAGAGCAGAAAGGAAAATTAAGATAGCCCCATTTACAATTGCACCAAAAAGAATGGAATACCTAGCAATAAATTTAAGCAAGGAACTAAAAGACCTATAGTCTAAAAACTACAAGACGTTGATGAAAGAAAATGAAGACACACTAAAAAACTGGAACAATTAATTGACTGGAAGAATTAATATGATTAAAATGACCATACTACCCAAAGCAATCTATAGAGTCAATGAAATCCCTATCAAAACACCAACAGCATTTTTCACAGAACTAGAACAAATAAATTAAAATTGTATGGACCCACAAGACCCCAAATAGCCAAAGCAATCTTGAGAAACAATAACAAAGCTGGAAGCATCACAATTCCAAATTTCAAGATACATTATAAAGCCTTAGCAAAACAAACAAAACAAACCCAGTAAGGTACGAGCACAAAAATAAACATGTAGATCAATGAAACAAGGTGGAGAGCCCAGAAATAAACCCACACCTATATAGTCAATTAATTTAAGTTAAAGAGGCAAAAGTATACAATAAGGAAAAGATAGTCTTTTCAACAAATGGTATTGGGAAAACTGGACAATTATATGCAAAAGAATGAAACTGGACCACTTTTTTATACCATACATATAAACAAACTCGAAGCAGATTAAATATCTAAATATGGTACCTGAAACCATAGAATTCCTAAAAGAAAAGATAAGAAGTAATCTCTTGGACATTGGTCCTAGCAACATATTTATGGATATGTCTCCTCAGGCAAGAGAAATAAAAGCAAAAATAAACTATTGGGACTATATCAAAATAAAAGCTTTTGTACAACAAAGGAAACTATCAAAAACCCCAAAAAGGCAACCTAATGAATGGGAGAGGATATTTGCAAATGATATATCTGATAAGGGATTAATATCCAAAATATATAAAGAACTTACACAACTCAACATCAAAAAACAATCTAAAAAAATGGGCAAAGACATGAATAGAAATTTTTCCAAAGAAAACATACAGACAGCCAACAGACACATGAAAAGGTGTTCAACACCACTCATCATCAGGGAAAAGAAAATCAAAACCACAGTGAAATACCACCTCACACCTGTCAGAATGGCTAATAGCAAAAAGACAAGAAATAATGAGTGTTGGCAAGGAGGAGAAAAGGAACTCTTGTTCACTGTTGGTGAGAATGTAGGTTGGTGCAATCACAGTAGAAAACACTATGGCAATTTCTCAAAAAATTTAAATTAGAAATACCATATGAGCCAGTATTTCCATTACTGGTTATTAACCCAAAGGAAATAAAAACACTAATTTGAAAAAATATATGCACTCCTATGTTTATAGCAGTATTATTTAGATTAACCAAGATAAGGAAATAACCTAAATGTCCATTGATAGATGAATGGATAAAGACGATGTGGTTTAGATGTAGATATAGATACAGATATATAGATATAGATACAGATATATAGATATAGATACAGATATATAGATATAGATACAGATATATAGATATATCTGTATGTGTATACATATGCACACAATGGAATGTTATTCAGCCATTAAAAAAGAATGAGATCAGGAAGCCTGGGTCGCTCAGTCAGTTAAGCATCTACCTTTGGTTCAGGCCATGATCCCGGGGTCCTGGGATCAAGTCCCACATCAGGCTCCTTGCTCAGCGGGAAGCCTGCTTCTCCCTCTGCCTCCTGCTCCCCCTGCTTGTGCTCTCTCTCTCTGACAAATAAATAAATAAATAAACTCTTCTAAAAATTTAATGAATTAATGAGATCTTGCCATTTGCAACAACACTGATGGACCTAGAAGGTATTATGCTAGTGAAATAAGTCAGACAGAGAAAGACGAATACCATATGATTTCACTTGCATGTGGAATCTTAAAAAACAAACAAACAAAATACTCTTAAATACAGAGAAGAAGCTGGTGGTTGCCAGATGGGAGGTGGAGTAGGGTGGGGAAAATAGATGAAAAGGGATTAAGAGGTATAAAGTTCCAGTTAAAACAAATAAGTCAGGGAGATGAAAAGAACAACATAGAGAATATAGTCAATAACATTGTAACATGTTGTTTGATAACAGACTGCAACTACGCTTACAGTGCCAATGAGTAATGTACAGAACTGTCAAATTAGTATGTTGTATACCTGAAACTAACACTGTATGTCAATTATATCTCAATAATAAAAAATTAAAATTTAGCATTTGTAGTAAAATAAAGTATTAATTAAAACAATAATTGTGACAGTTACTCAAAGAAAAGTTGCACTTTCTTTAGTAACTTCTGTCACAGGAACAAGATCAACGTGTATACTCCATAAATTTGAGCAATTTAAAAATATGTCTAAATATGTAGCATGGAGCACCCAGTGAGTGATCAGTGACTATTCTGAATTTCTGAAATATGTCTTCTATCTTGTGGCTATATGGACATGTTTGTGGGATTGCCCTATGTTGGCAACAGCAGCTCCTCACCTAAGGACAACTTTGAGTAGCCAAAGAACAATGGTATAGGTATAGTTTTCAATAACTCCCTTGAAGTTTAAATATCTTTCTAAATTTTTCAAAACCATATTCAGATGCTCTCTTACATTAACATATAATGTAAACAATATCCTCACTCCTTGATGTTTCGTGGCCCAACAGTCCTAATCATCATTAACAACATCTGCCATTGACTATGCTGCAGATGTAACGACGGGATATTTACCACTGAATCAAAACCATGCTGAGAATTTGACTACATTGCATCTCTTTTTATATTTGTTTTTTTTACTCATAAACTTGGGCAAATTGTACAAAATACGCTTCCTGGAATGCTCTAGTTCACCCCAATTTTTTTCAAGGTGTGGGTTTCACGGGATCATCAATACAAAACCAATAATGGAGACTGAACTGGAACGGGCTTTCACAATAAATCTGAGTTGTTTAACTGGGCTGAGTTTGTAGTCATTGTAGATGGTAGGATAAAACACTGGCTTTTGTTTGTTTGCTGTTTTTTAAAAGAAGACATTTTAAAATTGAGTATGGGTGTTCATCTGGCAGAAGATGCCATTCTTTTTTTTTAAGATTTATTTATTTATTTATTTTTTAGGGAGAGAAAGAAAGAGAGCGAGCGTGGTGGGGAGGGGCAGAGGGAGAAGGAGAGAATCTCAAGAAGACTCCCCACTGAGCATGGAGCCCAACCCAGGGCTCCATCTCATGACCCTGAGATAGTGACCTAAGCTGAAATCCAAGTCAGTTGCTTAACCAGCTAAGCCACCCAGGCACCCCAGAAGAAGATGCCATTCTGAGCCAAGAGTCTGTTGGTGTGAGAAACCGCAAAGTCCAGCATTAGGAAAACAATGACTGTCCTGAGGAAACAAAGAATGATGATGCTGAGAATTCCCTCAAAACTATTCTTGATATAGTCTATGCTTTCCTTTGATACATTTATCCATTCCTAGTTGTGAGGTGCTCTGGACAAATATTTTTGTCTATATGAAGAATTAGATTTAAAATAAATTACTAAATGCAGGTGTCCCTATGAGGTAGAAATGAAGACTTAGAAGACTTAGAATGGGAGAGAGGAAGTAGTTACCTATTTGTTTATTGCCCAATCAATATATATGAAGATTCTTCTTAGTTTCCAGACACCATCTCTTCCTCTGCAGGTTCAGAAACAATTTCTTCATGTTATTTGTTGTCTAATATGTCATTTTCTAAATAATTTCATACCTCACACTACATGAAAAAGGTAGCAATGCCATTATTCATAAAGCCATAGCTCTTCAGAATGCATTTGTATTGAAATGAGATAGATCTTTCTGCTACTGCAGTTCCCTAACACCATTTATTTACTTATATCATTACTCATGATGCTGCATCACTGTGTTATCAAAGGTTATAACTGCACTTCATTGATGATGACCACAAATAAATACAAGTCTTACCCGGAGTACACAGCAAAGTAGGAGTTATCATTCATTTTCTGTCATTTTAATCTTATCGGACAGAATTTTATAGTTTAAACATAGGATAACACATCTTCCAAATATGTCTTCCCTCAAAATCTTTAACCAAAATCATGTCATTCATTCCTAGAATGTAATACCTACCAATGTTGACCATAACCCTGCCTTCCATAAACTGCCACTAATGCAGAGGATTGGCAAGAGCCCCTGAGCTGAACAAGAGGAATGGTCTATTCAAATAAGAAATGTCCATCCCATTTCCAACAAGGCTTAAGACTAACCCAGAGAAATACAAATCAAAACCACAATGAGATACCACCCCGCACCAGTCAGAATAGCTAAAATTAACCACTCAGGAAATGACAGATGTTAGCGAGGATGCAGAGAAAGGGGAACCCTCTTACACTGTTGGTGGGAATGCAAGCTGGTGCAGGCACTCTGGAAAACAGTATGGAGGTTCCTAAAAGGGTTGAAAATAGAGCTACTCTATGACCCAGCAATTGCACGACTGGGTACTTACCCCAAAGATACAAATGTAGAAACCCAAAGGGGCACCTGCACCCCAATGTTTATAGCAACAATGTCCACAATAGCCAAAAGATGGAAAGAGCCCAGATGTTTATCAACAGATGAATGGATAAAGAAGACGTGGTTTATATATACAATGGACTACTACTCAGCCAGCAAAAAAATGAAATCTTCCCTCATTTGCAATGAGATAGATGGAACTAGAGGGTGTTATGCTAAGCAAAATAAGTCAATCAGAGGAAGACAATTACCACATGATCTTGCAGATATGTGGAATTTAAGAAACAAAACAGAGGACCATAGGGGAAGAGCAGAAAAAATAAAACAAGACGAAATCATAGAGGGAGACAAATCATCAGAGACTCTTAAGCACAGGAAACAAACTAAGGGTCGCTGGAGAGGAGAGGGGTGGGGTGATGGGATAACAGGGTGATGGACATTAAGGAGGGCACTAGATGTCATGAGCACTGGGTGTTATCTAAGACTGATGAATCACTGACCCTACCTCTGGAACCAATAATACATTATATGTTCACTGAATTTAAATAAAATACCATTAAAAAAAAGACTAACCCAGGAAAGTATGTCCCCACATCAATCATAGGCAAGAGAGAACTCTGATCAGAAGGGTTGATTATCAATGAGAAACAACATTCTGGAAAACCCTCAGAGGAAACAGGCACAGCCAGTCTGAGATCTGCCTGACGTGCAGTGCAAAGCGTGTGGCAGGAATAGGGTAACTGTCCCAGTTACCATAAAGCAAAGAGTGTCTGCTGCCACCTTGCCACCATCTGGTGCTTGTAGATCAGAGGAGGCACATGTTCCAAACACAGAGAGGTGAGACCTGACTGTGTGGCCCACATATACAGCTCAAGTCTAAGGGTCAGAGGTGGACTATCAGTGGCCTAGAACACTGAACTCGTCCTGTGTCCAAACTAAGTAAGACACGGGCTAGAAGCAGGGCCTCCTACTTGCTGGTACTACACTTTCCTCTCATTTTTAAGAAGCCCTTAGATACGAGCTAGGTCGTCCTATAGCATGTCCCTTTCCGTATTACTAGTAATTGTATTTTCAAATATATTGCCAGAGAGTAGGTTATCCGATCATATTAGAATAGCCTTGCAGGAAAGAATCATGTCTTACATTTCTGCTCTGCTCTGTAAAACCTGGCCCAAGGCTAGTCACATAAAAGTCAACAAATACTTCTCGGGTCATAACAGCTATTTACCAAATATACCAAATACAGTTAACAGGTAAACTGCAGAACAGCTGAACAAGAGAAGTCAAGAGTCACTGATACTCTAAAAGTAATTGTTACTGGAAAATAAATCCATAGTCAGAGCAGTCATTCTTCATCATAAAGATTTCAGCCTAAAGAAAATAGGGCCATAGACCAATTCTCTGGCTGAAGTCAAAGTGCTGGGTGGATATTGCATTTCCTAAAAGTATTCACCAAATTAAGTCCTCAATATTATTTCTCTTCCCTTTCTCTATTTTCAGTATTGAGAGCATGCATATCTTCTCCCTTTTTTACTAAAACAAGTTCAATACTTCATTTTATGTTGACTCTGATAAAGACCTTTCTTTATGATTGGGGCGCCTGGGTGGCACAGCGGTTAAGCGTCTGCCTTCGGCTCAAGGCGTGATCCCGGCGTTCTGGGATCGAGCCCCACATCAGGCTCCTCCGCTATGAGCCTGCTTCTTCCTCTCCCACTCCCCCTGCTTGTGTTCCCTCTCTCGCTGGCTGTCGCTATCTCTGTCGAATGAATAAATAAATAAAATCTTTAAAAAAAAAAAAAAGACCTTTCTTTATGATTAACCCTACCCCACAGTGATCTGTGATTTAGAGTTGAAGTATCATTTTGTGTATATGGTCTATACCACATTGATTCACTCATGAAGGAATATGCAAAAGCATTGTGTGTACATATGCATGTTGCATATCACTTAGATATATACACACATGTCCCATCCCCACAGGGAAATTATATACTTTATGTTAATGAGCATATTTCTTATAAAGCATGAAGCACTTTCCCAGAAAGAGTAGGAGCTAAGAAGTTTCCTACATTTTATTTCTTACATTTGATTAAAGTTTCCTACATTTGATTAAAGTTTGATCCCACCTTTGAAATCTTTTCAGAACCTTGAGGCTCATTAAAGTATAAATGAGATTTAAGAGTGATAGGAATCAATAATTATCAATATCACCTTTAAGCAAATCTGTGGTAATAGATGAAATGAAAAATTAAACTAGTGTACATTTTCCAGGTGATATGAGTACAGGTCCCAGGTGACATATTTTCTTCCCAATAATTCTTCCCCAACACAAACCAAAATCATCACCAATCATCAACACCATCTACCACTACTACAACCAGTGCAACCAAACATGCTAGATTATTAAGTCTTTGCGAACTGAAGCCATATATTAATCATATTTCTATTCTTGAGCAAATAGCACACAGTATAGCTCAATAAATATTGATTGGGGAATGCATAAAAATCTACACTATTTTTCGCTCTTAACCTGATCTGGCCATATATGAGTCAACACATAAAAGCTAACCATGTAATTTCCATTTTTCCAGAAATTTTATCAGAAGTTGTGTGGCCTTAATAATTACCCTGCCGAAGTTGTGAACATTATACAGGAAATCTCTTCCATGGTTACGAGGCTACACAGCTCATTTTATTCATTCTTCTCAAGGGAAACTTAGCAAGAGGATATAAGTGGCTTTTCTTTCCAATCACTGCTGTGAGGGGGGAAAAAAAACAATACGATCACACATCACCTTCATTTGTGAAAATATTATATCAAGCCAATACGGGAGCAAATGATCTTATTATTTGAGGGGGGGAGATGAATACAAACACACTGTAAAATGTATGGGTGAAAAGAAAAAGTAAAACGAACATGCAAAATTTACAGTTTGTGGTGAAATATTAAGTCATTACAAAAAGTTCTCAGCATTATCAATAATAAGAGGTTAGAAAACGGGTAAAGGTAGTTCAGAGACTAAGACGCTCTCATATGCCATTTAAAATCTAGAACCCCTTTCGAAATGTGGTAGTGCCTGTCTTACGTTGTGTTTAAGCTATATAAACATGTGGAATAGAGAACACTATGGCTTGCAGGGCATGTTCTGATTATACAAAAATAAAGAGCCATCAAAACAAAAAGACACTTTCCATCCCTATTTCCAGCTCAAAACAAGATAATCTTCCATAGCCTCACCATCAGGTGGATTCTGGAAGGTAATTATTTTGCATGCTCAGTTCAGGTATGAGCTGAACTTGATTCCAACGCAGGAGGTTACTACAGGTTTTTGGAGGATAAAAGAGCCAAGACACATAAACTTTATTGTTATTGTGGCCCATTTGACAAGATACTGTCCCAGATGAATGGACATTGGCCATTCAGATGGAAAACAGAAGCCTGTTTATCAGCTGGTTAATTGCTCTCAAATATGAAATAAGATTCCCAGCAGTAAAGCTCCCTCTCACTTCTCTTCCTCACCTAAATTATAAACTATCTGAGAACAGAACCATTTCCAGCATCCAAGTGTTTATCAGAATGAAGCACATGTGCCACAGATGACTGCTGACCTTTCAACTTTGGTCAGCATTTCGGCAGCTGGCATTGTCCTGCTAGTTTCCTGGCACTCTCATCTCCCCTTCACTTGTGTAGCTTGACTCTGAAATGAGGAAGTAACTCGCTAAAGCCAGAACACTGAAAATATTCCTGACACAAAATGAGTCAGGGGAAGGCTTTTACTTCTCATCAGATTTTCTGGATTTGGGGAGGACCAGGTTTTTTGTTGTTGTTAACTCATTTTATTAGTTCTTTGCCTCAACTTAGCAGCTGGATAGATTATTCATTGTGTAATTGTTACAAAATGGTGACTAATACTTTAGCCTGTTTCATGTCTACTAGATCATCCAAAAATCACCAAAGTGTCTTACCTTACCGATGGAAAGGGATTCGTCTTTCCTCTGGCATTTTTGGACTAACTGCTTAATCAATAAAGGGCAAATTTTAAAAAGGTAAATGTAGGACCCCCTGCCTCGTGCATGAGTGGGGAAGCCTAACCTCTGGTAATAAGCCAATATTAGAGATAATTACAATTTACTAAATACCTTTAGTAGATACTGCACTTACAGCATTATTTTATCGATTCTCTGTTAACGTGTGGGCTTTCCAGCTTTTGCACAACCTCAGTGCCCCCGGAACACCGGCCTTACAAGGTAGCCTTCTGGATGGGTCTGCTTACCTGGCTTTGACTTGCTTGGGCAACAGAATAATGACTATATACATACATACATGTAACCCATCCATACAATTTTAATAAATATTGGTATCATCTCTTCCTCCATCCCCTTTTTCCCTTCCCATCAGCAAATATCTGGCCATCTACTGTCCAAGGCTTCTGTGGCCCTTTTAATAGATGAAGAAGTGTAAAAGCTATTCCCCATGCTTCAGAAACAATCACTGAATCAGAGTTTAGTAAAGAGATGGCTGCTCCACATGCATGCTTCTTCCTAGTGAGCCCTCAATTTCCTTTCTGGAAATCCCCTCCCTCTCTCTGTGTGTGAATTCCATGCCACTCTTTGCTTCCTTCTTTCTAGAAAGATGAGGAGAATCAAATCATTTTTGTTTCTAGAACACTAGTAGAGCAGGAGATTCTGTCTATAACCTAAATCTGTCAATCGGCTCTTCACTTCGAAGACATTGGGAGGGACTTGTGTGTCCTCGTGATTATATTCTGACCACTATTTCAGCTGCTGGAAAGTTACTGTGATTGCTACCTCCTAAACCTTGTCCTTCCTGAATCCTCTTGGATCATGCTCTGAAGCCTGATCTACCAGCCTCCTGCCAATTGTGTGAGCCTCCATCCTCACCTTGATATTCTTCCAGTTAGCTCTCTCTCGCTTTGGTTAACCAGAGTTGGTGTCTGGTACTTACAATGAAGAACCATTACCGACATGCAACACATGTAATTATAAAAGATAGTTTATAAAGTAAGATAACATATATGATATTGGGAACAGCACAGACAAAAATCCCAATGTATCTTAAGAAAGAAGAAGTGGTGGTGGCATCAGCTAACCTGGAGTGGGTAATAGAGAGATGGTGACACCAGGTGGTCAGTAAGTGTGGTAAGACGGTTGATAATGGGTAGGCAGGGGAAAGGGGCAAAATGTACTCAGGAGACCATTAATAGATTGACTTAGATGAAATGGGGATTGTCTCAGAGTATTCTTGCTGCCACAAACATCTGTTTAGTATTTTCTACTGTTGGACGCTGCTGGAATACAGAGTGTGAAGGTCAAGTACCTGCCCCTGAGGAGCGCAAGGGCCAGCCATCTCTTCAAGTAGAGAGGGATACTCTTGGAGTGGGTTCATAAAAGATTTGTGACTACTGCCCCAAAGCTGTTCTCCGAGGAAATAGCGTCTTCTCCAAAGTACACTTTTAATGTTACCAAAGCATTATTTACAGGTAGAAAAGGGAAATAAATGCTAGATTTAAATAAACGCATTCAAAACTGTAATGAGCAGACGTTTGAAACCTTCAAGGGTAGCACTCCATGAAAATTGTGAGAATTTCTAGCTTCAATTGGTTTTCACTTTAACACTTGAAGTAAGTGTAAAAGCATTCATAAAAAAGATATATAACCTATATGTGAAGAAAAGTTTAATTTTACAATTGTGATAGCTTTATATAATTTTCTGAAAAATCCTTACTCATACCTCTGCTTCTTTCTGACAGATGTTAGCTAGTTTTTATTATTTGTTTCCCTTTAGGGTACAGGTAAAGCAAAAGTGACTTCTATGGGCCATCTTATTGTGAATACAATTTCTATCTTCTTTCTATATCTTGCTCTACTATTGGTATTTAAAATTCTGTTCAATGTAAAGAACAACCTCCTACCTGGTAGGTAGGTAACCAAATGGAACCTTCCCACTGGACGGACGTGGGGGGCAAACAGCCATACATACCACAGTGGAACAGCTTCCCTATCCGACACAGTTGAGGAGATACACGTGTTTCAGCATCGCATCAAATACGAAGTATGGACTACCCACACAGACTAACTGTGCGGAATCTCAAGGGCTGTTGATCAAGGATCACTGCTCCATGTCACCCTAACTTACAACAATTGTCACTAGTGATGTTGTTTCACGGTTGGAATTAAGCAATGGTGGCCATCTGGATATAACACAACTTATTTAGTCAATCTTTTACAGTTCACACTTAGGTTGATTCCATTTTAATTACCTGGATTGTCTGATCATTCATTTTGGATCAATTCCAAGCAGTAGAATCTTTAGTATACATACATTTTCAAGGTTTTTGACCTGTAGGGCATTTAATTTTTTCCTTCAGAGGAATTATATCAATTTATCCTGAAACAGCACTGTATGAGTCACTGCTCCAGTGTCTTTTGAACTTCAGTCCTGGAGCCCAGGTGGAGGAAGAACATGGTTGGGTCATTCCAGTGGTTTCATGAATGTCTAATCTGAGTTTCCGTTCTCAGACAGAAAAGCAATAAAGTTTAAATTGCTAGGTTTTCAAATCCCTCTTTCCCCATTTCTTAATATCTGTTATATTAAGATAAAACACCTCTTTTATAAATTTTAAATGGTATAAATAGAAAATAATAAACTTTACTAAAATATCATCCTAGAGTTTCACTTTCCAATATGAGGTTCTCCATTCAGCATCTACCTGTTCAACTGATTGTCTATCTATCTATGCAAGGGGAAATTCAGGGTTTGGATATTGTCCACCTACACGCATCCTCACATCTGTGTCTGCTCATTTCATTCCTTTTCCAATGAGCCTTTCTCCTCTCGCAGAACTATCCTAAACGTCCTTTCCTTCAATCTAGAGTATAAGCCCCGTCTCTGCCATGCCACCTCCCTGGCTACCTGGCTCTCAGTAATTATTTGCTCAACTTCTCAGCCCTAACATTGCATCATTATAACCGACAGGATGAATATTGGCTAAAACACAGTCAGTAATGCATTTAGGCTGAATAGATTTCAGAAGGAAAGCATTTATCATCTACTATTTAAGAATGACTGTCAGCTGGGTATTTTATCATTTGAACACCTTACTCCTTGTCATCAGAGAAAGATATTAACAGTTTTCATAAGAACAAATAGCTCAGAAAATAATCATCATATTCATAAAATGTATGGGCCTTTCTATTATTTCATCATGACGGTGATCTACATAGGTCCCTATATTTTTAAGACCCTGTTTTTCCTTGAACTCTCACCAGAAATTGTCAAGATATGGCTGACCCATAGGTCATTATTTTTCAAAATAATTGGAATTCCTCAACTGTATAGTGGGTATCTTATTAAATATAAGTGAAATGAAGAATTAAATATCTTCATTTTGAAAAGGCTCTAGTATGAAGTACTTACTATTCACAACATAATTCTTCCTACTTTCTGACTATCATTAAGAAAAACTTTTCACACAGCTACTGAATAGTAATCTTTAATTTTGGGTCATTTGAGCTCTCCCCCACCAGAAAAAAAAAATAGAGATTCGTTCTTTTAACATGCACATATTTAATTTCACTTGTTAAAAGTTAAAAATTGGCCTCTTGTTTCCTCGCACATTAAATCCTTGTCTCATATTGGTGTCTTATGTAACTTCCATGCCCAGGAATTTCCTACTAACCAAAAGCAATATTAGACTAATCCTGTATTTTAAAACAATTTTATCTGTGACTTTTAAGTTTAATAGCTATAAACCTGTCAATATCAAATGCGACACAGATTTTTAATTTTATTGTTTACCTTAGGAGTTTTTCCATGAAGACCATTATAAAAGACAGTAGAAATATAATTATTATCAATAAAGATTACACAAAAACACTTTCAGGTATTGGATGTAATCACTGCTGTTTGGCCTTCTGAAATAAATGTGCAAATGTTTCATTTTAAGTTGTACCCACTGTAAGGAAAAAAATAAAAACAGAATCCGGCAATTTTGTTCACTTATTTGTGCAAACATATTTCATAAGCAATGAGGAAAATTCTCATATGAGTAGTTCATTAAATACTCTACACATAGATTTCTTGAAGACTGAGTTGAAGTCCTTGTAAGATGACTGTTTCCTGTCAAGTACTCTGCATTTCCAAACTTAAAGGAAAACAAATTATTGTCTCTATTTCCTTGTGAAATACACAGCATTCTTTCATGTTCATCCCTTTAAGATTTTTTTCTTCCTTCATTGCTGGCAAAAGAAAAAAGGTATAACCATGAAATTAACTTTCTCCTGTTTTTCCTGTTTTATATCGCTTGCGCTCTCTCCTTTCTCTCTTCATTTCTCTCAAAAGATTTGGAATGTATAGTAACACCTGCTGGGGCGGTCACAGCAGTTGAGCTCTGCCTTAATGGTGCCCTGTGAGCGCTCAGAATGACACAGATCACTGTCTCCAGACTCCTTCCGCTCATCGCATGGTCACACCTGGCACCCGGAGGTTGGCCACAATGAACCATCTTCATGCCCACCATGGCAAGACCTAGAAACTTGGGGCTCTAGGCAGTTGTGTCTCTTCCCTAGCCCAGTGGAACTGAGAATAGAATCTTTGTCCTTCCACTACAGATGGTCAACAGACTGGAGTGTGCCAGTAATCTGAGAAGAGGCCAGACTTATTTTAATTACAAATTACTCCGTCAGTTCACGTTTGTTATCTCTCTGTACCTGTAGTTCATGCACCAGACAACTTAATGCACATTATTTAAATAATCATCAAACCCTTCCCTGTTTCAGCACTTTCCACCTTTCTCTGGAAAGCCTACCCGTTTGTAGGGATTTATAACCGCAAGTGCCCGAAGTCAAGTTTCAGTTCCAGCAAATGTGGGGTAGGTGCGACTTTAAAACAAACTGATCAGACATTAGGACAACAAAGACAGGAGGATTAAGGCAGTCTCTGAAGATGAAAGTGTAAAGAGATCTTGGGGGAAAATCGCTTGAGAGGAGCCTTTTAAAAAAACTCTCATCAGCGGACTCTTACTTCATTTTTTAAAATTTTAGCAACATGTGCAAGGAGTTTTATTTATCAAGTCAGATCTCCCAGTCTTTAAATAAATTGTTTTAAAAAGAAGTGAAAAGCAGGTTCATAACCCTTCAGCAGTTTCCCAGAAGTTATTTAGCATTATTGTCACTAGAAAAACACTTCATAATTTCAGAACATTTTCCAGCAAAAATACATGGAACTGAAGGGAAAGCCCTGTGCCCATGTGGAAGTACTTAGCTGCTTCTCCTAAATTGAACTACGTGCATTCATGGAGAACGCATGATAGATTTCCTTGTTATGTATACACTTTTTTTGTTCAACAGTGCCAAAAAGTGATAACTTGGAGACAGAATTATACTGACAGTCACCTGTCATTCATTGTCCTTTATTCTGACAACCTCAGGCATTCAGGCATGGATTTATGGGTTTTCCCCCCTTTTGCTTTATTTTTAAAGGGTTTGGGGGATGGGGGAGAATATCAGAGGATTCAGTCCTGAATAGACTTTTGTTTTGCTCTTTCTTTTACCTCTTGACTGTGTCAAATGCACTGTGTCTCTCATGCAGTTTCTCTCTTTAGAGAGCCTCGGCTGGGCCAGCTAGTTAGTATTCAGAGACAAGGCAAAGAGGATAAAATTCTTCTCTCTGCTTGCTGAGACCGCAAATAAGCAATTAGACTAAAAGCAACGTATTGGGGAAGGAAGGCCATCGCAGACATCATTGTTGACTGGAACCTGCCAATATAACTTTAAAATCGTAAAAACTTCATAGCAGGGAGGAATAGTCACTTAGAGGCACATAAGTTGGTTAAGACACTAAGTCAGTATTTGCGACAGACATTTCTGCTGCGTAATGTACTCTGTGAACTGTAAGATTTTCCATTTAATCTTGTTTACTTATTGTAATGAGAAACAAATGGGTGAAATTAGCAATGGTGATAGAAAATTCAACCTTTTATTGTATTGCATGTTACGAAAACATTTTCTCAATTGGCATGTTACTCCCATTTTCATTTGAGCTCACTTTAAAGGACCGTAATGGAGGTCTGAAGGTTACAAACTGTTTTATGTCTGACCAAGCAATATCATATATCTCTGCTGAAGAGTTAGATGAGACGTTTAAAACAATATATGCCAGGCTTTTGCTAGGAATCAATGATAGCCCACGAGGTAGTTCTGAAGATTCTTCTTCTTCCCTTTAATACAGAGATTGCATGCTGGGTTCTAGAAATTGATGCATTTCCTGTGCAAATGCTCAAATGCAGCTACTCTGTTCATTACATTGGGATCGCCTAATTCCATTTTGTGATAGACCAATCCCCAGTGAGCCTTCAAGACTGTCCAATGATGGGAGGTAGCAAGTAGACCTTCCTGATTTGATATATTTAATCCATCCCTTTTCCCTTTTCCACCCCCATCCTTCCAAACCACATTTCCCAAAAGTTGAGAAATGCTAGCCTGATGAATTTATTTTTACATTTTCTAAGCCAGGAAAAAGAAAGGAATCTGGATTATTGACATTCTTTACCGGAACTACAGTAGACTAGAGTTAGCAGAAAAAACTGCTAATCATCACAGTTTTCGTGTTGGAAGCAATTTGCCTATAATTAGTAAGTTGATAAATACCAACAAAATGGGTGCTAAAACGAACAACTCTTGTGCTGAGAGACATTTGACTCTACATTACACTTTGCATTTTTATATATGCAGCATTACATTTTGTTACAAAGAGCGACAACTTCGGTGGCAGCTGAAGCACTCTCATCTGTCTTCTGAAGGAAAGCAGACATACATCTTAATATAACAACTTCTTTTATAAAACATATCTTTTTTTGAGGAGTAAGCAATGCAAGGATAAGGAAAGAAGTGGGTATTTTATTTATTTTATATAAAATAGTAGCAAAAGCTGGAAGACTTGTTTTGCTAGATAATGAAATGCCATAGCATGTAGGATTAAATGGTAGCAGGGACTTAGGGTGTATTCTTCATTGGTAATACCAAATTCACACTTGTTTGTAGATATTTCTTTTCTACATTTCATGTGAAATGATCATCGTAGGAAATGTTTCAACTCCATTTAGAATCCAGCTCATGGCCATTCTTGTTCGATTCAAACAAGGAAATGTGCATGGTGTACTAATACGTGACACGAATGTTTAATTCAAATAAACAAGATGTGGTATACTGTATCTTTAAAACCAACTATATTTATATGTCTGGAACGTTTTAATAAAGCACCAGCTTTTGTGAGGGTCTAAATCACAACAGGTATGTTATACGTAATAAATAAAAGAATATGATAGCTTTATCAGTGGTATGCTGAAATTCTGATGCTCATTGTTATTAGAAAACACAGTATCACAATAAATTCAATCTATATGACCTGACAGAAGAGATTATCCGAAAAAAATTGTGAGGGTTATATAAATTTTAAAAAAAATCTTTATGTTAATGTGATTTAGAAAATACTACATCTTTCTAGTGCTTTTTAGAAGTCTGCTCTTTATGTCTGTGACATAATTTTAGGAGCATCGTTATCTACAGCCACTTAATAGGTAACTTGATTAGCACATGTGGTTATCAGAGATCTTGCAGGATGCTTAGACTCACAGACCATGTGATAAATGGATTGATTGCTCATTATCAAGCATCTTCTAATCTAACCTTTACACTATATCCCTGTACTTTAATGCATTTGACTAAGTTCGCTTTTCTTTTCCTTTTAAACAGTATACCTTTTGTATTCCTACACACTGAATGAGACAGTAAGAAATGACCACTGGCAAAACAAATGCATACTTTCCTTCCCCTCTTCAGAACATTCTATAGTGGGTGCTAAAATATTTAAGCATTTCAAAATCATGTAAACTATCCCAAATATGTCAGGGGAAGAAGCAGAGGCTGCAATTCATTATTTCTCTGCAATGAATCAACATGAAAGAGAACATTTTTAAGGCCCAAGTAGCTTTGTTTTCATTTACAGTTCAAATCAATAATTTCATACCATGAGTATTTTGCTTATTTGAGATACAATATATCTTTGATCAGTAACAGATTGATCATTATGAAATAAAAAGGCTGAGATTTTGAGGGAGTGTGCAATGCAGTCATTTGTGGAGGACATGTACCATCTCATTTATTATTATTGATATTATTATTATTTTTATTATCATTATTGTTTTCCTTCATACCCATCCCAGTTGAAGCCTGGGCTTCAATTCTTCGGGCATACATGGTTTTCATGATGATTTATTATAAGATAGGATCAAAATTCACTTTGTGACTGTAAACTGTTCATGGTATGCTCCCTGATTAAAAAAAAAAAAAAGTAAATATTTTCACATCGAAATTCAATCTTATAAGTCCTTTTTCAAAGCCTTTCTTTCTCTTACCTATTTCCAAGATCAAGAACAACATATTTAAAGAGAATCTGAGATTAAAGAATGGAGCTATGCAATTTGGATCTGGTCAATTTTGCTGCCATTTTTATCACTATTATTATTTCATTTATTATAGGTCCTCTTCTCTCTACATATGACTCCATTTAAGACAGAGCAGTATTTTGCACATTGGCATTTAACCGATCTCTGGGGAATATATTTATCCCTTTCTAAAACAAAGTTACATATAGCGAGCCGCAAGTGTCTTTCTTTGTGCTTGGTTTAGTCCCAACCTTTTTTTGCCATTCAAAAACAATGCTGACACATGCATGAAATGCCAAATAGCATTAGTGTAATAAAGGAGTTAAACCAAACCCAAAGCACGGTCATATATTAAATTGTTTTTAAAAATACTGACCTAAGCACCTCTATGAGATGTTATTAGTAAAATTCGAAGAAGAAGAAAAAAGACATTTGGAAGTGAGATGTGCTCTCCTTTGTAGCCTGTATAATTGCTGATTTGCCATCATGTTTGCTTGCGATGCCTTTGTCAGATATTATTTCATGTCTCTTTGTCAAAGGAGAGGTTTTGAAGCCTTTTTTCTGCATCTGGGCAACTGCTGTTCAGGGCTCAGACCAAGCCTCCCAGGGCTACAGCGACGTGTCCAAAAAGCTTTTGGTAAAAAATCTTTTAAGCAGCCCCTCATTTCCACTCACCAGGTCAACGCATATGTTTTACCAAAAGAAAAATTCTAACATTTCAACATCGGCTTCAAACATGGTAAGTGGAACTTAATGATGATTTTTCATTAAGACCTAGTATGGAATAACTTTTGCTCACCCCCAGACCGAGGAAAATCGAATGCAACTGTTATGTCATCTTCCCTGGTAAGTGGTGATTTCGAGAATGTGATGATTTATCAGGCTTTTCTAAAAATAGTTGGCATTTCTAAGTAGATACTTCCCAACACATAGTAAGTCCATACGGAGTCAGAGGGAGTAAAAAGAAGTTTATTTTTGCACCCGTTTACTTCTTCCTGGGAAGTTAAGCAAAAAGGCTATGGTAAAGCGTTTCATATCAGCAAGCAAACACGGAAAAAGAAATCACTGTGGAACATACAATAATAGGACTATTTTCTGCTCAAATCGAACTAGGAAGAGAACTATTCAATTAGGTCTCACGGTTACTTTTAATGAGGGTTGTTGTGGAATAAAGTGGAAGCATCTGTTACCCACGAACCACTACAGTGGCTACGCAAGAAAAAACAGTGCTCTCGTCTATTGATTGGGACTGGTCTTCACGGAACATTCTTATTAGTATGCTTAGAACAACCATGCAAATCTCTAAACCAAATTAATTATTCTTGGCATTCCCCAGAGATAATCCCACAGTCATTTTTTACCAAAGTCAGGGAGCAGGCGAACCCTTTTTCTGTACATATTTTACTATGGTTAGCGATGCCTAATTGTCCTACTGTATGTTGCCCTATTTTACCAGCTACAGTCTGAATTCATTCCCATTCTCTCCTTAAAAGTTTGAAACCCCCTAGTGACAGGAATATTAATGTGCCAACACTGTCATATCTATTTCAGCTCATACATATGCAATGTCTTTGTTTTCAAAGATTTATGTCAGACTTTGCTGAAGTGAGGTATTCTACCATTTTAGATAATAGCATGCCAAAGTGATGTTATCAGCCACATTCAGCACTCACTCAAGCAAACGGGAAGAGCATCCATTCCTTCATGGCTTAAACTCATAGAAACTGTTATTTATCCTTATTTGATGAGAAAATCTTTCAGGGGGAAATGGTGTATTTTTAGAAGAAGATTATGGCCATCCTGTGGATTATCTTTTAATTAAGAATGGATGATTTGTGCCCACTCTGCTGTAGCAAACGTCTTGCTGCTAATGAAGTTTAAAAAGACTTACTTTATTTAATTACAGCTAATCACCAGGGTAAAATGTGGAATTTTCTTTGATCCTACATGTATTGTGGTAATCCCCTTGGCAGATAGCATCTCCTCAAAATATTTTGAGTTTTTTTGGCGGTCACATCTTAGCAGAAGGTGGAACCACCTTACACCGAAGAATTTCTTTCATTCCCTCTGTAGTTGCCTACCCTGGCATGAAAATGAGACAAAGTTTTCTTACAAGTTGAGATGGTCCTTTAGACAGACAGTGTTGAAGGCTTCAAGCATTTCAATCTTTTTCTTTGTCTAATATCCAGAATCGGGCTCTTTTCTCTTGTTCAATGATTTAATTCAAACAACGTTATTGGGCAATATTAATGCATGTGCCCAGCACTGTGCTGAGCAATGCAACTAGAAACATAAAGAGAACACAGACCCACAATAAACCAACCTTTACAGATGAATTGTGTTCACTTTCTACCGCATTCATTCCACGTGGATATAAATATGTAAATGTGCTTTAAACCCAGGGGTTGTTTTGTCTTTGGTTTAAAACCAGGAATTACTTCGCCTTTGCTTTGGTTTGTTTTTAATCATCAGAACGGAATTTGCTTCCTCGAGACTTCTAAGATCAAGCAGGGCTATACTCTTTATTTCGTTCCTCTACCTCTTCCCTTTGGAATCAAGTACAATATGTGACTCCCTTTTTATTCCTTCCTGAATCTCAAAGCAAATTATTTTTAAGAATACATATTAAGTTGATTCTAATTCTAGGTGATATCTGTCTCCGTTTTTTCTCATCTTTATAAACATCAGACTTATTCACGTCCACTAAAAGGAAAAGGAAAACCTTGAATATGTTTCCTATATTTACTCTTTTGATTATCAATTATTTTTTTTTGAAGGGCGAACCCATCCCCAAAACTAATCAGCATGGTTTATGTTTTTAATCTCAAAGATGTCATCCTGTTTTTTCCCAAAATTACCTTTTTCTCCTTTTTCTATGTTTTTATTCTGTAATCTTCTGTCCTTTTGACGCAGACAATGTAGGCTTGTTTGGCATAAAGGCCCCAAAGGGCAAGGTTGGCTCCCTGAGGAAGAGAAGAAAAACTGTCAGTGGGTGGCAGGAGAGAGTACCCGCCTGACCTACTCCACCCCAACCGCCCACACTCACTTAGAGATGGGGGTCAAAACAGCATCTGAACAGAGTAGATGGACTGGCTTTTTTGGAAAACAAAACTTTCCTGGAAAATGACTATGTCTAAACTAATCAAAATGAAAGAAATATAAGTCTTGGTACAACTTTTTCATGACTTTACAATTGGCTGGTTTCAAGAACATAAAAACGAAAACCCAGCATTCCTCCCCAAACAGAATTCTCACCAAGGCAAATAATCCCTTTTGAAACAACATAAATAATCTATTAACTTGTCACTCTATCATTTTTAACTTACAAAGAAGAAAAAGTCATCTGGGCAGAACTATTTGCTCACATCTCCAAATATTTTCTACTCTGTTTAACAAATTTGAGTTTCTATGAATTCTTCTGGTTTGCCAGGACGTGAGCAGATTTCAAGTAGGTTTGTTGTGAAATCAGTGCAAGGTCTCTATTTCACACCTAGGGTTCCATTATCACACAACAATGAGAACTCTTTTCCCACCATCTGCATCTGAGCGCTCACACAAACCCCTCCCTTGCATCCTTCACACTGCCCCGCACCCAGGTGGGAATTGCTCTGCCACTTTACCCAGAATTCCCCGCATCCTAGTAGTAGACATTTAGACTTACAAAGTCATTAAGATTAAGGAAGTTCTTCAAAAGTGCAATTCATGTCTTAAAAAAAATTAAACACTATAAAGTCAGAGAAGCAAAACAATTTGTGGTTAGTTCCTGTAATATATTAAACATCTGCAGTTTTGTCTCTATTGGGATGTGGGGTTGTGCTGAAGTCACATCCTGATAACATCTGCACATCACTGATAGCTTTTGCTTTATTCTTTCTGGTCCGCTGATGAGAGATTCTTTAACATCCCTTCAGTCATCAAGACCCCAGTTGAATTTCTTTGCTTGTGACAGCCTTAAAGGTGGTCTCATTTACATTTGCGAAAATGTCACAATATAGAAAGATATTTTCAGTTTGATGTTTCATCCCTTCCTTTTTTTATCCGGATGCTAGTTTTAGCTTTTCAAATGAATGTCGATCTCAAAATAGATTTTCCATGAAATATATTTTGTCTGATTTTTGAAACACCATGTCTACAGCAGAAGATTTTTTTTTCCCAAAAAAGTTTTCCACGAGGAATGGCACCTCTTCTTCTGCTTGCACGGTGGGAACAGCTGTTTGCCACGGAGGGGCTAGCTGGTTTGACACCCAGTGCCGCAGCCTGTCCCAGCTACTATAAAAGGTCAGGTATTGACAGGATCTGAGTTTCTTCTCCTTCCCTAATGACCCCAATTACCTCGGAGCTGAGTAAATAGTCAATAAACAATGGCATTAACATATGTAGAAAAAGCATTTATTTTACATTTCCAAGATGACTGGCAATGCCCTCTGTGGCTCCAGGAGGTCTGTGAGCTTCTAGCAGTTTTAGAGGAAGATGGGACCACGAAAAGTAACCTAGAGGATTTACCTAAATAATCCTAAACTATCTGGAAGGATTATTTACAATGCTGAATGCATCTTTTCTGAAGCGGCCAGCCATCAGTTAATGGCAATATATATAATAACTTTACAGAGCCCTATTACTTATAAATTTTAAAAGGATTACTTGGTTTTGAGTATTAATTTTCTTGATCGATTTAGTGGAGATTTTTCTTTACTGACCTGGAATTCATAGAGTTGAAGAAATTGTTTTGTTGACATTCTTTTTAAGAGTTGAAATCTTATTCATAAAACATGCCCTCTTTTAATTTCAAAATATTTGGAAAAAAATTTTTTTTATATCACTGATTTCTAATGTAATTCTATTGTGGTTAGAGAATATACTATGTACAATTTTCCTTTTAAAAAAATGTGTTGATATTTATATTTTTGGTCTATGCTATTGTCTACCTTGGTCAACTTCCCATATGTACATGAAAAGAATGTGTATTCTGCAGTGTTGGGTAAAATGTTCTATAGAATACTGTCTTGGGGGCGCCTGGGTGGCTCAGTCGTTAAGCGTCTGCCTTCGGCTCAGGACATGATCCCAGAGTCCTGGGATCGAGCCCCGCATGGGGCTCCTCTGCTGAGAGCCTGCTTCTTCCTCTCCCACTCCCCCTGCTTGTGTTCCCTCTCATTGGCTGTCTCTCTCTCTTTGTCAAATAAATAAATAAAATCTTTAAAAAAACAAAAAAGAATACTGTCTTGGCCAAGACTGTTGACAGTGCCATCCAAATGTTCTCTATCCTTACTGATATTTTTTTGTCTATATGTTCTATCAATTATTGAAAGTGGAGTATTAAAAATGCCCAACTATGATTGTGGATTTAAGTACACCTTCTTCCTCGCTTCACAGATTTTGAGACTCTTATTAGAAAAATACATATTTAAGATGTCTTCCTGATAAAGTGACCCTTTTATCATTATGAAATGCCCTCTTTATTTCTGGCACTACTCCTTGTCTTGAAGTCACTTAGTCTGATATTAATATAACCACACAGCTAGGAAACTCAGATTTTATTTTTAAGTGTCTGGCTACATTTGTGGGTCAAATATTTAGAAAGAGTGCATCAGCTTACCTGTCACCTTGCATTCCCATAAATATCAACCACAGGGGTGAATTTATCCTTTCACAATGGTAACATATAGCCTTCTGAGACAGGAGCAACTAGGGAAGGAGAAATTAAACTAAATGAAAAATGAGCGAGAATATGATACAAAACAAATGAGAATGTAGTCTTTATTACTTAGAAAACTTCAATCTGTAATTTTTATAATGATTTTAATATTTCCTAAAATTTTGAACTCAGTTATGAGCTGTTGTGGGTTGAATAGCATCCCCCCAAAATTCATAACCATTCAGAACCTCAGAATGTGACCTTATTTGGAAACAGAACATATATATATATTTATGATTTTTCCCTACCCCCTTAGTTAACATTCTTCTTGCCTTTAAACTCACACAGAGAAATATTTTAATGGATTAAAAAAAAATAGTACGTGCAATATGTTCATACTCTTACAGTAATTCCACCTCAAGTTTGGCCAAAGAAGTATATTAAATATCAACTGACCATGATATATTTAAGAAAGAAATCATAAAATTACAATATTGACAACAATATTAATAAAATGCAAGTCACTTCTAGAGATCTCCTAATACTGTAGGGAAAATCTCTTCAAAGTAGATTATCAAGGTAATCTCTCTAGAATATGTAGAACACAAGTTCCCAAGTCTCAAGACGGACCACCTGGGCCCAGTTCTCCAGTTTCTAGAAAATTCTGGTTCTTCAGGTGTAAGTGAGGGACATAGCAGACTTCCACATACAACTTTGTCTTGTCGATGTTTAGTTGCACCCAGTGGGAAACAGAAAGGCCAGAGTTGCCCTGGTGCCACTGCTGCAGTGTGGATTCTTGCCATTCAGCATGGTATGACCCCCTGAGTGATGAGAAAGCTGGCAGAACCTGCCGTCCAGTTTCCTTGCAAGTCCATGTTCTGTCACAGTACTTATCAAATAAAACTCACACTTCAGTTACGAGTATGTGTCTGTGTTAGGTATGTAGTCCACATGTATTTCACCTCGTAAGCACTTGGAATAGCTTTCAGATTTTGCTCTCATGTGAGTAATTGAGAGCCTCTGATGCCAGAACTTGCCAACAACTATCACCATTCCTGGACTTGATTTTGAGGTATTTGGCTAATTTTTTCAAGGGCTCTTCCATTCTCAGAATCGACAGCCTATATTTGTGATTCTGTCGAGGCAGTCTAAATGCAATCTTCTAAAGTTTAATTGGGGGTCGATGGTTCTAAACAAGCCTACAGATATTCTGGAAGATAAGTACCTGTGTTATTCCTGATTCTTTTATGAGAACAGTTACATCATATGCTCTATCTTTTACGGTCACCTATGGTGAACTGTTCCAATCTAAATATTAATTTTTCCCCTTTAGGTTGCTGGTTTCTAACAAAAATATTCACAGATTTTGATTGCAAATTCTCCATTTCTATTGACAATGTCCTATTTGACATTTTCTCTTTACCAGGTTCCTTGACTCCATCCATAGTCTCCTGTTCTCTTCTTGCTTTTCTGATTACTCTTGATTCTTTCTCTGCATTTCCCTTTTTTTCCCTTTCCCCTAAGATTAGGTTTCCTCTCATAGATAGCTCTCTCTAGGCTATTTACTCCCTTTTTTTGTTTTGACAATGACTTTGGGGACACCTCAGTGCAGATGACTCCCAAATCTATACAGTGGTCAAAAATTCAACTATTATTCAGCATAAATCTTTTCTACTTGCGCTTTATATTTCTCCAAAGTACATATTTCAACAAGCCTCAAAGCCTCCTACATCTCTGAATCACTACTCATTCCCTTCCACTCAGCTTCCTCATTCTATAACATAACCTCCAAATAATTTTGAAAGCATTCCTTTCTCCCCATTTTTACTGCTAAGGTCATATTGCCAGCAGTGTGCAACATGTCATTCACCCCCACCAAAAAATATGTATGTATATATATGCACACAAAAACATACATTTATTATAAATGTTATCAATAGAAAGAATGTGTAGCACACAATTTAAAAATTATAATAAGATATATACCATTCTTTGTTGTAAATTTCACAGATCGAGTTCATTGTCACTCAATGCATTTGTTGATTTTCACCACACTCTCATGCCCACAGTTGCAGGTATTATTCCAGATAATAACATTTTTATTAGAAAAATAGCTTATGAATTTTTGTGCTAGTCCCAATGGAATGACTATAGACAGGACATACTTTTAAGTTTAATCTGCATTATTACAATTTTCTTCATTACTTTCTTAAATCGAAACAATAAATGTACAAAAAAATCGGGTCAGGCATAGAGCACTGGGTGTTATATGCAAACAATGAATCATGAAACACTACATCAAAAACTAATGATGGACAGTAAGGTGACTAACATAACATAATAAAAAAAAAAGTCATGATTGTAGCATTTGCCGATTACTGTAGTGTAAATACTCTGTCATGACTAATTTCAAGCGATCATCACAATGTCACTAAAATTAAGTTGGGACAAGTTGTGCAAGAGTGCAGTCATTTTAGCTTATGTGCACAACACAGATATGCATAACCTCAAATGCATAGATAAAGGATGAAGTGAGTCGTTTTGAGTATTTATTACCTTTATTTCTAATAGAAATTATTTAATTGTAAGTTTACTTTTGAAAATGACCGTATATAAAACTGACTCACAAAATTCCTGCAAACTTAGCCATCGGCTCTCACTAACAGGTACAGACTGGCCCCAGAGCAGCATTGTTTATCGTTCATCCAGCCTGTGCGATGATTTCCTAACTAGTCCTTCTCTTTTCCTTTTACGAAGCCATCTTGCATATAGTTTTCAGATAACACGTAGATGCATGACTCCTATGCAAACATCCTGAATATTTCCCATCCTTAAGAGAATAAAGCCTGAACTTTTTCGGAAATCTTCATCTGGACCTTCCAAATATCCCTCACCACTCAAATTCATGTTATAATTCACTCTATCCACACTTAAATTCTCATGGTTTCCAAGATACTTTCTATATTCTTCAGCAGTACTTTTCGCCCGAGATTGTTTTCTCTCTCCACCTTTGCATGTTCAAATCCTATACATACCACAAGATCAACTAAAAATTCAGATTCTGTGTGAATTTTCCCCTCTTTCTCTCAATCTGGAGATAACTTATCCCATTGCTTTTCTCTTTTTTCTCATTTTTCTACCTTGTCTTCACTTTTACTGTATTTTCTTTTGATATGTAAAGGAGTATTTTCATTACTCGGGATATTGAAGGAAATATAGACTCTCTGTTCTAATGAAACTCAGTTTACAGAGGAAGATAGCAAGTCCACAATTACAATAGAGTATGTTAACTGCTATGGTAAAGGAATGCACCTTAGGCAAAGAGCCAAGCAGAGAAAAAGGGGAAAACAGCGTAAGAGGCTCAGCCAATTTCGTCTGTCTCCTGTCCTGAAGGAAAACAGTATATCTGATGCACAGATAAGGCAGGAGTGAAGGCTACACGGAGGTAGGAGGCAAGAAATGAGGTGTGAAAGCGAGGCAGAAACCTTTTATGACAACAAGCTCAAACTTCAGTCTGTAGGAAGTTGAAAACTTTCAAATGAATTTAAGTAACTATCACTTTGACAGCAGTATGGAGGGTAGATTGAAAAGATGAAAGATTGGGAAGGGAAGACCAGACAGAAGTCTTCTGAAGCAATTTTGGAGAGGATTGCTAAAGCACTGAATTCAGGTAGTGACAGAGAAGTGGGAATTTAGTTAAAACTTAGATTATTTAGTGGATGTTTGATTGAGAAGGAAAAGTCAAATGACCACCTGGTTGATGTCTTTGTTCAATGGATGGGCAGTGATACCTTTTATTTAAATAGGTAGGATAATCATATAATTGACCATTCAAACCAAGACAGGTTTAAGAGCTAAAAAGGATGACAAAAATAATGGGAATTATAGAATTTTAAAATTATTTTGCTTTGGCTAATTAGCTGCTCTTATTTTTTGGTGGGACTATGTAGTAGATCTACTCAAAAGTAAATTTCCAAAATAAAATTATTTCTAAAACAGCACCACTTCTACTTTGATGAGTAGAATATATCTGTTTGTGTGGACATAACTAGGAGTTATATTTGTACCATGACCAAATCTGCATATATATCTGCTCCATAACTTTCTTAGATTGTTAAAAATATTGCTTTTACTCTGATGCCACACTACTCCAAATTTCTTTTCTATGATCACTGCAAAACCAAATAATTTTATTTTCACTGTTGCCCTTTATAAAGACAATTGCATTTCCAATAATATAATGTATTTCATTTATGACAAAATGCACTTCTGAAAGCTTTACTTGGATTCTGTAAATTGGATGCAAAAAATTAAACCACTTTTGGAATTAATTTTCTACTTGAATATCTGACGACACTGACATAAAATTGACATCATTTAACTCTTTATGGAGTTCTTCGGAGTTTTTCGTCTACTAATGGGCCAAAAATAAAAGCAATTACTTCATTTTTTATATGCAAAAGAAATCTTGGGATCAAAATAAGTGAAATTAATTGAGATGAGCAGTCATCTGATCTAAATGAAAACTCATGTTTCAAAGAGTGATAAACATACTGATTATATATGCAAGTGTTACATAGTTTACTTTGGGCTCAGCCTCCAAAAGACATTTCTTTTGTACTATATACTGAAGGTGCTTAACACAGTATCATCTTCTATTTACATGTACAGTTACATCCCCTGAGGACAGTGGAGAGTAAATGTCAGCTAACCTTTTGTGCAAGTTATACAGTCAACATCAAAATATCTCGAGAGACGATAAACCAATATTTAATTGCTCCACAAACATGCACTTTTGTTTTTCAGTTTAATTTTTTGCTTAAAAGGAAGTGCATTGCAAAATATAAAAGTATTGCCAAAAATAAAACAATTGAAGACTTACAATAAATACCAAAATCACTTTAACAAAAGTATTTTAATTCTTATTTGTGTTTTCTGTGGTAGGCTATGTTCAGTCTTTATTATCTACTTATGTTTCAGGTATACACAACTTTTAATTTTCCAATTTCCCATCAAGTCCTCAGATGGATGACCCAATGCAGCTCACAGACCACCGTATGGACCCTGGCACAGCTGGTTAGTACACTGAGTACCATCAGGGGCATCAGTAGAATACCCCTCTCGTTACCACATGAACACCGCATGGAATTAGCTGCTTTGGATGAAGTGGGAGGTTAGCCACAGTGCATCTGGAAAAAGCAAGGAATAGAGAAATGGTTTGTCACTAGTGAGAGAATGAAAACTCTGTTCACCTTGTATATTACTACACATTACTGGATGAGACCATGGCAGAAGCTGGTGGAGTTCTACTGAGCTCATGTAAGACTAGTTTAATTCAACTATCAATAATATTCCATTAAAAATAAAACATTGGAAACAAACATAAAACTAGACAGGATGCTGAGCCAACAGGAACAAATTGTAACTGTTCAGGAAAACTGGGATGTATAGTCACACTAGCTAAGTCTTCCCCCAATGGCCAAATAAATGGATTTGAATTCCCAAATTACATCTTGTTCAGACTATGTGTGGGCACACATTTTATTAATGTGTGATATTGCTGGCAGTTTTCAGATTTTAATTTTCTATTCCAAATTCCAAGATGTCCTTTTTGTATCCATATTTTTGCCTCTAATGAAACTGATTTGCCAACATTCACCATGGCCTTTACCGTGTATTTGAAAAACATGTATTCATTTTTCATGTTGAAGATGAGTGGAGGAAGGACAATGGAGGGAAGATGATTTCAGTTTTGAGCATGTCAAAAGTGAGTGTCTAAAAGACATGAATGGAAAATTAGGTAAGAAGATGGATGTATGGATCTGGAGTTCAGGAAAGAGCTCTATGCTAAAAATGTAGTTTTAGGAATCAAACTTACAAGAGGCAATTTGAAAACACAAGTGTACGTAGCATGTCTGCAGGGAGACTGAATAGAGCCAGCTCAAGGGTAGAACACTGAGAAACAATCTACATTTATATACATGTCTACAGGCCCTAATACTGCAGGATCCAGTTTTAGCTTGGTTATTTACCAATTCTGCAATAAACATTACCCAGAACCGTTCTACCTAGGCGTGCCCCCCACAGTTGTGTTTTTTCCACATAATCTCACTCCGGGCCATGAGGGCAAAGCCACCTCTTGGGATTGAGGATCTATTTTGAGCCAATTAGAATCAAATACAGTTAAGAGTATAAACCAGACTGTGAAATCTGAACTCCAAGGGGGGTAGACCAACCATATTCTCTAAGTAAGCAGAGCGAACACAAATGCAAAGGCAAAGACACGACACAAGGAAACTGACCACTTTCTGGGTTTCCTGCTACAGACTGTTCTGTTCTTGGTTTAGCCCTTAATTTATTTTGCAACTCTCAATCAAGAATCTTCTACAACTGTTAATCAAGCACTATTAATCATGTGCCAAGCACTAAGACAGTAGTCATGGCCCCAGTAATAATAAACGAGTCATTTCTGTGGCCTCTTGAAGCATCCCTTCCTGAGGTTTGGTATACTTTCTTGCTTAGAATGCCAAATCTCCTGGGGCGCCTGGGTGGCACAGCGGTTAAGAGTCTGCCTTCGGCCCACGGCGTGATCCCAGCATTATGGGATCGAGCCCCACATCAGGCTCCTCCGCTATGAGCCTGCTTCTTCCTCTCCCACTCCCCCTGCTTGTGTTCCCTCTCTCGCTGGCTGTCTCTATCTCTGTCAAATAAATAAATAAATAATCTTAAAAAAAAAAAGAATGCCAAATCTCCTTATAATAAATCTCCCCCAGATTCAATGTTAGCTTCAGCTGGTTTCTATTGATAGATACCAAAAAGCCCAAGCCCTTATATGGCTAATATTTGTATCTTCCTCAAAACAAACCATGGTATCTTATACTTTATCTCTCACTGGTGCTCAATAAATGTGTAATTAGTGACTGAATTAATGAATTAATTGCTATTTATTTTTAAGAATTCCCTA
This sequence comes from Ursus americanus, assembly GCF_024610735.1. Classification (NCBI taxonomy): domain Eukaryota; kingdom Metazoa; phylum Chordata; class Mammalia; order Carnivora; family Ursidae; genus Ursus; species Ursus americanus. The sequence continues at coordinate 16,825,066 of NC_142131.1, read as the reverse complement.
ACACCCACCACAATTCTAGTGTTAGCTTCTAGGAGCAAGGCATCTTGCTTCCCCCCTCAGCATCCTATCAGGAGTCTGGCGTACTTCTAATCAGAGCCTTCTAGTCTGTTTTTCTTCAGGAAAAATAAAATCCTTTAAGCCGAGAAATCCTGAAAAGCAGATTGACATCATACTTGTTTGCATGCTCCAAAGTAGGCATTTCAAGTTTGTGGCTCTGCTTGGTTTCCTATGGAAAAGCCATATTCCATTTCTTTTTTTTTTTTTTTTTTTTTTTTTTTAAGATTTTATTTATTTGACAGAGAGAGAGACAGCCAGCGAGAGAGGGAACACAAGCAGGGGGAGTGGGAGAGGAAGAAGCAGGCTCATATCGGAGGAGCCTGATGTGGGGCTCGATCCCACAACGCCGGGATCACGCCCTGAGCCGAAGGCAGACGCCCAACCGCTGTGCCACCCAGGCGCCCCCCATATTCCATTTCTTGCTATATTAATTTATTGTTATCCATATTTGAGGATAACTTTGTACAATAGTCCCCATCCCATGCTTCGATTTGTGACTTACCCTAGGACTCCACACAACATAAGAAACTGCTTCATATCTGCATTCAGGTGTTAAAATGTAAGTTTAAGATAGCTATTGTCTCTTCTCTACAGAATCTGTAGGATAATACCCTGTTCTTAAAACATAATCACATCACCGATTAATCATCTATAGATTATATTCTTTGAATCCAATTCCAGCAGAACTGAATTGAGACTGAACTGCACATTCGGTCTGGCAATGAGAAAGTGATTGAATCCATGAAATTTACAATGTTGTCTTCTAGGTTCCCAACTTTCTGTGTATATTCTTCTTTCCCCATCTCAGTGGTAATCCCATCCACACAGCAGAAGCATTGAGTTTTCTAAGTTTCTTTCTACTATCTTCCCCACCACACTCACTCATCAAAAAGGAAGAGATCTAATATCTGCCATTTATAGATGTTAACTGATTGATTGACTGATGACACTTGAGTGTGAATGAGATTCTGTAAATGCCTAACCATAGTCAGGCTTGTGTATTTTAAGCCTTTTGTCTCTAATTATGGAATGAAAGACTGTATTCCTGTTAAAGCAATTTCAGGCATTTGCAAGAAGAAAGGCTAGAGAGAATGCATCTACAAGGTAGGGCTTACGCTGAAGGCAAATCTGTTTGACTCGTCTTAGGAAAATTTACATATGTTTGGAAAGAACTTGAGGCCCCTTCTTGAAATGGCCTCTTACTCACTTAGCAAGAACGGGTTCAGATGTACTGTATGGTGACTAACATAATATAATAAAAAAGTATTATTATAATTAAAAAAAAAAAAACAGAAGGGGCTGTCAGATGCTCGTTCCTGGGTGCCTGGTTGCTACTGTTTTCTGACTTCTCCACAAGACTGCCCCCATCCTGCCCAGCGCAAGTGTCTTTGTTAGCATCTCTCCTATAGGAGCTTCACTTGATTGCAGATCAGGTAAGACAATGGGACTAGAAAGCAAGACTACTAGAGCACAGTAGGTAATCAGAAGAAGGAGACAGAGGTAGGCTATGGTGTAAGACCAGCATTCGGCACCAAGACCATACTCAAAACAAACTTCCATTTATAAAATAAATAAGTCATTGGGATTACAAGTACAGCATAGGGAATGTAGTCACTAATATTGTAATAACATTGTAGGGTGACAGATGGTGACACTTATCATGGTGAGCATTGAATAATGTATAAAATTGTTGAATCACTATATTGTACACCTAAAACCGACAACAATGTATATCAACCATACTTCAATAATATGTTGTTGTTGTCTTTTTAATGGTGAGTGAAGATTTCAACTCTCTGGATTAATAAGATGCTCAAGGAGCCTGGAGCAAACATCAGGCAGAAATCCAAGTCATCAGCAGAAGGATGTAAAGACACTATCTTAAAGGGCAGAGTCCCAGGCAAAACTGTGGTCTTTGGGAAGAACATGGCAGACTGAAAGTGCTGGTTTGGGAACCAAGACTAGATAAATCACCAAGATTCAAGCCCCAAGAACTAGTTCTCACCCTTGGACTAAGGCAAAAAGCTCCCCCACTCCAATTCCTGTACTTTAGAGAATACTTCTGGGGCCTTCCTCCAGCCATGCTACTTCCTATACAGCAAAGAGTACACTATGCTAAGAAGACACGCCCATCTGAAGCCTGCACCCAACCTTTTAAACTCTGTTTAAATGACCCTGTGACTGCTTCTGGGACCTGAATAGGCCCTTTCCTTGTCCATTTTCTCAGTAACTAACAGCATCAGCTGTGTGGGTACCATGAGGCTACAAGGTAGTTCTGGACAGAGGGAAGATGGACAGAACTTATATCAGGACATGTGGCTATAGTACCCCTCCATGTGCACACAAGACTTCCTTAAGGTACAGAATGAAGCTGGACATGAGAAGAGAAGGGAAATGGCCAGGGGACTTCCATTTGTACTCTTGGGTTAGTGCTCCTTGAACTTCCCTGACCAAAGAAAAAAAACTGACCCCAAAGCATGAGGTCTCCTTGAACTTCCAAGTAAGAATTAAGAGGTTACAGGTCACAAGCTTAGTGGGCTCTAAAGGTAAAGAATTCAATAAAGCATTCCATTACTCTTCCTCTCATAGCTGAAGGATAAATCTCCTACTCTACTTTTTTCTTTTTCTAATCATAGCCTTTTCTCAAAAGAATAACCACAATTCTCAAATGTATAGGTTTTTATTTATTTAACTAGTACTGAATGTGTTCAAAAAATTCCAATTTGGGGATTGCAGATTCAAATACCTTAGGGCTTAGAAGTGGGAAGAGCCTGTGGTAGCTTCAGGGTACAGGAATCACCCAATGGCATTTACATTTTGAAAACAAATGAACAATTTGAAGACAGACAAAAAGTTTAAGTGAATGGAAAGAATTTAGGTCCACTAGTTTGCCACCTCTGAATAAAACTTCTTGCTCTTCTTGACTTCTTTGAATATATCCCTATGCTGTCTTTGGTATTTCTGGAAATAAACTTTATGTCCAAAAGAGAGTGTTATTAGAACATATATTTTTATTAATTAGCATAATATATGAATGTGTTCGTAGTTTACTGTGCTTCCCATTACTAAATCTACCAGAAAAAGACTATGTGTTAAATAAGAATGTTGCTCATAATCCTGTATCTATCTGTCAGACACTGTGCGCTATATGTCCTAGAATTAGTCTGTATAAAACATATTAACACACACATACACACACACACACCCCACCTTGCTTTGATATAAATGGTTTTTCCCACAAGTAACATGCGTATTTTGAAATCACACAGAAGATATTTAATATATATGACTGGTCACTTAGCAAGTTGGTTCTTAGAAAAAATAAAAGGAGTACAATTATTAAATAATAAAACCAAAATTTAACCAAACCAGATTATATACAACAAAATTAGCGTTGCCAGTTTCAAATTAGTCACTTCAGGAGGACACTTAGTCCGATACTAAGAATATTTTTGGAAATCCTCTTTTGGGAATTTTTGGGTACCTCTGGTACAAATCCTTTGAAATATCCTTAGTGATGGTGAATCTTCACCAATTGAGGTCAGATTTTATTTTTAGAGAGAGCAAAAAGCCAATCAAAGCCAAGCCTGCTGTATGAAATAAGTGATCAAGCTGAGTTGTTCCACTTCTAATCAAAATCAAAGCACGCTTATAAATCCCAGAGTGGTGTGTTTATGTCGCTTTATAAGTCTCCGCTGGCATTGAAGACAATTTTAGATAAAAGTTACAAATAAGTTCAGAGTATCATTAGAATATGTGATTGGCTTCCTAAGATAAAAATATTAGAAAAATTACATTTGGATGTATCGATTTTAATATATATACATTTTTTAAAAGTAGAAAGACATTTTTTCCCTCACACTAGACATAAAAATGAATTCTAGGTGAATTAAAAATGTTCTAAGTTAAACCATAAAACTCTAGAAGAAATTATAGGTGATTAGCTGACATAGCAACAAAGTAAGAACCCATAAGGAATATATTGATATAATTGATGGTTGAAAAACTAATACATCTGAAAAAAAATGTAAAAGACAACATATGGAATAAAAAGATTTATTTAAATTCACACTTTTTAAAAGTGGGATATTTTTCACGTTAGTGAAAACCTTAGATTGCTATACTCAGTAAAAACAAAGAAGCACTCTCCCAGGCTGTGGGAACATAAACTGGCACAATTTTCCTCTAGGGCAAATTGGTCATATGTAAGAAATGCCAGAAAAACATGTATACTCTTTGACCTAGTAAGTTAAATTGTAAGAATTTATTTTAAGAAAATTATTGTGAATCTGCAAACAAAATTATATTTAAGTAAGTTCTTTGTACTAATGGAAGACAAGAAAATCATCTGATGTCCAACTATAGAGGATTAAATTAGTAAATTTTGGTATTTCTGTATCATAGAACAAATAATGACAGGAAAATGTTTATAATATACAGGTTGTCAAACAATAACACATATACAGCCATATTAGTTCTTTAGTAATTCAATCATTTAATGAGGAACAGACCATTGCCATTGTGTGTGTGTGTGTGTGTGTGTGTGTGTGTGTGTGTGTGACAAATTTCTGCTTTTGAAACACTCCTATGCCGGCTATGTTGTAAGCTCTTCATGTTTGGATAAAGTGCTATCTCTATTCATGGGATGTTTCTCACTAGCAATGCCATACACTTTACGCCCTCTTGGAACAAAGATGCTTAAGAACATTGCTGCTCACACAGTGCTGCCTTTTTTGGTGGGCACATTGTGTTGCTTTACTTTATCCTTTTAAGAGATGAGGTTTCTACTTTCGGAGCCATCAGAGTAGGTGATTTAAAGCTTGTATTTATCGCTTCAGGATTGAGTCTGTTTTTAATGACAATTTAAATCATAGGGAACCACACTATCCAACCTACTCATACCCTTTCTATACCAGATGATCACTTAAACCCTGTCTTTCTGCAGATCTTCACACATTTTCACATGTGTTTTCTTTTAGTTACATCTAAGAATATGATTTTGATTATTCATTTATTTTGGTGTGGTAAACCTCGAGTTCCTTCATCACATTTCAGGCTTGTTTAATAGCTTATAGGGGCTAAAATATCTTCAGTGAAATAACTAATCCTACATTCAGCTACATAAGAGAGAGTATTTTCTGAGTACTTGAGAAGAAAATCCCCCAAAGAGTACCTCATAGACATGTTGGTATGTCTCAGTTGGGGGGAAAAATGATTTTTAAGCTAAAACGAAGCTATTGAAAAAGGGTGATATTAAAATATTGGGGACTTTTTGAGGTTCTATTTTTCAAAGATCACATCTTGTATGATTCTTAGAAAATACTGATAAAATAATTTTAATCACTAGATATGTATTGTGGACTCAAGAGGACTTAAAATACATACCATCTTTGATTTACTTACTAAAGATCTAGAAAATTAAAGAAATTATTTTGAATTTTGTGACTATGCTATAGGTATAAAAAAAGTTATATTTCTCACTTTGGTGAAAAGTGATTTCAGAGGAGCAGTGTAGAACAGACATTAAAGGTATAGACTTCAGAGTCAAACATAATAATCCACTGGAGCCATGGTCCTGCCACACACTATCTGTGTTACTTTGGGCAAACTGTTCTATTTCTTTCAGGTGCAAAGGTATAAGGATAGACATCCTAAAAGTTCATTAAAAGATAAATGAAATAAAATGGAAAAGACTTCATAGAGTTCTTCACTTGGAAGAAGCACTAAATTAATGGTGGTTATTGTTTCTACTACTAGCACGAGTTAGTATTAGTTTTTTAATACCAGTTTTAACACTCACTAAATATCACCGTGGTCTCCTTTTCCTGAGCTGCCCCCTCAATAAATTATGTTGTCTCTCCAAGATCCATTCAATTCTAACTTTTTCCTAACACTTCCTTGACTTTTCGGGCTTTTATTGATCTAATTCCTTCATGAGTGATCCTTACCCCTTAGCCCACATGAATTGTAAACTTATAGAGATCAGGATAATGCCTTCTATTGTTTCTGAATTTCTCAAAACGTATTTATTATATCCTTGTTCTGGCTATTTATTGCAAAATAATAAATGCCAAAACTTACTAACTTAAAACAACCATCTTATTTTATATCTTGTGATTTCTCTGGGTCAAGAATTTGGACAGGGTTTGGCCAGGTGGTTCTTCTGTTTCATGGGATATGGACAGTCACTCTGTGGTATTCAGCTGGTATGGAGGTATGGAGGGTCAGAGATGACTTTGCTCACATTCTGGTGCTTTGATGAGGCTGATGGAAAGATTGGGCTCAGCTGGGACTGTTAACAGGAAGCCCAATTCCTACATGTGGAGCATGTACATTGTCTCTCCTGCATGGTGGCCTCATGGTGATTTCTGGGCTTCCTACATGTCAGCTGAGGTCATCAAATGCATGACCATATAAGGCTAAGAAGTCCTGTGTCATCACCATTATTGGCTGAAATAGTCACCAGCCCACCTAGATTCATGCGAAGTGGTCACAGATCACAGAGTGTCAAAAAATTTGCAGCCATGGTTTAAAGCTGCCAAAATCCCCTTTGACACAGAGTGCTCTGAGAGTAGATTCTATGTCTGGTCGTATTTATATCACCAATGATGTCTTATGGGTCAGGAGATATTCAATAAAGAAAGGAACTACAAGAAATAAACTTAAAAAAAAATTGATTAAAAACTTAGCCTTTGTGGGGCACCTGGGTGGCACAGTCAGTTAAGCAGCTGACTCTTGGTTTTGGCTCAGGTCATGATCTCAGGGTCATGAGATTGAGCCCTACATCAGGCTCCATGCTCAATGTGGGGTCTGTTTGGGTTTCTCTCTCCCTCTCCCTTTGTCCCTCTCACTCATGCTTGTGCTCTCTCTCTCACAAATAAATAAATCTTTTAAAAAACATTAGCCTTTGTTCATATTTTCTATAGTTAAGAAAAATCAAACTATTTTGAAGTTTTTCATATCAGAAGCTAGCCTTACTAGATTGTATTACTATGAATTGAGTATTTCCTTATAACTGTCTCCTAAGCCTTATTAGTCTATCTCAATTTCCCTTCTTTTTCTTTCCTTGTGTGTGTGTATGTGTGTGTGTGTGTGTGTGTGTAAGATTTGAAGTCAGAAGATATAGTGGCTTCTACTAATAACTCTGTGTAAGCTACCTCTTTTCTTCAGAGACAAATTTTCTCATCTATAAGAACAATAATGATGATGATACCAATAATAATATTAAAGTAGACAGTATTTAAGGTTTCATACAGCTCCAGAACCCTGCAACTGCGAGTTTACTATTTTTATCATAATAGCAGAAGAGAGGCAGAGAGTGGTAGAAAGATGACTGGTATTGGAAACAATAGGACATGGATTTTTGTTTCAGACTGCCATCTGCTAGTGGTGTAATCTTGGAGGATAATAATAGTTCCTCTACTAAGTTTTCAAGGTCGTGGTGAATTTGGTGTGATAACGTACATGAAAAGTCTTGAGAAACTATAAAGAGTTGCATGGTTGGGAAACATTTCTCAGTCTTCTTAAATGGGTGAAGAGAAAGGAGAAGGTCATATCAGATGTTGGATAGGTTCTGTCCTTACACTACACAGTCTGGAGTGCTTCTATGAACATGCATCTATGCCTGAATATCTCCAGCTCCAGAATCTGCTCAGCCCATGTAAATATCACCCCCTTTTTCTTACTTGGAGGCTGCATTTCTAATCATTGAAAACATGCATATTGCCAGGGAAAGGCACTGATAATTCAGTCGCTGAGCCAGTATAGAGAAGTTATTCATTACTGGGTTCAATCCAAGGTCAAAAACATCAAACTCCAACCATTAAGCAAAATGGTGACAGGCGTGGTAGTGATGACCCAGAGTGAATATATTGCTCATAGGAAACAAGGTCAGGAATACAGCAGGCCTGAAAAAGGTTGCCGAGTCAAAATCAGGAACAACTAGCCTATAGTCCAGAGGTCCATGTGAAACTGCACGTTCCAGCTGGAGTAGAGAGGGCAGCAAAGGGTAGGCCAGCCACCCCCTTGTCCTGTTACAGGCTAGGAAATCCTCAAAGTCTAACTACGCTTACAAGTTTTGTTTCTGTGCCTCAAAACTCCTTCTTTCCAGGGTCTAGACCTCCTCACCTTGACAAATCTGGTGAAGAATAGAAAGGGATACACTCAATCTTTCCTGCTGAAGACGCAGTTTGTTTGGGCCTCTAAAGGCTCAGAGCAGGAGCTGTGCTTACTTCTTCAAATCCGTCTCCTCCTCCATCAGCTTCAGCCTCACTACTGTTTTAGACAGATTATACTTTAACATTCCCTTTGGAAGGATGCTGAACCTAGTAGGTTTAAGGACTGCTGAATTTTTTAGAAGTTTACACTTGTGTTCTCGGCAATGAGAATTGTGTCCTAACTTGTTTCTTTGTCTGGGCTTCACAAAAAAATCACTTGTATCAGGGCAGCTTATGAAACGCAAAGCTCTGTGTGTAGTTCCTACACTGGATAGAACTGGAAGAGTTTGGTTGTGGGGCTACAGCGTGTCATAATGTATGAAACCGCAGAAAAGAGTGGCTGGTTTCGGCCTCCTACTCTCCATAGAAGTGGCTACAGACACCCACCCAGATATCAAAGTCAAGAAAGGGTCATGCTCCCCCTTGCCTTTGTTTAAGACACCTTCTGAAAGCCCGGTTCTTGCCAGCCACTGCAGAGAACTCTCCTGCAGCTCTGGGTGTCTGGGAAATGCCTGTTTCATTAAGGCTCCTGAACCCTATCATGTTACACTTCACAAGTAGTGACCAGCTTACTTAAAACAAAGAAGCTTTGACCTTTCTCCCCTTCTGAAACCAAAAACAGATGAAGTTAAAGTGACTCATTTCCGGCTTTAAATATGCTCTAAAAAACATTTTTTCAAGTAGTTTTGGCCTCAAGGTTTGAGGGTTTTTTTTGGGGGGGGTTGTTTTTCCTTTGCCTTATTTTTACATAAATATATCTCATATCCTTCTTGTCAAGGTCAACGTATTTATTATTTATATTCACGGCGCAGCCCACTATACTTTTTTTCCTTTTGCTTTCTTACGTTCTTCCTTTTTTTTTTTTTTTTAATCTGCGTTGTTTATAACCATGACCCTTGATCCTCCAAGTCTTAAAACAGCTTGGCTTTCAGCAGCTAAATCTGACAAGGTCAGCATTTTTCTGTTTATTCTGAGAATACTATTTACCCTCTGGGGTTTTTAAAAGCAATTCTGTAAAACATCACTTGGAAAAAGTTTGTAGCATTCATAGAGACTTCCATAAAGTCAGATCACCATAAATGACAACTTTGTGCTCTGATTTTTGAACTCTGGGAATATCATCACTACTTTTGGTGCCTAAGTAGCTGTACTAACCAAAAGTTTAAAAGTAAAAATAATCTCAGTATGTTTCACTTCCGGCACTTGCCACCTTGAATCAAAAACTAATCAAATAATTCTTGTGTTTTGCCCTTGAGAAAAATATTTTCCATTAGGAATTGCATGATACATTATATTATTTAAGTTATAAATCAGGATAAAGAGAGGAAGTAGACCTTTGCAGTAGTCAAGCTCTAGAACAAATCTACTTTTGATCCAAAGGTAACTTGCGAAGCAGTTGGGGGATCATAACTTGTGCTTCAGGAGACAAGAGCTATCTCCGAACTGGCAAAATTGAAAGTGTTATTTGAAAAGAGACTAGCATATTTGTCCAAGGTTCAAAGATAATCCAACAGGCCTGGCTACAGTTCTTTATTCACTAGAGCTAGGCAGACCCCTTTGCTTCAGCATGAGTCCATCAGACCCCAACAGCCCTCAGAATCAAGCTGCAAACACAACTATCTAGCTATGCAGTTTCAGTAAAGAACATGTCTCCGAGGCACACAGACCTCCCCACCACCAGGCTTGCTGGTAAAACCAAAGTATGTAATACATTCACATCTCATTAAGAAGTTTATCTAAGACTGCAAGAAGAAAACATTTAACTCTAGCGAAAGCACTGCTAGTTATAAGGCACTAGCAAACAGACCTCTTTTTGGTGGTGGATGAGGGTGGGAAAGGGGTGAGAGGACACTCATGCCATTGGGAATGTTTTGTGGTTTCTTCAGGAAGAGTAGGGATACTTGAATCTCTGGCTCAGGATAATCAAGGAGCAGGTGGTGCCTGCAAGGGTAAACACTGCTAAGTCTGCATTTATTCCTTTAGCCCTAACTGTACATTAATTCAATAAGGAGGTCTAATAAAATAATGCATTTTTCAAAATGCTTAGCTGGCATTTTGGGCGGGGTGGGCAATTTTTATTATTTACCAAGGACTGCATCTTGAGGGAATTGGTGAATCAAGGAAGTCTGCGCTGTAGGCTGCTCTGGCCTCCAGGGGTCACCCTTCCCTTTAATGACTCTACAACAATACTCTGAGACCCCACCCTGAGGGACTTTGGTCTTTTAGCAATTTCTTGTGCCCTAGTAACTCTGAGAATCCCCGAGATTGCCTTTATGTTCAAGAATGTGTGCTGGTTGTCACTTTCCCCCTCAGCCAGCCATCTGTCTCTGTCTGCTGCCACACCACACCCTTCTGCCTGCAACCTCTTGCTGCCTGAATCTGACTTCTGCCATTTCTGCTCCCCTCATGCCATTTTGTGCCAAGTGTGGACATGGGCTTGTCTCGTTTTTACCCTAGAGCACAGTCAATAGCAAGCTGAGATATTTAGCAAAACTTCATTAAAGGTTTGGGGATAACAGAAGGAAAGAAATCACAAGGGAAAAATAAAAAGAAAGAAAAGAAATATAGGACAGGATACTAGATTTGTGTGACTCTCCCCAGAATGTGTATACCTCCACAGGAATTCCCTCCTAAGGTCTCTTTTTTAAACACACACACTCACACACACACACACACACACACATATACACCCTTCTTACTTCATGTTGCTATGGCTAGCTTACTTCTCTCTCATCTGGAATCAAGACCCTCAAATCCTCTGTGATTGCCACAGAGGGGAATATTTATTTTTCTAAAAGGAAACCTGATGTGATCTTCAAAGAATATAATCCTTTATATTATCATATATGCCAGCTTCTCTGAACATTCTCATTCTTTCCAATGGCTCAAACTTTCTCAGAATAAAATCTTTGCTTTGTCTTATTTTATTTATTTTAATCAAGAAGCGGGGGCAGGGAGCTGTGTGTTTAAAAGGCAGGATGTTTCTGGATTCTACTTATTCATTTTCAATCAACTATTGGCATCCACCTGGGTACCCCATTCCACCAGGGAGATAGCAACTAAAATGAAGCACCCAGTGTGATTTAAGGAGAAGTCCTGGTGGCTTGAGATCACTCAGAATCAAAAGAAATAAGTGCACAGCAAAGTTGCAAACACAAAGGGAGAAGGAAAGAACTGGATTCTGGAGGCTGATAGGTTAATCAGTTTAGATTTTAGACTGCGTAGACCGACGGAGGAACTGTTAGGAATTAGACAAGACGGTGACACTTTGGGGGAAAAGTGAAGACTAGAGGGATTATGTATGGAGAGGCAGGGGATGGAAAAGAAAACTGCAAAGCTCATCTCAAAGTAGGATTTTTAATATACTGTGTCTTCTCAGTGAAATGGACTTTCTTGTTAAAGGCTAGAGAATGATTAGAAAACCCGGGATGACTAACTCTAGGCTAGCCGGGGGCAGAGATCAGAGCATGAAATAAAAACCTCTCTGAGGTCTGGCTTTGTGATTTCACCTGCCCTCTTCTCCAGGGACTTAAATCAGGCATTTGGGCAGGGCAATAATTTGGTGTGCCCCTCCAAACTAATATAGTTAAAATATTTGTTCATGTTGATTCAAAACAGGACCTCATGGGGCACCTGGGTGGCTCAGTCAGTTAAGTGTCTGACTTCAGCTCAGGTCATGATCCCAGGATCCTGGGATCAAGCCCCTCATCAGGCTCCTCTCAGCGGGGAGTCTGCTTGCCCTTCTCCCTCTGCCCCTTCCCCTGCTCTGTCTCTGTCTCTGTCTCTGTCTCTCTCTTAAATAAATAAATAAATCTTAAAAAAAAAAAAAACAGGACTTCATGAGGGAAAGGTTAAGAAGGAAGATTCCTGTTGGTGGCAGCTTACACCACTGACCCAATTTGAATACTTCACTCAATTAATGAAAGACATTTCTGAGAAGATATTCTGGTGACTAGCTATTGTTATTTGACTAGCTCATCCCCGCCCTAAGTAGACTTTCAAAGTATTTCTCCCAACAATATATAACTTTTCTTGGAATTTTTCCAATAAATTGAATTGTCCCATCTTGTTAATTTCCCAATGATGTCCCTTAGAGACAGGGGCCCTGAGCACCATCTAGCTGGTCCACCTCTCAACGTGAATTTATCAATCTCATGGTACTGCTACCTAGAGCTACGGACATCAGCACCATGGAACACATGACTCATTCCCTACTTATCCACGTGATAGAAAACAAACAGTGCATTTCAGAGCACAAGATCTTTCTTCGTGAGGACAACCACTAAATGTTGTTGAATTGAAATGAATAGAAGTAGTGCGTCTCAGCACACAAAGGACAGTAGGAATGGAGGCCAAGATGCAGAAGATGTAAATTCAAAATGTTCAGCATTAGTCATCTGAGTGTGATAAGTCAAATGAAGTTTGGGGCCACTTCTTTGTGCCGCCATGTCTTAAAACATTGAAGAAATTTCCTGAGAAATATGTTCCATTCTAGCTTATTCAATAAAAAGAACTTGGGACTTCTCAAGCCTGCCATTTCATTACCATGTTTTGCATGTAAACTTCCAATTGGTTTCTTTATACTCACTTTTAAAATGAATATATCCTTCTGCATTAACATTTTATATAAAATCATGATCTAGACATGTACATGTACTGCTAAAATTAAATCATCAATAATCACTATCTAAAATGAATTACATTCCAAAAGCTCTGGCTAATGATTTATCTCTTCGTCATGGAACCGATCTCTATCAGATTGATTTATGTAGCAGCCAATCACGTTTCAGTAAACTGCAGCATGCACATGCATCTCTAAGTGATGATAAGCTGTGACTGTCCATTTATTTGTACAACACCAGTAACAAAAAAAGAAAGAAAAGAAGGAGAAAGTCTCAGCCTCTTTCAAAAGCTTCACACGGTGACCAAATCCTCTAAGAAGTGATAATAGCCAATTCTATAAAAAATTTCAGAACTGATATAGTATCAAGTATATACAAAAACATTCACAAAAACAGTAAACATTAAAATGGTGACATTTGATATAGAGAATTCTTTGCCTTTGCATGTTTACATTATTTGCTTTGATAGCAAGGTACCTTTTTGCACATTTACATTATTTGCTTTGATAGTAGATGCTTTTGTTAGTTGTTGAAGTGATTGACAACCTCATGCTGTTCTATTTAATTGCCTTTTCTGCAATGCAAGGTTCTGTGTTTAGAAGATGCTGTTTCATAAATAAATCCAAAGTGTGTGTGTGTGTGTGTGTGTGTGTGTGTGTGTGTGTGTGTGTCTACTACAGAGGTTTCTCATGCCAATTCCGTTAACTATTCAGTTACAGCTGTTGTCATATTTATCTGTATTTACATTAAGGTTCATTCTTATCCTTCACGTTTTTTGCCTTTCCTATGGGTAAGGAGATTAATGGATCTCCTTAAGAGAATAAAAACCTTTTTACACAGCTCTTCATATTTAAGGGAAGAGTGAGGTATTGGACATACAATGCTTTAGCAAAATACGTAAAAAGTTCCAACTTTAAAAGTTTAAACAATTATTCCCTCTAAGACTATTTCAAATATGTAAAACCTGTAAGAATTTTGCATTCTGAATAAGTTTACATACTAGCTCTTGCATTTGTTCTCTCAGTAAAATCCAAGTAGCAAACTTTATCCAGTTAACAAAATCTCATATGGAAATTCCAAAGGGTTGCTCACATGATGATTTCAAAAAATCTACTCTCATTGCGAGTTTGATTAACAGTGTTCTGATAGAAAATATATGGGGCTCAATATTGTAAAATCTCAAGCAATTTTTTTGTACTTAATCTAGAAATTAAGTTCAATTAATTCTTAAAAATAAGCTATTACTATACTTGTCTTCAAGATATATTTCAAGGTGGTTAGTCTTGTGTGTGTGTGTGTGTGTGTGTGTGTGTGTGTGTTTAATCTAATCACTCTTGGTTATTTGCTACAGGTCTAGATGATTTTAAACACATTAGATAAATTCTGCAGGGATTCTACAGGTCAACATAGATGGGTATAAATACTATGATGACTTTTCCCCCAATCGCCTATTGTGAGCCTAAGTCAAAAAGACAGTAATTTTAGAGCCAAAGAGATGGAGAAATGAAGCTCAGACTAGTGCTTTCAACTGGACTGAGAAATACAAGTTGGACAAAGTGATTGTTTTGATTGTTAAATGAGGCAGAGTGATGCAGAGAAAATGCTTAAATTTAAATCCTGACACTACCACTTGTAGCTGTGTAATTGTTTAAGTCTCTTAACCATTCTGAGTTGTTTCTTCATCTGTAAAATGGATATATACAATATCTACTTTATAAGAAACAACCAACACTGGATGGCCTGGAAAGGAGGGATCCAGGGGAATAAATATGTAGCCCCCACTCCCTACTGTCTGAGTCTCAGCTCCCATTGGCCAAACCCAACCTATATCCAGAGAGCAAGAAGGCCAATGATGCAGATCACAAAGCAAGTCTCCAGGGCAGAGAGTGGTGGAGAATGGTAAAGAGTAAATTATGAGAGATAAATGGAAATATCAGTATAAAGATGAAAGAAAGGAATATGACCTTAAAATAAAAGAGAACCCAGAGAGAACCATGTTTTGACTACATAGTCAGAGCAAGATTATAAAGGAAGTAACACATAGATGGAGCTCTAAAGAATAAGTAGCTAACCACATTAAAAAAAAAAAAAGATAGGCAGAGAGAATTCTTGGCAGAAAAGTTAGTATTGGCAATGACCCTGAGGCAGGAAAGAGCTCAATGTATTATGTGATTTGAAAGACCTATGTGGCTTCGTAAGTCAAGGTAAGGAATTTAGACCTAACTGGCTGTGCAATGGATTTTAAACAAGCAAGTGGTGTTTAAAAGGATCCTTCTGGATGGTGTGTAAAGAATAAATTGAACAAGAAAAATGGGGGGGGAGGTAGGTAAAGGAAAAAAAGGAAAAAGAACAACTAAAAAAAAAAACATACAATAGATTAGATGTCACAAGGCAAAACCAAATGATTGAAAACAAAGGAAGCCATATAGACCACAAAGCTCATATGTGTTCAGGAAAAGGACAGTGCCTTTCAACTTGAGTTAGTATTGAAGCTTTTATGGAAGATAGAACTTAAGCTATAAAGGCTTAATATAGCTATTAAAGGCTAATACAGAATTAGAGCAAATAGAGAGAAAAGGGGTGCCAATTCCAGAATAGGAAGAAATGGGAGTCAGGTAGTTACAGGAATATTTGGGAAAGAATGAAGGAAGCTTTTTTGTGAGGAGCAGAGAGAGATGGAACTGGATATAGGAAGGAGGCGAACATACATGTTTCCAGGCATTAGTGAATTAATTTTCTGCTTTTTCAAGGTAAGGTTTTAATTCTTAACCAGGTCTTTCAATAAGTTTGGTGAAATTTTCAGGTACTTTGGATGCTAAGATGCTTTTGGATTTGCCCCCTCAAGTCCTATCACATAACCAAGTAACCTGCTATTGATCCAAATTATGCAAGGCTGGTTCTGACTAATCATTTCCCTCCAAATCAGAAATACCTGAATTAAAACACACTTAAAAGGAGGTTTGCCAAGCTAGTCACATAAACATTGCTTACATTATCTGCTATTTTAAAGTACACATCATTTCTTCCTTGGTGCAGAAATTGAGAAAGAACTATATATTTATTTGTTCTCACTATTTTTTAAACTAGGATATCTGATATAGTTAATGATGGAAAAATGCGTTATCTTTTCATTGGCCTAAAAAATACCAGGAAAAGTTGAAATACCGTTTATATAAATTTCTTTTTTTTTTTAAGATTTTATTTATTTATTTGTCAGAGAGAGAGAGCACAAGCAGGGGGAACAGCAGGGAGAGAGAGAAGCAGGCTCCCTGCTGAGCAAGGAGCCTGATGCAGGGCTTGATCCCAGAACCCTTGGATCATGACCTGAGCCAAAGGCAGATGCTTAACCAACTGAGCCACCCAGGCATCCCATAAATTTCTAAGAATATAATTTTAGTTTTAAAACATTATTGAAAGCTATTTTGGGGGGACATTAAAACTTCAACCTCATTCTTGTACTATGCATGCATACTTCATATTGAACTTTTTTGGTTTTTTTTTTTTTCCCTAAAATGGCACAGAACTCTCAAATTGTTGTGGTTTTAATTCCAGAATGCATTTATTTCTCTCAGTGTAAGGGATGTAATCAGCAAAATACTTAACTCTATAAACAATTTATAATCTATTATAGTCAATACCTATCAAATAATCAATGATATAAATATTACATCATCAAAGGTAGATCTGAAGAACCAGAGCATCTAAAATACTTGCTCAAGGTCACATAACAAGTCAAAGGCTCAAGTGAAACTCGAATTGAGAAACAACTGGGGAAAATCATTTTCTCATATCTCCTATTTGCAATACTTTGAACCTCCCTCTGAGGGCATCAGAGTCATTAATAAAACTCACAGTAGTCTTAATTCCCCTGTGAGGAAGGTGAAAAGTTGTACATATGTTAGTACTTCACAATAAAGCCAGTAATGACCAAGTGAAATTCAGGCAAAGATAAACTAGGAACCTTTATCAAGACTCATGTTACAAAGTGGCTAACTTATAGGACCCAAACAGTCTTCATAGCTTGTAATATTACTGTCTCTGTGATCAACTGTTTGATGCATGGCTATCTCTTTCAACGATTATAAGAAAATGAATGATTGGATATTAGTAATTCCAATGGATTGATTCTTGAAATGCTTTTGGCTCCCTTTCTATCTGCAACCCACACTTTATTTAAGGCTCTGCTAAATAGTCACCTACTCTGTTTAGGCTTCTTGACTGTAGAGATCATTATCCATCCCTCTTTGTTGGCCACATTCCACATTACTTTGGGGCAGAAATTTTCCCCCAGTGAGTGCAGTCTTAGGGAGATAAATTCAGGTGCTTACCCTACCTCTAAAAGGTAAAAGCAGTTTTGGCTCCTGCCAAAACTTTGCTCTCACCACCATATTACAGCTTGTCACTTAAATCTGGCCAACTGGATTCTCTCTAGCAGGACTTTGAATCTTGAGCAGAGTATTATAAGAACAGAATACAAGAACAGAAGAAAAGACTAGACACAGCCATTTTAAAGGACCACCTCAGAAGCGTATGTAGGAATCCCATCAATATCTCCTGAATTAACTTGAATGAGAAGAGTACATAAGAAAATAATCATTGAGTAAGAAAACTGTTCATTGAGTTAGGCTTTCTTAATAAGATCTGAAAACATCAAAATGCAGACTATTCATTAACCACAAAATCGTCTATACAATGAAGCCTCATTCATGTTGAAATTCTACCACTTTTTGTTGAACACTAGACTGAAGACTTTTATCTCATTGTTAAAGTTCATTAAGACCAACAGAAGAGAGAGGAATTTGGAATTAATAGTCAAAGGACAGTGAAATAATAAAATAGAGTTCATTATGCCCTATGGCCTTTTCTGCAATATTTTAGTACATTCCTTTGATAAGCAAATACCAAGATCACATTGCATTCATAACACTCTAGGAACTTGCACAAATAGAGATTGATTTCGTTTTTTATTATTCAAAAATTCTAAATGATTCCCTTAGATTTCTTGTGAACAGCGTAGTTTGTGGTATTTGGAAAGTTCATTGTGCTGTCAATGATTTTCACAAATAAAAGAATACATAAAATGCAGAAAGCAGTGTATAGGGGTGTAAATAAACCACAGAAGTAATAATAGTAATACAGCCTACTGATAGAACTTTACTGTTTAAAAGCACTTTAATGATTGTGGTTGGAATGATTTATATAATGTGAAAGGAATTACATGGTAGAATTTAATAAATGGTCTTTAAATACCACTCACAGATACAACATTCAGAGACATGATATTTTTAGAAAAATATGCACCTTATTCACAATATGTAGTATATGCTATATATATAATATACATAATACATATATTATGTATGTATAAAAGTTTTTTCAATAACTTTGGCATAAGGATATATTTAATTTTTTCCCAGAGTAAGTAAATATTGGCTTTTCATACACGAAGGATGATAAGGATAATGCTGAATTATTTCTTTCCACAGTAATGCTTAAAGCATTTGGCTTTCCTAAATAATTCATGTAATTTTTCCTCTGTTAATACCCATTTGTATAACCGTATATGATGAAAGTTAAGAAGGGCCCCATCAGGAGGGGATGAAAGGCTGGCAACACTTGAAAAATTATAAACTAAACAGAAGTGATGGTTACAGTCCCCCTTTCACATAAAACATCATAAAGTATTTCCTGTTTTGTCCCATTTCTCAGTTGGAACATACTCTCACAAAGAGAACATGAATAGATTAAAATCTAACTTTTTTTCTTCTTTAAGAAAACATAAGCATAATCACTTTTGATTTCTTTTAAGTTAGTTCAATAAACAATGAGTACTATTTTAAAACTAGAGGCATTCCATGGGAATCTCTCTGGAAAGAAATAACTTATATTGAATGTCATTTTATGAGTTAAGTTTATGGAAAGCTATAATCTTTTTTGCAATATAGAGTGTAGTAAAAACTAATTCATACATGTCCCTTTTCATCCAGCACATACAGGAGACCCAAATTATAACTGTCGAAAATGACCTAAGGTGATTTTTTTTTCTGCAAAAAACAAAGGGATATTAAAATTGCAGGTACTTGTCAGGAGTTTCCTTAATTTACAAAGGATCTGCTCAATGCTGAGCACACTGGGATGTCATAGTTTTGTCCTAACAGGATTCTCAGATCGTCATCCATAATGAGATGGTTTCATGCCATAGACAAAAGGGTGTGGGGACAGGGAGTAGAGAGGAAACAGGTGGTTACTCAAATCAAGCTCTTCAATTCAAGAACTAGAAAACTTTTATCAAGATCTTAGAAGCCTTACCCAGAGATAAAGAAATAAAATACCAAGGGTATAATAACATACCCAAGACCTTCTGAAGTTAAAAGCTAACGAGAAATTGTGATGAGCTAGACACACATACACTTCCATATAGACAAAGGGCCAGATATGCCGAAAATATACTGATGTGCCTCAAGAGTTGGTAACTTCTCTAATGTGTTATTTGTTGTTCTTTGTGTTTATTTCCAGGTAGCTCTTAGCAGTAAAAGCCTAAAAAGAAAAGGACCACACATTTGTTTCAGGACCGTGTGGGAAGAGAACTAGGGGCTCTATCCTGTCTGGAGGTGTGTAGGGAGAAACGAGAGAAGATCTAAACGTGTTGTGTAAGCTAGAGAAGAGAAAGATGAGGATCTTTGTGATCTTCCAGAAGAGGTAATAAAGGGGAAGTGAGTAAAAGTTATGGAATGGATACTATTGATAAAGGTATCAGTAATATTTATTAACATTTGCTTTATTCTATCTCTACCTTTCTAGGATTCTGAGTTTCATAATGAATTAACAGTATATGGTCAATAAGCAATTGATAATTTCATGCCAGAATAATGTTTTGCTTTTATACTGCACATATCTGCACATGTCAGCTGATGTGCTACTCATATTCATCAGCCACATTTTATGAGTAACAAAAATTAGGCTTAGAAATACTAGTTTGTAGACCTATTAATTGTAGAAACAAGGACTGGAAACTGAGTTTCTAATTCTGTATTTTATTTTGAATGGTATAAATGTGCTTGAATACAACTCTTCTGAGTAGAGAAGAACAGGAATGATAACCAAAAACAATGCTAAATCTGATATATTGTGGTCAGCATGTATTACATGATAGATATTTTAGCATAAATAATTATGGCTGCCCTGTAGTAACCTGCTTTTGCTTATCCAAAACAACAATCAAAAACCCTTAAAAAATAATGTTGACACCTATTTTGTTTTTTTTTAATAGGAGGATACAGGTATTGATGCATTGCTTCATCCTAAAAATGTTCTAAGAGCTCCTTTAGATCTTTTTCCTCAGTGTTCTATACACAAGACAGATGCCAAGGTCTCTCTCTATCTCTATTTCTCTGTCTCTGTCTGTCTGTCTCTCTCATTCCTAGCCATTCAGCACAATATTGTTCCCTTCTTGATTTCCACCGTCCAGACCCTTGCTCCCTACTCTACCCTCTAAAGGCCCCATTTTTCATACAGGTGATCCTCTCTGCCTCTCATGTCTTCAGGAATTATACCCTCATCCTGCTCTCTAACTTCTTTCAGCTTTGGGAGAAGCTCCGAGATCTGGTGGAGAAAATTCCCCCTTCTCATTATATATACCACCAAATGTCTTTCCATTTTTTTCTAATCCTTAATCAATTTTAAGGGTGTAGTACATTCTTCTTGGGGGCAGGCGCATAATTCATGACAGTTCTCCCTTTCCAAAAACAGTTTCTTGATTCATCACTATAAAACCAACTTCTTCCTCTAGAATATAAATGATTAATTCAGGATAGGTGACTGATTCAAGGGTATCTGATTCAGTTTCTCCTTTTCAGAAACCTGAAACATAAAATCTAGAGATAGATTATGACTACTCTTATCATGGTGAGCATTGAGTAATATACAGAATTGTTGAATCACTATGTTGTACACTTGAAACTAATAGAACATGATATGTCAACTACACTTCAGTAATAAAAAAATACTAAAAATAAATAAAATAAAATCTAGAAACAGACTGAAATGTGCTAGGGCTCACGTGAGCAGGGATGTAGTAAGAATAGTCACAAATCAAACTCCTGCTTCTGAGCTTTCCAGAACTTTCCCGCTTCCTTCCTTTCCAGGGTTGTGGTTTAGCTCATTGTTGGATTCAGTGATGTACCCAGCATAATTCTAGTAAATCTGCAAGCCAAAGTCTGTTTTTGCTACTGGAGAAATCTATTTTCCAAAAGAAGCTAAACCAAGAGATGGTTGGTTAAATGAAAAAGCCGTTCCGGTGGGAAATCATAAAGGTGATGGACACTTTAAACCCTTTAACTTAAAACACAAAAAATGTATATATTTACTTCTAATTGTTTTTATATCTGTCACTTTGAGTTTCTACTATTATTCTTGCATAAGCCACAGCCAAAATATAATTACCATGATTTCTAATTTCACCTTTTTTTTTTACATATGCTAATAGTTTGATACTAAAGAGGAAGCATGGCTCATTGAAATAAATCAAAAGTTGGCATTTGGGTTTAACACTTAAACTTACCCAAGCTGAACGTATCTTAACAGACAAAACAATTTCATTTGTCAGGCAGCAGACTACTACATACTTCATCCACTTTATTGAATTGAGGTAGAAAAAAGAGTTCTGAGATTGAGCTTAGATTCTCTGGAAAAATGTATAGTGCTGATCTTTAAAATTAGAGACTACACTTTCCAGCAATAATCCTTACCTGCTTCCTACTATGACCGAAAATATCTTTAATGAGGGGCACCTGGGTGGCTCAGTTCGTTAAGCGTCTGCCTTCGGCTCAGGTCATGATCCCAGAGTCCTGGGATCGAGCCCCTCATTGGGCTCTCTGCTCAGCAGGGAGCCTGCTTCTCCCTCTGCCTCTATCTGCCGCTCTTCCTGCTTGTGCTCGTGCTCTCTCTTTGTGTCAGATAAATAAATAAAATCATAAAAAAAAAAAAGGAAAATAGATTTAATCAATAAGTGGTCACTGGGAATTAGAGAATGAGATTTTCAGTTTACAAAGAAAATATATATCTAATACATATGTAAATATATAAAAATATATCAATTATATATAGCATTATATAAATTATATGTAATATATATGAATATATTACATCAAAACATATTGATATATTTATAAATAATAAATATTATGATATTGGCTGAAGTTTATATATGTACATAGCCAATATTACTAGAGACTCTGCTATCAGTGGCATTGTGTTGCTGACTTAGATTTAGTGTGACCCCTAAGTTTGATGTCCAAATGGCACCAGAAAGTCAAGTGTGCCTTTAGTTGACTGTATTAGAAGATATGATAAAGAACATGGAAATGCTACTTGCAAATTCATCAGATCCTCTTTCAAAACATTAGGCTGTGAATTTCTAAAGTTCTATGGCCCTCAATATGTACTGGTTAATCCCCAGAAAGAGAAAATCAGCAATTATGGATAATTTGTGAAGTTTACATGGTGCTGTTCATCATAAATCCAAAGGAGATAATATATCATGCAAATGCAACAGAGGAGTAGCATATATTCAGAATACCTACAGGCAGTTCAGGGCTAATGAGAGCCTTTCAAAAGATGCATTGATACACAGGGTACCAAACTGCTAATTCCTAACAAATGGAATCACCCCAAAGTTCTTGACTGAACCAGCCCTGCCGAGAATGGCACTTCCAAGTCACATCCTAGTTCAGGATCTCTTGTGTTTATTTTGCCAGTAATGACTGTGTAACCTCAAATGACAAGAAGGGGTCACCAGCACTGAGTTCCTACTCTGCAAGCCAACTGGCATCAAAGCCAAGCCTATTACCACCAAGGACTGCTGAGCTAAGAGTGTGAGGAGAACCAACAGAGACAGATGTTAAAAAAACAGAGGAAAGGGGAGCTAAAGCCATTGATCACAAGTGATAGGGATGCTGTGAGTCACCACCAGAGGCAATGCAGAAAAGCTGTCATTTTCTGGGTAGCAACAGGAGTGCATGCTGGCATGAAGCATTCAGAATGGGGTGGCTCACGCTAGAGGAATAATGTCACACTGCCCAAGAGTAAACACACAAGTGGGATGCTAACAGCAAAAGGATTGCCCACCAGCAGCTCCTAGGCGAGGAAAGGACTAAGTCATTCATACTGTGCCTGTGGAACTCTCTGCAGGGCTCCATTGATCTTGTGGTCTGCACTCATGCACATGGCTTGAAATACCTTCAGCTCTGTCATCTATAAACACAAGCAAACATCACTCCCTCTCCCTGTTTTAGGAAGGATGGTGACAATGACTGCACAGGCTCTGCAGGTAGGTGCAAGTTGGGACAATAATTAAATAGTATCTTTTGTTTATCTCTCCTCCACCCAATGAGACATTTCAGGATCCAAAATGTGAAACCATAGTTTTAGAATGTATTGGGATGAAGAGGGGGTATCCTTATCTGATCAAGTCTCTGTACATGTGATATGGATTTTTAGTGGATATCTCAAAATGACACATTCACTAATGCCCACCCTAAAATATAAGAGGCCTATCTTTGAATCCCACTACTTTATGGGTATTTTTTTCATAGTAGTTACATTACTCCACTTTGAAATATAATAATTTGGTCATCTATTAATTCATCCATTCAGCAAACATTTTTTGAATACCTATCATGTGGGAATAACTGTGCTGGTGTTATCTTGTTAATAAACAAGACAGAAAAGGCTCCTGCCATTATGGAGTCACAGCTCATGTTAATCGATATTTTAAAAATGACACAAATTATTGTGAAAATTACAATTCAGATAAAGATTAGGAAGAGATGCCAGTTGCCTAGACTTTAGTCCCTCTGTCTAGGCTGACTTGCCTAATCTATGCATATCCAGTAGCAGTCAGGACTATGCCCAACACAGAGCAAATGCAAACAACAATAGTTTATTAAATTGAGCTAATGAGTGTAAGAACAATTTCTGGTAAGTTGTAAGAAAATTTGATTTGTGAAATTTTAGAAATAATGTCTTTTCCCTCCCATCAGTATAGGATATGCTTTTCATTCCCTAAATGTTTTTAGGATATTTTTAATGTGCTAGATTTTCAGATTTGAGCTATATTTTTGGAAGCTTAAAACAAACACTTGGTGTAGTTTACTATAACTTTCGAACCTGATTCAGAGGTTCCACCCTTTTTGATGCCTAAGCTGAAATCCTTTCTTGCTTCCCTCATTTTAGGCAAGGTGCTTATGAAACCTGCATTAGCTATTTAAAACTTTCCAATATACGTTTGAACAGGGTATAGAAGACCAGAGAGAAAAATGAGGATGCCTCTTGACAAGACTTGACATCCAGAAGATTGCACAAGCCTGAACGAATGAGTGATACATCTATATCTGTAAGACTCACTCATAGGGAAATTGTTTGGCTACCAAAGTAAGCTAAGTATTGAATCCCTGTGCCTTCCTGAGGTTAGCCTCTGCTCATTGTACTTCCAGAACTGATAATGAGTTCCCTACAGTCAGGGAGTTAATGTCTAGCATAGGAGGGGACCCCGAACTCCATGCCAGCATTAAAGACAGTATGCAACTATGATTGGAAAGTATTTGAAATATTACCCATGGATAAATTCGAAAGTATCCTTAACCCAATCCTAGAAATTTTAAAGAATAATACACATCCTTATTATAGGTTTCCTTAATGAGTGACACAGATTTATACATGCATTGTTATCAAAAGTCCTCTTCTCAAGATGCCTGGGAGACTGAGTCTCTTAAACATCAGATGATTTCAGCTCAGGTCATGATCTTGGGGTCATGAGATCGAACCCCACGTCAGGCTCAGCAAGGAGTCTGCTTGAGATTCTCTACCTCTCCCTTTGCCCCTCCTCCCACTTGCCCACAGGCTCTCTCTCTAAAATAAGTTATATACAGATATAGATATAGATATATATCCTCTTCTGGTTATGTGTTTCATATTTTCTTGATGCTTACGACCTTCAGAGATAGATGATCTCTGGCAAGATTAAGGGCCAGAAAGAAGTAGTGAATGGTTTTCTAATAAAGTATGAAATCTATATTTAAATCTGTAATTGCCCCCTTTACTCTTCACAAAAGGATGTGAATCAATTTACTGACGCAAATAAACTCTAGGACTCTAGGACGCAAATAAACATTGTACTTACACCACCAAGGAGTTTACATTTCAGTGAGAAGAAACACATCTTAGGAGGGCACAGAGGATGAAAAGGGGTGGAGGTGGGATTTGGAGTCAGAGAGGCAAGCCCAGCGTCAGTGGGCAGGGGAGTGCAGTACTGAACTCTATAAATTGTGATACCAGAATGGAGAGACGGGAAAAAGGCAAGGAAGAGGCAGAATCACACGTGATGGGCTTTGAATACAGGTGGGGGCGGCAAGGACCTAGAACCTCGGATGGCAGGGGGCTCTGCAGCAAACACACAGTTCATCCACTGGATGTATCTAACCTTTGTAACGCTGTATCTACGGGGATTATTTATTTAGTTTAGGTTTGGGACATTATCCTTGTGAGAATCCAGAAGCTTTGGTACATTTTATCTTCAGAATTTAACAGAAAAGTCTATCCTTGCCTAGGGTAGCATTTGCTGCTATAAATCATGACATGCTGGGTTTTAGCTGCGGCTGTAAGCTGAAATATGTCTTTTTTTAACTTCTACTCAGTGGTCCCAGTTCTGCCCTCAGGAACTAACACAGATTAAGTTGAATTCCTCTTCTGTGCGGCAGCCCTGGAACTGTCACTAGGAGGGCCCCCTTGCCCTAGCTCCCCAGGTCCTCAGGTCCTTCCGCTATTCGTGTCGATATGAACTCTGCTCCCAACGCCACCCTGGTCATCCTCGTCCGCACATACTCCAATTTGTCACATCTGTTGTATAAGATAGGAAACCCAGCTAGGACCCGTTTCCTGAGAGTACAGAGACGCTGCCCCCCTCCTCCTGTGCACTCTGTGTTTATGAAGACACTTTCAAATTGCTATCAGTCTTCTTAAGCAGCCCCTCATACTGTTGGGGCCTCCTGATGCACCCAAACTTGGAGACATTTACCCCACGACTTTGTAAACCATCTGTCCCCATACAACTTCCTCTCATTTCAACTCAGAGTCAAACCTTACATTACTTCATAAAGTAGCAGCAAAGATGTCCGCCACATTTCCTGGGGAAAAGGAGCGTGTATAATTGCGTTATGAAACAGCCAGCGTCTGCGGCGCTATCATCATGTGCAGACAATGTGTTACTCTTTTTAATCAATTTTATCCTTAAAAAATTAAATTATGGATTTTATCATAAAAATAATATGAAAAAATAGCAACACGTCAAATACTATAAAAGGACACAATCTGAAAAGTCAATCTTACGCTCCTATCTTATCCATGTTTTGTGTGTCCTACCAAAAATTTTCTGTGGATATATACTATAAATCATGTTTTTTATATACTAGGTATGATACTCTGAGCTTAGATGTTTTAAATCTAGTGCTAAGCAATCATTTTGTAAAATCACATCCAGGGCCATCTAAATCTTTCCAGGAGCCACATGTATTACTTTGTGTGAAAGTCCCGCACCCAGAATCTCCTTCAATTCTAAGAACAATCTATGCATTGGGTCTTATTATCTTTATGAAATATACAGAAGACTGAGGCGTAAAGAAATTATTACCTTGTCTGATGGTACACATTTGAAAAGTAACTCAGTAAGGGTTCAAGTGCATATCTGACTGACTACCGTGTTTAACCCTCTAAAAAACAGTTTTCACAGGTGGGTTTGGTAACACTTCACAAATGGTTTTTAAATGCATAATAATAGGTCTTCCTTTCTAATTTGAAATCGGTATAATAAGATTTAAAATGTGGCTCAAGCATTTTATCATGGCCAGAAATGTTACACTAGCTCAGACTGTAATGGCCTACTTCATCCTCTGGAGTCCGTGGACACCAACAGCGATTTGCCAGATTCTAATTGTAAAATGAAATGATATAGCCCATATTCGTGAGCATTGTTAACTTCTTTACGATTTCAAGCATTTGTTACAGGTGCCTTTTGTTTTGTTTATGTTTAACAGAAATTATTACAGCATCCAGAAACATCTCAAGTCAGGCATTAAAAAGCTGTGCTTCTTTTGCTCAGATTTTAATATGTTTATTTACCTCATTTCAGAAAACCATAGTTGGTCCTATCTCCTGGACTCATATGCCATCGTTGTCTCTTGAATAAAGCTGCTAATTGCATGCGGGAAATATTAAAACATTATATTTTTGCTAAAAGAATAAACATGTCAAGTGTCAACAAAATATTGTAAGTCTGTTGTGAGTCAAAATAGATTGCTTAAAATCGTTCTTTTCAGGGCCTGTTAGAGAAAGTGAAGAAGATACACCTGTTATATTAACACATTCACTGTGCACCAAGGCTGTTCATCTTTACAATAAACAAAAAAAGATTTTGGGTCCTCTTGCAATTCCCAGTTCAATCTGACTGACTCTGGCACCTTCCTAATCAAATATATCCACATGCTATTAGAAGCTGCATTATAGTACATTAATAGCTTGTAAAGTAAAATTGATGCAGCGTGATGGACTGTATTCCTAAAGCAGTGACAAACTTATCAATGATAGATGCGCTAATGGATATGTTGAATTGCAATAAATATAAACGCAGAATAGCAATTGCAGAGCATTAAAAATGTCATCTTGTGAGTTTAGGTATTTATGAGGCTGAGCCAGCTGGAAACACGAGTGGTGCGTTCCTATGAGCCATTGCGACTCTGAGGCTCCAAGGAAAGCAGAGGCCCTTTCATCAAATAGGTCAGGCCGCCGGCAAATTGTTGTCACAGCTGTGCCATTGTCAATTAGGCCTCCAATGACTCAGCCCTTTGTTTTTTCCTGCTTGCACATCTCATCCCACCTTTTCTCCGGGCATGGGTGCTTCACTCCTGCAACCTTTCCAACACATTTCCCCTCAGTGACTCTCCTCACATGTTCTGATTCATCTTCCAGGCATTGATCTAAAACTCAGAGAAGTGACATCAGGGAAGCATCCCAGCTACTTCAAAAGGCTCCGCTATTCCTTCTGGGCTATTCTGGCATGTCAAACCCAACAGGCCAAGCAGAGATGCTCCACATTGTTGCACGTTTCCCTCTGATGTGTCTGCCCAACCTTCCTGAGCCCTAAAGATTTTGTTTAATGTCAGCAAAGTCCAGCAGGATGGCGGGGTCCCAGATGCAGTGGGGGACAGAGCACCTCACATGGTTTTTCACCATGCTCACGCAAGAACCACAGCATGAGGACCAAGTCACAGACACACCGTGTGGTATGGGGGAGCTAGTGGTTGATTATAGAACTTTGTTTAAACACACTGGTGTGGTGGATTAAGGAAATTGCAACATTTTTGTATGTGTCGATCTCAATTTCAAGTCTGATCATAGGGTATGCTTTAGTTACCCAAATACGCACCCTTCCCTTCTTGGGCTTTCGTCCACACCGACTATTTTCATCAATTGGTGCAGATTTGTTGTCAGCATATCTAAATAAATAACTCAATACTTTTTGGAATCAGGTGTCACAACATACTCTTAATGTTCATAGAAGATTGTCAAACTGGGGTTATTTTAGAAGATTACTAGATTTGCAAAACAAATAAATATTTGACAATTATAATTCAGCTTAATATGAGAATAAGTTGGTTGCTTATTATTGATCCTGTTTATCATCACAAAACCATGATAACTAAATGCCGTATTAAATTTTAGTGGCAGTCCTCTGTCACTGGTTATTCAATAGAGGTAAACCACACAAGTGACAACACTAATGAGAAAAGCAATATGCAACAGAACAAAATAAAGGTAATGCCATGACACATTTTTAATCTAAATATTATAATCCTCATCTTAAAGTCTAGACATATCAAATCAAAAGTAAAGGAATCATATCAATGCGACCCTTCTGTGTATTTCTGATTGGTTGTTTAATCAATTGTGAAATATGTAAAAATCACGTCAGCTTTTAAATCAAACTTCAATATGATGCTGAAACTCCCTAAAACTTGTATGAATCATTTTGATTTTTTTAATTGCTCAGATAAAAGTTTAAGTCCATTTCACACCAAATTAACAAACAGAAGGACAATGTGAAAGAAAATTGTGAGAGTTAAAGAGAAATAGTTTTATTGGAATCCCTTTCATTATTATTAGTCTTCAAATTCAGTTAAACAACGCTTTATTAAACATCAGTTTCAACCCAAGTAACTTTTTAACCTTTGGTGACGAAAAAGTCATCCTGTGTGAATATTCTTTGGATATCCATTATGTGTCAACCAAGGGATAGAGAGGGAACAAGCAAGAACCTGTACTCATAGGATCTTATGTAAGCCGAGGTAAGGGAGAAGATTAAAAAATACATTTTTTAAAGGGAAACGGTAAAAAATATTAGATATTGATGAGTATAACGCAATGCAAAGAATTAAAATAGGGTGCTGTCAGGTGAGAAATGAGCTTCCTGTTTTACAGTGGTCAGGAAAAGTCTCTCTGAGGAAGTTGATATATAAGTTGAAAATTACAAATGATGACAAGATCAGTCATGTGAAAATAGAGGAAGAGCATTTTAAGTAGCAGAATAGTTGGTGTAAAGGTCTTGAGGTAAAGACAAGTATGTCAAAAAGAAGGCCAACTTGACAGAACCATAGATTCTTTGAGTCAAAATAGTTTTACCCTAATTATGCCATTTTTCTTAAAGAACTTAGCTCTTGATTAAAGATTTTTAAAAAGTCACTGCCATAGTATGTCTCAATCTCTTCATAAGTGGGGTGTGTGTGTGTGTGTGTGTGTGTGTGTGTGCACGCGCGCTGTTTTTCCCTCAGTGGCTATCTACCAAAGTCTTAAGTTACTGTCTCTTTGTACTTGTCTCTGTTTTTCTCTTGAAATGCCTTGGGTCTTGAGCCACTGTGGGAGCTGACTCTACTCAAAGGCCAGTTCTCAGCCTAAGGACACCTAGAAGGATAAACAGCCTTAAGGACATCTAGATAGGTTAACTTGGGAATATGGAAACCTGATTCAGAATAGACATGCCAGGATGCTCTGAGCATACTGGCTCTCTAAAGAAGAGGAAATCCTTAAGTCTCTCTTCTCGTGGTCGATTCCTATACCTTAAGCTAGCTGAGACAGAAAGCAGTCCTCTTTTAGCCATATACTAGAATACATTTACAGTGTCAGAATTGTCATCAAGGGCATGACAGGAGATATGGCCCTCGTGTTCTTTGAATACAGTACAATTCTGTTCCTTGGAAAGAATTTGTAGCTTGATGAATTCCTTGTTTGAAATTCTGATAAGTAAATCTCTGTTAACTGAGTGATAGTATTGCTGCCTTTTATATATCCCTAGATTTTAATGAAGTCATTAAATTCATTTTTAAAGGAAGATAAAGCCAGATATCAACCCTGACCTTGAGTGTCTCATTGACAACCACTTTTCATATAATAGAAAACATAACTTTGAATGAAAATTTGGTTAATTTTTCCCTGGGGGGAAAAAAAACCAATAAGTTAACCTCAATATAACTTAGAGACAGTCTTTAAAAAGTGACAGTTTGAGAGATCCCAGAGTGGGGCCTAGAGGCTCCTTCTAGTGACTGTCCTTCCATTGAAATGTCTCCGAGAAACTGAATGGTCGGAGAATGGACTGTCACTTATTTTCTGATGCCAGTTCATTTTTCTTCCTAAAAATGAAATAGAATCTACACAGTTGCCTACACATACCATGTAGTCCAATTCTGTTTAGTATGTTCAAGTATTCACAAAGATTAAGTAGCTACTATGTCCCAACGATTAGGCCAGGTCCTGGAAACACAAAGTCATCAGGGAATTCAGTATATAGATTCATTCACCCAATGAGTATAATTTGAATTCAAAATTCTGGTACATAGTAGGGGTGCATAGATGGTTCACTCGGTTAAGTGTCTGCCTTTGGCTCAGGTCATGATCCCAGGGTCCTGGGATCAAGCCCTACATCACACTTGCTGCTCAGTGGGAGCCTGCTTCTCCCTCTCCCTGCTGCTCCCTCTGCTTGTGCTCTCTCTCTCTGTCAAATAAATAAATAAAATCTTAAAAAAAAAACTTTAAAAAACATTGGTACATAGTAGACCTTTGGTCAATATTGTTAAAAATAAAAATAAAACAGTCCTTGGTACCTGTCTGAGTAGATCATAAAGATTAAAGGATAGAAGGAAAACTAATACTTCCATCAGAAAGTAGGATAGCTTTATTCTAAGTCATGATTATTCTGGCTTAACCCATTGGCATAGCAGTTTAGATTGGGGTTGTGATATTTTCATTCCAAACCAGCCTGTGACACAGTTGTTTTTCATAGTAACTAAAGGACCCACAAAGAAAACCCCTAGAGATCGCACAGCTGCCTGACAAGTTTAGTGCTAGAACAAGACCCATACAATTAACTGTTTAGTGCTGAGACTTGGTTCACTATACTGTACTGAGGATAGAGAACCTGAAAAGCGAGGCTCTAAGCAGGGTTATGTCTGCTTAGGTGGCAAGAAAAAGCAGGAGCCAATGCTCTGCAGCGAACAGCAGAATGAGCAATGCAGCAGTGAGCACAGGCCTATAATGAGATGTTTTCCCTCTTTTGCTGCTCTAGTTATGTGAGCAGGAGCAGGGCCCCCTAACAAGTGCCAGAGGAGAGGGCAGGAAAGAACCTGGGGAGATAGGCTCTTGCTGTAGTCTGAAAACAGTATAGAAAATTCAAAATTGGAGCTTCTAGAAGCAGCTTACTAATGATGCAAAAGGGATCACACCTCAGTCGTCCACATTTGCTTATTCAAAAATATGCAAACCACATTAAATCCCAATTCATATTCAAAATGTCAGGCTGATGTGAGAATTTTAAGAGTCTCATAACACAGCTTCATTATTTCCATAAACGTTCTGAATTCATTCATAACAACATAAATTGCCTAATAAAATATTTTTTCTGTATTAATCTTGCTTTCTAAGACCACATCTTTACGTCCAGACTGATATAATCATTCTAGCAACCATTACAATCTTGACTTCCAAGCACAAGTTCCAACATAACTCCTCTAAGAGAAGAGCAAACAGCAAAGACCCAGAAGTTTCTTAGCACCACTTTGGTAATACATCAGGCCACCTAGTTTGATAAAAAAAAAATTTCAACAAAAATAATCCATTCTTTACTGCTAAGGTGGGGTTTTTTAAAATTACGTTTAAAATTAAAAGCACTATAGCTGGTTCTCTTATTCCAGCTCCGCGGCATAAAGAATAAAACAAGAAAGGCCATTCCTGCCTTACCTTCCATGGATCCATGTGTATATGTCAATACCTCTGCATGACATCAGTGCCCAGGAGACAAACACACTCGTAAACAAAGAATCACTGTTCCATGCCTGCTCCCCAGAATGTTCACTCAACGTTTTAACATTTATTATGCACCTTCTATGTGACAGAAATTGTACTAAATTCTGGGTTAATGATAAAAGATATAGCCACTGTTTTCAAATAGTTCACAGTCTTTTGAAGGAAGTGACAAGCTGACAGACTGGAAACTAGAGCCCAGACAGACCTACGCACAGTCCTAAGTATACAGAGGGGTGGGTGAAGGTGGGATCAGAAAAGTCTTCCTGACAGCTTGAGCTGAGTGTTGAAGGTTAAGTTTGAATTAGCCAGGTGGGGGAAAAGAGGAAGGGTTTTAGGCAGAGGAGCCAATATGTGCCAAGACTCAGAGGTGTGAAAAACTGCCAGGAGGCTGAGAGAGGAGCCTTGTGGTCTATGGTAGGGGTGTGGGTCTTCAGCCAAAGGTAATGGAGCGCCACTTTGGGAAAGTAACAAGATGAGATTTATACTTTCTAAAAGCTGTCTTTGGTGGCTTGTGTGGCATGCAATAAAGGCATCCCAAACTGGACGAAGTTAAAGGCTAATGCAAGGATTCAGATAAGGTCCTGGAAAAGTCTGAATTTCTTGAAACATTTGTCATTGTCATCATCCTCACCATCACCATCGCTATCGTTGATATTTGTGCGGGTCTACAATCTGATAAGTACCGTGCATACCTTACCTAATTTGATCCACACAATAATAACAGTGCCACTATTATACCCAATTTATAGCTAAGGAAAGTGGGTAAGAGACTTGCCCTCACAAAGTAGTAATTAGCAAAGTTAAGACTGACGCCAAGCAGGTTTGATATTAGCGCCCCTTGCTTCACTACAGCTCCACACTGCTGCGTGGGATTTATGGAACCTGAACAGTGGTCGTGTTAACAAGTTTCGGTTAGGGATTTATCACTTCCTTGGATATAAACCATTCAGGTGGTAGGTAGGCAGGGAGAAGGCTGTAGCCGCTCCTCTTAATAATCAGGGAGCCTCAAAAATGACGTGTTCTCCGATCCCATGTACTCGAGAGACAAATAAAAAGGGGAAAATATTCAAAATTATATAGTATAAGAACATGGTTTGTGACCCATACGTGAAGATTAAACACGTCAAACTCTTAACTGGAAACCTAATACTGATTTTATCTGAAAGAAAAAGAAAAGTCAAGAGTATCAGTTGCTCATTTTGTTCGCAGACCACTGAACTACTACCTTAATGCTCCAGATTTTATTCCTCATAGTTGTATGGTTCTTTAATTCCAACTTGGTCCCTTCTGCCTAACCCAATCTCTATGAAAAGAATGTTATATTTGTACCTTTGTACATATGTTACATTATCAAAATATTGACTACTGAACTTAGTATTTTATTATTTTGAAAAGATATGATGGTCGTGCTCTATAACAAGTGCATTTCAGTTGAAGTGACAGTTTCCAGACCCATCCCTCCAAGCAAGAACTTCAGTATTTCTGGCAAAGATCCCAGAGAGGATCATCATAACTCAAAAACTTAAATATCACTTTTGTTCAGGACCAACCATTGTAATACTGCCAAAAACACTAGAAATACACAGATCCCCAGATCAATCTTAGGAACAGCAATGGATATAGCAGGTAAGAATCTTATTTCCAATTTCAAATAGACTCTCTATTTAGAGAAGTACCCTTATATTCAGGAATGAGTCTTTGACGACAAACAAAATGCAGGATTTGTAGACAGATCTTCAGTAGAATTTAAGTCTACATTTTGTGGCACAGAAATTCTTCTTTTCTACACATAAAATTAATCTATTCCATATTTTTTAAAGAACCACAAACAATATTTAATGAAAACACAGGAGCAGAGTAAATGATGCTCATCTCAGCCTTGCCGATGTAAACGATTCTTTCACATACTAAAGCACAAATAAGATCAATATACTAAAAGTCCTGAATTATAATATTAACACAGACACTTCCTATTGCTATCACTTGACTTCTGTGGACCTTAAATTGATGTTGGTGAAATAATATTTGTTTTTCAAATTATTTTGGAGGGGAAGGCAGGAGTTATGTGCCATGTAATGGACTATAAGCCCT
Organism: Ursus americanus; assembly: GCF_024610735.1. Lineage (NCBI taxonomy): Eukaryota > Metazoa > Chordata > Mammalia > Carnivora > Ursidae > Ursus > Ursus americanus. The sequence goes on along the minus strand of NC_142131.1, from coordinate 16,790,679 downwards.
TTGAGAGCAGGGACCGTGCATATTCATTATTTCATGGCTAGCCCAATAATACCCTCCAGATAAACAGTGCTTGCTAAATATTGGTTGAATGAACGAGTAAATGGAAGAGTGGATGAAATAATGAAATAAAAAGAATTTAAACAATATCCTGATAATTCAGGTAAAACTGATTTTCTTTTGTTTTGTTTCATTTTGTTTCAGTGTAGGAGAGGAAGGAAGATTCAAAAGCCAGTGTTATTGGACTTAATTGTCCACTATAATTGAATTCATAGAATAATTTGACTTAAATTCACAAGATAATTTCTTTCTAATTACAGACACAATAATCTGATATGGGCACGGTGCCAGCATGAACACTGGATCACTGTGATCGCTCAGAACTAACTCTGTCTTATTTGACTTTGCATTCTTTCCCAGTCAATAAAATTACTTCTTGCCCCTATTTAGAATTTATATGTATGTCTGCTCACCTCTGTTTCTCTAAGTAACCAATCGATGAAACGAAATGTCTCTATTTTGATCAGGACAAAATAAAACTGAATTAAGCTGTGTTCAATCCTGATTTCTGATTAACAATTTCTCATCAGTATTACAGGTTTAAAAACATTTGCTAAATTAGGATGGAATGTTCCTTCTTATATGTTTATTTTGCTGACATTTAAAGAGACAACTCTCTTTCTGACTTAAAAAATCTAAAAGAAAAAACACATAACATTTATCTTGTAGTCTAAATAAATCTGTGATATTTTAAAAATCTGTGATTTTTTATTCTACCTTTATGATCAACATTTTTATCTTAAAAAAAGGGGGGGGGAATGGGCCATCACAAAAGATATGAGGAATAATCATTGTTAAAAAACACAAAGTGGTACCATATAGGAACATAGGTCAGGGAATAAACCCCTATCTATTTAGAATCTTATAAATTAAAGTATCTTTTCCTGGCATGATTCTAGGAACTTCATGAAATATTTGTCCTTATTAACTCTTATAACTTTCACGGTTGTATAGTTTTTAATTATTTCACAGCATGGCATGAACCTAATTCTCTGGAGGCAAGTACTTGTGAGCTCACCTTGATTACTTTTTACCCAGCATTTTTTGGAAGAGATAAGTAAAACCAGTGTATTAGTAGGTTTCTTATAAATAAATATCTTGGATATTATGACAAACTCCAAAGACACAAGTTTTCAAAAAAAAAAACAAAAAACACACACACCACTTTACAGTCCCACTTTTGTTCAAGTATTTTTGATTACCTTCTGCAATTTGACTCATCAACTTCATATTCATTATTTTAGTAGTACCCTTGAAATTCAATAAATGATGTAATTGTCTTTGAACTACAGAAAATTCTCAGAATCTGATGCAACAAAGTTTAACTTACCTTCAGAGATTTGTTTTCACGAACTCTTCTTCCTATGACCTCGGTTCTCCAGCCAAAAGCAATGCAGAGACTCCCCTCTCTGCTCTTCCTCTTCCCTGACACTCTGGCTTGACGGTTCCCTCTCTGTGATGAGCGACACAGAAGACTCTCAGAGTTGGTCTTCACTCCTGATGCCACACACCTTTTCTTGGCACTTCATTTGGTCCCAAGGGAAAATTCCTGCAGAAATTTCCTTCTCCATAATCTCTTGACAGATGGCTTTGCTGGCAAGAGCCTTAACTCTTAGGAGCCCTTTAATAGGCTTTTATTCTCCCGCATCGCCACCTCTCGGGTTTTATTATTTAATGGCACATTGGTTGATGCCTCAGTGTCCCGACGGGCCAGAGCATCATCGTCCCCTTGTAGGACTTTCAGCTAATCTGCTTTTCTGTTTTTGATTTCAATAAATTTGCAAAGCTAGTTTCCTTTTAATATTTCATTATTTTTCTGCCTCTATACCTCGAGGCAATTGGAAGAAAGACTCGATTATTTACTTTAAAGCACAAACTGAATAAATATTGAACTGTTCAAATACAAATAAAGTAATTGTGCAAGGGCATTGATAAAGTTGTAAACCAAAAAACCCAAAATCTTCCAAATATCAGCTTTCTTGACATTATATGTATTCCTCTGATAAATGCCTTTGTTGTGTAGTTTCCTCCCCCAACGTCTATTTCTCCCTCTCCCTCCTTCCCTCTCTCCCTCTCTCTGTCTGTCTGTCTCTCTTTTTCTCTCTCTCTTCAGTCTTTGTGGGAAAATAAAAAAGAAACAGACCCTGAAATTAGAAGGTCAGTTGTCACCTAGATGATGTTACTTAAGATAGTACACAGAATACTCATTTCTCAATTCTATCATCCATGTCCTTAAAAGTGATGAAAATAGGGATGATTCAAAATGGGATAGCACACTAAAATGCCTCTAAATTTAGCCAAGGGATTTGAGCCAGGTATGAGATGAAGTAAGGAGTGGTGGGAACCATGGCCAATTGGAGCAGGTGTGCCCATTTACAAAGGACACGGGCTGCTCATCTCCAGCTAGTCACTGTCGGGTACGAACTCAAACTGCGTTGGGAGAGCTATCTCTTTTTCAAGAAAATCCCCACCTCTGGATTTTTATGTGAAAAATCTTGTGCTTTTTCAATGTTAGAGGATACTGTGGGAGCTAAGCCCCATACCTGAGGGGCCCAGCCTCAGCCTGAGTATTGCCATGTAATGACTTCTGATCTAGAATATACAGAAAAGAAACTAACGCCAATGCAAAACACTGCCCTTTATTAATTATGAGCCCTTTTCTCATGTGCATAAATGATGATAATAACGTAGACTAGTTAACTCAAGTAAAAACAACCTATACTAATCTTTATTAAAGACCTTAGGCAGGGCATGAGCCAAAGAACCGGTAAATGGTTTGGACAACAAGTAGCTCAAATCTGGATGAGAAGGACCAGGTTTACAAGAAAAATAATAATAATAAGTAATTTAATGAAGAAAGAGTGAGAAATTTTATTTGATTTGGTTTTATCTGGATTTCTTTCTCATTACCTAGTACTAATATGTGCAATAATTACTGTTTTATTTTCTTTCTTAAAAATTGTTTATTTAAATTCAATGTAGTTAAAATACACTGTATTATTAGTCTCAGGGGTAAAATTTAGTGATTCATCAGTTGCATATAACAGCCCGTGCTCATTCCATCCAGTGCCCTCCTTAATGTCCATCACCCAATTACCCCATCTCCCCACCCACCTCCCCTCCAACAACCCTCAGTTTGCTTCCTAGAGTTAAGAGTCTCTTATGGTTTGTGTTCCTCTCTGTTTTCATCTTATTTTGTTTTTCCTTCCCTTCCCCTATGTTCATCTGTTTTGTTTCTTATGTTCCACATATGAGTGAGATCATATGGTATTTGCCTTTCTCTGACTTATTTCGCTTAGCATAATACCCTCTAGTTCCATCCACATCATTTCAAATGGCAAGATTTCATTCTTTTTGATGGCTGATTAATATTCCATTGTGTATATATACCACCTCTTTTTCATCCATTCACCTGTTTTTTTCTAATTATACTATTCATGTCAATGAATGCTTAAACAGAAAAAAGAAAATTTTTTTAATTCTTGCAATTCTATCACTAGTAAAATATTAGTTTATAATCTTCTAGAATGTGTCTATATATATACACATACATATATTTATACATATGTACAGATTTTATATATTTCTGCATTACATATATACTTACCTTTCTTTATAAAAATTATATACCAAATATACTGTTTGATATATACTAATAATATGCTAATATATTACTAGTCTGTTTTTTCACACAATACTAAATATAGTATCAACTTTTCCCTATTTCAATAAATAATCTCCCACAATGGTGATATTTACTACATAGTATCCCATTGTTTGGCTATACCATAATTTACCTGGCTAACCCCCATTACCAGGTACATTTTTCCAATTTTTTCTTTACAATAAAGTATCTCTAACAACTCTTCCCTTATCTTTGTATACGTCTATTATAACTTTGCATGTCAAAATATATGCATATTTCCTTCCCAAAAGATTGTGCCAGTTTACAATCCTACAACTACGATAAGTGAATTCATTTCCTTGCCTTCTCATCAAAATTGAGTATATCTATTTTAGGGGGAAAATAGATCACGTAATATTCTAAACCTACTCAAACAAGCATTTCTTCCACATATACCAGCTGAATTACTATTTTCTTTAATGATTTTTCTCTTGATTGTCTGAAATGATAAGTTTATCTAGCGCTCCTCAGCATCAGCAAACTAACACAAGGCAATGGGAACCATCCAGAAAGATGTCTGTGGGCTGACCGCTAAAGTACCTGGACATTGGCCAGCAGCAAAGGTCCTCCCCCTCTTTGGGTCCCTGATACTTGGTGCTAATCAGATGCTTCATGCATTGGTACTTGGGATGGTTAATTTTATGTGTCAATTTGACTGGGTCACAGGGTGCCCAGATATTTGATTAAACATTATTTCTGGATGTGTTTGTGAGGGCATTGCCCAAAGAGACTAGCATTTGAATCAATAGTCTGAGTAAAGCAGCTTGTGTTCTTCCCCAGTGTGGGTGGGTATCAGCCAATCCACTGAAAGCCAGAATAGAACAAAAAGGCAGAGGAAGGGAGAATTCTTTCTTTGTGCCTGGCTGTTGAGCTGGAACATCAGTCTTCTCCTGTCCTTGGACTAGACCTTCATGTTTGGACTGGAACTACACTGTTGGCTTGCAGCTTGCAGGTGGCAGACTGTGAGACTTCTCAGTCTCCATAGTTATGTAGCCAATTTCTCCTAATAAATAAATCTCTCTGTCTCTGTCCCTGTAGATAGATAGACAGAGAGATGGAGAGATAGATAGACAGATAGATAGACAGATAAATGACCTATCGGATACCTGACCAATACAGTACTGATTAAGATGGGAAAGGGGGGGATTTATCAGCTGGTAAACTCTTTTCAAAAAATAGACTTTTAAAATCAAGGACTGATTATGACATCCATGTATCTGTAAAGAGAAATGTGATGCTAAGACTAGTGCCCATTGCAGCCTTATTCAGAGTACAAGAAACATAATCAGAATAAAACATTCTAGATATTCTGGATAGAAACATCCTTATACGAGATGTGATTTTGGAAGGACCTACTTGGCTCAGTAGTTGCCATGCACTGGATCCTTTATAACTGTTCTCAGGAGCTAATCTATTTCTTCTTTGAGAGAGTTCAATCATATTGCTCTATGAGACATGATTCCTCTCGATGGACTCAGAATCATTGAGTGGCACTGGACAAGTCACCTCTTGTACTTCAGTTTCTAATCTGTAAGATGGGAATGATAATTGTAGTACTCACCTCATACTTGCTATCATAAAAGATTAAATATAAAATGCTTAGATGATTGCCTGGCATAGATAGGACCTATATAATTTTTTCTTACTGTTATTATCACTGTGCTTTGTAATACAATTCTATAGTTTCACAAACCTGGGTATATTATAATAATTTATATCTTTGATGTGTCCCCAAAAGATTAATTCCTTAGGGTCAAAGTCTGTTTTCCTTAATTTTTATATCACCAAAATTAACACATTGTCTAGAAAATATTAGGCCCAAAATAAATATTTCTTTAATGGTGGATAGGTAAGTAAATGGAAAAACAAATAATCTTTGCCAAAACATCAGGTTGGATTTTCCCTATTATAGTCCATTTTTCTGTTTTCTGCTTCTGGTCCCTCGCTTCATCCTTTAATTAGTTGCATGGTTAAATTAGAACCAACAAATATTATACCTAAAGTCAATAAAAATATATTGAACCTCAACTGTAAACAAGGCTCTTATTTTTTAGGGCAGTTTCCTCCTTAATGGCATGTTTGTCACGGAAGACCAAAAGCATGATAACTGATACTATAATTAGGGCAGGCAGAATATTGGTCTTAACCTTAAGGGGAATATATTTAGTTTTGTGTGAAAGATCATGATTTAGTGTCTAAGTAAGAGCATTATCAAAATGTGGTCATTAGGGACTAAAGCTGCTGTCTGTAAAACAGGTTATCAGTGTGAAGGTAGAACCACATGACCTAAACAATTTAGCTGTTGTGATTCAGAGACCTGTGGAAATGCCAAAGGCTAACAGAATTCCTGTGTGTGATCCAGATTAATTTCAAAGCAGTTTTTAAAGTTTAAGAAGAAATTATCTTTTCTTGTTTCCTCATTTGCATCGAGGTATGGACTGTTTATATCACATATTAATCATTCTGACTTACGACACAGGTGTCATTAATGTGAAAAACAGCTCCTTCTGCATGATTCTGAAAATAACAAATGCAATCTAAACAATGAACTTTCACAAAGTTCAATTGCTTTCAATTGAAATAAACATTGTAAATTACATCCTCCATATAAGCAAAGAGAAGAATGAAGGGGAACTGTATCCTCATTGCAGAAAGGCTATAATGATGTCTCAGAATGTAACTAAATGCTAAATATAGAGAGAACAACTATTTTATATAATCATTGTTTGATTTTGCATTCGAATTAAAGGAGAAAAAAAGATTTTAGTCAGTCTTTAAATATGGTTGGACATGTGGGAAAAAATGAGTATAGAATTATCAAGGATAGTTTATATGCCCAGAAGTTGGTCATACTGTTTCTTTTCCTACACATCCTAAAAGATGAGTTGATTTTTACTCAATCGTCTATTAAGTGTCAGGCAAAATAAGTTTTTTTATTGGTATTTATTTATTTATTTATTTATTTTAAAGATTATTTATTTATTTATTTATTTGAGAGAGAAAGAGAGAGAGACACAGACAGAGTGCCTAAGCAGGGGGAGGGGCAGAGGGAGAGGCAGAGAATCTCAAGCGGACTCCACACTGAGCACAGAGCCTGATGCACGACCTCACGACCCTGAAATCGTGACCATGAGATCATGACCTGAGCTGAAACCAAGAGCCAGAAACTAAACCAACTGAGTCACCCAGGTGCCCCTCTTATTGGTATTTAAATAGGAGTAGAGAATGTTAAATCTTAACAGGAACTTAGAGCTCATTAATTCAATTCCCTTCTTTTTACTGGTAAAGAGGGGGCATGAAAATCAAAGTTATTAACAGACTTCCTCAAAATTACAGTTAATAACTGTTACAAACAAAACCCAGTACCAAGTTCACTACCTTCAAAATATAAAAAACCTCAAGCAGACAAGGTAGGCTTTGATCACCATAGAGTTGAGAACCCCAATTTAAAAAGATCTAAGCTTGGGACACTAGAGTGGTTCAGTCTGTTAAGCATCTGCCTTGGGCTCAGGATCCTGGGATCGAACCCTGCATCAGGCTCTCTGCTCAGCAGGGAATCTGCTTCTCCCTCTCCCTTGGGTGCTCCCCCTGCTTGTGCTCTCTCACTCTCTGTCAAATAAATAAATAAAATCTTTAAAAAAATAAAAAGATCTAAGCTTGATGTGGACATATTTCACCAGGAACCACCACGGAAAATCATATGCCATCCCAATACTCCTCCCTTGAATCACACTGCATAAACTGGAAAGGGATGGCAATACCTGAATACCTGATTTATTTTTAATAAATCAACTGTGAGCACGCTCTCACCCAAGATTGACACATATCTACTTGTTAAAGTATTAGACTATTCCATACCAACTCAAGTCCCCCATGTGTACACATTGGTGCCCTCTACTGGGACCCCAGCCTCCCAGTAATTCAGCAACCAAAGTATTAAGTAGTAGCATGTTAGGAATCTCTAAGACCCAACTCTGAAACTGGCTTCCATTCATTCACTGGTGATCATAGTTGTTTTTGTTTTTTTTGAAGATTTTATTTATTTATTTATGTATTTATGTATGTATGTATGTATGTATGTATGTATGTATGTATGTATGTATTTGACAGAGAGAGAGAGAATAAGCAGGGGGAATGGCAGGCAGAGGGAGAAGCAGGCTCCCCGTTGAGCAGGGAGCCCAAAGCAGAACCTGATCCCAGGACCCTGAGATCATGACCTGAGCTGAAGGCAGACGCTTAACCAACTGAGCCACCCAGGAGCCCAAGTGATCATGGCTGTTAAATATGTTGGTATTATCCCTGGATCCACCTCCTCCGTTTCCCTTCTGTAAATGTTAAATGGCAGCCTTTGAATCGGGTACCCTGATGCCTCCCTATTTATCTGGAGATAAACTAGGCATAATGAATAAACCCTATTCAGTGCATTAATAAGAACTGGATGTTTAAATATCTAACGTTCCATTGAAAAGTCTGCTAATGTGTTACTCTGAAAAAGTCTAGGATAACTGTTGAAAGATTAAAAGACACTTCCACTTAGAAATAAGACTCAAAGCAGATAGTCTAAGGTTTCCAGCACAAATTACTTTCTTGTGGTATAATACTGTGCCCTGAAGTAGTGCTATCAATACAAACTGCTCCTGCTTCAATCCAAGACAATGATGGGCAAGTCAGAATCTTTAAAGGTGGAGAAAGAATCTAACTCCCACCTCCAGGATTGCCCCTAAGCCCTCTGAGGATGTGGCCCATCAAACTGATGAAACATTTAGTTTAAAAAGCAGTCAAAATTTGTAGTGGAAAGTAGTCAATGAATATTTCCCCCTGTAAAAAAAGAAAGACAACAGGGAAACCAAGTTGGTGCTTGAGATAAAATAGAAAGAGGAAATGAGGACCTTAACAAAATATTACATAAAAGGCAACCCAGCACAAATAAAATAATGCAAACAGGGAAGGATCCAAACCAATACAAACAACTGCAAAGGGTCTTATTGGCACACTGTCAGACTCAGAATCTGAGGACAACAGAAATATTTAATTGTAGAGTAATACTTAAATGATGTTTTACCTCAAGAAAATCATCCCAGTGAAGAATGCGAAAACGGTTGGGCAGCTGTGTCCACCCCTTCTAACAAAAGCCCAGCTGCAGGAAGAAAAGCCAGAAACAGAAAGGAGACAAAGAATAATGAATGAGAGGATGAAATCTAGAAAGAAAGAGAGAAATTAAAATGAGACAGTGAAAAATTAAGCTGCAACTCAGAAAGATAGGCCAGAAAAAAAGCTTTAAACAAACTGTAGTAAATGTAATTTAGAATGTTTTTAAACTCAACTACTGAAAATAAGTCTTTCTGGAAACTAATTTGTAAGACTGGCAAATACTTGGAATTCTTGTCCCAGTGTAGAATGACTGAAAGATGGCCCTGTGCACAAACCATGTGGGCCCTGGGTTGGCAAGAACAATTTATGAAGTGCCCATCACTGAGAAAATGGGTGAACATTTGGCTATTTTTCTCTGGTTATCGGTCTGAAACAAAGTACAAAGACTCCATAGTTCTCCAATATAGCAAAAAGGAAAAGACGTGATTTGTAGTTTAGCAAAGCATATTAGAAACTCTGTATTGAAATTATGATAATGATCCAGGACCTAACAATTTTATGGTAAACAAGCGAAGACTAGGAGAGGCAACTCAACCCAGTGGATGGGTTCTGCAAGGACACTATTTATATTTCAAATCTGGTCTACCCACTTTCTAGCTTTGTGTCCTTGATGAAGTTCCTTAAATCTTTTGAACTTCAGATTCCCCAGAGCTAAAATGGGGAGACAATGATCTAACTCAGAGGTTTATTGTGAAGATTAAATGAGCTAACCTGTATAAAACCATTAGTACAGTGTTTGCCAAATGCTCAATAAATGATAAATTTCATTATTTGTGTATTCTTCATGCCATCTCTGCTATACTCCAAAAAGGTCTGCTTTGCTTTGTTTTATATTTAGTTTGTTGTTAGCACATGTAATACATTTAGTAAATCAGTAACTATTAGACAGCCTAGTAGCATGCCTACAATGAGTTAATAAATGAATGTGTTGAACACTTTCCCTGGGCTCAGCAGTGCAGTGCATAATCAAATAGAAAAGATATGAACCCTGCCCAAAGGTACTTCTTTTTTAAAAAACATTTATTTATTTATTTGAGAGAGAAAGAGAGGGAGAGCACAAGCCAGGGGAAGGGCAGAGGGAAAGAATCTCAAGCAGACTCCCCACTGCGTGCCGAGCCCAGTGTGCAGGGCTCAATCCCAGGACCCTGAGATCATGACCTGAGCTGAAACCAAGAGTCAGACGCTTAACAGACTGAGCCACCCAGGCACCCCCCCAAAGGTACTTATTAAGTGACTAATTCCATATAGAGTACATCTTTATGTTGAAGTAGGTAGTGCCAAAATGTACATTCAATAGCTATTAGAATGCAGGGTAAATCAGTGAGACCCAGGGTAGTCAGAGAAGGCTTTGGGAGAAAGTAGAAACAAAGTAAGCCTTGGAGGATGTGCATGATCAAGACAGACATAAAGCAAAAAAATATGCCCCTTACTAAGAAAAATAGTATTAGCAGGATTATGGGTGAAATGTGGAAAACAGTCAATCCTTGAAGAACATGGGGATAGGGGCACTGACAGAGTTGCAAGTCTGCATACAATATTTAACACTCCCAAAATTTAACTTCTAATAGCCTGCTGTTGACCAGAAGACTTTCCAATAACATAGTCGATTAACACACATTTTGTATGTCACGTGTATTATAAACTGCTTTCTTACAATAAAGTCATCTAGAAAAAAAGTTATTAAGAAAATCATAAGGAAGAGAAAATACATTTATAGTATATATTGTATTTATCCAAAAGAGACCTGCATATAAATGACCCAGGCAGTTCAAACCCGTGTTGTTCAAGTGTCAATGACACATTTGAGACTGGCCAGACTAAAGAGAATGGTGCTTTTTGAATGGAGAAAAAATGGGCAATGGGTTATTCTGTAGAGTTGAGGTAGACTGTAGAGGACTGTAAAAGCCAGACGAGTTTTTTACTTGAAATAGTATAAGGATTGAATGTTATAAAGTGAAAAATGATAATAATGGTATTTCATCAAGACTGGTCTTGCTGAGGTATGCAGGCAGATGACAATCAGAAGAGACAGGTGTAAGAAGGCTTGGAGGATACTGCAGTTATCCAGGTGTGACACAATGACACACTAACTCAGGTTGGAGAAAGAAATGGAGGTTTTACTGGGAGTGAAATGGCAGTCACTGGAGGGCTTTGAGCAAAGGAGTGAGATTATCTGATTTACCTTTTAGTAGGTCTCTCTGACTGCTCAGTTGAGAATACATTGAAAGGGTCAAGAGGAGGAAAAGAGACACCTGGTTGGACCCCATTTAAATAGTTTGAGGCGCCTAGGTGGTGCTGTAGGTTAAGCATCCAATTCTTGGTTTCAGCTCAGGTCATGATCTCAGGGTCATGAGATCGAGCCCCACATCGGACTCCATGCTCAGCGTGAAGACTGCTTGAGGTTCTCTCTCTCCCTCTCCCTCTGCCTCTCCCCCCCCACTCCCCCCCCCCCGGTGCACTCCCCTGCCCCCCTCTCTAAAATAAGTAAATCAATCTTTAAAAACGTTCGGGAAAAAATGATGGTGGCTTGGATCTCAAATAAGTGGAAGAGGTGAGTAGTTACAATCATTACATTGTGAACAGGCTTCATGGGTGGGCATCTTAGGCTGTCATGCAGGTCTCCACCTCTGATTTAATGCTCTACTGTCATAGTCTTGAAATTCTTAATAATTTTCTTATAAATGGTCTCACATTTTCATTTGCACTAGGTGCTACAAGTTATGTAGACAGTCTTAATTGTGAATTGAAATATAACAGTATTTACCAATCTACAGGACTTGGGTGTATAACAGAAAAGAAAGGAGTCGATGATTACTCCAAAGGTGTTTGGCCTGAGTAATTGGAAGAATGGATTTAGTGAAATGGAAAATACTGTGGAAAACATAAAATTATGGAGGAAGGATCAGAAGCTCAGTTTTGGACATATAAATTTTGAGATATTTATTAAGCATCCAAGTAGAGATATCTGGAGTTCAAAGGAGTGTTTCAGGCTGAAGGTGTAAGTCTGAAGTGATCAAAAGTATTTGGAAGCCATAAACCTGAAAGAGAACATCTGCACAGGGAGTATAAATATGAAAGAGAAGTCTAAGTGCTGAGCCACACAGCAGTCCAAACTGCCAATGGCGGGTGATGAGGCACCAGCAAAGGTGACTAAGCAGGATCAGCCAGAAAGATAGCAGGACATTCAGAAGATGGTATTGGGCTGGAAACGAAAGAAGGAAAATATATGCAGGAAAAGTTGATGATAGCTCAAGTAAAAAGAGAGTTGGGATACGAGCACTGAATTTAATGAACAACATGAAGGTCATCAGTGATAAGGGCTATTTCCAGGGAGAGCTGGAGGCAAAAGCCCTATTAGATTGGATTCAAGAGAGAAAGAGAGGAGATGACTTGGACAATACAAGCATAAACAACTCTGAAGAATTTTGCTATAGAGCAATGTAAGAGGAAGCTGGAAAGGGACGTAGAGGTTGGTACCATGGAGAGGGCAAGAAGTCCAGATGATCCAGGCTCCAAAAATGACATGTGATTTTAGAATAACAGCTCGATTTTAGATACATGGAATCTGAGCCTGCAGTGAGCCAAATAGAAATGTCCAGTGGGCATCTAGAATATAGGGACAGATATTGTCTGAGAAGATAGAATTGAAGTTATCCATAGTTTAGATTTTATTCACACATAGGTGCAATTTGGGGCCATAAAAATAAATTTGCCTGGAATAAAAGTATATAGAGAACAATAGAGAATTGAAGAAACCAATATTCTGAGTAAAGTAATAAAACAAAATCAAAAGCACTGGGCAACATTCCCAACTTGCACTCCATTTAGGTGTAGTTGTATTTCCATTGGCAAATTAAGGTAATTAGCTGAATAACTAAATACCCACACAAAAGCTTTCGACCAAATTAGCTGGATATTTTACACAAAAACAGGGTCTATTATATATGAGAAAGTCTATTATTGGATTCACTTTTTTCTGCTTTTCTCAGTCTACCTAGAGAGTTTACAAGTGATTCACACTCTGTAAAGAACGCTGTTTAAAAATGATGCAAGCTAAAAATCACTACCTGCTAGCTGATATCAAGAACCTCATTGTCCACTTGCATTTCCATATCCCTAAAATTGGGATTTTTAGAATAAGATGAAGGAGTAAACAAGTCAACATAATTTGGGCGAAAGCATACTATTTGTCAAAACGTATGTAAGTATCAATGAAGGAAACTGAGCAGCAATGATTGCTTTTCACTAAGGATTCAGCAAAATCCTCACATTTCTGGCCTCACGTGCCTTGTAACCTTTAAAACCGAATCAAAGGGGCAATAGCTTTCCAAGCAAAAACGCCACATACGCACACACGCACACACACAAAAGAAAATGAAGGCCCAGCGAACAGCCCTAGAAGTGGGATGAAAATCTGGGCCTTGTTCATAGCAGGGGGAAACTCAATCACATTCCTCACAGAAACGACGCTGATGGCAGCCGACTCACACCTCAGCGGGCGCACACTGCTTCGAGCAAACGAAACGGTTCAGATTTGGGGCGTTGGATGCTCATGTTTCTCTTTGTTTTCCAAGATGATCCCGCTGACAATGATTACTGTCTACGGATTGTAATCTAAGAAGCATTATATAGAAACATAAGAAATGTCACATTGGAACTGACAAACGAGCCTTATTATGGCTCTGACAGTGGCACCAAGGGACGTTTTGTGGCAGAGCGTGAATGTTACTCTAGCAACCAAAAGAATATTATTACTTTTTTACCTCAAAAAGTTCTCCCCCCACTTTTTAAGGCAGTTCAATAAAGAGCTCAAGAAGAGGACCTGGGAAGCCAGCCAGAAGAACGTGCTCAGCGTAACCCTGCTTCCTCCGCGCCCCCAGAAGGGGGCGATAACAGCTTCCCTTCAGCACTTTGGGGCATGCCTTGGGAAACGGAATTTTCACCAGGAAAAACCAGCATATCATAGTTCTTCCAAACACAAAGTGTTCTCTATCATGTCAACAGCTAAGCATAGGCAGTAGCTATAGTGTTTTAGATATCCAGCAAGATTCTCCAAACCCTTATTTCTGCTCGCCTCTCTGACCTTGGCCTGGGCATTCGCAACACCTGCATCCAGACTTTCTCAACGAAAATTCCTCATCTGAGCAACAGACTCAGAAAGTAATGCAAGAGACAAAATCAGCACCGATATGGAAGCAAGAGACGAGTTCATTTATTACATACAATGGATGCTGTCAGGCATCGTACCTGAGACAAGCTGACCGAATTGTGATCGCGGCTGAGAGGCGAGATCCCAGAAGACTTAATCATGGATGTTGGGAAACGGGAGCTCTCTTTCCAGGTTGGAAGGAGGAAGCCTGGAACCAACAGTGAGTAGGTTCCTTAGCTGCATGAAGGGTGTCTCTCTGCATAGGAGGGAATAAGACCACTTTGCAAGGAGCAGGGTAGACAGGTGAGAGTGAAAACCAGGGCCAGAGGCCATGCGAGACCTGACGGTACCGTTAAGGTCTCTGATCTCAAGAGAACCAACTCCAAGTCCACTCATGAATTAACTGGTTACGTGAGCCAATTTTTCCTAAAAACTACTTTGCAATGGTTTCTGTCAATGCACAAATGAAGAGTCTTGAATAATATCATAGGAATGTATAATAACAGTCAATCAACATAAAAAAATATAACCTGTAAATATTAAAATCATCAGGTAAAAGCAACAAAGATGTACCTTTTTTCCTCTTACCCAAATTCCTGTATATTAATACAAATGGCTATAATATTGTGTGTACCTACCATGTACAGGTACTGTGCTAGAGGTTTTATAATAACTAGCCTGTGGCAATCCTGTGAAGCAAGAATTGTATCCATTTTAGGACACTGGAGTTCAAGGAGATTACATAATGTGTGTAAAACTGCAATTCTAGCAGGTACTAAACAGACATGAGATTTGGCTCAAATTTTATCTGAAATCTAGGCTTTTTTTTTTAAGATTTTATTTATTTATTTAGAGAGAGTGAAAGTGGGGTGGGCAGAGGGAGAGAGAGAATCTCAAGCCGACTCCAAGCTAAGTGTAGAGACTGACATGGGGCTCCACACGGGTCTCAATCTCACAACCTAACATCATGATCCTGAGATCATGACCTGAGCAGAAATCAAGAGTCCAAAGCTTAACTGACTGAGCTACCCAGGAGCCCCTGAAATCCAGACTTTTTTTTTTTTTTTTTTTAAGATTTCATTTATTTATTTGACAGAGAAAGGGAGAGGGAGAGGGAGAAGCAGGCTCCCCACTGAGCAAGGAGCCTGACGCCGGCTCAATCCCAGGCCCTTGGGATCATGACCCGAGCAGAAGGCAGATGTTTCACCAACTGGGCCACCCAGGCGCCCCTGAAATCTAGACTTTTAATCACTGAATTATATTACCAGGCCAATAGGTACTAAAAATATGCCTGTGCATCACAGTAGCTATTGGCTGTCTGCTCAACAAACATTTTCATGTACCTTCTAGTAACAGAAGAGACAATAATAATACCCATTAGTAAAGAGGAAGGTTAGACTTAGAGAAAAAATGTATATATACCTCTTAAGTTGTCATCAAAGCTATAAATTTATAAACACATTTTAGAAGATCATATCAGGAGCTATAAAAAGTTTAGCTCAAATCCAGTGACTTGACTAACTCTACTTTTTATTTATTCAAAGGAAATTCAAAATAAAAGTAATCCAGAAGCATAGGGACACTTATTACAAAATTGTTCTATAATTAAAAGTAATAATAAATCAAATATCTACAAAAAAGGATTAAGCAGTTTACATAAATTATAGCCACACTTATGATATGTGCTTATGATACAATGTGACGTGAGGTAGTCTGAAAGTACCTTTGATACAAGAAAGAGTAAAAATAGGATATAAAATTTGTATATAAATACAAAATTGTAAAATATTTATAAAAACAAGGACTTAAACTAATGCCAAAATCTGACAGTGTTATTTTTAGAGTGTAACAATTGGGGGGGGGGGGGGCGGGTGGAGGAGGGTTATAGTAGGGCAGAGTTAAGAAAACATTTAAGAGCATCATTGTTTTTAGAAGATTCCAGTTTCAGTTAATTTTATTTTTATTTTTCTTATTTGCATTAAAAGCATGGTTTCCTCTTCTCAAAAGGCTTCTAAAAATATTAACTACTTACATTTATGATATTGGCCCTAAAATTCCATTAGTACCCTACCAGACAGGGACCTCCTTAAAGGACCAAACACAGTGTAGGGGCTCAGTAAATACTTAATGAGTGAATTGAACCATTCAATGTATTTTATATATATATATATTACATATATATACATATATACATATATATTACATAATTCAGTGGAAATATAAAGCTAAGACAGCCACAGAACATAAAATCAGAAAAAAATTATATTAAGCTATTTTCTTTGGGTACTTCACCCAATTAAATGCATAATTAACTGAGGGGATAGTTGGAAAGTATGGTATACTTCAAACAGCTCTACTTTTCCACAGTAGTCTGCGATATTTCATTCATCAAACATTTATTGATTGGAAGATCATACTATTATCCTGAGACACTTGTGAAAATTAAAGGAGGTGCAATTAATAATTAATGCTGAGACCACAGGAGTAAACCAGGAAATACGATCACCCCATTTATTGATATTTTTTGTGCAGAAACTGAGGTAGGCACCGTGAAAGTAATTAAGACATGGGCCCTTCCACCAAAAAAGTTCTATTATTTATATTAATATATGTTTTCTTTATTATAAAACTTTCACAAGTCATGCAGTATCTTTCCTCTTTTTACTCAACAAATATTTTTCATGTAACTACTCTATGCCTGTGAGCCTCTAGAAACTGGAATACAGCAATAAATGAAAGAAGAAATTCTTGTTCACTCCCATATTTCAGGGGAATTTGATAACAAAAGAACAAATAAAAAGCAAATCGAATCTATCGACATTAGATAGTGCTAAGGAGTTAGGAAGAGTATAGCAAATGGGTGGTGGAGGTGGGAGGTATGGTTTTAGATAGGGTAAGCAAGAAGGAGTTCACTACGAAGAAGAAATTTGGTAAGAGAGCTGAAGAAAAAATGAGGAATAAGTCATGACTATATGAGGGGAAAAGCATTCCAGGAGAAGAGAAGAGAAATGTAGAAACCCCAAGGGAGCAGGGAATGAGGAACATTAAAAAAAAAAAAAATCAATGTGAGTGAAGTGATTAGCGGTGACAGTGAAGTTAGAGAGATAACCCAGGATCAGTACATCAGGTAGACCTGTATGTATTACCGAAATTTATTGAATAAATTCAGATTTACATTATCTATAGCTACGTCTTTTATGTTTCCATTGTAACCCAATTCAGCATTCATCTCCCCAGATTCCTTTTCTAAATGCTGTTGGATTGCCCTAATAACACCACTGATTATTTTAATTGCCAATTTCAGAAATTTTGTTTGGTCAATTGTGGATTTCCACAACAAAAATGTCTGTAATATTGTAGTCTTCTTGGTGCATGTCCACCATGATTTTATAAATGGGACAACCACAACTGCTTAGAGCTTAGACAAACAAAAGATATTTTCAGGGAGAATTTTTTCAATGGCTTTCTTCTGAATTGTCAGAGCAGCCTGACATTTAATTAGTTTTGTTTTCATTTTTAATTCCACAACCAATGCCTTTTTTATTGCCTTTACCCAGGATGGATTGCCCCCACAGTTCACCCTTGGTGTGCCACTGTACACAACTTTTAAACACCTTAAACTAAGTGTACAAAGCTCCAGTTTTATGTATTTAACTGACTCCTTAAGACATGTCCACTGGGTCCTGCCACACACACTCCAAATTTCACAAATTCAAACTTATTTGATCTCATTCACCTCTCCCACCAAATCCACCACCAAACTCCTCTCTTATTCCGAATTGTAGGGGGAGAGAGACATTTACTCAATCGTCCAAGCCAGATGCCCAGAAGTCAGGTCACTTCTCACTCTTAACTAACCTCCACATGTGATCAACCCCCAAACCTACTGACACCACTTCCAAAAATATTCGCGTTTACTCGATCTTTGACAGCCATTTAGCACACACCTGGATGATTCAGTAGCCTCTGCTCCAGCCCCCTGAAGTCTAATTCTTCTCACCCAACTCCAACCTTCACCTTCAATTTATTTTTCACTCTATGGTTAGAGTAACCTTCTAAGTATGCAAATCTGAGTCTGAAATGCTTGCATGACTTGGAATGACGACAGGCTCCATGACACTAAAAATGCCCAAAAGGAGCCCTGCCCACTTATCCAAATCATTTCCAATCATTTCCCCCACATGCTTTAAGTTCCAACCATACTAAACTCATTTCTCACGTACCACATGCTCTCCTGGGCTTTTTTGAACGTATTGTTCCTTCTATCTAGAAAGTAAATTTAGGAGAACTTTAAGTCTTAATTCCAATGATACTCCTAAAAAGCTTCCCCTTCCACTGGCCCATAGCCCAGGGCTTATCTTATGTTCTTGTCTGTTCAGTAAACTGGCAACTCTCTGAAGGCAGGGGATGTGCCCCTTCATCCTGGTTTCCCAGAACCTACCTCAGTACCTGATACAATTATAATGTTCTGGAAATATAATTTTGAAAACATTAAATCAGTGCACTTTCTGCTACACTAAGCTATCACACTTATTTATCCCAGAAAGAGAGGGTAATTTCAAGGAAAGTCACAGGGGGATAAAAAGAACATAACAGAGACAAGTTCTCACCTAAGGGAAGACAAAGGGAACAATCACTTTGGTGCAAGGGAGAGAAGAAAGATGTGAGATCAGGACTAAAAGACAGACTCCCCACCAACGGTCAAATTCAGGGGCTCATAGAAATATCTAGATATAGTGAGCAGAGGTCAACTGTGATAGGACACTATAGAAACCCCAGATAGTGTGAGATGACATTCATGACATTCAGGACAGGGTGTCCTCTCCTTAGTGCCCCATCAAGAGCAGAGAGCAAGGCAGAATGGCACTGATGGGAGGAAAAGGTTCAGTACATGATTCTGAAATGACACATTAACTATTTATATTGAAATGTGTCATTTTTATAAAGTGACAATAACAGACTAGGATTTCTTTCACAGAAGAAATATAAGAGAATTGGGTGGACAAAACTTAGGGGAAAAGTTGTGTTTTTTTCTTATAAAATAAATAAAGCATGAGAAGAGGGAAGTAAAACTGTAGAAGACTCTCCTAATACACAGAAAAATTTCTGGTTGAAAAATTCCAGTCACTATTTTCGGCTGTGATACATGCTTGAATCCTAGGCCCCAAGCTGACATTTCAGAAAGGTTTATGTCATCATAATGGCTACCAGAAATCCCATGCATGCTTGAATCATATTTATACATATAAATCATCATTTTGCCACCAAATTACTAATACAACTAAAAAGAACTGGGAAAAGCCAATTACATTATGTTATAAAATATTTTTGACTTACTTTTGGATCACCCTATTTATTTTAAATATCAGCTGATCTAAATACTCTCAATCCCCATTTGGCAAAGGCATATTTGATGCCTGATTAAAACTAAACCAGACCGTTGGCTCTAAATTTTCCAAAATAATTTGTATTGAATTACATTTTCTGCTAATATAGAAAAGAGCTTTTTTATGTGACATTTTGCTGGTTGTTTAAAAATGTTTTATCAATTAGAAATAGAAGTTTAATTAGTGAAACTTAGAAGAACAAGCAGAAAAAATTTTCCCATCCCAACCTAAAATTATTTAAGTTTTTTATTTAACTAAAGGTAAGATCCAAGTAATCTTTTACTTGAAGTAGTCTGCTTTAGCAATCAAACCTAATTACTTTCCTATGCCTGAAAGCTATATTGACATCAGCAGTTTTATGAAAATTTTTATACTTCCAAAAACAACAGGTAACTTAGAGATTGATCACTGGGATACTAATGGCCATTCTCTATAGTTTTACATTTAAAAAAAAATGCTGTGCTATCCATAAAGCTAAACGATAAAGTCTATTTGTAACACTCTTATTTCCAGTGTTCATTCTTTAAGCCTGTAGTGGACATTTCCAATGCCATTTAAAATATTTTATCATTTATAGCATTTTTCCTTACGATATTTGAAAGCATGGTAAGAAGGCTTTATTTTATGGAACATTTACTGGGCTAAATAGTGTTTGAGCTCAGCACAATTCGCTGTCCACTTAAAAAAACAGTGTTATGTAGTATTGATGAGCTGGTTGTTCCTTAGGATTTCCATCCTATTTCTCAATAAAAAGCAGTCAGGGGTCCATGTTTAGCCAACAAATATGGCTGAAGTGGGTATTGGTACAAATGTCTTTATTTAGCTGTGCTGACGTCTTCAAATTTTATTGGTAAAAACACAGTGTGCTGGTGGATAGGGCTGGAATGTTGTACTCTCAGACTTAGTACCAAATTGACCACTTCATTTTGTTTGGGGAATTTAAATAAATAATAGAATAGAAGACATTAAGATTTTACTTAAGTAATTTATTTTATACCTAAAAATGTTTACCTTTTTTTTATAGCCCTCTATTTGTTTATACCCTGTACATCTTTATTTTACAATGTCAAGTGATGTGAATGAGCTGGCCACACAGCGTGTTGAATATTATTCCAAAGAGAAGATAGAGAAGAAAGTTCTCAGTGTAACTGAGACATATGATCCTTGTTTAATAGTTCCAATGCCCTCCGATGTAGTTAATATTCTTACATTTCTGAAGCGGATAAAAGGGGAAATTTAGAGAAGCTGAATGATTTACCAATGGCCACATAAACAGGAAGTGTCAGAGGGAAGCTTGGGAGCTGGTGGCGTCTGAGTCTCTCCCTGGTATTTAACCTCCATCCCACGTGCTTCGGCATGGAGCTGGATTTCCTATTACACTTTGGACTTCCTCTTCCCCAGGCATTCTTTTCAATTTGGCCTTTTCCACTTCAATTCTGGTTTTTCCCTTTTTGTTTGCATTTGGTTCCTATCAAGGTAGACTACGCCATTCAGAATTAGCATGCAAAAGTCAACAAAAACTAGTTGTGAGAAGAAACCCTCAAAAGACAACCATGTTATGCATGTCAACGTGTCCTTGCCATAGGCAGAACAATTTTTGACAATCCACTGATTCGAAAGTTTTTATCAGGGGTAGGGAAAGAAAAAAGTTGGACCATCAAGAAGTACCGATTACACACCGTTCATTAAGGGCTTCCCTAATGTCTGGCACTGAATTTAGCCATTTATAGACAGTATCTAATTTAATCCCCACCACAACCATATGACATAAACATTATTACTGGTTATTTTTTGAGGAGAAATCTCAGGCCTGGAGACATTATGCAATTTACCTAAGGTTAGACAGTTTAACAGGTTAAGCAGAAATCTGGACTCGGCCTTTGTTGGATTACTGAGATCCTGCTACAATAACCATTTGGGTGAGCTGCTTCTCAGCCACTTGTGGGCACTCTTTCTTGAAACAATATTTCGAATAGAGAACAAGATTGACAGTTACATGATCCAAGATTATTTTTTCAACACTGGGATAGCCAATTTCTAGCAATCACCTCCTTAAAAAGGATCAAAGAACCATTTCTTTAAAAGAAAGAAAGGAGAAAAGGAGATCCCTCCTTCCTTCCTGGGTTGATGGTCAGACCCAAACTCCTGAGGCCAATGAGCAGGTAGATTATGAAACCACAGCCGAATTTTCCTTTCACTTCAGTGGAAGGAGTTGTCTTCCCAAACATTTTCACACTTTGCTTTTTCATTATTTATGTCCATTGAGTCACCGCATCACTGCTTGAAGCAGAAGCAGACATCGAGGAAAATGCCAGAGGGAAGGGCCACTTTTAGGTCACAAAGCGATTCAAGTGGTAGCACCCCTTCTCTTGCACATCCCGGCTGGGCCCCATGCCAGGAAAGCACTCCTCAGTCCTCAGGATGGCCACTGGGCCTGAATGGGCTATAGAAAGCTTTCACTTATCCTATCGTTCTGGATTGCCTGTGCTGACTCTGACTGTGGACGGGAGAGTAGAATAACAAGCACAGCCGACTGCCAGAAACTTCTCGTTGCCTCAGTGCATATCTATTTTTCAGCTGGATGACTTTTATTTTTGCATTTTTAATTCTTTATTTGTATTGCCCCTTTCCTCATGGCAATTTCTAAATACCACTTTGGGGAGCCTTTTATGTTCAGAACAGTGACAGTACCACCGAGATCTCAAGCTAAGCATGAAAGCCTGGATCTAATATCTTCTTGCTGCTTTCCTACCTAATAGGCCTGCTTGTGACTCTCGCTGCTGGGATACTAAGACCAAAGGGATGTTTACTGAGGAAAAACTTGGAGTTGCAGAAAAGCACACAGGAAGGACAACTTGTCAGAACTCCGATCCGATGACTCGTCCAATCGCACATACATTATGCAACCATTATCCAATGGTGAAGAGCGCACCTGGCAAAGAGAGATCCAGCAGACTGGCTCCCAACCCTGTATGACCAGCCGTTCTTCAGCAAGAAAAAGTGGGTAATCACAACCACTCACTTTTTATTCACAGATATAGGAGAATGAATTTGATCATGTCTGTGGAGTGCTTTGAGGCCTCTGGAATAAAGGCATTCTACAAATACATCTTTCTATGTATAGTTGTCTGTGTGTGAGTGTGTGTGAGTATGTGAGTGTGTGTGTGTGTGTGTGTGTGTGTGTGTGCTCTTTCTCTTGAGTAATAGGACAGAAAGAGAATTTCCTACATGACGTGCCAAGTACATTTCATACTTTCTGTACGCTGTGTGCTCATATATCTAAACATTTTACAGGTAAGTTGCTTTCTGTCTTATGAAAAACGTCTCTTGGCTGCATTGGGGTCTTAAATATCCATGGTACAAACTGGCAGCTTAGTGCTTTTCATTCAGTATCTAGCAGACGAGCAAATCCCAGGGCTGAGCTATTGATCCAGCTGAACTCACAAGCAGTATGTCCTTATTCTTCTGGTTCAGTAGCCCTGGATGTAGTATACAAAATAATTTGCCGCATTCTTCAAAGTGATTTTCCCTTGGGGTAGGAAAAACACAGTTGGAAAGATGCAAAGATATTTCACTGCATTCAACAATAAAAGGAACATTTTAAATAAGTTTACTGACATAAAGAAGCCTACTTGTTTTGTTTATGTTTGATGCTGTTTTTATTTTATTCTGTATTTCCATAAAAAAGGCCAAAAGAGTGCAAGTTTAATCAAAGCCCTTTTAAAATAAGTTTAACCTGCCCACCCTAAGCTAATCTCTTACTCTTTTATCATTTGGGGCTTGGGGAAAAGACTTCCTTTCCAAATCAGCTTTTATTAATGTTTATCACACTTTTGTTTCTTGACTTTTTATTCCTTTTTTCTAACTGATGTATCATAATATTTTCAAGATGTGAAACGATATTTTTCTGTTCCTCTTGAAAGACAAAGAAGAAGAGAGAAGACCGAGAAACAGTTGGTGGTCACCACGAAAAGATGGAACATGTCAAGGTCCTTATTTATTAGTGTACTCTCCTTTTAGAGATACAGGGTTTGAGTGCTCAGAAAGGTGACCTGGATGCTGAGTCCAGGGAAGACTTTGAATTTAAAGCAGAACTTGATCAAGACCTAAAAGCTAAGTGACCAGTGATGGTCTCTCTACAGCCCAGTTCTTCCACCTGTAAAATGACCCTACATCATAAAATCAGTGTGAGACTCAGGTTTAAAAAAAAAAAAAATGTATTGAGGGTATTTACCACAATCTTAGAACATAGTAAGCACTCAAAAATAAGCACTTAATATTACGAATGGTAACATCAGTAGCAATAATGGCAGTCATGGGGACACAAAGCTATAGATCAAACTCAAATAAGTCAAACTCCTAAGAAAAATGTTTACTGCCTAGCACATGTTAGGCACTGTCTTAGACATTGTACTAGACACTGGGGGATACCAATTAAGAAGAAGAAGTCATGGTGTCTATCCTAAAGAACTAACTACCTAGTTAAAATGATACATGGGAAATATATTTAACACAAGACAATTAACTATCAAATGAATAATAAAGGCAATCAAATAGGGGGTTTAGAGAATAGAGTTCATAGAACGGAATAGTAATAGCATTCATTATCAGACAAAAATGCAGAAATAAGATATATATGTATATATATATATACATATATAAATATATCTAGAGAGAGATGATTTCTTTAATATTTTTATCTACAACTCACACACATGCAATACACATAATAGTAAGCTGTCAGAAAACACAACCATTGCACCATCATCCAAATATTAATAATTCTAGGAAATCAATCTCTATTTGATAAGCTGAAAAAAAGCCAATCATAAAAAGTTAATACAAGAAAGAATTTGAGTAGCCTAAGTAGCCCAATGTCAAGTATTACATTTTAGTTTACTTCTGGGAAATTTAACATAGTTTATATCAATAAGAAATGAGGGATGTGGTTCTTTTTTTAAACAAAGGCAACAATTGGGCTGTAATTGTATAATCAATAGTCTTTTTTTGCAGGTATATGGATAGTGCCCAGAGCATTGAATTAAAGATTTTATGTACATGAAGAATGAAAGGATAATTGTCTAACAATCATCTTAGTTATGATATCAAGTAGGCATTAATGAATTAACATAATATTAATTATTAGTAGTTTTTATTACTATTCACAATTTGCTTGAGTTTCAGAGCACCAAGATAAATTTATACTCAGAATGTTCATACTTATTGCCCAGTCCTGTATTTTGCTGATATTATCTCATACTGGTTAAGATTTGAAAATAAAAACTATTTTAAAAGAGATCTATATAGAATTTAAGTTTATTACTTCAGATTTACTTATGCATTTATTAATTCAATAAATACTTTAAAAGCTGGAGACACCACTGTGCATATAACATATAGAGAGGGACATATCAATACATATAGGAATTATTAATTACATAAAATAGAATAATTGTTAAATAATGAAAAATGGTATCAAGAAAAATGAAGCAGGGGCGCCTGGGTGGCACAGCGGTTAAGCGTCTGCCTTTGGCTCAGGGCGTGATCCCGGCGTTGTGGGATCGAGCCCCACATCAGGCTCCTCTGCTATGAGCCTGCTTCTTCCTCTCCCACTCCCCCTGCTTGTGTTCCCTCTCTCGCTGGCTGTCTCTATCTCTGTCAAATAAATAAATAAAATCTTTAAAAAAAAAAAAAGAAAAAAAAAAGAAAAATGAAGCAGAATACTACATGGATAGGGAGTCTTTTTAAAGCTCTCTTAGGAGATCAAATTTGAGCAGAGACTTCAGTGAAAAGATAGGGTGAACCATGCATGTGAAGCCTAGGGTAAGACCATTTTAAGAGGAAGGAATAGGAAGTGCAAGGCCATGATGTTGAAGTGGACTTAAGTTATTTTTTTTTTTTTAAGATTTTTTATTTATTTATGTGACAGAGAGACAGCCAGCGAGAGAGGGAACACAGCAGGGGGAGTGGGAGAGGAAGAAGCAGGCTCACAATGGAGGAGCCTGATGTGGGACTCGATCCCGGTACGCCGGGATCACGCCCTGAGCCGAAGGCAGACGCTTTAACGACTGCGCTACCCAGGCGCCCCGGACTTAAGTTATTTTTAAGAACAGCAAGGAGGCCAGGATGTCTACAGGCATAGAGAAGTCTAATACAGTGCCTGAAATTTTGCTCTAAGTTTTGAATATGAAAATTTTAATTTCTATATCTACTCTTGATTAACTTAGTTTTATGTATCCAAAACGGCCACTAACTGTGTTCTTTTAGAACCCAGAAGAAAGAAGGTTAAAATTAATTTAAAGTAGTCCCAGGATGGTAAGCCCAGGAACCTGGCACCGTTAAAAGCAAAAGCAAACAAAAGTCAACAGACAGAGCAAACTGCAGAAGTAAACTATTTGGAATTATTGGACAGAGAATATATATATTCTACAAAAGACTCCAGGGCCAGAATGACTTTCCAAAGAGTTCTTTAAATTTGAAGAGAAATAATTCCCATAGTAGTGAAACTACTTTAAGTGCATTTTAAAAAATGTTACTTAATCTCAAAACCACTGAAAAGTAACACAAAAATTTAAAGGATATAACAGGAGTATTAAATAGGTTGTTTCAATTTGAGCAAAATGTCTATCTTTTGATAGCTGCAGTCTGATTGATGTGCTGAGATGATTCCAAAACTTCATCTTGGTTTAGTTAGCAACATCTGCTATGCCATTTTAAAATCTAAGAGGAGCAAAAATTTTCAACAAATACAATAAATATGTTGAGACCTCTTTCAAACCAATAATCAAATCTAATGCTCCATGGGAAGGAAAAAAATGGGCAAATGATATCCAGTACAATCTAAAGAAGCAGGAATATAAATGACCGACTAGCAAAAGAAATACGGATTTCTTTAGTAATAAAATAAATAAAAATTAAATCAACCATGACACCCTGTATTTGCCTAGCAGATGAACAAACAAATAAGGAAAAAAAAAATTCACTCCTCCTCAGCACTAACAAGTGAGTAGTCAGATAGCCATGATCTGGTGACACATAAAGTATTTCCTTAGAGTTTCAGACCTCTCCGACATGTATGACTTACCAAATCAGTTCCCTGCATTATAAGGGGACATGCTCCACAACTTTACCATTATGCAGAACAAAATTATTTTAATGTGACTTCTAACAGTGCTTTAGTCTCCATTTGATAAAGATTTAATTAACTGGGTTACTTTCCAGTATTCCAGATAAGTGATGTGACTTTTTGCAAATTCACTGAAAAGAGAAATCTAAAAGAAATTTCTCCTTCTTTATCACCATTGATAGAATAGTGATTTCTCGGGGAGCCTGGGTGGCACAGCGGTTAAGCGTCTGCCTTCGGCTCAGGGCGTGATCCCGGCGTTATGGGATCGAGCCCCATATCAGGCTCCTCCGCTATGAGCCTGCTTCTTCCTGTCCCACTCCCCCTGCTTGTGTTCCCTCTCTCGCTGGCTGTCTCTATCTCTGTCGAATAAATAAATAAAATCTTAAAAAAAAAAAAAAAGAATAGTGATTTCTCAAAATGAGGCCCAGTGATAACCGAGATCCTGTCCAGACCTATCTGAACCGAGGGATCTGAATTGGTAACAAACTCCCAGGAGTTGCTGATGCAGACAAGTCTAAGACTCACTGATCCAGAGGAAGCAAACAAAAATGAACCCATACTGGCACACAACAAGAGTCACAGATGTGCCTCAGAGACATCCACGTGCAAAGCAGCGAGCACATGAGCTAAGGCATTGCTACGTCTAAAGGCCCTTGGAAAATCAGCCTGGAAGTCCAGAGAATGTCTCCAAGAATGGGCCTTATGTTTGACTTTGGCAGCTGACCTCCCAGGCAGTCCTATGCACTGAGGCTGAAGTGAATGCGGTGGGACAACTCCAGGCAACTCTACTCCGCAGCCAAACCTGGTAAGGGCAGCGGGAAGCCAGCTGCGTCATTCCCTTACGGGCATTTCAGTTATGGCCGCCCTTTCAGTCAGCACACAGACACTTCGGCTTCCGCCTTTTACCTAAGTCTCTCAAAGGTTACAGTGGGTCTAATTTTCAGATTTTCTGCTTATTGACATATCATCATCTTCAGTGACCATGAGTCATATGCCAATAAAAGATGAGTATGTATTCAAAATAGGCAGTGCTGAATAAACGATGCATTCAGACTTTAAAAAAAAAAAAACTACACATGAGAATCTTTTTTCCTGCAAATATAGACAGATGAATGGAGACTATGATATCTGACACGATGGCGGCACTCTAACAGCAATAAAGTATTACTGAGTATCTGTCAGCCTGCTTGTGGCTTGTTTGTTCACACTTAGGGCCAGTTTCACGAAAGGGAAAAACAGAACTGTATTTTTCCATTTGTAGAGCTGTAAAAAGGAAATGACATTTTTATTTGTTATATGAATAGTTTCCAATTGTTTCTTAGTTTCTTTGAAACCAGTTTTTAAAAATATTTCTGAGAACGTTAATAAATTTCCTTAAGCAACAAACTGTGCTTTTATCTACATTTTCAGTTTCTTAATATACAAAGAGGACTTGCAAAATCACTTGAGCATTTCTGCAAAAGCCCAAATGTAAACAAAGAGTAAACACAAATGCCAGGAGTCTGTTAAAATTCGACAAATGTGCCCTCTACCCACTATGCTTTGCTTGAATTGGGTTCTTTGTGTCCCCATTTCCCCTAGCCTTGGCCAAGTGCATTTTGTCTCTCACTAGTGCCCTGATGATGATGACACAATAGTGTGCATTCATTGCAGTGGCATGTGCAGAACTATGGTTCAAGGTTCTGTCATTGTTTCCTCGGGGTAACCATTCCAGGGAGCGAGTTGTACTCGTCCTTAAGGATGAGCACTACAAAATTTTGACTCTCTCGATGGCTAAAAATCTCTTTCATCCAAAACACTGTTTAATGTAACCATTTTTCTTATTTAGAGTACAGAAATAGTGCGTGAACATACAACACACTTTAAACAGTATGTTAGGAAAAAAAAACACCCACCAAGGTGCTCATAGATTTGGAGAGTTTGGCCGGTATTCACTTTTATTATAACTATTGTGAGGGGGAATTGAATTCAGAATCTGTATGGAACAATGAAGTAATTCCGAATAGCAGTTGTGTCCATATTCATCACTGATCACTAAATGGGACTGATTATAAACGGACTGGGAGACTATCAGGAAAGCACTGTTGATTTACTTTACATAGATAAACAAGCCACATAAAAAATGAAAGTACAATGCTTACTGAATTGTAAGTGATTAAACATTAATGACTGTAAAGCTTAGTCAAACACTGAAAGTCTTAAAGTCCTCACAGTACATCATGTTGAGTGTCAACGGATAAAACAGAATGCCAATATTAGTTGGAATGTTCTTGAAAAGAGTTAAGCTTTGTCAATAGCTATAAATGTACATGTGCCAATATCTAAAAATCTATCAATCTCCACACACTGTTTGTAGAGGCTGGATTAATCTGACCATACCAAAAATATTCTGCTACTGGTTGGCATCGAAAATAAACAGATCTGTAAGTAAATTTTATATGTACTTATTTGTTTATTTTGTGTCATGTGTATGAATTTTGGTATTGATGTAATCAAGTATTTATTATGTATACTAAAAGAAGTCAGAGATAGAATGAATAAATCCAATTTTTCTTTTTTTTTCTTCTGAGCCTCTCGACAAAGTAAAATTCTATACTGAAAGCAAGTTTAAGCCAATATCTGTCAAATATCAAATAATTATTAAAAAGGAAGCACAAAAACAGTCAGACATCCTGTTTTTTTTTTTGTCATCTCAAGGAAGTCCCCGAACTCTGTCCTCATCCACTTTGGACAGTTATCTTCCAGGAACAATAAATTTGAGTCCAGGATGGGTGGCACGGTAATTCCAAAGCTCTGTATTGTGCAGTGATGAACTCACTGCCTTATCTGACAAAAAAGGTTCTTTGATCCTGCTATTAAAAGTTCATTTCATCAGCTTCAAAACAACTCTTTCACACAGGGACCCGGGGGAGCAGAATATTCCCATCAGTGTGGGAAATCCCTGCTGGTGGACCATTCAGCACATCAGAGCGTCATCAAAAAAGTACTGAAGGACAGTGTGGATGGTGTGAAGCATATTTGGGGTATATCTGGGAATTGAAAATGGATCAGGCATGAGATGATATTCAGAAATAAGTTTTAGTTTTATTAGGTGTGATAATGTTATTTTCACGATAATACTATATTTCTCATGGCAAATAAGTAAAACCTTAAAGAAATGAAAGTCTAATTCCCTGTCTCTTAATCTCTTTTGGATTATGGAATTCTGAGACCCAGAAAAAAGCTATGGGTCCTCTGACAGAATAGTGCACATATGGACCTACACACACATTTTTTAATGTAGACTTTTTAAACTCCTATCCCAGTTAATGGAAGAAATAGCCAAACTCACTCATGATTACAGTAAGTACTATACTTGCAAGACCATGATATTTACAGGACTTGAAGTAAATTATACATATTTTAGGATCTGGGAGCACTTTGTGATGACTGTAGAGACAGGATTTGAAAGAGTGTGGGGGGAAAAAGCCAATCAAGATGGAAGAAAGGATTCAGAGATACTTGGTGGCAAAGACAGTCTTTTTTTTTTTTCAAGATTTTATTTATTTATTTGACAGAGAGAGAGACAGTCAGCCAGAGAGGGAACACAAGCAGGGGGAGTGGGAGAGGAAGAAGCAGGCTCCCAGCAGAGGAGCCTGATGCGGGACTCGATCCCAGAACGCCGGGATCACGCCCTGAGCCGAAGGCAGACGCTTAACGACTGAGCCACCCAGGTGCCCCAAGACAGTCTTATTCATGTTCTATCCCTGGACCCAAAAAGCCATCCCCGGCGTGCGTATGGTAGGCGCAAAATCATCTTTGTTGAGAAAAGCAAAGGTCATGGATAAGCCACCAACTAAATATTCATCCTTACAGTTCTTTGCCTGATGCTAAATGATTCTTCTACTTCTAAGGTAGAGACTCCCCATTAGATTCACTCCCTTCTTATTCCCCACCGCCTTCAGCAGGGTCTAAGTAGCCTTTGCATTTCTCCTGTAGGTAGGAATCAACCCTGTGGCCATTAGACCATGACCTCTTTTGTATTAAGACAAAATGTTAGAGCCTAAGTATTACTGTAAAATGAAAAAAATATCTTTAGCACTGCATTTAAAATAACAACCTGCCCAAAGGCAAAATTCTCTTCCCCTCATCACATGGTGCATCTCTATTTCACATTCTGCATTTGTTCGGTGAGCAGTCCATCCCCAGACACTGAGAGGGAGAATCGTGAGAATGGGATGAGTGTAGAACGCGGGAGAGACAGGCAGCGTGGGAACAAAGCATATGTGGTGGGATTAAAGAAAATTTGGCCCAAAAGCACAGTCATCAAGTACGCATTATGTTGATGATGAAGGTGAGGAAGGCAGACTGGATAATGTATTTTGCTATTTTAAAGACAATTCTCACTTCATCCAAATCCTTTCATTTAAAGAAAGGCATTCCTATAAAGAGGAGAGTTTCACCTTTGCAAACATACTATTTTGGGTATGTCAGAGGGAATCTACATCATATTAGTTTAAAGATTAGAGATAAAGATTACTGATAAATTTGAAGTAATTACTAGAAAAATACCCTGAAGTCTTTGAGATCTTGTGTTATTTAAAATTAAAAGACTTTGGCTTTAAATGTGTGTTAAAGAAAAATTCCAAAAGTAAAATAAATATAGTATTACACCTGCTAGTGTTTTATCTTAAAGTGCATTGAAGAAAAGTTTACATAGACTCATTCACTTTGCAGCAATGTAGAAAAGCTAATGCTTTGTTGAAGGTTGTCCAGAATCCCCACTGTCGCCACCACAACGATTTCAACTTTCTGACAAAAGAATACCATGTATAAGTAAGATACCTGGTAGCAGTTCTTGGACTGTTGTGAACGAGTACTGGAAGTTAAAATTTTTAAGTCCACCAATTAGAATATATAAAGACTTACAGTTAAGCTACTCTTCCATAAATTATAGCACAGAATAAAATAAGAAAGAAATCCTGAGCTTGAAATGCTCCTCTGTGTAACAAAGTGTCTGAGGATAAGCGCATGTTTTGCAACATGAAATCAGGTTTTAAAAGCTGAGATTAGGAGTTCATAAACTAGGGTCAGTGATCCAAATCTGGCCCGTGGCCTGTTTTTGCATGGCCCTGAGGCTAAGGACGACTTTCAAAATTGTAAAGGGTTGTATAGAAAATAAAACAGTGAGAAATATATGACAGAGACCATAGTAATTTCCAAACCCTAAAGTATTTATTACCTGGCCATTTATTACCTGGCCAGAAATATCTGGCCAATCCCAGGTTTAGATTGTAATGCACAGGGGCTAGCCCTGAGGTACCATTTTTGGATTCAGAAGGAAAGTCCACATTATTAAGCCAGAGATACCTCTCTCCTTCCGCAGCAATTTGTGCCAGTTTAGAGCCCCAAAAAGATGAGAAATTTTGCTAGCAACAAATCAAATTCTCAAATTTCTTACTAATTTAAATCATACTAACTAGATTTGGTTTCCTTATCAGAAATAATGCTTTAGAAATAAAGTTGTCCAATAAAAATTTTAGAACTGAAAAGGGTTTTGACATATTTTGAAGAAACTTGGGTCTGAAGTGCAAAAGTCAGACTTTCTGGAGCCACTGAAAAATTCTTATACCCAACTGTAATATTCTTACTTATGAATTCTTTAGAAAAAGCCATATCTCTCCATATGTTTTTGAATATGCCGCTTCACATGAAAATACTTACTTTAATCTAAGAAATTTTCAAATGTATTTATTCAATAACATAAGATCCTTTTAATATGTTTAATTATCTTGTGATCTAACTCATAGAGTTCAGAATTCCAGCTCAACTAATACAAATTTATCATTAAATTGGTATTCTTTTTAAATTGTATGCATGAAAATATAACTTATTATGGTATGGTACCAAAAACTAAGATTGGTCTGGCCATGAGTAGTTAAAGACTCCTGTATTATAAGTTAATAATATATTTCAGAATGGTCTTTTACATTAAATAGGAATTAATAAAATAATTTTAACAAAGTTATTTTCTCTTTTAAACAAGTTCTGCTTATAATGCAATGTTGCAGATGTCTTATTTCTTATAACATGGAATTATTAATTGTAGTTACATCTCTACATATGAAAAGTGGTATAGAGAGATAAAAGTACCATGAAAGGGGAACTAACGAGAATGTGTTCTTATAAACATAAGAAAAAGGCAATATTTTTCTTAGTGCATTTGAAAACTATCACAACAATGAAAAGAAACAAAATTGTATTTTGGTAAGTACATTTCATGTAAATAAGAAATTCTCCCCTATTTAAAAGCTTTTATTCATAAGTAGACTATTTGCTCCTTGCCATAATTTTCATTTGAGAGGCTCACATCAGAGGCCCTGAGAAACAGTAACAATATTCAGATCAAATGCCTAGCTATTTCAAAGTTTTGGAGTTAATGAATTCCTGCTATTTTGTCTAGGAAAAAAAAAATATGGTTTTTGGTAGTCTACTTTAAATCTTTGACAAACTCTACATCAAACAAGGTCAAGCCACAAATGATGCCCAAGATCAACTTAAGATCAAGTAAAAATCAATAGCTTGTAATATAGATTTGGAAGAATGCGAGTCAATGTAAAAGCTGCAAGATTTTTTTCTTCATTCTTTTAAAACGAATGCACATCTTCTGTGGGTAAAACCCAAAGCAATCTCTTTTAAACCATCTATTCCGAAAGATAAAACACCTCTGAAACAACAAGCCTTTGACATCTGTGACACAGGAGACATGCAGAAGTCATTAAGGGTATCCCGAGGGGGTTCCAACAGTCGCTTCACTTTAGGGTGGGTGTGAGAAGACTTAAAATTAAATTACTTTAAAATAAAGTTAAAGCACTAAGCAATTTCCTGCTTTCGACTCAGTAGGGTTTCCCGTGAGAAAAGAAAGTAGGCAAAAAGTTCAGACAGACAGACAAACATATTTACCCCTAGGTGGAAGGTACAAATTAAATTAGCCTGCTACAAAGGGGAGATGTTTTCTCCTTCTGTTCAGATGTCATGGTAGTGAGGAAACATAGTCTGGGGCCAAGAAAAATGGCACAAATGCATTCATCTGAGCTACCATTCATCCTGATCCAAGGACTAAACAGAACACATAAAAGAACAGCACTGTTGAAGGACTTCCTCTCCCTAGTTACCAAGTTGAGTCTTGCAAAGGAACATGGGAGCAGGGAGTAGGGATCTTTCCAGAATGTTTCAGTGTTGATGGAAGTGTCAGAGGATGTTATGGAGTTAATGACTGAATCTGAAATCACATCAGTGTAATTTCATTCCATATTTCATAGAAAGAGCTGCATTTTATGGTACACAGTATGGTGTGTTTAAAGGTACATTGTGAACTTTCTTTCCCTCTGTAGCTGGAAACCAATATAGGCACTTCCAAAGAGTCAAGTATCTATTATAGTGCCTCATTAATATGCATGTTTTTGGCACTCAGTTTGGTTCAGCTGGTATGCTTTCCAGTATCTCATTCTTTATTTATATGAGACTAGGAGGTGTGACCTATGGAGCCAGTTGGCTGTCATGAATTGGAATATTCATTAAGCCTCATGAATTATGCATTAGACTGCTTATAATACTGAGATCCACATTTGATCTAGCCAGAACTCTCAACTGCTTCCCATTCGATGGAATGATCCACATTTTGGTCAAACTATATATGTGTTCCATATACTGCAGAAAGAGTATTTGTGTATTTGCTACCCACAAAAATCTTCACAATTTTGCTACTTGTGTCTGACTAAGTAGGTTTCACATTTTTTTCATGTTTGAAGGGCACAGCAGACATGGTTCTCCTCTGGCAAACTAGGTTTGAGTAGCATTCTTCTCTACCCTGATTACTATTTCCATCCATTACTGCCCTTGCCTATAAAAGTCACCAATGACTGGTGAGCAGCCTGGATTTACAAAAGATATGTAGCTATCTCCTGGTGATCCACACATAAAAGCAAAGCCAAATATAGGACAGAGAGAGTGCTTTTAAGAATTTCGTTTCTCTTATCTAAAATAAGGAAATCCTTTTACTGATAACCTTACCATTTTTGTTGCTTTTTTTTATGGATGGGTATATCCAGGCCACAAAAAATCTAATTTGTAGATTTTTACTGATGTCATAAGATTTTTATCAAGATTCAAAAACAGTACATATTAGTTAGGCATTAAATATTCCAGTTTTTAAAATATATACATCAATAGTAAATTCAGGTCCTTAAATCCACACCTTTTGAAACAGAAAGACAAAAACAGCTGAAAAGATCAGCTAGTAAAGATTAATATAATCTCTTGAACATATATCTGCAAGCTCAAATGCTAAAGGCATTTCACTTTTTTAGATTCATAGTACAAGCTACTCGAGTTAAAATTTCTCCCCAAAAAAACCTATTCTCAAGTAAAAATAAGGGTTTTTTTTATAGCATCGATCTCAAATCTTTGATAACCATCCACTTATAAAAGTTTCTACTCTCTCTTCATGTAGACCTGCCTTGGAAGGATCTCCTATTCAGAGAAGTAATTATTATCAGTTAAAGTCTAAAACATAATTTGAATTTAGTCCATTCTATTTGCTATATTCTGGAAGACTAAACTAAAGAATCTATAGCCAGCTCGACAAAAGGTCATGGGTGAGTCCCGGGTAAAATAGCATTGTTTACTGATTTTTTTAGTGAAGAGATTAGCTGTCATTTATTTTCACATACCTAACTGAGGAGCTTTAGTGGTTCCCAGCAAGAGTGTGTTCTCGTCTCTTTCTTAGCCTGTCACATCCTTGTCAGTTTCAATAAAATTACTTACCTGAATTATGCAAATGAGGTTTTGTTATGTCCAGCTCCCATTATTGTTCATCTCCACTACAGCTGAAAATTCTAGCGGACCCCTTGCTTACACTGTCTGATTCCAGGACTCCTTAGGTCAAGACCTTTCAACCTCAGAGCTTGACTTATGCCACAACCGTTTGACAAATCGCCCAGACCCTCACAAAAGCCGGTTGAGCTCCAGAGTGGCTGCTCTCTCTATACACCACTGTTTCTCTGTTTTGACATTTCCTTCTCACTTTTCCTCTCAGTAATTAGACAAAGGGAGAAAAAGACATTTGTGTTCAAAGAATGCTTTCATTTAGGACTGTGATAAATGGCTCCCCTTTCCAAGAAGCTGCAATCCCACTGCAGGACAGAAGGTTCCTTCACAAGGGGGACTGGACAGCGGAGGCCGCCCACCAAAGCCTTCCCGGACGTCAGCTTTGCCTCTAAAAAGGCTGCAGAGTGTCCAATGATCTTATCTGTGTTTTCAGTAAAACCGAAAAAGGGAAAATGTGGCATAACTACCCATGTTAAAACTATCAGAGTTGTAAACACAAGGACATTAAGTATTTCCAGGAATGTTTGGTATTAGAAAATAAATTTGGAACACAAAGGCATTGTTATTTTTTCAAGTCACCTTAGTACCATCAAGAAGTCCCTGTTCAAGTACTAAATTTCAGATTATAATATATCCCACTCCCTACTATGTTTCATATATCATCTTGAAAAAGAATGAATTAACAAAATGATCAGAGATCTGACATTTTAGTGGCCCATGACAAATTTGGAATATTTGTGAGGACGTTTGATCATGTTCTTTTAAAAATAAAATACAACTCTATCACGTTGCAAAAGGAAAAACTGGCATTATAATAAAAAAATTTTTAATAGAGAGTAATTTATGTCAACCATGTTTTCATAAGCTTCCTTCACAGTAATGAGTTAATGTTTATTGTTCTACTGGGGAAGAAAGATTGCCAAACATGCAAAATAATTGGAACTGCATGTGACTCAACTGTTGAGAGTTTCGGTGAAGAATTAGCATGTTCCTGTTCATGCTATAGTTAATCTGTCGCCTTTGCTCATGGTAGTGCATTAATTAGAAAATCACCAAATGACATTCCCAAATGAGGCAAATCACCTCTATGATCTGATATCCCACTTGAATTAATAAACCAACAAATCTACCCTTGAAGTTTAAGGTATGATAGGTAACATTTATTTACAAATTAAGGGGAGAAGATCAAGAAAATGTGGGATTTTTAAAAATATTCATTAGAAGTTGGCATATGGCATTTATATGATTAATGGAGCATTGCATTTAGACTCACTTAAGTTAGCCCTGTGAACTTAGGACAGTTTAAATATTTGCAAGAGAGCATTACTTTTATATTATATGAATTTTAGTTATTAATGGATCTTACATCTTATAATAGATCTTAAATAGTACCTATTAATGGATTTACAATAACATTTTTTTTTAATAAAAAGGAAACCTGGCACATGATTTTAAGAAGACAGTGTCAATTTATGTAAACAAATTATTCGTGGTGCCTTCTTCCTTATGTTTAGCTGGAGGAGCTAAAACAATGTAAGAGAATAAATATGTCAGAATTCTTATCTCCAAAGTCAAAACAAAGCCAAAGGAGGAATCAATTTCATTTGGATTTTTATTGAAATCTTTGTGAGGGAACAGGGTCTTTAGATGTTTCCCATGTAAAAGGTACTAGAACAGGCAGCCTGATATGCTTGAAATAATGTACCCTCAGGCCTAAAGACCAGGATACATTCCGCTTCAGAAATCTTTTCCAACATGCGGGAATGCATTCAGTGAGAAAGGGAAACCAGGAGAACTCGTTTGGTAAACCTTTAACTGATACAGTATACGCTCAATTTATGGTTTCCGCTCATTCTATGAATTGAAGAGAACAGAGGTGACCCTGCCAATGCACAACTGACAACGAGTATCAGTAAAACCCCACAGTTCCAATATTTAAAGAGAAGCATAGCTTAATGTGAAAGAGAGCTCATTATCTTTGACAAATATTAAGTTATAATTAGACATATAGTTCTCATTATGGTACAAAAAACTAGAACTTTAAATGTAAGGATATCCCTGTATGTGTTATTACGTGATTCTAAAGATTTCCAGGACATCTCTTTTGACTAGATTTTGTATGCTCCAATATCAATCCACTTAGGTTTTTTAAAAGTTCGGTCTATTATTTTTAGTGACTTATTATATGCTTCCACTTGAGTTCTGTCAACAAAGAAGGTTTTTATTTTTAAAGCAAAAATGCCTGCTTTTTCTGATGGATCATAATAAAATGATTTTCTCTCTTAATTTCAAAGACAGAGGATCTGGTTTAATTCTTTACTTAATATGATCCCTTTCAAAAGATGGTCATGATTATTCAAGAAGTCACAGTCTAAATTTATCTACTCCCTAACACGCCATTTCTTTAAAGACAGTGATAATATTGTATTTCCTGAACACTCAGTATATGTTTGCCGAAAGATTATTTTTAACTGAGCAACTATTATATGTTACTAATTTCTGCTCCTGGGAAGCTCACAGTCTAAAAACAAAAACAAAAACAAAAACAGTATGCAAAATAACGATAAAACAAAGAAGAAAGCTCAAATGACATATGAACAATATTATAGGAAATTACTTAACGACGATGATTATCAGAGTAGTTGGTGGAGAGGAAACCTACCTATCATTGACTATTAAGTACCTACTAAATTCTACTTGTTAGCCTAAAGAAATAATACTGTAGCCTTAGGTTAGATGCTGCTTTAAAGTTTTAGTTGATTTTTTCATGATTCTGAACAACTACTCCTGTTGTTCCAAGTATGATGGAATTTTTGCAGAAGTCAGAAATTTCCTTACCTAATTGTGAAAAGATGATCCTTCATTTATCAATCAGGAAGTGATTAAAGAAAGTGTTTAACCTATAGTTATGTTTCCACCACCTATTTTCTTACCCTTTTAACCAGGTCTTCCTACCCAATAATTTGTTGTATAGGAGAGCCAAAACCAGAAGTTCTTTCTGGAGTCACCATAGCAGAGTAGATCATGACCTCTTTATGAAAGCTCATGGCCTAAAACAAGAGATTACATTTGATTTTGAAACTTAGCTATGATGATGGTTTCCAATTTCTATTCAAGAGTAGAAAATTATATAATTTGATTTATTGCAGCAACTTCTTTTTATACCTTTCCCTCTCCATATAGTGGGTTTTAGAATACTTAAAAAAAGAAATACTTCTTGGATTTTTTGAAATATATAGGGAAAAAAATCATTATTGTCCTTCCCCCTCTCTCTCCAAATATAACCTGTTCTTCCTGCCCCTTCAGTCCCCATTCCAGTGGCTGGTACTATCCTCTCCCCTGTTATCAAAATCACAGAAACCTGAAACTCAGTTGGATTTTTATTAATTCCTATATGATTTCACATATACTATATATATATATATATATATATATATATATATATATTATATATATATATATATATACACACACACACACACACACACACACACACAATATGTGCACCTTGGAAGCGTACATATGTGCCCCTTAGTTCACCCCCTTGTCACTGCCTTAATCCAGACCCTCCTAATTCTCACCTCGACAAACGTCTTAGCCCCTTGCCCAGCTTCTCTGCTGTCTCAGACATTCTACCTCATCCTCCTGTCTACAGTGGGAGTCTTCAATATAAAATGCAAATCCAAACATATGGCGTTTTAGTATCCTTCAATAGCTCCCACACAGATTTCAGGATAAAATCAAATGCCTTAGCAGAGCCCACCTCTCCACCGCAGATTCACACACTGCCTCATGGATCCTTCATGCTTTCACAGGGTGCCCCTACGGCTGCAACGTTCCTCTCTCCTTCCTCCTCAATCTCCACTTCACGTGTTCAACACTAATCTTAATTCCATAAACTTGCCCCAGAACCTTCCTCGATGTGGTGTCTGCTTTATCTGCCTTTCTGTGCTCTTAGCACCCTGCCCATTTATTTGTCGTGATACTTGTCTGTTTACATCACTAGACCTTGGACTCTTCCAATACAGCAAATTTATTCCACTTTGTTTCTTTTGGTTGCCTAGAATTTATTTAGCCTTTGATTAATATCCAGCAAATGAAGAGATTTCCAAAACAGAGGAACTGAGACTTATGAAGTTTCTGATGATTGAATATTTTGTTTCCAATAAGAACAAGGGAAAATAGAAGAAAAAATTACAACAGTAGAAATAATGACGGTGTAAATCTAGCATGTATCAGTGAGGCTATGTATTACATTTAGAAGAAAATTAAAATTAGCAGATACAGACTTTCGGTTTCAGCTCCAATATGTAAAGAGCTTAGAATACATCACCCCATCCAAGCAAAAGAAAAGCTGGCCAATCTGAAAATCAATTATTTTTCTTGAACTTTTCAGAGCACTGAGGTTACAGGGCAAAATGTCACCCTAAAACCAAGAGAGCAGGAGCGTCTTGAAATACAACAACCAAGATGTGTCTATGTGGAATTATAAACTGGTAGGAACACTTAAAGACTAATTTTTACAAACTGAATTTGGAT
The DNA here is from genome assembly GCF_024610735.1 of Ursus americanus. NCBI lineage: Eukaryota > Metazoa > Chordata > Mammalia > Carnivora > Ursidae > Ursus > Ursus americanus. Next base: position 16,750,717 of record NC_142131.1, on the reverse strand, counting down.
TGTATAAGAAATTGCTAGGAACTACAATCTCAGGGAAGCCTTCATACTTTCACGGACTTTACTTCCAGGAACCCTACCAGGTTCTCATAGTGAAGATCTATGAAAGATATGCTCATGGCTCTGGAAGAGGGCAGGGAAGGGGAATCACTATGAAATTTCCCAAAGCTTTCTCCATTATAAAGACAGACATAGGTTTCAGGGAGAAAGACTTTGCCAGAACCTTATTCCAGTTAGGGCCAAGCAATCATTCTACTCCTGTTTCCTATAGCTTTTCTGTTTTACTAAGGAGAAAAAGCCATATTCAGCAGGAGTCAGGGCTTCAAGGGAAAAGAGTGGGAAGTCTGCTGCCAGAAAGGAGACCAGAGGGAAGGTGGAGGAGTGAGACCACTCGAGACACACGTTTGATGGTCATAGCCGTAAGACAAAGGCCCACCGGAACATGGATATTTCATTGGAAGACAACAGAATGCTTTCTTTCTCCCATATCCTCCCACCATACCAACAGGGCTCCAGTATAATAATAGTGGATTAGAGCTGAAAGAGCTGCAAGGCACTGGCTTCCTCTGTAGAGAAGTATTAGCGAAGCTCAAAGTCTAGGAGGAAGAAAAAAAGGCAAGAGAGAGATTTAAAGCCTCTCGTACCTATAACTACAACAATCACTAAACCCAGTCAAATTCCTAGCCAGATGTCCATAAATCCTTGTAATGAAAGCCTGTTTACCTCAGTTGCTATTATCCAATGCAATATGCCCGGCTTTAAAAAAATTTACAAGGTATGACAAAAATAAAGAAGAAAACACAGTGTGAAGAGAGCAAGCAATCATCAGAATCAGACTTAGAAATGACACAGACGTTGGGATTATCGGAATTTTAAAATAATTATGATTAATATGTTGAGAGCTTTAATGGGGAAAAAACAGCATTCAAGAACAGGTGGTTTATGTACGTAGAGCGATGGGAACTCTAAGGAGGAATTCAAAAGAAATGTTAAAATTAAAAATGTAGTAAAAAATGAAGCATGCCTTCAATGGACTCATTAATAGACCAACGTGCCAAGTAAAGAATCAGTGAACTTGAAGATAGCGCAATAGAAACCAAAATGCAAAGAAAGACGTGAATGAAAATGGACAAACGAAATATCCAAGAACTGTGGAACAGTTTCAAAAGGTATACTGAATACCTAACTGGAGTACCTCTGATGGAGAAGAAAGACAAAACAAAGCAGGAGAAATATTTCAAGTAAAATTGTCAAGATTCATGATAGAACTTAAAACACAGATTAAAACAAAACAAAAAACCTACCTAAGTATATCATAGTCAAACTGCAATAAATGGAAGACAAAAAAAAAAAAAAATCTTGAAAGAAGCCAAAGGAAAAGACAACTTATCTAGAGAGAAATAACGAGAAGAATTACAGTAGACTTTCCACCAGAATTCACAGAAAGAAGATTGTGACCTGAAATATTTAAAGATCAATGGAATAAAATAGAGAATCCAGAAATAGACCTACACAAATATGGTCAACTGATCTTGGACAAGGGTACAACTTAATGGAGAAAAGACGGTCTTTTCAACAAATGGTGCTGGAACGTAGGACAGTCACACATACAGTTGACATAGATATAGACCTCAGACCTTTCTCAAAAATTGCCTCACGGTGTATCATAAACCTAAATGTAAAATCCAAGGTTGTGAAACTTCTGGAAGAAAACACAGGAGAAAATCAAGGTGACCTTGGATTTAGTGGTGAGTTTTTGGATGCAGCACCAAAAGCACAATTCATGAAAGGAAATATCATGATTTTATGGTTATATTTTATCAAAATTGAAAACTTCCCTTTGAAAGATAGTATTGGAAGCATGAGGGAACAGGCCATATCTTGGAGAAATATTTACAAAACATAAATCTGATTGTACCAGAACAGAACACAAGAATGAGAGAAAAGTCGAATGGAAAAATGGGCATGAGATCTAAGACACCTCACTGGAGAGAACATATAGATGGCAGATAAGGATATGAAAGGATAACCCACACAATTTGTCACCAGGAGAATGCAAGCTACATTCCTGGATGAGTTCTTGAAATAGAAAAAAGAATGATAGGTGAAAACCAAGAGAATCTGAATAAAGTATGCCCTTTAGTTAATAAATACTAACATTGGTTCATTACTTGTGACAAATATACCATACTAATGCAAGATGTTCATAATAGGGGAAATTGGGCCTGAGGTATGTGGGGAAAAAAAATTCTCTGTACTAGCCTTGCAATCATTCCACAAATCTGAAACTATTCTAAAATAAAAATTTTATTAAAAATAGCATAAAACTGGATACACATCCTTCAACTTCACATGTGTACAAGGATAAGGGAAATTTCAAAGTCACTTTCAACCCTGTATGTGCCTTATTTTTACACATAATCATTTTTAACATACACTATAATTCATGATTCAGTTAGCAAATGCTTCAAAGCCTCTTCAACAATTCCTAGCATACAGCTTGACCTTTAAGAGTTTCATACATATTGCCATAAGAAAAAATGTTTCCTTGTAATGAGCTTGATCTTCTGCTGTACTGCCTGTGACTGTGACTAACAAGGGCTGACAAGGAAGCGTTCTCTGCCCTGCCCCCCTCCCCAGCACCAGCCTGCTCAGGGTCCATCTCTGCTCACTGCTCCCCTGGGTGAGGCTCCTTGGTGAAGGAGTACATGGAATCCCTCCCAGGGAGCATGGTTGAGGCAACCCGGGATAAGATGGCAAATGGACATTGTCCTACGACACCTGCCTCTACCCTGCGCTCCGGAGAAAACAAGTCTACAGTCGCCACCATGGACAACACCGACACTGGGTCTCAGCAAGGGAACTCTAGAAAAAATTGAAGTGGAGTAAGGCATCACTTAGGAACTAAGGTTTCCCATTTGCTAAATGATCAGACTTGAAAAGCTCCCTCACTTCATCTCCTAATGAGAACAAAGTCTAAGGAAAGGCCCAAGTCGGATGTTCATCACAGACTCCACTATGCAAGGTCAGTGTGATCTGGCTATCAAATGACTCCCCAGAGATGCAGGTGCTGAAGTCCTCCTGGAGCCACAAGCTCCCAGAATGAAATGCCCTAGCCATACCCATACCCTCTGTTTTCCCCCTCACCGGGGACAAAGGGAGTTCAGAAGAGGCCCCCAGAGGGCACGAGTGGGAAAGAGATGTGTGCAGTCTTCCCCTGGCAGACAAATATTCATTTTTATGAGTTGGAAGCCTCCGGCTCCCTCCCTTGAATCAGGGCGTGCTGCAGCTCGGGCTGCCGCACGATGTATTTGTCTTTGCCTGCACATTATAATTTTATTGTTATGACTCTCATTCCTTCCTAACTGTGAGCCAATGAGCAGAATTATTTTTATTTACTTTGATTTTTTGGATGCTTGAATATATTACTTCAATATAGTTTATAATCCCTATAATAGCACATAATGGTTATACTTTAGACATTTAAAAGCAATTGGGCACATTCAATATGCTCGTGACATATAACTTTATAATGCCCTATCTCTTTCTGTATTAAATGTTTCATGTTAATAAATTCTAGCCTATTTTGTGTGTTTTGTATTTGAGCATATAAACACATAAAAATAATAATAACTGGCATGAATTTTTCTGGTAAACTTACAGTGTGAAAATGTAATGGAGAACAGTTGATACCAGAGGTAAAGCTCGGTAATTGAGGAAATCAAGTAGAACAGAAAGATTTCCTAAAATTCAAATTCAATAGGATTCTGACCAGATCCAAAAACAACATCTTGGGGATGCAAGTTTTCTTAGAGCCAAGGAAGCGATCAATTTTACATTATGGCCAATGGTGGTCTGTGTGCAGACGAACCACCCTCTGTCTGACCCTGACTCCCGACAAAGAGCAATTTTCATTGTAGACTCGATCATATCATAGTTGCAATGTCATCTGTGGGGCTAACACAATAGTCTTCCAAAGACATGGGCTCTGCCTTACAGAAGCTCTGCAGCCTCTCTGTGTGACAGGTCTAAAGAGAAAAATGAATAACTAAACATGATGGAGCATGATGACATGACATCATCCTCAGAGGTGACCCAAGATGCAGACGCAGAAAGGAGCTCGTATGCCTGGTGCACATTATCGTCGACTGTCACAGCGGTTCCTATTGTCCTGTCAGCTACGTGCGGGGTAATGGAGAGAAGGCATGCTAGCGGCAGGAGGAAGGGACCAATCAGCCCGGGAAGTCATTTCAAGTAGATCAGACTTCTTCTCTTTATTTTCCCAGAAGAAACTCATGTCTCGTCGTACGCACGTAAGGAAAACAGAGTGTGAAACTGAGAAAGAAGGCACTTAAATAAAGTGGCCCGAAGGGTTTCAGGAATTTAATACGTATAATTTCTGTAGCTTTAGGTTCAATCCCTTGTGCCTGCCCAAGCTAATCCTTTATTTTCTTGCCAAAAGGTACTCAGCAGCTACTCTCTCTGATTCCTCTATATATATTCATCCGATAACAGCATTCCTTTTCTCTAAACCTAGGCTGACTCATGAGAAAAAAACAATTTTCTATCAGGTCCCTCTGTAGGTAATGGACAACTTGGATCCAATGTGGTAACTGTGTTTCTGACTCAGACTTTTTTTTTTCTCTCCTGAGATAACTCCATTCCTTCTCTCTTTTGTTTTCCCTTCCATGTAAGTTCCTCAGCACTGTGTGCAAGGAAAATACTACTAGGTATTATATCAATGACCTGTCATCAAGGAGTAGTTAGCTTTCAGTAGGTGCTCAAAAATGGTTGTTCCCTGATATAAAAGGTGTTCCTTTTGTAATGGTTTGATGTGACTTAACTAGAATTTTAAAAACTATGCTAGCTAAAATCTCCTCGGTTAACTTCCGAAGCAGAGTTACATCATTATTGAACTTTAATAGCAAGTTCCCAGTGATACCACACAATTTTAACGGAATCTTAAACACACATTTTTCCTATTTATTTTTCTATCGAAAAAGGAGGCTAACTTACACTGTTACTGGAGTATTTGGGGTCAAAGGATAAATGTAAGATAAGAAAAAAATGATAAAGAGAATTATTTCTAGATTGAATTTTTTTTTTTTTTACTTTCAAACTTGTTGCTTTGGAAACTACAAATCATTTAATCGAGAGAATAATGTTTTACCCATTGAAATCATGTGGCAAAGAGAGAGATAATTTGACAAAACATCTTTTCCCTCAGGAAAATTGAAGTGAAAGAAATAAAGTCCTTTTATAAATACACAGAACATATTCTTACTTTTTTGAATAATGGCCATTTTCTTATGATTTTAATAGAGGCAACAATACTTTTCTATTTAATAAAATTTAACAAAATATAAACACATTTTTTAAAATTTGCATTACAGACAATATTTTCAAAGGAACATTAACATTTAAAGCTGCACGTGTTAATCTTCTATAAAGCATAAATGGGGGTGTTTAAAAACTACTAAAATATGAATCAGCAATAATGATGATAGCATACATATGCCAGAAATGAGAAAATAAATGTACTAAATGTTTACAAAACATCAATTTGAAAATTGAATTTGTAGGGCCAAATACCACAGTAGAGCAACAGTAGACTTAGTTAATAATCCAAGTTTACTCTTAACCCCATCTGGTTTACTGTGTGATCTGAACCAGTCACATAATTTGTCTAGACCTCAGTTTCTTAATCTTACAGAATTGTTAAAAATTTCTGTATTCCCTTTTTTCATCTACATTTTGGGAAATTATGCACTCATTTCCATTATTGTAATGGCTATCTTTAAAGATATTTTGGAGATAAAACATCAGCTGATATTTAGCTGGAAGACTTCAGAATACAGTCCTGGTGGCTTATAGATATTACCCTTTCTCATTGGTCAGTGTCTCTTCTTAATTAGCTATTGTCCAGACTATTTTCATTGTTCAATGTTTTGAATTACTGCCTTAAATATTTAGCATGCATTTTTTACCCCAAATCCATCTTTCACAATATATCTAACCTATTTTCCAAGAACAAGGAAAAATTTAATTCAATCTTCTCTTTCTAGCTTCCACATTATTATTTATCATTTAAGTCCCTTGTTTATTTTAACCTCCCACCTTCCAAAAATAGATTTATCTTCTGACAAGATTCCTAATATATAGTTTTAAATTAATTTGCTCATTGATGCTTTTATTATTTTCATTCCTTCCTCTGTGGTTGATTTTCTTCTTACTAAAAGGTATTCTTTTAAAGTTCTCTCAGCATGTGTCTGGGGTATAAATGCCCTATCTTTCTTGTCTGAAAAGTCTTCATGTTGCCATCATCCATACATGGCAATTTGGCTGGGCATAGAAATCCATGCAAAAAAATCATTTTCCCTAAACCCTTAAAAGACATTAATCTACTACCGTTTGAGAATAAGTATCACCCATTTGCAAGTAATCTGTCTTTTCCGTTTGCATTTAAGATTTTCTCTTTATCATTGATGTTCTACAGCTTCAGTACTATGTGTTTTTACGTGAACTTGTGTGTTTATGTTGCTTGAATTCATCACTATGTCTTCACAAATTTTGGATTTGAGTGTTCAAACCTTATTATTTTGAATATTTCCCCTCTCCACTTTTTTCTCAGTATGACACTCCATGGAGTGTGTAGTGAACTTTTTCAATTCACCCCCCATGTTTCTTTAATGATCTCTTGTTTTTCATCTATTCATTTCTCTCTTCCCCATTTTGGGTTTTTCCACAAATGAACCTTCCACATCACTAAGTTTTTCTTTAGCTGTGTCTAGACCCATCCATCTAGTTTTGATTTTTAATCAACTATGTTGTTAATTTATAGAAATTGCTTGGTTTTGTGTTTGTTTTTTAAATGTGCCTGTCTTTTTTCAAACAACTTGGGAAAGGCTGTCTAATACTGGGGTTATGGAATAAAAGGATTATTGTTGTCCTACACCTACACTTTTTCCTCCAATAGCTGTATCATTAACAAGGCCATAGTTTTAATCTATTTCACTCCTTAATTAGGTCCCAGTATGTTTTTTAATAAAATGAATTATATCTAGAAACCATGGAAGAATATAAGGGTCTTAAACTCAAATGCCTGCAGGAAACAATGCAAATAACATAAGGAAGTAGAACTAACCATTGGAAACTACATCAGACTGGGGAGAAAATGGCCAGTATGAAGCAAATAGCTGCTACTCAGCTGTAGCCAATTTTTGCCATGTGGAGTGTAGACCTACAGTTGCCAGATTTTCTTTTTCAAGAGAATTCAAATATCTTGTTTTTTCCTATGAACTCTCTCCAAATCTCAGCGTGAAATGAATTCATTTTTAGAATGTTTCTGGTGACCATAAAACATGTCTTTTGGCCATATTTGCAAGCAAAGATTTGGGGATCAGACATCTTGATTGAGATTTTAGCTTTTGGAAAACAATTTACTTAACTTCGCTATGCACTAGTTTCCATGTCTGTAAAATGGAGACCATGAACTGCTGTGATAATTAAATGAGGAAAAGATGATAATGCATCTTAAACAGTACTTAATACATGGTATTAAGTATATATATATACTTTATACTAACAGTAGTAATAACTTAATAAAGTTCAAGAGCTGAATAAAGTTCTTGGGGATTGTGGATATTAAACTGTACCCCAGTATCCAACCCAGAGTGGTACTTATTAGTAGTACTTGTTAGTGGTACCTACTAATAATTCAACAACTGTTAGGTGAATGAATGATTACTGTTAGTTGGATAAGTTTTATTTTACAAACTTAATTGCATTCCACATATATTTAATATATAGTACTACATATAGAGTTAGCTGATATTTTTCATAGAGTTTGTGAAATTACTGTAAAACAGGAGTAGCTATGAATTAGTTCACTCAACTTGCTAAGCTAGTCCCTAAAAAAAAGTTAGACAAAATTACACATTGCAGAAAGTATTTAGATCCCAGCAGTTTTGTTTACTAGTATCCTTTACATACAAGTATGTGCGAAGTAGCTTACGTGTACAAAGATTCCAGGATCTAGATTGTCAAAAGAGAGGACAGAGAGAGAAACAAAGTTGACATTGTAGACCATTTCCCTGGTTCAAAGGGGCTCATGGTTTGGTAAAAGAGAAGATAGCACACATATAATACAAAGAAAAAAAAGAAAAGTATGTTTAGGGGGAAGAAGATGGTTGGTTAAAGCACAAATCATGGATAAACACCTCACAGTCTCCAAATAATGCACTGATTTTCTGAAAAGTGCCCTTTTAAGTCCTCCACGTGCATGGTTGTTGGAAACGTACACTAACTAAATCTCAAGGCTGAGGAACAGGCTGTTATTAGGGGAGTCTTTCAAATTCTAGCTTAGCTTTGTGGCTGAAGGTCATGGTTCTAAATTCACTTAGGTTTGGAAATCAGGAATATTTGGAGGCTCACTCTTTTTCTTAGTCTGGCTCTATTTTGAATAGTTATTCATTTGTGTTATAGTAAAAGAAGCACATTCTAGGTTTAGTTCTGGGCTCAGTAAAATTTTGAAGTTCAGTGTCAAGTTCTACCATTTCTTCACATGTTTAGGTATGTATTTGGGTAAATTTAAAAATGAGAAGTCTGGGATGAGCCAGGCCTCTCCCCAGATGGTCTAGTCTTCTCAGAACTAGGCCACTCTCCTAGATTCTTCTGGTTTGTGGCTTTGCCGAATGCCCTGAGAGGAATTTGGGCACGATCAGCACACCTTCTCTAGTAGCAAGAAACTAAATTAACAAATTTTACTTTGTGATGGGTCTATGTCATTTTCTTAATTTATGAAAATTAGTTTGAATAGTTTCATTTCGCATTCAAAACTTTAGCCCAAAATATATATAACTGCCAACAATTTCATAATGTAGATGGCTAAATGAAAATAAGCGATAAATACATTTTCTCTACCCCATAGCTATTCTCCTATGTGTTGAGCTTCCATCTGCTTGCCTTTTGTTTTTGTTTATGTGAAGCTTTACATTTTGCCATCAATATGTTATGTTGTGTTGTGTTAACTTGTAAGCTGAGACAAAGATAATCAATTACACATTTTCAGTGACATTTTAGTTGACTGACTACTAAAATCTGATTTGAAAATTCAGCAAGGATGTAATAGATTGCATTACAAGTATTTTCTGAGGACAAACTCCTACAAGGAAAGAATTGGCAATTTCTTAAAAGACAAAGACCTAAATGACGATGTCTCTGTCATAAGCAAAAAGTGAGTATACTCATGGTCTAAGAAGTCCAACTTCCAGAGAAGACTTATTCCCATTATTGCCTTTCATTCTACTCTATAGAAAATGCCTCCAACTGATGATTCTCCAAGTATTTGAGCTAGTGGAAGGGTTTCCAATATCTTTACTTTAAAGTGAGCCATAAGAGGAAGAAATGATGCAAAGAGCTGGTAACACATGAAGAATGAAGGTTTACGCATAGAATGACAAGCAGAGTCACATGTTTTAGAGATTTATGCAAGAGGTAACTAATTCTCTATATAAATAGTTTTATATAGTATAGCAGGTAACAGACATAGTTAATCATGGGTGTATTTGTTGCCATACTCATAGAGACACATCATCATCTTCAGGCTCTTTATCAGCATGGATTTGTTCTGCAGATTTAACACTACGTATGGGCCATTTTAAGGCCAGATTTAAAAAAAAAAAAATGTTCAACCCTATTGTAGCCAAGGAATGATATTATCAAAGTAGTGTCATTGCCTTCAACAAAAGAATGACACTGCTTGAATGCACAGGGTGGTGTAGAAAGGCTTCCCAGAGCAGACGGCACCTGTCACCTCATCTCAGTTTTTCCACCTTTTCAGTTACAAGGTCTTCCCCACTCCTTTTTCATTTTTTGCTTTTTTCCATTGTTCTCCATATTTCAAAGATTTCTGAATGCTAAATATATTGCATTTATTTAGTAAAAGTCAGTTTATGATTTCATGGTATCTTTGTTAATAATCATATAGAGAGAGACATATTCTATGATTCTGATCATTGCACTGCACTGGACTATTACAATTCCAGCCAAAGTGTCAGTTTAGCCCTCTTTCAAACCATCTCAAATTTTATATATGTCCAATTTTATTTGACCTTAAATATATATGCATGTGTGTTTAATATAGTCTTATAAACCATTTTTGTAGGCCCTGTAAGCAATACTAATACCAAGTTACTTTAGATCTAATTCAATTCATAGGATCCCTTAGCACATGTGTATAAAGGACACATCTCTCACAGGACAAGAATTTGCAAAAGGGAATAACACTTGGGGAAAAATTTACATATATGTGCTGAAACCACACATATACATGTCAAAAACAATCAAACATCTATGAGTAATCTAAAAGCAATACTAATGAACCAAAAATTGGCTATAATTTTAAAACATTTCACAACAATCGAAAAAAATGTCTAGAAAGGGTTAGGCCTCACGATAATCAACTAATGCAATTCAATGCTTGTAACCACTCCATACAAACAGGCTTGGATATTATTTTTCACCAAGAAAATAAACACTTGTCTTTGGGCTGACTCCCATGTGGCAGAACCAGGGCAAGGCATTTACTGCTTTTCTGCAGCTCTTTGAAAAATCAATCCAAAAGAGAAACTCTGTAGAAGACCCATCTTCTTCTTGTTTCTCTGATATGTTGTACTCTTAAAATGAACGAAAGTAAAAGAAGAAAATGAAAGAGGCACGCAGAGCAGCAAAGACGAATGATGGAGAAAGCAAAACCAGTGCTTCCAAACATCAAATCAGAATGTTGCTCTTGTCCTGGAATTCCCCTAGAGTTACTTAGGACAAAAATCTGGTCCACTGAGATCAAAGCCAGGAAGAACAAAGAAAGTCAGAGTGATAAACAGCCTACTAGGAAGAAATCCCAAACAAACCCTGACAGTTTGTGGAATGACTGGAATAAAAATCAGCTGTTCAAACTAATCTCTCATTTCGTCCATCAAAATAAAGATGGAGCTTTCTGTGTCCTTGACAAAAGCTGGGCACCCTGAGCCTGACTACTTTTCTAAAGTGAGAGAATTGTAAATTTTTTAACTTATTTATACTCACAGTCAAACCAGGCCTTTCTTGCTTCCCTCTCAAGGAATTATTTTGAAAGAAGTCACATCCACCCTCACTGTAGACCTTCTGAAACTATGAATGGGTTAGAATGTTTGAATAGTATGAACCACACTAATTGCTCCATGATCCTAAGGCCTTTCTGTAGTAGGCAACACTGGTCATGTATAATATTAATAAAAAGTCTCCAGAATTTGTCCCATTTCCTAATTATCTGAACAAAGATAAAATATAATTTAAAAAGGGTCTCAAATATACTCACATCCCTTGGTGGAAAGAAAATGCCTTTATTTTTTCTACAACTGACTCGATCCCTTTAAAAATTCTTCATCCTTCTGGGTAATGAAGATAGAGTTAGAAATGACTATAATTTAGTACAATCAGGTAAGCTTAATTCAACCTAGTAATTATAACAACCTTTACAGATAACTATGTTCTGACTGGGCAACCCAAGAAAATGGTCAGTCTAATGAAGTCCTACTCCCTACCCTTGCTCCTATCTGAGAAGGTGTCTTGGTGTATAGGGTAATGTTGGCATGTAGCCTTGTGCTGGTAGGGAATGAAGAGTTTCTCAATGTAAATGGTTCCTTCGGGATTCTTCCAAGTCCCTGGCTGCAGAGTGCCTGAACTAGCTGCTCCCTGGACTGGTGACACCTGAGAAGCTACCGCAGCCATCAGGCTGTCTCACTGTGATGCCCTAGTACTGTGGTACCAAAATTATCCATACAAGATGACCTCTTTGCTCTTAATCAAGATCTGAAGGCCCACCAGTCATACTGGCATCCATTTCCCCTCACTGGGGCAAATATGGGTCACGAGTGCTATGTTCATGCCATGTAGGAGGAGCAACACTGTCCCAAGCCAATAAATCCTGCCCTTTCCTTCCACCTCAGTGCCATATTGGAAGTTTCCAGGTTTGAGGATTCTCCTGAAAGGGAGCAGCATACTTATAAAAGCACACCACTAGTATGCCAGTAAAAGTACACCACTAGTTCCTGTGTCCTAAGGCTCCCCACGAAAATTCCTCCTTCCTGTGGAACCCACTGGTGATTGCTGTAAGGATAGACAGTACATAAGAATGAGAACACTGATTTATTGCCACTTTTTTCTGTGACTTTACTTTCTCTTGCCCATAATCTTCAGAGATCATAAGCGGCAGATCTCAGTTCTATCATATATTCTTTTTACTCCAAGGTTATCAGTCTCATGGTGAGAAGTCCTAGCCAGAAAGAACATAATTTCTATACCACAGAAAATATTTTATGGTCTGGATTCTGAAGGCTTGATTTGATTTACTAAATAAATTTACAAAATTATATCTCGCCTCAAAAGACTGGCTTTCTTCATGTGTTCTCAAATGAAAATCTAAGTGGACAATAAATTCTTAACCAAGACTTTCTTGTTCTAGAGATTATGTACTGTTCCCCTGCAATACAAAAACTCAAACCACCATTAGGTGGGAAGACTCAGAGAACATAAATGATAAGATACAGCAATACATCTGAAAATATTTTTTGAAGTATTATCCATATTATACTTTGGACCAGGATTTTTAGATACATAAAAGTGTTCTAAGGTTTGATATCATGGCTTTATCTTCTTCACAACACCTTCTAGGTTGAAGACAGCTGTGAAACACATGATCACTCACCCTGTAATGGACAGTAGGCATCTGGCAATTCTTTTGGAAAGCTGAGCTATGCCTCCCCGTAAGGGACAATGAAACCCGAATGAGAGACAGAGACTGATTTAAAGCTCAGGTAAACAATTGGACTGCTCAAAAGAATGAAGCAAGATTATATGCACTTTCAAATAAATGATTACATGAAATGGTCACATGAGAGGGACCATGGGCAAGTCGCAGCAAGGGTCCTTAGAAAGCACTCAGTAGTCAGTGTTGGCTTCTCTCCATTACCCTGTTCTTTCAAATGCTCAGCAAGAGGGTAAGTCATGAAGCTGAATAGTGGCAGGTAGAAAGAAAGAATCATAGCAGATATTCAGGACCTATAGATAAAAAAACTTAGGTAGAGCAAAGAGGAAACTCTTTCCAGTGGTGTTTCTAAAGCCTCTAGACCAATGGAATGTAGCTACCTGCTTCCTGAGGAAAATCAATTTAAAAAAATTTGATATTGCAGAGAGGTATTGTCTCTGTATTAGCAGGGGATTCGGGGTACCGTGTAATATAAAAAGAGATACCAAAGTAATGTCCTAGGATTCATAGGCATTCAGAAGATCTGATGAAGATCTCTTGTGTTTCTGACAGGAGAAACCTAGTTGCCTTTTACTCATTTTTCTAGAAAGTTGTTTGGCATTTAATACAAATAACATGAATTTATTTTCTCTCTTCCCAAACAACTCAGGATATTACAAAGTTACATTTGTGGTCATCCTTATTTCACTGGTCTAAGGGGGCTCTGAATCTCACTAGTTCACAGTCAATATTGGCTAAATTTGGCTTCCTCTGTACTTCTCAGAGCACTTAGTTGGCTGTATGCTCACAGGAAATAGGAAAATGATGCAATGGAAGCAATCTTTGCCTAGATGGGGAGAATTAAACTGCATATCTTCAAAAGTCCAATTACCCCCCCCTTTGTTTCTATTCATTGTGAACCTAAGAATAAGAACCCTTCTTTGACAGCTACGAACACGGTCATTCATAAAGTAGAGCTTCATGAGCAAACCTGTTCTGGAGCATCTAGGAACAGGCCAATATTAAGTGTATAAAACTATTTCAAGGAAACATAGATTCTCCTCCCCTCCCCCAAGTGAAAATGATATTAATACATTTTGATCATTGAATTAGCCAAATATCAGTGTCCTTGGAAAAAAGCGTATAATATGTCTCAAACATTTGGGTAATTTTTCCTAGGTAATAATTATTATCATTAAAAATCATTTAAAAATCTACAAATCACTTTTTGCATTTATTCAACAAATACTTATTGAACAACTACTATGTGTCAGACACTCTTCTAGGTTTGAAGGATTCAACAATTAACAAAACATAAAACTCCACGCCCTGTTAACACTGATGGTGTTTCTTCATGATTACTGTTAGAAGGCTTAGAGAAATATTTCTACTTCACTTCAAGCAACTGTATAAGGCGGTTTCTTAACTAATCTCACTTGTGGCTTCCTCTGGTTTTCCCAACTTTATTTTCCTTTGTTATTTTCATAACAAAAAAGAAAATTATTACGTATTTTCAATTTATTATATTTTGTTATTCATAACCCATTGCAAATTTTCTTTTGGAAAAAAATGAGAAAAATCAAATTTAAAATTCTCTTGATCCGAGATATTTTTCCTGAGCTTCAAATCTGCAGTTTGGATGTCTACTCTTTGGCTCCATAAGCATGTGAAGTTACAAACACAAAGCCAAACATCCTTTTCCAAAATCCTATTCAACAGTCTCTTATATTCCCTGTAATGTTAAAGCCACCACCCACTTCCAAATTGACCAACACAGAAACCTACACATCATCCTCAAATTCTTCTCTTTCTTTGTCCAGCCTATACTATGAGTTCTACACTTGATACTTCTTTTAAATCTATCCCTTTCTATTTAGTTATTACTGGCACTACCTTGTTTAAAGACTCTCGGTCCTGGTTATGTAGATTCCTGCATTATGCTGTTCACTTCCTTTCATTCTCGTTTTTTTTTTTTTAAGATTTTATTCATTTATTTCAGAGAGAGGAAGAGAGAAAGAAGAGAGAGCAAGTGAGCACAAGTATGAGCAGGGTGAGGGGCAGAGGGAGAAGAAGACACCCTGCTGATCAGGGAGCCTGATATGGGGCTGATCCCAGAACCCTGGGATCATGACCAGAGCTGAAGGCATAACCTACTGAGCCACCCAGGTGCTCCTTCCTTTCATTCTTTAAAAAGTAAGTCCTTTAAAATATATTTACAAATTTGATCAAGTCATTTTACTGTTCACTATTTCATTGAACATATCCTGCCCCTCTACCATGAGACCTCATCTTTCTTTCCAGTGAAGTGTATGTGTAAATGTTTTAAGCTTGATGCATTATTTACAGGTATAAATTTAAACATGTTTTATACTTTTATTACCAACATTTTAATTAAAATCTCACTATAAATTCATTAGAGAAGTGAGGGATTCAGAGAAAAGGTGGTAATACTTTGTCAATACATGAATCATGGTACTTTCCTTTAAAAAAAAAATATTGTAGCTAAATTAGATCAAGTTCCACTGGTGATAGTCAAGTTTAATAAGTCGCCTTTAAACTAGTTTTTACTTTCATACAAAAGCTAAAAATGGAATTATAAAAATCAATATGTTAGGGAAAAAAAGATAAAAATTTAAAAAAAATAGACTAATAGATATGTAAGATTATGTTCTAGAGTAATTGAAAAGAAAATACTTTTAAAAGAACAGGAAAAAGCCATAAAGAAAGCAATTTAGGAATAAAGAAATAGACATTATCTTACATTCTTTTTTGTTCTTCTTTTACACATTCAACCATAGTTTTGGCACCTCAAAGTTGTTTAACTGAATATATTTGGCATGCACTCAATTTTGTGATTCATCACATAAATTTCATACATTTAAAATTTATTATGAAATTATTACTTAATGTAATTTTCACATTTAAGCCATATTTGAAAATCATATCTAACACCTACATCTAACAAATCTTGAGAGTGACAGGTTTTTGTGTATTTTTGATTTTTAAATTAAAATATTTTTATTTGTGATATGCTTGGGTGACTCAGTCGGTTAAGCATCAGACTCTTGATTTTGGCGCGGGTCATGATCTCAGGGTTGTGAGATCGACCCCTGAGTCAGGCTCTGTGCTCAGTGGGGAGTCTGCTTCTCTCTCTCTCTCTCTCTCTCTGCCCTTCCCCCTGCTCGCACTCTCTCTTTCTAAAATAAACAAATCTTTAAAAAATATATTTTTATTTGTTATCAGATACTAGTTGGGTTGTCATTTTCCTTTAGATGACCACTTTACTGAGTTTAATAGTGTCTCCCCCAAATTCATGTCTACTTAAAAACTCAGAATGTGACCTTATTTGGAAATCGAGTGTTTGCAGATGTTAATTAGTTACAATAAAGACACACTGTAGTAAGTTGGTCGGTAAATCCAATGACCAGTGTACTTATAAGAAGAGAGAAATTTGGACAGAGACAATGACATACAAGGATAACACAAAGTGACAAGAGAGACAGAGATGGGAGTGCTGCTTCCAGGAAATGCCAAGGATTGTCAGCTACCACCATAAGCCAGAAGAGACACGAACCAGATTCTTTCCTAGAGGCTTTAGAGGAAACAGGGTCCCTGTTGATCATCTGATTTCAGATATCTAGCCCGCAAAACTGTGAGAGAATAGATTTCTGCTTTTCAAGCTACCCAGCTTGTGACAATTCATTACGGCAGCGCTAGGAAACTGATACAATAATGAAATTCTTTTTTTACATTAAATTACTGTGAGATTGAGTCGCAGAAGAGGTTGTGATGACTCTGCTTACAAAAATCAGACAAACACATGTTTAAGAAATAGCTATTTAGAGGTATGATTTTATATAGAAGTGGATCATCAACTCCCTCAATTTTATCCTTTCCCTTGCCCTAAAACTGTAAAAAAAAAAAAAAAAAAAAAGAAAGAAAGAAAGAAAAGAAAAATGTTTTTTAATCAGAAGATGGTTTATAATACCTATATAATTGAAACGGGATAACTGGGTAGAGTATCTCAATCCAAGGATATCCTATCTGCTTATCTCTCTTCAATTCCCACACCCCCACCCCAAGGAAATGGGTAAAGTCCACAAGGGTCATGAACCAGACAGGACTCAATCCCAGGTCTGAGCCACCACTAATATCACCAGAGGTTCTTTACCACTATCTGTGAAAATGGGCTCAACTTCACTCTAGTGAACTTACATTGGAAATATTTCAAAATAAATAACTTAAAATGGACTAATTTTTCAAAGGAAGAAAGGACCTTGGAAAACATCTGTTTCATTCCTCTCATTTTAAAGACAAGAAAACTAGGATCAAAAGAGCTCAAGTGGCTTCCCTTGGTTACACAGATAATTCATGATAGAATCAGCTGGAATCCACACCTCCAAACTCTTCTCACCCCAATTGTCCTTCCACTGCAGCTCCCACCTGGTATCTGGCTTTAATCAGATGCTCACACACAAACCCTCACCATTTCTCACATTACAAGAAGTAGTCAAATGCGCTTTCTTTGGTTTTGCTTTTGTGAAACCTCTATATTTAGAGTCCTTGCATAATATTTTTAATATGGCAAAATGTACTTACAGCTAAATAATGTGCTCAACAGAACTCCTTTTTCTCACGAGAATTAGTGTTTGTGGCAGATGCTAGATTGACAGACTTGAAGACTTGTTTTCAAATTACTACCGGAATATTTAAATCATAAAAAAAAAAAGTAGAGCAAATAACTGTATTTATGTTTACCAGCCTGGAATGATTTTTCAATATGTCAATGGATTGCAAGTAAGTTCCACAACAGAGATTGAAGATGGTTACAAATTTTATCTATATCCAACAGAGATGTTGTAGTAAAACACATGCACATAGAAATGTGATAAACACACACACACACCACACACACACACACAGAAACACACACACATGTATATAAATGACAAAAGCAAAACTGGCTTGAGAAACAGAAATGTTCATTGAGAAATCTACCATAAATTTGAAGTTGTAATCAATGGCCAAGTTCTGGTCATGCCTGTTGCCAAAAAGAAAAGTAATGGCTAAGCGAATACAATTAATCACTGTATTTACATAACTATCATTTTCCTATGTAAAGAGCTACCCTGGTGAGTGCTGTAACACTTGTCAATTAGTTCTAATTAGTGTTTCTGCCTTTAAATGCTTGACTCCACTTTCAATGACAATTGTTTGCTTGCCTATCTTAACAAATACGGTGCTAGATAGGCTGCCATGAGGTCTGCTACATTTTAAGCAACAACTATCCAGCCTCAACACCCCTAGTCAGGTAGGCTGTGTAGGTACAGCAATTTCTTGGACTTGTTGTGGGCATCCAAGGAGGACCCGATCATTGGGTGCCCTCATGAAGACAAATTAAACTCCTTCCTCAACCTCCTGAAACAACTAAAAACTTCATTGTAATAATTTTGCAACAACTTGGCCTTTAACTTGGTCCTGGCTTAGGATATCTATAAAC
This sequence comes from Ursus americanus, assembly GCF_024610735.1. NCBI lineage: Eukaryota > Metazoa > Chordata > Mammalia > Carnivora > Ursidae > Ursus > Ursus americanus. The sequence continues at coordinate 16,732,436 of NC_142131.1, read as the reverse complement.
AGCTCTGAGAGCAGAGGTGTAAGAGATGACTGAATGAAAAGACATCTGTTGGCAAATGACTTGAATACACGATATGGAATAAAAATTTTCCCTCATGAGTATATTTGAAACACGTGATGAATATCTAGAGATGTGAATAACCAGAGATGTGTATTTTATACATTTTTCTATATTTGCCATACCATCAGAATTCTCATTTTCTTAGAGATGGCAACATGCACAAATCTTTAAAATTTGTTTTGAAAGTATGAATGTTTAGGCATTTTCTCTTATGAGATTTCTTTAAAAAGACGGGGGCGCCTGGGTGACTCAGTTGGCTCAGCGTCTACCTTCAGCTCAGGTCATGATCTTGCGGTCCTGGGATAGAGCCCCATGCCGGGCTCCCCCACTCAGCAGAGAGTCTGCTTCTTCTTCTCCCTCTGCTCCTGCCCTCTGCTTGTGCTTTCTCTCTCTCTCTCTCTCAAATAAATAAAATCTTTAAAAAAAAAAGTCAAATTATCCAGAAAACAAACTTTGTCCCTAAGTAAAGGTAATTTCCTTCGGACTTGTTCTGACTCTCCCATAGAAATTCACCTGTGCTTACAGCCTCTGCTCTTTTAGTCTTGTGGAAGCTAAAGGGACAGTGTGGCAAATAGATGGAGGTGAACGATGTTCCATTCATTCTTTTGAGGATCTTGGAATGGAGGTTTGTCTGCCCTGTAAGTAGGCATGGCCTTCTGAGAGACTACTGATAGTGCCTGTTGCATGGCCCACAACAAGGCCTGAACAGATATTTGCCAAGAGAGACAGTAAGACCAAGTTTCTGGTGATTCCAAAAGATTAGCAAATATGCCCCCATGGAGAAGGGAAAGAGAAACCCATCAATTTTCTATATCAGAATGGCAGTTGTATTTTCTATCTGAAATTAATCACTGTAAACCAAAAAATACCATAGGAAGTTAAGATGATTCAGAATCTTTCTTTCAATGTGCTGTCATGGTAGAAACATTTCTAGGTTCAAATATGAAAGTTAGGAAATCAGGAACTCAAGAGAACTGGTTCTCAAAAGTTATAGGAATGTGATCTCAAGTGGAAATGCCTCATGAGAAGATAACAGGCAGAAAGTTTTCTGTTATCTATTTAGAAAACTTCTTTCCCTAATTCCTACCTATAGCAGTCTGACACTCTTACATCTGAAATGAGAACTTGAGTAGAGAGTAACAATTCCAATATCTTAAAGTGTAATGTCATATTTGCACTGATCAGCAAACGGAATCGCTAAAGGACCAAGGTCTCAAAAAATGCATTCTATGGAAAAGCTGATTGATTTCATATATATCAAAATATTCCCGAATCTAGCTATGTAATATGTTCTCCTGCTTTTTAAAAAAATACAAGCATCCAAGAAATTTCCTTAAGATTTTTTAATTTTTAAAATATAATTTATCTGTCAAATAATAATAATTATTAGCTAATGGTCAAAGAATCACTGATGAAAGTACAACAATCTTTATTCACATATATAACCCAGAAATCTTAAACATCTATTTGAGGAAAAAACCAAAACAAAACAAAACAAAAAACCCCAAAAACATCTATTGGAGGAAATAATAGGTAGAATTAAGTGAGTATGGGACTACTTTGCAGAAGGTATTGAGGGGGGCGGGTTTAAACTTTCAGCAAACTTAATTATTCTTTTTATCTGTACAGAAGATAAGTGGTCACATATGATAGCTTTGAGATAATAGCTTTGCTTTCTTTGATGAAGAATTACACCAAATTATGTTTTACGTTATAAAGTACTGTAATAAAATTGTTAAAATGGTATTGTAAACTGATTCACTTTTTTGGAGGAAAATTTACAATTTCTATTAAATACATTTAATAACTATATTTATAAAATGCTCATCATATGCTAGGTACTGTCCTAAGCACTTACAGTCGTTCTTAGACAATTCTATAAGATAGGTACTACTGTATTTCATGGAATCTAAAAAGCCATTGAGTATAACAGGTACCTTTATATTATACAAGAGAAAGAAAAAAAACAATGAATTATACTATGTACAATATTTTATGCCACTTATAACTTTTATTTTTAGTTACTCAAAGAGCTCTTCTACAGTCACACCTGAACTTTTACTGTATATCACTCCCATGGATATATAACACTGAATATATAAATTAAATCAATTGGTTAAGATTCTTCACAGTGTGGGGTCCAATTCTTCCTAAACACTTTTTTTTGCTCAGAGGTAACAATGTCTGTGTTTTTCTGCCAACTGTTATCCACTAGTCCATCAAGATTGTTGGTGATGTGATATTTCTTTAAAGAATTCTCTACTAATGTTTCTACGGTTTTCTACCAGGCTTTAGACATCCATTTGGCAACTTTTGTTATTGGCACTCTTTTTATTAAATGAAGGTGTCAACAGAAGGTTTTCAGACACAACCAGGACTCATTCCTCCCTTCAAGGGCCTTAAATGGCCTGTTGAAGGGTTACAAGCATCCAGTCATGGAACCAGTACTAAAAACCTGGGTGCACATATATCAACAATGACGTCTATGTCATGCTGTTATCCAGCTGACAAGGATTGTTAAAACGGCATTAACAGGGAGATGGACTCTGACCTCAGAAATGTTAAATTACTAGAATAAATGAAATACTAGGAGACAGAAATGATGAGAGATAGCTTTGTATAGTGCTCTGTAGCAGACCGTGTGAGTGCTACACAAAAGAGTCCTCACACAAGAGGCAGGTATGCAACTTCGATCTACTTACTAGCTCCCTGACTTTGCATAGGCTATTTAATCTTTTTACTAATGAGTTCTCTCAACCATAAACTAAATATAACAATAGTAAACTTGCCTTGCAAGGCTATTTTGAAAATTAAAAGCAATAGTAAATGATACACTTCTGGGTACTTATTCAGGAGAAACACTCATAAATTATAATTATATATAAATCTAAAGATAAAGATATACATATGAATGACTACTGTTTTTAATGTTGAAAAATCAGAAACTCCTCAATTTGTATCAACTTATAGTCATATAAATTACAGTATATCAAGAATACTACAGCAGCCCCCCCTTATCTGTGGTTTCACCTTCTATGGTTTCAGTTACCCATGGTCAACTGTGGTCCAGCATCTGATGATCCTCCTTTTGGAAGTATTGTCAGAAGGGCAATAGTAGCCCAGTGCTGTGTCAAAATGCCTATATCTTGTACCTCACTTAGTCTCACAAAGTCGGCATTTTATCAGCTCACATCATCATGAGAACAAGGGCAGATGTAGTGCACTGAGATATTTCAAGTGAGAGGGAAGGAGAAAGACCACATTCCCATAATGTTTATGACAGTATATTATTATTATTGTTCTATCATATTATTAGTTATTATTTTTAACCTCCTCCTGTGCTTAATGTATAAAATATACTTTATCATAGATATGTTCATCTGGGGAAAAAAACATACTATATACAGCGTTCAGAACTCTCTGTGGGGAGCGCCTGGGTGGCTCAGTCAGTTGAGCGTCTGCCTTCGGCTCAGGTCATGATCTCAGGGTCCTGGGATCGAGTCCCGCATCGGGTTCTTTGCTCAGCGGAGAGCCTGCGTCTCCCTCTGCCTGCCACTCTGCCTGCTTGTGCTCTTTCTCATTCTCTCTCTCTCTGTGTCAAATAAATAAATAAATAAAATCTTTAAAAAATTTTAAAAAAAAGAACTCTCTGTGGTTTCAGGCATCTGCTGGAGTTGTGGAAAAGAAGAGATTAATGTAAATACAATTAAAAATAGTGTGATAGGTTTTCACGTGCTGACATGAAACAATAACCATGATATATGAAATGAACAAGCAAGTTTTTAGAGTACAATGGCTCCATACTTAAAATAAACAAGCAAATGGGACATCATCTACATGCATGTATATGTTCATATGAACACATATATGTGTTTGCATATTGTTTTTAAAATGCATAAGAGCTTGTTACCCAAATATAAACAGTGGTTGTTCCTGAGAGATATGATTATCTATGCTTTATCCATTTCTCTATTTCTTGAAATTTTATACTGAGTTATAAAACATTAAATCAGAAAAAATTAAAATTACTGTGGGACTATATAGTTATATGTTATATACTTATTTAACATACATATTTAGATATATATTAAAAGAGAAAACTATGTACACCAATAAGAGGTTAGGAAAATAAAAGAAATGTCACTGGATCCAAGCAATGATTTTCCTGAACACTTCATCAAAAATAAAATTACCTACGTCAATTTTTTTTCTGTCAATCAATATTCACTATAAGTATGTCAGTGTATTCTTTCAACATCTCTTGACATTCCCTACTTATTCTTCACATCCGTTTCCCTACTTTAGATCTAAATGGGGAGTTCTCTAGCTAGCTAGCTGTAGCAGACACCCTCACCACTCCTAATAGAAGCAGTCCTAATGGAAAACGTAGCCCATTTCTGAGTTCATTCTCTGAAATGTGAATCCAACAGCTACCTGTGATCCCTTGCACAAGTGAGGTTTAGGAAACTGGTCCTCTCTGTCTGGAGTCTGCTTTACCCGTATCCCAATCAAGTAGGAGACAGAGCCTTATATAAGGGTATTTGATAGACAAATGCTCTCTTCAGAGCAAGCATGGAACCTTATCATTAAAAACACATTTTCAATTTGTGTATGATTTTCAAGTACTTTACTTCCAGGTAAGCAAAATTCATTGCACAGAAGAAACAAAAGTAATAGAAGCCAATACGTAAACAGAGATGAGGTGACACGCTATGCTTAGAAAATATTTATAAATAAATGAGAATATATGCTGGCTCATATTAATTCATGAAATACTTTGTGTCCTGCCACCAGAGAAAAGGCATAAAGCAAGAAGCTTACAATGACCTTTGATCAGCAGCATTTCTGTATCTCCATTTCGTTAAGGCACCTTGGCTATCAACTAAAGGGTTTTGTCTCAGGAAGCCATGCATATTCCTCTTTATTCCTCTTTAATTGATTCTTTTGTGCAGGTGCTAAAAGGTAAGCTTAACACAAACATCTTGACATCTTTATTATTAGCATAAAAGTGTAAATTGGTACAAGGCTTTGGAGAGGGAACTAAGAAAAACACTCCTATGCAGATTTCTGAATTAACATCCAAATAATACTCCTAAGAACTAAGAATACTGAATTCTTAATATGGGTCTGGAACTTTACTAACTGGTATACAAGGATTATCCAGTGAGGTGCTGACAAACCTGCTCTCCAGGAAGGAAAAGGAAAACTAATTTATAGCATTTGCCAATTTCCATGGTATAAATATTGCACCCGTGGCTGATTTTAAACTACCAACATTTTAATACCCAGCTCTCAAAATTCCTGAATAATTAATCATCGGCCAGCTCCAGCGCATCATTACATTCTATCCTCAAAACAAAACTTTAGATTAGAAATTATGACCCCCGTCTTACAGATGTTTAAACTGAGACAGAAATTAGTGACGTAATTCTCCCAAGTTCTCACTGTTAGTGAGGGGCTAGGGGTTGTCTTTCTTTGCTTTATGCTTTTGCATATGTATTCTAATTCTAATCCATTTCAGAGAAAAATGCAAATTAGCAACCAAAGAATAAAAACTAAATCAGAAAGAAGAAAACCCACAGCCAAACTTTCCTCTGGTGTGCTATTTGCCTAGAAAAACCTGCCACGGTAATGGAATCCAATGGGGTGTATAACTTGGCAGTTAAAAAAAAAAAAAAAAACTCTAGCCTGAAAACAGAACTGACAAAGCTTTCCTACAGGCTCGACATCTTTTTCTTAAGATTTTTTTTTTCAAGACTGTGTTTAGTAGCTACAAAATAAGAGTTAATCAAGGGCCTAAACTTGCCAAATCCATAATGTGGTGATATTTAGTTGGGAAAAAGTGAATACCTTCTCCCATAATTAGCATTCATCATTTTAGTAACAACTATCATTTTGTAATATTAAAATATTTCTGTAAAAGAGTAAAAAGAATAACTCTTAAGAAGATGTAGCAAAATAGGCCAGAGAAAAAGAGATTCAGAAAGAATGGCATGGATGATTTTTCCATATTAATTACAAGCAGTATCCTTTCAAGGAACTCATGGAAATGAAGCTGTTTCCCAAAAGATCTAAAGTAGTAGAAAGAAAAACAAAAACAAAAACAAAAACTGAGCATGTAAATCACTGGGCACTGAAACCTGAGTTTGAATCCGAGTATTTATACCTATGATCTGTATATCCATGATTAAGGTGTTTGATATTTTTCTGAGCAAAAAAATAAAATAATTCTTGTCCAGATTCAAGTGATACAATGATAACAATAGCTAATTTTTTTGATCAATTTGAATGTGCCAGGTCCTGTGCCAAGTGATTCACATGGACCATTTCATATAATCCTCTCAACTCAATGAAGGAGTTCCTACCTCATTTTACCGATGAGAAGCTGCCTTGCTTAGAATGTAACTATTAACTGCGAGAAGAGGGCCTTGGAGCCAGGGTTTCTAACCAACAAACCTTCTTATTCATCATGCTACATTTTGTATGTGTATCATGAAAGGGGATGAGCACCTCGAAAACTGAAATGGTGTCATCTCCTCCAAAAAGTTGTGATTTAGTGAGATCTGGAACTGTGTCATGTTCCTCTCTCTCGAAGTATGGCAACATACCAAATATGTGAATGAATACAGGAATGAATGATTGTGCTGCTGAAAATGCCTGAGCATCACCAATACTATGTGTCCACTATCATAACCCAGAATCTCAAATATGTGCAAGCTTTGTTAAATATTTTGAGAAAACCTTCAAAAGGCTTGGTTTCCAGCCGTGATTGATAAGGTAATTGATAAGATTTACCACCCAATTTTAAATATGCCAATGTATTTGTAAAAGATTTATTAGAAGCTATTTTGCTGCTGAGTGGTCATTGAAAGACCTTTGCTTTGAATGCTTTAGAAAACATTTCTTTATCATATCATCCTTTTCCAAATTTTGAAAATGTAACAATTTGTCTTATTTCTGCCTCTGATGTTACCTACATATATATATTTACCTTGACAAGGACTCACAATGGGGTATTTAATAAAAATAAAGTGTTGTTTAGAGATTTCCAAATTAATTTTTTATGGTCCAAAATAGCACACCTTAGTGGAATTTTGCTTAGCTTCATTTCCTTGTTTGATTTTTTTCAGTTTTTTAAGTTGACATTGATTATTTTGAGCTAATAAGACCAACATTGCTAGGATAATCTCTGTTTAGAACAGTTAATATTTCTGCTACACCCCACATATATGAAACCTTATGCTCCAAATCACAAGGGAATGAGTACAATTCATTATCTTATAAAAACAAAAACAAAAGATAACAAACAACACATGTCCTACTCTAATGGATGAGAATGACAAGCTTCTTTTTTACAGGGCAAAAAATACAATCTCCCTCATTATAAACTGTTCTAAGCTTTTAAAATATCTTTTTTTTTTTTTGGTAACTTTTTAGAGTATTTTGTGAAGACTTCTTTTCCTCCTACATAGTTACTCTCCAATATGTTTTCTGGTTTATCCATTTCTTTACTCTTCATATTTGACCCTTCCATGTACATTCTCTTTTTCTTTCTATTCATTTTATTAGACTTTGGGCAGGGAGAGTCACTCACTTCAGACACAGAACTACCAGTTAGGTCAAACTGAGTCTTTCAAGAGAGTTTCTGAAGAGGATTTAAAGGAATATTTCTTTTCCCCTCAACAATTAGTAAGCATAATTTATTCACTAGAAGGGGACAAACTAGGGTAATCCATAGAGATTCTTATGTTCTGTAGGACCGGCAATACATACCACCACCCCCCCTTCTTCAATCTGTAATCCAGTAAGTATGTTCACCCACTACATTAACACAAGAGGTTAACAGGAGTCTCTCAAACTTCTTAATGATGGACTGTGACCCTGAGATTTGTTCCACATCTTTCTTGATACACTAGACCATAAGCACTCTCATCGTAAAACTCCTCCACAGTTGGCACACCTAGCAGGTTGGCTTTGACTCAACAGATCATGAGTTTCTACTACAGTCCAATATATCCATAATCTGGGTACTCCTAGACAAAGAATTTCATGTTTAGCCAGTTCCAACCCAAGAATAACATAATTATAATTTCAATTTTTTTTAACTCAAGTTCACTAGATTAAGATTTCTGAACTTTGGTTTCCCCTAGGAGTCACTCCTCAAAGATTTGAAACAGCTTAGAAAAGACAAAGATTGGAGGTGTTGGGGAGGGAGTAATTCCAGCCAACATGATGTCTTTGTGGAGTCATCTGATTCCGTCAGCACAGTAAATAAGGAGTGGAATGGAGACCAATTGGGGTATTTTATCAACCCCTTAGAGCTTAGCCTACTGGGGGTAACTGTTCTGGGAAGGAATTCAAAGGAAGCTGAAAAGACTGCAATGAGATTTCAGTCCTTCCTACTCTGCCGGTTAAAATGACCATCCCACAGGCTAAGCATTGTGGGGACTCCCGAGAAAAGAAATATCTCTTCTACTCTAAAGGTCTCTGGATTTGAATATGGCCAAAACCCCAGGCATTAAAACTGCAATCTGATGAGAGAATTGCAAAAGAATGATTCCCATTTTAGCAGCTTTGTAAAAGAGCATAAAATGTTGTTGTAAGAAAACATCCTGGCTGGCTGGCTGGCTGGCTGATTCCTTTCCAGACTCTCCTTGTAAGATACTGTTCACCAGACTAGAAAGGATATAAAACTGTGAAACGAGCTTACCAAAGTGAACCAAGAAGTGACCCACCAAAGGACCCAGCAGAATATCATGCTGGAAATCAGTTCTCTCAGAAAAGAACATACAAGAGTAGACTTCGTTTGAACATCTCTGATTAGAACTGTAGTGTTAGTGGAACCACTAACGGCACATGAGACATTGGTATGAGAGAGCGGTGGCATATGAATGACAGGGGTTTGCTTGCTCCAATCAATCAATGCACTGAGGCATCAAAAAACACTTATGTGCTTTGTATGTGCAACACTGACAGGACACACTTTTCAAATTGCTACATGCAAGCAAAGCAACTAGGTATCATGTACACTATAAAATGGTGTTAGTGAGTAAATGAACAAGAATATAGCTAATGACGTTTTAGAGTGGGGAGAGATCACTTCCATCAAAAATCTTTAGAGAAGGACTCATGACTGAAGTAGAATCTGAGCTGGTCTCAACAGGTAGATAGACAGAAAGAATGAGGAAATGCCTTAAGCATGGCCCAAATGTGGTAATGGAACACGTAAAATTGGAAAAGCAGGAACACATAAAGCATACTTACAGTGTGTGTGAGCACGGTGAGCATGTATACAATAACATATGCCTACAGACACGCATCTACATACACACATATGTTGAGATATCTACATATAAATAGACAACACATAGAGAGACAGGTCTACCTATCGATCCCTGCCTTCTCTTCTTGTTCCTGTTATATTTCCCTCCTTGTGGCTGCAGCACCACTTACTAGATTTGTGACCTTGGGTTGGTTACTTAACCTCTCCCAGACTCAGTTCTCTTAAAAACAACAGGGAAATAATCATCATCCTTAACTTAGTCGGTTGTTGTATAAAGGAAAATGAATGCTAATAGGCTTGAAACAGAGACTAGATCATCTTAAGCACTCAAAACATGTTTGCTGATATTACTATTTTTATTGCCATCTCTGTCAGGCCATATTCATTTTCTTATGGTCCTTTCACCAGAATTTGAGCTCTTTGAGGGCAGAGAGTGCTTTAATCCATTTTTGACTCTCAACATCTAGTACATTCCCAGTATAGTAGGGGTTCATAACGGTCTCTTGAATGTTGAATCGGTTCCTCACTCTCTGCACCTACATCCACATTTATGTGTCTTAGAGAGTCCAAGTTCACATGCTCACGTTCCCAGGCCTTCTCTTTCTAGACTGCTCTAGGTTCTCCTTCCTTTCCTGATGCTATGGGCATTGCTTCTCTAGGGTTGTACTTAGCCTAATGGTTGTTATCCTCCATGCTGTTAGTTTCACCTATGGAATTTCAGAGCAGGTAGAGGTAGTAATCTGCCATGAGTAATCCATGATTCTGGCTTCTGACCTCCCAATGCCATATATCCAGCTAGTGAACTCAAATGTGAACCCTAGAAGAACATGTATTTTTAAAAAATACCTAGCTAACATGCCCTGTGAGTTCCACTCCCAGGAACTTATATACCTACATTAAAACAATTTGTTTTCTATAGGTGTAAAGTGCCATTATGCCAGCTTACAACCTGGAAAAAAAAAATCTATTGACATCCACACACTCTAGAGGGTTAAGGCTAAGTTAAAAGATTATTCCCTTCCCCAGCTACTTAGATTACCAAAAAAGATAGCCATATAAGATTACTTCGCCTTTTCTGACTTTAAAAAGTTGCCTGCTTGCTACCTTTTTTTATCTGAAGCCTGTAGGCAGATTCTAATTTGGCCCTGCAAAAAAATCTGTTTGGCCCTGGGCTGAGGGAAGATGTTAATTTTCATGACTGTTTTAGAACACATCAAAATTCAGTATGCATTTTTTCAGGATTTCAAAGCAATATGCTTAAAACATGCAATTTAGAACTAGAACATATAGAGCATTTAAAAATATTCAGGTTTTACCAAGAATCCATCCGGTCTATTATTGCAATAAGTAGGATACAAAGATATCTTTATCTGGTTGTGAATGAAACTCCATCTACTTAGAAAAAAGTTCGAAATAAAATTTTAGCTCTTTTAATTCTACAGAGGTTTTCTAGCTTTGACAGTAGAAATTTGCTGTAGTTGAAAAGAAAGAGATTATAAAATTGAATATGCATTAAGCATTTCTCAAAAATAATTGTAAAAGAAAACAGTTTCTAGTCTTTAATATTTATCCTTAATATAGCTTAAGGAACACTCTCAGCTTAGTCAACAAATGTAACAAAAAATGAGTAAGAACATGACTCATTCCACCATGAAGGTCTGTTAAGACAGGCACGTTGAACATTTCCATGGACTTCATCCACAGGATTTGTGTTCTCTTAGGTCAAACAGTGGGTGAGAACTTTTTTAAAAAGCCCAAAAGAAATGAATTGGTAAATCTCCACTTCATACATGGCAGAATGCACTTCTAATCAGTCTTAACAAATTTGTTCCTTTTGGGTTTGCATTGCTCTGTCCTTCAGGAATGCCAGAAGTTGGAGGCTGAATGGAAACGTTACAGATGTTAAGTCTTTTTTAGCCCAACCAAATGAATGTTGTTGAAAGGCATTCAGTTACTTTCTGTTCCTCCCACCCAAAGTCCGCATATTTCTAGTACCAAAATGAGATCAAGAATGAAATATTGAGGGGCGCCTGAGTGGCTCAGTCAGTTAAGCGTCTATCTTCAGCTCAGGTCATGATCCCAGAGTCCTGGCATGGAATCCCGGGATCGAGCCCCATACGGGGCTCCCTGCTCAGCAGGGAGTCTTCTTCTCCCTCTGCCTCTCACCCTGCTCGTGCTCTCTCACACGCGCTCAATCTCTCTCAAATAAATAAATAATCTTTAAAAAAAAAAAAAGAAGAAGAAAATATTGAACAGCCTCATACTCATGTAAAGACTTCAGAGGTTTCAGTTGAAAAAATCAAAAAGCAAGAGAGAAATGCTTTGTTATATCTCTTAGGGCCACTTTCTTAGGTGAAGATGAGCTGCTGCGGGTTTTGGCCCCACTCAAAGGTAAGGGACATGAAATCCACCTTGACATCCCTTCTGTAATAAAGCAACAACTTAGCAGCCTTTCAGAGGCAACTCGTTTTCTATCCTATATTTTTGGCACAAAATTCAGCCACTGCTGAAGCACATTGTTGCTTCCTAGAAACAGATGCTCTATGATCACAAAGGTTAACATTACTTGAGAGTCTATTGTGTGCCAGCCTCTGTGCTAAGAGCTTCACACTTATCATCTCATTCAGCGTTACAAGGACTTATAAAATGAATACACTGAAACCTCCATTTTGAGAAGGATGCTGAGTCTCGGAGAGGTAAGCAATCCAGCGGATCACAGGTAGGCACCAGCACAGCTGACACGTGAACACTGGCCATCCAACCCCAGGGCCCTCGCGAACTACTCTGCTACTTTCGGTGAGCATGTAAGCAATCTAGATTATGCGCTAAGTACCATAGCAGTTAATACTATAACACGTGCGAATATCATTTCAAAATAAAAAAAAAATAACGAGACAAATGGCAAGAAATCCTGCTTGCATGTTCTTAAGATGCAGTTCTATCAGATTCTATTTCAGTCAATTCCAACAAAGCTCAGCTGAATTGTTTCACTGAACTTTTTACTATAACATTTTTACAAACCACAGTTTCTGATCAATGATGCTTTGGCTGTGGAACTGAGCACATGGTAATACTTATCCCGCTATACTTTGAAATCCAGCCCTCTATTTACCAAGCATAAAGGCAAATGCCGGTTAAACTACTCTTAGTTCCATCTTTCTGATGTTCAAGCGTAGGAACAATTATCTCCATCAATATTTAATGGCCTAATCCTAAACAGACAGTGCCACAGTGCAGGCAATCGTCCTGTTAACATGCTGTTAATTTTCAGACATAGAGGCAGAAATAGACTGTACAGTTACTGAAAACGCACAGCAGTACACCTCCCTAAGGTAAAATTCTCTTCACGTTCTCTGGTCTACCTTCATTGATAATAAGGGAATTAGAAACATTTCAGAGTTGTGTTCAGTGGGTTAAGCTTGTTCACTCTTTAAAATTCATGGAGAGAAGGAAGCTTTCCTGGTTTTCCAGGTTTTTTTTTTAATAACAAGGTTTGCAACTCCCCTACTTAACCCTAACATATCTCATGATCCCACCTACCTGCCATTTTATTTTTGTTTGGTTTAGGTTTTTTGTTTTTGTTTTTTGGGGTGTGTGTGTGTGTGTGTGTGTGTGTGTGTTTTAACGCTTCAAATAACTATTACTATGTAACAAGAGTCATTACCTAGATAACTGAAATCCAGAAATCCAGACCACCGGACTTTAATTAGAAATCTTTCTATGAAATATGGGATAAGAATGCCAATATAACACAGGTCATAAGAAATTTTAATGCAAATAATTTTCACAATTTCAATGTGGATAGGGAACATCAGTCCCCTAAATAATTTCATTGAGAAGATCACAGTGTTGACTGTATGATTAGTTCTCTTTCTCTTCCTATTTTTATAAAAAGATTGAAGACTAGGGTAGAAGGATGTAGGAGGCAAACTGCCATGTAAAACCATTCTTGGAAAAAAATAATTTACAGGAAATGGGGGCAGAGAAATCATGTAAAGATTCAAAGAGCAAGAGTAACCGTGGAAGAAACAAAGGATCCTTCTTTATCTGTTTATTAATAGGCTAAATACATTCCTGGCAGCTGTACTTGAGAATAAAGTCTGTATTATCTACCCCGTGACTTCACGTTTGACCCTAAGATTTATCTAACCTCCTCTAAGTCTGATACAATTGGTTTTTTAAACCCAACTTAGTTATGATTTTTTACTGAATAGAAAATTTCAACAAGTTTCCCTTTCAAGGTGGGATATTACTTAGAATACTTTCAAGACACTTCCAATTATTTTTTCTACCTTTTTTGGTACTTCATGAGTATCCAGATTTGCAAGTGTTAAATAAATATTAAGTATCTTGTCAATTCTAAAGGATAAAGTTCAAATATATTTCTCCTAAGTATAAGGTAATAAATATCAAATTTGTCCATGTTGTCCAACTGGAGTAAAAGCAAGAAAGTTTGATCAGTTTGGAAATCTGGTGGACTTGGGTGAACATGGTAATAGATACTTTTTTACAGATTTGAAGGAAGAGAATTTGTGTCTATACAATTCTCTAGTTCTTGTAACACAAAGTGCAGAATGTCCTTGTAAGACTATTTCTTACTCCTTTGCCAAATACAGTTCTTAAGTACTATGTTTATATAACCATCTGCCATGTTTACATAGCAGAACTCAAAGGCAGAAATCTTACATTTGTCAGAAGCATGGCCATGCCCATAAGCCTATCTAGTATATAAATTATTTTGGAGTAAATTAGAATCTTTCCCCATTAATGTTCATTAACTTAAAAGCAGGGCCAAGCCTAATGCATAGCGGAGGGGTGGATAGCTTTGTCTTAGGAAACCCTGTCTCCCTCCTGTTGCCCTCCATTGAGAATCTAGTGACTTCCAATTGCCTGATATTCTTCATCCCATACCTCACCTAGACATTGTTTCTGCCCACCTTCCTCCCTTTATCCGTTCAACAAATATTTATTGAGCACTTACCACATGTCATCAGGCAGTGCTCCAGCTGGGTAGTGGAGTTCTATCAATGAACCAAAGAGAGATGTGTGGCCCAGTGCAGCTTATATCTAAGAAGGGAAACAGAAAAGAAATAATAAATATAATAAATGCATATATATAGGATGTCAGCAGATAATATGGCTATGGAAAAAAGATAAGTAAAGCACGGTAAAGAGGATGAGGATTATAGAGCTGGGGGAGTATAAGGGGAGGACTGTACTTTCAAATAGAGAGGCCAAGATGGGCCTCATTGAGAAGGCAGCTTCTAAGTAAAGAAGTCAGCCCTGTGGAAGTATGAAGGAGAGCTTCAAAGGAAGAAAAGGCCAATGTCCAAAGGCCCTAAAGTCAGAGTATGCTGGATGTGTTTGAGGAACCACAGGGAGCTACTGTGACTGAAAGAGAGTGAACAAGGAGAGGAATAGGGGAAGAAGTGAGGGGGAAAAAAAACAGGCTTCAGGAGGAGTGAGCATCCTAATAGACCCCTGGGAAGCTTTGGCTTTTAATCTGTATTAAATCCCATTCCACAGAGTTCTGTGCTTTGTTAAGACTCAGAGTTGACTAGATTGATGATATATTTATTTACTCATTCATTTAATTCTTTATTCATTCATTCATTCATTCATTCATTCATTCATTCATTCAACAAACACTTATGAAAGCCATAATACATAATGGGCCTCACATAGGCAGTAAGGCTCTAACAGTGAGCAAAAAGCAGACATAATCCCTGTCCTCAGGGAGTTTATGATCTAGTGAGGAAGACAGATAGTAATCTGACCATCACGGGAGAAGCCCTGTGAGGAAGAGTCCAGCAGAGGTGCAGGATGATACAGAAGTCCGGAATGGGAAAATGTGACTTAGTTATGAAGGTCAAGCACGCTGTGCTGAGAAAAAAAGCAATTAAGTGGCAAGTGAAAGATAAATAGGCATTAACTAGGCTAGCTAGAGAAAAGTGCCTAGGGGAACGGCAAGTGGCAGGCAGAAGGAGGATGGTGGCAGGGGACTGAAGGAAGGTGGACTGGTTGGAGCCTGAGAGCTGGAGGAGTATTGTGGGGGTGAGTCTGGACAGGTGGGGCAGAAGGTGGGAATTGAATGCGCTAGGGCTCAAAGGCCATAATAAGCAGTTTGTCTTTATCCTAAGCCCATAGGGAAGCCACTAAAAGATTTTAAGTAAGGTGGTGACCTGATAGGATTTAAGTTTTAAAGATCACTAATCCATATTGAATATGTATTAATGAGTTTATGTGTCTATCCTCTGGATAATTTGTTTGCATTTTAAAAGGAGCCTTATAGAGGTAATCCTGAACCCAAGCAGATCCTGGTGGGAATTTTAAATATTGCAGCAAGCTGATGAGAAAAAACCAGTGAGGTAGGGAAATTATTGAGCAGCCCATCAATTAAGTCAGAGAAGGAAGTCAGATTGTACATATTAAGCCTGTAAAATATGGCTTTCATTAAACTATTAAGATGTCAGGGAAGAACAAAATATTGGTTTTGTGTGAATACGAAATCCCTTTCATTTCTTTGATAAGCATTTTGACGCCTAGCGATGTTAAATGACTTTCCCAAAGTCACAGAGAAATTTCGTAGCAGTTCATCCAGTGTAAATTGCTTCCCAAAAAAGAGCAAAATGGGCAAATTAATTTAAGACTCAAACTAGAAGGTGTGGACATCTTAATGACTCCTAACTCTTTTGTTTTTACTTCTAAAACATTACGGAATACTTATGTCCATACAGCCTTAAAAATCCGGCTGTTCCCAGTCAACAGCCTCATGTGCAATCTCTTCCTCACAGTTGTGTGTTGAGTCTTCTCAAATTAGTCCTCAGAGGGAAAGCTGCTCGGTGAGTACCCTTCCTCTCCAGCCTCAGCACTACCCTTTCCACTACTACCACTGCCAGCTGTATCTGAGTCAGTCAACAAATATTAGGAGAACCTCAAGTATATACCAGACAGTCTGATAAAATACAAAGATTAAAAAAATTTCCCATTTTCCAAAAATCCAGTAGAATGAGAGCAACTGGCAAGTAAATGAATAATCACAAAAAACGTCACGGTTTTTCTTTAAAGTTGGACACAGGATGCTGTGGTACAAGACAAATGTCACACATAACTCCACCACAGATGAAGGACGCTTCACAGAAATGACATAAGTTGCCAGTTTTAAAGGATAGTTAAAATCTACCTCTGGATTGAGCAAAATAAGATTTTTTTTTTTTTAGATTACATGGAGTTGACACACCTCAAATTAATTTTCCTCAGCTGTCATTTGGTATGATTTTATCAGCCTATATTGAGGAACCCAAAACAAAACATTTCAGTGAAACTCATCATTGTTCATATAGGCCCTTATCCTGTGATTAACACATGGTTCCTTTGTGAAGTCCCATCTGGTACTAACATGAGGAGGGGCTGAACTTCCTCAGGGTTCCCACTGGTTTTTGTTTCCATTAGGGATCTTGTAAATTGTGTAACTGAATAAATTTCCTTTTTCCCATTAGAAAACCTGGGGCCAGATTTGAACCTAAGTACTTCAGACTTATCATTTCTTATTTGTTGCATGATTCTATGTATTTTAACATATATATGGACCCTCACCATCAGGATACAAAACAGTTGCATCATCCCCCAAAAATGACATCCTTACTCCACCACAACACTGGCAACCTCTGCTGTTCTCCACGACTGTATTTGTCTTTTCTCAAACATCATATAAATCGACTCATCTATTATGTAACCTCTTAAGCCTGGCTTCTTTCACTCAGCCTAACATCATTTGTGAAACTCATCTAGGTTGTGGCATGCATCCGTAGTTTGTTCCTTTTGATTGGTCAGTATTCTTTCAGAAGCATGGGTATACCACAGTTTTGTACACTCACGCATTGGAAGGCTTTGGGATTTTTTTTTTCCAGTTTGCAACAGTAATGCTCAGAACTGCTATCAACATTCAACTATGGACACAATATCAATATAAGGTTTAATTCCTATAGATAAAAATCAGGAGTGATATTGCTAATTCATATGGTAGGTATATGTATAAGAACTGCCAAACCTGTTTTCCAGAATGGATGTACCATTTTGCATTCCCACCAGCAATATGTGAGAGTTCCATTTGCTTCAGTCATGTCAACACTTGGTATTGTCAAGATTTTTATTTAAGCCATTCTAGTAGATGTATTACGTATTATCTCACTGTGGTTCTAATCTGAATTTCCTTAAAAGCTAAGAATACGGTACATCTTTTCATGTACGTGTTTTTCTTGGTCATTTTAAGTCCACTTTTCCTTTTCCTTCTTTTTTTTTTTTGCAACCTCTTTTAAATTTACAATATATTTCTGCTTTTTCTCCGTGTTATTGAAGAAACTTAGGGCATTACTGGTGTAAGTATGGGTATATATGCCTAAGTTAAGTTAAATACAAAATACAGTCACAAAAATGTAGCATTTCAACAAATTTCAATTTAAGTTCTTTATTATTTTTGTCTTTTCCTGTATGTGTTTTATGGTCTATGAAAGGTATAAAGCACTGTATTTTTTTCTTCTTATTTCTAAATCTGATATTTTCTAAGCTCTGGAATAAAATCTAGAAAAAGAAAACCAGTAAATCACTGAAAGCAGACAAAATAATGCTTTCAACAAAGAACCCAATGGAATTGTCCTTTTGAAATGTTATTACATTGTCTCTGTGTGTGTTTGGCTCTGCCGGTTGCATTCTGCAATTCCTATTCTCTGCCAGCTCTGGAGAAGGATAGAGCCAAATAACTGTGGGTTTTTTGATCTACTTGTCACCAAAAAGTTTGACAAAAGTCTCTTAAGCATTAGAACTATAAAAAACATTTACAACAGGATCAGAAAAAGCATGAAGTTTAACTCAATTGGTTCTGCGTTAAGCCCATGGTTTAGACCAGGCTCATTAAAAGCACAGATTTTGTTGCAAACCTGCGATTATTTCAAATGAAGTGATTCATGCTTTGGATAACTGCCATAAAAGTTTGGTAAAATATGATCGTTTCAATTAACTTTTCATTTGAAATTGTGCATGTAAAATACATAGCTAAAAGCAAAACTCTAGAATACGATATCACACTAACAAAAATGCCCCGTCATTCCCTCAAGAAGTTAGAGCAAGTGCTCTTCCAGTTCATACTGGGAAATCATTGTACTTGGTATACTTTGAATGAAATGCTTGTCTGCCAAGTCTATGAATCTAAGCCTCTAAAACCAAGAAGACTTAGTAAAGGCTTCAGATAGATCTGTGTGTATTTTTTTAAGCTTCTCCAGGGGATTAGCACTATCTGGTCCTTGTGGAATGAGTGACTTCCTGACCCTGTGTTCTCCCTCTTTCCAAAATGGTTAAAGAGGGTTTACCTTGAGTCCAGTCTGGACTTTAGAAGAATTTCAAAAGTAAGGAGAAGACCTTGCATCTCCTCCATTTGTTTCCTGAGGTCTGAACTTCTTCTTTTTTTTTTAATGATATATTTATTTGAGAGAGAGAGAAAGAGAACTTATGTGAGCAGGGGAGAGGCAGAGGGAAAGGGGGAGAGAATCCTTCAGTAGACTCCCCGCTGAGCATGGAGCCTGATGTGGGGCTCCATCCCAGGACCCCAAGATCATGATCTGAGTGGAAATCAAGAGTTGGACACTCAACTGACTGAGGCACCCAGGCACCCTTGGACTTATTTAAGAGAAAGGAAAGAGAGTTAGGGACAGTGGAAGGAAAGAAGAGAGATAAAGAGACAGAAAGGGAGACAGAGATGGACAGAGATGGATGGATGGATGGGTGGAAGGAAGGAAGGAAGGAAGGAAGGAAGGAAGGAAGGAAGGAAGGAAGGAAATAGGAGAGGGGAGAAGGAAGAAAAATGGCTTGTGGACACAATAAAGTCTCAATAAGTATTTGTGGAGTGAATGAATGAACGAATATAAATTTCTTAAAGAAGGCATCACAGTGTAATGGATTTAGTCAACGGATAAAGGATAAATGCTACATTCTTTCTTGCTAGCTAAGGTGTGAATGGTGGCAGAGAAGTAAATAGATGGAGAAAAGACTGCTCCTGAATACAAGGGAAGGGTACTGGGAAAGGATCCTAAAGGTGTCAAGTAGTTTGTGTGATTTTGCCTGCAGCCAGCCCAGTTTGACTTTGTCTCTATGTGGATTAATCATATGATGTAGTATAGCATATTCATAAGCACAGGTTCCAAAGGCAGATTTCCTGAGTTGAAACACTATTACCAATTACTGATTGACCTTAAGCCTCACTATTTCTGTGCCTCGGTTTCTTTTATCTGTTCATTGAAGATACTAGCAGTACCTATCTAATAGTGTTGTTATGAGGATTAAGAGTTAATATAGGTAAAAAAAAAAAAAAAAAAAAAAAAAACACTTAGCAAGCATAGTGAAGCCTTAATGTATTGGTTCTTATTATTCAGTAAGAATAAAGATGAAAAGTGTATCGACTTATTATCTAGGCTACATAAAGAAAGTGTGAGGATATCATCTTTGTGATTGTGGACCTTTGAAATACTGAATTGTTAAATTAATAAAAATATTTCCATTGCAATTACTTAATTGGTTTTTCAGGAAAATTAGCCTCCTATCAGTTTAAGCACTTTCTCCTTTGTTAGGCAGTCTCTTCGAGATAAATTAAATATAAGATCCTAGAACTGCAGTGCTGAGAAATACACAAGGGGTGAACTTATCCTTAAGGAAGCAAGGGAAGCAATCCTCACAGCCCCTGTTGGTGACCCGCAGCTGTTGAAGAAAGCCAACTGCCAAGCATAGGAGCAAGCAACTTGCTGTGTCTCAAGTCTGGAACACAATGGCCAATTATTTATTGCCAGTAATGCCTCACAGCAGACTAAGAAGACAACCATTTTTTCTCAGTAAATTTATATTGCTTGCATTCTGGAAAAAAAACAAATTGCATGTTGTTTGAATTGGAATTTGGCCATAATACCTAAAGTTAATGTTCTTAAGATTGCAAAAATTATTGGTGATGATAAGAAAACAAGACCATATTTTTATATTTTAATTTTAACCCAAAGAGAGAAAACCCCAGCAGAGTTGGCAGGAAAAGCAATTGGAAAGGACTCAACTCTTCCAAATATTCGTCAATATAGAAATGGTTTTGAACACAAGTGATGAGGAAATCCCACAGACTAAGTTGGCATAGATTAAAGAAATAACACAAAAAGTTGAAGAGGTTTAGTCCATGCAGAGTGGGAAGGACTGAACGGCCCTTAAGAAGGCCATACTACAGAGTACACCAAATTCCTAATTCATTACTTACTAACACGTTTTCAGTGTTTATCTGTTTATTTTTAACAAGGTCATCCATGAATCAATCAACAGTTAGTACCAGGGGCAAAAGACAAAACTGCCCATTGACTGCTACAAGAGCTTTCAAAAATACTAATTGATCAATAGTGATCATTGGTACTGTGAACCTTCATTCCTTTAGGGATTTGCTTAACCACAGACTTTCTCTGGAGCCAATCTCATAATGCAGCCTCCCTTTGGATCTTCAGTAACCTCATTAATGGCTGCCCTGTGCTCCCTGTCTACTTTTAATTTCTTCTAGTAATAGAAAATACTTCATAATGGAAGATTTAATTAACTGAGTTTCCAAAAAGCTATTTACAGTGAACTGGGAACATTAGCTTTAATTTTTATTGTTCAAGAATGAAGATACCCTTTTTACAACAGATTAAATGCAGCAGGAAAACAACATTTTAACCACACTAAAGTGTGGGAACCCACTGGCAAAAGTCAATTGTGCTGCTGAGAAGACAAAGGCTATGACAGTCTGATCTGAGGGGAGAGGCCCTGTTCGAAGCTCCTTGTCCTTTCCTTAACTTTCCTTGAGTAACTCTTAACAGGCCCCATTCACATCTACAAGAGCTCTAACCCGGGTAAGGATCGGTTTTCTACCACCAGAAGCAAAACATTACAGTAAGGTGTGCAAAATGGTGGGTCATTTCCTTCTCTCTGTCCCCACACAATAGAATCTTACATCTTTTCAAAAAAAAAAATATACAAGAGGCTTTTCTAGGACCGTTAAAGATGTGCCTTAAATAGCTAGGTATGATTTTCAAGAAAATTCCTCATTGGGTAGTGTCAAAGAGAAAGAAAGAAAAATCAGTGTGACCTTGAAAAAACAAAGAGGTCTTGAGGTCAATCAGCTAAATATTTGTGCAGAGAAATTTTCCACAGCATTTATTAATTTATAACCTTTGAGCTTGTCCTGACATAAGATTATACACATAACCTGGTTGGCTATTAGCTACCCGACCAATTGATAGGTAACTCAGCGAGTCATCCCAATCACACGCATAAATACATGGTTGGGGCATGCATATGGCTTGTTGAAAATGTGTCTTTAAAACTCTCACAGAAATTAGCTGCTGAATGTTGCACACTAGCCATTTTTCAAAGTGAGGCTCTTTCACAGTTTTACCTTTTTCTCTCATTTACCAAATGAAATTAGACCACATTACAGACTAATACCTCATGAATTGCATCTATTAAATCAGAGCCAATTTGAGTTATAGAGGCATATGCACCCAGAAGCACTAAATGCCCTGTGAAAAAGCAGAAAGGTAGCTTAAAGGTTTATAGCACCAAGTAGCTTTTCATCTGTAAAAGACCTGGGTTCAATTCTTTGCTTTCCGGCTGAGTAAAGTGACATTCATGGCTCTATCATGACTCGCATCACAAAAACCAGATTGTTGGTTTGCTAACCAATGCGGAAGTCGAACAAAGAAGGTCACACATTGCAAATTTCTGTAGAAGTGGAAATCCTGTGTGTTGATCTGTTTCCGACTCCACTGTGCACAGACTAGGAACAGAAACTTGTCTGGAGGAGCTCAAAAATTTATTCTTTAATAAAAACAGTATAATTTTCATCTATATTATCCCAGAAAAGACTTGATACAGTTCACAAGAACCAAGCTTCAAAGACAAACACAAATCCCAAAATCTTTTCTTTGGAAAGGTTTAAATATCGCAGCTTTTATTGTGTTTGGACCTCTGAAGCAACTGATTTAGGAGTTAACTTTTGTAGGAGTTTACTGCTCCCTCAAATAATTCATTACCAATGGGTATTCTGCCTTCGCAATTAATCAGGTTTGAAAGTGCTCATTTGGTGCGTTTGTATTGTTTAAATAAATCTGGAAACACTAACCCTGTCACGTTCAGGGGTCGAGTGTGGGAATGAATCTGTAGACACAGAGGGTAAAATACTTCAAGGCGTATCCCCAAGAGATTTCCCGCTGGACAATCAGAATTTATTTTCCAAGAGGAGGGTGTCCCCGTGCAAGTGAGCCCTGTAGTGTGTTTTAAGGTCTCCTTAACCTGTCTCGGCAAATTGCATAAATCACAGCTATAAAGTCTTCCCATTCAGCATGTTAGGGCTAGAGAAAGCTGACCAGCTTCTGACCTCTTATTCTGGGCCCCAACTGACCCTAACTTAGAAGTTCAAGCGGTCAATTGCAGGTCACTGAGGGCAGTCTCAGAATCTTTTTAATTCCACTTGGACGGCAAGGTTAAATTTATGCGGCACAGAGATTTTCTCAGGTCTGGGGATGTGATGCTTACGGAGTCCACACCTAGACGACCAAAGGAGAAAGAAAAAAAGGAGAGAAAGAAAAAAACAAACTTTAAGTTGGTGTCCTCCTAACCAGCTCCACATTGGTATACGCCATGTCGGTCGTTTATCAGTATAATGGATCTACAGACAGCCTTAAACAATTGTCAAACATTCTTTTAAAAGCCATTAGTTTTTCAACTAATATATATCTGTTTTGTGCATTTGTTGAACCCTTCACTTGTCACTGAGAACGGCCTGTTAAGCTAAGCAGAGG
The DNA here is from genome assembly GCF_024610735.1 of Ursus americanus. NCBI lineage: Eukaryota > Metazoa > Chordata > Mammalia > Carnivora > Ursidae > Ursus > Ursus americanus. Next base: position 16,709,237 of record NC_142131.1, on the reverse strand, counting down.
CCTGATCAGTTTTCCGTGAGCGCTGAGCCTCAGGGTTCACCTGGGTCAGCCACAAGATTTATGAGGCCCAGTGCCAGTATCTGATTGGGACTGTTAGTGCTAAAGAAAGCTGACACTTCCTCCCTTTCCCTCCTCCTCAAGCTCTACACACAAAGTCCAGTGACTTAACTTGTACATTCCCACTGGCTGCCTAAGAGGCAGCAAAATTGATGACCTGTACAGACACCAAAGTGGACATCAATAAAAAAAGATGGATGTGAACGAGTGGAGTGACATGCCTCATTGCTGAGGGGACTGAGGAGGGGAGAGAAAAGGTTAAAAAAACACTAGAAAGTTATTTATATAAGCTTCAAGGACAAGGATTTTGTCACTACTTGCCTAAGGATTTGCTCTTAAAATATTTTTTCCTCTAGCTTCCATCCTTCTCCAGTTGGCACCAAAAAAAAAAAAAAAAAAAAGAAAAGAAAGAAAGAAAAGAAAAGAAAAAAGAAAAAAGAAAAAAAGAAGGCTGGGGAACCTCTGGTAATTACTAGATTTTTTTATTTGTTGGCTTAAGTTCAGAAACATTTTTTACTCTTTTTTGGTCACAAAAGTGTGACACAATGATATGGATGAAAACTCTTGAAACATGGAAGAAAAATGTAGGCTGACGTTCTAAAAAGGAGCCATGATTGACAAAGCATTGCCGTTGTGCTTCTTAATTAATAAGAATGGTTAAAAGCTGAGTGAATGACATTTTCTAGAACCTAGTAGATGTGAGTGCTCTGAAATAACATGCTCGTGTTGAAGCATCTCCCAAGGAACCTCCCCAAAACACTAGGAATTGTACTCATGAAGATGGAATCCACAGACTAGTTTACAAATGAGAAATGAGCGAAAGTAACTGGATTAGACTTGAGTATGCTGGATGCGTTCTATTTTAAAGGGCTTGTGAGAAAAATTATTTGGTGGCTTAGCGAGCACTCCAAATTAGGTCCAAAAAAAGACAAGTAAAATGAATAAAAGAATAATTTTCAGTGTTTCTTCTCGTTCTCTCTTGATGTAGGTTTATTTGCCCTCTAGGATGTTTTCTGCATGCTTAGGTATTATGTAAATGAGGTCTAAATCTAAAATGTGATCAGTGCCATTGGGAGTGATTATGTACTCAGCCACAGCAGAAGAAATGGCAGACTCCCTAGATCACAGTGTTTGCAGGGACTGTTCCATGCTAACTCTGCCTTGATTTTGATGCTCCCTTCAGTAAACATGGTCTGATAGTCTACTATCTTACAGCAGAAGAAAACTGAAAAAAATATGAAATTAATTTTTAATAATTCCTGGTGCGCCAGATGAGGATACTTTTATACTGAGATAAACCCTTACTAGATTCCAGATCAAGACAGTAAGAACTAAAGCTGTCACATTATCCCTTTTCTGCTCAGAGACTGAGCTTGACATCTTGAGGAAAGGAACTTGAAGCCCTTACCATTTCAGCAACAAAGATGGGTCAGTTTCACAGATCACAATCTAATGCCTCTCGTTGCTCTTGAGATGGCAGTAGAGTATGCTCTGCACTAAATCACAACAGCACTTGGGACAAAGTGTTGGGAGGAAGTCCTGATCCCTGGTGACTTTGTTTCCTAGCTTAGCATAGCCAACCCATCCAGAATCGAAAACTCTTAAGTGAGGGGGACCGTGAGACCCACCCTCTCTTCTGCCAGTTCCCGACCCTATCTGACTTGCTATGCACTGCCTTTTCTGTATACATAGAGCAACTTTTGAGCATGAAGGTTTACTATTAAGGATAGAGTAATATCAGCCAGGTTAGTGAGTCACTATTCCTATTCTAAAATAACATAGAGTTTGCCATCAAAAAATCTGTCAGAGGAGGCCTGTTCCAACCCTGCTACTTTGTCTGATACCAGCTCAGTTTTAAAAGTCGTACTAAACCCATCTCTCTAGGTTCCCCACCTGAGACTTCACATCTTTGCCCTTGGGATTTTCACAAACTCCTGACATACCACTGGCTTTTCTCCAGGCTCAACAAGGTAACCCTTATTTCTGTAAAGAGTCAAGTCCCCACAGGGACTTCTGCGAGATCAGGAAGGATTTGCATAGGCAGTCTCAAGCTCAACTTATGACCTAAAGTAACTGCCAGCAGGAAGATGAAATGAGTTTATAAAATCCCTGATCTACCAGCGTGTTAAGAAGGGTTTTAAGAGTTTAATTGTGAGTTATTTAGTTTTATTTCCTTTAGAATCAAATGTATTTTTGTTATGATCACTACTATAGTCATAAAGTGCTTTGGTTTTTTTTTTCCCTTTATTTAATGAATACATGATGGAGTTGTGAGAATAACCTAGCATAGTGTTTGGCATCAAATAGCTTTTTAATACATTTTAATTGACCTTCCCAGCTCCCTCTGGTCTTCTTTGCAGCTGAGCTATCATCTCCCTAGAGGATGGATTTTCAGGGGATCTTAGCCGAAATATACAGCTCAGCATTTTGACAAGTTAATAAAGAAGTCCTGAGTAAAAACCTCACTTTCTCCAGACTATCTAAGAAAGCTTCTGAAATGTCCATCTTAGATCCTAATGGCTCCTCATTTTCATTTAGATGCACAGGGATCATCAGAGAGTTTGTCAAAAGATGGTTGAGAAATTGTGGTTGCATTCCCTGGAACTATCACTACATATAAGGTCATTCCAAAGGGTAGACTGGGGATCCAAGAATGGTACTTCCAAGGGGCTCAGTGCCATCTATTTGAGAGAGAATTTGAGCTCTTAGAGGGTTAAAAGTAACCCTGATTCTTCAATGGCTAATTCTGGATCCTCTATCTGCTGAGACACTTCTGCTCTTCTTCCAGTAAACTGACAATATAGATTTCCCATTTGCATCGGGTAGCAATATTAAAAAATTTCCTTAAGCAGCTCAGGAATGGAGTCCACCATGACATGTGCTCTGGGACCCTTTGACTAAAAAAGTGTTGAGGAGACATATTTTAGATTATCTGAGTAATGTGGAAGAATTCTTAAATTCTTAAATCAGGCTCAATAGTATGTGAGAAGATTCTCAGACCACTAGGGCTGAAATGACTGTGGTTCTGCTACCCAGATGCACCTACAAGTTCGTAGGCTCAAGCTCTGAATTCAATCTGATGTCAGGCAGCTCTAGGGGCAGACCTTGGTCTTCTCTGAGCTGGAAATGGATGTCAAGGGAAAGTAACTTCTAGCCTCACAGGATTCTGGGAAGGGACATTCCAGGGTCCCTCCAGCTTAAGGCAAATAATTGGTTCTGCCTCACCTGATCTAGAAAAAAAAATAGTTTAAAGTCTCACTGGTCTCTCTTTATACAATATAGAACTTTTCTGGAATTTGGGATCATAATGCTATCCTTAAAAATCAGGGATTTTACCAAAGAATGAATGCACCTTGAATATATAACAGGGATTAAAAGTATTTTTATAGATAAACACTAAAAGTTTGCCAATTCTGAGATTGTTTTACTAGTAGTTCTCTTTCCATGAGGCAGACAATCATACTAAATGAATCAAATTACTACCCTTTTATCCTTTGTTGATTTTTTAATGTTATTTTTCAATTTAAAAAATCATAATTATGCATGAAAACTTTTAAAAAGTTACTAAGAATTAAATTATGGAACCAACAAATGCTGATAGTTTAATTAATCACAACTAAGTGAATCTTCTTGAATTCACTAATCAGTATAGATGTCACGATTGAAAAATTGAGTTGTAAAGTCACTATCTCAACCTAAATCTCTATTTTATGTGTAAATATATAGCCACATACTTCGTATTTTCTTTTATGAAGACAGATCATAAACTATCAACACCAGATATGCTATTCAGGTGTCTCCCCATAAGATCAAAGTGTTTTAGACATCTTAATGATTTAGCATATGCACTACACCATTCAGAAGGTCGCTCAGAATTAAAATTGCAAAAAATCCATTGTCAAACTGTCATAAAGAAAATAGTTTTGTCAGTCTTTAGCCATTGACAAATATAGCATTGTCAGGACGGATCAGCAGAGAATGCCTTTGAAGCTTTTGCTATATTAAATATTTGTTTACTTCCTAATCAGGCAAATTTATGCTAACTGCTGAATTTCTAGTGATTAGGCATCACTGGCACGTCAGAACACCTTGCAGGGACCATGTGGCTGGTTCTTAACAGCAAATCAATCCATTGTTGTGCTCACACAGCAAGGTAGTCTTTTGCCACAATGATCAAAATTTGTATTTCCACTCAAAACACATCTGAATAAAATGAACATTTGGTTTAGAAATTTCTTCTTAATCTATTTGAACTTTATCGAGTGGAAATATTTATTTGGCAAAATTACTATTTGATAAGGAAAATATTTTCCAAGGTAGATGCAATTGAAGATAGCCTACTTTTTAAATGGAAGTAGAATCTTAGTTACTTTAAAAGAGAAACTACTACTATTGCTTATTATTTATAATCATCATCATCATTATTATTACTTTTGTAGGAAGGAAAAGGAGGAGGAGGAAGTGGAGGAGGAAGAAAGAAGAGGAAGGCGTATCTTCTTTTGCTCAGAATTATCAAAGACTTTTCATCAATAGCCAATAAAATGTGCATCTTACTTCTTCCCGAGACTCTTTAAGTAGTTCATGCAAATCATCTGAAAATAATTTTGGGTTAAATAATACAACCAAAGTGAAAAGATGGCACTTAACATGACTAATTTAATTAAATGGGCCCCTATGCTGGTCCAGTAAAGAGATTCATATATAATTAGTAGAACGAGAGAGTGCCCCACTCTGTTCACATAAACCATTCAACCATCTTCATAATCAACGTGGACCATCCCATCTAAATTTAATATGCAGCCACTCATAACCAGTAAGACCTCCGGTGGTTACAACAGCCTTCTTTGCCATGCTGACATCCAATTTATACTCTTCCCCCAAACAGAGCCAACATTCAAAAGCACAGAAATTTCTCTTTTTAAAAAAAATGACTTTGAACTACTTACTCTGCTGTAATAAAAAAAAAAATCTATATTGCAAACTGTGGTCATACTTTGCATTGTCTATTCCCGGGATGACTTGTCACAACACTGTGCGACTCCCGATTGTGCGGATGGATACTCATTCGACGAACAAAACTTACACCTCAATAAACAGCAAGTCTGTATATTAGACGAGAAAAGAATATGCAGGAAAAAAAACCCCACATTTTCTAAAAAACAAGAAAAAAGAGAAAAGCCTGCAGGACAAGTTGGAGAAAAGGATTTTGCCCCTATTCCAAAGAGTTACTTCTATCAAATTTTTTCTCATTTCCATGATTTTTTTTTTCTATTAAGATCTGCTGGGGAAATAAAAGCAAAGGGTGGAGCAGAATTTGCTAGAGATGACAGATAGCTCTTCTTTAATGACTTATAAAAGAAAAGCGACATCTCAAATTTTACTTTATGGAACACAGAAGGAATATGCTAAGCAATGCTATAGATTTTATCTAGCATACCCATTTTGCTTATTTGTGGAAATATTATCATTTTACTGCTAAGATTATTGACACAGTTCTAAGGAACATGTCTATTAAGTTCTTTTATCCTTTCTAAATTATTATTAAGGATGAATGTCTTTGAAGTGAAGCTTCTGGTCAGTAAAAGGGGAAATTCACCACTAAGTGGACTAATTGTAGTATATATAAGGGAGTTGTCTTTAGCCAAAGGAATTTTCCATTAAGAATACAGAAACTTAAGTTTGCTACTTTATGGGAGGTAGTCCATAAAATATTTCATGTGAAAATTAAAGTATTTCTACCTCAGTAAGGTTACAGGTTAAAAAAAAAAAAAAACAAGCACATGTTAATATACTTTTATCCATTCTACACATAAAATTACTTTTTGGGGGGGATGATACACATTCACTGAAACAAACAAACAAACAAACACTAGAAAAGCCAATATTAACCATTAGTAAAATTCTGGTGCATAATCTTCCAGATAGAATATATATAAGAAACTTCTGGATCAGATTTTTAGTTACAAAAACAGGCCCAATTATGTTTTATTTATCCTATTGAACCTCTAAACTTTTTTACATCACTTGAAAAGATTAGTATTTTATTTTAAATTGATCCAACTCTATACAGTGTGTTCTATGTGAGACAAAGTCCAGAAGACTCTCTTTTCCTGTATCTTTAAACCAGTACATAACTTCTGTTTAAGGGCCTAGTGACAACTGTAATGGATAATTTACAATCTACAGGGCTTCTGGATTAAATAACAGAGGTTCCGTAAACCAACAGGCTTCAGACTTCGGTGAAAGCACCAGTAATTTGCTTATTGCCCTTTCTCAGTTCCTCAATTACAATTGATCTCTGCTAAACAGTCTAGTGTTGCTAATTGTTGGGAAAGGGGGAAAATAACTTAATCTTTACAGGCATCTTCTAGCCTAGTATTCGCCCTTATTATTCCATGCCGTAATCTCACCTAAGCACAGAGAGATGGAATCCATACACCTAGTTGAAACAAGTACTTTCGAATTTAATTTATAAACAACCAAAGTTGAAGGAGCTGTGTTTGGAACAGAAGAAAGGGTGAGTGATTGTATCTGATATTGAGCCAATGACAGACAAACAAGAGCACTTGATTAGAGCTCCTGTCCTGCCAGATCACGTATCTGAATGCTACTGATAGGAGTTTAATCAGGACTTAATCTCCTTATCATGTCTAGGTGTTGACCAACTCTAAGTACTTAACAAAATACAGAACCTACGGGCATTTCCACTTCAAAGCCTAAAGTCCACAGTTAGGTGCCTCCTATCTTATTTTTTTTTCCATTAATAGTGTTGAAAAGAAATACTTGTCACCATCTACTAAGCATGTCCTAATTTAACCTGTTTAACTCCTGAATTGTTTGTTTTAAAAACGTTTGACTTATTTATACTCAACTTTCATTTTCTTGACCCGCCACGTTAGAAATTGGAAATATACTTTACACGTGTGTGCATGTGTGTAAAGCATGTCCTAATTTACACTGTTTAACTTTTGAATTGTTTTAGAAAAGTTTGACGTATTTATTCTAAGTCTTTATTTTCTTGACCCAACATTTTCAAAATTAAATATATATGTACACATACATACATGTGTGTTTGTATAGTAAGTACTTAAATTCTAGCTTCTCGTTCTAATACAGTATATCCCTTGGATGCCCAACTGAACAATACATTAAAACACAAGGCAAAATCATCCTTCAAATCCTTCCAACATCATACATTACAGGTAAAGTTCAATGACAACTTTTGTCTATCGCTCCCTAGCTTAGTGAGCATTCATTCCACTTTGCCATATTAAAGTTCTTCCTTTAATCTTATGTCAGCCTAATGAGAGAGAGTAGAAATGTTTACTGTTCACTCGCTCTAAGTTAAAACTGCTTATTTCTTTTGAAGGTATCCTCCTGAAGACTATCTACCCATAATTTTTTTTTATTGCCAAAATGTAAATATTTGTATGTGAATTGTCTTCATGTCTCCACTACAGATGTAAATTATTTTTTAAAAAAATTAAAGTAAAATTAATGAAATTGACAATAAAAATAATTAAAACTACACAAACCAGATATTACAGATCTAGAAATGAGAATTTATATATCTAGGGTTTTAATATACTGATTAGTATTTTAATTATTTCAAGTATTTGATAGTCTACTTAGTTTTTATGGCAGCATATATTCAAAATAATGCATAATACCTCTATTTTGTCTAATGTACTTCAACTGGAAGATATTAGTCTCAGAGACAAAAGGTATTTCACTATTTGGAAATATCAGCTCAAATGTTCAACTCAATGTAAATTAATCCTTTATACATGAAATTATTTAGAATCTAACAGATTTCCTCAAGTATTTTATTATTTCCTCAATTATTTTGTTATTTACATTTTGTTCAACTCGAAACGCTATACTTTGGGAGCTTTATTTTTATTTTGTCTTCTCTGAAATAAGTTTACTCATTTCTAGTTTTCAATAGAACATGAGACTAAATCAAATGCTAAATATCCAACTATATCTGTTGCAAGACTATGAGAAACAAACTGAGGACTTCAGAGGGGAGGGGGGTGGGGGAATGGGATAGACCGGTGATGGGTAGTAAAGAGGGCACGTATTGCATGGTGCACTGGGTGTTATACAGAACTAATGAATCATTGAGCCTTACATTGGAAACCGGGGATGTACTGTATGGTGACTAACATAATATAATAAAAAATCATTAAAAAAAAAAAAAAAGAAAAGAAAAACAAATGTGATTGGTTGATTTTAGAGGATATTCCCATTTGAAATAGAGGATGAGATGAACTACACAGAACGAAGATAAAGAAGATAAAAGCATTTTAAATGTTGCTTCAATTTTCATGGAAGGATTTTCTGTAATTTTATTTTTTAGAAAATTTTTACAAATATCCATAAACATTATGGTATCTCACTAAACTCGGAAAAAAGGTGATCTATGATAAATGTCCCTCTACTGTCATCTACGTAATATTATAAAAGCTAAGTTAGATTGTAAATAAAACTAATTCTTTTTAAAAGATACATATTAAAGATATTTTAGAAGTACATTTTAATAATGTATTTTAAACAAATACATAAAAGAAAATTTGATTAAAGCAAATAACGTTCTAATCTTGGAATTGCTTTTAGATGGGATTCATTAAATTTAAGTTTGGAAAGATGGTGCATCTCAAAAAAATGGGTAATATTGAGATAAATAACAATGTTGGCTAAGCAGCACTGAGGCATAAGCAGGGAAAAATAAAATAAAAGTCTATTATTTTTTGACTATGAATGCTTTCTAAAGTAACTCAGATGCTTCCATTTTATTTGAATATTGCTTTTTGTTTCCTCTATTAAGTAGTGCTTAAAAACCACAACTTCAGTCAATCAGTAAACAGGATCATTACTTCTAAGTGTTTCAGATTCTAAATCAAGGGTTTCATTTAATTTTCCTAGCAGAATAATGCATATAGATGAGGATGTCAAATTGCAAATAACCTGTATTAGAATAGCGTTTACAGTGCTTATGGTAAGTAATCAACATTATTGACTTAGCTCAGGGATTTAAAATCCTGAAAAACACTAACAGAATAAATTGATTGGAAGAATAGAGAAGTACATCACTGTGTTAAAGATTTGAAATGAAAGTGAAACGCATTATATGATTTTGTAGTTTAAAAGTACATGTGCATTTATAGATACGCACGTAGATGGATAATGTGGGCATTATTGATTTAAACTCTCTATTGGGATTAAAGGGAGAATGCCTAGTTTCGTTTCAATGGTAATGCTGGCATTCATTATCAATATGATAAAATACAAATTGGTGGCTCTGTAATACAGATTTAATGCCCCTGCTGAACTTTTTTCCATTAGCAGCTAATGGCTATTCCTGTTTACCTTCTATGACTCCAAATGCTCATTCCATCTTCTTTTCTGTGATCATAATGGTTATACAGGAAATGATTTTGCTAAAAATGAAAATATCTTATTTTATTTTAAAAAATGATAGAACTTGCATCTGTAAACATGACTTTATGCCTTCCATGATGTGTCAGCGTTCTCAAAAAGAATCTTGTTCTGAGTTTATAAAATAGAAATGAAACATCTCATAACTTGAAATAGTAAGAAAAAGACTTGTTGCAATTATTAAAGTGAAACATTTTGCTCTCAGAATAGCTTATATTTTTTAACATATATACATAAAGTGAGCATTTCCTTTCCATTATTAAAAATCTTTTTATCATGATAAACAAATCTATTCATTGAATTGCTTTTCTGTATTCTATACAGCAACAGTTTATTTTTAGGATGGCTTTCAACTACTAAGTTGGATTTATTTTAAAGTAAGAAGAGTACAAAAACTCTTATTAATTTATTTTAATTAAGCCCATTACAATAATCCCTGGGGAGAAAACAATTAAACATTGAATAAGGAACAATAAAAATCAAGTTCATTTCCTCTTTGCAGTTGAGTTCCCTTAGTCATCTCTTTTTCTCAAAATAAAGCCTTTAAGTTTTGTAGACTTTTCAGTGAAATAGCATAATTTTAAATGACGTTATAATACTAATACTTAATATTACTGCACATCTACTGTATACCAGACACCATTCTAAGTACTTAATGTACTCACATAAGTATCTCAAACTTATGATATTAAAGAAATAACCCAATTTAAAAATGGACGAAGGATCTGAATAGACATTTATCCAAGGACATACGAATGGCTAATAAACACATAAAAGATGCTCCAGATTATTAGTTATCAGGCAAATGCAAATTAAAACCATAATGAGATACCACTTGACACCACTATGATGGCTATAATCAAAAAGACAGGTAATAGCAAGTGTTGGTGAGGATGCGGAGAAATTAAAACCCATGTACACTGCTGGTGGAATGTAAAATGGCGCAGTATCTTTGGAAAACAGTCTGGCACTTCCTTGAAAGATTAAACATGGGGTTAGCATGTGATCCAGCATTCTACTCCCTATGTATATACTCAAGAGAAACGAGAATGCATATTTACACAAAAACTTAGAGAGATGTTTATAAACAGCCAAAAGGTGGAAATAACCCAAATGTCTATTAACTGATGACTGGGTAAGTAAAATACAATATATCCATCAAAAATATATTACTTGACAATAAAAAGGAATTAACTGCTGATAAATAGTACAGCATAGATGAACCTTGTCAATACTATGCTAAATGAAAGAAACTAGACCCAAAAGATGTATTTTGCATGATTTCACTCATATGAAATATCCAGAATCAGCAAAGCTATTAAAACAATAGGGTAGTAGCTGCCTAAGACAGATGAGGTTGGAGGAATGGACAGTGAATGCTACTGGGTATAGGATTTTTTTTTTTTGAGGGTAAAAACTTTAGTTGTGGCAAACATTGCAAAATTCTGAGAATATATTTAAAAGCCACTGACTTGTACACTTCAAATGGGCAAATTGTATGGGATGGGAATTATATCTCAATAAAGCTGTTTTATATATTTTCAATATATTTATATATGCATAAATTTTTTTTCAAAGACAGCAAGGACCATATAGAGAGGTTAAACAACTTGCCCAACATGATGGCGAGGGGTATCCTGAAATAAACCTGTGGCATTGGGTTCCAAAGTCCATACATATCCCCGCTAAGCTTACTGGCTCTGTTGACGGTAGTTTTGCTTCTCATGTGATGATTGATTTTATTAAATAAAATATTTTCTTTAAAAAGTCACTTCCTAATATAGCTCCAAATGAAAGTTTTCTCAGTTAACACTGAAGGGCTGTTCTTTCTATAATAAGAAAATATGACATATGAAAAATAACAACGTTAACTAAGTCATTTCAAGGTATTAATACAGTTTATTCTGAATGTCCATGTTCTTAAGAATTCAGTAGCTAGCAACAACAAACCCATTCTCCACAGAAACGAAGAATTTACCTTTTTATTACTTTAACCCCAAAGAATTGCAGTTATCTAATCATGTTCCTTAGCCCAGAAAAAATGTCAAATGTCAAAACATATTTGTTACATTATTGTAGGTAATTTCTCTTTTCACTTAAGGATTTTGTTGAAGGGCTTGTGGAAATGCAGAATGGATTCATAGTACCTTCCAGCTAAGGAAACCGAAAGACCTTCTGGGCAAAACTGTACAACTGGAGAAAACACCACTCAAAGAAGTGAAATCATTTATAAAGTCACTAGATTCTATAGCAGATAAAACTAAAGGCATCATAACGTCTTCACAACAATAACAACAGAAGTAATCAGCACTTATTGAAAATACGGGTCAGGCCGTGCAACTACACATCTTACCTCATTTCACCTTCAGAGCAAGTGTAGGTACTGTTACTATGTCGTACAAATAAGAAAACTGACAGCTGGGGAAGTTAAGTAACCTGCAAAAATCATAGAGCTGCAAGTGGTGAACGTGCAACTGAAATCCCAGCCTTTTTGATCTGTTCTTAAACACCACACTGTACCTTACTCACAATCAATTCAGCAATCTCTTTTTTATTAAAAATAAATATTAGTAAACCTAGCACATTATCAAAAACACTGACTAAAATATGAATCATATAATAAAAATGAATCATAAAATAATTATTTGTTCATACTGTATTTATTATATTCATTTATTATTACATTTTTACGAGATAAAATATAACACAAGTGAAGCATAAAATGAAATTTATCATCATAAAAAGAATTAATTAGCCAGAATTTGGACTCAAAGAGATATTGTGACAGATTGTAACCTTCATCCCTAAACAATATATAATGGCAATAAACTGTTTTCTCATCCTGCTCCATGAATCAGGCAGATTTATACCAGAGAAATACACTTGCGGTAAATAATACACAGTTAATTTAATACCTTTTTTGAAGTTATTGGTGTGCCTTTTAGCAGAGACTGTGCCTCCAAAAATGATGAAATCAAATTACTTTGAAGACCTAGAGATAAATTACTCATCACACACAGCATGGAGACTGCTGCGGGAGGGGACACAAGAGCATGGATGTCTTTTTAGCTGTGTGCAGCTCACCTAGTCACCCAACACTCCTCTCTGCCTGGAATGACCTCCCTCCTCTCCTGCCCAACGTTTAGTCCTCTCCCCTTGTGATTCTCCTCCAACCCTGAGCCCCTGGAGACAATTGCAAACTAGAGTTGCCCTGTCTGGATTTCAAAGATAATTGCATAGACTCAACATCACTCATGCCATAACTTACACACTAATCATATGTAACTAAGCATGTAGTTTATTGACTTGAGGTTGTCTTTACATGTTTGTTTTTTCCCCCTGCCTCAATGATCATACACTTCCTATGAGACTCTAAACTTCTATTGATTTGTCATCTAAATTTCCCCTAAGAAAGCTACATGTGCATGCTAGAACACTTCCAGACTTTAACGTATGTGACAGTGAACAAAGGCAAAAACAACCCTCTTTTTCTGTTTTTTAATTTCACATCTATCACCCAGATACTTCCTAAAGCGTGCCCTCTGGGACTCTGCCAATTCCTGACCTGTCATCAGGCTGCAGACTCCTCTGGTTTAAGAACTGATCACAGCCATTTCTGGGGGCGCCTCGGTGGCTCAGTCATTATGCATCTGCCTTCAGCTCAGCTCATGATCCCAAGGTCCTGGGATCAAACCCCACACTGGCTCCCTGCTCAGCGGGGAGCCTGCTTCTCCCTCTCCCTCTGCCTGCTGCTCCCCCTGCTTGTGCTCTCTCTCTCTGTCAAATAAATAAATAAAATCTTTTTAAAAAAGAAAAAAAGAGAGAACTGATCACAGCAATTTCAGACAAAAAAATCCTGTCTAAAGATAATAGGACCATATATAATAATAATAATAACAATAACAACAGTAATAATAATAAATTAATATATAATATTATGGCATTTGTACAATTATTTTTCCCTTTGGGAAATACTACCTATTCACTTACATTTGGATTGATAAGATTTGTATGTTTATTAACCATGATTCAAAAATCTTGGTTTGGGGACCAGCAGCCCTCCCCTTAAGGAAATAAGATACTAGGCTGTAATAGCCTTAAATTTTTATGAGACTTTTTAAGCTTTTAGATGGAGATAATGATGTTCCAAATTGGCAGTTCTGAAACAGTGAAGCGACTTCAAGATCCACGGAATCTCTACCATACACTGGTAAATAGAGAGCAGTTATCGAATCCCCCTAGTCTGGATATCTACAAGAAAAAAAATGTCATTTGCCCATTTGATCTTCTTTCACTTAAACCCAAGGAGTATTAGGATTTCCATTCATTTCTGCTGGGGTTGAAAAACTTCATCCTTCTGCTGCAGGCTAGACCAGGGATACCCTCCACGAAACAGCAACACAGAGACGCTCTCATCGCGGGTTACTGCTGCTGCTGCAGTTGCTCAGAAGAACTACACCTGCGATATCTCGCCTTGTGCTTAAAGGCATTTATTGGGGATCATTACCCCCAGCAGCTAGAGGATCCCTGTCTACATATCCTGCAGGATCCCCCAGTAGACACAAGTTTGTATGACCACTGGTGTGAGCCTCCTACTCATGATGAAGGCTCCATCCACTGTGTGGTAGGTGGGGCTCTTCCTGTAAGTACTGTTCAGACCATGTCATGCAGCTAGTATCACACTCAATCGGGTTTTCTCTTCTCCTACTTGCTAGTCATCTTTATATGTTTTGCTTAGTATCCTTAAATAATTCCGAATCTGAAAAGGTTATGTGCTATACAGAATTTGATTATTCTAGATTAGGGCTAATTGTCAAAGAAGGAAGGGAAGGGAAGGGAAGGGAAGGGAAGGGAAGGGAAGGGAAGGGAAGGGAAGGGAAGGGAAGGGAAGGGAGGGGAGGGGAGGGGAGGGGAGGGGAGGAAGGAAGGGAAAGAAAGAAAGAAAGAAAGAAAGAAAGAAAGAAAGAAAGAAAGAAAGAAAGAAAGAAAGAAAGAAAGAAGAGAAAAGAAAAGAAAAGAAAAAAGAAAAAGAAAAGAAAGAGAAAGTCCTCCTTAAGAAACTCAAAAGCTCTTGTAATTTCAATCAGATTTAGACTGGGAAGAATTTTGTGCACCTTCCTAAGACCAAATTTAGAGAAAAAGAAAAGAGGCATATTAAGCAGATTTTCCCCTCCAGGAATTTTTGATATTATTTTATTGAAATAAGAAAGTATAAAATGTGAACTGCATTATAGTTTCATCATTTGACTCTAAACTAATCAGTCTGCATTTGAAATGCATTTTATCAGTACTACAGGTTTCCAATCTTTCATCCACAATTCTAAAACCCAAACAGATCAGAAAACCAAATATTTTCATAAGATAATTCCAAAATTCCTGTGGTGGCAAAATGTGACTCAAATTACATGACCTTATTCATCCATTTAGTGTGAATGCTCCTACATTTTATTTTAGAAATATTTGTAAGTTTGGTTTCCGGATGTTGCCTCAGCCCCCACCAGCAATGCACATAATACATGGTATACACACTCTCTAAATGCTAAAATTCTAAATTATAATAGCACATCTGGCCTCAAAGATGTCATATTAGGGATCATGGATTGATGACTATGTAGCTAAACCCTAGTAGTAACTCAGAAGCTATGCCTAACGTGTGTGTGTGTGTGTGTGTGTGTGTGTGTGTGTACACACATATAGATACATTCATAAACACACCCACATGAAATAACAAGAATCAGAAGAAAAATCAAGACTATATTAAACTACAATCTGTATTGATCATTGTATTGTAGAGGAAAAAAACGAAAACATAATAAATGAACAAAAGCAGGGTATTAGCTAAATATACTCGGGCATGTCTGTAAAAGAGATCCAGGAAGCCATAAAAATGACACTACTGTGGAGTATTTGGGGACATGGAAATGTTCACAGAACATTATTAAGGGAAAAAGCAGGTCACCAACAGTTTGAATAAAATGCAACCTTTACAAAACTATAGAAATTCATACATAGAAATTCATGTGAGCAAATACGTAATAAGAAACCAATGGTTATTCCTGGATGATGATTTTTTTTTAATGGTTTTTATTTTCTACCCTTTGGTTTTTCTTTAGTTTCTTTTTCTACCATATTGCTCCTGTGTTTCTTTAAGCTATTGTCTTGTTTGTAAGAAAGACCAAGTGAACATGAAACAAAAGAAACTGGACAAATACTTTAAACAGACACACACACACACACACACACACACACACACACACACACACACGATGATAACTGAGCCTCGGATGCTGAATAATTGCTTGCCCTTCTCTGGCTGTGTATATGAAGAGCTGGTGCGGTATTTGTTTGTTCTGATGGGTAAGAGTTCATTTCATGAAAAGAGAATTACACAGAAAAACACAGAGAAACTTTAGCATTTATGGGTTGTGCTTTGTACACAAAGATGATGTTATTGACTCCCTGACACCGAGGAAACATCAGTATTTCTTCATGGCTGCAATTACCTAATTTGGGAAATGAACCAGACACCATAGCTTCATAGAGATGATAGCTGTGGACATAAAGTGCTGTGGCTGCCATTTTTTTTTCAGCTTCTTTTTTTTCCTGCAGCAAAACAATAATACACAGTCCTAAACTCTCATGTTCTTCAAATTGTCTATGTTCTTTAAATAAACAGCATTTCAAGTTAGGAATGTAAATCTCACTCTCACTTAGCATGCTATATGTGGCATCACCTTTGTTATAATACAATATTCTGATAAGCATATAAAATACTATTGAAAGTGCTACAAAACAGGATATATTTTCACAGCGAGAAAAAGCCATCAAACTAGAATTTTTTTGTGAATTTATATCCTCAAACTTTAAAGGCCAATCTAAATATTGATCTAAACTGCCCATACCAATCTCCAGGTCTCCAGGCCACGTAACTCCATATGCAGAGTAATTCCTTCTACTCTGGGGGCTTTTAGTCAAGGCTTTAAAGTATTTTGTTAATGTATAGGTAAATATCTATTAAGTCTCTTTAATATACATAATCTTTCCATTTTTTTAAGCCCAAAGCACAGGTCTTGCCCTGTCCTTTGAGAACTTATATATGACTTGGGAAGAACAAATACTCATTTCAGGAAAGTTAAATCATAACACAAAAATTCAGAGTAATGTGAGTCAAAAGAAGTCTAAAGGCTACACATGATTAAATGCCAAATACATGCAAGTACTTTTAAGTCAGAGTGTTGTTGGTTCCTGGGGTTTGGAAAGCATAATGCAAGAGCATGAAGGTGGCAAGGCTGTGAAGGAGACAGGGCTTCAAACATGCCTTGAAGAAGTTGCAGGGAATGACCAGAGGGGAAGATGCACATACCAGACGGGGAGTAGAAGGCAAGATTCAGACAGTTCAAAACAGGGATAATATCATAGCTAGGATTCCTTGAAAGACCACTACAAACCTGGCACTGTTATCTCATTTAACGCTCACAGCAACTCCATGAGATTAGTAGCACAGTGAGCCCCTTCATGACCATGCTATCTAAAATGGCCTTCCCACCACTCCCATCCTCGTCTCCCACTCTATTAGTCTGATTCATTCTCTTCACAACAGTTTCATTATGGGAAACCCATCTCACTTATTAACTTGTTTACTTCTTTAATGCAAGCTCCAGGAAGGCTAAGACTTGTTCAAGCACAATATCCCTAGTGCCTGAAAGAATTCCTGGCTCAGAGTCACACATAATATGTATTTACGAATCATCTCCTTTTACAATCATCTCCTTTTCAAATGAGGACTCTAATGCATTAGAGGTGGAATAACCTAGTCCAAAGACACACAGTCAGAATTTGAACTCAGGTCTCTCTTTACTCTAGAACTACAAGCTACATAAACCTCCCATCCCCCACTTAATCCTTAGAAAACAAGTAGGTCCCTTTCGGAGAACATATAAATTTTCTTGGGTTTTTTGTTTCATTAATTTATTGTTCACTGCATTCTATTGATAAGAAATAAAATTACAATGGAAGTTGAGTGTCAGACTATAAAGGCACTGATTTTTAGGTTATGACTTCTGAATCAAATTATGATAAAACATTATAGAATGTAAGCAAATTTGGGGAAAATTAGTGTATCTGTCATGTTTCTAGGTTAGAAGAAGACTAAGCCTAAAACCAGAACTTGAAGAGATTGCCGCCCCCAATCCTGAGTCTATTAAAGTCTAGACTAGGTTTTAGCAGTATATAGGCAGGAGTGAAAAAATACAAGAGGAATTACAGAGAAAATCTAGTTTTTGTCATGCAAGTCTCTTTCCCACCCACTTCTTCTCAATGGGAATCTCGGCCTTCAAAACTTGTATAAATCCAGACTCTTGGGGGATTCCTTCTTATGGAAGTCCTCCAATAATTCTAGGCCCAAGGCCTTTGAAGCACTTTGCTCATATTCATACAGTGTCACAGTGGAGTGTCACGTGGTTAATGACACAGGGAAGGAAACCGATGTGCAGGTCTGAGAGCATCTTGAGAGCAGGAAGTAGATTTTATTCATCTGTTTATCTCCAGCATCTACCCCAGTCTCAGCTAGCTGTGACACCAACATTCATAGCGTGGGCTAAGCAGACATCCTAAGGTTCTCAGGCCTGGGTGGGAAAGAGAGGTGGCCATTTTGACAGAAATAAGCACTCTGGGACTGAGCTGAAATACTAGCTTGGGAGTTACTGACAGAGAGAGATGCCTAAAAGAGGAGCCAGGAAGAATGACAAGTGCAATTTTAGACACTAAATAAATGGAAGGGATAGCTGGGGAATCAAGTTGAAACGCTCCTCTAGAAGCAAGAGGTAGGAGACTGAAGTTGTGAAAGCCAAGTTTGAGAGTGTGGGACTTAAGTATTATTCACATAAGGATAAAAGTTGAAGATGTAACCCCTAAATTCAAAGCAGCTGTAACAACAAGAGACCAAAGAGCTAAGAACTAAACTGTGGACTAACCCTACATGGAGGAGGCAAAGGGAAACACAGAGGACCACAGGAGGAGTGAATACAGCAAAACCTCCTTATCTAATTTTATGAAAATTCATTTTGCAAAGCTTCTCTTTGCAAGTAATACTGTGTTTGATTCTTTTTATAGTCAAACTTCAGCTTCTTTGAAAGTAAATATTGGTGGACATCAAGTTTCCCTTGCCCTCTCTGTCATGTTTTTATCAAATTGTGAGTATTTTTGGCATCTAAATGTGTGTTGGTGACTGCCAGGATATGGTTTACAGCTTTCCATCTGATCAGATATCACATACATACCGCAATCAGAATACACTGATTAAAAGGACATTGTGCAAGCTTCAATAATTTCTCTTGATTATCATTAACCATACATATTGCATTTT
Source organism: Ursus americanus (assembly GCF_024610735.1). NCBI lineage: Eukaryota > Metazoa > Chordata > Mammalia > Carnivora > Ursidae > Ursus > Ursus americanus. The sequence goes on along the minus strand of NC_142131.1, from coordinate 16,690,375 downwards.
TTAATTATTCTAACAGATATTCAGTATCAACAGATTGTAATTCACTAGCGAGGTATAAAATAGGCATTAAAACTATTTCTAAACTATCATTTAGGATGATGTATGAAGCATTTCACATACCAGCAGACTAAGTATCATAAAATATTAGTCAAGTACTAACACAGTCATTAATACTCCTCTTTAACAAAAGGCAATTTCACAGCCTCATTTACCAACTGGAATATCCCAAGTCTACTTCATAATTAAGCTTTTTATTCATCTCTGTAAATTCCATTTAGTGCTTTTTGGCAATTTCTTAACATAAATGCCCTAGATGTTGTTAAATTGGATTAATAGCCTTATAAGTAATATACATTATATGTATATATTTAACTGTAGGTGATCTGACTTGTATTGTAGCAATCACTTTTTTTAATGCCCTATTATATGCTTAGAATTTATTTTATTGCAACTAATTTTGAACCTCAATATTTTGCAACCTCTCTTTATGATGTTAGTTTTATAAATAGAAGGATATGGGGAACTGGGGGTTGTGGTCAGCCTTAGCTCTTCTCACATTGTTTTGGCCTGAGGCATGCCTGAGGATAGAATCATTTCAGGTGGATTAGAACCCAGATAAATAACCATAAAAGTCTTGCAACAATATCTCCTCTTTAAAAATATATATTTCCAACTCTTTTCAGTGTGGATGGAGTATCAGAGTAAACAACTTCATTAGGCATGTGAAAGCACATTTTAGAGAAAGTACATTTGGCTGAAAATTATAAGCATCTTTCTGCATCAGCCTTTTTTGAATTTAAGGACAATCTTTCAATTAACTAAGCCTGCTGCTACATACTAAAATGCAGTCTGAGTTAACAGCAGTTTGATTGGACATTCAGAATTACGGCTTCTGGAAGTTCTTAAAAGGTCACCTACTCCTTCTCCCTGCACTTAAGCAATTAAAATTGCACTTAAATATGGAGTGAACGGACAGAAAAGGAAAAGCAGATTTATTGAAGACAAACAATAGGCCAAGCACTGTTGGTTCCAAGATGAATAAGTCAAGGCCCCCATCTCAACGAGTTCACAGACTAACTTGGTTTATGGCTATATAAACAACTGAAATAATGCGTGTATAGGTTTTGCATAGTGCCTGGCACATAAGTGCTCAGTAAATAGTCCTTATTTTAGCTCGTAATAAAGTGCTCACCAAATGCAGGAAGTCATCAAACTAATGTACAAAAGTCCAAAGAAAACATGCTCACATTTTAGTCCGGAGGATCTCAAATCAAAATGATTTCACTCATTCATTCATTCATTCATTCACTCATCCATTCCTTAGAGGCATTAATTACAGTGTGACGACTAAGAGAACAGACCCTAGCAACTGGCTTCCAACCTAACCTCCACCACATAACCAGCTGTTCCCCCCTCAGTAAAACAGGGATACAGCTACTTCTCAAGGACATTTTGAGGGTTGATGGATTTCCATGAATTGATACATGTAAAGTGCTTAACACAGAAAAAGTGCTTTAAAAAACCCAGAGATTATTATTTTCATCACGTATGTATCAAATGTTTACAGGGCAAAGTAGCAGGTGTCCTTGGGGACCAGAAGGAGTATACCCTTTGCCCCAGCCAGCCCCTCACTGTTCTACCCTCACTCTCTGCACCACTCACACAGCCTGCTTTGGCGTCCTTGACCTTGTTACGGTTTGGTCCTCTAGCCCGTGACCTTCGTTCATACTGCTCCTTCTGCCCAGAAAACTCCTTTCTTTTTCTATACAATTCTTATAAATTCCTCATATTCAGGTTAAGTATCCCTTTTTCTGAGAAGCTTTTCCTGAATGTTTAGTTTAAACCTTGTTCCTTTGTTACCTGGTATCACTAAACTGGGTTCCTTCGCTACACTTATGTCAGTCTGTAATTATTACAGGATACTTTGGGTCAATGTCCATCTTCCCTACTAGAGGATAAGCTTGATGAGGGTGGTCATCTTGCCTGGTTTTCTCAAGCATGTAGCCCAGTTCCTCGCACAGTGCACAGTGAAGTGTATAGTAATCCTTCAATAAACATGTATTGGAAGAACTGATGAATGTACTCACCATTTTCTGATTTTAACAATAGAATCTCCTACTTTACATCTTCTATAATAAAGGCAAAAGCCAGGCTACTGAGGCTGAGAAAGCAGCTGTATTGGTCTCCTATCTCATTCAGTTTTTAAAACAACTCCATGAAATTACAAGTACCATATGCATTTTTCTTTTTAAATATTTTATTTATTTATTTATTTTCCTTTTTAAATATTTTATTTATTTATTTATCAGAGAGAGAGAGAGGAGGGGAGAGAGCACACAAGCAGCAAGAGCAGCAGGCACATGGAGAAGTAGGCTCCCCGCTGAGCAAGGAGCCCGATGTGGGACTCAAACCCAGGACCCCGGGATCATGACCTGAGCCAAAGGCAGGTGCTTGACCAACTGAGCCACCCAGGCATCCCCCATATGCATTTTTCTGATGAAAAAGTTAAGCCTAAGAGGATCTAAATAGTGCAAGAATTTTAGTGAGAAGAGAATGGAATTGAAACAGATATATTCTAGAAACTACAAATCACTCTTGAAAGATATCGAAGAAGACATAAAAAGATGGAAAAATATTCCATGCTCATGGATCGGAAGAATTAACATAGTTAAAATGTCCATGCTACCCAGAGCAATCTACACGTTCAATGCTATCCTGATCAAAATACCAATGACATTTTTCAAAGAACTGGAACAAACAGCCCTTAAATTTGTGTAGAACCAGAAAAGGCCACGAATCGCCAAGGAAGTGTTGAAAAGGAAAAACAAAGCTGGGGGCATCACAATGCCAGATTTCAAGTTGTACTACAAAGCTGTGATCACAAAGACAGCATGGTACTGGCACAAAAACAGACACACAGACCAATGGAACAGAATAGAGAACCCAGAAATGGACCCTCGGCTCTTTGGGCAACTAATCTTTGATAAAGCAGGAAAAAATATCCAGTGGAAAAAAGACAGTCTCTTCAATAAATGGTGCTGGGAAAATTGGATGGCTACATGCAAAAGAATGAAACTTGACCACTCTCTCATACCATACACAAAGATAAACTCCAAATGGATGAAAGACCTCGATGTGCGACAGAAATCCATCAAAATCCTAGAGGAGAGCATAGGCAGCAACCTCTACGACATCGGCCAAAGCAACCTTCTTCATGACACATCTCCAAAGGCAAGAGAAACAAAAGATAAAATGAACTTGTGGGACTTCATCAAGATAAAAACTTCTGCACAACCAAGGAAACAGTCAAAAAAACTAAGAGGTGGCCCATGGAATGGGAGAAGATATTTGCAAATGACACTACAGATAAAAGACTGATATCCAAGATCTACAAAGAACTTCTCAAACTCAATACACAAGAAACAAATAAACAAATCATAAAATGGGCAGAAGATATGAATAGACACTTTTCCAATGAAGACATACAAATGGCTATCAGACACATGAAAAAATGTTCAAAATCATTAGCCATCAGGGAAATTCAAATCAAAACCACACTAAGATACCACCTTACGCCAGTTAGAATGGCAAAAATTGACAAGGCAAGAAACAACAATTGTTGGAGAGGATGTGGAGAAAGGGGATCCCTCCTACATTGTTGGTGGGAATGCAAGTTGGTACAGCCGCTCTGGAAAACAGTGTGGAGGTGGGTATTTACCCCAAAGATACACACGTAGTGAAAAGAAGGGCCATAAGCACCCCAATGTTTATAGCAGCATTGTCCACAATAGCTAAATTGTGGAAGGAGCCGAGATGCCCTTCAACAGATGACTGGATTAAGAAGATGTGGTCCATATATACAATGGAATATTACTCAGCTATCAAAAATAGTGATTTCTCAACATTTGCTGCAACATGGATGGCACTGGAGGAGATAATGCTAAGTGAAATAAGTCAAGCAGAGAAAGACAATTATCATATGGTTTCTCTCATCTATGGAACATAAGAACTAGGAAGATCGGTAGGAGAAGAAAGGGATAAAGAAAGGGGGGGGTAATCAGAAGGGGGAATGAAGCATGGGAGACTATGGACTCTGAGAAACAAACTGAGGGCTTCAGAGGGGAGGGGGGTGGGGGAATGGGATAGGCTGGTGATGGGTAGTAAGGAGGGCACTTCCCTGGGTGTTATACGCAATCATGGAACTTTACATCAAAAACCAGGGATGTACTGTATGGTGACTAACATAATATAATAAAAAATATTATTATAAAAAAAAATGAAACACAGATATAAATACTCCATTCTTTTCTGCTTATTACAAAAGCTCTACTAAGATAGACAAGGCCTCATTTAATAATGCATTTTGGGGCTGAAGATAAAACTCCAGAAATTAATAAGTAAGATCAACTGAGTGTAGTATTTTATTTCCCCTTCTCATTTCTGAACAGCACAACTGTAATATTGGGTGCCACTAGCCCTCCACATTCTCGTAGTTAATGAGAGTCCCTGCATTTCTTTTGCATAGTTTCATGGCTGCATTTACAACAGTCTAGGAAATGGCACACTTTGTCTACAGAATGTGTTTTGGTTTTGGTCCAGTCTCTTGTTCTCTAGCCTAAGGCCATAAACATAATGTCTCATTCAGGCCTTTGACTATGTGTCCTTAGCTGAAAACCTGTGGATTCTATATGATAGCAAACCATAATCTAGTTCTCTTGAAGAAGAAGCCCCTAACCTTCTAATGATTTCTGCACTGACTGACATTTTGTTAGAGGTAAATCCTCAGCCCTTAAAATGTTATTTTTTTAAATTATAAAATTGTTTTAAATTATAAAACCATACATATATTTGGTAAAACAAAAATTCAAAATAGTACAGAAGAGTATAAAATAAAAAGCTAAATGTTCCATTCACAAATCATCTCCTATTCCATTACCAGAGGAAATTTCTTTTTAATAATTTCTGGTTTTATTTTTTATGTTGATTATTTTTAAATAAAATGTTTATAACTCCATGTCTTTATCACTTTCAGAGAGTATCTAGTAACTTCCCAACTGTGAAAATAAAGAATTTAAACCAATTATATCTCTCATGCCTCTCTTCCTCCCACTTCTTATTTTTCTTAGTCAGGTCACATAATTTCAATTTTTCTATGTTTATATTTTCTATATTTCTAATTTTTCAATAGCACATTCTATCATGAAATATTACCTTCAACCCTCCATTTGGTCTTTATCTATAATTGGTAAGCAATATATATTTACTACACACTATTTAAGATGAAGAAATTAACACATCTACATCTTCATCTCTTCTGCCTGTTTCCTATCAACTTCTATTGGCTAAACAATTATTCATCTTTTGAGTTGTGTAATATTTACATTCTATTCTATATTTATTTTTGCTTTCCACATTTTGTCTATAGATGAATTTAAAAATTTAGAACAATGTAAAGTGTTTATATAATTATTATTAAGTAGATAATGTTTACTATGAAATTAATAAGGTAATCAGATAGGGTCCAGATTTTTGTAGGATAATGACTGTCCCCAAATTTAAATCACTAGCCATCTTCCAAAACCCATTTGGGATAAAAACAAAGCAGATAATATCTATAGCCCATACCAACAGCTTTACTAGGGGACAGGAAGAAAATTTTCAATTTACATATAAGTGGGAAAACTAAAACCTGACACGAGCAGAGGCAGCCTCTGAGCATCCTCCAGTGTAGAGTCACTGTTGGGAGACAATTTGCCGTGAGGTCTTGAGTTTCTGCACATTTCGTGAGCAAGGACTGAATTGCACCTTGTTCCAGATTATCTTTTCAGTGATGTTTGTATAGCAAACAGCTGTAGAAGACAGAGACAATATTTCCCCATGGGGGCGGAAAAAAGTCTGGTTTCCTTGGAAGATAAATATAGTGTCACCACCTGGAATGTAGTGTAGCCTATTTACTGCCCAGTGTAAAGATTTGGGTTTGCAAAGCTTATGGTCCCCATCCTATACAACAACCAACCTCATGTGTAGACACACTACGGCCCTCTTTACATTGCTCTGTGGAAATTGGGTTTAGAGAACCAGCACAAAAAATGCTGACACTCTAATCATTGCTATTGCTGTGGCTAATAATAAACAGTCCTTCATCTCTGATCCAAGAGTCATGTGTCTTCTACCAGCATCCATAAAACTTGCAGGTTAGCTTAGGAGTAGGGTAGAATTTCAGACTCTTCATTCTTAACACAGGCAGGGACTGCGAGGAAGGGAGAAGAGTGCTGTGGGGTCCCAGGTTGGCAAAACAAAGATAATTTCAACTAGGATTCCACCACAGAAAGGAATGCCTTCCCTGAGTGGGAACTGCTGGGAGGTCTGAGACACGGTAGATCCAAGTAAATGGTTGCGAACAAAAGGGCCTTGGAAAGTATGCATGGCACTCTGGGGAAAGGCAACACCCTGGAAATGGAGGTATGCAGCAGTTAGAGTGTCCCCTAGAGGTGAATAGAAGAAGTAAATACACGAGCATGAGTGCCCCTTTGAAGAAAGATCTCAGGAAGATTAGGAGACACACCAAGAGTAAAAAAGTAAAAGGTAAGAGGGGGACTCCTTAAAAAAAATAAGAGCCCTTCCCCCTCCACTATAGCAAAGGAGGGAACAATTAAAACTGAGTAACCTAGAAAGTCTCCATATCCCTCCTGCATCCAATATTCTTTTCCAGTGTGTACAGAACGCTAATAGGTATTAGACCACAAAGAAAGCTTTAATAAATTCCATTAAGTAAAAATAACAGAAACAGTATCTTTTATCACAGTACAATATAATTCAAATTAATAACAAAATCATAAACAAAAACAAGCCACCTTTCCACTTAGAAAATTCTATTAAATACCTCTTGGAGAAAAGGTAAAATGTAAACATAAATTACAGAATGTCTAAAATAATATTAATATAAATTACACAGATATCTGATCTGTGGCCTATAAGTAAAACAGTGCTCAGAGGAAAATTCATTGCTTTCAATATTTATGTTAATTAAAAAAATGATAAAAATAAATAAAATTAACTTCTAACGCAAAGGTAGAAAGAAAGAAAACAAAAATTTAACTAAAAGAAAGAATAAGGAAAATAAGCAAAAATTACTAAGAATTAGAAAAATAAGACAGCTAATCAATAAAATTGGTTCTTTGAAAATTTTAATAACATACCAAACAGCAGCTAATCTAAACAAGAAAAAAAAACAAGGAAGTACATGCAATCAAGAAATGACAAGGACAAAATAACCATTTAAATAGAAGAAAATTTAAAAATCTTTTCACTTTATGCAAATAAATTTTAAAACAAAGGAAACTAATGCAGAACAAAATATAGAGTCCAATTTGAAAGATGAAATAAAGGTATCCAAAAGCCAGTCTCCAAAAAACCATAAGCCCCAGATGGTTTCTCAGGGGAACTATATCACACTTCAAAAATCAGATAATCCCAATCTCACATAAGCTGTTCCAGAGCACAGAAACAAGGAAAATACCTAAGTACCTTTTTAAATGAAATGACTATAATATATATACCCAAACTGAGAAAAAAACTGCACAAACAAAAGCAACCCATATCAAACGTCACTATTATATTATATTATATTATATTATATTATATTATATTATATTATATTATATTATATTATATTATATTATAAACTACACTATATCAGTTTGTTAGGGCTGCCATAACACAACACCACCAACTGGGTGGTTTAAACAAAAATTTACTTCCTCACAGCCCTTGAGCCTGGAAGTCCAAGATCAAGGTGCTGACAGGTTTGGTTTCTTCTGAGGCTTCTCTCTTTTGCTGGCAGATGGCCACCTTCTCGCTATGCCCTCACATGACCTTTTCTCTCTGCACACACACCTCTGTTGTCTCTTCCTCTTATTAGGACACAAGTCAGAGTAGAGCCACACCCTTATAACCTCATTTAATCTTAATTGACTCTTTAAAAGCCCTATCTCCCAATGCAGTGGCATTGGGGGATAGGGCTCCAACTTAACCAACTTTGGAAGAACACAATTCAGTCCTTAATAAACTCTTAAATAAAATGTTATCAAACAATTCAATAACACAGAAAAATATATACCATTCATTCCTAAATAGAGTGTATTTCAGGAATGCAAGAATAAAGTTACCAGCCAAAATGACAGAGGTAAGATCCTTTTGATTTAGGCAGTCTCACCTCTAGAAATCCACATAAAGATATTTCCTTACATATACAAAACAACATTTGCACAGTTATTGATTATGGTAGTATTTTGTAATGATATTAGACTGCAAACAACCCAGACGTTCATCAACAGGAGATGGTTTGAATCAATTATGGCACCTCCTCAAAATGCAGACATAAAAGAAGTGAGAAAGATCCCTACATACTGCTATTGGGTGATCTTCGGGACATAATTACGACATGAAAAAGTAAGATACAATACAGTGTATACAGTATGCTGCCTTCTGCATAAGAAGAGAGAAAAATATACACACACATATAATGTTTGTGTACAAGAAAAGAGAAAAGTATATAAAGAGAAATACCCCTATTTATTTTTGATAAAAGAAACAACTATGCATTGAGGGAGGAAAAAGAGTGAAGGCAATAGAGATATAAGTGAGACTTCTCTATGTCTTTAAATATAATCATGACCTTAAAACCATGTAAATATGGCACTGAATGAAAAACAAATACAAAAAAAAAAGCTAACTCTAAAGCTGAAAAAATAAAACAGGTGAACCCAATTCTGCCTTAAATTGGTAATATAATCATCTAGAGGAAAGATTTATTTTAAGTGTCTTTTGAATAAAACCTTCTGCACATCCTTTGTGGGATATATTCTAAGAACAAAAAAAAAAAATCCTAAATCTCATTCACTGGTTTTATTTTTAGCAGTAATTATGATGCTATTATTTTTGGGGTTTCCAGAACTAATTTCTAAAGTTGCTTAGGAAGCTATGTTCAATGAGTGTCAGATTTAAAATCTGGTATTTCCTCATAAATGGCAACTTTATAAGGTACATTAGAAAACAATTGGGGAAAAAGGGTATAAGACTAGTAGTCATAGTAGCCAAATTCTTTAAGAAAGAAGAAGAAAAATCTAGTACCCTTTCTTTTTTTTAATTTAAGTAAGCAAGGGAGCAATTGTATGTAATTTTAAAATTTTCACTCAACAAATACCAAGTCTTGAGGTTTGAGAAGCTTAAAACCTTTGCACAGGCCATAAATATGTTTATGCTATATACTAATGATATTTGGGGAATTTAATGAATGTATTACAGTATTTGTTCTGAAGGACACCCCATGATGCCATTTCCTGGCTACATGAAATTAGTCTGGCCCAGAATGACACCTCTTATTTTCCTAAATAAGATGAATGATAAGAATTAAGCAACTTTTCCACATACATTTAGATACGACATTCAGAAAATAATCCAAACTTTTGGGTTTCTAGGGAGTCATTTTCCTATTTTGGAGACCTTGCATATCACACAAGACAGAAGAGGAAGTGAGTGTTTTGAAGGATCAAACTTAGATGACAGAATACGATAAAATCCTAAAAAAAAAACAAATAAGATTCTATGTCATTTTGGAAATTTAATTCTACAAATTCAAGATGGGAGAAACCAGGCTTAACTGTTCTTAATTTTATTTGGTTTTATTTAATTTTCCCTTATTAATTTGAGGAGAGTTGACCACACACATTATGATGTAGGTGTGGAATGATGAATACAGTCATAGACTTTAAGATAGGAAATGCCAACCAGAACAAGAGGGTATTAGCTCCCTTACTCTATACACTGCAGACCAAATCTAGACACTGTTTTGTTTCAGGCATCTCATTTTAAAAATGATATTGATAAAGTATTGATAGCTCAACAAACTGACCTCTTAGTTTATTGACCTCTTCATCTTCAATGACCTGCCTCCAGCTTTCCTTCGCCTCCCCGTCCCATGGTTAGTAGCAGGCAGAGTGGGAGGAACCTGTACCCAGTTTATCTCTGTTGATTCTCTTGTCCTAAGCTACCAGTTCCCAACCTTGGCTACACATTAGTATTACTGGGGAAGGCGCTAAAATATATTCATGTTTGAAACCCACTCCAGAGTAGTGAAAACAGAACTGGTGTGAGTAAAGGGAAGAGATCTGGGCAATTTTAAAAGTTCCACAGATGTTTCCCATGTGCAGTCAGGGTTGAGAAGCCCTGTTCTCAGCAGATTCTGTGGGTTTCAGGGATAGGCAGCAATATTTCCCTGCAGGGATGGTGAGATCTGGAAAAGGTGTGCTTTCTGAGTTCCTGGACATTAAGATTCTGATTTATTAAGACAAGTTGGGAAAATATACTAAGCTACTTAGGCATTATATTCTGGGTACTTTCTCAAAACATTAATTTATGCCCCATGAATTTATTAACATCATTTATCAGAGAAGGGAGAAAAATACTTGGGCAATATTTTGATAGAATCTTTCAAATCCAGTACTGTAAATAAAATCGATGAGATGATTTTTTCCCAGGTCAGATACTAAAAGTGTCTGGTGATTTACATATAAACATTTCACAATAAGAACGTGACCTAGTAACTACCTCAGTGAAACACTTTTTTTTTTTTTTAAGAGAGCTGTTTTAGCATGATAGTTCTAAAGTATAAACATACAATATACGGTTGAAAGTCTTAGGGGAATGAGGGAGGAAGTTAGTCTCACATGCATAGGCCGATAGAAGAAGACAGAAAGGATGTAATTAAATGTAAAATAAATATATACTTTGTTTTCTTAAGAATGAAGCAAGTGGTAAAAACTGTGGTAGATCTGTTAATCTGTTGCTATGCCAACAGTAAAATTTTAAATGGATCCAAGAAATGGGACAATTTTCAGGAATATAAGCACAACCTTTTTCAAATAAGTAAAATCATATTCATATTATTCCCCCCCAAGGGGATAGAGTCTTGAGGGAATTAGTGCAGAATTAATTGATCAGGGTGTGTTTTTTTTTCCCCCTGTAACCACAGCAGGCATAAGGAACAGAATCTCACGCTATATTTTTCTGAGATCTAGATCTGGATTTAGGTTAAACTTTTTGAGGATTGTGGGCAGCACTGTTCCCCAGTGTGTAGGTAGCAGGACAGCATGTTTCTATTATTTTAAGACTGATTAACATATAACCAGAGACAAAAGTCAATAAATCTTCACCTGTATTTCTCAACATAATACCGAGATGATGTAGTTTTCAAAGATAAAAACATCTTAATAAAATACATCTCATATGCAAATTACCAGCATTCTTTCCTAGTCAGACAAAGACAAGCATTATTTTTCCTAAGGAGAAACAAAGATTAAAATGAAGGATGACCTGAAATCTACAAATCATAGAAATTTAAAATTATAAATTCATTCAAATTCTATTTATATGAGATAAGATTTTAACAATCGACTACCGTTCGGTTGATTGCAAATGACCAACTTCCTCATTCACAAGTAAATACAAGCATTTGGCTTTTTGAGGGAAAGTTGTTCTGTTTACGTTGTAAAAATACATTTAGGAAAACATTTTAGTACATCCAGAGGGTCTTTCCTTAACTATAGAGCAGGTCGGGAATAGATTGTCTCAGCAAAATAAGTTGAAAGTTTAGTTCAACTCCCTTTCCTGAAGGTATTTCTGTAAAGAAAGAAATAGATAATTCACAGTAATTAAAAAGTATTTTCAATTAAATGCGTGTCTGTATGGGTGAGTCTGCCTTATTGCCAATGAGAGAAAAACCCCTACTTCAGCTTCTTTTCAAATGTTTATTTTTAAATGACTTAAGTATCAAACGGAGCGACTGTGAACTCCAATTCTTTATTATTCTTTTATTCTGAAGGTAAGAAAACATCTGAAAGTGGGTAGCATGAGGGAAGAAGTGGCCTTCCTTTTTCTTCCCCAAGGTTTTTATCATCTATCCTTAGTTTCTGCTGCACTGTTTAAACATGGGAATCGACAGCTTCACAGATACACTGTTGGGGCTCATCTTTATAAAAGTCCTGAGCATATTCGCATAGAGAGAAAGACTGCCTGTTAGCTCTTGGAGATCACCCACCTGCACTTCGTCTTTGCTTTCTGAAAAGCGGGCCACTACTACTACTTACATTAATATTACGTGATAAATGACAGCTTTATCATTACATTAAGGCCCTCTAGCTGTCAGCTAACGTGACTGTGCATTTATCTAAGAAATATCAGCTCCGCTTACACCTGTTTCTATATTTAGTGCACATCATTTCTCGGAACACCTAGATATTATGGGGTACAGTTGTAGCTTATGTGAGTTACCAAAAGCAATAGGAGATTGGGTGACATACACGATCATCATATTCTTAAGCAGGCCTGACTGTCCAGTCTTGTACCACAAACGGTGTCCTTCCTAACACAGCAGCATTTTAGAAACATGCTAATAACCGTGGTCAAATATATACAGGAATATCTGATCTATACCACTGACATTCAAACTTTTAAATGACAGAATACCTTCTTTCTGAGCAGAGCCCAGTGTAAAAAGCAGATAAATGAACAACAAGCTTCGCTCCTGGCTCTCCCAGTCCCCTGCATGCCTCCGAAATCTTAACACTCCGGTAAGAATATTTTGAAAGCCACTTGCCTTCATTTACATCATATTCTCTCAGAGTGTTCTTTGTAAGTCTTCTCTTTCAGTCTCAAGTACTATATATTTCAATATGCAAACGTTTGGCAACTCCTCCACCACCTGAGTGGTATTGGTCGTGTTTTATTCAACCTCTCCATACCTCTGTTTCCTCATCTATACTGGATGTTATAGTAGGACCTAACGTTTCCAAGTATTATATTTATACATGAAGCATAACGTATAATAAAGGTTATTTAATAGTATATAAGCATATTGATATAGTATATGCTTGTATAGTATAATACAATAAAATATATTTTTATTTATATGTAGAAAGTGCTGAGGACAAAAAGCAATAAATACAGCATTTGTCAAATACAAACATAAATGCTTACGTGGAGTTGATACAATTTTATCAATGCGGAAGCAACATGTTTTTTACAAAAGTGTTTTTACAAAACACTATTTTCTAATTTATTTCTAGTTTGGTTTTACTATGTTGTTTTGTTAGTGCATTTTTTGTTGATTTCCACATTAGAGTTACACCAAAGTGGATGTGAAGTAGTAGGGAAATGACCAAGCACTGAACTTTTATTTTCCATAAACAGAGATTTCCAAAAGTCCAGAGGCTCGACTATACATAGGAAGATATTTGGGGTTCTTTCTCCCCTCAGTCTTGCCCCCAGTCAATCTTATCTGCCATGTGTCAGACATGCCGCACTGTAACCTCTTCTCATCAGTGGTCTGTCAAGTCCCTGAGGAGCTAAATACCATCTTTAAACCTTGTGATTTTAATGTTTACTCTATTTTCAGAACATCTCTAACATGTTAAATGTGGCAGCAGCCCTGGGCCCTCAGAGATGCCTCTGCTTTTACTTCTCTCTCCTACAATTTGTTTACTTTCTATCTTTTAATAAGGACTGGGATCCGGATTGGTTTAAGTCTTAGGATGATTCCAAGGATCTTTTTCTTGGAAAGAAGTAGGAAGGAAGAAAATCATTTTGTGTCAAAAATTCCTTAGTGGCGCCAAAAAAAAAAAAAAAAATTAAATACATGAAAGTAAAAGGCCCAAGGCCAGAACAAGGGGAAGTGCCTGGCTGCCAGAGATGTCAGATTATCTTTTCTTCCTGCATTTTTGTCATAATTCTAGGTGGGTTTTTTTTCCCCCTGTTCATCAGGCTATTACAGAAGAATCTAGTATTCTGGAAATGATTTTGAGTACATTTAATTGTTGCTCAAGGTATCCCTCATTTAATGACAAAAGCAGTTCAGACCACAAAACTAAGATTTTGAGGGATTCCTGAATAAAACCAAAGTTTTGTGTGAGAACACACAATGAACTGCCAGAATTTGGGGGGAATCTCACACCAAAATCATATTCCTGAAAATGTTATAACTGGACCATCCATCTGGTATCTTGGAATCATAAATAGAAAGCTTCCTACTTTCTCTATTCACTCAAAGGGTAAAAATAAAAACACAACAAACGTTTCAAAGCTAAGAGTCCTACTTTAATGTGCTAAAAAAATATTTTTTAATAAACATACTTAAAAAAAAGCTTTACTCTAGAAAAGACATCCATGATTGAATTGTCAAACTGAAATAATGAAAACATTTCTAAATCTTTGTGTGTTCAGTTCTACTTAAGGGGAAGCACAAGTAAAGTAAGGCCTATAAAAGTTTTCTTACTATATTCTGTGTGGTCATTGTACAGAAATGCTAAAATTTTGGCTAATAATTAGAAGTACACAATTTAATTTTGATTCAATAAATGCTTATTAAGCATCAATTAAGTGAAAGTCACTGTGTTAGATGATGCAACAGGCTTTGTGGGAGGTGCAACAATGTACAAATCATTTTTTTTAATCTGAAAAAATAATCTTTTTTTTAAATTTTTTATTATGTTATGTTGGGGGGGTAAACAGAAGAGGGAATGAACCATGGCAGACTATGGACTCTGGGAAATAAACTGAGGGTTTCGGAGGGGAGGGGGGTGGGGGGTTGGGCTAGGCCGGTGGTGGGTACTAAGGGAGGGCACGTATTGCATGGAGCACTGGGTGTTATAGTCAAATGATGAATCGTGGAACATTATCAAAAACAGATGATGTACAAATCATTTTTAATACCATTCCCTCAAGGAACAAATAATCTAGTGAAGAAAATATTATATGTCCACAAGTGACTGCTTAATAATACTACCTAGTGCTTACTAAGGACGATGCACCAAGCACTTTACCTATATGAATGCATTTAATCCTCACCACAAGCTGTTGTAAATGAGGAAAGCAAGGCACAAAGCCATCAAGTGACTTGTCCAGAAACCACAAACTATTAATGATATAGCCAGAAATGAACCTAAACTCTCTGGCCACCAGGTCCACACTCTGAACTACTATTCCTTTCTAAGCAAAATTATATGTTGTGTCAAATAGAAGTTAGTGGGCAATGAAAATTAAGAAAGGAAACTAATAATCAAGGGTCCATAGGGAAGAACATTTCTCACCAGGGTTGATTAAGTTCCACTGTGATAAGAATTTACAAGAGCCCCATAGAAGTTTGCTTTTCCTTAGAGTTCTTTGTAAGTATTAAATTTTTATCATCTCGATCACTGTAATAATTTTATGTATTAATCCACGTGGGCTGCACTAACAAAATACCATAGACTGGGGAGCTTATGAACAACAGTGCATGGAGGTTGGAAGTCCGAGATCAGGGTGCCAGCATGGTTGGGAAAGGGCCCTCCTCTGAGTGGTGGACTTCGCATGCAAACTCACATGGCTAAGCTCTCTGAGACCTCTCTTTATCAGGGCACTAATCTCATTCATGAGGCCTCTGCAAAAGGCCCTACCATCTAATACCATCACCTTGGGAATTAGGTTTCCAATGTATAAATCTGGGAAGGACACATTTAGACCATAACACTACGTTTCATAGTAGTTCATGTTCACTTACTAAGCATAGGAATCACTATTTCCATTTTACAGGTGAAGAGACAAAGGCTCATTTCATTTAAGTATTTTTCCAAAGGCCCAAAATAACTAAGTAAGTTGCAGCGAAGAGTCTCAAATGTAAATATTGAGTTGGACCTTAAAGACTAGTAGTATTTCAATAGATGAAAATATGGTGGAATTTTAAGCAAAGGTTGAATAAACCACAATGATTCAAGAGCAGGTAGGGTAAAAAACATGCAAGACGAAGTTACGGGTAGTCTCGTATGGCTGGGATAGAGGATTCATCTAGGACATAAGCTGTTGGCTTTGGTTTTATAAATGTTCACTTTATGATGATGGCAATAGTCTCCAAGAGAAAAAATCCAACAAGCAACAGCTCTGGAGAGTTGGTGCTAGCAATAAAACCTTAAAGTCATCTTGTGGGAGGGATCATTGAAGCTGTGGGAATGGACAAAATTACTAAGAGAGAGAATGTAGAACTGGGGTTATAGTGGGAAGGCCAGGGGACATGTCAACATGCAGGGCAGGAGAAAGAAGAGAAAACCATGAGTAAAATAGAGGAGAAACAATCCTAGAACCAGAAGATAGAATAAGTAACAATGTCCAAGAGGGCAAGAGAAGATTGCAAGAAGGACCTGGTAGTCAGGTCAGAATGTCAAATGCTATATTTTGTAACATACAAAAAAATAAAAAAAAAAAAAAGCTTGCACTTTTAGACAAATACAAAAAATTAAAATGTCTACCTGCATTGATTCTTTAAATGTCATTTACTTAGAATCATACAATCCACCCTGGTAAACAATTCTATATTTTCTCTAAAACAGTATTTTCTCTAAAAATGGATGTAAGTATTAATAGTATATCATGTGACTTGGCCTTCAGATATATGCATATACTCAAGTCCCATATTCAGATAATTTTTCTCAAGTGAGTAGAAATCACCTTAGGTAAGAGAACTTCAGCCCCCTTCCTTTCGAAGTTTCTTTTCAACAAAATGAGCACTTCACAAAAAAGAAAAAGACTGTGGGCCAATTGTCTTCTAGAGTTTCTGGTTTCTTTCTAACTCACACATACACACACATCCTAACACCCGAACCCTTAGCAACTTAAACACACACACACACAGTATCTCAGATATTAAAATTATATTGACCAAGTTCAAGCGAATATACCTAAGGCAGAACTGAAACACTAATTATACAACTGATTTTTCAATATCTTCTTCTGTCCTCTGTGCAAACCTGAAATATTATTCTCAAAATGTCACCTCCTTTCTCTTTCCTACTTAACCATTCTCTCCCTCCCTCCTTCTTCCTGCCTCTGTTTTTCTGCCTTTGTAACTCCGTGTAAAATTGAACATATACATCACATTGATATTTCCCTCCTAATGATAACAACATTTACTCCTGGAGGGTTTCTTAGCTAACCTATTTCACCTGTGGCGGTCTTAGGTAAATCTCAGATTGGAATTTCTATACCAATCTAAATGGATCCCTTCTCATCTTGCCCCTAGGCTTCTGAGGTATGGAATCCATGGTGTGTTCTGATGCTATTCAATGATAAGGCAGGAACAGAGATTAGATGTGTTCTGAACAGTATTCATGTTCTCTCTTTTTAGTTGCCTAGGAGAAGGAAGAAATCTTTAGAAAAATATTTCAGAAAATCTTTTCTGAATTGATATGTAGTGCATTTCGCCTTTTTTTTATACAAGGTGACAGCGTGTGCGAGATGTAAAGATGAGTTTGCTCAGGCAATTACCCCTTGTTGATAGCAGATTATTTCCTCTGGCAAACTCGAAAATAACTTGTTGGCGTATAAGTTACTGCTGTTCTGGGGATGTAGTAATTTACTCTCCTGCCTTTTTTATGAGCACATTTATTTTAATCAGTAGAGTTCAGAATAGCTCTTTTTCATCAAACTCCATCTCTTTTGGAGTTATGCACCTTCTAAAGTATAACGAAGGAAGGTCCTTCTGCACACACAGGAGAAAAGAGGCAAGATGCATTACTGAAAAAAAAATGGTCTTTGCACAGGAAATCATATCTCATGATCTTTCTGTCCATGTTAAAACACAATATTTATGCACAACAGCTCTAGCCTAAATTATTACTATTACTTTTTTTTTTACGAAAGCAATGTCTCACACGAGGAGCAACTCAACGTTATCTTTCATTCTGGGGATTGAAAACAGAATAGTTACACATGTTAGGATAAAGAGATACACGGAAGAATTCTGGTTGGCGAGACAGATATGACTTTTTGTGAGGTATAGTTGACATACAATATTGTGTTACCTTCAGGTGCACAACAAAGTGACTTAACATTTGTATACACTGTGAGGTGGTCACCGCAGTAAGTCTAGCTAGCATCTGTCACCTTACAAAGTTCATACAATGTTATTGACTGTATTCCCCCATGCTGGACATTAAATCCCCATGATTTATTTGTTTTATAACTGGAAGTCTGTATTTCTTAATCCCTTTCACCCATTTTGCCACCTCTGTACCCCCTCCCCTCTGGCAACCACCAATCTGTTCTCTGTATCCATGAGTCTGGGTTTGGTTTGGTTTGTTTGCCTGTTTTAAAACTGATACAGCTTTTAAGAAATAATGCAGGTGATATACTTCCCTGAATGTCTGTAGAATAAAAGCAAACTGGGGAGTTTTACTCCCTTTACCATTTTGCAGATGAAAAGAAAAAGAGTCAAGAAAAGAGAAAAAAGGAACTGTGGCATCCAGGAACTTTGATGGGCATCAAACAAATACTTTAACTATGATCCCTTGCCTCTCCTATTATATGGCCTCTCCTAAGAGGAACCCTTAGCCATTTCGCCTGCAGAGTTCTTACTACTTTTAATAGAAAGCAAAATTCATTTTCTAACATTAATCCCTAGATGGCTGAGCATAGAAAAATCTAGAATCCAGAAGTCTAGAAGAATATGATGAAAGTTCAGTACATGATAAAGAGGTTGGATCTTCTATTTTTCTCTGCTGTGTAGTAATATCAACAACATTAGCCACTCCACCACTCGGGTCTTTTCTAGAGAAGGGCAAAACTTGACTGAAGGAGCAAAGACACCAAAAGCTGAGAGCATGTCTTCTTGACAGTATCTGCTGCTGACCACCCACATTTTTGTTACTCTATTCTCCCCAGTCATAAAACACAAGGCAGTAATTTCCCTCTCATCTTGAGAATTATTAAGAGGACAAAGCAACTCTAAGGAGCATTTGGCTCTCTTGAAAATACAAAGAATGTAATTTGAAAGTAGTCCTTCCTTGTATTTATTCCATGGAAAGTTTTCATTCAGGTGAAAGCAAAATATCACAAATAATTTCCTTGTTTAGGAAGAAAATTGAGAGAGAAAAATCAAGAATTTCAAGGTGATTTTACAGATAGTTCCGTGACTCTTTTCATACAAAACTTACCTTGGCAAGTCAGTAACATATATGAAATCATCCATGCATTTCATATACGATCCATATCAGCGATAATATTTTCACCTGGAAATCGCATGCATTTATGTGTTTGATACATTAACGATTAAACAGAATAGCCAAAGGTTCTTATGATTTTTCGTTGCTGTTGATTAAGTGGAAATTCTCTTACATGTCTAGCAACAAATTTGCCTCCCATACCTTAGGTAATTACAAGGAGACAGACAAATCTATACTGAAGCAAGAATCTGTAGCATACTTTCTTTCAGATTTCACAACTACTGAGTTTGTAAATCTATCCTCCCTAACAAACTGTTATCAAATCTGGAAATATATACTAACCAGATGCTCAGTTTTCTTTAATATAACCCCTCTACAAGAGAAAGCAGAGAATGATAATTTCATATATATTGACATATAAATATCAATAATTATATTAATACTGTATTGATACCAATAATTATGCTTGTAACTAACTTGTTCAGTAAATACTGAGTATTATACAAATTTAATCACACAGCCTTTCCTATCTAATTTCTGATGAATACAAATAATTTAAATTTTAATGTATTACAAATGCCATTCCTATTATATGACTGCTATTAAAAGTAATGAAATAGTGAGAATCATTTTGATTTAATTGTCAAGCACTTAGCCAATAAGAAGCACCATACAAGTATCAAATAATTAAGAGTAGCTCAATTATTTAACGTGGAAATTATGGGAAATTAAAATTTCTGGAAGATTTTTTTTAAGATTACCTTACCAAATGAAGTTGAAAAAAGCAAAAAAGCATCACCAAAAGAAAAACAGAACTTCCTCATAAAGATCTCAAGAAAAAAATTAATGAAATAAATTTAAAAAACATAAAAAGCCACAGACCGATCATTTTATCACAAAACACTATATCACATCTCATTTATTGAAAAATATAAAGAACACTAAATCATCTCTAAAAAATAGCTTCTTTTCTTCCATTCTGGAAGCAATATCTACCCTAATACCACTGCTCTGAGCACTTTTGCCAACAAGAGACCTAGTTTAATTCCATCCCAACCTTTATAGAATATGACAATTGTCAATAGAGTTAATATTGGTCCTAATATTGTCAACATGCTAATATTGGTCCTAATATTATCAATATCCTAATACTGTCAAGAGTTAAATATTGGTCCTAAAAAATCTTTAAATGATATAACTGTTATGTTTAAGCATATCAACTTACTTAAGGAAGATATTTATGTACAAGAATGAAAATTATATAAATTGAAAAGATGCTTCTACATTACCAGCACTAATTTAGAATACTTAACTATTGTCTCCATAAGAGTAACAGTTTTAAATGCCATTCTTTACATTAGGATCTGTTGAAAAGGCAAGTGAGTTGGTGGGGGGAGGGGGAGGGTAGGGAGCAGAATACAGAAACTAATACGTGGTATATCTAACATCAAAAGATAGTGTTTCGTAGCAGCAGTTAGTGCAGTATGGGTGAGAATCTTCTGAAAAAGATAATGTACCCAAAGGAGCTTCACCCAGGGCCTGCATGATGAAGAACTAGGCTCTGCTCTTGATACTTTCTCTTCCTGCTGGTTGTTTTTGACTGATGGTATTGGGGAGAAGTAGAATCAACTCCAGGAAAAACTCTATCTACTGGAGAAAAAGAAACTCCATCTACTTAATGATTTAAAAAAAGTTCTCTGAAACCAGGCAGCTTGGGTTAGACTCCCAGGGCCACCCCTACCCGCTTGGGACCCTGGGCAATTTGTGGAATATCTTAGCACGCCCTTCTATGAGAAAAAGAAAAGAAAAGGAGAAGGGGTGTGGGTGGAGGAGAGGGTGGAGGAGGAGGGAGAAGATAGCCCCCCCATCTATAAAAATGGATAATAGCCTCATTTGAAGATTACATACATTATTACATATAAAACACTTAGAAGAATGCCTGGTAGATAATAGTTTCTCAACACCTGTTCACTAAGATCACAAAAGCAAGAGATCAGGCAGGAGAAGCAGTGGTGGCAGCAGCAATAAACGGCTTCCAGCAAACCTGACATGATTTAGTCGGGAGGGGCTATCTTTGAAGGAGGGAGTATAACATCCTGGAGAGTCAAAAAAAAAAAAATCTGGAGGTCTCATCTGTCCTGGTTCTGCCATTACCTT
This sequence comes from Ursus americanus, assembly GCF_024610735.1. Lineage (NCBI taxonomy): Eukaryota > Metazoa > Chordata > Mammalia > Carnivora > Ursidae > Ursus > Ursus americanus. The sequence goes on along the minus strand of NC_142131.1, from coordinate 16,669,193 downwards.
GTTGTGTGGCCTTGGGTATGTCACGGAACATTTGTGCACTTCATTGTTCCGCCTTATCTGTTTCAATTTGAGAATTCCTAGGCTCTGTCCCAACTTGAAACATCTACTTATCTAGGATACCTAGGGACGAGTAATTTGGCAGCCGTTGCTTGGTGTATGCTCATAAGGGTGAGTCCTTTTCACGTTTTCGTTTCTACCTCTTAAAGGATTCAGACAAGCAACCAGGAGCATGTGGAGGGTGGGACATTACAGAGAAACAGGATCGGGCCCTCAGATGGAACATCATTTGATTCCCACGCTCTCAGAACTGCCTGTGTGTCTTCTTAAGCACCTGTACCAAAAAATTATATGTACTAAAGAGTGGTATACCTTACCTTGGTGCTCTGATAAAATAAATTCCCACCACATAGTAAATTTTTAAGTTGAGACATTTATTCTATTTCATTATAATGTGTAAATTGTTACTTTACACTCAAGTGCCCAGAGGTAAATTGAAGATGCATATACAAAGTGAAACTACTCTTCTAATAAAACCACTGACATGTTAAGAAGGTTCCCATTTTAGTTATTTATGCTGTTTTCTTTCATTTTTAAAGATGACACTATCCTTTATTACGCATTCTGAATATGTGTGTTATACTTGTACAACATATTTTCTTTCCATGACCCATTAAAGTAGCATAATGCTTTCTATATTCATGCATCTCTTAGCACACAACCTATAGTTTTAAATATTTTTGCATTCTTTCTCAGAGGGAAAAAAAATGAGTTTTGTAGTGAAGAAAAAAACTTGGCCAATTATGTCATTTTTATCTCAGTTTCAACTTAGCATTATCTTAGGCTTAGTAGTAACAAATGATAAAATGACAAATAAATTCTGACATTCCCTGCATAATCTACATTCTTGGCCATCGACTCTTCATTTTACCAGCCTCTTAAGAAATGTTTTTTAAAAAAGAAAAAAGAAAACCTCACACATGACTGCCAATCTAACCCATTCCATTATGTGTGTCATGCTGCCGAAACGAACTTGGAATCTAGAAGTACCAAGTGCCACAATTCGTCTCCTTGTGACTCACAGCGCCAGATGACAAGCAAGCCTCTGTCCTCTAACAGCACCAGCAACAGTGGAGGATCCGGGTGGGTGTTCGTGGTGTTGTGAATAGACCTGGTAGGAGGCAGGAATCCAAGGCTCAGGCTTCCGGCACGTACCACCATGCTGACAGATGGCATATTCTTGGCCAGGGTCCAAGGACCCTGGTCACCTAGTGAACTTTCCCTGACTCCACGCTATGTCGATATCCCAGACATCCAGCGACACAGGCCTTGCTTATGAATCATTCTGCTAGAAGCTGCCTCTATGTATGTTTTCTGAAATGTTTTCTGAATGAATGTTTGTAAAGGTATTTTGCCTGAACTTAGTACGACTCTTTAGCACTTTGTGACATAATTACCGTGGGTTGTATCAACAGAGAAAGTGTGCTTTATAATTTAGTCCTAATGAATTTTTTGACCCATAAATCAATGAACCTGTTACAGATTGAATAATAATATTTGCTTCCTGAAAGCACGTATGATATCAACAAGGTCGCAATTTACTGTCATTTTTAATAGGGGGGAAATGTACTCAAGGGGCATTTAACATATTTTGACAAGGTGACCCACAATTATCCATTAACATTGTATTTGTCTAAGCCCTACTGCATTGATATGCAGGGACCATGTAATAGTTCATTGATGTCCCACTTGGGGGTGGAGAATAAGGCAAGTGGGACCTTTCCAAGGTCTTTCACAGCCAGAATGTATCTTGCTACTGCTGTATTGATTAAACATTTGGATAGTTAATCAACACAGCTCAGCCCTTTTAACCTGCCATACGCAGTATACAAAAAAAAGGAAAGAAAGAAAGAAAGAAAGAAAGAAAGAAAGAAAGAAAGAAAGAAAGAAAGAAAGAAAGAAAGGAGAAAGAAAGAAAGAAGGGGAAATGCCTGGAAGAGAAACAATGGGTATATATTTTTCTTATTTTCAAATGTGACAGATAAAGTACATCTTTCTAGACAATAGGACCATAATAAAATATTAGTGTTCAACGTGGTCTTGAATTGAAAAATATCTGGACTTTTTGAACTGTTTTTTGCTTGACTTGATTTTTCAACATTTTATGTGGGTTAAACCTCACACTCTTTGCCAGCATCAGGTTGTGTTCTTTACAGTCAGCTAAGTTAGGTCTATGCTTGATTTCCTCTTCAGATACAATATTCCTGAAATTCAAAACAGACTTAACTGGAGGTCCCCATTTGGGACTCACTGGTCTGTTTCTACCCCAAGATTTGCCTTTCTTGTCACATATACCAATATTCTGATATCTTCTTCCGTTATATCCAATCTCATCATCTCAGCACCTCATTTCCTCTATGAGGTATATAAAGGTGTCTGTATCAGTTTTTCTAGGTATAAAAGACTCAGTTTCACTTTTATTTATTTCCTCTCCTATATCTTTGGCCCTTGACTGATTTTTTTTTTTTAATAACTGAGCAATTATAATCCTCCTGTAGGGGTGCCTGGGTGGCACAGCGGTTAAGCGTCTGCCTTCGGCTCAGGGCGTGATCCCAGCGTTGTGGGATCAAGCCCCACATCAGGCTCCTCTGCTATGAGCCTGCTTCTTCCTCTCCCACTCCCCCTGCTTGTGTTCCCTCTCTCGCTGGCTGTCTCTATCTCTGTTGAATAAATAAATAAATAATCTTTTTTAAAAAAATAATAATAATCCTCCTGTAGATCACCAATTTCTGCCATTCTCTTCTTCAGCTTCTTTCCAACCAGTAAGGAACAAGTTCATAGACCACTCACCTCACATTCTGCTGAATAAATCTGTTTGGGATTTCAAATGATGCTCTCAGTTCGACATACATAATAATTCATGTGCAATCGTAGTAGTTACACTCTAATTTATTCTACCTGTTTATTTTGCTCAATGGTTTCTAATACCAGAAACATTTTCTCCCAAATTTGTCTGATCATAAGAATTACCAACTCTAATCAGATCTACCTAATTATATTATTCAAGGATAGGACCTAATGTGTACCTTAACAAGGAACTTAAGAGATTCTTAGGATCAGGAAAGTTTTAATCCATTCTTCATCTATCTGTTCCATAAAACCATAAATAATCCAGCTGATTTTTTACAAGAACTTAGCTCAAAAATGTATCTGTAACAAGATTCTTATCTGATTCAGAACACTGAGTGAGCACTTTCTATCTACAGTTATTTACATAGATAATTACATTCACCTTGCTGCTAAGTTCATTCTATCTGATTTTTGTTTTTCATGGTTGAGACGCACACGATCACATGTATGTTATTATTTATACAGATTGTAATGTCTGATCTGAGAGAAGACTCCCTCTCCTTTTCTGGTTTTGATGAAGCAGACTGCCATGTCATGAATTGCCATATGCAAAGCGTTGTGCATCAAGAAGGAGAGGGTAGCCCCCCACCTACAAACAACAAGACACTGAGACCCTCAGTTTGGCAGTCTACAAAGAATCGAATGCTGCCAACAGTCATGTGAACTTGGAAATGGATTCTTCCTCGGGCAAGTATCAGAAGAAATCACAGCCCCACTGACACCTTGATTGTAGCTGTTAGACCCTGAAGCAGAAAACCAAGCTAAACTGTGCCCAGATTCCTAATCTACAGAAACTATGAGATAAAAAATGTATTGTGTTCATTGCTAACTTTGTAGTTATATTATTACACAGCAACAGACAAGTAATACACAGTACTTTATAGCCTTTGTTGTTTTGAGTCCCATGCCCTTTGAAATGTGGGGATTCTAATTTACTTGCATAACTGCCCAGTGCTACCATTCCAATTTACCATCATCTGTGGATATACACTACATTTCAATATGTACCATATGAAGTAGTATTTTAACCAGTTGTGCAATAAAAGTAACATCCTTGTGTATTCCTCACTTGCACTTCCTCCTAAAAGAAACAACCTCATCATTCATAAGCTGGAATAGCACAAATAGTTTGCTTTCAGAGGTTTGAGTTAAATGAAATAAACAGACTCCCTGTTTATCAAATTTAGGAAAAAAGGCTATTTCTTGTATACAAAAATGATATTGCTGATCTAGACAATCGGCCTATATTACTTTCAGAGTACTTTTCCTAGAATTCTTTCAAGTTCATCGGCAGCCTCTATGTACATCATAAACCCATTATTATGACCAATGGGTGTACGCATTTGTAAAAACTGCTTACAGATGGACTTTCAGGCAGTAACCCAGGCTTAAAGCAAAACTACTGATATAATCAGGAAAACAACAACAACAACTAGTCATCCTTTGTGTGATACCTTTATACCTTTGTGTGATACCAAAGAGGGGGGTGCAAGTAGTGGGTAGAGATAATATATAAAATGCATACAAGGCAGCAAACTCATGATCACAATGGACAGGTTCCTCAGTTTGCTAAAAATAGAGATCCCTTTGTGTGGTAATTATCTCCCTAAGGTTTAGAGTAAGATGAGAATCTTTCTCAAAAATAGGTCACCATTAACTGGAAAATATGATTCTAGTCTTAAAAAAAAGAGAGAGAGACTAGAAAATTAGTGGTGGGCATCAATTTCTTGTTATTTATGAAAGCGCTGTGGGAACAGGGTCCGTTGAGTCTTACTTCCTTTTTATGGAAACAGACACCATTATTCAATTTTGTCCTATCTTTTTATTAATAGGTGTAAAACACCCCGAGGGAGTTCCAGAGCTGCAGGAACACCAGGAACAATATAATAATTCTACACCTACATGCTTTCACTCAGCCTAGGAGTCCTCCAAACCACAGGGAGCCCAAGCAAGTCTATTAGATTGATTCTGCCTTCTGAAGGGACAAAATGACAATATTACTTGAGCAGTGGCCCCTTAGCACAAGAATTTATCACATTTTCTCACATTTTTTTCTTTTAGGGTTTCCTTATTTTGTCTTAATAATGCCTGCTGTAGGTACTTCCTTTAAGACACACATTTCTGTTAGGATAATGATAACGTCCCAAACTGAACTTGCTAATGGAAATAATTTTTTAGATTCCTATCTTCTAGGGTCAAAGTATGAGTCAACAGAAGATAGTGGCTTATTGGACAAAGAAAAGAAAAACTAAAAAATCACAGAAATCACCAGAGAAAAATCATAAAGGAAATTTGCCTGTCTTCACTCTGGACTAGCCAAAGAGATAACAAAAGATGTTATTCATATTTTACCTTAAGAGTCTTTGCTGAGGTCAATCCTTTCAAAACACTGGATTCTTTTGCAGAGTTAGTCACAGATAACAAGTCTGATGCTGATGTTAAAGTCTACTATAGTCATGATATATACTAATGAATAAAACTCATGAGGAAAAGCTCATACAGCATGTAAAGATTAAAACAGAATAATTCCCATTTAGCTATGTTACTAGTTGAGAAAGTTTGGATCCCAGATTCTGTGCCAGATAAACTGGCTAACCTTATCTACCACTTAATGAATCCTCCCTGATGATGAATTGGGGCAAGATAAGCAGGCAGCCAACCATCTAGAACATTGATCATAAGGAGATAATGTTACTGAACTACCAAAGTTCACTCAAGAAGATAAGAAACTGAACCTCCGTCTCAAGAGGTTACTATCTGAAATTTTAAGGCTATCAGTCAACTTTCTCCCTTTGAAGCAGAAGGAATAAAAACAAATAAGCAAACAGATGACAGTAGCATGGAAGGAGAAGAGGAGAAGAAATTGAAAAAGGATGCTAGAGTAGAACAGAAATAATTTGGGAGAAACTCAAATTTTAAGATACTTACAAATGTTCAGATTTTATTGGATACACATTATGTAGATTGCATTGAATGAAGCATTATTGATGATATCAAAGAAGCATTAGCTGATGTGACATCTGACCCAAAGAAGCTGCAATCTTACTGGTGTGATATGAGACTATTATTAATTTTGCTGTTAAAATATATGAACAGAACTGACATTATGCCACATGGCCCAACCGGGAAGGAACCAACCTTGATGAGATACCATTTTGTAACGGATGCTTCATCCTGGTGTGTAACCCCCGACTCCATCATTTGAGTCCACCTGACCATAATAAAAATGAAATGTGAAAGGCTATTTATCCTGGGAGTTGTTTTTTAAATGATTTTTTAAAAAATGAAACAAGACGAAACCAGAGGAGACAAACCATAAGAGACTCTTAATCTTAGGAAACAAACTGAGGGTTCCTGGAGGGGAGATGGGTGAGGGGATGGGGTGGCTGGGTGATGGACACAAATAATATAGATTATTGTTCTTGGTATTAATTTAAGGAAGTAAAAACCTTAGCCACATATAATTAAGGGATACATCTCCATGGTGACTTTGCCCCCTAAATTGTCTCATTTCCTAGTCCTGTTTCATTTCACTCACTGATAGTTTTAAATAGACCCACATATATGACGTACACACTGTTCCATGTTGTCCTGTGTTGGAATATTTGCTACTCTCTCGTCTCACTCTCCTGGGACAGGACAAGTTAGTGTGCCAACAAGGCAAGCCAATGCCAATGTTTTAAGAGCTGAGTAAAATGAGAGGAAATGCCTAATGACGTGAAAATCAGGAAAAGCAAAGTCTACAGTTACACCCAGGTGAGAATAGGGAAGCAAACATGGAGACAAATGTCAGAGTCTAAGTCAAGGAGAAGACAGCTAGAAGCACACAGCAAAGACAGAAGCATTTTAAGAAGTACAGAAATGCTACCACCAATGAGTTGCTGTCACTGGCCCCTGGTCACATGGTATGAGACATGGTATAGCTTAGTGGTTCACAACTCTGGCTCTGCACTGGACTCACCTAGGGAACTTTGAAAAGTTCCCCATTCCCAGGCACCACTCATGACACCTTATGTCAGAACCCCTGGGACTTGGGACACAGGCACACAGTAATTTAGAAAGTAGCTGAGGGAATTCCAATGTGTAGCCAATGTTGAGAACCAGTGGTATAAATGGATATACAAAGTGGGTTAGTTTCTTTTACTGGGAATTAAAAAGCAATAAAAAAAAAATCTCAAGTCTTTCTGCAATTGTTTTAAATTCACAAATGAAACACTCTTCAACATCTGGGTTTTTATGGCTCTTCTGCTACTGCTCTCAATCTGCTACTTGAAACTTGAAGATGCTTATTCCCCCTCCAATGCACACCCTTCAAAGCATGGCTGTCATCTGTTATGTAGGCACAGGCTCTCACTCCTCTCTTTACACACTTTTCTGCAGCATCAGGAAGAATAATATATGCAAGCCAGTGTTTGGGTAAAAAGAGAGCAACCAAGTTGAATATTACTCCTCCAAAATATCTCAGAATGAGCCTCAATTATAGCCCCCATGCTACTTGCTGCATTGACCAGTCACACATTCTCCCTGACAGCAGCCAACCAGTAAGAGAAGGTTGAATCATGTGTACAACCCTAGGTGGGCATCCAGTAACAAAGTCACATGTAAACAAGTGGCCTCTAAGTGGCATAAACTATATGCATAAATTCTGAATATAGCAAAACTGGAAGGATGATGAGAAGAAGAGTAGCTGGGAAGGGAGAATCAAAAATTATACTTGAAATAAATGATAAATCTGGGTCATTCTGACAAAGCAAGAGTTACTAGCAATGAACGATAAATAGGCCACCCTTTGGTCTCAATTCCCTGTGCTCGGAAACTAGAAGGCATTCACTTTTCCTCTTACAGTTCTTTAGCTTTTGCCTTTATTGAACAGTCCCCAATCTGGTTATATTGTTCTTAAATTAAATCACAGACCATCAGGCTGCTTCATAATCCTCTACCTTATGTCATTTACATACTGTAGTATCACATGGGGTTCTATCCAGCAGGACTGGTATTTACCAGGTTGGCTGTATTTAGCACATTTCATATTTGCCTATCCTTGCCCCTCTTTCTCTCATTTTGCCAATTGCTCAAACGTCACCTGTTAGGCTATGCAATGGATGTAAACCCGATCATTAATGACTCCTCTCCTGACTTTTCAAGGTCATCTTGAATTATAAGTAGATCTTCCAAGGTTCTTGTTACTTCTCCCAACTTAGAGTCTTCCATGAAACTTTATGAGCGTATTCCATATTTTATCATCCAAGTCACTGATAAAATGTTAAATATTACCACCCTAGACAGACCCTGCAGAACATCATTTGATGTGTCCTTTTAGGTTGCCTCTGAAACATTAATAACTTCTCATTGAATATGATCCTTGAACCAGTCTCTACCCAACTAAGAGCCAGAGCTGTATTTCCCTAGATTGATAGCACTATTTTAAATCTCTATGCTACAACCCTGAGGAAGGAATTTTGTACTCTTCTTTTCTCTCAGAGAGAAAAAAGATTTTTTAATTTTAGCAGCTTAAAACTGACCTGTCAACATATGCCAAACAATAACCCAGGATAATTTAGCACTGTTCATAAATGTGATATTTTCAAAAAGCCATAAAAGGACTCCCCATTAATAACTCTGACTATAAAGGTTCATCATGGGCTACTATTCTCACCTCTTTGAACTTAATGACAACTCAAGTCAATGCTCTCCTTTTTTCCTTTGTTACAGCTGTTATTGGGGTGGAAAAGACTGTTGTTGGAAAGGACTGTTGTCCAGGCTCCAAGAAGTCCAGACAAGGTCTCCAGAGACTCTCTATTTTTCCTCCAGATCCTTTTACTGACATTAATGATGAAACAGCTTTGTCTGTGTCTCCGCCTTGGTTAGCAATGCCTTAGTGACAGGGCAGCTCCAGATGCATTAGATCAGCAGCTGATGCCATCATGCGAATGTCTAACACTTACTTTAGGTAGGTGACACTTCTTAATATTCAATCCTGTCTTCACAATGTCGACTTGTCCCACCACACACGGGTGTTCTTTTTATCATTGTTATTGGGATTGTTAATATTTTTGCTTGTGATTTCTCTACAGGGCATATTTTTTAAAAAACCATAATTATTTATAACCTTTAATGCCAAGAGGGCAATATAGTATGCCTGGAAGAATATGCATCACAGAGTTATTGTTTAGAAATGGTAATTAATTTTACAGTCAACAGTAGTGTGACACACTGTCTCTGACTAGACGTCCACCGTGGCTTCCTGCCAGTCCTTTGTAAGAATATTAATTGACGTCCAGCACTAAGCAGCCTCTTTGCTGTGTTTTTGAATGCAACAACATGCTTCAGATTAAATAAATACATTCTAAACTCACAAATTCAGTATCAGGTTCTATACCTTGATGTCACCCAAATACAGTTTGTTTATTTTCATTATTTTTTCTCTTTTGTCCCCAGCTTTATTGAGGTATGACTAGCAAATAAAAATTGGGTATTTTTAAGGTGTACAATTTTGTTTTATTTTTGTGTTACTTTTCCTTCTCTTCTGTTTCCTTTTTGTTCTTTCTCTTATACTCCCGATTCTTAAAGTGTCCCTATTATTTACTTTCCCTTAATTTTAGCTATTCTTCTAACTTCTTACAATACCTGGTTGTGGGGAAACTTCTGCAGCAAATACTCTGTCTCCAACAGCAATTTGCTCCTAGGTTACTGCTCTTTCTCTTTCCAAGGTTTCCCAAGCGACGACATTCAACAATTTAAGTAATATTATGAATGACGTGCTCATTAACATACCAAGGATGCCAGATTAGGTGGAATGGCCAGTTTAAAAAAAAATATATATATATATATACATATATACATATATATATATATATGTATATATGTATATATATATAAATTCAAAATGACCTTGACAGGGGCGCCTGGGTGGCTCAGTCGTTAAGCGTCTGCCTTTGGCTCAGGGCGTGATCCCAGCGTTCTGGGATCGAGCCCCACATCAGGCTCCTCTGCTGGAAGCCTGCTTCTTCCTCTCCCACTCCCCCTGCTTGTGTTCCCTCTCTCGCTGGCTGTCTCTCTCTCTGTCAAATAAATAAATAAAATCTTTTTTAAAAAATTGACCTTGACAGTTTAGAGAATTGGGCACATAAGAAGGAGTTAGTTTCATGAGAGAAAATACATGATCATCCACACTATGAGGAGAACACTGTACAAATAGAGGATGACACGGAATGGTCAGTTAGCCATAATGGGTGTGGAGTGGGGAGGAAGCAGTCCACATTCTACACAAAAGCCAATTGCCAGGATGATGAATCAGCGATGAACAACCCAAGATACCAGGATGCAGAAACTGGAACATCACGTAAACATGTGAGAAAGATACAGTCTCTAATTCGTTAGATCTCTGTTGTTTTTTCTAATATATAATATTTAGGAATCCACAGCTTATATGATAAGATTGCTGGAAAAACTTCAGATAAAAAATAGCATTTAAAATTAAGGTTCAAAGATAAAAGTATATATGCTCTCCACGTTCCCACAAAAATCAGGTGATAGAGTTCTTAATAGATTCATGTCTTATGTTAAAGCGAGCACAGCAGTCCTCTGTAATCGACGTGGTTTCTTTTGGAAAGAATTTTTGTGAACTAAATTATTATTATACCATGTGAATACATTATTCACATAATAAATATAATTTTAGATCTTTTTTTTTTTCTTTATACAGCAGTGGAAGACTTTGTTCATTTAAAATCATACAGGGACTCTCCATATTCAAAAAGAAAAAAAACTGGTAGGGGATCTGGAGCCCAGCCAGCAGTCCTCCTTTCCACCCTGAGGGAAAAAATCTGATCCAAACAGAGGTCAGAAATAAAGATGGGCTTCCTGAGGGTCAGAACTAGTTAGTGCTAATGACGTTGTTTGAACCCAAGTGTCTGGTTCACCAATTCAGGATTCCTTCCACTGAGCTACACTGCCTCCTGAAAAACAGGTCCTACTTCTGAGGCATTCTTGTTTATCACAGATTTGTTTTACTCCCCTTTTTTACAGTCTTTTAAATTTCTTTTCTCATGTTCTTTCACTTATTTCCCAAAAGCCATTTGTTATGTAACAGATGCATATGTGTTCCTGTTTATAAATATTCTACAGTAAGTGAAGAAAATATGGGGAAATGTTGGGGGAAAGGCGACCATAATCCTGAAACCCTCAAACCGGAAATGTTGGGAGTATGCTCTGTGCCTTGGGGACAAAGGTCGCCAGGGCAAGACCCATCTGGGATGTGGGAACTGGTCTTGCATTGTTGGATTCCATCCCACCTGTTCTCCCCCTCCATTTTTAGTCTATCCAAAATTAGGATGTTTGGTGTTACGGAGGATCACCTGGGGAAAATCAGTAGGGCACCAAATATAATTCTGCGATGATATTACAGTAAACAAGAAGCTTAAAATCAAATTCATTACTAGGGAAATGAATCCAGGGAACATGACTTCATTAAAAAGTATGACTTTATAAATAACTACACATAAACAGACTGCTTTGCCTTAGAGAGTAATATATTTCAAAATTATTATCTACTTAAAATATTTTACCTAAAAGAATTCACAATTAGCTTTCAATATTTAAACAGTACATTAGAAATGGAATGTTTATAAATATCAGAAATAAAAGCCACTTCATTACAGTATGAACATATGCTAACACACCACATACTGGCTTTTGAATTTAATACTGATATGGTTTACTATATCCGTGTTTTGTTTTTTTTCTTAACTGACATAAGGGTTTAGATAATAGCTAATATAAATATATGAAATGTCAAATTTAGAAGACAGTGTTTAAACATTTGTCTTTTGGAGAGTATTGTTAAACTTAACTTTTATTAACTCAGGGAATCAAAGAGAAATATGGTGATGCTAGTGAACCTTTGAAAATCTTTTATTTTATCACTTTTAATGCATGTTTAATATTTAACATCCATCTTATTACAGACAGGAATTGTGAAATGCTTGTGCTGTCTCTAAACAGTTTTAAAGTTCAATGCACAGTCACAATTCAGAGGGGAGATTTCACACATTTATGGAAAATAAGCCATTTTTGCAGTAAAGTTGCAAAGTGTGAAAGAATTCTTGTTTTATCTGCCTTACTTATCATGTTTATGAGTTATTTTGCCTGGAAGTAAATTGACAAGTTGTCAATGAACAATAGACAGTGCCCCAGCTAGGCTTTTCACAGGTTCAGATGCCTTTGGGCAAAAGGGCTAAATCTGTAGTTGCAATCTAGCATATGGAGCACTGAAAAAAGTGGCAACAGGGTGAGAGACATTCCCTGCAAAATGCATGCGGCTCTTGCTCTCTCACCAATCTGCTTGGACCACGGTGCATTATGAATTCATGTCCCGTCACCTTGCTGTCCATAGAACAACTCATTTCTGTTATATCCCCAGTGCGTTTTGGTCCATTTTGTCACTTTAAACCATTTTATTCCTCCAAACAATTATTATTAAATATTCACCTTTAATAATAAAGAGCCACTTCTTCATTTTAGGGGGCTCTGTATAGGAAACTTCTCACAGAATCTCATAGGGAAAAAAAAAAAAAAAAAAAAAAAACAGTCTCAGTGTCCCTTTCCTCTGAGGTTCAGGGTGGACCTTGACTTCCACCTTCGGCCACCACATAGAATGACCTTACTTAAAACATTTCATGTCTTTCCCTCCCATCTCAATTTTCCAGAATGCTATTTTGAGCCTATTTTATGATAACTCTTATAGCTAAATAAATTACTGGAGAGCTAAGTGGTCTTTCAATAGATGGCACTCTTTGTTCTGAATCAGCCCAAATATATTCTGATGCTGTACTCACAGGCCAGCGCTTTGAAGCTCCTGACCTTCCGGTATAACTTTCTCCAGGATATAGTTAGGGGTGTGCTTTAAGGTAAAAACTAGGGCTGAGGTTTCTACTCCCAAGAAACCAGGAGGACCACAAAAGACACAGCTTCATCGGTAGGACTTTGGCAGGAAAAAAACCGAGGTGGGAATACAGGGAAAGTCAAGACCATGGCCAGTGGTGGATGGTGGTTGAAGTCACAGAGCCAAGAGTTTGAACGTAGAGATAGGATCAGAGAACATCAGGAAGAAGCAGTGTGGTAGATGACCAAGAATTTATTGTAAACCTAAAGGTGATTACTACTCACCTTTATGGCCCAGCCAATCCAGGGTGTATGGGGGGATCCTCTGGCTCGAGGCCAGAGACAAAGCAAGAATATATTCTGGCTCTCTAGTGGCCTCTAGGTTACCATCCACCCCTCCTCCATCCTATTTTCATAATCATTGACAATTTTGGCACAAGGTTTGCAACCTTTCCCCACTCTCCAGCCATCATCTTGAGTCACTTCCACACCAAGTAGACAATCCTGTCAGTATTTGTAATTCTTCTTCCTAGGGGATCTTCTTTTCCTGGGTCCATTGCCATTCCATCTCAACAACCCAATGTCTTGTCTACACCCTGGACCTTGTCCCCACTTCTGATGGGATCTCCTATTTTCTCCACAGTGTTCTAACTTACCTCTCTTGCTGTTGTATGAAAACGCACTCCTCGAACTCAATAAATTCTCCCCATTTCAACCCCTGACTATTTTTGTTCCCAACTCCACCTACCTCGGTAATGAAAGCATTACCAAACCCCCAAATTCACTTGCTCTCTACATGTAAAGCACAAAGGACAAGCACACCATCTTCTTCTTTCAGAGAGACATGGACTCAAACACTGGCTTTTGCCGCTTTGGGAAAGCTGCTGTGCCGCCCTTTGTTCACCTGTAAATTGGACCCACCACCTAGCAAACACTCTGTTGAGAAACTGCTATCTCTAGAGACTGCTGACTGAATGAGATAACACAGACAGATCCTCTTCAGATCAGTCTCTTCCTCCCCCTCTCCTTCCCTTATTCTTCTGCTCTATCCATCCTACAAAATGCTCATCGGGGATGAATGCTTTTCTCCATTTTTATCTGCTCCTGCTCCTAGGTTGCTGAAAGCACCTGGGGAAAATCACAGGACTGCTCTATTAATCTTGCAAATTTAGGAACTCCTACAGATTTTTCAACACCACGCACAATGATTGGATCTTTACTTGACTCCCCTTCCTCATCCTCACACGGGCTGATCCAATCCCTTCCCATCCTCCAAACCTCCATCTGCTCAACTCTCTCTAAGAAAATGTCTATGTCTCTTCCTTTTCAGAGAAAATAGTCCATGGAGCATCAAGAATCTCAACATCCAACCCGTTCCTCTCTCAATATGTATCTATCATCATCCACCTTTACTGTTTCCCTTTCTTTGGAGGTTCCGCCTTAGGTAACTCTGCCATCTATGCTCCTTATACCATTCTCTATGCAGAGTTGCTACATAGAATTCACAAATACATTAAGATGTTGTCATTGCTATGTGGGACCAATTTTAATGCACAAAGTAGGAAAAGTCTTATCTTTTCTCCTCTGTAACTTAAACTTTTCTCGGCCTTTGCTTTCAACATCTGCCCTTTGCCAGTTTTTGCAACAGTTTATAGAAATGAAGTGATTTATATTTTATTTCTTCCCCTTATCTTTCCTCTGGAGGTTGGTGCTAATAAATGGAGAAATGGCCAGGAGGGAGGAAAATGCCAAGCAAGGGAGAGAGGAGTTTGTCAAGAAAAACCTATAAAATGAAATATGTAAGCCAGATAAGAAAAGTTGAATGTTAATCTCTTTGAAAAGAAATATACTCTAGGATGATGTCCAAATTAATTAAGACACTAGCAAGTAAGATTATAAAAATATGCTAATTATTTCCCCCATTAATATAGTGTTATCCAAGGTGGATAGATTACCAAAGTGCTATAAAGCTTATTTAATCTTTACATCTAAAATATAAAAATTCATACCATAATTTTATCTCGGCCTTAAAAAAGGCATTCCAAATCCGGTCTGAGGCTCCAGAAACCCCCATGCAGGGAGTAGCTCCTTCAGGGAACTGAACAAAACTACACTTCAGCAAAAGTAGCTTTCCAGAAGCATCAGTGGGGAGAAAGGTGATTGCCCAGATGTCTATAGTCACACCATTATAGTAAATATTGGCATATATGCTACCTGTTATGTTTCTCTTCTTTTTTATCTGTTTCCTTTTCTCCCTATATCTAAATATTCCATTCCTGTTTTAATTGCATTTGGTTTTCTTCTCCTTCTCCCCTTTCCTTTTTATTTTAATCCTATTTTCCTGTTTGCCTCCACTAACTCCAGAAAGGAGGGAGTTAAATGAGGTTATATGGCTGACTCTCATATTTTACAAATGAAAAAAACTGAGACCCAAAAGGTTAAGTGACTTGCCCAATATCTCATAGTAGTTGGAAGCAGAACCCCAAGGCTAAATTGAAAGTCTTTTGAAACTAACCCTACATTCTTTCCATTACACCCATAATCTCTGCCATCTCTGTCCTTCACAGTGCAAACTGGCTTTCAAACCTTCGGGCATAATGAGAAGAAAAGCAGTGAAGGGCTATAATAGTGGCAGGATATGTGTCTCAGACATGTTTGGTGAGTATAAATGAGCTCCTGATTTGCTCACTCTTTCCTGCCACGAAAGGATGTCAGAAACCAAACCAAGCACCTTCGCTCTGTTCCTGCTTGCGTATAACTTCTTCTTTATTAGCACCTCTCTCCCTCCTCACACTGCTCTACACACGCATACATACCCGCTTGGCACCCTACTAAATACCACAAACTGCCCTGCCCCCCTCCACTCCCAGCTCCCCTGCCCTTGCTCTTCCTAGTCTCCATAGCGTTTCTCACCTTGCAATGTAACATATAAATGTTGTATTTATTATGTGTATTACTCATTGTCTGTCTCTCTTTGAGAATATAAGCTCCATGAGGGCAGAGATCTTTTTCTCTTTTATTTATCACTATATACCAAGCACCTAGAACAGTGCCTTCCGTACTGTAGGTATTTGATATTTGTTAAAAAGATATATTGAATGAATGAGCCAGAACGGCCCATATAATGCCTCTTCTTCAGGACTTCCAGAAACCCAAGGGTATGATCATAACCAAAATAAATTTAATATGAAAAATAATTAAATTTTCCAGCTTGTCTGCTCTGCTTCTGTAGTGTGTGTGTATGTGTGTGTGTGTGTGTGTGAGAGAGAGAGAGAGAGAGAGGCAAGAGGGAGAAAGAGAACTGAAGGGTGGTGTTAATAAAGCATTTATATTGAAAATGGGGCAATTTATAAATGATGTATTTTTAAATTTTAAATCCTGAAAGATGAATTTTTAGTTACAAAAATTTTTAGTCCTCGCTGTCGGGATTTCTGGTACCAATTCATCAAATCTGTCTCTATAGAAACAATTGAGATTTGGCAGGTAGGTATAAAAAGATCATATTTGTTTTATTTTATTGCTGATAAAAATATGTTGAAAAACATAGTCTGGAACTAAGCACAAATGAGCTCCCTACTTGTAAATTCCTGTGTCAGAATTTTCCAGGTAGTAACAGGAAGAACAGCTGAACAACTGCTGACCCTCTTCGATGGAATGGTTTCGATCTACTGGACTCTCTAAAGAGAGAAAAAAGAAGCTGTGTCACTGGCAGAAAGATCTGAGAGAAACCAAGAGCCAGAGGTACGCATGCTCAGTGATCTTTTCCTCCAACTCTGTGGGAGAGAGAGACTGGAAGCTTTCCTCCAAACAATACTTCCAAGAGGGCAAAAGTTCCTATTTAACGGACCATAAATTCCTGAGGTTCCCTATGACATTTCACCGGGTCACAACTCTAAAAAAAAAAAAAAAAAAAAAAGATTCTACAGTCATAAGGTGCCAAGATCATTTCAACAGTTGACCCCAGGCCAAGTCTATGTCGACCTCTTGATCCCCATCTCTTCAAAGGAGGAAACTGGAGCCAGAAAGCATCTCTTTACAGACTTCGAAACAACCTACTCAGACTCACTCAAGACCCATTTAGTAAACCATATGTTTGGAGAAAGTACAGGTAACACTCCCTTCCATAAATTACAGAAAACAAATAAAGGTAAAATGCAATCATGACATCACATCTAAGACAAAAACAAATATCACAAGTAACAGGTACAAAATTGTAAATGTTAAAGCAAAGCTGAGAGATGAAACCAGATGTCTCTTTAGAAAATAGTTTGCAATCATTGCAATTGCCATGGTGTTTCCAGAACAGCTCTTTAAAAGTCAGCAAAATTTCTTGACCACAGCATCTTGGTCACTATTATGAGAAAGCATGTGGTTTGATTGAGTCCAAGAATTATGACACCAGAAGTGTTCCTTTGAGTATCAGATTCAATTCCAAGACCCATAATTTCTGTGTTAATCCACTCAGGTTGCAATTCACGGATACCATTGATCTTTAGTAGGGAGCCATAGGAAAATCAGTATCCCCTAGAATTCTGGGATTCAAGACAGATCCAGCATCACAAGGTGAAGTGTCTGTGGTTTAAACAAAAATGGTAATTTACAGTCACTCCAAAAGCTCAGGTACTATTTAATGTTTTAAAAATATATATTTAGGGGCACCTTGGTGGCTCAGTCAGTTAAGCGCCTGCCTTCAGCTCAGGTCATGATCCCAGGGTCCTGGGATTGGAGCCCCAAGTTGGACTCCCTGATCTGGAGGGAGCCTGCCTCTTGCCCCTCCTCCTGCTTGTGTGCTCTTTTCTCTCTCTCTCTCTCTCTCTCTCTCTCTCTCTCTCTCTCTGTGTCAAATAAAATAAAACAAAATCTTTAAAAAAAAAAAAAAGAATGCTTCGTACCACAGTGACTCAACTTCTTTTTATGGTGGTGAGTTGAAGAGTTCCTCATCTCCATCTCTGTTTCTATGGCTTTCATTGATTTTCTTATACGGTAAATGTCTAATTTGGTTCAATTAAGAAGTACTATTAAAGAACTTCATCATGAGTTCCAGATAATAGAGCATTCTATACTCATCACCTAAGAAATCTGCAGCATGGCAGAAACGAGAGATATCAGGTAGCTCTGCAAAAAGAACAAACATGCCCACATCTGGCACATGCACATCTCTGAACGGTGAATAAACTATGTAATAACTGCATCCCATTTTTTTTTAGCCCATGAAGACAAAGTGATAGCCACTAGCAGAGTTTATGTTCAAACCTTGCAGGCTGGCAGGAGCTCAGTGGGGTTTTTAAGAGATTTCAACGAAAACTCTTTTGTTGAATGCGTGTCAGAAAATGTGGATTGGCGTCGATCTCCTCAGTCATGTATCCATTCAGTGAACTTACCAGTAATGCGTACCTTATTTTTGTTTTAAAAAGAATTCCCTTGGAGCACCTGGGTGGCTCAGTCAATAAAACATCCGACTCTTGATTTGGGCTCAGGTCCTGATCTCAGTGTCATGAGACTGAGCCCTGAGACAGGCTCTGTGCTCAGTGCGGAGTCTGCTCGAGATTCTCTCTCTCTCCCTCTCCCCCTGCACCCCCCACACTCTGCTCTCATGCTCTCTCTCTCTCAAATAATTTTTTTAAAAAAATAAGAAAAAGTATTCCCTTTTTATCATAAACAGGTATGAGTAAAAGCAAAACAGAAAAAAACCCATGAATTCAAAAGCTGTTTACTATATAAAATTGATTGTGGGTTCAGAAGACCTTGGAATGTAGAAATTAAAAATCTTCTGTGGGATCAAATAGATCTTGGTTTTCATCACAGTTTGCCAGATTAGTAAATGTATTTATTGTGTGATTTTAGGAAAGTTACTAAACTCTCTAATGGTGATCCTAGCAATTGATTTGATGTTGGGGAAGAGGAGAGGGAAAAGATTCTTCATCTACAAAATGGAGATAAAAATATATAATTTATAGGATTACAGGGTTATATAGCCTTGTAGGGATTAAACAGTACACATAAAAAGCTTAACATTGTATCTCTCACATAAAGAAAAACACTGAAAAAAATCATAACTATTATAATTGGCAATATTATTAACAACATTTTAAAAATATTATTAAGTCTGATGGACTGGCTTCTAAGTAAATTAGAAATTTTATTTTTGTCACTTAATGAAAAGTCCAGGGATAGGGAGACCAGGACCAATGTAACAGCGAGATGTCCACAATGTCCCAGGCTTCTGTCTTTTTTCCTCAGGCACCCCTAAGATATGACTTGTTCTCAGGATTTCAAGACAGTTCTTGCTCCCTCCCTGCTCCCTCTTCCAATACCCACACCAACATTTCAGGCAAGAGAAACAAAAAGGCCCATGAAAGTTAGATCTACCTCCCTTTTTAAAAGTTTTGAAAAGCCCCACCCAGTGACTTCTACTTATCTCTTATTGACCAGAACCATATCACATAGTCAGATTTAGATTCAGAGAAGTCTGAGAGATACAACTTCAGAGAAGACTAGGAAAAGTTTAGAGAACTTTTGAAATGAACATCTTGCCATCACCAATAAAATCAGGATTCTGTTAGTAAAAAGAGGGAAGCAAATGAATATTTGATAGACTATCAATAGTTATTGCTGTAGTATTTTGATGACTTCGTGTCATATAACAGAGGAATCCAGATATAACAAAACTAACAGAGAACCAAAGCCACTCCCCCCACCCTACCATGTTATTAACACTCTTTTCTTCAACTTCTCCTTAAGCACTGATATATTTTTGTGGTTTCCTTGCTAAATTGTGCCATCTCTTCTTCTCAGGGATCCTTTCAATACGGTGGCCCATTAACATTGAACAGTAAGGTTCAGTCATGGCTCTCTGAGTTTCCCTGAAGAATTTTGCTTATCTAATTTCTCACTGTATGTGACTCTGGGTTCATATTTGTTGCTGTTTGTAAAATATCCCCATTGAAATAGCTTTAATTAAATGTATCTAAATCAGTTTTTATTATTCTCCTTCTACCAGAGTACCTCATTAAAACAACATGACCTTTTACTTCTTAAATCCTATAAACTTTCTAACCCGGTTTTTTTCTTTTTCTTTTTTTAAAACTTTTACATTGGCCTCTCATCAAGTCCATTACTTTAGCCTTATTCTGGATCCCTTCTTTTCCCTCTCCTCTTCCCCAACATCAAATCAATTGCTAGGATCGCCATTCTTTTTCCTAGTTATATAGGTAGACTTTTCCCACAGCTGTAGGCCTACACCGAGTCACCATTTTGCCAAGAATTCTACCCTGCCACTTTAGTTCCCTTCTTTAAGCTGTGCTCACCTCCAATCTAGACAGAACAATCTTCCTAAAATGCAAACTTGATCATAATGGTTCTTCTCTGCTTGAATCTCTCCAAAGCCTCCCCAGCTCTCATAGGATAGAGTCCAGACTCCTTTATATGACATAGTAAGCCTTCGTGGTCTCCTTTCTCCTTACTCACTATCTCATTCTTGAAATTCCAGTCATATGAGCTTCTTTAAAAACTTCTTCCAAAGCTCCATGCCCTTTTATTTTATAACCTTTTCATATATCATTCCTTCTACCTGTAATAGTTCTCTCCTTCCTTCTTCCCCCCTTGCCTAACATATACTCATCCTTTGAGACCCAGAGTATATGTCACTTTCTTCAGGAAGCCAATAGACACCACCATGACCTACATGTTCAGGAAGTCAATAGCCACATCTGTGACCTAGACCCTAACCTCATTAGACCTGGATGGTTAGTATTTCTTCCTAGCGTGATTTCCTACATTCAGTTTTCCTTCATCAAATAAGTCTTACATTAGTATTATTTTGATGACTGCATATTAGTAACCTCCACTAGTTTAAAATTTGAACCCCAAAAGTAGGAGCAAATTTTTACTCACAGAAGTCAAAACTCTCCTTGTCAATTCGGAAATTTCCCTATATAACATTTCTAAATTTGTCTAACTCAAGCAGGAAAAGCCAGTACGACTCATTGCAGAGCTCAAATCCTCTCCTTTCTGGATCTTCTAGCTTTTTTATGTGTACCAGGATGTCTTCTCCCACCCTGCCTCCATCCTCAAACATTCCCCTTTGTTCTAATATTTCATAAGACTTCCTTCTCCTATCCTATGCAGACTCAAAGACTAAGCCATGGTGATCATTTCAGTAGTAACAGTAATACAAAATAGTAGTTGGTTACATTTATATAATCATTTCTTTTTCTACTTTAACTTGTGGTGGATATCTCGTCCCTCACTGAAACTCCTTAACTGGAGGTATCTCGCCTTTTATACACTTTATAGTATAAAATACATACTATTAATAAGGTCAGCAATAATAAGGCTTAAAATAATGTCCTAGCTCAGTTGTTATGTTAAAATCTTCTTTAAAAATTAAGTAGTAGTACGGCATATATCTTTATAACTGAGACTATTGTTTCTTTAATATGATCCAGGGATCTTTAGCTACCAGAAATGCCAAAGTTGTGTCTTAAGAAATATTTATGCAATCATGAAGTAGGAACATGATAGTAATCAATTAACATAAGAATGGAATAACAGAGAACACTAAGACTTATGATTAATGATGTATGAAAGAATGCTAAATTACATTTGTTGTCAGACATAATTAGAAGACAATTGTGCTGTTTCTGGATGTCAATATCTTATAACTGACAAGGGTAGGATACCTATATTAGCTGATATGATCTTAACCAAAAGGAATACAGTTAATCGAGAGGAATTATGCAATGCTCTCAATAGATTTGAGGAAAATAATGAACACATTATATTTTAACGTCTTATAAACTGCCAAATTATTAATGATCTGGAGAGACTATTTGCACTTTCTCATTTAGAAGTTGTTCTGACTTTAATTAAATATCTTCATGCAACAGTGAAACACTCTTTCTAGTTCTCTGCTTTGTGCATGTGAATTAATGGGAGACACACCCAGAGAGTTCGGATGTGCCCTTTCACAGAAGTCACTAAAATGGCTCCCAAGTAAAATAAGTATGGTGATGGGGTCAGGCCTTCAGAGGTGGAGTTAATGCTGAAGATTGTTGAGAAGACAAAGACATAGTACCGACTCCTTCCCGAGCAAGTTAGTCTCTGA
The DNA here is from genome assembly GCF_024610735.1 of Ursus americanus. Classification (NCBI taxonomy): domain Eukaryota; kingdom Metazoa; phylum Chordata; class Mammalia; order Carnivora; family Ursidae; genus Ursus; species Ursus americanus. Next base: position 16,647,298 of record NC_142131.1, on the reverse strand, counting down.
AGTGGCTCACAAAAAGTACTTCTAAATATAAACCGACAAAGTTCAGGATGTCTTGTTTTCTTCTAATTAGTGTTGACCAGGTTTCAATGCCGAAAGTAGTTAATAATATGGACCTAGGTATTTTTTATCACATGTGTTATTTTCCAAAACCATGGATCAGCCATTTCAGAAAATGTAAAGCTCAAACTGTTGGCAGATTTTTAGACAATATTTTTAATATTTTCTTTCTGATTCTTTTAGAAATGAATTTCTCTTGGATATCACTGTCTGTGAAGTACTGAAATATTAAAATTTGCTTCCTGAGAGTGTAAATTATAGATATTTTTTAAGTAAGACACCTAGTAATTTGATTAAGCTACATTGCTAAAATTAATTTGAAGCCAGCAAAAATTATAAAACATTTTGCTCTAGCAATTATGGGGAAGTGTATGTATCCCTTGACAAGTTTTCAAATTGAACAGAAATATCTGCCTTGTTAGAGATTTTTTAAATGTCCTGGCTAAGTTTTCCTTAATTATTTCTCCCCTTCTGTCAGCTGTGTTATTGCCCTACTGGTTTAAAGGTTAAACAAAGTACTAGATCTGTCAGAGTGAGTGAAACCAACTGGTGAGGAGCTAGCAGAAGGTAATCAGGGCTAATAGGTACATAATGGCTAACAGAGTCCTGTTTGCACTCAGATACATCACCTCAGACAGAACGCAGTTCTCACTGATGCTCCTGTTAAAGAAAACACGGAGCAGTCCAGACATTCTGTGGTTAAAACCAAGTGAGGAGACAGATCTCACCCCCCTGCCCCCACCCTCAGGATAAAAAGCTGGTAAAACTCAACTGAAAGTAGTAGATCAAAATTTGCATTTGTGTGGTGAAACTCTTACTTCAGAGCAGAAACTGCCAACTGTGCCCTTACCTTGGGATTGTTTTAAAATTAACAGGGTGCTGACAAGAGACATAGGTTTTTATTCAAAGATACCCGATATCTAGTCTCTCTCACAGGCCCTTTGGAAGCAGTATTTACACCAATTCCTGATTCAAGCCAAATAAAATCATATAAAGGGAGAAAACACGAAAGCGTAGACAAGCACAGCTTGTACAGTACTTAGGGCATAAAATTCTTCTTGCATTTTTTTTTCTTTTTGGCGCTGTGATACATTTTCATAAATTATTGCTCTCCCTAACCAACTAACAAACTAAGTGTAAGCTCTAAGTCTTACTAGCTGTTCCCTAGAACAACATCTCCACTATTACTGCTGGCTGTGTGATTTTACTGCTTCATCATTTTGACAATTATCTGTTGTGGCTTAAGTGCTTGCAAAGCTTAGTGTAAACAATAATGCAGGGCATTAAAGCATTTACTTACTGTGTGGTGAAACTAATTCTTCTTAGTAGTTCTTGCAATAGCTGACAGGAAATAAAATCTAAGATACATGCAAGAACAATGGGCTGCTTACAGTAACAGTTTAATCTCTCCAAGGCCAGTGAGTGAGCTTAAAATAAAGGTTTATTTTTCAATTATATGTATCCATGCATCTTGGAGTTTAACATACTCGTCTTGAATAACACCAACACATGAATCTTCCACTTAAATTAAGTAGGGTCCATGCAGAATGCTCCAGAATTGAGCTCACAGTCTGCAGAACTTGGGACAGGGCAGTGCAACGCTTCTCAGCACAGAAAGCCTTGGGAGAGAATCGTTTGAGTTCTCCCATTGCGTTGCTAATGCCAGAAAACTTTGTTCAGATAAAATGATCTAAACAAATCAGAAGCCAAAACAAGTAATAAGAGGAGAGAGAACTCTTTCCCATCCCACCCCACCACATTTTTGGGATTGCAGAAAAACATATGCGAATTAAAGCTACAATAGCTTTCATTTGTCAGCCCACGTCCTTAGCTTCAGATCTCTCTCCAAGTCAACAGATTTCCAAGAGGCATGTTTTCATAGACATTACCATCCATTGTCGTTTTATATTTTATAATAGAATTGGAACCCTAAGGTTCTCTCTTATCAGTTAAGCAGAACTTTTTTTTTCCAAACTTTTTAAAATGTATTTTGTTCTGTTGTGTTTCCAAGAAACTTCCACTTTGTTTGAAACCTGATTTAAATTAGCCTTTCCAAGCATCCTTACAAGAAGGTCTAGATCTTTATCTCACAGCAAGTTTGGGGATTTTTCTTATTAGAGTCACTGACAATTCTTCATCAGATCAAAACCCCAAGCGACAGACTGATTATTTGATTCTATACTTACACAGTATAAATTTCTTATAGAACAGAATTCTTACAGAATTCACACACACACAAAAAAGCACCTTGGGTCAGCATTACAGACAAGTTTAAAAAATACTCGTTGCAAAAACAAAATTTACTTCATGTCTTCCCCAGGATATAGAAAAAGTTCTAGATTAACACAAGATGGCTAATTATGGCTATCTTACTAATTATTACTGAGCAAATATACACAGGTGTTTATTTACCCCTCCCTGCACAAGTAAGGGTTGGGTGTACCTGCCTGAAGGTATGTGCACACCAGCGAAGGATAGTCCTAATATTTAGGAAGAATAAAAAATAATTTTCATGATGGACTAGAAAAGACATCAAACATCTGTCTATTACACCAAGATATCTTAAGAAGGAGGCTATTCTGGTGCAGGAAAACCCTACTCACTTTATAGGATTATACCCATGATCTTTTGAGAGCTATTGATGATATTCAAATGTATGATCCCTGTGGAATCCATCACCTATCTTCACTTTTGCAACCTATCAGTTGCACAGTTCTGAGGAAATGGAATCATGACAATATGCCAGGGAAAGTAAAGAAGAGATCATTTTTCCCAAGAGTGGCGGGCATGCGCAGAGCACCTCACTGGACAGAGGGCGAAGGAGCTCAACACATGGGTACACAGTTCCTTGAGAAGGGAGAAAGGAGTCTACAGTAAAATGAGGCAGTGATTCACTGAAAACAAATCCCTCCACTTCATATTTTGCCCTATCATTATGTATAGTTTTTCTTCTCTCTTTCTCTCTGCATATATATCAATCTAGATATATTCATATATTAATGAGAAAATAAGCCCATGAATATTTGTGTTTTCACAATATTTTTATTTTCATGATTACTATTTGCAAATATCTTTCTTGATTATACCTGTGAAGTAATTTATATGCAAATAGCAGTTACATTATATAGGCCAGCACGTCTACTTCTTTCCTAAAACAATATGCAACTTTATTCCTAGCTTTCTCGTCTTTTGGAAAGAAATCAGTTATTAATATATGTATGCCAGTCCTATTGACAGGATTGCAAGTTTTATAAAAGGTGCTCTGTTAGACAATGAATACATCCTGAGTCACACATCTAAGACAACGTGATTACTGATATACAGTAAACACCTCTGACTGGTGATTTTTGTCTTTAATCACATCTCAGATATTTATTTTAAAAATATTAAAATCTGTTAGGAGAACCACCTCTTAGACCACTTCATGGATTTATTTCTATTAACATGCTAAAGCTATTAATGGCAGCCCACCTTCAATAACAATCTTTTATTTTAAAATATTTGAAATCACTTTGAAGTTTTAATCTTCCCAATAATTCTTTACCATTTCCCTTAAAGGAATTCAACATGTTAGAAATTCTGACTTCTAAACTTCAGGGGTGGAGGGGAGACAATGATCTCCTGTCAAATAGTAGGTCATTTTCCCTAGTGACAATTGCAATGAAGGCATGTGAAACACAATTAATATTTTCACTTCCACCACTCTGCAGTGTCTTAAAAAACAGGAACATATTGGCAATATAACCTTAATACCTATTCCGGGGCCATATTATATGTCACAAAACTCGTTGAGAATAATTCCTACACAGTATTGTCTTTTGGCTGGACGTAAGTTCTGGTTGTGCTGATCATAAAAGCAGCCCAATATGTTTCACAGATAAGTCACAGAATATTGGTCAGTTTATAACAGTTAAACAACATCAAAACATCTGAAGCTTAAGTACAGAGAGCCTGGAGCAAAAGAGCTCAAGTTATAAATGGAATCGCTTCCATATATCAAACGTAAGAAAAAAAAGAGAGAGAGAAGGGCTTTTATGGAACAAAGAAAAGTGGAAAAGGTTTTATTTATTTATTTATTTTTAAATGGCCCTTTCCCTGTCCTTTTTTGATAATGTTCTCGTTAGCATTACCCTTGGATAAGCTTGGGAAAATGTAGTTGTTGTCATTGGGGGGGAAAAAATTGCCACCTGTAAGCCATTAGGCCTGGGATGAAAATCAAGCCTGAAAACTGCCAATGAATCTACGTTTAATTTTAAATGAGAGGGGAACAAGTCAGAGGCAGAAAGTGACTCAATGAGTCCAGGACCCAAAAGAGAACATTTGGGACTCCATGCATTTAATCAGGACTGCCATGTTGCTCCAGCCTACACCTGCAGAACGTGTCGTCTTTGTCATTTGTTCTCTTGGAGAATAAATGGAACTTCTGGAAGCGAAGCTATGGGGATTGGAACTATAAAACCAAAGGAATGTTAATATTTAATCAGCAAAAGTATAATTATATCATCTCTTCGCAGGAAGAGAACATTCCTGTATTTAGAAAAATCCCCCAATCTGCCATCTCCAATCAGTCAAGTTAAACTTGTAATATCAAAAGTTTCCACGATTTTTTTCAGCAGATTGGAATGGTAGGGGGAGTCTGAATCTAATGGTGGGATTTTGATAGCTTTTGGAACGCCGAGTTTCTATGTGTGATAATTGCCCTTTCATCAAATATAATTGCTCATGACTTGAAAAACAGAAAAAAGACTATTGTATAAAACATTCATATAGAAATTAAAACAAGTCAGAGCAAAGAGCAATTTTATAGCTTCTCTCATGTCAAGCACTTCAAAAATTGCATTTGCACTTTAATTCTACCTCAGTTGCACTCAGAAATTATGAAATCAGCTTCCAGCCGTCCTTATTATCTAGCATGGGTCTCAGAGGTGTCCCAACAAAATGGATTTGAAAGTCTGCTAAGTGCATTGCAGGAAATTGATCCAAATTAAATGCCTCTCTTAAGCAATGACCAATATGTATCTCTCCTAAATTTGTCAATGAAGATTTTAGAAATACTTCTAAAATATTCTAGAGATTGTTTTTGTTTTGTTTTGTTTGCCTCATTTATAGACAAATACTTCTAAGATTCATTCCATGTTGGTAATACAGAACACATTTGGAAGAATTAATGTCCTCATTTAAATTAAAATATCTGACATACAGAAAAATATCATCATTCAGTAAAATATCTGACATTTGGCATTGTCTAAAGTAGAGCTGGTAGCTACAAACAATGTTTCTTTCTGCTATTTCTCACATTGCCTTCCAAGCAAACACTATAGTCTTATCTCTTCCCTTATCTCCAGAACTGCCCTCCATCAATTACCCACTTCGTTGGTATCTTCTTCCTCTCCATGGGTTCATTCCCCATCAATTATAAATAAAAAAACAGCTTCCCCCTTTAAAAGGAAATAATTAAAAACAGGTATTTGAACAAATATCTGTACACAAAAGTGTACAGCACTATAGCAGCCCTATTCAAAATAGCCAAAAGGTGGAAACACCTATCAACTGGTGGAGAGATAAACAAAGTATGAGACATCCATATAATGAAATACTGCTCAGCTCTCAAAAGAAATAAAGTACTGATACATCCACACGTGGATGAACCTCAAAAACGTGACACTAACTGAAAGAAATCAGACACACACTGTATGATTCCATTTATATTTACCATCCAGAATAGGTAAATCCATACAGACAGAAAGATTAGTGACACCAGGATCTAAGAAAGTAGGGAGCAGGGGAAATTGGGAGCAGTTACTGATGTTAGCTATCAATTTGGTTCCACTCATCAAATCCCTAAGAACAACTTTTGTATCTTCAGGGCACTGGACTGTAAGTCCCTTCGAAGTGGGGACTGTGTCTGCCTTGTTCACCCATTTGTAACCCAGGATATATAGCATAGTCCTTAGAAGACAGGTACTTAATATTTATTGACTTGAGGTTTATTAGAAATTTCTTTCTTGCTTTTTCCGCTACGCAGCATTTGACGTTATTGAGCATTCTCTCCCTTCTGGATATACGTGGTATCGCTAATATCGGTTCTACCTCACCCAACACTGCCTATTTTTTCCTTTCCTTGCACCTCAAACCTTGATGTCCCCAGGATCCCCCACGTGTCCATCTCATTTTATTTGATGTGCTCAACCGAAGCCATCTCGTCCACCTTGCCACTTTCACCTACTATTGATCAATCTTACTTCTTCTTTTCACTTCTCACCTTAGGAAATGTTGCAGTTATCTTTCAGGTGTCAGGTCAGTTGTAGCTTCCTCAGAAAAATCTACTCTGAGGCCCCTCCCATCAGCCTTAAAAGATAAGATTATATATCCTTTTTTGTGTTTTTTTTCTTTATACCACTGTATACTCACGCTTTTGTGGATTTACCACATTGAGTGGCATTTGATTATTGTCTTTTTCCCTAACTAGGCTTCATAAATGGAAGGAGGATTATCTCTTGTATGTTACTACACCTCCTGCCTCACACATAATGAATGTGTCAACAAATGAATTTATCTGTAGCTCCAAGCTCTCTTTTAAAAACTTACATAATACTTACAACTGCTTGTTGGAGCTCTTGTGGATAATGTGCAGACACTCCAAACTTGGACATGAACTCATTATACCCACTCACACCTGCCAAACTTTCTAAATTCCTATCCTAATAACGCTGCCATCTACCATGTTACTCAACCTGGATATTTGGGAGTTATCTTGAGAGATTCTTCAGTCCCCATATTCCAACTTTAGGCCCTGTTCTGGCTCCTTTTAAAATCTGTTCTCCATTCCCAGTTGTTCTGCCACTGCATTAGTTCTGATGCTCATCCTCCATATATATCTCCCCTGGATTAGGACAAAAACTCTTGAAATTTGTCTTCCTTCCCTCAGCTTTTAACCCCTCAATCCAGCTCCTCACTGCCACCAGAGTTATCTTCCTAAACAGATCACATTACATCACGGCTTAAAAATCTTCAGTGCTTTCCCATCACCTACAGGATGAAGAACAAACACCTTCACATAACATAGAACAAGTTCCAAGACCTGGTTCCTGTTTACCTTCATAGCTGTATCTTCCATCCCTTCTAATTAAAATTCCTTACCCTGCAGCCCATATTGAACTAGTCTTTGGTTACAAAACCTCCAAAGTTCTTTCATGCCCAGGTGTCTGCACATGTTCTTAGAAAATTTTACTCATCCTTCAAGACCCAACACAAAGACACTAGTCTCTTTGAGGCATTTCCCAGCCGTTCCAGAAAGAGTTCCTCCCTCTTTGTTCACTCATAGACTATATTCACAATGTATTCTAATTATCACTTTGCACTGATCACATTATAATTATTTGTTTCTAAGGCTTTCTCCCCACCCTCTGGAAGCCAGCTCATTTTGTACAAGTCTCCTTGGCTTCTATTGCAGTGCTGGATATAGACTAGATGCTCAATGAATGTTTGATGAATGAATGAGTGTATGTGTGTATACATACATGTATTTATTTACATATATACATATATATAATACATTGAATATGAAAGTAAATTTGATTATATTTGATTTAAAGTATATTTGTAATTTAATACATCTGTGAATTTCCAAGTAAATGTTACACATTCTGAAATAGTTATTAAAGAATTCACACTATGGACAGATGGTAAAGAATAACTGAGAATCCTGAAGGATACATATGCGCTCACACATTCTCCTTCATTCTCTCTGCCTCGCTTATGCCTTCCTGGCCCCACCAAGCCTGTCACTTTTCATCTTCCCACCCTGCCAATTCCCATGATCAGAGAAGGCAAGCTGAAAAGGGTGCCATTGGAGAGGGTAATGGGTACAGAAGGGCCATGTAGTCTTAGAGGCTTAGAAAGTATACTGTTCCATATAATAATAAGCAAATGCTGGAAAAAGCAGACTTATTAACCAATCCTGACAGCTAATGAGTTTCCCAGTACCCATCCATCATATCGGATCATAGAGTGAGACGTGCAGCAAACTTCACAGGGGAAAAAAAAAAAAACAGCACTCCATATTTCCCATCTTATCTATGCCTGCCATGACACAGACGTACGTTTGTTCTTCCACGTAGCACCATTAGAAAGAGTGATATCTTTTGTTTGTTTTTTATTGTTTGTTTGGTTTTCCACCTGTGACACTTTACTCACAAAACAGTTGTTAATGATTAAAATATAAATAAAGCCATATGCCTTGATAATCTCCAGTATCACTCCAAATAATCTGGATTTAAAGGAAGTCTTCTCTTTTTTCAAACAATGAATATTATGGTAGTTACTATAGATGAAAAAAACATCCAAGAAAAATATTAAAGTTATGGGGGATCAAGGTTTGGAACTACATAAAACACACCAGAAAAGGAAGGGGGGGGGGAGAAAAACCTCTACTAATTAAAGGACCTTAACCGATGGTTTTAAATCTGTAATTGAAATACCAAAAAGTCTAAAATCATCTAGATTTGAAAACCCATGGGTTGTTGTGGGAGACGAAAACCAGGCAAACATAATCAAATTATCAGATGCTTATGAGAACACTCATCACCAATTCACTTGTTAATGCACTGGATCCACGGTGGAAGAGCCCATCTCTTTGACCATTTGGATCAGAAAGAAACAGTAAGATTTAGAATAAAAGTATGAGTACTCAAATTAATGTCTTGAGAAGCAATTTGGAAAAGTAAGGTAATTGTTACTATGTAATAACTTGTATTCTTAACTTTTAAATCATTCTTAATTACCATCCATAAAAATGAATGAATACCTTCCCATTTTTCTTCGTTTTTAAATAACAACAGCACCAACAGCACCAACAAACACAAATAATCATGACACCTTGGTCTCCCAAATCTGATGTTGCCGGAGTGGCCAGCTCACACCTGTGGACGGGCCCATAGATCAAGGTGGCACAACTACTAAATAAGTTCCACAAATGAGGCTATTGAAACAAATACTAAAAGCAATAAAACTAGATTTATTTCTGAGCAGCGAGAATTGAAAGTGAGAATGACAGGCAGGAAGGAGATGTTGTAAAACTGAATTTCAGATAAACCTATTACAGATGAGGGGGACTTGTTGGCATGTGATCTTTCCTCATAACCTATGTCCTTAACTTCGATTACTGTGAACACTCCAGTTCTTTAAAATACAGTCATACCATTTTTTTCAAGATTAATATATAAAAGACTAAAAGACTGCTCCTGGGCGAGGACCCTGTATGCTAAGTTTCAGCCTGGAGCACATTTTTATAGCTGAGTTATAAACCTTTGAAAATAGGTGTTTAGAATGGAAATGTTAAGAGACCCCTTACTGTAGTGGCATAAATAGTACTGGCATCATTCATCTAGAAAAGGTATACAGGCAGCTATAGTATTAAAGTTTACACTTCAGATAAAGGAGCCAGAACGTGGTCAGGCTGTATTCCACCAGGAATTTAATAGCCCTTTGGATAAAAGTTATTAGGGGGAGAGGGGGCCACTGGGTCAGGGAAAAGGAGGGAAAGAAAGGTTGACATGTCATTTGGATGTTATTCTTTTCTTGAGGTGTCATGGAAATTCCTTACGACAAACCGAGCTAACTAAAACTGCCACAACAAATACTGACTGGAATTATTACATGGTAATGAATTTTTATTGCTCTTAAATCATGCAACGCTATTTCATGTATTCCTCAAATAAAGTTATGTTGCCCTTACAAAAAGCACTTTTTGATCTGGAGCACATTACGCCCTCATATCTATGGTAGAAGACAAATCTCACATTTGTAGTAGTTGAAATAAAATAATGGAGCATTCAGAATCTTCTACCTTGCCTACCTTTCTCTATTTTCCATTTGGAAATAAATACTCATATTCTTAAAAACAGCAGCTCTGTGATAAGTCTTGCCTCACTTACAATGTTCCTTTAATATTTGGGATATATTTACTCTCTTGCTTACAAATATGTCTTTCTTCTGATATAATTTATCTCCTCCCCCACCCTACCCCCCCAAAAATAATCATAATTTATCTCCTCCCTGAAGTTTTCATGGATTCTCAGAAAGCGTAATTCCTTTATGACATAATTTTTTTCTGGGCAGATAATGTAATAATGTGGTCCACAACAAGATAAATCTATGCAGAATATCTGCGGACATGATTATTCAGTAAAAGTAGTATATGGTAGTAGAGCCAAAATTAGCAATTAGAATTCAAATACTCAAATGATTAAATCGTTCACTTCTGTAGCCATTATTCACCCAGAGGAAGAAGCAGCAGAGGAGAATTCATCTGTCTCCACAGACAGATCATTTCAGATAAATCAAATAGATAACAGAGAAGGCTATCAAGTTCCTACTCTAGGAGCTGAGACCCAACCCCAAAGAGAAGACTCTTAACTTCCAGTAGTTGTTACTGACATAGTAACAAGTTAATGGAACTGGTAGGTCCACTGAACACATGCTGGTACATCAATCCTCTGGTTCAACTCAGAAAATACAAGTTTGTGAATTCTTGTCTCAAAAAGGTAAAAATTCCAAATTATGTGATTGTTGGTAACTATTCAGGTTGAGATTGTACAGCATGCTTTCAAAACAGAGGGGGGAAATCCTAATCAAGTTCTCCAGATATTGGACATTAATCTTTCAAGTGCATATTCGTAATTGGTAAAATCCACAAGACGTCTTGTTGAAAGCATAGTAAATTCTTCTTATGTAAATATCACATATACATACAATACACCAATATTTCCAAAACCAACTTTTCAAACTACTTGAAAAATAAATTTTAAAAGACCATTGTCTGACACTGTATACATGGAAAGGAACGTGGATGGTATTTTTTAAAACTTTTCTACCCTTTGTTGTTTTATTATAGAGCTGTGAAAATTCAAAATAAAATTAATAAGCTTTAATTACCACGCTATTAATATGCATTTGAAATAAAGACCTAAATATCATTCAGACATCTAAACTTCCTGAGGAGAAGACAGAGCATTTGTGTTCATTGTTCTGTCCCCAGTGTTACTGCATGATTCAATACTGTCTTCATTAACACATATAGACAGCGAGCTGAGACTTGGAAGGCTGAAAAAAAGAAAAAAATAAATCTTCCAGCTGCGCACCTCTAAAATACACTTGTCATTTTTAGAATTCCATATTTATCCTTTCCAGGTGTCTCAAATAGTTAAAAACAAACAAGATCAACATTTTAAAGAAATATGTCAATTCCTCAGTAATTTAAACAGCTGAGGATTTTAACAATGCAAAAGTACTGCTAAAAGATTCTTTTTGGGTCACATAACCATTCTATGGATCTATTTGTGGTTCTTAATATTTAATAATGTTGCTGCAGGAATTCATTCCTAATCAGGAAATGTGTCATTTGCCCTTGAGCATGGTCTATGGAGTCTGAGAATAGTGCCAGGCACATGCCATAGGTCATGTAGGACGGCCACCTTGTGACTAGTTGTTATAAATAAGGGCTCTGGGGTCAAACCTGTCTGTTCTTTGAAGAGGTTGGGAGGTTTCACCCTGAAAGCAACACCAGCCCTCAGTCTGGAAACCAGGTCCCCAAGGAGACCCTGGGCAAGCACTTTCAAATAGCTCAGAGTGAGAGAAGAGGCACGGTGAATGTCAACTTACATAAACCCATAAGGGGAGAGATGAGAAAATAGTGTCCTTTTTTTGCAAGGGCAGAAGTCTAACTTTCTTAGAATAAAAATGTGCAAAAATGAGGGCACACTCAAAAATGTAAAGAAGCGGGCATGGCCAGTAAATAAATCCAGGTGTTGGTCTGCATTCTAGGTAGACAAAGAATTTGAAATAAATAACCTGCCACTAGGAGAAAGGACATGCGGATGGCTTTCCCTATCACTGTAGGGGTTGTCTGGGGACGCTATGGGCTCTTTATACAATAGTGTCAGTAGAAATAATCAGTCCTATTTAAGAAGGTACAATGAATAAATAGATTCATTATAAAGACTTACTACAATGTCATTGATATTTATAGGAAAATACACACCAAGGAAAATGTATAATTCTATACCCCAAAGGATTATGAAATGTAAATTGTCCCCAAAGGTTAATCTTTTGATGTCCGCCCCTGACCAATTCTTTCTTGAATTCCTAAGGTTCAGGACATTATCTCCAGGGTCCTCCTTCTGGAACAGTCTATCATTTCCATTTCATTGAGCTAATAAAATTATTGTCTCTATTACCTCTTCCATTATCTGTCATTCTCATGTCTTATTCATGTTTCACACTTAAGCTTTTATATCCCTCTCCAAAAATCCTGAAACCAAAGTTTGCTAGACCGAGTGTTTAGACAGAGGCTGGACAAGATTAGATTGTCCCCATATTCTTTTGCACTATGGTCCCAGAACATCTTTCATTTGAAGATACATATTTTAACCTACAAAAGTTTCATGTACCCCTGAATGGTTGATCTTGCATTACTCTCCTGAGAAAGGTATAAAGTATTGTGTGTGTATGTGTGTGTGTATAAATAAATGTATATACACATACATATGCATGTGTGTAATTTCAGTACAAATTTGTTGTACTATTTTAAACTGTATTGTATTAATCACAGGATCTGCACATAGCTTAAAGACAGTACATGCTTGATTATTTGTGCATACAAATAAGACTGGTTATATGTACTTGAGCCACTGCACTAACTCTGGCCCCAACATCACTACTTAAGAACACACAACCCAGACTAGCAGAGAACCATTGCACTGACCATTTGGGACCCCCTGCATTTAGTCATTTTCAGCCAAAATATCTGATATAAATCAGCATCTTCATCCAAAAGAAGTGCTTTTACAAAATAGATGGATAGTGACACTAGGCAAATCTGAGTGTCACGCTTCCCAAGGGTGGTCTCTTGCTGCCATCACAGCTGTCCATGCTGCCTTTCAACTGCAGTTCCCACTACTACACTGACCCTTCTTAGTGAACACCAAAATTTACTTGATATGGGTCCCAATTCTTCCTGGTTCTAAAATGGGGGAGAATTAAAAGGTCATTATAGAATAACCCTATAGGGTGAATGAATACTGAGATGAGGTATCCTACCAGATGAGGAGGGGGAAGAATCATTTCCGTGGCTCTCAGAATGTGCCACATGAGCAGTTCTCCATATCAGCAAGTTTGACCAAAGCACTCTTTGTTTGGAGATTCTCCCCCAAATGAGGCAAACTTGAACACAAAGAGAAGTCTAAGTAGATCTTAATTTTTCTCCAGGAATCCACTAACTTGACTTTGCCCCCACTGTGGGAAAACTCCCTTCCACTGAATGGGCTGGTGCTAAAAAAGAGGTCCCACATTCCAGGAACCCCAGTGATTCCCATCATGTTTGAGGCAAAAGCCAGAGATAATTTTGTCTCTTTCAGAGTACTCTGAAGCAGATGTCGGGTGTCTGCATGCTCAACCATCCTACGGTATTACATCTAGCATTCCAACGTAACTGCGAAGATGGCTCCTGGGAGGGCTTCTGGGTAGGCTGAGCTCGTACTTCATTTTCCCACGATAGCCCTGGGTTATACCTGTTAACTTGAAGTCCTAATGAATACTCCCTTTTATGCTCTACAGTATCCTCGTTCAGAAGACAAATTACATATTCACTCTAATTATAAGGTATCCTTAAGTGTTAAGTACTCCGAAATATCATATGGGATCGCAATGGGCATCCTAATTCAGATTTTGGGAACGCCAATGCTTACTAGGTGCTGCAGTTAATTCTTCTGAACACTGAAGTCCAATCCCTGCCACTCTCAAGAATTCTGAAGAGTCTTGTCCCATGTGCTATATTTCTATATAACACTGTTCTATATACTTCCTCCTTCCCCTTTGCATTAGGGAGATTGCCACTTACTAAACTTTTCAAGCTTAATCTTAAATCTGAAGTGCTTTTACACCTAATTGGTCTCTTTCTCTTTCTACCCTCACACAGACCCTCCCATGTAAGATCTGGCTGCCCCAGTGGTATGCTGGAGCAGGCTGGTGCCAGCACTTGACAGCTAGGTGTGTACGTCTCTCCCCTTCAGTGATGTCACGTTGGGAGCTTGCAATCAGCCATGGTGAGAATATTTCCACCATTTGCAAATGCTACAAATAAAGCCTTCCCCCACCGCCCCCTCATCCCCTGAGCCGCTTGTTAGACATTAACCAGTACAGCACTAGCTAAACATTTATTGCTAATTAGTCTACTACGCCTTAGATAAACAACACAAACAAGCAAACAAAACATCAAATATTCCCCATACGGAACCAGTCTTTGTTTTGGGTATGTAGGACAAAGCCAGAGAAAAGATTCCACATCTGAAGAATACCACGATTGTGCTTTATCTCCTACAATATTTTACCAGAAATTTTACTTTTTTAAAATATCAAAAACAATTGCTTAAATGTAGAATTCTGACTTCAACTTCAAATTGTTTTTCTCCTGAATTTCAGGCTTATATTCAAATTTAGATATTAAAAGATATTTTTATTACAAACAAGTTGACTTGCTTCGGTATAAAATGGATGTGTGTTCATTACAGACACGTCACATTTTTTAAAAATCCTCCCAGTCCCGTGTACCCAGAGAGATCTGTTATTAACCCTCTGCTTTAGTACCTACATTTTCCACTTTATCATAAACATCTTTCTACACTAGTAAATATAGTTTTACACATAAATATGAGGCACAGGATAATCTGTTGTATGGATAGAATGTAAATTATTTAATAACCTGATATATCACTTTTTGTTTAAAATATAGGTAGTTTCCAAATTTGTATTATTAAGAATAGCACTAACATGAACATTATCGAAGATACTTTTGCATGCACCTTTAATTGTATTCAGAATAATTTTATTAAAGAATTGTTCTGTTAAATTATATTTATTGTAACACTTTGAATAGGCACCATTAAATTACCCTTCCAAAAAGATCATACCATTCTGGTGACCTAAGTCACCAGTGATACATGAGAGAACTCATCTTTTAGCACTGTAAAGAATATATTATTAAAATAGACATGAATATTAAAATATTATATATATTACACAATTGTCTTTACATCCTCCCAGTTTTTGGTTCTTTTCTGTAATTCTGCAGTTTGGATTTCTTCAATGAAATGACCAAGTCATTAAGAAAATAAAGATGCTGAACTTTCATGAGAGATTCATTAAAGTGGCTATGGATTAAATTTGACCTTTTAATTCTAAGCTTGAACCCCGAACCAAAGCAAATACAGAATTTTCTCACTTAGGACCAGAAGTCTCAGACTATTTTTAAGAACATATCCCAAGTCTTCAGCAATAGGGTCATTTGCTATTATTAATATTGGGAGAAGGAGAAAGGGAGGGAGGGAGAGAGGAAAAAAATTCTATTTATCCTCTAAGATTCCATGATAGAAATCTAGACCAGTTGCAATTTTATAGAGTCTCCAGGAATGAACATAGTTCAGCCAATAATCACTGCCTAGTAAAAAGGGCAGGGTATTTTTCCAACCACACAAAACAACAGTAACCCATAAATTCTATAAAGGCAGTTTAAAAGGCACTTAAGCATAGTTAAGCTAATATAAATATTTTAATCTTTTATATGCATAGTGAGGTTCCCTTGAAATTGAGCCCCTTCATTTCTTAAATAGCACATCATTATTTTGCCTAGCTGAAGAACTGTTGTATAAATAATGATGCTGTACTTTGAAGAAGAAAAAGCCTGTTGATTTTCAAGATGAATATTCAAATATTCTGATATCTTTGATAGCTGTTTAAGTAGGTAAGTTCTGTGTGTAAGAACATCTTATTGGAATATGTCTAGTGATTAAATAGCTATCCCATGTTCTTACTGCATGTTGTTCATTTAGGCATGGAAGAATTAATACACTTCTCATGTCCCATAATTCCTAAGATGCAAGAGATAGTATAATCTTGCCTCTTAGGGGCCATACATTCTGTGGAGAAGAAAATATATATATCCAAAATAGAAAGGAGCACTACTCAAAGTGTTATTTTGATGCACGGTCAAATGTTTTCTTTTTCTTCTTGTTTGACCATGACATTTCTGGACCTTTTATGTGGATTAGGATGTTATGATTCTTAAAATAAAAATGTGTTGGGCTCATTGAATTCGAGAATGTTAAAAAGTGAACTCCTTCAGTTTATGAAATTATTCATGCTAGAGGCAAACCCCTTTGTATTTCACGTCAGAGACCTGGTGGGAATCTTCAAATAGAAATAGTAAGAAGAAATGTACTGATTATAACACATTTTCTTTTGAATGAAAATCCAATGTTTTGTTTACAAAAAGGAACATCTTACATATCAAGGAGAAAGCCTGATCTTAAACAGAACCCAGTAATAGTTATAGCAGACCCAATTAGCAAACCTCTGAAGAGAGCCAGAAGAAAACATTTCTTCTCTCTCTTTATGTCACATTCCTGACTATATCTAAATCCAAACAGACATACTTTCCCATCAGCTTTAGTCTACAGAGAAGCTGGCGGGTAGACCAGAAGCTGCAGCCTCTAAGACAATGCATTTTGGACTTCCGGTACACCCGTTACACAGAAAACTGCAACAGTGAATGTTAAACTGAATAAGCACTCTTGGGGTTCAATTTCTGGTTCTTTTTTCGGTTTATGTAAGACAAGTTGCTTCTTCCTTTTTCTCCTTTTCATGGGAACTTTTTCAACCACTAAATTTCTATTTATGATTATATGAGAAGGAAGTTCACTAGAGGTTACAAAAATTTGAGGCAGTGTGTTAACTCAACTCTGAAACACAAAAGTGAAACAGTCCATACCCGATGACTAAATTCATGAAATGGTTAGGCAAAATCTCTCTGAATGCTCCAAATTCCTTAACCTGTCACTAATTACAGCCACCGATTAAATTTGAATTTCTATTTGTCTAGGTTCTCAAAAACTAGGGATGACATCGAAGAAACCATCCTTGAGCATATAGATTGCACTGACACAAGTGTAGAAAAAACTCACTGAAAACCTTTCATTCTAATTCTTTATAGAATGTGGAACCATGGATTATTTCTCTCCATCGCTGGTTTTTAGCTGCATAATCTGATGAAGTAATCTAACCAATCAGAAGAAATGGCTAATACCCTCATGTCCTAAAAAGGGATTGTTTCATCCATAAGGAGAGTAGCTGGAGGAAGTCAGGGTCCAGCCAAGGTCCCAGCTTATATGGACACCTGCCCTAATCACAGACCAAGGGTGATCATGCCAGAACAGAACCCAAAGGTCTCCTAAAACGGAGAAAGCCCAGCTGTGGCCTAGTGAAAAGGACACAGATAACAGCCTTAGAGCAAGGCACATGCAGTCGGCTTCTATTTTTGTTACTGTGCAAATGTGAGCAGGTTATAGAACATCGCTGAGGCTCCATTTCACATCTGTAAATGTGAATAATAATTGTAGTACTTCTTAGAGCTGTTTCAAGAATTAAATGAGATGATGTTTGTAATGAAGGTGGCACTATGGTGGAAATACTAAATGTGAGCATTTATTTGTTTCATTGAACACCCAGCCTATTGTAGTACGTATATTTAGGAAATCAGTCCAAATCGTCTGCTGTCTTCTTAAACAGAAATGGCCAGAAATGTTTTCTTATATTTTCGTGACAACTTAAGACTTGTTTCTATACTTTTAGCTGCAGCAGGTGTGGAAATTGTTTTTCAAAGGGGTGCTTTCTGGCAGAACAAAAAGGGAGACAAAAGAGTCATTCAGCCCCTACCAACTTGGAGAGGGTTGATTCTACAGACCTCAGATATCCACAGAGTCCTACAGGCTGGGAATCTGTAGAGAGCTGCCCCAGAAGGTGTGTCCAAGAGTCTCTAAAGCAGGCAGTCTTGGTGAGAGCTGTCAGGCCATGAGGGGATGCCACGGGTGAGGCCTCAAAAGGCCCATTGCCCGAGCAGGGGTCCCCTATCACTGTCTTTGAATATCACCAACTGATTATTCAACAAAACGTGGTTGGGATGCTCAGAACAGGTAACAACTCAGTTATTTAAAATGCATGCTTATGTTACCTGGAAGGGGCCCCCAAGAGCAGGTTCGCATAGATTAATTTGTCATATGAGCTAGCTGACATGTGGGGCCCTGAGGGGCAGAGCAGGAAATGTTCTGTGAAAGGAGCAGAATGGCAGGGAGAAGGGCGGGTGCAGGCAGCAGAGCAGTGCAGGAGGGAGAGTCTGAAAAGAGAGGAGAGGAACAGCAGTACCAGAGTCACTGGATCACAACTGACCCTGCAAGGAAAGGGTCTCTCTACAGAAGTGCTAGAGAACTAAAATAGGTCCTTGACAAAGTCCCAGTAACACAGTAAGAAAAAATAAATCATTAGGTGATGGTAAAGACTATCTCTTCCTTATAAACCAGCCTAAGAACACTCAGGAGAGAGTATTTTACCTATATGATTTCCAGCACTTTTGAGTAATATGAATATTCTAAAGGAAAATGAGATCTGGAGGTAAAGGATAATATCGTTCTGGGGAAACAAAAGAGAAAGAAATGCATACAGAAGAACGCCTCAGATGCACTGTTACCATCAAATACCACAGTCTCCCTTTTGCCTTCTCTGGTATAGTTTTGGCCATGGACAACCAGCAAAATACTAGGTAGAAAGCAAGATGGTATGTATGCCATAATCATCCAGAACATATTCCAAAGAGCTAAGAAAATCTCAAGGAATATTGAAAGAGCCACTTTAAAATGTGTAAATAAGTTACTCGACTGAAATTTTGTTCATTTATCAAAATGCTAATTAAATTGTTGTAGCCATTTTGCATCGTCTAATTTCCCACAGGAAACAAAGAACTTGAGAGGTCATTACAGGCTCACTTGCTATGATGTAAACACAAAAATAATGAAAACATGCCCTCCTTACTCTTAGTGAAGTTCCCACCTGTGTCAAAAGCTAACAGAAACAATATTTTGGATCCCATTAACTAGAATTTGGGAGAGGGAATCTGTTCCATAAGATAGAATATATTTATTTTTTATTCAAATATTTTTCTTTTTCATTTTTGTAAAATTATCTTAAGGATGCAGAACAATTTTCTCAGTAGGAAAAAAGTCTGATATTCAGATCTGAACTAATTGATTAGTTATGAGGTAAGTCAAAAGTAACTACTTGCATCTCTTTAAATACTTGTGTATATATTTGTCATCACTAAGTGAGGCTTTGTCCATTTATCCAAAGCAAACTTCAGCAGAATTTGAGGAGTGAGTCAGAACATCCCTAGGAGCCAAAAAGGCCATTTGCTCTCTCAATCTTTTACACAGTGGAATCCAAGCATAATCAAAGGATAGCAGTATCCTTCACTATTTCAATAAATAAACATGAGTGAAAGAAAAACACATGCAAAAGAATCTAATCACAAAAATTCTTTGGTACATTACATATTCAGCTTTGAGCACTAGTTTTAAAAATATGAGTTAGGCTTGGGAAACATTAGTTTGCAGGCCATCTAGTCAATTTCCTACAAATGTTGAATGGCTAATCATTAGAATAATTTTCTCGGGCTTTTTGTTGAGTTGTTGTTTTCAGTCTTCAGTTAAATGAATCACCAATGGAGACAGCAGTGAACATTGTTATCATTGGTATAAAATCTCTCTGTTTTTCATTTGGGAGCATAATTCTGTTATTCTCTCAGTTGTGTTGTTAATGGGTACTAAAAATAATTGTTGTATAACCACTGTTATTCATCACTAAGCTCAGAATTTAGAAACTTAAACACACACACACACACCGACTGAAGACTCAGGACGCGAGGCATAGAGAAGAGACATGGTTTTGCGGGTGAGCTGCCCTGTTATAACACGGTCACCTTCTGTCATTAGGATATGAGGTCCATGCCCAGATTATACAGGTGATGTGGAAGAGTTAATGAACTTCTGCCAAAATGAGCAATGTGGTCCTTTCTCACCGATAAGATCAAGACCAATCTCTTTCCCAAGTAGTGTTGAGTAGCAATGAACTTCGTCATCCTTGTGAACAGAGCTTGACAGACATTGTCAGACTCTCACTCCTGAAGTATCATTGTCATTCACTCTGCATTAACCCCGCTAGGAGCTACTGCTGGATTTAGCCTTCAAAGTCTCCTCATTATTTGACAAGTTAGAAGAGGTAGTGGAACTACTAGTAATTGGGGAACTACAACTCCATCCCAGCAAGTGACCTTGTCCCCAAACTAAGCTCTGGCTGGCCCCAGGTAGAACACCGTAATTGGCAGAGTGGTTATTAGTGCGGCTCTTCAACAGGAGTATCCCAGGGAAGGAATGGGTGAGAAGAATTTCAGCACAATGCAGCGTGGCTGAAATGCTGATAACTCCATCTGAGGCTGGCATATTGTGTGCAAGTGTCACTAGCTTTGGATTTATCTCTGTCACTTATTTTCCATCTCAAAAAAGAACTTGATTCCAAGCTTCAAAAAATCAAGTCCAAATGAATGAGAGGTGAACATATTCAAAAATTTTTTAAGTAGGAGGTCAAGTTCCTTTCTGCCCTCCTATTTTAAAAATCTGACCCCTCAGCATAGAGTCAGATTGATGTTAAGTTGATATTCAAATAACTTGGGTAAAAACTTTTAATTAGTTTTTACACTTTTCAGACCTCTGCACTCCTAAGTACCATCTGAAGCTGGAAACTACAAATAATACAGAGACTGTTTCTTGATTCCTAATAGTTTGTTTTCATGATCAAGTGGATTAAACATTTTAGATCTCACTAGAAAGCTCTGAGACCTAAAAAGTTTGAATACTAATGAGAAGATTTTCATAAATACCTTAACCTTGAAATGCCTTGTCATAATTAAAAATAAATAAACATGCAGAAGTTCGTCCAGCACTTTAATTAATAGAACATCTCTTTGGTTACTAATGTATAAGATACTCAAGTGCTGTGAAGTATTTTGAACTACTGCTCCAAGTCTGTGGGTTTCCTAAAAGCCATGCCATAGTTATATTAGTCTTCTGGCGTGAAAAAAAAAATGTGACTTAACCCCATTCCTAAGGTTTGAAATATTCCTTTGTAACTCGGCTACCAAACGCAAATGGCTCAATTCTCCTCCCGCTGCTGCTAAAGACAAGAAGTCCAGTCTTGTCCATGTACTTTATCACCATGCACAACTCACAAGTGTGGAATAGGAGCGTCAACAAAATGGACACAATTTTGCTATTCCCCAGAATAACTCAACACAAGGCAGAATGTGCTCGTTTCTGGAAGCACTGCCATATACTTTCTAAGGAAAATACGATATATGTTATCCCTTATTATACTTAATTTACTGATCAGAGTTTTAAATACCTACTAAAACTTCATAGTGTTTTCAGAAATTATTTGCATTTTATAGGCAGAAGGGAGAAGAAGAAAAAAAAACAGAAATGGGGCCATTACTGTTACCTTCTGATGGTGTGTAGGGCAGTGGAGGAAGGGGGGGGTGCTGATCCAAGCAGGCAATCAACATAATTGAGGCAAAGAATAAAAGATAAAAAAATAAACTTATCTTCAAATTTAAAGTATAAGATTATTCAGATAAAGGTAGATATATAAGTCTAGGTTATCCAAATTCACTAGGTCATTTTATAACCTTTGTTTTGCCACTATCAAATAAATGTGACCTGGATTAATTTTGTTTTGGCAAATGTATGTAAAAAGCAAAACTTTTTGGCCTTGCTTTAAAGCTCAGATGTTATATATCTGAGATCTAATTCCAATTTAACAGGATGCATTCTTTATTCTCTGCTAGCTTCTATGGTTGGCTCTCAGGAGTGAAAATGGCAATTGAATTCATGTTTATATTCTTCTTTATTTTACATTAATTGTGTGAATCCTGGGCTTTTCCAGGTACAAAGAAAAAACCTGCAGTCTTTGACATGCCCAGGAAACCTTCAACTCCTGGACAGTAGCTCCAACCTTAGCAGACCACAGGCACGACACAGAGTGACTAACAGTCTCAATCTGCCCAAAACTAAGACAGGTTCCTGGGATATAGGACTTTGAGTGCATAACGATAAAACCAGGGAAGTCCCCAGTAAACTGGGACAAGTTGGTCACCCAAGGAGAGAACACAGCTAAACTGCCATAGGTGTGCTTATCAAATGACCCCCAGCAGACTTGTAGCCAAGCAAAAAAGAGCTTCTCCTCGCCTTAGGGAAATAAAAGATGTGACAGGGAATTTTTTATGGCGTTGGTCATAAGAATATAGAGAATGAGGGAATATGAGGAGATTTTGTATTCTCTTGAGTGGCCTTTTCTAAGTGTTGTCTTCTCATCTTCTGAAGCTTTGTTCTTAAACATTGCCAAGGTTTCATTACGAGGATAAGCAAGACTGCTGAAACAAGAGAGTGGTAGAAAGCTGAATACAATTGTACGCATTCCAAGTTTTTTATCCCAATAAAACACAATAGTTAGCTACATTGTTTGTTCTAAAAGTCTCCTAATATTCCTATTTTTTCCTCATGGCCATAAGCTGGAGAATTGTCGGAAGGAATCTTAACAGTGATGTAGCCTAAGCCTATAATAAAGTACATAGTGAAGTACCAGGTAACGGTTCAAAAATTAATAAGTAGTAAGGGTTTGGGCAGAACATCCTATAATTTCTTCTCAGTAGTTTCTCTAAAACAGCTGAGATACACAGCTATAGCCCCTGCTAAATTAAACATTTCAGCCCAGCTTACGAGCGCCACAATACACAGGTAGAAGTAATAAGTAATAATGAGTTTTGGGCCATTGAACACTGTGAATTTTCCCAGTGTACTGCAATTATAGAAACATCTGTGCTAAATAAGTTCCTCCTGAAAGCTAGAAGTGTTTAATAATCCTCACAATTTCTCATTATCAACCCTAATAGAAGAGAGAGTAAACTCTGCAAAAGTTTACCAGTTTCAAAGAAAATTGCTAGGAACGTGATCATTTCTGGTACCACATTTCCCCGGACAATAAAAATACCAGAGACAATCTCCTCGGGAAAGAA
Organism: Ursus americanus; assembly: GCF_024610735.1. Taxonomy (NCBI): domain Eukaryota; kingdom Metazoa; phylum Chordata; class Mammalia; order Carnivora; family Ursidae; genus Ursus; species Ursus americanus. The sequence continues at coordinate 16,624,236 of NC_142131.1, read as the reverse complement.
CATGAAATGGCAGCGTTAATAACATGTACCCTAGCACAAGGCAAATAATGCCACTTGCATCAGCGAGGCCATTCTGGCTAGAGCATCCGCCCTGCTACAGCCTGACAAACAGGAGACGGATCACGCTCCTCAGCCTTCTCCACTGCTTCTGACAGAAAAGGGCTGGCCTGAAGATACGCACAGCTTTCTCAGACCTGTCCTAACCACCAAAGCCCCGACGGAAATAGCGCCACAGCAGCTGATTGCTTCCCACAGGACTCATTCCAGAACAAGGGTAGGTTTCCTGGCCAGGATCTGAATAACATTAACAACCACTAATGGCCAGCTATTGCTACTGACAGGAATGTCATTCCTCTGGAGAAATGCGAGGGACTTGGCTGTGACTATCAATGGTGGAATGGGTGCCTCTATAATTAGTTTGGGAACAATACAAGCAGACATTACTTTTGGAAGAAGGTAGCATGCGACAGCCAGCGAATGCCCATAACTGTAACCAGTTTGTGACGAAAAACTGACAAAGGGAGCCCATCAGAAATTACGACTGCTTCATTATGATCAAGAAGAGATGGCGATCTGCATCCAAATCTGTCAAAAAAGCAGCTGGCTTGAGTTCTAGAACTGAAATGGTAGGTAGCTTCACTAATGCCAGACCAGACGACAAAAACTTTGAAACATGGTTAAAGTGCTTTGGAACTGTGATGGTTAATTTTACATGTGTTCTTGGCTGGGCCACAGTACTGGGATATGCAGTCAAACATAATTCTGGATGTTTCTGTGAGGGTGTTTTTGAATGAGATTAATATTTAAATTGGTGGACTTTGGGCAAACCAGATTACCCTCTGTAATGTGACCGGGCCTCATCCAGTCAGCTGAAGGCCTTAATAGAACAAGAGACTGACTTTCCCTGAACAAGGGGTAATTCTGCCAGTAAATGACCTTTGGACTTGATCTGCAACTTGGACTCTTCCCTAAGTCTCCAGCCTATTACCCAAACTTCAGATTTGGGACTTCCCAGCCTTCATTATTATGTAAGCCAATTTTTTAAAACCAATCAATTAGTCAATCTGTCAAACCTATTGGTTCCGTTTCTCTGGAGAACCCTAAATCAATATTCTGGTTCTATCCCATTTTTTTCTGCTAATTAATATAAGCTACATCTAATATTTACTATATACCAAGTACTATGCTACGTGCATTACAGGTGCATACAGGATACTACTATCTTCATTTGACAGAGACTGAGGCTTACTGAGGTTGGTCAAACAGTCCAAGACCAAATAGCTAGTAAGTGATAAAAACAGGATGCAAGCGCAGGTCTGGCCCTTTCAGAGCCTGATCTCTCCACTGCTAGGATAGGATAGACTGCCTCTCCAACACAATAATTGGATAAAAAAGAGAAATGATTGTCATTCAAAATATACACATTTTGTAGGGGGAAAGGGTTTTATCCCTAACCACTCTTGTTGCTTGCTTTGCAAGAAAGGAGCCTGAGCCTGGGCTTCAGCTATCCAGCAATGCCCAGTTCAGCTTGCTCAACACCTGGACATTACCTGCCTTATATTATTTACGCTCTTAGGCCTTTGTCTTATTCGTATGTCAAATGTACATGACACAGGACAAGACGCTTAACCTAACTGGGGCTCATTTTATTTTTTATCTATTAAAGGAAAAGAAGGAAGGAAGGAAGGAAGGAAGGAAGGAAGGAAGGAAGGAAGGAAGGAAGGAAGGCAGGAAGGAAAGAAAAAAGAAAAGGAAAGGAAAGGAAAGGAAAGGAAAGGAAAGGAAAGGAAAGGAAAGGAAAGGAAAGGAAAGGAAAGAAAGAAATTCAGCCTAAGTGATCAGTAGGCTTCCTTACAGCCTGGATTAGGTAAGGGAGCCTCAGTTTGAATAGAAAAATATTACTTGCTTTAAAAATTCTCGTGAGAACTAAATAAGAATAAATTTGAAAGTGTGGGGAAAAAATGAAAAGGCATTAGGCACATATTTGATCTTCTAAAAATCGCTTAAAAGAAAATACTGCCTTGCTCAATGTGGGAATGCAAGTAATAATTTGAATAAAAGTTTTGATTCCTGTGATTGTGATTCATGAAGCATTTTCACATGGAGGATTGATAAGCTTGGTTCAAAGAGATTTTTATTGCTTTGTGGAGGTGTTGCATTCATGAACTCTTATTATTATAATACATTTCTATGAAGCTCTAGTCCTAGAAATTACCCAGAATGACCTACCCTTCTGCTGCCCTCCACCCTCTTCTCCCCAAAATCTCCCTATCAGTCTCAACCACCCTGAGAGTATCTGTAACACCACATTGGCTAGTCATTATTTACACACTTGCCCCCCAACTTCCACTCCCATTTGACAGTAAGTGCCAAGAAGGCAGAAACAATATCTTTAATTCGTCAATGCCCACTGCTTAACATAATATGTAGCAATCAATTATATAGTAAGTGCTCATATTTGTGAAATGAGTAAAAAAATGATTGAGAAGCTTGGCTCAAATTGCTTTCCCAAATGATTCAAGTTGGTATTTAAACATTGTTATGATAGCTAACACTTATTTTCCTTTTCTTTGTGCTGACATGGTCCTCAATGATTTGTAGATGATGTCTCATTTAATCATATACCCTATGAGGTGATGAAACGGGTAGCACTCCAATGACAAAGCCATTTTCTTCTGTTTTTAATTTGAAGAAGACATAATTTTTTTTTTTTGAGGGAGACAAAGGGGTGGGGGAGAGTCAGAGGGAGAGGGAGAGAGAATCTTAAGCAGGCTCCACGCCCAACACAGAGCTTGATCTCACCACCCTGAGATCATGACCTGAGCTGAAATCAAGAGTCAGACACTTAAGTGACTGAGCCACCCAGGCACCCCATGATTTTTTTAAATTTCATGTTATTGTGTAAAGGACACTTAACATAAGAGCTACCCTCTTAACACATTTTTAAGTGTACAATACAGTATCATTGACTATAGGTTCAATGTTGTAGTGAAGATCTCTAACACTTGTTCCCCCTGCTGAACTGAAATTTTAGGCTTATTAATTAGTAACTCCTCATTTTGCCCTCCCTTCAGCCCCTGGCAATACCATTCCACCCTTTGATTCCGTGAATGTGACTATTTTAGATACCTCATAAAAGTGGAATTGTGCAGTATCTATCTTTCTGTACCGGCTTATTTTACTTGGCATAATGTCGTCAAGGTTCATCCATGTTGTGGCATATTGCAGAATTTTCTTCTTCTTCAAAGCTAATACTCCATTGCATGTATATACCACACTTCCTTTATCCATTCATCTTTTAATGGACATTTCGCTTATTCCACATCTTAGCTATTCTGAACAGTGCTGCAATCAATATGCCAGCGCTACTATCTCTTCGAGATCCTGATTTCAATTCTTTTGAATAATCTCAAAAGTGGAGTGGCCGAAACATATGGTAGTTCTATTTTTATTGTTTTGAGGAAACTCCATACCACTTTCTATCGCGGCTGCACTGTTTTACATTCTCATCAACAGTGCACAAGGGCTCCAATGTTTCCACATCTTTACCAACCAAAGGTTCCCTATCTTCCCTAAACCTGGTTCTGCAGATTTCTTTTCTACCCTAAGAGCTACCGCAATATTTTCTCCAGAAATGTTCCTTTTGTTTTTGTTGGAAAAGGTCAGTTCAGTTGCTTACAACCATAGGGTCCTGATTAACACACAACCCTTGCTCCCGGACAGCAGAATCCTCTCTTCCCATCCCAAGCACTTGCTATTATGCTTTGTGGGCAAAAGCATAATAGAAATGCATTCACATCTTGAGAAGCATGGTGCTCTCCTCAAAAGACTTGTTTTCATCCAGGGTCTGTGACTAGAATAAAGCAAGCAGGCATCTAGAGCACACAGTGTAAGAAGGCACTTGCTTTCATGGTCACACAAGTACAGGCTTAGCTGCTGAGACTATCTCTTAAAATGTAGTGCTGCACACGCTTCTTTGTCTCACCCTTGTCCACCTCTTTTACAGAGGTTTGAGTCTTCTAAGAGGAAATGTTTCTGGCTACAGGCTCACAGGATTTCATACTGCACAATACTTTCCCAGATACTACAATGTCCTGGTTTGGATGTGAGGATCTGTAGCAACAGAGGCTAACAAGGACACTCCATGATTTTGAGGGATTGCCCAATTCACTCCTCAGGCCCTATACATTGCTCTCTCCTGCTGTGATTACGCCATGCCTGATTCATGCTGCAAGTTCCAGAATATTCCCTGGTGCTTCATCAAACAATACTGAATAATGAGGAAAAGAATGTGCTTCCCAAGTCAGCTCACAATCACAAAATATTTTGGGAGGACCAACACCTGAGGCCTCACCAAAATCAGGGAGGGAAATGTAATTGCTGCTTGGAGAACTAATGGAAAATGGAGCAGAAAAAATTTCAACAGGATGTAAGCAGGAACTTCTTAATTAGGGGAATGATAAAACACAGGAGACTTTCTTTAACTCGATTTATTTAAACTAAAACAAAAACAAAAAAAATTCATCCATCTCTCCCATCTCTCACACCCACCTTTGGCAATCATCAATAATATAAATGTGTATTTTTGGATTCCACATATAAGAGAGATCACATAGTATTTGTCCTTCTCTGATTTATTTCACTTCACATAATGCCCTTGAGGTCGATCCATAGCATCACAAATGGCAAGATTTCATTCTTTTTTATAGCTGAATAATATTCCATTTTATGTGTGTGTATGTGTGTATACATATATACATATATTATTATACACATATATGCATACTATATATGTATATTATATATATTATATTTGTACATTAATTACACATATTATATATATGACACATAATTATATGACATTATATGTATATTATACATATTATATACACATATATGTGTGTATGTGTGTGTGTATATATATACATATATACACAATTTCTTTTATCATTTAAACATTGAGGATATTTGGGTAGCTTTTATGTCTTGGCTATTGTGAATAATGCTGCAATGAACATGGGTGTGCAGGTATCTTTTTGAATTAGCATTTTCATTTTCTTTGGGTAAATACCCAGAAGTGGAATTGGAGCATATGAATCTATACAGTGAATCATATGGTGATTCATATGATGAATTTATATTTAATTTTTTGAAGAACCTCCGTATTGTTTTTCACAGTAGTTGGACCAACTTACACTCCCACCAACAATGTATACGCATCCCCTTTCCACTCCATTCTCACCAGCACTTGGTATTTCTCATCTTTTTAATAACAGGACTTTCTGACAGGTCTGAGGTGAAATCTCATTTTAGTTTTGATTTGCATTTCCCTAATGACTAGTGATGTTGAGCATCTTCACGTGTCTGTTGGCCACCTGTAAGTCTTCTTTGGAGAAATGTCTATTCAGATCTTCTGCCCATTTTTAAATCAGTTCAGATTTTTTGGTGTCAAGCTGGTTGAGTTCTTTATATATTTTAATATTAACCTTTTATCAGATATAAGATTTACGAATATTCTCTCCCATTCAGCGGGGCGCTCTTCATTCTGTTGATGGTTTCTTATGCTGTGCTGAAGCTTTTTAGTTTGTTATCCCACTTATTTATTTTTATTTTTGCTTTTGCTGCTTTTGCTTTTGGCGTCAGATTAAAAAAACCACTAACAAGACCTTTGCCAAAGAGCTTAACATCTATATCTTCTAGGAGTTTTATGGTTTCAGGTTTTGTCCTTAAATCTTTAATTCATTTTAAGTTAGTTTTTGTGTATGATGAAAGACAGTGGTCCAGTTTCATTCTTTTGTGTGTGGCTGTCCAATTTTCCCCAACTCTACTTACTGAAGACATGGTCCTTACCCCATTTATATTCTTGGCTACTTTGTCATAAACTAATTGACCTTATATGTGTGGATTTATCTCTGGGCTTTCTATTCTGTTCCATTGATCTATGTCAATATCACATTGTTTTGTTTACTATAGCTTTGTAATGTAGTTTGAAATCAGGGAGCATGATGCCTCTAGCTATGTTCTTTGTTCTCAAGATTGCTTTTGCTTTTTGGGGTCTTTTGTGGTTACATATAAATTTTAGAACTCTTTGTTTTATTTCTGTGAAAAACGCTATTGGAATTTAGATAGGCCATGCACTGGATCTGTATAATGTTTTGACTAATATGGACACTCTAACAATATTGATTCTTCCAATCCGTATGTACAGAATACCTTTCCCTTTATTTGTGTCTACTGGAGACTTTTAAGAGAGATTTAGAGCCCCTTGACTCTTGAGGGCCTTATAAAAATATATAAAACCACCTCTCCTGTTTGACACTCACTGGCCTTACTAGATGATTTTGATTCCATAGCTTAAAACTCTCCTTTGGGTGGCTGGCCACATGCCTGGTGAGGGTTCAGAAACATTAACAATAGAGAAAATAACTACATTTTTTAAAGAAAATAATATATGTAATTATATATATACATATAGAGTATATACACATACATAGCTTCTTTAAAGTTGAATATACTCTTTGCCTCATATTTTTTAATGTCATGTTGGTAGTAATGTCTATTTCATACATTATTGACTTTTATCTCTACTAAAAGAAATCCTATTGCTGAAATGTTTCACGGATTGACAGAGCACATATAGAAATGAAATAAATAGGTCTTACATCTGTATAATAAGTAGTTTTGAAAGAAAGAGGTCATTTCTTCACTTGGCGCAGGCAGCTGTCACAAGCAGAGTAAAAAAAATCAATTTATTTCGATTAAAACTTTATAAATATGAGTATATAATTATAATGATGCTATAGCAGGACGGTGCTAAGTGCAACACTCCTAAGCAGGATATACATAAAATTAAAAATTAGTGTAGTAGCTTTGTCCAGAGCTACTATTTCCATAAAGAGTTGACTGCAATTCTTTAGAGAATCACTTTCTTTTGGCTCTTTCTGTTACTACATCTGCTTTTTTAATAGCCACATTGGCTTGTCTCCTCAGGGTCATCTTTTACTTCTTTCTCGTCCTTTTCCCAGATTCATTTAGTTAACTTTCATTATTCTACTACCTCTCCCAACTATCCCTTCTTTCTGCTTTCCCTAAAATAGACTTTATTGCCTCCCACTTAGATTATTGCAGTAGACCCCCTAAGCCATTCATTCCCTAAGCCATCTCAATCTTCCTTAAGTCTTTTCTTCACGCGCTGAAGGAATCTATGGCTCCCTATGACCTCAAAGATAAACTACAAAACTCTTTAAATAGATTTCAAGTACCTCCATGATTTGCCTTCACTCAACTTGTTTTTCCAATCTTTATGTCCTTTTGTTTATAAACGATTTGCTGTTCACTATTTTAAACTCTCACTTTTTGTCCTACATAACTTTACTCATGCTGTTTCCTTCCACTGGAACGCCCACATAAATCCTTCACAATCATGAAGTCACACCCAAAATATCACTTCTTCCACATAGCTTCCCTCAGTCCATACTAGCTAGAAGTTCTCTGAACATAAAACCTTTTCTATACATTTTTAAATAAATTTTGCAGTTATTTATTCTCATAACTTATGTACCTGTTAGATCATGTGTACATCAATGGCAAAATCTCTGGTTAATTCATTTTCATTTCCTCACATGGTAAACTATCAATATGCCTTGCATATAATAGATAATCAGCAAATATTGATCATTATGAATGAATGTATGGAAAACTGGTCCTTGAGCATTTTCACAGTTCTATTTTCTCCTTGGTTTCACTAAATATTAGCATAACTATTACACCATTTATTCAACTGTGTACATATTCAAGGACTGTACATTCCCTTATGTCCTACCCAGGCTAATTATTCTACTTTCATAAGATAAGGAAAATCTGCCACTTCATTCTCAGCTCCCTTTGCCAGCCCTGGAGGCTCATCCCTTCTAGACCAACAGCAAGATTACAAGCCAAAGTTTAGTATTCCAGATCTGTGGGGTTGTTCCCTATTTGGAGGACCTTCTGAGGGCTTAGAATCCTCCAGGGCTTACTAGACAAATGCTGTTACGTTACCCCTGTACTGGTTATCAACACTGCTCAGTTTTGTAGGTTATCAGACATAAGCACCCATTTCACCCACAGATGCCAGAGATCTCAGATTTCCAGCAGAAAAATCAATGCAAAAAAGAAAAATCAATGTTTGTTAGACTAATACTAATCTTCAGCCTTTCAGATTGATAAAAATATTTGTTCTGCTCACTTCTGAAACTGGTGAGTCAGAGCTTAAAGAAGAACTAACAGTGAGCTGTGACTACTACCTATTATATCCCTGTTTGGGTACAAAACACATCAGAGCAAATACTGTCAGTAGCAACATTTCTTGAAACCCATCAAATTCTAAAGTTTATGAATGGATGCTTTTGTTCTGGATGGAATTGTATGATTTAGAAGGTAAAGCAGAATTTTTTAAAAAATTTTTAAGAAGCACTTAATTGAAGAGTCTTCCTCAGTTCTAAAATTCCCCACAAAATCCTTATCTTACATTTTTAATTTTATAATATTATTTTTAAACAAATTTTATCATTTTTAAACGGTTAAGCTATTTAACCATTCATATAAACAACATAAAAAGTCTTTAAGTATTCCCCAAAAGACTTAAGGAAACTATGTATCACTTACATAGATTAACTAAAATCAGTGAGAGAACAAAAGCAGAGACTATGTATTACATATGAGGAAACATCAAAAATAATAGGTAAAATATTGTAATAGATATATTATAATGATTTACCAATGAGTGTGAATGAACAGGTGTTTTAGAGGGACACTGAAATTACTTGCATATCATATGACATTATATTATTTGAGAAATATTTGTCAATTGGCTGTTTTCCCTTAATGACATTAAATTTAATAAATACTACTTATCTAGATATTACATATGATAAAAACATTTCCAGTATATAATTATTTTGTTGGAAAACACCTCTATATAGAATAAATATCATGTGAAAATTTAGCCTTTTTCAAAAGCTTCAAAGTGACTTAAGACTAAAGTTCCTAGTCCTAGATCAAAATGAATCCAGAGTAGCTGATTTTATAGTGAAAGTATTCTCTCTATATAAAGATATATATGTATATAAATATATATACACATATATACATATATAAATTTATATATATGCATACATATATATACACACACACACACACACACACACATATATATATATATATATATATACATATATAAATTTAAAGGTTGTATTGAAATTCATAGCTTTTCTTTTTTAGGTGGTGTCCTACAAGTCAGTTAAGAAAGGAGCAAAGAATTTAGTCTTCTATTAGTTAGGACTCTTGGTTTCCCATGGTAGAAAAACCAAAAAAGACCAGTTCTAACAAAATGAGACTTCACTGATTCCATAACTGAAAAATTCAAGGCGCAGCTGACTTCTGCTTTGACTGGCCTTAGGGCTCAAGCAATGTCACCTGGGTGCATTTTTTTCCCACCTCTCACATCAGGCTTCTGCTGTGTTAGCTTCAGTTTCTTCTCTACCTATTGTTTAAATGACTTCATCAGGCCCCACTTTACTACTTTTCTCTGTCTTCAAAGTCCTAGTGACAGTTCTGTGGCATTTCATTTGCTATCAATGGCTCACATCCCCACTCCTGAACCAAATGCTATGGTTCCAAGAGAATCTGAGGGTCTCATTGGTCAAGTCTGAGTCACATGCTATTCCTGGAGCTGAGGCTCAAGTCAGCTCCAATAAAATTACAGGACTTTGTTGTAGGAAGGAATAAAATACCCCTACTAAAATGGTAGTGGGATATATGGATGATGGGGAGTTTAAAACACAGCAAATACATACTATGCGTTTAAAAAAAAATGTTGGGGCGCCTGGGTGGCACAGCGGTTAAGCGTCTGCCTTCGGCTCAGGGCGTGATCCTGGCGTTATGGGATCGAGCCCCACATCAGGCTCCTCCGCTATGAGCCTGCTTCCTCTCCCACTCCCCCTGCTTGTGTTCCCTCTCTCTCTAGCTGTCTCTCTCTCTCTGTCAAATAAATAAAATCTTAAAAAAAAAAAACAAAAAATAAAAAATAAAAATAAATGTTAATCAAGGAACCTAGAAGTAATGTTAATTCTACAAAAGCTCTCTCGCCTTGGTCAAGTAACCCACAGTTTACTTCTGGATCACTGCTTTAGCCTACCCACATGTATCCCACTCCAGCTCCTTCTATGCGCTGCTCCTAGAATAAGGTCCAAAATCCTAAACAAAGCCCTCCTTGATCAGTCTTGGTTTACTTCTCTAGCCTCTTCTAGAAACTCTCCCCCTATAATTCTCTGAGCTCCAAATAGCCAGGCCTTTTGTTAATTTCTTAAACACTGCCATGACTCTGTAACAGCACCTTTGCACAGTCTCTACCCACTCCCTAGAACTCTTTTTCTCCTTTCTTCTATTCGCTTAGTGAACTTCCACTCACCTTCAGATATTAATTCAAGCATTACTTCTGCAAACAAGTCTTTCTAACACTACCCCACCAGGGTCAAGTTCCCCCATAATACACTCTCAGTACTCTCATAGCATTTAATAACACTCACCATAGCTTTTATTTAAATGTATTTTTGTTATTTTTAATTAAGTTATTTAGTTAGTAATTTCTCCCACTAAAGTATAAGCTCCATGAGGAAAACACTATATGTACTTTCCACTGTATCCCTGTGCCTAGCACATAGTCAATACTCAATATATGAAGGAATAAAGACACTTCATGACATGTGTCTTAATTTCTCATCTCTAAAGTAACAGATTGAACTGAGAGATATCAAATCATTCATTCCAGCTCTTAAACTTCTCTGATTCCACTTAAACAGTATAGATACCTTATATTTTAGGTGGGACAAAAAAAATTTTAAGTAATTCCTCTGAAGGAACCACTAAATAATTTATTTAGCCAATGGATACTATAGCTAAAGGGTCAGTACAAATCCTAGTGAAGTATTGCCACACAAATTATGAAAACCTGTTCTCCATTTTTATTGAGATAGGATTAAAGACACATCCTTCACCCTCAAATAAGAGCATTTAATTTAGTTTGAAATCACTCTACCAGGGATTATTAAGACTATGAACTTCTTTGGGAGGGGTAGGGCCCAGGTTAACAATATGATAAGGCAAGTAAATTTTGTCCTCTGTACCTTCCCTTTGGTTTTCCATTTGTCACATTTTGGAGCCATCCACACCCTACTACCTGGAACAAAATACCTAGTTCCTTCTTTCTCCCCATTGGTTATCCCCATATTACAACCCCCCCCCCTTCCTCCGTCTATAGGACCTGAACTACCCCCTACACTCACACTATGAATCACCATCTCCTACTTCTCCATTAAAACTTACCTGCCCTTGCTTTTATTTCTTCATATCCCTGATCTTTACTGGGTGTCAATGGTTGTAATGGGTTATTAACAAGAAAACTCATCCATTCTAATATGCTATATAGTTAATTAATGTTACCTCCCTCAAGATAATAGGGCATATGTCCTCTTAAAGGCTTTTAAGAAATGACAGTAATGGCGGAAATTTCAGGCACCACTGCAGACTGATGAGGGAGATAGATTTTAAAGCATGGGGGCCTCTCATTGATCCTCAAATTATTCCATGTAGGCAGCTGCCAACTCTGCCCATGAGTAAGCCAGCCTCTCTCTGGAGAACTTTATAAACAGCATGAATTTCACTGTTTGACATGGGTGAAGTATAGTTCTCTCTGAAAATAACCTCTTTTAAGGTATCATCCATTTATGAAGCTATAGCTTAGATGTTCTCAAGACTAGAAAAGCTACCCTTCATTCCAAGATTGAAAAGGTCAGTCTGCCCTAGGAGATAGATGAATTTGGAGGTGTCTTTGAGTAACCAGCTGATTTACTTATCATTTTCATTTTTATTCCAATTCAAGCATACACACTGCTAGAAATGAGCAAGAACTCTGAAATCTCATGGTGTGCCCACCTAGAACATAATTCCCCCCCCCCATCTATGAATCTCCTGTTGCTATCAGAGGAAGTCACCATATGCAGAGAGGGGAGACACATGCCAGGAGAGGAAAGCCCATTATGTAGTTGAGAGCTAATTTTGCTTAATCTTCTTGATCTCCATAAAGAGCATTCTGAGACCCCACAGGATTTAAACAAAAAAGATAAAGATGAAGAGGGAATGCTCAAGCAGAGCCGATGTAATACTTATTTATTAATGTCGTCCATCACAGTGTGTTTATGCGCCTAACCAAAATTTAAAACTGTCTGATTGAAAACAGAGGAGGAAAACCAATTGCTGTATCAAGGCAAAACAGACTCACTCCATCCCTACATACTTACATTTGGAAAATGAAATGAAATGATATGAGCACCATATTAAACACTTATGGTTCCATTTAAAATGAAAAGAAAGATAAGTAAAAACATAAATCTGTGACCCTGGGTTTACCCTTAAATAGAAACCTCATCTTAAGGGAGAATTTCTCCATGCTTAATAGCAGAATTAATATTAAAGGAGCCTTATTCTTCCTGTTACTCCAATGCTTTCTGAGGAGGAGGGAGCTAGGAGACGGGGTCCAAAAAGGGCAGGGAGAAGAGATTCTCACAGCTTAATGAAACCAACTCTGAGAGTAGAACCATTGAGTCAGAATATCAGCATTGGAATATACCTTGAAGTTCTCCTGCTCAAGCTAGAGGTAGTGCATTTTATGTTTGAATTCTTCCAGTGACAAGAAACTCATTACCCCTCAGATATCCCTTTCTAGTTTTGTATAACTTAGCATATTAGAAATTTCTCTCTTATAATATTCTGAGATCCACATCCTTGTGATTTTCCCTCATTGGTCTTATTCTGCCCCTTGGAGCCAACCACACGAATGAACTAAAGTGTCTTTCAGAGTATGGGCCTTCAAACATTGGAAGATAGTTTTCTTTGAATACCACCACCTTTTCGTCCTTGTTGGCTTCATCCGCAGCTTTATAGCTGCAATACTATTACTGAAAGCTTTCCAAAGCTCCTGAAGTCTTCCTCATTCCAGAGACATACGTCATGAACTCAGACTTATCTTTTCTCTGAAGTTTTGAAATGTGCCCTCTCTTCTTTGGGTGGCTGGTTAAACTCTAAGACTGTCTAACTGAACTAACAATTCTGGATGTTATGAAGTTAAGGGGCATTTGTTTTAAGTGGAGGGTAAATGCAGTTCTCATGTCTCTCTGAGGCCTCTACAGCACTTGCCCTGGCATTCATCCACGTAAGGGCTCGAAATGCCTTGAATTTAATAAATGAGTAAACGAAGAATCCTTGTATGGGGCTTGACACTTTACAAAGGAATTTAAGCCATTATTTGAGAACCAAAATAAACAAGAGATCAATGGAAGAGATGTTATTATCCCTAGCCCATAAAAATAAGAAAACTGTAACTCAGAAATAAGTACATTTTGAAGAAAAGACTTTTACTGGAACAAAAAAAACTTTGAACTCACTCCACCCTTCATTAGTGCAGCTGACACTCACAGGTTCTCAAAAGAACAAGAATTCCATGAAGTATCTTTGCATTATAGACAAATCACTAATTTTTATAGTGTATTTTTATTTTAATACAATACACTCCTTAGCCAAGAGGGAAATACCTTATTTTTTGTTGTTTTTTTTTTTAATTTATTTTAATACAATACACTCCTTAGCCAAGAGGGAAATATGCATATTTTTTATGATTTGATTTAAAAAAGAAACACAATAACAAATGAGGCTTGCATGATGAAGACAATTTTAAAATCTCAAAAATTTTAAATATGAGCATTACACTTATAATCACATAACCATTCTTTGTTAGATAAAAGATGTTAAGGGGGGGAATTGCATCTCATTCATCTATTAAATAAGTACTTACTGAGATTCTATCTTGTCCAAAGTATTTAGAGTAACATTAAAATTTTATAAATAAATTTTATAAATCAAATGTAGTAAAAAATTAGGTCCCAAAAAAATAAAAGATGGAGGCCCCACCCCATAGGGAAGGATGGCCTAGTACACATGAGTATGCAAAGATAAGGAGATGTATGTATGCTAGGGGGATTAAACTTTAGAGTGGAGGCTTTCTAGGGAAAGTCTTAAAGGAATTATAACTGGAGGATGGAGACAAAGTACATTCCAAATAATCTAGATGAGTTGCTTGGCCTTCATAAACTATGTAAGGAAATTCAATATGTCGGCGCCCTCTTCACTCTATTTCAGGTAGCCTTCATCATAACTAACTCCATGCTGCCCAAGGTCCGTGGGTGGAGCACGATGATGAAAGGAGCACTTATTTCACAGTGGCCGAGAAGACTGCCTTTGTCTTCTGCCCCCAGGAGACTTAGGAACATGCCAATGGTACCAAATTACTGTGATATGAGTGTCCTGCCTCACCAGGACCCTGCAGAGTCCAGGGGGAACATTTCTGGGATGCCCCAGAAGAGTTTTCACTGCTGGTCCTCTCGGCCCACCCAGTACCCACAGCTCCCCCTCCCAGTCTTGGTGCACTTGCTGCCACCCTGCTCCCTGCCCCGCTCTGCCGATGCTCTTGCTGCTCCCAGCTGTATACCTCATGAAAATACCAGAAACCCTTCTCCCAAATGTGCTCAGGCACAAAGAAACCCATCCTAGGTCACCCAAACCCATCCAATGACTGCTGAAATTAAATAGTCACAAAGAAGCTTGCAATGAGGCTTGTCAGGACCTCCCAGCATTTACTCATCCATTGTCTTAATGAAAGTCATTTGTAAACTATTTTTTTTTTCCTTTAAAAATGTTTAAATTAGGGGCGCCTGGGTAGCGCAGTCGTTAAAGCATCTGCCTTCGGCTCAGGGCGTGATCCCCGCGTTCCGGGATCGAGTCCCACATCGGGCTCCTCTGCTGGGAGCCTGCTTCTTCCTCTCTCACTCGCTTGCTGTGTTCCCTCTCTCGCTGGCTGTCTCTCTGTCACATAAATAAATAAAATCTTTAAAAAAAAAATGTTTAAATTATGGCAAAAAATACATAACAAAATTTACCATCATAACCATCTTTAAGGGTACAGTTCACTAAAGTAAATTCACGTTGTTGTGCTCTTTTCCTTTTTTATTTTTAAGATTTATTTATTTATTTATTTGAGAGAGAGAGAGCACTCCTCCTGTGAGCAGGGGTAGGTGTAGAGAGAGAGGGAGAGTCAAGCAGACTCCCCTGCTGAGCTCGAGGCTCTGGGCTGGGCTCCAGGCGGAACTCCATGCTGGGCTCAATTCCAGGACCCTGAGATCACGACCTGAGCTGAAGTGGACACTTAACGGACTTAGCCACCCAGGTACCCTACTCTTTTCCTTTTTAAATTGCTACTTTTAATACCTTTCCAATGGTGTGTATGGTTATTAAGCTATTAGAGACCCTACCTTTTTTAATCCACCATCTTCCCCGGAAGTCTATAAACTACTTTTCAACTCTCACTTCCTATCTGGTGATCCCAAATCTTTAAGTCATCATGCTTGTTTCATGGTTGTTAAAGTATATTCGTGTTTTTTCCCTCTATCTCTGTGAAATTTCTCTGAGTTGAACCTGAAATTCAAACTGTGTCCCAGTGTTCTCTTAAAATCTCTAACAGTACCATTTATTCATGACAAATTGTTGTTGTTGTTCTTTAAAATTCCTACAAATAAAAGGATTTCCATAGCTTCCCCAACACTCCACAAATATTTCATGAGCAATACATGCCAAAATGAGACTCTCGTTCTGGTAAATAGCAGCTTGGCATATGTGACATCAAAGCATTACAGACATGATAATATCTGTTAGATACCCAGGGCACGATGGACTGATTACCACAGATGCAGACAAGAAGGGAGGAAATTTTAGGCTTAATCCCAGATCCCCTGCATATATTGTGCTGCTTGGATAAGCTAGCAAACCCCACATAACAATTTAGTATAACAATATTGTGATCTTGACACAGCTCCTAGGACTACAGAGTACTGAACTAAAAAAAAAAAAAAAAAAAAAAAAAAAAAGGAAAAAAATTGCAAGGAGTACCCTCACCATGAACCTTATGTGAACTGCTATATAAAAGAATAAAAATATATTTAGATTAAATGAAAGTCACTTCAAATTTAGGAAATCAAAAAACAAACAAACAAAACCTTTGAATATATCTTAACTTCATACTAAATCTCCAGTATTATGCAATTATAGAATGGACCGTACCATGCAAAGGGTCTTAAAAATTATTTAAAACTGTGAGTTCATGGGAGTTCTTTGAGTCTCATGGCGACATGAGCCCTTCTTCCTTTCTCCCCCCGTGATTTACAACTCATTAAATAGCCATAACCAAAAAAAAAAAAAAAAGCACTTCTGCACAGCATACCAAGACACCCAAGAGATCCATCCATCTATGCACCTGAAAGTGGGTGGAGTGGACTTCAGGAGATTCTGGGAGCATGGAAGTGGCCGGAGGGAAGGAAGTGACGGCAGAGCTGGCGATAGTGGAGGCGGTAATGGCAAAGAAGGCAGCGCTGGACTGGCCGCAAACCAGCACAAGCTTTCTGGCAAAGGAGGCACAGGGTGAAGGCGGTAAGTGGGGGCCTGCCCAACCACATGTGCTGTAGTTGGAGACACCACTTGCTCTCTCTAAAGAAAGATGCAGTGTTTGGGGAGAGGAAAAGGAAAGACAAGTAGGCAAACAGAAATGAAGGAAAACGGCTGTTGCTGTCAGACCCACGAGGCCACAGGATGTCCCATGGACCTCTGGGACTTCTTCACTTGGAGACCCCTTACCAGGCAGTGGGTACATCCAAAGTCCCAGGTGCTAAGTATATACCTCACTACCCACCCCTGCTGCCACTCTTAGCTTCTTTTTGGTTTTTTTACGCCCTCACTCAACCTTAGCCCAAATTAGCTGCCATAAGGGAAACCAAAAATTTGTGCTATAGCGCCACCTTCTGGAAGACAAAAGGAAGGCTTCTAACTACCAACCTGTTGAATTGTTAGAATCAATGTAAACAAAACTTTGCCTAATTAAGAGAAGTGTTCACTACTCCAAATGCTGCCGCAGAGGCACTTCTCATCAAACATCATGAAAAATCATGGTAATATGGTATAACAAGAAGAAATGACAATTTTCCAACAACTAAACTCAAAAACATGGACAACTGTAATCCGATCATTTAAAATAGGTGTAATGAAGAAATTCAACAAGCTACAAGTAAACTCAGGAAAGCAATAGAATGATCTTCAACAGTAAAATTAGTGAAAAGAAGTAGCACTTAACCAAAGTGATTTAAATTCTAAAAAACCAAATGGAAATTCTGAAGCTGAAGAACTCAATAAATGAGATGAAGAATGCATTAGAATGCAGTGGAAATAGACCAGATCATATGGAAGAGAGAATTAGCAAGCTTGAGTATGAAAATATAGAAATGATCAGGTGGAAGAGGATCAAGAACTAAGATCTTTAAAAAGTGAAAAAACCCTATGAGAACTATCTGACTCAATTAGAAAAGCCAACATAAGAATAATGGGTATCCTAGAAAAAGAAGAGGAAAGAGAGAAGAGAATGTATTTGAAGATATAATAGATTAGTATTAAAGACCTAAAAAGATATAATAGATTAGTATTAAAGACCTGAAACCATAAAATTCCTGGAAGAAAACATAGGCAGTAATTTCTTTGAAATCAGCTGTAGAAATATTGTTCTAGATATGTCTGGCAAGGGAAACAAAAGCAAAATTAATCTACTGGGACTACACCAAAATAAAAAGCTTTTGTACAACAAAGGAAACTATCAACAAACAAAAAGGCAACCTACTAAATGGAAGAAGATATTTGCAAATGATATATTTGATAAAGGGTTAGTATCCAAAATATATAAAGAACTTATACAACTCAACACTGAAAAAACAAATAATCTGATTAAAAATGGGCGGAGACCTTAACAAACATTTTTCCAGAGAAGGTATACAGATGGCCAACAGATACATGAAAAGATGCTCAACATCACTAATCATCAGGGAAATGAAAATTAAAACCAATGTGATATTAATTTACGCTGTCAGATGGCTAAAATAAAAACCATAAGAAATAACAAGTGTTGGCGAGGATGTGGAGAAAAAGGAACAGTTATGCACTGTTAGTAGGAATGCAAATTGGTGCAGCCACTGTGGAAAACAGTATGGAGTTTCCTTAAAAAATGTAAAACAGAATTACTGTATGATCCAGTATTTCCACAGGAAATGAAAATATTAATTCCAAAAGGTATATACACCCCAATGTTACTGCAGTATTATTTACAATAGCCAAGATGGAAACAACCCAAGTATCCATTGATAGATGAATAAAGAAGATACAGTGTATGTGTATATATATGTGTGTGTATATATGTATATATACACACACATATATATACGTGTGTGTGTTTATATATATGTGTATATATATATATATATATGATACAAACACACACACAATGGAATATTACTCAACCATTTAAAAAAATGAAATCTTACCATTTACAACAATATGGATGGACATAGAGGATATAATGCGAAGGGAAATAAGTCAGAGAAAGACAAATGCCATATGATTTTAATAATACATGGAATTTAAGAAACAAAATGAAGAAAGAAAGAAAGAAAGAAAGAAAGAAAGAAAGAAAGAAAAGAAAAGACAAGACAAGACGAGACAAACAGAAAACAGACCCTTAACTGTAGAGAACTGGCAGTTTCCAGAAGGAAGTGAGTGGGGGGATAGAGGGGATTAAGAGCATGCTTAACTTGATGAACATTGACAAATGTAGAGAATTGTGAATCATTATATTTTATGCCTGAAACTAATATAAGACTGTATGTTAGTTATACCTGAACAGAAAGAAGAGAAATAATAGCTGAAAATTCCCAAATCTGGGGAAAGAATCAAATATATAAGCTCACAAAGCTAATAGAACACCTTATTATTTCAACACAAAAAGCCTTTCTCCAAAACACATCTTATTAAAACCGTAAAAAGTTAATGATAAAGAAAGAATTGTAGGGCAGTTAGGGAAAAAAAAAGACAGTAACCTACAAAGGTCCCCCTCTTAGGGTATAAGCAGCTTTCTCAGATTTCTCAGCAGAAACTCTACAGGCCAGGAGAGAGTAGAATGACATATTCAAAATATTAAAAGATAAAAACTGCAGCCATTCTACTTCAAATAAAAAAAATTTTTTAACTGAAAAAAAAAAAAAAAACCCTGCCAGCAAAGAATTCTTTATCCAGCAAAATTATCCTTCAGATATGAAGTAGAAACAAAAGCTTTCCCAGACAAACGCTGAGTGAGTTCACCACCATTAGACCTGCTTTACAAGAAATGTTGAAAGGAGCTCTCCAAGTTTGAAATGAAAAGACAAAAAGCACACAAACTCTGATTAAAGTTAGTCAGTCAGAATTAGAATACTGTAACTCATTTTTAGAATAGTATATTAAACTCTTAACTGTAGCATAATGCTTAAAGGAAAAGAGCATTAAAAATAACTGTAGCCACTACAACTTAGTAATGAAATCACAGCATTAAAAGACATCATTTGTACATCAAAAATATAAAAGGGGAAGCAAAAAAGGATGGAAATTTAAAGTAAAGGTGAATGAAGATAAATTGTTCTTGGCAGAAAAAGAACTATTTTATCTATGAGATGTTTTACGTAAACCTCATGCTAACCACAAAGCAAAAACATAGAGCAGAGACACAAAACATTAAAAATGGGGGACACTGAGCAAATCACCGTGGAAAACCACCAACATACAAAGGTTGACAGAAACAAAAGGAAAAAGAAATGATAGAGACAAAATTACCAGAAGGCAAAAGGTAAAATGGCAGTCATGAATCCTTACATGTCAATAATAGCACTAAATATAAATGGATTGAATTCATCAATCAAAAGGCACAGAGTGTGGGGCCCCTGAGTGGCTCAGTTCATTAGACATCTGACTCTTGATCTCAGCGCAGGTCTTGATCTCAGGGTCATGAGTTCAAGCCCCACACTGGGTTCCATGCTGGGTGTGAAGCCTACTTTAAAAAAAAAAAAAATGCAGAGTGTCTAGATGGAGGGGAAAAAAAAAACAAACAAGATCCAATTATATGCTTCCTACAGGAGACCCATTTCAGGTCTAAAGACAGACATAGGCTCAAAATGAAAGGATGGAAGATAATATTCCAAGCAAATGGAAATGAAAAGTAGGTAGGCATTGCCATACTTATCACCAGACAAAACAGACTTCAAGCTAAAATGGGTAACAAGATACCAAGAAGGTCACTACATAACAATAAAGGGGTCTTTAAAGCAGCAATGACCACAATAGCCAAACTACGGAAAGATCCCAGATGTCCATTAACAGATGAATGAATAAAGAAGATGTGATATATATATATATACACACACACACACACACACACACACACACACATATATACACACACACACGCACAATGGAATATTACTTGCATTTGCAATGACATGGATGGAACTAGAGGGTATTAGGTATGCTAAGCAAAATAAGTCAATCAGAGAAAGACAATTATCGTATGATTTCATTCATATGTGGAATTTAAGAAACAAAACAGAGGAGCATAGGGGGAGGGAAAAATAAAACAAGATGAAATCAGAGAGGGTGACAAACCATAAGAGACTCTTAATCATAGGAAACAAACCGAGGGTTGCTGGAGGGAAGAGGGGTGGGGAATGGGGTAACTGGGTGAGGGACATTAAGGAAGGCACATGATGTAATGAGCACTGGGTGTTATATACAACTGATGAATCACTGAACTCTACCTCTGAAACTAATAATACACTATATGTTAATTAACTGAATTTGTATAAAATTAAATTAAATTTTAAAAATAAAATAAGTTATACTTAAAAAAAAATAAAGGGGTCAATACATCAAGAAGATATAACAATCATAACTATATATGCTCCCAACACCAAGCACTGAAATACGTTAAGTAATAAATAACAAATCTTAAGAGAGAAATAGACAATAATACAGTAATTGTAGGGAACTTCAATACCCCACTATCAGCAATGGATAGATCATCCAGACAGAAAATCAACAAAAAAAACATTAGAATTAAACCACAGTTTAGAACAAATGGACTTAATAGATATATACAGAACATTCCATCCAATAGCATCAGAATACTCATTCTTCTCAAATGCAAGACTGAAAGCATACCAACTATCTTCTCTAACCACAATGGTAAGAAACTAGAAATCAACAAAAAGAAAGTGAGAAGATCTACAAATATGTAGAAACTAAACAACACATTTCTAAGCAACCACTGAATCAAAAAAGAAATCAAAAGGGAAATAAAAAAATTGTCTAGAAACAAATGTAAATAAAAACAAAACATACCAAATATTGTGGGATGCAGCAAAAGTAGTTCTGAGAGGAAAGTTTATTAGAAAGATCTCAAATAAACAACCTAACTTTATACCTCAAGGAACTAGGGGGGAAAAAAACAAAACAATTTAAGCTCAAAGTTAGCAGAAGGAGGGAAATAAGGATGAGAGGGGAAATAAATGAAATAGAGACCAGAAAAACAATAGAAAGGATCTACAAAACTAAGAACTGGTTCTCTGAAAAGGTAAACAAAATTGACAAATTTTTGGCTAAACTGACTATAAGAAAGAGAGACAACTCAAATAAGTAAAATTAAAAACAAAAGAAGAGACATTACAACTGATGCTACAGAAATAAGAGAATCATAACAGACTACTATGAACAATTATATATCAGCAAATTACATAATATAGAATAAATGGATACATTTATAGAAATATACAACCAACCAAGACTGAAACAGGAAGAAACAGAAAATCTAAACAGACCAATAACAAGAGATTTGAATCAGAAATAAAAAAACTCCCAATACAGAAAACTCCAGGACCAGAGAGCTTCACTGGAGAATTCTACCAAGCATTTAAAGAAGAATTAATGCCAATGCTCCTCAAACTTCTCAAAAAATTGAGGAGGAGGGAATGCTTCCAAATTCATTCTGAGAGGTCAGCATTACTTTAATACCAAAACCAGATAAAGATACCACAAGAAAAGAAAACTATAGACCAATGCTCCTGATGAATACAGAAGAATAAATATAGTACGTCACAACAATAAAATGAAAAATAAAAATCACATGATCATCTCATAGATGTAGAAAAAAATTTGACAAAATACAACATCCTTTTATAAAAACCCTTGATAGACTAGGTATACAAATAACATATCTCAACATAATTTGGGACAGATACAGCAAACTCACAGCTAACGTTAAACTCAATGGAGAAAAACTGAAAAGAGTTTTCCCCTAAGATGAGCCACAAGGTAAGAATGCTCATTCTCACCATTCCTATTCACTATGGTCCTGGAAGGCCTAGCTAGATCAATTAGGCAACACACAGAAATAAAAGTCACTTGTAGCAGAAAGGAAGAAGTACAACTGTCATTATTTGGTGATATGATCCTGTACATTAAAAAAATCCCCCAAAAATTCAGTCAAAAAACTGTGGGAGTTAATCAACAGTATCAGCAAAGTGGCAGGATACAAAATCAACATACAGAAATGAATTGCATTCCTTTAGACTAATGAGAAAGCATTGAAAAAGAGATAAGAAAAGCCATCCCATTCACAATAATGTCAAATACAGTAAAATACTTAGGAATAAATTTAACTAAGGAACTCAAAGATCTGTACAATGAAAAGTACAAAGCTTTGCTGAAAGAAAGCAAAGAAGATACAAACAAATGAAAAGACATATATTGTTCACAGATAAGAAAATTAATACTGTTAAAATGGCCATTCTACACAAAGCCATCTACAGATTTCAACACAATTCCATCAAAATACCAAAGGCCTTCTTCACAAAAATGAAGAAACAATCCTAAAATTTGTGTGGAACTACAAAGACCCCAAGCAGCCAAAGCAATTCTGAGAACAAAGAACAAAGCCAGAAGTATCATGCCTCCAGGCTGAAAACTGTACTATAAAGCCATAGTAATAAAAACAGTATGGTACTGACACCAAAATAGACACACTGACCAATCCAAGAGAATAGAGAGCCCAGAATTAAACTGTGACATATGGTCACCTAATATTCAGCAAAGGAGCTAAAAATACACAATGGGGAAGACAGAGTCTCTTCAACAAATCATGCTGGGAAAAGTGGAGAAATATATACAGAACAATGATTTGGACCCCTGTCTCACATCACTCACAAAAACTAACTCAAAATGGATCAAAGACTTAAACATAATGCCTGATACCATAGAACTTGTAGAAGAAAAAGTAGGGGAAATCTCATCAATATTAGTCTTGACAATAATTTTTTGGTCATGACACCAAAAGCACAAACAACAAAAGAAAAAAATCAACAAATAGCACTACATCAAACTCAAAAGCTTCTGCACAGCAAAAGAAACAATTAACAAAATGAAACGACAACCGAGAGAATGGGAGAAAATTTTTTGCAAACCATTTTTCGATAAGGAGTTAATAACCAAAATATATAAAGAATTCAGCCAACTCAATAACAAAACTACAAACAATCCAATCTAAAAATGGGCAAAAGAACTAAAAAGACATTTCTCCAAAGAGGACATCAAAAAAGGCAACACACACATGAAAAGATTCTCAATATCACTCATCACCAGGGAAATACAAATTAAAACCACGGTGAGATATCACCTCACCGCTCTAGGATGGTTGTCATCAAGGAAACTAGAGACAACAGGCAAAGCTTGGTGAAAAGGAAACCCATATACGTTGTTGCTGGGAATGCGAAGTGGTCCAAACACTACGGAAAACAATATGGAGCTTTCTCAAAAAATTTTAAAAAGATCTACCATACAACCCAGCGATTCCACTTCTGAGTACATAACCAAAGGAAATGAAAACAGAATTTCAATGAGATCTCCGTACTCCCATGTTAATCACAGCATCATTCAGAACAGCCGAGATATGGAAACAACCCAAATGCCCATCAGGAGATTCACGGATTTAAAAGACGTGGCACACTGGAATATTATGCAGCCATAGGAAATCATTCTCCCATTTGTGACAACACGGTTCAACCTTGTGAGCATCATGGTAAACAAGAGAAGTCAGATTCAGATAGGCAAGTGTTGTATATCACTTAAATGTGAAATCGTGAAATCTAAAAAAGTTAAACCTGTAAAATACAGAGAGTAAAATGGTGGTTGCTAGGGGATGGGGTGGGGGCTAAGAGTGTTGAAGGGCACAAACTTGTACAAGTAGTAAATAAGCCCTAGAGGTCTAGCACACAGTATAAGGAGTATAAACAATAATATTGTACTATAATTATGCAATGTGATATCACTACATCAGCAATATTACAATATATACATGTATCCCCTTAATGTATGTTAAATGTGCGCCTTAAATGTACACAATATTACACATCACGTTTATTCAATTAAAAAACACTATGACATCACGATTTCCTAGATTTCAGCCGCATGCTTCCTCATTCTCGACTTGGTTTCACTCGCATTCAAAAAGATGTGCTATAAACCTTAACGTATTCTGTGAAACTCTCAAGTAAGTGAATCCCCTTCTAGCACCGTCCTTGAACAGCGTATTTCTCACAGATCTGCTGACTAATGCACAGGCGCTTCTCCCACTCACACGCTCCCTGTCAGCACTCTGCAATGACTTACATTTTTGCTCTAATCCTACACTTGCCAGCCCCTGGCTACAGATATTCCCATTTTGTTCCAGGGACACTCTGTGGACCTCTGGGCTCTATTTCCCTTTAAGTACTGTTTTTTCTTTTAAGTACTTTTCTTTTAAGTACTGTCTTTGTCCACCAGAAATATTTTATTATTTCCAAAATACTTGCTTGCTCTAAGGAAGTATCTTTAAAGATACTCACCCTTATAGTAGCCTATCAATTTATTAGGTCCCGGGTAAAAAAAAAACAAAAAACAAACAAACAAAAAAAAACCAACCATGGAGAAACCAATGCACAATGCTAATAACTGTGAGATAACTTAATGGATATAAATGTTTCACAAAGGTGTTGCGTGAGAAGAGGCCTATTAAGTAAATGTGTGAATCTGAAGGCGGAGAAAGAGTAATTCTGTTTAATAAGATGTTTCCAGCATTATCTTACTAATTTGCTGAGAAGCAGGTACAGGCCATACAGCACTTATAAAGTAATTAGAAATCCCTGATAATTGTTTTTTTAATTAACAACAAAATTTGAAGGGGAAAAAAAAAAACCCTGCTACCCATTCCCACTTCTCTTCTGGATTAATTGTGTTAGATTCAGGAAAAAGGCAATTTATGCACAGGAGATTTTTCCATTCCAAATTACAGGGTGAAGATGAGCAGACTGGATACTCTCATGTAATTTATGAAGACAGGGAGGGCCCCTTTACTTCCATTCCATTTAATGTTCCAAGAAAACCTGCTGATCGTTTCTGACAAACTTTTGGTCCCTTATTAGGGGAGGAAGATCTCACTATAGACACTTGCTTTACCCTCAGCACTTAATGCCATGTTCCAGCCTCAATTACTGAAGGTCGCTGAGTCACATAAGGCCAACGAAGAGAGGTCTGATCCTCAGCAGTGATGACAAGGCCATCAGCATAGATATAATGAGACCTGCATGGTCTATGAAATACCAACAAGAATATTACTGTGATAAATCCAGACACTTCATACTGCAAGCAAATGACTGATCGGTTAGATAGCTGGAATTGCACCCCCATGTATTTAGGCTTCCATTTTATCTCATATCAGCCATTCTGCCTCCTCCTATGTTCCTCTAAGCCAAGATTAAATATCCCTCTCAATGAAGAAAAAAGTGTTGATGAGTGTTCCCTGAACTTGAATCCCCCCTCTCCACGAGAATCTTACCAAATTTTGAAGCTTACAGTTAAAAGTGTCATCTGCTGGGAAGCAACTTTTTTCTCTGAGAATTTTCCTGATGACTTGGCTTGATGGTACTTTGTGTCGGTTTTTACCTTCTGTATCCAAGGGTGAAAAAGATGCTATTTTTCTTTTATTCTATTTTACACCTAAGAATGGTAAATGTGCTTTGTGGTAGGATAGAGAGTATCAGAAAGATCCCAATCTGTTGCATACATTAAAAAAAGGGAAGTGGGGAGATGTAAAATTTTTTGCCTCTTTCGTGGACATGGAAGGAAATGGAAGGCAGATCATCACATTAGCAACCAATGGTTCATAAAATAAAAATAAATGTATAACTAAGTGAACGTACATTCTCATTTGCCCAAAACAGCCTCAGCTAATGCCTGTGGTCCTGATATAATTATTAAACATGCCCTTGTTCATTCTCAAAAATGTCCCAATTTAGACAATAAGTTATATGGTGATCCTATCTATTGTCAATAAGTAAAGAGAACCCTTCGAGCTTCTTAAAGTAACCTGAGTTCATATGAGGCTTCTGCTGGCACTCAATCTCAAAAAGGAAATATTTCAAGGATTGGGGTCGGGTGATAGCTCTAGTTTTTCCCAGGTTTTCACTTTCAAGAATCAGATCTTTATAATTAAATGCAAAAATCATTTCATACAATAGGGGATGGAGTACTCTACTCCAACTGTTTAATCTAGCTAAAATCAACAGAGACTGAAAATATTACCAGACACCTCCCTTCTCTCCATCCATGTTTGCAGACCCAAAGGATTGGGCTAAATGCCTCCCACTCATTGAATTCATTCAATAGATATTTAGTGAGCAGGGATTGTGCTAAGGGGTGTGGGGTGTAGAAATAAACCAGAGATGGATACTGCCCTCATAGACTTCACAGTCTAGCAGAGAAGATAACAAATGTATATGATAAATGTCCATGAGAAAGGACATTGCATTACTAAGTGAGTTCAGTGAGAGGAGAGATACCTTTCTCATGGAAAACCATGCGACATATACTGGGATAACCATCCTGGTTGTTAACATTTTGAAATACTTCCAAATTCTCCATTTATTTAGGCTATAAGTCACCTATGATGTCCCACCGTGAGCCCCAGCAGCAGATACAAGTGTCTAGGCACATTGCTGGTCAAGAGAAAGGGCACCCAGCTAGCTGCTGCCTAAACACGCGGCTGCCGAGGCAGCAGGGGGAAAAGGTGGAGGGCCTGCCCACTGCTAAGGAACGGCCCCGGTTGATGGGCCTCACAGGGTGACACTGGTGTCAGCGCTGTCAGGAGGGGTCTGGGCTTGGGCTCTTGAGACTGAGTCATCCGAGAAATGCCAGTTTTCAGACCCATATCCAGCCAAAAGCACGGGCTGCACACCCAGCTTCCTCCAGCTGCAACAAAACATGAGGCCCCAGCTGCCTGATGACTATGTCATTTTGTTCCCTGTAGAAGCACATTCATATAATTGCTATATAGTATTTTTCTCCTGATTTGTACCAGGGTCAGTGTAAGAAATGACCATATGAATACATTTTCTTCATCTTCTCCAAAGGCCGCTATTAAAGATATTTTCTTTTATTATAGTAATCCAGGGTTAGATTCCTGTTACAGTTTATTTCCGGGAACATTTTCTTCTTGCCTACTAGTATATATCCTTTTATTAGAAAATGAATACTACATGACTCATGGAATTTCTTTATTGGCCTTTGTGACCTGAACAGGAACTAAATGTAATGTGCAGTTGTAGAAATTATCCTTAGCTTAGATTTCAGATCCAGTAATCTCCCCCACTCCTTTATATGGCCCTTAGTAATTTAGCCACATTCTAATGTCTTAATGTATATGTGCAACCCACATCAAATGTTTCTAAAATAAGCAACATCAAGTATCAGATATCTGTACATATACATAATACTAAATATTTTGAATCTTAGTATTTTCACAACAGTACTAAAGAAATGAAGTATTCACCTGAACTATAGAATTCCTTTGTGGACAGTCTCCTACAACTCTGCCTTTTCTTAAGTGCCTACCCCAGTTCTTGGCCCCTATTTGCCAAATAATAGAATAAATGAACATCACTTTGAGGGAATATTATTCTCAAGATTGCAGTGGAGGTAAAATGCAACCCTAATATACATTTTGTATTTAGTATATTTTATAGCTCGTTTTCTGAACTAAATGTCTGACAAACACTGCTGAAAGTAAATCAAGCATTATCTGTGACCAGGAAATGGTTTTTGATTATGTGGATATTTCATGGCATTTGATATATCAAAGATTTGGACTGGAATGCACCTTAAAGAAGATCCTGCCTGCAACCAAAAACCAAAACTTTGCACTTAGCAGAATGCCCAGTATGTCTGCCTCTCAAGGAACTCATTCATTTTCAGTTTCCAGGGCTGAAGACCCCCTTTGGAACTCTAGCAAATTAAGAGGTGTGTGATTCTTGGAGCTTTGTCTCTCTTACATTAATAAAGACTAATCATGTTTAAACATGTTAGCACAGCAAGCCCAGGGATGTGGGATAGGATGCCCGCTCTAAAGCGAAATTAGTAGTGTGAAGGAGGCTATGTGAAAAATCGTGGAGAGAAATTGATTGAAAATGAAAATGAGCTGTCTTTTGAAGAAGATGGTCTAGAAGCCTGACAGTGTGAACCAACAAAATAAGGTTAAAAAATATAGCAGAAAAAGCTGGCCTCTAGGAGATTCAAAAACTCTTTCGCCACTCTCTACAAGAAACTGCATTAAAAGGAGGGAAAATCTAACTACTACATGCATATTGCATAAGAGAGAGCCTTCAGAAAGGAGTCCAGAGCAGAACACCCTGTGTATTAAGAGAGAGAGAGAGCACTCTTTAAAACCAGTAAAAACTCCCTCCCACCCTCCCTCCTTCCCTCCTTCTCACGCCTCTCTCTCTGAGGCACACACCTGAGGCACACACCGTTGCTACCTTGCTCCCTCTATCTCTGAAGCTCTTGAATTAAGTACACGTATTGCAAGCTTTCTCTTCTCTGTGGTGGGACCCTTCCGACAATAGGAGTGTGCGGATTCCCCACCAGCACCATCACCACCGCATTCGTTGTAAAGCCCTGCTCCCTCTCCTGTTACTGCCGGAGGAAAATGTTTACATTTGTAACTCACTGAACTACTGACCAGGATGGTATACATCTGCTCTTCGTGACTGCTAGGGAGAATTAAGGCATCACCTGACGTACCAGGTACTCTCTGTTCACGGTGAGAACACCCACGTGCCAAAAGAGTGGAACCTACACATTTTCTTTGAAGCACTTTTTGAGAGGGACAGGAGCACTCACACAGAGTACATATAGTAAATTAGGCTATCGTGAGCCCCCAACCACTTGTTAAGGGTTGTGAACAGTTCACAAGCTGCATGGTATCACTGCCTTGAGGGAAGTCGTTCTTACACGAGTCCTTCTTACTACAAGAGCCTCTGAGGGCCATATTCATTTTGCCATAATTTCTTTCCGATAGTTAGGATGTCTTTATTTAATTATTTTTCTCCTCATGCTATATTCAACTAAGAGCAAACATTTGCGGCCAGTTTGCCAATGTATATTATGGTACACCTACTTCACAGCGTTGTTGAAATCAGGAAAAAGAAGGAGGGGGAGAAATCATTTACTTCTTGCTTGCTAGATGCTAAGATCTTTAAGGGCCTTAGCTCACTGGAGCCTCACACCAACAAAGCCAGGATTACTTTTGTCCCAGTTTTATAGATTTGTGATGGACTGAGAGAAGGAAATAAAATTTGTATACTTGTGACTTTAAGCGGCCATGGAGAGCCAAGGCTTAGTCTACCACCACAAAGGAAGCACGTGCAGTTCACAGACTGCTTTTTTACAGCTCCCTTGCCCCAAACCTCAGACACTGCAGAAAGGTTCTCACTCCCCCAACCATCCCTAGCGATGCAACTGCTTACTTCCTTCAATTTTATTGATCATTTTTAATAAAAAGAAAAGATATTGAAATAATCAGGCAAGATATTTATTAGTACAGATGCTCGTATATCTAAGTATTCAATTTATTGAAGGACGTCTGTGAAAGTGTTAGATATTGTCAAAACATTGCATGTCATGAGTAATACCACCTTTAGCAAAGGGTATATCTCTTACTTCAAGGGTCAGCTTATGGAGCCATTAATCTACTGGGAGGAACAGAGTTCCCAGTGTTCTCAGAGGCTGGATCAGTGACCCAGAGGAATCTGGGTATTGAATAAGAGAGGAAGGCACATCCTAATTTCTTTCACTCCCTCTCCCCCTACCCATGAATGGTTGACAAGCTGAATAGCTCGTGTGGCTGAGTTGATCAGTAGGAGTGGGGGGAGGAGGGGTGCTGAGGCAGACAGCTCTCCCAAATTAGCCGGCTGCCAGCCTTGGTTCGCTGGCACTTTGACACCAATGTTAGGACGCAGAGCTTTACTGCAATGGCACTTTGGCAGGATACCATTTCACAAGGAGCTTCCAGCTCCGACGAGGAGAACAGGCCTGTTATTACCGGATGCTTTAAATTCGTGGGCCTTGCAAATGGAGAGATGTGTTTGTCAAGGAGTCCACATTTAAAGAAATACTTGATGTTGACTTTGTGTGTGGGTGAAACTTACTTAACCCTCTGAGGTCTCACATTTCAGCTAAGAAAGAGCAGTGGTTAGCTGGATTCTAAAGAAGGAGTGATAAGGATTACAAATTATCTTCTAAGACCTAAATTTACTCAAGAATGCACAACGGTAATGAACATTTATAAATGCCAAGAATAAAGCATTTAGTGCGAAGGCTGATGTTAGATTGTACCTATTTGTCATAGTATTTCACTGGAAGCCTTTTAAGTAAATTCCTCCAGTTCCAACACATAATTTGTAGGTTGACACAATGCTGTGATGTGTTGCAGATGCCGTAAGCCCTCTAACTTAGAGCTCAACTGTGAGCAAGACCAGCAGTGTGACCCCCACACCCTTTTTAAGTCACAAGCAGACAACATGCTCCATGGGCCACAAAGTGTGAGGGTTAAACCTGAGGCATGTAAAGTAAGGAGACCAATTCATGTGAGTAATGTGAGAAATTGGTCTCACTGCTCTAGTGCCACGGCCTTTGTTCATAATCAACTCAACTTTACAAAGTTAACCCAAGACGTATATAATGATGACTGTTAGGGTAAGAAAATCAGCCATATTGGGTAAGTAGTTCACAATGTGATTAAAACTTTCATTACCTTTACATCATCAAAACATAGCTTTCACTACAATTCCTCCGGTATTTGAAATCAACATGATGTAACCACACAGTTCCCAATCTTTGTGCCAATGCACCCCAAGATGCCACAGCATATTCATCATGGGATATATTTTTTTTTTTATTTTAGAGGGAAACACAGAGATATTCTGTATCTGTCACATATTCCACAAACTACCTGCTTGAGGTTGTTCCCAGTTTCAGTATGATATTGTGCTAGATTCCTTTTGATGACATCATGTCTTTGTGAAACTGGGTTTTTGGCAGTTGCTGTGAGCAAATACCACATGAAAATCATTGCGGAATGCAGAACAGGAACAGAGGTTAACAATGTCTAACCTGATTCCAAAGTTTGAGGAGTTGTGCAGTGCCAAATAGGCATGTATATGCCATTTGTATGTAATATTGGACAAGAATAGAATGGAACATATGTTTTTTTTAATGGCCACTAAGTTGTTAGGACACAAATGCTTATTAAATTATTTGTACCTAGCCACTTAATGGAACTGTTATGTATTTCTTTTGGCCTAGGAATGCAGTGAGAAAAAATGTTGAGACACTAAGAACACTGTCTACCAAAAAAGTTTGAAAACTTGAGATGTAAACTTTTCCCAGATATATTTCTCCCCATCCCCGCTTTCTTCCTCCCTTTCTCTTTCTCTCTCTCTCTCTCTCTCTCTCTCTCTCTCTCTCGCATAGACACACACACACATACACTCTGACACAGAAGTTAAAAGCATTTTTCCTTTCATTCCTTTTTTCCATTCAGTAGGTATTTATTGAGCTAGACACTGAGTTAGAGGCTAGATACTCAGTGTATTATTTACAGTCTCTGTTGTCACAAAGCACAAGCCATTGCAGAGACTGGAAGCTAATGAACAAATTAACAACCACAAAATACAAAGTGCTCTAAAGAATAAGGAAGAATTTATTTCTAGATTTCACTCCATAACTGCAGACTTCCCTTTCCCACTTACCAGTCTACAAAATTACCTCTGGCTTCCCTCCAAAAACCCTGAGAGACTCTTAAACCATACATGCCCACCTGCCCACCTACGGGAGAGAAGGCAACATCATAATTAACACACGGGATCAGAAGCAGCATGAGAGAGAAAGGACTGGGTTACATGGTCTTGAGGAAAAGGACAGAGGTGCTTGTGACAAGGACTTTGGATGAGGCCAAAGGAAGACAAGGGGACAGGGTGGGGGCTAGTCTTCTGAGAGGCCACATCCTGAGGCAAGGCCCCTCTGACCTCTGACTAGCCTGCCACTCTAAGAAGCCAGTAGTTCCACTGTGCATCACTTTCTACCCAACTGCTCCTCAGAGGAAAGGAGTAAGATTGAGAGTCATGAGGATGCCACTGAAAAGAAATATGGGAGATTTGCCGTTTGGTCAAAATCAAGTTCTATTTGTCATCAGTGTTCAGACAAATAAAATTGTGCACAATCTCCTGTCCGATGCAGGCTTTGTTTCTACCCCTTCCTACTTCTAGTAAGAATGGTGCTTGATAGAATGACAAGGTGCCACCAATATACCCTAGAGCCCATATAGAGCCCACATGGCCCATAGCTCTGCAGAAAAGTATTAGTGCGCCTTAGGTAAAAGAAACAACTGTGCCTACACAACACTCACCAAAGAAATCCCTCAAAAATTCAAGTACCAAGGGGAAGTTCTACTAGAACCAAATTTTCTACCTTCATGCATGTATCCTTACTCCAAAAAGACTGTGGTTTATGTAAGAGAAGATAGTGCCAGAACAAACAGTTAGTGACCTTGCCTCTCCAAATAGAGTGAGATTTCAGGACTAGAGTATCTGTCTTCCTTCTTAAACTGGCCTGATCTTAGCAGTGATACTTGGGAAAGTCAGTGACATCGGGGGAAGAACAGTACATCCTAAGTTAGAACTTAGAGCCTATGAAAGATTTTCATGAGACTCCTCTTTAGAGAGGAGCTCAGAAGAAATGAAATGATCTCCTGCCTACATTTAGCAAAGGAGGGTTGGAGAGGGTACTAGGCCATCAGACTTGGAGCTGTGCAACTCACGTCCTCCTTTCTCAGCAAGAGGACTAGAGCAATTTGTCTTACGTGGGGAAAAAAGTAGACAGAAAGACAAGAGGAAAGAGGCCAATTGAAAGGCGGTGCTATGTTCAGCTACCTCAAGATACACAGACAATGCTGCCTGTCGTTTCCGCCCTGCTGCAAGGATGGCTGTAATTACAGAGTAATTTGCCAGCTTCCTTCAGCTCATGAACCTTCTAGGTAGGAGCTATGCTTATTCTCTCATTGGCGCATGGTGCGCTATAATGTTGGCTGTGTCTCGGCTGTCAGGTGTTCTCAGCTGCTTGGGAATCTTCTACACGGGCTACACAGGCGTGTTCTCTTTTTTCATCCAAACCAGAATAGGCCCACACAAGGAAAGCAGGTTTTCAAAAGGAAAAGGGGAACATTAACACTTGAAAGATATTTTTTTTTTAGAGAAAAGAGTAAAGTTTTTAAAAAGCATTGCCCTGTTGTTCAGCTCACAACTTAGCACTTAATTGTATACTGTCTTGTTTTGTTCTCTACTAGAATTGCTGAAGTCTAGAGCTGGACATGAACTTGGCCCTTATGTAGTCCAACCCTCTAATTTTGACAATTTTAAAGAGAACACCATGGAAAAGTTTTCTAGCAGAGAAAAATACCAGGAGCCAGATTTTCAGATTCCCAGATTGGTGTCTCAGATATCCCAGGAGACAATTCATTTGGGATTGCATATATGCCCCATATCTTCATAAAAAGCCCAAGTATTTTACCCCCAGTGAGTTTTCAGTTTTTCTTTTTCCATTTGTCTTTTAAGTCCATGGAGAAATAGTAAGAAAGAGAAATCCAGACAGGAATAAGAGTATGAAAGTTTTGAATATTTTTTTCAAAAAATCCTAATAAAAGCTAATAATTATGTAATGCTTATTCTGTTCCAGATATTGGGGATATAAAGGTAGGCAAAAGTGGAAAGTATCCCTATGATCAAATTGCTTACAACCTAGTAGAGGAGTCAGACATTCATTTTTAAAAATATACACTAACATTTACTGAGTGCTTCCTATTTGCCCAGACACACAGAAAAAGCTCTAAACTCATTATCTCATTGAATCCTAACAAAACATTGCAAGGTACATATTATTCCCTTTACTGGCATCATCACATTCCATAGATGAAAGCACCAAGTCACCATGAGTTAAGGTCTGCAAGGTATGACCAGTGGAAATGGAGAGGTGGGATTTGAACCCAGGGAGTCTGAAGGCTGTCCCCCCTTGCTCCACCACCATGTTACACAGCCAAGATGAACTATGGATAGGACATGTGGCAGGAAATATATAAATGCTATTAGAGAAAGACACAGTATTACCTTCTCCGTTCCAAAGAACTGGATTTGTAACTTAAAACTCTTAACCCTAAATCATGGGCTCTTTCAACCTAGATTAAAAGAAAGAGTGAAATCTAATTTAAAGTGAGAGAAATTACCAGAAAGGACAATAACCCAGATTTTTTTTAAAAGGTCTTTTATAATACTGGGACAAAACACCTCTCATTTAACTCATGCGGAACACTCAAAAAAAAAATTATGTTACCTTTTTAGTAGGCAAATCCCCATGATGACTGATGCATTTAGTTACTGGATGGGCATTACCCTCAGGACACTGCAAAATTTGGTTAACTCTACTTCCTGCTGCTGGGCTATAAGCTAACGCACTTTTTCTATGACTCTTGCCTTTCTGAACTTGAAGGGAGGTGACCAATACCAGATTGCTCAGTACTGAGGCATTCCCCAGGTTTCAGACTCACAGCACTAAAACTGGGACCGTCCAGGCAACTGTTTTGCTCAGTCTGGCATCTGAGTGCATGGGGAGCTTATAGAGCCCACGTCGGTGGAAGAAGGTCCAACCCTGCTCATTTCTGGGGACCCATCTCTGCCTTCCCTAACTCCCACTGCCAACCGGCGCTGGGGAAATTTGTAGTCCCTTTTCTTGGCAGTGACAGCACACAGAGGCAGTGTCTGGTGAGCTCAGCCTTCTCTGCTAAGGACAAGGCCACGCCCTTGCCTCTCTTTAGGCTATAGATTACCTGAGCTCTGATGTGGCTCTCTTCTGAGCTTGGGCAGTCTGTTCTGCTGCAGGCCTCTGCCACAGGTCACCATGGCCATCACCTCATTGACCGCCTTGGTACTTGGCCAGCCAACAGCCTTATCTGTGTCCCAGCCATCTGAGATCATGTCTCAGGTTTGTGTCTGCCTCAACAAGCCATTCAGCCATGGCTCCTCCAATGCAGCCACTTTCTACTGAGAAGGATTTTCTATGAGTTTCCTCCCAGAACTGTAAATCCCAAATATGCACAGTGTCTCTCTGCTGAGTCATTCTTCTCAAGGTAAGACCCTCAGTTTCACAACCCAACCTACTGGCACGAGGGGTTTGAAGCCCAAAGGTAAGCCAGGACACTAACGTCTCAATTCTAGCATTTTCTCCTTGTCTCTTTTCTCTACTGCTCCCCTTCACCATTAGAAAGCTTAATACTTCCTCCAATGGGAATTTTGTCTGCATGTTCTCCATGTCTCTGCATGGGGAATGAAGCTTATGGAATTTAGAACACCCTTCTACATAAGAATTGAGGTCGCTACCCTAAACTGAGCAATGGCCTCTATTCCCAGGGATTCAGATGGAAACTATAAATGCTTTTGGTTCAATGGATGAGGAGTTACTAAGCAACTTGCTAAAGACATCAGCAATACTTTCAAAAATATTAACCTCATTATGCTTTTTTAGTTGTCTTAATTTGGTGCTGGCTTTCTTGCTTTTTTCCTCTATTTTTTACTACTATGATAGCAAGTGAATCTATGGCAACGTTGCCTTCACCAGCATGGCACAGGAAGGAAACAGGAGGACAGTAAGAGTCTCATACCTGAAGGAAGGTGATAGTTAAAAGATCGTCTTCCCCCTACCTTGCCAGCAACAAACTAGCCCATTGAAAAAGCAGGTGAAAGATATCTACATGACTTCCATTAAGAAGGATTATCTAAATGTGTTTCCTAAAAAGACTTTTTTTTTCTTTTGTCACAGAAGAAAACCTGAGTTTTATGTTCAAGTATAATAAGACCCCTTATTTTCCCCACCAATAACTTCCATTTCAGACACAGTACTGTAGTTTGTGGTGGGTTTTCCACGACAGTATTTGACATAGAAGCACAGAATGTGAGAGCTGACTGAGTCCCAAAATATCCTCTAGTCCAGTCCTTTTAAAATATTTTTAAACTAGCAGAATTATGAAATATTTTTCTCTCCCCCAAGAGAAATCTTGCTTCAAAACCCCATACCGAATAGGCAACGATACTACTCTGATTGAAACCAGGATGGAGTCCGGGAGCCTGACCCGCAGTGACCTCAGCTACATGGCACAGCAGAATCCCAAAGTTAGGCATCTTTTGTTAAGCACTGATGACCACCATCAGGGACCAGAAAACTTAGAATCAGGGAGGCCTCTCACTGCCAAAGGTCATTACAGGCTTGGCTTATTGACTCCCTCCACGATATCATGCTTCCATCCATTTTGGAGTATTTTAACAAGGGTCTGGTGCTTTATTTAAAGTGTTTTGTTTGGTGCCTATTTAAATGTCTTTTAAGTAATTTTGGGAACTGAGGTTTTTTGTTTGTTATTTTAATGGTGATACATCTATAAGCTGTAAAGCAATAGAAGAAAGTGTTCCAATTTTCAAAGTTTTTAGAGTCAGAACAGTTATTAATGCAGCTCTACTACTGACCAGCATGTCTGTGAATACATGAACTCAAGAACTCAGTTAAATGCTGAAACAAGCCAAATGTACCCCCAAGAGAATTTCAGGAGACAACGCTATCCAAGAAGACAATTTCCCACTTCAGCAAATCTTTATTTGACATAAAGCAAGTCGGATGAAAGTTGGGGATTTAGGCAATAATACAAGAATTTTTTTAAAAGTTAAATTTGTTGTCCAGATCACAAAAAAGCTGCAAGCCATAGGTTTCTTTTTATAAGTCTAATTGCTGAAATCTGAACATCCAATGAGTCTTATAGTATTTTGGAGGACTCTGTGCAGAGGTTTAAACTTCAAGAACTAGGAGTTCTTTAAAACCACGGAAGATTGATTTCATGTTTTCTTTTACAGCATTTTGATGTGGACTTGGCAAAGAATGAGGTTCCTGTGCTAATTTCCTCTTGCTCTATATAATTAGTCAGCATTTGAAATGAGGTAACAGGATATAATTGTCTACTGACCATTGCAAGCCCATTTGTTTATGACACACTCACCCGGCTTTTAGATGTACAATATTATTACCCACCTCTTCATTTGTGTCGCTGTCTCTTTCCTCCTTTTTAATTTCTCCAGTTCTACTCCCCTCCATCCCTGCTTCCTTTGTGGGCAATACAAGCAGGCACTTTTCCTTCCAGCTGGCAAGGCATTAAGGAGGTCTGAAGGGGGTGCACAGACTGACTTACACACTCCCCGGAGGCCAATTACATTTGGAATCCTCCTGATCTGCCCTGATCGGGGAGTGGGGCTTCCCTTCACAGCCTATTGTGCTAGCGCTGAGCCACCTGATCAGCCTGATCCTACCCAGTATTTAAATTAGGGCATCACCAATCCTGGACCCACATCAGGGCCTCTAGGTAACACTGGGGAATAAATTAACATTCTGCTGTTGTTCCAAAGCCACATGGACACCATTATTAGAAACCCATGAGCAATAAAGAGGACTTTTATGAAAGTCTCGAGAAGAAAGGGGATGAAGCAGCATCATGTGATTGTGTGCCATCGCCCTGTATCTTAACACAAAAATTAGCATGTTGCCTTTGTTAGGTTCAGCAGAGGGTGATTACAGTTTAACATGGCATCACGTTAGGTAGCTGGTAGTGTAATTTTACTGCAAGCATTTCTTTTGGGGTTGCCAAATACAGCAAAGGAAGGAAGGATGGAAGGGAGGGAAGGTGGAAAGGCAGGAAGGGAAGGTGGAAAAGGAAAAGGAAAGGGAAAGGGAAAAGGAAAAAAAGAAAAAAGGAAAAGGAAAGGAAAAGAAAAGAGAAAAAAAAGAAAAAAACGACATACACACACACACACACACACACACACACAGAATCTTAATTTGTGTATTAACTAGCCTTGTAATACAAATCAACTAACGGCTAGTGTAAGTGGTCAAGCTAGTTTAGAGGAATACTTGTATAACAAAGCAATGACACAAAAGGAAGGATATAGGAAAATGACTAATAGGCAAATTAGCAGGCATCAAACAAACTGGCTCTGAGTAAGAATTATGTGAGAAAATATAGGTTTCAAAATCAATAGCAATGCATTTTACAGAATTTTGGAAAGTAAAAAGAAGGACTTTGAATTTATTGAGGACAAATCTTGGCAGGACATCATGATGAAATGCTTTCATTTTACAGCAAAAAAAGAAAAATACATTTCTTTGTTGAGATTTCCTGCATTCTTTTTGTTATGTTTTGTTTTTTTTCCAAGGCAATTTGTGATACTGCTGAAATTGTGCACTGAATTTCCACAATGTTTCACAACCCTTCACATTCACAATACACATCTATTACATGATTACACCTATCTATATATCAGCCATTTTACTTTTGCTACTTTAATAACCTTATTACAGTGTCCTGAAATGAACATGAAAGTGTGAAATCATATCCTTTAAGTAATTCAAACAGCTTTTTAAATTAAGCAATAAAAATATTTTTAGGTAGAATGTATTGTCATTCTTCTGTCTTGAGAAACTATGTATATAACAGTAATGCGAAACAGTATTCAAACTGTTACTATTTTATAAACATATAAATCAGAAATAATGATTTTTCACTCTACAATAAAAGGACAATACATAGTTATATTAACTTTCAGAATTTTAGGAACATTTTAAAAAACTGTTTGCTATTTTAAAAGTCAAAGTAATCAAATTTTATGCTGATTCCAGAGTATATTTTGTATCTTTTTTTTGAGAAAGGGATCTTTTTAAATTGCACAATCATCCTAATTTTTATTATCTTTCCGCATAGCCCAGATTAAGTAGGAATAGCGAGCAAAACTGTGCCAATAATAAGCAAAATTACTTTAAGGGTATTTTAAATCTAATTCAGATTTATGACAGAGAAAGAAACCTTAAACTATGTAAATCTTGTCAGTTTGAATCTGTATCTAGGTACTTGAAAATACCTAGATATATATTATCACAGCTTATATCTTTAAAAATAGTTATATAATATATAAAGAGTTCAGATAAACTGATTTTTAAAATAGTATAGATGAATGGACAAATATATAAGAAAAAATAAGTTAATAATAAACGTGAAAATATTTCAAGCTTACTAGCTATCACATAAATGCAATTAACAACAAGATATATACAACACTCAAAAGTATAAGGATTTGAAAATGAAAATACGGATGAAGGTATGCTGATAGGCATTCAATAATAATGGCGATAGTATAAATAAGTACTACATCCCTGGAAAGCAATTTGACGACCTATATCACCAGTCTTGAAATTTTTCATTATCCTTAGCTAGTTTTGTTTCTTGAACTATATATTAAGGAATTAATAGGAAATTCAGGCAAAAATGTATGCACAAAAATTTTTATTACCTATTCTTAACATAATAAAATACTATTATTTGTGTGAAAATAGGATAGTAGCTAAGTGAATTACATAATATAATGTGCAATATTATGTAGCTATCAAAATGAATTGTCAAGAAATTTTTGTGAAATGGGAAAATGCTTGTAACATGCTTATAAATTTTAAATGCGAGACTCAAAACTGGGTATCCAATTGAATTTCAAGAACATTTTTTAAATGTATGTACATCTGGAACGTTTGCTCTTGGAATTCAGCCCCCATGCTATAAGGAAGCTCAAGCAGCCTCTGAGAGAGGCCCAAAGAGACAGCTAGTTCACCTGGCCAACAGCTCCAGCTGGGCCGAGTGTTACACAGCCATCCTGTCAAGGTACCATGCATACCAGGAAAGCCATGTCAGAACTTCCGGACCAGCCTCTCTGCCACCTGAATATTACCATGTGACCTCAAGCAATACCATGTGAGAAGAAATGCCCACTGAGCCCTGACCAAATCCCAGAGCCACACGATTTTGAGATACAGTAAAATGATTGTTAATATGCTAATATATAGATAAATGATAAGTATAGATCTAGACACAGATGTCGATGTGAATATAGATAAATGAGAATTGGTAGATATAAATCTAGAAGAAATGCCTGGAAGAAAACACTCTAAAATATAAGCAGTAGTTATCTTTGGGTGGGATGTTTATCAAAAATTTTTAATATTCTTTTATAGCCTTACTAAGTTCTCACTGATAAACATATAATGCCTTTATCT
The DNA here is from genome assembly GCF_024610735.1 of Ursus americanus. Classification (NCBI taxonomy): domain Eukaryota; kingdom Metazoa; phylum Chordata; class Mammalia; order Carnivora; family Ursidae; genus Ursus; species Ursus americanus. Next base: position 16,583,652 of record NC_142131.1, on the reverse strand, counting down.
GAAAATGTCATTTTTAAAAGAGAAAAATATATTGATCATGACTATTTAAAACAAAATACATCTTTAACATAATTTATTCAGAGAAGTATGGCAAAGAGAGCTTTGGATTAAATTATCTGCTTTGGGATTTAAATAATTTAAATGACCAAGTTATTAAAATTAAAAAAATGAAAATTCTTTCCTTAAATGTTTGTTACCAAGACCATCTTTTAAAGAATCTGATCAAATTTGGAAAGCAGCAAATGACTCCTACTAGGTGTTAGTAAGCTTTGAGGTCTGCAGTGATCAGGATATACTCACATACCAGAATCTACTTTTGGGTTGGTGAACCACAACATGCAGCCATCAGTTCATGGGCATTTTTAGTTTTGTTCATTGGTTTCATTTTAAATTCTGAGATCTGAATTAATTACAGGTGTCTGCTTCCAACAGGAGCGTTGTCTTTAAATTATACATGTCAGGGTATCACTTCATCATATTGCATCCTGTTACGCTTTTTCCCACCATAAACTGGTACAACACAACAAGACACAAGAGAAACGCACTGACACGTGGAAGACGTCAAAAAATAAATCCTCAATTTTAGCAGACAATATGGTACAGATATTTTGAGTTATCTGAATTCTTTTGAACAACTTGGTTTACTTTATTAAAGTTGGTTCTTAAAAGAGCTGACAGAGAAATCGCAGACTTCAACGTAAGCTTGTCAGTTAAAAATGTTAAGTGATAACATGGTATAGTGGACGCACTTATATTAAATCAGATGGTATCTGAAAATAACTTACAAATAACTCAAACTATGAAAAAATTGTGTAGAATTTTGACTTAGAATGGAATAATGATCATAGCTCCACAGGAGGAGAACACAAATAGAGAAGGAATGTTATTTAAGGTGCTGTACAACCAAGAGCCAAGATTTGCAAACCAAATGCTAACAATGGCCAAGTGGTCAAAATAAACAAATGACAGGAGAAATCTGGGCTAGCATAACAATAGACAGGGCAATGCATGCATCATACTCTGTTCTGCTCTAGCCAGGGTGTTGCTTGGGGAAAAAATGTGGGCCCAGTGTCCCAGATCTTCCCACTCTCCAAGAGAAGTAAATCCAGATTTGCTGTGTGTGAAATGTATTAATTTTTAAATGAACCGAATTTTGCAGAAGACAAGACATGTGCACAGGCCATTGCCTGAGGACTGAAACAGTATGGCCAGTGGGAAGAGCAATGAATAATTGAATATGTATAGAGCATGGGACACACAAGAGGCTGAAAAGGAGAGAACAGGAAGTTATAGGTCATCCTAAGAGTTTGGGCTTAATTTTGAGTAATGAAAAACTATTGAAGGATTTAAGCGAGAAATATGAGCTGATCAATCTTTGTTTTAGAAAAATCACTGAGAACATGTAGAACTGCAAGGGGGGGATTCAGAGGCAGGGAAATGAGCTACGAAGCTATTTCAATAGGGGCACCCAGGTGGCTCAGTCGTTATACGTCGCATTGGGCTCAGGGCATGATCCCAGTGTTACAAGATCGAGCCCTGCAGCAGGCTCCTCCGCTGGGAGCGTGCTTCTTCCTCTCCCACTCCCCCTGCTTGTGTTCCCTCTCTCGCTGGCTGTCTCTCTCTCTGTCAAATAAATAAATAAAATCTTCAAAAAAAAAAAAAAAAAGAAGCTATTTCAGTTATCCAAGAAAGAACCATTAAGGCCTATTTTTTTTTTTTAAAGATTGTATTTATTTATTTGAGAGAGAGAGCACGCACACAGAGGGAGAGGGAGAAGCAGGCTCCCCGCTGAGCAGGGAGACCAATGTGGGACTCGATCCCAGGACTCCGGGATCATGACCTGAGCTGAAGGCAGACACTTAACCAACTGAGCCACCCAGGTGCCCAAGGCCTAATTTTTAATAAGCAAAATTAAGAAAAGGAAAAATTAGAATTCTTAGCACATAGTATATAAGGGACAATAAAAACAATTATATCTTGTTTTACTTCTTTTAACTTCTGAGATCCAAATAATCATGTATAGTGTCTATATTATCACAAAATGCAACACTAGAACTTAAATTCATAAACAAGAGCCAGTGACTAAATTCATCTGTCAATGGGAGTCTATGTTAGGGAAGAAAAATTACAGGTTCTAATCTCAAGCTAAAAATTTTCAACTTCTCCTCATGATTACTCATGGGATGAATTATTTGTATAAAATTCTAGTCCCCAACCAGAGTTGGTAGAGTATTAAAAAAGAAAGTATTATGATGCTTATCTCAATCTGGCTTTTTGAGAGTAGAGCCTGAGGTTGAAGGCCCATCAACTACTATTTTATCAGGGAGAACAAGCCCAGAAGCAGAAGGGAGGGCCAAGAGGGTGTAGCCGGGAAAGAGAAAGCCCGAACAAGGATGCCCAGACGTGGTTGAAGTTGGGCACTGCTAAGTGCACTGAGGACCGCAGCTCCCTAGAAGCTCTATACTCAGCTTCTCAGAACAAGCTGTTGGAGTACGCAAAAGGGGGAAGAACTTTTCTACCAGCTCCTCTCTTCCATGGGTTGAAATGTCACCCAATTAACTCCCTACAGATTTCCCAGTTGCACGGTGTAGCCCTTCAGCACAAACTTGATGCCCCATGCCTGGCAGCCAACAAGCTGGTGCAGGAGGTGAGAAGCCCACAGGGGGCAGCGGGAGGGTGCTGCCGCATTGTACCCGATGAAGTCGGCCAGGGTCTCTCTAGCGCTGCCCGCTGCCATGGGGGCTGGGACAAGACAACAGAGACCAGCAGTACCTGAAGGGGAGCCCGCCCAAGTGTTTACACTGAGCCAGACTGCTGAAACAAACACATGATCAGAAAGGGTTGTGCAAATTAAAACAACTTTCATTAATCCCTCTCTAAGTACAACTTTTCACTAAGAATTTACCTGTGAAATAAGAGATGTAAACACAGGTAAAATTATTTAAGTTTACACAACTGTCACCCACTCAATAAATAATTTGCTTTGGGTCTTAACCATGCTTCTTGCCAAAATCTCCGTTTATTTAATGCTGTCATTCACTCATCCTACCACTCTTTCAGGTCCCTCACTTTCCTCCCGTCCTTCCCACTTCTCACTTTGGGTTCCATGCTCCAGTGTCGTCATCACTCACCTACATTTGTCAACTTCCTCACTATTCTCTCCAGAACCCTGTGAGACAACAGAAAGAACAAAATTTCATCGAGCTCTCAGGGCTGCAGCCTCACACCTGCTGCAGCTTGCTCCTACGTCTGCCTTCCCTCCTGTTTCTGCGGGTGATCTGTCTGTTCTTCAGAATGCTCTGACCTCCCTCCGTCCCCGGTTCCATGTCCTCTGCTTACTAAGAGACATTGCTCCATTCTCTGTTTTCTCTTTCCCCTCTGTCACCAATTTTCCTTCTCTACTGGATTAGTATACAGTATACGGACAGATGAGAATGTTCTGATCTTTAAAATACCCTCTCTTGACTGCACCTAGCCCAACAGACCATAGCTTGCTAGCTAACAACTCATTTCTCTGCTCCCTTTGGCAGAATTCCTCCTCAGCTTCTTCCCTCCTCATCCTCCCTTGAACCTCCTCCCAGATGCCTTTTATCCACGAGTCTTCACCAAATCTTCTCTTCTCAAGAGTATTCATGATTACCACCCTGATGAATGCAGTGGTCCTTTACTAGTCCCCGTCTTAAACATCAACAGCATTCGATACAGATGACCTTTCTCCTTTTTAAGTTTCTTTTCTTGGTTTGTTGTTTTCCACTTGGCTTCTGGGACAACATTCCCTCTAAATTTTCCTTTTCTCTCACTGTCTGTTCCTTCACATTCTCTTCATTGATTTTTCTTCACCTCGCCAATCTCTAAACTTTGAAGGCCTCAGGCCTCAAGTTGGTGATGTCTTTTCTCTACATGCACTCAGACTTGAGGCAACCTCATCCAGTTCCTGGGGCTATAATTTACCATCTATTCCTGAAGACCTCCAGATGTAGTAACTCCAATCTTGACCTCTCCCCTGAATTCCAGACTCACATATCTGGCTGCCTACATGACATCTCTAGAAATGTCTAAAAGGCATCTTAATGTGTCAAAAACAGAATTCCTGATTCCTTCTCATCTGCATCTCCCCAAAAGCCAGGTCCTCCCATATTCCTCCCCATCTCTAAAAAATGGTTTTGCAAGACAAAAATCTTGTAGTTATCCTTGTTTTCCTCCCCTCTTTACATCTCATAGGTGATCTATCAGCAAATTCTATCCACTCAGCTTTCAAAACGTAACCAGAATCTGAACACTTCCCAAATTGCCACACGAATGAGTTAAATCAATTGTTAAGAGCAAAAGATAAGCAAAAAAGAGCAGTAGATGCTCATTCATTAAATTCTTTTAAAAAGTTTTTAGGGCTCTTGAAAAACCTCACTTGACTTTGCAGAGGTAAGAATGCCAAGTGATTTAGGAAACCAAAATGGTTTTTATTTACAAATTTGGTAAGTAAATCTAACAGAGAAAATTGAATTTTTTTTACTCCAAATCATTAAAACTCCAGTTTACACTTAATATACATGTGATTTTCTTCAGCTGCCTTAATTACTACTGTGAGAGCACAGAATGGGGGAAGAGTAGGAATTAAATAGGGTGGGGATTTTTCAAGGTGCCTCTGATGGTAGAAGAGAAGACCAAAGGGTTTACATATGCAAGGGAATGATTATAACAGCCCACAGAATAAAACGTGGGAAAGGAAAGGCGTGGTAGAATCAGTGGGTTATAGCATTAAAACTTCCAATTTTAATTTATAGCCTGGATAAATCAAAAGGCACATGTTTTAAAGAATGGATAAACAATGTATAAATTAATTAGTATTACCTCTGTTTACATTCCAATTCTCAAAATAAAATGATCTTATTTAGTAACACGATTTAATGAAGAAAATTTCTAAATGCATCATTTTAAAAGATGGTTAAAAAAAATCAGCCTCATTAACATTGGGCCAAACTTCAAACTAGTATGTAGAGCTTTCCTTACTAAAGATCTTTCCATTCAGACAGTCTCATAAATGACATGTTGCATAAGAGCCCCCTAACAGCGAAGTCCCAATGGAGACTTATTCTTATCTTTTTTAAAATTGCAACGTAGCATTAAATAAAACCAGATGTGATTCTGCAGTGCTCAAATTAGATTCCATGGGCAAATCCAGCCTATTTCCCCATGGGCAGATGGCAGACAAAATATGCCCAAGGACAAGCTCACCTAAAGCCTCCATCTTCACTAAGTCCATCGCACCTGATGGTATGTACTTCCTAACATTCCCATAGTCACAACATAAACAAACTCTATTCCTTTTTCTCATCTTCCTTCCAAATATAACAGAATCTAAGTCTTCATTCCTCTTTAAAGTCAAACTGGATGTTATCCTTTCCTGTACCCTGGGGGATCCAGTTATAATACTTCTTTTATTTCTCCCCAAATCTCTAACTTTTCTCACTCTTCACTAGTTCTTTCCCATCTGCCTTCCAATCAACAGGAACTTGAAAAGCCATTTTAAACAAATATGCCCTTGACCTCAGGATTTATTCCAATTACTAATGTCTTCTTCTTTCTTGTTTTTGCCATTCTCTAGTGGGTGATCTCAACCCCTTGTTTCAATTTCTGCAATCTCCTGTAAGATAATTTTCGTACTGCGGTGTCCCTAAAATGCCCCCATCTGAGAACACAGACTCTCTCCTTCTCAGGAACTGTAGTGGCCTCTCCTCAAAGCTCCCATCAGGCTGGGCTTTGAGCCACTCATAGCCCTAGAGACTCACATCCCCACACTGGAATAGCATGCTCCTCTCCCTACAGTTGAGACTGCCCCTGTCATTTCCCTCAATGCTTCTGTTCCCTTTCTTGTTTTACCTGTGGATGTTTCCTAGAAGCTCTTTTTTTTCTGCTTAGAGAACATTTCTAAATCATCTCTAGCGTATCCAGATTAGGAGTCCCATTTTGAACATTACAGGTCTGGGGACTCTCATCTGAGTTATAAACTCACATCTCCATGCAACTCCAGAGCACAATTTTCACAAATCTGGCATGTCCAAAACCAAATTCATTTTTCTCTAGTCCAGACCCTTTAAACCATCTCAATATCAATACCAAAATTTGCTTCTACCTGCAGATTAAAATCTTAGTGAATTCTCTACCTTTTACCCCAGTACTCATTCTCTGATCAAGTTCTTTTAGCCTATTATTTGCAATAACAACGACAAAAACTGTATGATGTACATATGCAATGCCTTGAACACATTTCATCATTTCCATTCCTGCTAGCTTCACCCTCACTGGGACCTACTGCAATTAAATGACTAAAACAGCTTCCTTATTCCCTCCAGTTTTCCTTTCCTATCCTCACTTCCAATCCATTCTTCCATACCCTGCCAAATAAATATTGTAATCCTTGCCATAGTTTTCAAATGTTTGTTATAATTTGTACAAACTGTTGATGGGTCAGAGATGCACATATGCATCACTGATGGTTTATTTTTCTTATGGATCATGAACTATTGATCGTAAAGATAAAAACGACCAGCTTGCAAGCCTTCCGGACCTCCATATTGGTCAGAATAATTTTGGCTTAGGCTGCAGTAGCACTCAATCTCAAAACCTTAGTGCTTTTAAGCAAAAATTAGATTTTTAGAGAACTAATATCTGCCACTGCGAGCTGGATACCTTCCTAATACTTAACTTTGTCATACTTTGTTATCAAGGCTCACTAGCTTCATAATGTGACTAGAGAAATATTCTCTCTCTTTATATGCTTTCAGTCAGCTTGTACACTATGGGAATTTTTAGTCATTGCAACTTTAAAGACACAAAAGATAAAATTTTGTTTTTAAATTTTTTTCAACAGTTGTAGGTCTATTCTTAAATTTTCCACCTCTTTTGAGACCAATTTTGATCATGCCCTGTCAGGAACTCGCCTGTTTTGTTGAGATTTTTTTAATTTATTAGCACAGACGGGTATATAAAATTCTCTTAAAATGTTTTAAACCTTCTACCGATATATCCCCTTTTAAAATTATAAACTTCTCCATTCAGCTTTCCCTTTCTTTTGTTCTTATTTGGATATATCAGAAGTTTTTCTCTTAGGTATTATTCTGCCTTCTTGTTGTTGTTGTTGTTTCCTAAAAATAAATTACTTATTAAAGCACGTTTTTCCTCTTGAGTTTCTTATATTTGCTTTATTGTTTTTCTTCACACTTTCTGGGTTACATATTAAATTAATTCATTTTCATTCTTTGTTGTTTAATAAACCAGGAACTCTTGGCTATAAATATGCCCTCAAGCCATGACTTTGGAAACATCACAGAGATTTCAGTTTAGAAATTTCTCCCTGTCTCTCTAAACACACTATCTGAAGTCTATTGTGCTACTTAAATCTAAAAGCTCTTTAGCAAAATGCTTTATTTTGCTTTTAATATCCAGGTGGTTTGAATTTTTTGTTTAGACTTTTGTAATTAAGTTTTCACTTTATTGTAATGCCATTAAAAACTACAGCTTACAAAGTTTCTACTCCTTGCTTTTGACTAAAATTTTGAGGGGATGTGGGTACGATTACTTTTTATAAATGTTTGAGGCATTTGCAAAGAAAAGATGTTTCTATAGACTATAGAGCTTTTACATACATACATATTTTATAAAGCTTTTTATTATATGTGTACATACCATATATCATATATAAGTAAAAATATAGACATAGGTATGTTGATTGCATTTTTTCAAGTCCATCAGTCCTTATTTATTTTTTAATTTTTAGATCTGTTAAAGACTAGTAATAGTATGTGATAAAGCATCCCATTACAACTGTGTTTCTGTCTGTCTCCCAATGTATTTCTAACAGTTTTTGCTGTGTATAGTTTGGTAGTGTCTTTTTAATTACATAATGTTTCATGACTGATGCAACTTTTTTGTGTATATTAACTTTAATCAATACAAAAGCAGCACCTTACATGCTTTTTGTTCTTGAATTCTATTTTTATATTAAAGTTAACTCGCAGGGTGACTGGGTGGCTCAGTCAGTTAAGTGTCTGCCTTCGGCTCAGGTCATAATCCTGGAGTGTGAGGATCAAGCCCTGCATCAGGCTCCCTCCTCAGCGGGGAGTCTGCTTCTCCCTCTGACTCTACCACAACTAGTGCTCCCTCTCTCTCTCTCACTATCTCTCAAATAAATAAAATCTTTTAAAAAAATAAATAAAGTTACCTCACTTAATCTGTTCTTTTTTTTTTTTTTCTCTAAGTCTGATATATCTTTGTCCACAACGTCAAATTTAAAATTCTTTTTCATGTTGTTTCAGATGTGGTCTAAACATTTTTTTTGTAGAAGCCTGTAACCAGCCTAAATTTTGTTCTTTACAAGTTACATAGTTTTTTTGTTAAATACCTGAGAATTATCTCGATTTTTAGAATACAATAATTTCACTCTATGAGTAATAAAATTAATATTGCCCAGGACCTTGTGAGCTATTTCTATATTTTAAAAAATCAGATCTTACTTTTGCTAATGAATCTTCTTCTGTTACATCTTTGCTTATTACTTCTGTTCATTTACCGTTATTTTTAATATACATAGACTGAATCCTAGAGCTCTCTCCATATTGGTAAATTTTTTCATTCTCAATTATCTCTATTTTTCCTGAAATTTTCACATTTAATCACATCTATTTTTTATTCTTTATTCTGTTAATTTAATTTTCTTCCTGTCAATTTTTTGTACCCTGCTTCCCTTGAAATGCCAATATAATAGCTGCATGTTTCATACCTACAAAATCCTTCTGGGTCTCACTTTTCTTTTGTTTTCTTAGAAATATTAGACTATTTGTTAGTCTAATAAATTTTTTTGAATCTCATTTGAAACAGGAATCAAATATTTTCTAAAATTGTCCCACGTTTCTGACTGTCCCACGTTTCCTTCATCCTCTGATTCTACAGGCAGTTCCCTGCTTTTGATCTCAGGTAACTAACTGCCTGTTATATTTATTGCCTCAGGTAATAATCTATTAAATAGTAGCCTTCTAAAGGAAAGAGCCCCAGGGTTATGGTCTCATGCATGATGTGGCCATCCTTCCCACAGCCTGACTTCACTTTTCAGGACTCTGAAAGATAAAAAAGAATGCATTGGCAGACCTGAGAATACTGGTAATACCAGACCAAGACAGCAGAATGTTCAAAGGAATAGAGATAATATTTGGCCAAGGCAGCACACTCAGTACACATACTTTTCTCCCCTCTCACCTAAAGTCCCTGGAATGATAGGAAATATACTTCTAAAATGTATTAATACACATCACTGAAAATGAGAATGTCATTAACAGACGAGAAATTCTCAGGAATTACCGAGAAAAAGACCATAACCAATCAAATAGACAAAAAAAGAAAGCAATCCCAGGGGTGTTCCAGGCTCAGCAAGAAAGGTTCCTGAAACATCATTAGGTTGACTGACCGGTGCCCGGTGCCTGGAACAGTGGGCATCAGAGGTGTTTACCTGGATGCAGCAATAATGCAACGAATACATGTACTCGGTCTGAAAAGGCAGCACTTCAGACCAGACAGCTAGCAAAGTCCAGAAAGAATGGGAATTTCTCATTTCTAGAAGAACTCCCAAACCCCGTGCAACACGATGTATGGTCTCTCCCCTGGAATCACCAGACACAATCTATAGATTGTGAACGGGGATATTTAAGCACAAAGATGAGCAGAAAGATAATCACCAAACATTTGAGGAAGTCATCAGCATGATAGAGAAAGACAATAAAATCATCTAAGAATAACAGCTGAAAATTAACAGTTTGCTTAGCAGAGCAAACATGTCAAATATAAATACTTGATATATTTAGAGAACTTCAAAGGGAATTTTCATATACAAAAATAGAAACAATGATCTTGGAAATTTTTAATATGATTGTCAAAAAAAAATTTTAAGCAGTAATTTTGGAAGCTTAATGGAATGAAAACATTGCTAAAGAATGAATTCACAAGCTGGAAGGACAACCTGAAAGATTCTTCCAAAACTTGATACAAAAGGACAAAGTAATAACACCATACCCCTCCCCAAAATCTAAGACACATAAATAATAGAAGTGTAAGTTCTAACATCCGTCACACTAGATTTACAGAAGGAAAAACAAACACAAAGAAGGAAAGGAAATAAACGAAGAAAATTATATTAAAAAATTTCCCAGAGCTTTAGGGAAAAAAAAAAAAAGACACATGCCTTTGGGCCTACCTAGGGCTCAACAGAATGAAAGAAAAGAGATACACATGAAATCAAATCATAGGAGAGGTTCAGAACTCAAAAGAAAGGGAAAATCCTAAAGTTTCCATAGAGAAGTAACCAGGTGACCTACAAAGGAATGAGACCCACTATATTTGTATCAGACTTCTTAGCAACAACTTATTCTAGAAGACATGGAACAATGCTTTCAAAGAAAAGGAAGGACATTTCTTTAAACCTAATTCTTGACCCAGCTAAATTTTTAATCAATTATAAGGGGAAAATAATGGCATATTCAGAAAAGCAAAGACTCAGAAAATTCACCACCCTCATATCTTTTCTAAAAATAACTACTTGAGAATGTTCTATTTTATACCAATGAAAACCTCAATAAAGTAGATTGCAGAATGACCCCAAACACTGTAAGAAGTAGTAGAAAACCTCAAGAAAATAATTTCTATAGAAGAAAGTGTTAAAGATTATGCCTAAAATGGTAGCAAAAGCAGATGATTTTATGGAAAAGTTTTAGTAAATACTTCCCAGAACAGATAATCCCCATGAGCAAAGAAAAACAGAAAAATGTGGAAGCCTGCCCAACATATTCTTCAAGGCTAGCAAAATCTTGATACCAAAAATTGGACAAGGATAAGACAATAAAATAAAATTGTAGTCCAATTTCACTTATTATATAAATTCAAGTATTATTAATAAATGAATCCCACAGTCCAGCCGCAAAATGAAACATTGTTATCAAATAAAATTTATCATAGAAATGAAAGGCTGATGTAACCCTAGGTAGCTAATTTAATCCAGTAATTCAGTATAAGAAGTAGATTAAAGGAAGAAAATATGATAATCTCAATAGAGGCCAAGAATTTTTAATAAAATTCAACCCCCGTTACTGATTTAAAGCGGAGATTAAATGCTTCTGATACTCTGAAATCCTATCATCCCAGATGAAAAGGAGAAGTCCATCTTTACTGGAACTTCATCCACCAGGACCCCCACTTACAGAGAGCAGCCACTACTGATTTTCTAAAGAATTTTGGTATTCCTTCACCAACGTGTTACTCAATGCTTCATTGAAGAGAACATTCTCTTGAGAATATATAATTGAGAAATATACTTGAGAAATATAATTAAAGAATGTGTGGGCAGTGATACCTAATTCCACTGTACCATTTCCAGCCAAACAATTCTTAGTATCCCTTCCTGCATAAAATAGTGAAGAATTTCTGGTACTTCCACTTCATTTGAGGTAGGCCACCACAAAGAAGAGATAGTCAATCATCAGAACAAGTGATTAGAATGACCCTCTGCTTCACTGCGTAAGTCTCATGCGCTTTGCTTCCTGGCGATTTGGTACCATCCCATGATCGAAAGTGAAACTCTACTGAGAGATCAGAACATCTCCTTATTCTTAAACATTTGCATCCTTCGTAATATTTAAGACAGTATCTTGTACATCCCAGATACCCATAATTCTTTTTGTATTCCTCTAATTTTAATAATAAATAAAAGCCTGATCCACACAAATTGAACCTTTAAGACAGTTTTGAGAAATAAATACTTTAATAAAACATTTTTATGTATATAACTTTATTTTAACTCAATGGACAAATGGGGAGTATTTGTTTTTCTCATCTAATTACTATTAAATTCGTTGTAAGGCCCAAGTCAACATTTTTCTCTGCATTTCTCTGCATCTTCCAACAAGCTAAATTCTGTGTCAGTGTATTGGCTGCTTTATAAGAGCCATAACCTATAAAGTGAGATACAGAGTGGAACCCTAGATACCTAGAAAAACTAATACCTAATTCCTTAATATCCACAACTGTAAGCTGTGTAGCTGCACAAAAGTACATTTTCCATTATCAGAAATAATGAACCATATTTCCCCAGTACCCACTTGACTAGGGTAATACATTTGAGGCTTTGTGGTAGAAATTAATGATCTTCGTAGTACTCCAGTGGCCTGGAATCCTTAATGAACATCCCTAAACACTTTACCTAATGCTGATAAGAGACATGGGCACTGTGGGGAAAAAGAAGCCCATAATTACTTAGCTTTCTATTTAAATCACCTTACAAATTGTTTAGTCTCTTCTTACATAATTTGCTGTATAGACTTCTTCATTCCTGAACCTGTCTTGGTGTTAAAGATGTCCCATGCCCCAACACACACGGTCGGAGAGGTAGGGAAGAAGAGGTATTTAGAAAGTATCCCTGTGCCCAGTAGCTCAAGTTCCATGTGAGAAATGAGTCTTTACTTTAGTGGAGGCAGTTTATATGTCAGTGGCCACCCACGCAGCTCTGGTCTATCAAATGCTAATGGAAAATTATACTGAGCATTTGAATGGGCTAGAGCTCCACAGATAAAAAATCACTGCATATTTAGTCATTTTACAAACCGCCTCTATCTTCAGAAAATGAGGCTCGTGCACTTTTCTTTCTACCAACCCATTTTTTTTCAACTTAGTTTGGAAGTCACAGGGCAGAATCTGATTCATACCATTAACGTCTCTTTGTTCTTGGTTCTACTGCTTTCACAAAAATGCTGTAGGCACTTCACTAGAATGACTAATTTACTGGAGAAGTTATCAGAGTCCATTCAGTTGCAACTATAAAATAATTCAAGTAAGACAATGGTGCCTGCTAGCACTCCATGGCGAAGGTTTGTCCCTGAAGTGATTTGATTCACCCCAACATATTTATCCATGAAGTTAAAGATCTCATCTGGAATGCCCTGCTCATAATCTATTTGTCGTTCTTGTTCTGAATTAAGAAATTAAAATAGAGGGGCTTTTTAAAAGGTAAAACAAAGTCAAAACATTTTTCACACTACTCAACTGAATTTTGCATTACAAAATTTAAATATTTTAAATACTATTTATATTATAATATTTAGAAGCAAAATTACCCTCCCTGAGTTAGTTTCAAATGAAGTTCTTTGTTGTATTGTTCTGATAAGTGTGAAATATTCAAGAATCCATATATATATATATATATATTTGCTTGGCTATTTTTAATTTTTAAAGAACTGTTAGTCATCATGAGCATAACAAGAAACACCAATAAGCTGAGGCTTAGAATGTAAATATAATAAAATAGAAATTGTTGTGTTTGCCGTTACTAGAACAGTGCTGAGTTACCCAGATGCATGCCCTTTCAATGAATTCTGCTGGATAGACTACATTTTACACTAACTTACCCAACATCAGTTGGGATTTTCTTCCAGTACCAAACTCTTGAACACTTCATAACTGATTTTGTCCATACTGAAACAGAGGAAATTTAGTCCTCAAACAGTGATTCGATATTCAGAATTGTTTCCTTACAGTATTAAAAATAAAGGAATAGAATTGCATTATCATAAATAGTGGTTGTCGAAACATTCCAACTTTTAGCATCTATCTTTTTAGGACACTGTTATTCAAAGCCAAATGAAGTTAAAAGAGAATAAAAGAAGACTAGAATGTAAACAGATAGATATGATAGAAGAATATAAAGACCAGAATAGTGACAGAATGCAGTGCTGTCTCAAAATTTTTAATATTTTTTCTGTTGCTCCTCCCCCTGGTATAATAAGTCCCACTCAGAGAGGGTTGGGGCAGATGAAACAGAAACATTGCAAGGGCTCAGAAATGTCAGCCCAAACCTCAAAAGAGTGTGATTCCATAAAAAGCCCTCATGCCCTGAGCACAGTCCCCAAGTCCAGCTTCAGCTCTCACTCCTCCCCCACTTCCCTCATCCTTTGCAAAAATATTGAACTATTTTAAATTCTCTTAACATGACAGGCCTTCTCACATCTCTTTGCCTTTTGGAATAATGTTTCCTCTTCCCTGCTTCTGATAAATTCCTGTTTGACTAAGTTTTAGCCCAAATATAACTTCCTCTGGGAATCTTTCTCTTACTGCCCCAGAAAACCTAGATTCTCTTCCCTTTATGTTCCCACCATGTGTTATACAAGATACATTATTAGAAATGCTCTCATTTTACTCATTTTACCATAATTGTGTGCATATTTTCCTCCCCACTAAGCACTTTTTTTGAGAGAAAGAATTATATCTGATTCAATTTTATATCCCTAACATTTTTTACAGTGCCTGGCACACTGTGGATGATCAAGAGATTTTTTTTTTTAAGAATAAAATGAGAGAATTAAAATAACAAAGTTATGAATTCTGCCTGTAGTTTCATGAAGAATGTTTTGAAGTGGGAAATACAAAAGTATATATAAATAGGGTTTTTATGAGTATTTCTAAGTAGGGACTTCAAAATGGCAACTCCAGAAACAGTAAGAATTGTCATGAGACCAAAGCCAACACAGAGAGAGGGAAAGAGGACTCAATACTGATCCATAGGAGCTCTACTTTTTACAAATTTTAGAGGTAATAAAGAAGGAGAAAGAGTATATCACAAAAGAGGTAAGAATAAAGCCAGGAATTGTCCTGGAAGCCATGAAAAGATTCCTTCATGAGGGAAGAAATGGTCACCTCAGGGAAATGTTGCTAAGAAGTCGAATAAAATTAGCACATAAAAGTGTCCCCTGGACTGGACCATATGGAGACTTCCGGTGACTTTGGGCCAGCAATTTGTTTTCAGTGGTGGGATGAAAACCAGATTAGATTAGAGATTAAATGGAAATGCAAACACCACACACAATCAAATATTTTGAGAACTTTGGTTGAAAAAGGGAAGAGAGAAATGGGAAGGGTTAGCTGAAAGGAATGTGAAGCCAAGAAAGAATTGTTTTTAGTACAGAAGATATGAAAGATCCATTAGAGAGGGAAAGATCGGTATCACAAAAGAGAAGGGACAACTAAAGAAACAAGGCTGTAAGTGTTTGGGAGGAGGTGGGATCCAGAGCACAAGTAAAGATCTTGGTTGTTGGTCAGAGTAGGTTCACTCTACCCACTAAAGAGGGAAGAAGTGGGGTGTGGAAGCAAGGAGGTTCCTACAAATGGGAGCAGGAAGATGAGAGCTCATTTCATGCCAAAGCTCAGAGTCATGTGTAACACCATGTTCTTTACCTCATGCTGAAAGGCTGCAGCTTACATCTGTGTCAATCAGGATAGGCTATGTTTGCAGGGTTCACAGGCAATTGCAAAATCTCAATGGCTAGCAATAACGAAGGTGTGTTTCTCACTCACGCTATTGTATATATCACAGGTCAGCCATAACTTGGCTCCACTTTGTCCTTTATCTGGAATTTTGCAGGTTGTCATGCAGAAAAAAAAGAAAATAGGCAAAGTATGCCCTGGATCTTAAAACTTCTGCCTGGAAGTGACATACCTCATGTCTGCTCATAGTTCACTGCCCAAACCACATCAAAAGGCCATACCTGCATTAAACAGGACAGAGACATATAACCTTCATGTAGGAAGACACTGCAGACAAAGCCACAGGACATGGGTGAAGAGTGACACAATCTGTGACAAGTCTTATAGATAAGATAGTTCATTCACATCTTTCAGTTAAAAAGTCTCAGGCAAAGCTAATATTCATCCGACTATCTATTCTCCACATCCATGCCCAGGACACTGAAATGACTAGAATGACCAGTGTGTTTTAGAACCTTCGCTGGGCTACCACCACAACCTAAACTGCCATTCCAGCTGTAAATCCAGTCATCCCTATGGTAGATGATCACAGGCAATTTCTACCATTCTACCATCACTAAGATCCATGCCTGCCATAAAGGAAATTGCTATACTTCCTACATGATCAATGCTTACAATATACTCTTCATGATGACATTCACATGGCTGAATATCTCCTAGGTGTAAGAAAACTATATGAAACCTTATGTGTGAAATCTGGGTGTTGGCTCCTAAATTAAAGGATTTTTTCTTTCTTGGAGAAGGAAGAAACACTACTGAGAAATTATTTCCTTTGAAATTGTGCCTGAAGTGTGCCCTTTTTATTCAAAACAGAATAACCACTAGGAAAAAAAAAACCCTATCACTTTGTTAATTAATGAGATGATTGCACAGGATGGACACATTGGGGAAACACTGAGATTAAGCCTTGTTCTGCTAAGGTTCAAACTGCAGACAGATCATTTTAAGTTGAAGAATTCAATGACAGATAAGAGAAAGAAAGCAAGGTTGAACTAGTTCATCTATAAATGAAGAAATATAAGGCCTCCATAGCCTCTTCCATAAATTAAAATAGCCTCGTTGATAACTGACCGGCATAGCAATAAGAGAGAAGAAAATTTTCTAGCAAATATGGTTTACCCTTTAAACGAAGTTCTTCGTGGTATTTTCCTATATTTAAAATGATTCCTGTCCAGGGCATATTGCTACTTTGTATTCCTCTTGATATTTTCATTTAAAAGAGAGCTGCTGTGCAAAATAATGTCCTTGTCTGTCCCTTCCTCATACAAACCTCCAATCAAATTTAATAAAGCTAGTTTGATACAATGCCAGCCTACACTTGGTTTACCCTTGGTCGACTTTAATAGGGTCAAAAATATTTTCGCATTGGCAGTGTACGCATTAATCATTTTTCCAGAGGATTTAGAAAATTGGAAGAGACAAGGCCAAGCAAAATTTTAAATTAATTGGGCCTACCCCAGCCTTCCAGGGTCACCTTGTGGCAGTTGTCCCACATTTTCCAGGTCACGGAGTTCCTGTGTTTCCTACAGCTGCCACGAGGAGAGATCCAGGCTGTGGGCACACAAAGGTGAAAGAATTTCTCTCGGAAAGTGCGAATTTTCCTACGGCAACCACAACAATTGCAGTTTCCAGATTGTCGCCAGACACCAACCACTTAAATAATGCATGCTCGGCTGACGCCTCCACTTGTGCATTTTCTAATCGAGTAGTCAGGAAAATTTGCAAACACTCTGTCATTTACCATAAATCCGCTGCCTACTTATAACCACAGAGTAATTAATTTTAGTACTGCTCAGAATTATTAATTTCAGCCAGAAAAACCTGTTTTCACAATTGCTATAGCCCCCATTTTTTTCTCCACCAATATTCATCAAAAGGTTGAAGCAGTTTTCTCATAGGGGAAGGTTTATTCAGAGTCATGTTATTGAGAATCTATAAGATCTCAAGAACAGAATATATATTTCCGGTTCAATCTACAATCTCGCACTCACGCATGTCTGGCTGATACACCACACGAAGCTGGCAACATAAAATAAACTTTCTCATGACAATAGTGATACGGTAGCCCCGCAGCCTCACTGTGTGATAAGCAACCCACCTCTTCCTTTGGTTCTTCTAACAGAAGGTAGCATGGGTTATATCCTCCATGCAGGAAATAATCTGAGCCTTTTGAGAAAATTAGCAAATATTTTTCACTTGCTTAAATGATCCTGGCATTTGACAGAAGAGAGAGTAGGAATCTTTACTAAGGATAAGAATAACTTAGAGTGGAATACACAATTATGAATACACTGGTATGAAAATCTCAGCAATCACATGTATACCTAACACACACGGAATGAAAACTGAGCATTAAACATGGTGTGTTTTAACTTGGTAAAGCTAAATCTGGTCCACTCATTGGATATGAGTCTCCCGCTAACGCAGTTGCATGCTATGTCACAGGAATGTCCACATAATAAATACATAATGAGCATGAGAAAATTGGTACAGCTTTGTTTGACTAATAATCAGATCTCTCCCTATCAGTAGCAGGAACACAGAGCTAGCACAAGTATTGTCACTTTAATTGCCGTGGAAGATTTCGTTTCCGCTTTCCACTGCATGAGTGATCAGGAAAAAAAATGAAGGGAAAGTAAACTAACATCTAGAGATGTAAACATGACTCACTGGGAAATCAGACATGGTTAAGTAAATTCCAGGATGTTTGTGGTTATCTGGGTCTAAACACTGCTGATAGTTCTGACTACTCTTGTTTTTAACTGTTTTTCCTCTGGGTGCTTCTTAGGCCAAGGGCTAAAATTTCAAAGACTTCAACCTTTTGATTATGAACAGTCTGATTGTTGCATAGCAAAGAAAAGATGTCAGTCAGTATTAATGAAATCACCTGGTAGAGTGTAAAATGCTTCGCCAAGGCAATGATCTAGTGAAAAAAACTAATGATTTAAAAGCAGGGTCGACTTGTGATGAGTGCTGGGTGATGTACCGAACTGTGGAATCACAACATTGTACACCTGAAACTAACATAGCACTGTATGTTAACTATCCTGGAATGAAAATAAAAGATAAATCAGGAAATAAACAAATAAAAGCAGGGGTTGAAAAAACCTAACACCATTACCATCTTTGTACTGGACCTTGATTTTTTAATAAAGTAGGGACATTTTGAGGTCACAGGACTATTATTACATTAAAATATGAAGTTCCTAAAAAGAGATCAAGTTACAGATACATAGAAAAAGATCATAAACAGGAAAAATATGTCAGGAGGGGGATGTTTCAAAATAAGAGATGCTGCTTGGACTTCAGAACTGCTCTGGGACCTAGATGCATTTGACACACTCTCCTGTGGAGAGCGGAGAACCTAAAACTCTAGCTCTCAGCGTGTGGTCCACACTCAGCAGGGGCTGCATCTCCTGGGAGTCTGTTAGAAAGGCAGATGCTCAAGCCCCACCCTCAACTACTGAATCAGAAGCTCATATTAAGAAGATCTGGGAGATTCATGTGCCCATGAATGCGTGAGAAGCACTGGTCTAAAACGCAGCTGTGGAAAATTTCACAGATAAAATACAAACGATTGCGAAGAATCAGCTTTCCAACTCTAGTTCAAGCTAACGAATTACCTTCCAGGCCCGCACTTCTTTATTTCCCCCCGGTTTTCCACACACAAAAATAATGTTGTTCCAGACATGAACGATGATACGATGAGCCTGTCTTCAATAAACTAACTTGTATTTCATGTCAAGGGTGGGCCCACTTGAAAGAAGGCAAGAATTGTATACTTAAGAGTCAAGAAAGGAAAGAAAAAAACTAACATCTCCAAAGTGCTATTAAAGTTTCTGGTTTTATATTCCATTGACTTTTTTTGTCTCTTTTGATCCAGCCTCTTCTTTAGAGTGGTAGATTTGGCAAACATGCCTTTGGAGCTGTAATCTTTTATCTTCTTGGTTACAAGGCAAAGCCCTGATACTCCCAAACTGATGAAATAAAATCCATCTCTTTTTTTTTCAACCCTTAAATTTCCTGGGCTATGATAAAGGTTCACGAGAGAGAGAAAAAAATTTATCACTATGATAAATAATTGAAACATTGTGTAAGTAATCCAGAAAAGAACAGAGTTCAACCCCATTAATTAGTCATTACAAACTACTGACTTGTACAATAACATCAGTGGTGTTTCAGGCATAAAAATATTAGGGAGTTATGTCCAAGATATGGAGTTAGGGTACAGGACTATTCAAAACACAGGATTTTTTTTTTTTACTGGAAATATTCGTTACTGAGTTGAGGCACAATTGAGATATTATGTTGCTCAATATGACTCTTCTCTATTAATCACAAACATTTAAACTTCAATTCATGATATTTTGTTCAAAGCAGCACTGTGCTGATCTTCACTGTATTTTGACAGCAAACTGAATTCTTGTTCACAAGTATAGGATTTGTTTAGCTTCGGGCATCTGTGTTTGGATTACAAGAATGCTGATTGGTTCACTGCCAGGGGCACCCAAAGGTCAAACTGTCCTTTTAAAAGTCAGGGTGTCTGTCTCTCTCTCTGTCTCTCTCTCTGTCTCTGTCTCCCTCTCTCTCTCCTTGGTCTCATTAATTAGAGCTAAAAGAGAAAAAGGCAATGACTTCAAATCATTTAATTCTTTTTCAAGGGTATCTTTAAAAGCAGAACTCGGTGTTGGTGTGAGGTCGAGTCAATGTGAGTACAGATCACACTGGCACACTTCTGACAGGTGACCTGAAACCTTTCAAACTGACATCTGTCACAGAGACAGACACAAGTTTTTTAGCTCGAGAGCTTGTTTTCCTGACATTTCATTTTTCATCAGATTTTGAGAGAAGGGAAAAAAGATGAACTTGAAAAAGTCTTGCCAGGGGCAGAAAATAAGATCAGGTTTTCTGCAGCTGCCTGACTCACCTTTAAAGGTTAGAGGTCTAGCAAAAGTGAACAAAAAAAAAAAGATCTCGGTTTGATGTTACTGGATAAAAGGACATGTTATTACTTTAAATACATTTCTGAGACTTGCATAACCATTAGGCAGCATTACAGGAAAAAAATGGAATCTGAGTGAGATTACATATCCATTTTAAATCCCAATTTTAGAGTTTAGTCAAGGAGTAAATCAAATCCAACCTCACCTATTCATCTGGCACAAAAGATGAAATCCACAGGTGCATGAATTTTCTCATGAATTGAATAATTTCCTGCTCCTATGGTATTGAAATGGCCAGTGAAATTTAGACAAGGTATAGAAACTTTTCCTTTGGACTAGAGGGATATCTGCATTACAATAGTTACATGGTTTATCTTGACTGAAAAACATTAGGGAAATGTATCTATTGGATAAGAGAGAAAAGAACTTGAAGCCCAAAAAAACCTGGGTTATAGTCCTGGCTCTACTGAAAGCATGATCTGGGGCAAGTGACATTTCTGTTTCAGTTTTATCACCTGTAAATGGGGAAAATAATATCTATCTTGTGAAATTTCACAAGATAATGTATGAGTATGCTGCCTGATATGAAACAGTGTATTGACGACTGGACACTATATTATGCTCATCTTTTTTTTTTTTTTAATTCTGGTACTTAACACAGATCTTCCTCAACTTATGATGGGGTTATATCTGAAAACATCTTAGGTTGAAAATGTATTTAATTTGCCGAACTTATAGCCTCGTCTACCTTAAACATGCTCAGAATGCTTACATTAGTCTACAGTTGGGCAAAATCACCTAACACAGAGCCTATTCGATAATAAGGTGTTGCAGATCTCATGTAATTTTCAACTACTGTCCTGAAAGTGAGTAACAGAATGGCTGTAGGGGTGCAGAGTGGTTGTGAGTGGGTGGGTTATTTCCCCTCGTGGTCGTGTGGCTGACGGCGCTGCACTGCCCAGCATCAGGAGGGGATCACCCACACGTCGCTAGCCGAGGAAAAGATCAAACTTCAAAATTCACAGTACAATTTCTACTAAATGCATATCACTTTGCACCACTGTAAAGTCAAAAAATCATAAATCAAATCACTGTAAGTCAGGGCCCATGTGTACAGTACTTGACATGAAGTTATAGCATTCATTCAGTAAGTGCCTCTAGATTTAAAACCGAAGGTAGTCCTTTCCTTATTATCAAATAACCGATTTTTTTTAAATTGAGTCCAGGAAGTTTTTCTACAAGGAACAACATGGTTAAAGGTTGGGAAGTATATTCCTACAGATTATCTCCAAATATGGATATAGGAGCAATAACTTTGGAATTCACTAAGAGACTGTGCCCATAAGAGACCATATGATTTTCAAGCTCAAGGAATCAGGCAAATCAAATATATTAGAATAGACCCGTCCATATTTCCTAAAATAATGGCTCACATATTGCTAACTAGCCACTGTTCCTCTGAGTAATCAAATGAGGAGCTTTCAGCCATATTGCTCATTGTAGTAAAGAATCTGAGAAAGTACAGAATTTACTAGCTAAGTAATAAGAGCAAAATACATCTTTGATCTAGCCAACTACTTGTAAAAATCAGGATTATCTTGATAATTACGTGATCAAAACAGTCTCAAAATGCTATTTATACATCCTTTTTGATACCCCTTCTCCACAAAGAACATTGCAGAATGTCTTATACATTTATGATACTTAATATATCATGCATATTATATTATTAAACTGCTCAAGTTAAGTAAAAAGTATATGACAAGTTAAGTATATGAAAAGTTGAGACCCTCAGGCCTGGCAGTTTGGGTGTGACATCCACTCCTTCAGGTCCTTGGGGATCCAGAGCTCAATGCTCTATTAATAATCCTACATTTTCCTGCCTTATAATAATCCTATAATAATCTGACCTTATTTTTGAGTCTACTTCAAAGCATACTTCACACTAATAGTTAGAAGTAAATGAAACCAATGTGTATTTCATGTCAGAGAAATCTAATAGTACGTATTTTAGAATATGAAGCAATGAGACACATACTATTTGTTTGATCCTGTTCTTATTTCAGATATTCTGTTCTGTTCTTCCTTTAAGTAGAATCATAATCATCATACTACATGTTTCAATTCTTGGTTTTGAAAAGAGACTCTACAAAAGTAGTGAAAAGAACTTGGATCAATCCTTAAATCTATTTTTTAACCTCCTTAGGGTGTCCTATGTTGCTATTTTGGAGAAGTTGCCTAGTTTTGGAGAAGTTGCCTAGTTTTTATAGTTCACAGTCACTCTGTATTATTTCCCTGACAAGCCTGAGAAAAACTTTTTTATACAAATTTAGTTTATTTTATAAGATTTGTTCTGCATACTTTAGGATCCTCAGTAGTTGTTTTGATAACAGTTATTTTAGTACTGATCAGAGAAGAAGACTGCATGAAAATATTAATCTCTACTACCTGAAACCATAAAATTAGAGAATCATCAAAGAACAAGGATATAAAAATTTCTTGTGGTAAACTTTGTAGTACTTTTGAGATCTCACCAGCATTACCTGACATTCTAATTTACTTTTTTTAGATTAACATATTGTCCTGAAGCATAATCTGTTTGTGTCCTTTAATATCTTTTTTTTTTTTTTTTTTTTTTTTGCAATTCTTCGTCTCTCTTTCTCTGCAATTCTTGATGTGATTTCCAACCGTAGGACTTGAGAAGAACATATATTTTTATTATTTGAAACTGTGTATAATTTGAGATGTATAATCTGTACATTTCTGCTTCCTTAATATTTATTCATTCACAATTACACAACATTTAGGAAATAGAGTTTACAAGTGCTACTTCATTTCCAAGAACAGGCAAGACCCATTTATGAGGCTTTAAAGGCCATCCTTTTTCAAAACAAAAAGTTACATTGTTCTACCATCATGTGAACTAAAGTGCCAGAGTTCAATTTCAGTTCAGAAGAACAAACCCAGAAGATATGAGTGGGTTTCCAATTTGGTGAAATATTTTAGATATAGTGTCTGAACTGTAGAAGAAAAAAGATACAAAGTAACACTTCAGAGCCTACGAACAAACAGACATTTAATCCACTGGGTGGCTTTGGACAAGAAGAAAGGGCTGTGAATTACCGCTCTTATTTCCTCTGCACCCCACTCCTTGAGTCACGTAAAGGGGCTCTATGGATTTGAGCAGGGTCTACAACTGATCAGGAAAACAAACTGTGGCATGGCCATTAGAATCTATCTACTTTGGTCAGTCCCCCCCAGTCTGTAGCACTTACGTGAAGGCAGTCTTCATTTACTGGTAGTATTTGCAAAGGAGGAAACCATTACGACCTTTACCTTTACACTTAAGACGATGCCTCATACAACCTGTCTTCAGACTTCCCTGTGCCTCTTCACTGTCCATCTTTGTACTAGGTGCCAATCTCTGGCTTTGCCAAGGAAATGTCCCAAGTCAGACATTTTCTTCTTCAAAATTAGACTTTATTTTCTGATTACATCACCAAAACAAACATGTTCATTGGAGATAACTTAGAAAATAAACTGCAGAAGCAAATTTGCTTCCAGTCGTTTTTTTTTTCTCCCCTAAGCCTTTTTTAAATACATGAGAACATACAAAAAAGTACAATTTTGTATTCAGTATTTTTTCACCATATCATAAACGTTCCCCATTGCTATAAAACATTATATTTAAAGATAATATGACTGGCTCCATAACATCCTCTCACTATAATCTCAATGGTATATTTTATGTCCTTTTATCCAATTATCACTTACTGAGTTTTCTTGTCATTTTTAAATTTTATATCTTCATAGATTAAAAATTAATCACTTGTTCTGTTTAAAAATATTACCTGATTATTACTTGTCTTTTAAATCACTTAAGATTTTTTTGATCAGTAGAGGTCTTTAATATTTATCTTAGCAAATATACTGATCTATGATTTTTTTTTTCAGTTGCTCATTCGATTTTTTTTTCTACTGTTGGTTTTTCCTATTGCTTTTTAAGCTTGGAAGTTCTTCCCCACAAAGCAAAAATTCACTTGTATTTTGTTTTGTTTTGTTTTGTTTTTAAAAAGTAATATTGATTATTGCTGAAATTGAGTGCTGAGTACATGAAAATTTATTATATTATTCAATCTACTTTTATATATGTATCAAATGTCTTTATATTTTTAAAAAAACAAAAAACAGAAGCCTTTCTGGTTCTTTTCATTCTATGGAGACTTACTTTTTCTAAACTATATCTTTTCTGGGCTCTGATGGAGACAGTGTTGACTTGAAGTAAAGTGTTAATAATAATGGCATTATGCCAGCTGTTCCTGAAGTTCAGTATCCACAAGACTCACATAGGGTATTTGCCATAAGATTTTAACTCAAAAGGGCTAGTGTGAGACCTAGGAATTTGCATTTTTAACAAGTACTAGGAATGATTATGCTGAGATAGTCTATGGACCACACTGGAATTATGTGCTCCATATTTTAAAATTAGATAAGTGATTTCAACACATGGTGCTGGAACACTTGGATATCCATATGCAAAAAAAATGAATTTCAATCCATATCTTTCACCATATATAAAAATTAACTGAAAATGAATCACATAAAAAATTAAAAATAAATGGATATAGATCTAAATGTAAATCCTAAAACTATAAAACTTCTAGAAGAAAACATACAACAAAATCTTGGTGGCCTTGGGTTATGCAAAGTTTTCTTAGCTATGACACAAAAAGCATGATCCATAAAATTTAAAAAAAATTGGTAAGTAGAAACCTGATCAAAATTTAAAACTTCTGCTCTTTGAAAGACACTATTATGAGAAGAGAATGAAAAGGTAACTCACAGACTCGGAGAAAATATTTTCAAGGCACATATCTGATAAAGTACTTATATACAGAATATATTTAAAAGCCTTTAACACAATAAAAATAAGTAACACAAATAATTAACAAAATATCTGAACAGACGTTTCACCAAAGGAAATGTATGGATGGCAAGTGATCACACAAAAAGATGCTCACCATCACTAATCATTAGGGAAATGCAAATTAAAAACGACAATGAGATACTACTACATACTTACAGAGTGGCTAAAATTTTAAAAGACAGACAGACAAAGACTGGCAAGGACTGAAGGAACTGGAGCTCTCATACACTGCCGGTAGAGATATAAAATGACACAACCACTTTGGAAAGCAAATTGGCAGTTTCTTAAAAAGTTAAACATACACCTACCATATGATCCAGCCATTCCATTGCTAGGTATTTAGCCAAAAGAAATGAAAGCATATGTCTATACAAAGACATATATGTACCTAAATGCTCATAGCAGCTTTAATTATAATAGCCGAAAACTAGAAATAATCCAAGTGTCCATCAACAAGTGAATGAATAAACAAGTTATTATATTTGCATACAATGGAAAATTACGCATCAGTAAAAAGGAAGGAATATTGATGTATGCAACATACAGGAATCTCAAAACAATTATTCTGAGTAAAATAAGGCAAGCCAAAAGAGGGCATACTTTGTGATTCCATTTATATAAAATTCTAAACAATGCAAACGAATCTATAGTGAAAGAAAGCAGATCAGTGATTGCATGGGGAAGGGGGAAGGAATGGAAGGGGGAAATTGCAAAGGGTGAGGAGGAAACTTTTGGGAATAAAGTATATTTTCATTATCTTGATCATGGTGATTGTTTCATGAGTATACAGATATATTGAAAATAAAAAATAACCCATAACTTTGATTAGAGATTCTGTAAGATAGTGGTCTACCTGATTTCCTTTCCCTCCTACCCCTTTCTGGGATAAGTCAACCTCTTAGGTGGACTATTGGGTCTTGGAGCAAAATCTAACAGGTGAATAACCAAAACAATTGTACAAAAGCAAAGTATAGCAAATTTGTTATATTCTGTTTTGTTCTGTTTTTTGGTTAGGCCATGGAAAATCAGTCTGCCTAGAAGGAGCCGCCCCTGTCACAGTTTGGGTTCCCCAGGAATAATACTCTAAAATGGGAATTCGTGTGTAGGATTTTTATTAGGGAGGTCCTTGGGATCAACCCCTGTGAAAGAGAAGATGCAGGAATGGGTAGACAGAGAAGTCAAGCTGTGATGCAGGCCTAGAAGCTTCAGCTAACCCCATACACTCTCTGGAGCTAACAGTACTATTTAGAGTTAAATCTGAATAGATGATACTTATGTGGCTAAAAGTTATAACATGCATCCTAGATAGTAATGAGTTCAGGTGAGGCTTGATCTGTGTTCAAAGGACGTCACCAAGGACCCAGTGTTTGGCTCTCTGTTTTGCCTTCCACATATTCAGCTCCAAGCTCTGGCTCCATTCAGTGGTCTCCTCGGTTCAAGACTTACATGACAGAAAATGAAGGCTTGGTTACATACCCCTTCCTCCCACCAACAACTCCAGTGGAAAATAAATCAAAAGTCAAAAACCTCCTATTGAAAACAAAAGGCTTCTCAAAAAAAAAAAAAAAAAAAATTAAATCCAGCAAAACTCTCTTCACATCTCTTCAATTGGGTCTGTGCCCGTACCTGAACCAATTTCCTTGGTCAGGAAGCCGGACTGGACTTATGGCACAGTCCTGAAACTCAGAATCCATTCTTCCAAAATGGAGGAGGAAAGATTTTCATAAAGAATCTGTGGGTATTCGTAATAAGAAGTAGACGGAATAAATGCTAAGCCACTCACAAGACTAGTGCTCTCATGGAACTACAATGATTTAAAGCAAGGGCACAAGCAATGGGGCAATTTTAGGTACTGAGCCATTAAAAAGGGTAGTTTCTGGAATACACAGGCCATTTGTTGGCCACTCCAACACCATCGCAGCTGGTGACCAGGTGACCCCACTCACTCAGACGCAATCTGTTTTTACTTTCCCCATAAGTAAACGTATCTTCATCCTTTCAAATTAAAAACTACAAGAAATGTCAAAAATGAAAAAAAAAAACATTTTTAAATTAAACTCTATTAAAGAAATGCTAGTTCAAAAAAGACATAATTGGGCTCTCTAAAACCTGGCAGCTCCCAAACGCCAACAAGTTTTTCTCTTCGCAAGTCTGTTCTCAGCCATTCCAAGAAAGGAACGGAGAAGAACAGAGCTATATCGTTTTGATGACAACCCACTTCTAATCCACAGGATCATATGCCTTTGCACCCTGCTCAAAGGAAACTTGGCCTAGAAAAAAATTAGTTTCATAACAAACCAGCCACTCTGAGAATAGAGGTGAGAAGAGATCGGGTGGAAGAATGTGAGACGTGTTGAGGAGCTGGCGAGCTTTAACTGCCAGTTCATATGCAGCCTCATGACTGCGCACGATGACCGGAGGGACTTGGCTTCTGGTTTCCCAGTCGAACTCCTAATTCAGGGGGAGAAAGGAACAAAATCTGGGAGGTGTGTGGTCCTTCTTCAGATATCAAAAAAATGGGGGGGATTTTTTTGAGTCACTGAGGCAAATACAATTACTTTGAGGAAAATAGATTACACGAAAGGAAGCACCTGCAGCGGCAGCATCATACTCCTCTAGCATTTATGACGAGCATGGCTTCCAAGACATGCCAAAGTCCCTCTTTTTACAAAGCTTACCACCCAGTACTCAGATGCACGGTTGTCCTGGCAAAGGAAGTTCACAGAGATATAGGACAGAAGAAGGCTGTAAAATTGGGAAGTCACTATGACACAAAACAACACGAAACACATTTTATTTTATTTTTTGCATTCCAGTATAATTAATATATAGGGTTATACTGGTTTCAGGTGCACAACAATTCCATACATCACTGGGTGCTCCTTATGGCAAGCACACTCCTTAATCCCCATCCCCTATTTCACCCATCCCTACTCTATACACCTCCCCTCTGGTAACCACCAATTTGTTTTCTAGAATTAAGAGTCTGGTTTATTGGTTTGTCTCTTTGTTCATTTCACAAAACACACGTTTATATCAATAAAGGTTCTACCCAAGGCATGATCAAAATATGTGTAAGACAGCTGATTATAAGGAGATTTGGAGATTCTGATTTAGGAAATACTAGGACTTAAGACAAATGCCAAAAAAGTTGAAGAAGAAAACCATGTTAGACGGCCAGAGATCATCCAGTCGATTCTCTTTCCCAAGAGCATGTCTCAGTGGCACTATTCTTTAAGCCTTTTCTTTTATTTCTCCTTCTCCCCCCCCCCACTTTTCTCTTAGTAGTTACCATTTCAAGCAAGCTTCACACCCAAGAACTTACTGCTGTTAATGAAGCAAATGATAGTAATGAAACTCAAGCTGAAAAAAAAAAAAACTGTTTTAACTAAGTTCTAATAAAGCTTCTTACAGATTAAAGCCTTACAGGTGAAATGTGCATAATGCTTACTTTTTCATGGTGCTTTGAAGAAATAAGCAAAGATACATGAAAAATTAGTTGCATTCAACCAAACCTTTCCCCTCATCACCCTGTCACCCAACAGGCTACTAAATACACTAGAGAATGATTCTGAGAAACAGAAGACATGCTCCTTTGGTTCCCTTGATTTTCTCTCATTTCTGTGAATTTAATTTTCTGTGCGAGCATGTGTCTGAGCTGGGGCAGACAGATTGGTGCAGGGTTTCTTAAAAACAATTTTTTGCTCCATCAGACACAATATATTCTGCTGAAAGAGAAGAGAGCACTATACCCCAGGGAAAAGAAAGTTTCCCCAAAAGTTTGTTCCCTCCAAACTTTACAAAGGAAGAAGGCGTCCCTCTTGGGTGATTTAATTTAATTGTTATGTTTTTTAACTTTGTTCTGGGGAAAATTAAGCAACCATCAGCTGCACTTCATAGACAAATACCACTTTTTGGTAGATAGAACACAAAACTAGGAATCGGAAAACCAAAAAAAGAATCCTGGCACGGCGCTGGGTGATTTCATCTCCACATGCCTGAATTTCCTGTTTGCAAAATGAGATAGAGCTTCCCACTCGTCACTTCTTTCTTGGAGATGCTGTGAGGACTAATAGTCTTCACTCTGGTTTTTTTCTTCCAAGAAGCAGAGATTTTTAATGGTGCAAAAGACGCGTCTTGAGAAGTATGGAGAGGGCCATGGAGGCAGGATGCGGTGCCACACTTGACAGTTACAATCGAAGGCAAGGCCTGTTCTGTGCTCTTGAGATGCTTGCAACCCAAAGGGGCATCAGACATTGAAAGAGATCATTGAACATGGCAAATGGCAAGATACACAGGGGAACAGGCCAAACTGAGCTGAGTCTTAACAGGTAGGAGATCCCGAAGGTTAAATTCACAGACTCTAGATCCCAATTCTGAAACCAGACTTTAAGCTGAGTGAACGTGGACAAGTTACTTAACTTCACAGTGTCCCAGTTTCCTTATCTGTAAGGAGATAATAATAGTACCTCCCTCATGGGGATACTGTTTAAAACAGTCAGTGCCTGCCATATAATCAGTGGTGTTGTTAATGTCGTTGATTGTTGGGATGAGTAAGATTATCCAGGCAAGGAAGGAGGGAGGGAGCCACATGAGCTACGGAGGCCACAAAGAGCCCAAATGATTTGTTGAAACTATAAGAGATGTTCTGTCCCTAAAGCATAAAAGACCAGGCAGATAAGGCCAATGTGGGAATTTCACGGAGGTCTTTGCTACGAGCTTGACTTTATTTTATAGGCAATGGAGAGCCACTAAATGATTTCAAATAAAAAAGTAACATGGTCAGATTTGTGACTTGGTAAATAATTAAATGAAGATAGTGACAGACTATGGTAGATGGTTTGCAAACGGCCACAACTCTTTTTGCCCCTGTACCCACGCCTCTTTATGTCTTTGGAAGTGTTCCCATAAGAGATTAAATATTTCCCTACCTATTTAATAGGGGTTGGCTTGGGACTTCCTTTACCTAATAAAATGCAACCAAGCTGTACTGCACCAGTTCCGAGCCTCAACTTCAAGAGCTCCTATGTTCTTCTGTTTACTCTCAGGAACCCTGCCCTCCACCACGTGAACAAGCCCACACTAACCTCCTACCTAACAACCTAAATTACCTGAACTACCGACCTCCAGAATCAGGACCTAAATAAGTAGTTGTTGTTTGAATCCATTAAGTTTTTGGAGAGGGATGTTATGTGGCAATAGCTAACTGATACACTCAGTACACAATTTTTCAAATGACTTAATTCAAACACTAGGCCTAGCTTGCCCAAGGCAGCAACCTGGGGCAAACCTCCTTCTCACCAATA
Organism: Ursus americanus; assembly: GCF_024610735.1. NCBI lineage: Eukaryota > Metazoa > Chordata > Mammalia > Carnivora > Ursidae > Ursus > Ursus americanus. The sequence continues at coordinate 16,553,125 of NC_142131.1, read as the reverse complement.
TCTAATTCAACACCAAAGCTGCTTGTGTGTTTCTCCTAACAGACATGCACATGCCATTGAAAACACAATGAACGTGGTAATTATGACCTATTCTTATTAGCAGGAAGCTGAACATTTTACAGTGAGATTTCATGGTTACTGTCACCCTAGTATTAAAAGCAACTCTTGAAGTAACCTGAGACGGGTATTATTGCATTTCCTAGACAGGTTTTGTGACATCCTTAATCAAGCAATGGGAAGTGGAACTCGAACACAGGACTTTGAGATCTGCCAATTTCTTTTAACTGAATTAGTCTGCTTTCCCAAGAAAACAAACAAAGGTGTCATTTATTCATACCTCTGTTCAACAACGACTTAAGAGTTTCCTGTGTGAGACACGGTGCTGAGTACTGGGAACGGAGTGCTGAACAAGCTAGTCAGAATCCTTGCCTGCGTGGGGTGTTAGTGAGGGACACAGGCGGGTAAACAGACAAGGACTGAACAACGTGGCAAGTGTCAGGACAGCAGGAGAGGGTATTCTCAGAATTTAGGGTCTCAGGGGAAGCTTTCCAAAAGAAGCAACATCCAAACTGAAACCCAAGGAATGACTGGGAACTGGTCAGGCAAAAAGAGAGGGAAAGTGATCCAAGTGAAGAGGAACAGCATATGCAAAGTCATAAAGGTGCTCATGGCTCATTCTTGGAACTGAAAGTAATTACTCAGGTTTATAAGCTGTTCATACAATAGTATGAGTGAGGAGAGGGAAGCTGGAGACAATAGCAGAAATTTGACCTTACAGGATCATAGAATTTGACCAGTATCTTGAAGGCAATTGGAAGTCAAGGAGAATATTTTAAGGAGGGTCATGACATGGTCAGCTTTGCATTTTAGAATAACTCTGGCTAAAATGTACAGATAGAATTGAGAGAGGTATGGAATGAGTAGAGGCTGGGGGCACAATTTAGGAGGCTATGGCAGTCGTTCAGGTAAAGGGTAGGTGGCCACGAAGATGAGGAAAAATGAACAGAACTAAACTTTGTTAAGGAGAGGGGCGCCTGGGTGGTTCAGTCAGTTAAGAGTCTGCCTTTGGCTCAGGTCATGATCTCAGGGTCCTGGGTTCAAGCCCCACGTCAGGCTCCCTGCTCAGCAGGGAGTCTGCTTCTCCCTCTGCTTCTGCTGCTCCCTCTGCTTGTGTTCTCTCTGTCTTTCTCTCTCAAATAAATAAAATCTTTAAAAAAAAAAAAAACTTTGTTAAGGAGCTAGACACAAGAAGCTTCGGTGTTTAACTAGATATTGGCGAGAGAGAGGTCTACCCCAGGATGCTGCCTTGGGCAGGTTAGTGAGTGGTAGTGCTGCTCACTGGCTCACTCAAATAGGGGACACTGGAGAGGAACTGTGTGGGAGGAGGAAAGATCAACTCCAGTTTTAGGCATATCGAGTATGTTGTTCCTGTGGGCCCGTGTCCGGTAGGCAGTTGAGGAAAACAGGGATGTGAAGAAGGATAAATTTAATCTCTGTGGTCTCTTGAAGAACTGTGGCCACTTTGCCACAACTAGATTCAGCTACAGCCTGGAACGACAGCTTAGCAGCAACAGTCTATATGGGATGTGGCTTGGTCCACCGGGGCAAGCAATTTGATGAGCAGCTTCTAGAGGGCTCACACCTCAGGATCAAAGCTGGGTATCTGCAGTAAGTGATGGCAAGCTACTCGCCTTAAACCTTCTACTTTGGCAAATGCACGGGAGTGCATGGTGTGTAGAGACTAGCAGTTTTATGTACTGGTCCCTGAAAGAAGGCAGCAATCTTATCAGGTTACCCCTGTCTCTCTCCACCATATAAACGCGGATCATCTACAAGGTACACTAACTCATGAAAACATCTCTGTGATGTCAGTAAAACAGACAGTACAATCCCTCATCTCACACGGGAAGACACTAAAACTCCTAGTAACTTGCCAGGTCCCATATTAGTAAGTGGCAGAGCGGGGATACTAGAATTGCAGGTCCCATTCTCTAAACATGGTGCTCCTTTCATTTAAAAGGAGGGAAAAATCAATAACACGTAACATATTAACTAAAGGTAATGAGCAGAATTAAGATAACTTTATAATTTCAGGTCTGGGAGACTTGAACACGGGCGATGTCTCCAGCCAAAATTGAAAACTTGAAGATGGAAAAAGTTTGACCAAGAATAGGACTTCAGTTTTGGACTGAAATTACTGGGCAGAGAGAGACCAGGCCATCTCTAACTAGGCCAGCTCTTGTCTCTCTGTAGCTTAAATTAAGGCCCATTCTTTGGATAAGCAGGATGGAAGCTGGAGCTTTTCAGGAAATCATCTCCTCAAACACTCCCACATACACAGTCTCTTAATTAAGGGGACAATTTAAAATGGACCACAGTATATTGTAAAGGCAAATCAGGTTGATACAATTAAGAAAAAATAAGGATATTACCTCAGACAGTTAACCCCGGCTCTCAATATAGCTCCCAAGCACGACTTAGAATACATTTACTGGATTTCCAGTTTACCCACAAGGAAAAAGGCAGCATTTCTACTCACTTATCGAGAAGTATATGTGTCTTAACTGATAAATGTGTTTAGATGAAAGAAGCCAAAAAAGGTTTTATTTATTAGAAAATACCATAACTAGTGCATTTCAGGCTATATTTTTTCTTAGTACCTTTCTGGCATTTTCTCTGAAGGTCATGGAGATGACCGAGTGCAAAGAGGTTCACAGTATTTGGGGTTATTTATGCAACATGTTGTGGACAACAATTTAAGCTTGACCAGTGTGATCACTGTGGAATGAGCCCTGGCTAAGTGGTAGGGATTAATCTGCCAGGAGACAGTCTTCAATAAATTATTTGGTAGGATTTTTTTTTCCTTTTCCTGATTTAAAACATTTTCTTCCAATAAATAATCGAGTTGTACACTGGAAAACGAAAATGACTGACCTCCTCAGAAAGTAAAAGAAAGTCTGAAAATGGAAACTGGAGAGTTTTCCCTTCTAGTATCCACTGAGTGAGAAAATATACTTATTTATTTGAAATACCAGCAAATGGGCTCCCATGTAATGAAATATTTATTGAAATTGCCACTTTGGCCCTCTACAGTTGCTGATAGGGTTTAACGAGAGTCAGGTAAGGAAGCCAGAGTGAAGGTATGTCTATTTATTTATTTATGGTCCAAGCAGCTTCAACTATACGGCTTACATTGGGAAATCATACGAGCAGGGCCATACATGACTGACAATAACAGTTATTTTCCATTTTCATTGAATCGTTTGCCACAACTCAGGAAAAATCAATCTTAAAGGATTTCTATATTTACTCAGTTCAGTATTTAACCCTTTACTCTGTGGAGATATATTTACATTGGTTTTAGTTAAAGTGCACAATGCTAAGTATTTATTCAACATTTTTTTCAGAATTCTATCATCAATGTCTTGTCTTTTTTGTTACTAGTTTTTGCCTGTTTACCTATTTGTTTCTCTGGCCTTTCTACACTTTGAGAATTGGTTTTATTTCACAAACTCAAGCTAAGGCTAGTTTCCATTTCTTCTTGCTTTGGTCAAGATGTATCTGTTCAAATTAAGACCATGCCTGTTCAAATTGTAACAATTACCCTGTGAAAGCAATTTCAAAACAATTCTTAAAATAAAACATCTGTATGAGCTATACTCAGAAAGAATGAGAAGTGTCTAGCATTCTAAAATCATATATACCAAATAAAGACATTCTGGGGAGACAAGGGGCATCTCGGTTCTTCAGAGAACACTGGGTGATATTGGGGCTGTGTGAATGTTCATGAAGTTCATCATGATTTATTGAGAGAGCTTGAGAAAGTCCCTAACCGGAGGTTGCAAGAAATAGTCTCCAGCATTACTTAAAAAGCATTCCAACATGTTTACTTTTGCTATTTCTGGATTTTAGAAAGCTAATAAATTAAGAGAACGATAGAACTTCAAAGTATAAGTAGCCTTAGAGACATCTAATCAAAGCGCCTCAATTTATGAATAAGGAAACTGGGATCCAGAAGCATTAAGTGAATTGAACAAAGGCAGGCAGATAGCAGAGGAGCAGGAATTAGAAATCAGGTCTCTTCACTCCTAATTCCGTGTTTATTCAACAATTTCAAATAATTACACCGTGATCAGCACACACATACACACACACACATCCACATATGCTAGGAAAGCCAGCTATATTCATGAGTCTAATAAAGTTTTCAAAGAGCACAAATGATTTGAGCAAGCTCCCAACTCATGACCTCCATATGTGTTTCAAAGGATGTAGTGGATGCCATGGTGCGTTGCCCAGATCCACCCTCCAAGACTAGTCCCTAATTCCCCCAGCTTCTGGAAGTGTTGGCAGTCAATATTCTCAACAGAATCTCCAACTAGACTTGCTTTGGCTGAAGAGGGTCCAAGATTAGACTTTGCATTGAGTGATGAGTAGTGCCAAGGTATAAAAGCCCAGCCCCCTTACACCAATTGGGGAGTGTTCCCAGCTCCCAAGCTCCTCTTGGGTTCAGCTTATGCTCCTGCGGTCACTACACTACAGTTCAACTTCTTCTCCCCTGTCCTGCTTCCTTCACGCTCCCCCACACACACACAGATGTTGATCTTGAGAGCTTTACACCCCAAAATTCTGCCTGTCTGCAAATCTTCATCTAGAGGCTGCCTCCCAGAGACTCCAACTAGAGACCTACAGTGCCTTGGTTAAGAGGGTGGGCTCTAGAACCATACTAGGTTTGAATCCGAGCCACACTACTTTCCAGCTGTGTTCCCTTGGGCAAGTTACTCTTTAAATATCTTTTTCATCAGTTTAAAAAATAATAATAATATTAGAACCTACCACATAGAGTGAGTACGTATTATATGAGATAATCCATGTTGAAGTCGTAGTGTAGTGCTTGGCACAGACTAATTGGCAGTATCAGTCAGGATGCTAAAGGAAACAGATGGCACATTCAAAATAAAGGACTATTTACAGGGGTGTGGGCAGAGCTAAAAGAACCAATAAGGAATGGCGAGGCATCCAGGGACTAGCAACAGTGGGAAGCCAATACCAGCCCCAGGCCTGACAAGGGCAAGTAGTCAAAACAATGTTACAGATGTACAATGTGATGTACACAGCCTGGAGAGGCCTGAAGCTGGGCAAGAGGCAACCTCTGACAGATGCGAAGCAGGAGAGGAGCTCCTCCCTGCCAGACCATGGCCAGGGAGTCCATGGGAGTTCTTTCACCTCCCACCCTCTGATTTTCTATTTGTCCACTACTGGTCAACCACAACCAGAAGACAGATGGCAAGAGATGCCAGAAAAATCAGCATGTTGAGACCAGCACTCTCACCCTCTCCCTGCCCACATATGCAGCAAAGAAGTGCAGACATGGACCTAGAGAGACTGATAACAGCCAGCACTGGACTCCTCAAATATTAGCTATTATTCCAATTACTGAAACTTCTGGAATACCTGGTATTTGGAATCTTGCTGTTTATAAAAACTCAAGCTAATCTGAAATGTGATTATAACAGAATTGGATTCTTTAAAAAAAAAAAAAAAATCAACTCACCCAACCAGCCCAACAAGTGTATTAGTACAATATTGGGCACACAGTAGGTTCTTAATATATGTTAATTGATGAACTGACTAACTGATTTAACATAAACTTAACATAAATTTAACATAAAATTTTCTTTAATACAAAAAGTAAAGATAACCCTTTGGGAGATATGATTTGACTTCAACATTCTCAACATATTTACAAGTTACTGAAGAATTTTAGAATTGTCAGGGGTTACATTCACTGCATTTCTCAAAATTTTCAAATAAATTCAAGTTTGGATTGGTATTATCTCTCACCAAGAGAATGAAAGGTTGCAAGAATAAAATTCTACATACAAACAAGATACAAGACAATAATCCCTCTCAATAAAATGATTTTATTAAAGGTATTAAACTAAATTCCACTGATGTCAAGTCCTTCTTTCATCCAATTTTAAATATTCAAAGGATATTTCAAGGAATGGACAAGAGAATTACTCTTTCTCGCATGTAGGAAGAAGAGTAAATAGGCACTGGGGCTAGCTGTGTAACTTCGGATAACCACCTAACCTTTCTGAGTTTCAACTTTCTCTTCTGCAAGCCGGAAGGAAGGAAGGAAGGAAGGAAGGAAGGAAGGAAGGAAGGAAGGAAGGAAGGAAGGAAGGAAGGAAGGAAGGAAGGAAGGGAGGGAGGGAGGGAGGGAGGGAGGGAGGGAGGGAGGGAGGAAGGAAGAAAAAGAAAAAAAAAAGAAAAGAAAAAAGAGAAGGAAGGAAGGAAAGGGAGGGAGGAAAGGAGGGAGGGGAGGAGGAAGGAAACAGAGAAAGGAAGAAAGATTTTCTACTTAAAGGGACAAAATGCTGTAAGCTGGGTCATATCAAGTACACAGAAGTGGTGGTGTAATTACCCATCTCAATACATATATGCTTATGTGCACACATACACCTGCCAGGGGCTTCCTGTTCACCATCAAGGGAGCTTGGGGATTGCCATTCAAGAGTGACTTGCCCCACTTCCATAGGGACAATAAAAAAAGTTCAAGAGATCCCAGAAGGGTCCAACTTCCTGATGCCAGACTCTGAACTCTTCCCACGCGTGGAGGCAAGGCCTTCACCAAAGCACTCAACCAGGAGTTCTCACCCTGAGATGGTTGTCTTTGAAACTCCCCGAAAAACGGATGAAAAAAAAGGTATTGTTCAGGGGAGATAGTCTGCTGATCACAGGAGATCCTCGAAGAAGTATGTGACCCAAGGAAAGATAAGGATCCCGAGCCCTAGGAATCCTACCCAAGCAACCTTGGTAACCACATCCCAGCTGCTGGCCACTGCTCACCTGGAGGGAAGGAGCTCACATTCCCTCAAGTAACCTACCCACATTCCACATTCCCTTCAGGAGGGTAGAGAATGGGGAGCTTTTATCCTTGAGTATTATGGCTTTACTTCCTAAAGCTTGAATATCCATTTACATAATTCCTTTGTCAGCATATGTGGTGAGTTCTCATGGCCCAATGTCCCTTTTTATTATTATTTTACATTTTGCTGAGGCAAATCTTTGATTGCCCGAAGGGGTGCCCACAAGCTTTATGCAGTGGAGGTTTTAAGACATAGATAAATAGTTATGAAAATCTCAATCCTAGGAATTAAATGCACTATTTTCATGTTTTGAAAACATAAAGTGCTTCATTAATAAAGTAGTTTTAAGGTTTGTAAACTATCTAGCCTGTTTTTTAATTCAAGTATAGTTAACTGGATGTTTCCACAATCTTGACAAGCATGTTTCATTAGAATTTAAATTCTTAGTTTGGGATTTTTTTTTAGGTAAAGTCAAGCGAAACGTCTCTTTAATTTGATTAGTGTAATGATAATAATGTCATTTAATTATTTAACCAGCACTTAGATGGCACTGCTTTGTGCCAGGGACTCTTCCAACAGAGTTATAGCTATTAAGTTTCTTTAATCCTTATACTAATCCTACAAGATAGGTAATATTATTATCCCCATTTTACAGATGAGAAAACAGAAACAGAGAGATAGTGGTTAAACAACCTACCCAAAGCCATACAGCTAATAAGTGGCAGAGCCAGGATGCAAATTCAGACAGAAACAGTAATAGCAGCCACAGTAAAATGAAAAACACCTAATAGTTACTGACTACGGTACTCGGCACCAGATACTGGGTTCAGTGTTTTCCCTGAATTACCTAATTTAGTCCTCACTATAACAATATTATGTAGGTACTAATTTTAGCCCACCTGACAAGCGAGCATGCCCAGAGATGTGTAGTAAATTGCCCAAGACCACTCAGCTCATAAGGGGCAGAGGCCAGACTCAACCCAGGTGAGCTGACTCTCCAGCCAGGGCTTATAATGACACTGTTACAGAGATCCCAGGAAAGGGGGTTGCCAGGCAGCACAGTGCAGACGTTTGATAAGAGAATCAACAGCCCCTCGCTGTAAGCTTCCGTTAGCTTTTCATACTAACTGGAAAGGCTGCTGATGTTCGATCCTTTGGCTTGCACCGTCGGAGCTGCGGGCTCCCCTCTCCTCCCACATGTTATCCCAAGCATACCAGTGTCTTCTAGCTGCCATCCCAGACACTGTTTCAAGCCTCCCTCAGATGGACTTCAGAAAGAGTGGTTGGAGGAATCTAGTGTGCGGTGTTCAGATATCCTGTCCGCTGGCTGTGGGAATCAGAGGCGGCAAAAAGTTCCAGCCACGGCCTCTCTGCTCCTGCCCTGCAGCTGGCGTCCTCCACCCCCACCTACAGAATCCCCGCAGGTCCTCCCCGCTGGAGACTGCTGTTAATCTGGTCTCCTGGCCCTGGGGGATGAGAATCTGGGCCAAGGTATGTGACAACAGAAGAGCAGAAGTCAGCAATGCAAACAATAAAAATGCATTTCAAAACCTCGTGCCTTACAAAGCTGCGGCACATATGCATCGTATCACACGGGCACTTCCTATGGGAATTACTGGAAACTGAAACTGGTTCGAAGTCATATTTGGTACTTTTGAGTTTTTGTATTTACCTTTGTCTCATTATTATTATTATGTATTGCATTTCCTATAACTGTTTTAAATTTATATTTGAGCTTTTTCTGCTTACTTAGCAACACTAAGTAATTCTACCAGAATGTTATTTTATTTCATTTATTTCATTTTATTTTATCTTAAAGATTTTATCTATTTATTTGAGAGAGAGAAAGAGCACAAGCAAGGGAAGGGCAGAGGGAGAAGCGACTCCCCCCGTTGAGCAGGGAGCCCCACATGAGGCTCCATCCCAGGATTCCGGGATCATGACCTGAGCCAAAGGCAGAGGCTTACTTAACCCAGTGAGCCACCCAGGCAGCCTTCTACCAGTATATTTTAAAGGACAAAATTATCAGGTGCCTGGGTGGCTCAGTCGGTTAAGAGTCGGACTTTTGGTTTCAGCTCAGGTCATGATCTCAGGATTGTGAGATGGAGCCCCTTGTCGGGCTCCCCACTCAGTGGTGAGTCTGCTTGAGATTCTCCCTCTTCCCCTTCCCCCACATGCTCATGCTTTCTCTCTCTCTCAAATAAATAAATGAATCGTTAAAAAAATCAATTAAAAAAATAAAGGACAAAATTATCATCTTGCCATAAATATTGATAGCTTTGCCCTCAATTAGATGGAACCAGAGACTTGTCTTAAATATGATTATAGAACTAAGCACCCAGAGTCATGAGCTTCTCCAATATGTACCTATTGTATGTTGAAGCCCCAATCCCCAGTGTGATGATATTAGGAGATGGGGCCTTGGAGAGTTAATTAAGTTTAAGTTAGGTGATGAGGTTGAGGCCTTCATGACTGGATTAGTGACCCTGTAAAGAGAGACACCAGAAAGCTTGTGCACTCTCTGCTTCCAAACAAAGAAGAAGTTATGTAAGCAAACGAGATGGCAGCTTTCTTCAACCCAGGAAGGAAGATCTCACCAGAACCCAACCATGTTGGCACCCTGATCATGGACTCCTGGCCTCTAGAACAGTGAGAAAATAAATGGTGTTTAAGCCACTGGTCCATGGTATTTTGTTATAGCAGCCCAAGCTAAAACAGACTTACGTATACAGACACACAATATATATTATGTATAGACACATAATGTTGACAATATAGATGATATTGATTCCCATGTATCTGAAAGAAGAAAGTTGCTCTTGCATCAGTAGTAAATAAATAAATAAGAAGAGAGGTCCAGAAGAGATCATCTAACACCTGAAGGCATTTTAGCAACAGAAACTTTAAAAATAAAAAATTTTCCCAGGGATAGGTTGTGATCAGGGTCTGAAATAAGGTAGCAAGTCTAACTGAAGCAACCTCAGAAATTTGCTCGACAGAGATGGTAGAAAAAGAAACTTTCCAAGGAACCGTTGCTAATGGCCACAAAAGGATAGCACAGATGATGGAGGGGAGGATAATGCCCTTTGCTTAGCACCCCCACTCTGCAGTTAGGGAACATGTAAGCACCCAGAGCGGAAGAAGTAGATCCAAATTTGCTTTTGACAAATTGGCCTTTCGTGCCCTTACTGCGGCTGCTCTGGCGGTGGAGGGCATGGTTTGTGTGGGAGAGCAGAGCCAAAGTCTCAGTCTACTGAGCCCTTCAGTGAGTTAAATGTCTCAGTTGAGAGGTATTCTTACCTTCTGGAACAAGTATCAATGCTAGAAAAGATGGAGAACAAACTCCATGAGCAGTTCCAAGAGAAATATGTCTACAGAACCACAAAAACAACAAAAGGGAAATTTGCCAAGAACAAAACAGACATTTCATTCAGTAATTTTGCTGTTACAGTGCTTAAACACTGAGATTTTTAAGACTGCTATTAGATCTCCCAAAGCCTTTTGCAAAATCGGAGATATTCACTTCAAATTCTCTATATTAGCCAAGTGTGAGCAAGAAAAGTGACGGTTCAAGGCAAGGAAAGGTTAGGAAGAAAATTCATGATGCATGTACTAACTCGGCCAACTTTAATAGGGGCAGATACAATTCCAATCTTTAAATTTATGGAGGCTTTCCTACACTTTATCTTTGAAAGCTATTTTTTTATATTTTATCTTAAAGTTTAATAACAAAAGTATCAATTCTGTTTCTATCCTAGAACTCAAATGGCCAAGACAAATGTAGCCTACTGAATCCATCAAAGCTGAGGAAGCTCACAGAATTGCTGATCTTCAGGGTTGCTACATAAGACTGATTGAGAAGTCAGCCAGACTGCAGAAGAAGACTTCAGATTTTCTGGGGAATTAGTCTTTGCCATTGAATGATTCAAACACTGGGTGAAAGGGAAAACTCACACCAATATTTCCCTAATTTTTTTTGTGCTGTATTTCATAAATTCTTAGCATTCAGCATAGATGTTTCTGGATGATAAAATAGAAGTAGATTTCTACCTACATGGGCTCAGTGGATGATTTTCTAAATTCCCATGGGTGTTGGGGTTTTTTCCTATGGAGTTAAAATAATTAATGCAAAAGACATGCGGCATTTCTGAGCTTTAAAAATTGGAAGTTGGCTTATATCATGATTTTTGGAGCTATTTAATCCAAGAAAAAGCTGGGGTCCTTCCTCCTCAATGGACTTTTTTTATCAAGCTGGGTGGAGTAAGATGAATCAGTGCCAAACTGCAAGAAGTTTTCGATAACACCTACTGCCTACTATGTATCAGAGACATTGGTCTAAATGTTCTGCATTACCGGTCAATAATCCCTTACTCATAATTCTAAAATCCAAAGATCTTTGAAAACCAGATTTTTTTTTTATAATTCAATTGGCAGCAAAACGACCAAACTCATTTGGCAGCAACATCTGATTCTGATTTTTAGCTGCAAAAGATGTTAATGTTTACTAATTGGTGCCCCAGATTCCATTGGGTATATTATGTAATATATGGCATATCACATAATATATGAATATGAATAGAAGTTGGCTCTAAAGGCACAGGATCAAATGACTATTGCCCATGAGGTTGGGAGTAAAAATGTCAAGTAACAGATTAAGGGTCAATCTGAAAAGACTTAATGGATAATTAAGAAGTCAAACTTTAACAAAATGATTTTTCTACATTTGGTTACAAAACAATTATTGGGGCGCCTGGGTGGCTCAGTCATTAAGTGTCTGCCTTCAGCTCAGGGCGTGATCCCGGCGGTCTGGGATCGAGCCCCACATCAGGCTCCTCCGCTGGAAGCCTGCCTCTTCCTCTCCCACTCCCCCTGCTTGTGTTCCCTCTCTCGCTGGCTGTCTCTATCTCTGTCGAATAAAAAAATAAAAATCTTAAAAAAAAAAAAAACAATTATTTATTAAGGACTTCCTATGTGCCAAGTAAGGTCAATAGGGAATGTAAGCCTGCAGAGAAGAAGGAGTATGTTTTGTTCTATTAATATTTTTCTTTAAAAAAAAAAGAAATTCAGGGGCGCCTGGGTGGCACAGCGGTTAAGCGTCTGCCTTCGGCTCAGGGCGTGATCCCGGCGTTATGGGATCGAGCCCCACATCAGGCTCCTCCTCTATGAGCCTGCTTCTTCCTCTCCCACTCCCCCTGCTTGTGTTCCCTCTCTCGCTGGCTGTCTCTCTCTCTGTCGAATAAATAAATAAAATCTTTAAAAAAAAAAAAAAAAGAAATTCAAGCAATATAAATAAAGGATCTTAAACTTGAATACAACCAACCAATTGTACATGAGGCGGGAAGAGGGCTGGCTTAGCAGCGTGTGCAAAAAAGGACTTAGAGGCTTTAGTTAACAGCAAGTTCTGGAAGTCAACAAGATGAGGTGACTTTCAGAAAAGGCTAATTGAATCTTAGTTGGCATAAACCTCACTGATCAGATCAGCTTGGGATGTTTTTTAAACTTTCAGCCATCACTTTAAGAGGGATATAAATCAACTAAATTATGTACAGAAGACAGAGCAGTAAAGACACTCAATATTATGTCCCATAAGCAACAACAGAAAAGCCTGGGAATCTTTAACCTGGAGAATATAAAGGGTAAGAAGGTAAACACACACACACACACACTTCAAATAACTTAAGAAATGTGTACGGGGTTGTCAACTATGGCCTTCCAGCCACTCCACACTCTAAAGAGATATTGCCTGTACCGAAGTCCTGCATCCTAGGTACCCATGTGGTGGCCGTGCTTTGTAGCACACAACCCATTCGGGGGGTGGGGGGGTGGGGGTGATTGGACTGGTAGTTGACATATGACTATGACTCAAAAAGCCAGTCCACAAACCAGCATACCTATACCAGCACTTGGAGTAAAACCTGACTCTCCCTAAATGGAATTTGTATTGGAAAACACAGACAGACTGAACCAGTTAGTAATGGAGGCAGAAGCTAAAAGGAAGCCAGCGGACAGAGATGGCCCACAGCAAACCAAGACCATGTATAAACTTAAATGATGACAAAACAAAACACTTTGTAAGCAGAGAAACCTCAGCAGCAGAGAGAAGAAAACAGAGCAAACTTCAGAAGGCAGCCAAGGTGCTGAGAGGGAAACAGAGAAAACAGGAGAGAGAGAAGGAGAAAATCCAGTCCTTGAGAGCTGGTACGATTACTGCCTGCTTCTCTCTCTCTTTTCCATTCTATTTGAGTCCTTATAATAAATTCACTTTTTCTTATGGTAACACATGTAAGTTTTCACTCTTGTAAATAAAATAAAAACTGCTCTGAGAAAAATTAATTAAACCAATTTTCTAGATTCTTGAGGGGTAAACACCAATTGGTGGAAGATTCAGAGAGATTGGTTTCTTTCTAGTAGTCCGTAAATGTGAAATGGCTGCCTCAAGAAACAGAGACTTGTCTGCCACAGAGAAGTCCAAGCACAAGCTGCTGGCCAGGTGGCAGGGACCCAAGTCCAGGATGAAATGCCTGACTGAACAACCTTCACACCCCTTCCAGTCCTGAGACTACATCCTCTAACACTACGTGGAAAATTCTATCTCTTGAGATAATAGCAATGACCTTCATAATCTAAGAAAAGCACAGCCTTCTAAAATAGAATTTTGCCTTTTGTTTTTTGGTTAGAATATTTTTCTGTTCCCTGCTTTGCCATCTTGAGCTTCTTTTCTTTCCAATAGGAAACTGACAAGCCCAACTACAATTTTAAGTTCAGTAAATAACGTCTTAAGTGTTTTGGGTTTTGAGAAAAGAAACAGGTCATTTTGGCACTGACATTTTTTTCCATTCGTTTTTAAATTCACGTGTATTTTTTTAGTAAATTTAGTGCATATGATTTTGATTTATTTACATGTAGCTCCCTAAAATGTGTGGTTAGCAATCTGATGACGGTGCACCTTTTAATTAGTCTGTCTCAGAACCAGAAAGTCATGTGTTGCCAACATGACCAGAGTGAAATCCAGATGACACAAATTTGGATACAAATCGAAGCAGCCATAAAATTCAAGACCATTCTAAACTTGGCGATAAAAGTTCTCTTGTTCCCAAAAGTTACAGACAAAACAAGTTCCAAGTATAAAGTGCTTCACAAATTTTTCATGCAAACATGTGGTGCGCAGATAAATGGCACTGGAACAGCTGCCTCTCTCATTGCTCTGCTACCATGATTACTTTGTGATCAACTTGTGATTAGAGGGGGTTGCTGCTTTGCATGAGGTTGTGTCTGCATCCCCAAAGAACCTGGAACCTAGTCAAGAAAGCCAGTCAACCAGTTGCTTAGCAAAGTGTAAACCAAACCACTTGCAGTGGATAGAATGTTTCTCATTCGTAGAATTAGATAATGTTAAGTGTGGTAGGAACCTTAGAAATAATCTTGGCCAATCCTTCACTTCAGTAATGTGTTTTAAATGGTTGTTTTGACATTCTATGTACATAACCTTTAAAATTCAAATGACATTGGTCCAGGCATGAGTTTAATTTAGTTAAAACTCAAAGCACATATGGAGCAGAGAGAACATTTTCTAGGGAAACCTAGAGAATTGTTTGATGGGTCCTTTTTTTTTTTTTCCTTTCTTTTTATCCTTGAGACCCACAACGTGAAAATAGGTGTCCTCCTTTAAATGTGTTAGAAAGAGTGATAACACTACCAGGATATATAAAATGTATATTTTATATAAAATTTGTGTTGATAAAGATTCTAAACCTGTTTCAACATATCTATATGTGCCAATTTTCTGCAAGCCAACATTTCATAAATCATATTCAAAACAAATACCAAAAATACATGACTTACATAATTAAACACTGATGTATTAAATTTACACATGGGCATACTCTTTCAAATTTAAAGATATTTATCTATGCCAGGGTCTGCGTATTCGGCAATGGCTGGGGGAAAAAATGAATCCTTAACAAGAAGTCTTTTTCTTAATGAGTTCATTGGTTAAAAGTTTGAGGCCACTGCCCTCATGTCCCCTTGGGCACCCTTGCAAGTTAAGAGACATGGGCCTAAGGTAGTCCTCCTTACTGATCGTTCTCTCCCCCAGAAGTCTCTGATTATCTCTCCCCCATTTGAAGCTTTAGACTTTGCTCACTGAGTTTCTTCTAACTACTGAGATTAAGGATGGCCCATCAGGATTGAAGAACAATTATTCTGACCACCCACTCACCAAAGAATCTCTTTCATTATCTGTCACTCACCGTCCTTCTGAAAAATAGGATTGATCCTCATCATATAACAAAGAAGAAGCACAATCTCAAAAGATTCAATGGTTCTTGGGACCTCTTTGTTCTTTTCTGTAGTTTAAAAATGTATTTCGTATTTAAAATCCCTTCCTCAGGAAACTCCTCATTCTCCCAAAACCACTAGTCTTCTGCTCCATCTACCCAAACCCCGCCCCATACTTCAGGACCCTACTCAAGTCTCACCTTCTCCAGGAACCCTTCCCTGACCCTCCAGTCCTCTGTGCTCTGCTCCTGCTTTGAACCTCTAATGTGCATACTGTCCCACCCAATTTAGGCCCAGGTTGTATATAAGCTTAGATTCACTTGAATTGTTTCATATATTAGTTTTCTCTTTCTAACTAGAGACTCCTAGGAGGAGAGAATTATGCTTTATACTATTTTTACATTCCTACAGTGATCAGTAGATTGCAGAACCCAGAGAGGGTGTCAAATACATATGAGTTAATAGATTGATAAATATTACAGTTCATTTCCACTTCGCAAATGATAATAAAGCAATGTTTCTGCAACTAGCTAGAGCAGATTCATTTCCTCTAAAATTACCATTTATAAAATGCTATAAATAAACTTTGCAATAAAAATCATCCCTTCTCATACATTGGTTTAGCTCACAAGCATATAAGGTGCTGATCCCTGCCTTCCAGGAACTCACATTCTCATGAGAGAAAGGCATGTCAATAAATTAAGAGGCAATGTGAAAAATGCTCCCAAAGTGCAAGGTCTACCACACAAAAGGCCAGAGAGAAAGGAGTACTCCCAGAGGTCTCTAATCAGACTCTACAATCTAATAAGTAACGTCCCACACAACTTTCTGGATACAAATCTGGAACTTTTTCTTCCATTTGCCCCCACTGTATAAATAACCAGTGTACTTTAAAACAGTAAGATTTATCATTTGTATTGAAGTTCACAGCAAAATAGAAAGTGGAGATAAGAAATAACTTAGAAACAAAAAAAATTCATAACGTAAATGTATTTGAGGAATGTAAATTTGGAAAAATATAGAATGTAAAGTCATATTAATGAAAGCATAGTTTTTTATTAAAAACAAAAGCCGTACTCACCTGCAGCATCTGTCTACTTCAATCATGTGATTTACTGTGGTTTTGCTTTTTCATGCTTGTGCAATTCCTTGTACATATGCCTGGGGCCTGGCATAGGTTCAACTGGCTTTTATTCAGGCCTATCTCTTGGTAAAAATTAGTTTAAGATAAAAACACTGTTTTTACTTATTTTGCAATCTTAATGTCACATGACAATGTCAAGATCTTGCTGCAGACCAGCGTACACATCAAATGTGTGTCTCAAAAATTTTTGAGCTTATTGTGAATGCTCTTTCTCACATCTCCCTTTTATATTCCAGGATTTTATCATCTTTGTTAGCTTTGTTTAAAAATATAACAATTAGATTTTGTTTTCTTCCAGAAGAAAGTGGAATATAGTTGTGACATAACTGACTCACACACATTTACTCTTATTTGTACCATAGTTAATGTTAAATTATTTACTGCAAGTTTGTATTTTTTGATTTCTATTGTCATTTGTAGATAAATTTTAGAACCATTTTAAATGCAGTAATGCTAATTTTAAAGGTATTATTAAATATGTGAGCATTTACACTAAAAATAAAAACAAGTCCAGCTGATAAGTAGCGGCTGGTAGCAGGGGAGAGTGGTAAGACTTACAGATCTGGAAAAGAAATGTGAAATAGCAACTTTAATAAAAAGTGCTCCAAAGTAGAAGACAGGTATCAGATCTAGAGGGGGAAAAGGTAAATGGGTATCATCTTTTCCTGAGTTTTCTAAATTGTTTGATAAAGCAAAGAATTATAACATTGTCTAATGTGGTTCTAAATGTGTCTACAGGAAATATTTAAGACAATCACACTACAGAGAAAAATAGGAATGGCTACTTAATATTAGACAAAGTAGACTTCACAGCAAAGAAAATTACTAGAGACACTGAGGAATATTATGTAATAATAAAGGGTCAATCACCAAAAAGATATAATAATACTAAATGTGCATTTACCAAACAACGGAGCTACAAAAAATGTAAAACAAAAACCAGTGGAACTAAATGAAGAAATAGACAAATCCACAAATGTATTGGATAGTTCAACACCTCTCTTGAATAACCGATTGAACTAGACAGAAAAGCAACAAGGACATAGAAGAGTCAACAATACCATCAACCAACAGGATCTAATTGACATTTGTTAAACACACATTCTTTTTAGGAGCTTGTGGATTATACACTAAGATAGTCCCTATTGTGTTCCTGTAAAACAGACTTCAACAAATGGAAAACAAATGAAATCATTTAGAGTATGTTCTCTCACCATAATGGACTCAAACTAGAAATCAATAAGAGAAATAAAACAGGAAAATTTTGAAAACACTTTGAACGCAGCAACATACTTGTAAATAATCCATGGATCAAAGAGGAAGTCTCAAGGTAAGACAAAAATTATACTGAACTGAATGCCAATGAAAATACAACATATCAACATTTGTGGGACACAATGTGCTGAGAGGGAAATTTATGCACTAAATTCACATATTAGAAAAAAGTAAAAATCTCAAACAATAATTAAAGCTATTGCCTTAAGAACCTTGAAAAAGAAGAGAAAAACAAGCCCAAATCAAGCAAAATGACATATTAAAGATAAGAGGAAATGAATAAAACTGAAAACAATAAATGATAAAGAAAACCAATGAAACAATGAGCTGTTTCTTAGAAAACAGCTATAATATTGACATCCGTCTAGCAAGATTGACAAAAAAAGATGTAAATTACCAATATCAGGAATGAAACAGGAGATATCACTATAGACTCTGATAACATCAAAAGGATAATAAGAGAATATACTATGAACAACTCTACAGAAGTTGACAACTTTGATGAAATTGACCAATTCCTCAAAAAACACAAACTACTACAGCTCATCCTACATGAAACAGATAGTTTGAATGGTCCTACATCTACTAAGGAATTTAAATTTGTAACTTAAAAACTACCCTGATCAGTCCTCCAAGCCCAGAGGGAGACTGGAGAATTCTGCCAAACCTTTAAGTAAGAATTAACACCAATTCTACAAAATCTCTGCCAAAAAATACAAGAGGAAGGAACACTTACTGATTCACTGTATGAAGTTAGTATCACTCTGATACCAAAACCAAGTAAAGAAAGCAAAATCAAAGAAAACTACAGGTTAATATCCCTTGTAAATATAGATGTAAAAATCCCTCACAAAATTTTAGCAAGTGTAATTCAGCAAGATATAAAAATAATTATATGCCATGACCAAGTAGGATTTATTCCAGAGGTACAACGCTTGTTCAATATTTGAAAATCAATCCATGTAATATACCATATTAACAAGCTAAAGAAAAATTCATGGGATCATTTCAATTGAAGCAGAAAAGTCATTTGACACAATTCAACACCCACTTGTAATAAAAACTGTCCGAAAAAAAAAAAAAATAGACATAAACTTCCTCAACTTGATAAAAAGCAGCTATGAAAACCTACAGCTAACATGCTTTTTAAAAAGCTGAATAGTATTCCCCTAAAATTGGGAACAAGGCAAGGCATGTCTCCTCTCACCATCTTTATTCAAAAGATGCTGGAAATTCTACCCACTGCAATCAGGCCAGAAAAGAAAAGAAAAAGCATATAGATAAGAAAGGAAGAAGTAAAAATGTCTTATCTGCAGATGACATGATTGTCTATATAGAAAACCCTAACAAATCTTTAAAAACAGTAACACCAACAACAAACTCCTAAAAGCAATAAATGAGTTCAGAAAGATTGCAGGACACAAGTAAACATGAAAAAATGATTATATTACTACATGTTAGTAATCCTTACACGGACACTGAAATTAGAAATGTAATATTACTTACAGCTACTCAAAAAAAAGTAAATACTAAGGTGTAAATCTAACAACACATGCATAGGTCTTGTATGCTAAAAATCACACAACACCCATCAAAGGAGAGCTAAATAAATGGAGAGACTTTCCACGTTCATAGATCGGAAAGCCAACAGAGTAAGGATGTCAATTCTCTCCAAATGTATTCCTATAAAAATCCCAGCAATATTTTTGTACATTTAGAAAATATTACTCTAAAATGTATGTGAAAGGGAAAAAGAAATGAGAATAGCTAAGACAATCTTGACGAAGAAGAATAAGGTGGGAAATATCACTCTGCCTGATACTGAGTTTTACCAGATAGCTACAACAATGAAGACAGCATGATATTGTTGGGGGGATAAATATGTAGATCAATAGAAAAAAAATTCAGAAATAGTAGCACACTATATGTTCAACTGATATTTGACAATGTTACAAAAGAAATTCAATCAGCAAGGATGGACTTTCCAATTAGACTCCATATGCAAAACAAAAAACAAAACAAAACCAAAAAAATGTGACATATACAAAAATTAACACAAAATGGATCACAAACTTGTATATAAAACTTCTAGCTATACAATTTTTAGAAAAAAAACACAGGAGGGAATCTTCAGTAGCTAGGACTCAGCAAAGACTTCTTAGGCTTGACACTAAAAACAGTGATCTATAAAATTAAAAATTGGTAAATGGGACTTCAATAAATTTTAAAAATTTTGTTTTACAAGAAACCTTCTTTGGTTTTACAAGAGATGGAAGTAAGTATTTGAAAACCACATATCCAACAAAGGAATAGTATCTAGAATACTATAAAGAAGTCTCAAAACTCAGTAGTAAAAATCCAAATATAAAATGGGTAACAGAGGGCGCCTGGGTGCTCAGTTGGTTAAGCTTCTCCCTCTCCCACTCCCCCTGCTTATGCTTACTCTCTCTGTGAAATGAATAAATAAAATCTTTAAAAAACATGGATAAAAGACATGAAGAGATAGTTTACCAAAGATACTATACAGATGGCAGATAAGCACATGAAACAATACTGGACATCACTAGCCATTATGGAAGTACACACTAAAACCACTATCGTGCTACTACCTGCCTATCAGAATGGTAGAAATAAAAAATTGGTGATAATGCCAAATGCTGGCAAGGATGCAGAGAAACGATCGTTTATATATTGCTGGTAAGAATGTAAACTAGTACAACTACCCTAGGGAAGTTAAGCAGCTTCTTAAAAAACACAATTGCAGTCTTGGGCACCTATGCCAGAGATATGAAGACATATCCACACAAAAATCTATATATGAATGAATATTTATAGCAATTTTATTATAACAGCTAAAAACTGGAAACAACCCAGATGTTCTTCAACAGGTGAATGTTTAAACATCCTGTGGCATACTCATGCCTTAGAATACTACCCAACAATAAAAAAGGAATAACGTGTTGATACAAGCAACAACTTGAATGACTCTCCAGAGAATTATACTGAGTTAAAAAAGCCAATTCCAAAATGTTACATACTGTAAGATTCTATTTATGTACCATTCTTGAAATGCTAAAATTATAGAAATGTTCTCCATAGGTTAGTGGAGAACAGGACAGAGAAGACAGAAGAAAAATAGGTTAAGCCTATAAAACTACAATATGAGGAATCATTGTGGTGATGGAAATATCCTATAAATTGACTATATCATTGTAAAAATCCCGGTTGTGATATTACACTACGGTGCTGCAAGATGTTACCATTGAAAGAAATGGGTAAAGAGTACATAGATCTTTCTTTGTTATATCTTCACAGCTGCATGTGAATCTACCATTATCTCAAAATAAAAAGTTAAATTTTAAAATAATTCAATGTAATGGCTGTCATCTTTTGAAATATTAAATATGAAGACTAGATATGTCAAAAAACATAAAGGAGAAAAGTATGCTTCTCCCTTCCAAATTATCTGCGTAGCAATCTAAGATGAGAAATGAATTGGGAGCATAATCTCAAACACTGTATTTTGCTACATGTTTAATAAATTTTAAAGATAGGTTAATTTTATATAAATCACAATGGGATAAACCAGTGAAGTAAAAATTGTAAGAATACAATTAATTAATAGGTACGGTTACATTGAAAAATGTATAGAAATACAAAAAGAATAGATTTTGAATTTTAGGTAGCCCTAAATTAAGGATTCATTCAGGATAGTCATTTTTTTTAAGAAATTTATTTATTTAATTGCCAGAGAGAGAGAGAGAGGGAGAGTGAGAGAGCACAAACAGGGGGAGCAGCAAAGGGAGAGGGAGAAGCAGGCTCCCCAATGAGCAGGGAGCCCAATGTGGGGCTGGATCCCACGACTGCGGGATCATGAACTGAGCTGAAAGCAGGTCGCTTAATTGACTGAGCCACACAGGTGCCGAGGATAGTCACTTTTTAAGTAGACTCATGTTTTGTTTCATGAAATTATACGGCAGTTTAAGTTAGAACAGATGAAAAGCAAAGGAAAAATGAATTCCGATATACTTTCCATTTACGAAATAATGTCAGAGCTGATATACTTATGATAAATACCACATACATCACTCATCGTGTCTCCACTTACAAGAAACATACTTTCAACCAAAGTCATATCGTACCAGATCCGCCTTGAGGCAAAACCAAATCACTACAAAATTAGCTCAGGAAATAAATGACCTAACTTTGGTTTCACTGAGACAGGTAGGTAGGTAGGTGAGTAGGTAGGTAAGTGAGTAGGTAGGTAGGGAAGGAGGGAAGAAGATAAATAATGTTGTACAGTTGGTTTAAATGTTTGAGCTAAATTGAGTCACTGTTTTAACTAGTCACTTGAAAAAGGGGAACACACTTAGAAGAGTTATACAGAGGGCAGATACTAAGTGGCTTCTTTGAGTGAAAAGACTGAGTTAGGATTACCTAGCCTAGTCAGTTAAGTCAAAACGGTCATCTGGTTGTGTTGTGTAGGTAAGTCTCCATCTTTCTAAAATCACAGATATTGTGGATAATGGCATTATTTTTTTATACTTCAGAAATTTGAAGTCCCTTTGTTACTGATCTTTAGCAACATTTTTAGATTTAAGGAATAAAAAAGTGGGAAAAATCAGCATGTTAGTAATTCATTTTTTTTTTTTCCTGGAGATTAACCCCTCAACTCCACCTTTACACTCCATTCCATCTTCAACCACCTTTGCTCGGGCTTTCATCACTTCTATTTAAATGCCACTGCAACCTTCTGTCTGGTCTGACTCTCATTGATTTTCCCTCCAGTCCATTCTGAGCCATCTAGCTCTTAAAAATACATTTTTCCATTTTTCACTCCCCAACTAAGGACCCCATCATGAGTTAGTACTGTCAGCTCCTCTAGCCCTTCACGATCTATTCCAATCCCCCTATTTACTGGGCTTTGCTTCCTGCAATTCACTCACAAATATACTTCACCCCAAACAAGGAAAGTGTCCTTACTTGCCCCTGTGCATACCCAAATCCGTCAGGTCTGAGATTTTCCTGCCATAAAATATTCCCTGACCTATCCCACTGCATTCTCTTCAACCTTCCTCTCTAATCTCTATGCCACCCATACTGTCAGGCCCAACTCAAGACCACCATCTTCAGGGAATCATTCTGACTTCCCAATCCACAGTCCAAAGTGATCTTGAGTTATGCTCAGAATTAAAGCCAACCATGTGCCCCTTAATTGTCCTCTTACTCATTTTCTTACTCATCTACTCTACAGAAATATATTGAGCACTTCTGTATATCTAACGTACTTTGGTAATTATAGCAATTCTTTCACATCCTTTAGTTTATATTCTATGATTATATATTTGGCAAATAAAATCAATCATGCCTTATCTTCTTTTCCAGACTCCTCAGTACCCAGCAGCACAGTTGGTATATCATCATCACCATTAACATCACCAACATCAAATATTAACAGAGCTGTTTCTACCTAGTGTCGGTACTCTCCTCAGTGCTGGAAGCTCAGAGTTGTAAGACATGGCCCTGCAGTCACAGTTCAGGTGGGGAGGAAAGTACCAAATGGATGGTATGCACAGGGTTAGAAGAGCAAAGAAACAGGAGCAAACATGGAAAGAACATGGCAGAGCTGCTAGAGCTCTTAGGGTTTCATCTTTTTCAGTAGATCCTTCTGTGCTCTACCCAGATGTCCTTTTGAGGACAGATATCCCCATTTCAGGCTATTGGGAACATCAATATCAACTGTAACACCCCTCACTGGGGGCAGCCTTCAGCTGCAGGAACCTGTCCTACCCAAGGTGGCAGAGGCAACTCGTAGCCAATGACTGCTTATTTAGGGAAACAAAACTACAGGCTCCTTTGCCTTGATCTGAATCAACTCTGAAGAGCCATCCAGCCTCAGAGATCCTTCAATGATCAGCTGAGGCCTCACTTGCAACTGTACTGCCATTCAACTGCTCACTCTGCCCAGTACTACATTGCTTCTTAACTTCTTTAAATGTATCGCCCAAGACCACTCTCCAGCAAAACCTTGGCATGCAACACCCCATCCACAGTCTGGTTCCAGTGAACCCAATCTCTGTTCATGCTGCTGAGTTAAGAGCGTGGTTACTTACACAGCTCTTAGCTGAAATAAAGTTCTAGTTCAGAACACTACAAAACAGATGCGTTATCTAATGCTCATTGTTCCAAAATTCTTGAAGTAGGTAGGATTTTATATCTCTGTTTCTACAAAAGACAGTGAAGAGTAGAAAGGTAAAATGTCCAAGATCACACACCTATAAAATAACAGATCCAAGACTCAACCCCTGACCGTCTCAATCTCACCCAGTGTCCTTCATTCTACACCAGTTTGGAAAAGTGCCCTGGATTTAAGAAAACACCATGAACATCAAAAGAGTCAAACCTGGGTTTTCGTTTTCTACCAGTTATTAACCATATGACATTGAGCACATTATTTAACCTCTCAGGACTTTCCTAGGCAGCTCTGTGTCCATATAATGGACATACCTCCTCAGAGCACCATTATAAAGATTAATTGAAACAGGGAATCAAAACAGGGCACTGCTTCATGTTCTCATGGAGGAATGGTGGCCTATAATTTAAAGTAAGTTTTTAGTATTCAGATGGTAGAGAATTTGAAATGTTTTCCTGATCATCTCATTGAAAAGGACCTTTCCTTTTGATCATCTCCACTGAAGCGATCTCTTATTTCTCTGGAATTCCATACTCTGTTGCTTACATGGTTGACATAGACTGTTGTTTATTGCTCTGGAATTCTATAGTCTGTATGTTTCTTAGAAATATAGATATTTTTTATAGTCGTAGGGCTTATTTTACAGTTACCAGCTTTATTTTGTCAATCAGTGTGTAATGTTCTTGAAGACCTGAACAGTCTTAAAAATCTTTAGACACCCCTCAGAGCCTAGATCAATAAGAGCCACACAGTAAATGTGACGATTGATGCATATGGACTTTGTGGTAGATGATAAGTAAACAGATGTTTTCTTGGCTCCACCTGCCCTGATTAGTAGTCACATGAAGGAAGGAAGAGAATACATCCAGCTACTCTGGAAGACGTAGAAGAAGGGAACCAAAGGAAGCAGTTAATTGAAACATACATCCTACCCAATAAAAAGAATGGGGACTTGTGGATGTCAGAGTCTATTTGCACCAACTATCAACTAAATCACTCATTCTCATGGGTAAAAGAGTACAGGCGGAAACAGGAAGTACTCATCCAATGCTGTTCATTCCTGCAAAACACGGAAACAAAGAGGACCAGGAGAAGAGTTCTCCAATAGAACACACTTCCAAACATTAATCAGTCAAGCCAGAAATAAAGGCTTTTGCTGAGAAGGAGGATGGGGTGGAAATGCTGCTGTAGGAAATGTGATAGGGAGTCAGCAAAAGAATTGTGAGCAGCCATAAAATTAGAAAGCATGACTCTGTACAGATCCAGTCAGAATAGTTTTGTGATTTTCTATAGCAACATTCAACAGCCCAGCTGTGTGATGAGAGAAATAGTAAAGATGACCCTGGGTAGGGTAGAGAAATTCTCTTCCCTTGTTGGTTCCTTGTGCATGTTCCTACATTTAAACATAGATGACAAAGTAGCAACTAATTAGAAATATTAGCATATTGGTTCATAGGTCTTATCCTCTAACCAGAGAGGTAGTATAGCAAAGCTCTTAGGAGAAAAAACTCAACACACTAACAGCCCTAGGTGTTTGAAACCAGTCCCTTCTCTAATTAGTAGTATGTCTTTGGGAACATTATTTAACCATACTATATAAATACAATAGTACATACCCCTTAAATTAATTTTGAGTATTAAATAAGACAACGCATAAAGCATTTAACACAGTGCTTATAAGTGCTGACTAAATGTTAATAACAAATGGGAAGGAACAGAACTTGAAATTCACAAGAATAAACACTACTCACTTTATTAGTCATAAAAATTAGATCAGAGTTTATAAAACTAGCACTTATCACAATTTATATTTAAATACAATTTATTTGTTTATTGCTTGCTCCCTGACTAAAGCATAAAATCCAAAAAGGCAGAGACCTTCTCTGTTTTGGCCAAATCTTTGCCTGAATACAGTACCCAGCACATAAGAATTAATCAACTAATTAAAATGAGCATGGTATCAAGCTAGGATCATACCACAGAAATACTTTATTAGGAACTCCACCTTGTATATCCAGGTCACTCTACAAGTCTACACTGATTTAAAAAATAAATAACCTAGGGGCGCCTGGGTGGCACAGTGGTTAGGCATCTGCCTTCGGCTCAGGGTGTGATCCCGGCGTTCTGGGATCGAGCCCCACATCAGGCTCTTCCGCTATGAGCCTGCTTCTTCCTCTCCCACTCCCCCTGCTTGTGTTCCCTCTCTCGCTGGCTCTCTCTCACTGTCAAATAAATAAATAAAATCTTTAAAAATAAATAAATAAAATCTTTAAAAATAAATAAATAAATAAATAAATAAATAAATAAATAGCATAAACTATGGATTAATTAACCCTTCTTCTGAATGTCCTTTCCTGAACAAAAGACAAGCTTCCATCTTGGTACTTAACAGTACCTTCAGTACCTTTCAGTGGCTTCTCCCTCCTGGGTGAATTTCATCTTCCACTGGCCAGATTAAGAGAATGAGACCTTTCATAATGTGTGTGTGCACGTTGTTGCTGTATGTTTTGTTGTGTAAACTCACGTGTCTTTTCTCATCAGCGTAACACTTCTCCACTGTCAACCAGAGCTGTCCCCTCTTCCTATTTACATTATCCCTAGTTACCATCCATTATCACCACCTTGATTTCTCTCTACAATCTGACCTCTCTATTAGACTCTTGAATCCTCCAAGAACTTTTACCAAATGGTGTAATCAGTAGCATGGAAAACTATCCATCTTTCACACTTTTCCCAAAATTGTGATTAGAGTATGCAAACATTTATTTGGTTATCACTTTTAAAGCAAAGCTCCTAAAGCATCTTTTACAGTAAAAATTGTGAAGGAATACTAGATGTCAGGTAGGCAAAACCAGCTGAATTAGGGAGCTGCTATCTGCTTTGTTAACTGACCTGGTTGTGCTAGAGTTCTCAGCTTCTCGGTGCTCATTTTTATCTTTTTTCTTTTTTTAAGATTTTATTTATTTATTTGACAGAGAGAAAGGCAGCGAGAGAGGGAACACAAGCAGGGGAGAGGGAGAAGCAGGCTTCCCGCTGAGCGGGGAGCCTGATGCGGGGCTCGATCCCAGAATGCCGGGATCCTGACCTGAGCTGAAGGCAGATGCTTAACGGCTGAACCACCAAGGCACCCCTCATTTTTACTTTTTAAATTCACAAGAAACAACTGGAGGCTTCACATCTGCTTTTGCGAACTGTTGTTTACTGGAGAGAGCCTCTTTAACATTGGTGGACTGTGAAACAACACTTATTTTCTTATTGCTCTTTCTAGTAAATAGCAGATCTTACCTAAAAATGGCTGAGACGACCCTAAAGTTTGTGATTCAAACACCAAATGACAAAATGCCATCATCACTGATGTCTCTTGCACACAAGGAATCCTTCTCCTGGACCATCTTCAAAAAGGGCCCTTGGATCTGCACAGCTTTGAGAATATTCAGCTGATAGAATGTAGATCACATTTGTTGTGTGTGCCCCAGTAATTTTTTTTCTAGTTTGTTTCTTGAATTTACCCCTTAGGATGTATCTTA
This sequence comes from Ursus americanus, assembly GCF_024610735.1. Taxonomy (NCBI): domain Eukaryota; kingdom Metazoa; phylum Chordata; class Mammalia; order Carnivora; family Ursidae; genus Ursus; species Ursus americanus. The sequence continues at coordinate 16,525,834 of NC_142131.1, read as the reverse complement.
ATCTACACTGGCTTCTGTTTGGGAATTAAGTATTATGAATTTCAAGGAGAAGATTAAATAAATCCTTTTCTAAAAATAAACAATTTTAAAGAAATTTCAAAGGTGTGATTTAAGATGTCCCATTGGCTGAAATAAATATTTTAATGTATTTATCTGATTAATTTTTCCAAGTCTCTATTGGTACAGAAGAAAGGGTAATTTCCAAACTATCAATTTATTTCACCTTCAAATTTTTATAATATTTGTAGAAATTTATTCAGGGTGATTTAAACCAACATAGCCACATGAATAACCTGATTTGGCCATTGACAGATAGAAAACAAAAGCCACCACATCACTGGGTCACAACCAACAGGAACGTGGGTGTTCTCAGACGAAAGCTCTCTTCAAGAATTAGGTGAATGCACTCAATCTCACACAGCAATAGACCATTCAAAGATGAGTTAATTCAAAGACAGAGCGTAAATACATAGTCCTTAGAGAAACAACTGTATACACAGAAAAAATAATCAGCATCAATATATCAGACATAAATCATAACAATGCATAGCCAAATACTTGAAAAAAATTCAACTATACATACTTTGGGGGAAAGGATGCTGATTCCCGAAAAGATTATGAATGACTTGGCTAGCTGTTTTGTTTCTTGAAGAACAATTATTTACTTTAAAAACAAAGCTATGATTCTGTCATTATTTCATGTCCTTGTAGTGCTTATTAACTATCATGTACTATAGATCCTCCCTTAAGTGAGTAGTTTTCTAGGAGACCACTGCAGTATTATTAATTTAATTGCCACAATAACTGACCCAGTAGAATGCTGGTGCTCTCCACAATTTAAAGTGCCTTCCAAAGTGCTATGTGTTCAGGGAAGGATTTTTTTTTAAGGAAACAATAAACCTCCTGAAATCAGTTACATAAGCATTCATGCAAAGCCTGCTATGTACAAAGCACCATATTAGGTATTTAGAGAGACATCCAGGAACATTACATTTTCAAAGGGAAAAGAAGAAATGAACACAAGTAACTTTAAAACAAGACAGAATATAAAAATGATATATTGCTGCTTTAAACAATGCACCATAGGAAGAAACAGGAAAGATGTATTCAAGTCCAGAGTAGCTTAGAGGTTGGGGGTTGTCTTCAGCTGGAGAAAGGGCTTATTTACTATTAGTCGTTACTTTAAACAGTTTCTTTTGTTGTAACAAAAATAAATGTCATCCAGAAGGTATTAGGACATGAATAAATGATGAAATACAACCAAAACTCTACTCAAACCATTGGTGATAGACTCACTTATAGGTCCTCAGCTCCCAACACATAGTCTCGAGCTTGTATACAGTAGTCACCACGGGAGACACATATGTACCCTCTGTTCAAGCTGAATCATGCACCTATCTGCATTTTGAATTTTTAGCACATTTTAAAAGTTTATTGTACCCAGGACTTTTTTAATCACATAAGATGTACATGAAAAACTAGTATTATAAGTATCTAAGGAATAAGGCAATGTTGGAAAGCAAAAATTTTAGGTTTGTCCCACAACTCATGTCTAATTACACTGTTATACCCTCCTCTTTTTCCCTTTCTTCCTATAGAGTAGACATAAGAGTTTGCAGAAGGCTTGCTTGTGCACAAGTTTTGAAAATAGGGTCTAAATTGAGAAAGATTGAATTTGCGAGAATCAATTGCCTAATATGCCAATAAAAACCAACAACTAAATTCCAACAAAGGTCCAACAGCCTTCTCCTGGTCTCTTCCGAAATGCTTAGTGTGCAGTTCTGACTGTAATCTAATAATTGCTTTTCTGATCCAAATATCAATACTTAATGTTTATCACCAGAATGCCAAGTTAGATGGCCCGGTCTCCTCCTCCTAACAAGAAAAAATGACCTAAGCACTAGCCAGGCTTTGATGAAGCAGGGAGTGAACTGAAGGGAGCCTCCTTCCGCCAACACAGCAGCAATGTGTTTTCTGTCTCGACTGAACTTCCACAAATTTGTAATTTATTTGGAAGAATATGTTGCAGATAAGCAAAAAAAGGCATCTGGAAGCCTTCTTGCCAAATGGTAACTTTCTGGAAGGTTCCTCATTTAGAAGTAATTTCTGGAAAATTTCTTGATTAATACAAATCCGTGAACAAACTTAAAAATGATGGCTTTGTTATTGCTTTGGCACAATATGTTAACAACACTGTGAGTGCTGCCAAAACTCTGAGAGTTCTTTCATGCGGATTATGGTCTTGTTTACAGATCCAGCTGTACGGAGGCCTTGTCCATGGTGGTAACCTAACAATGTTCCCAGTGGGGGTGCCCATTAGGGGAGGGGAGACTAACTGAAGTTTAGTTTGTTTAAATTGAGCAAGAATGCACAGCGGCACTCAGATCTTTGGGGAATGTGTTGGAAGCATACCCTTTCTGGGATCTGTTTTCGTTTATTTAAGGGGGATGTTTGCATTGCTCAAAAATTGCAATACACAAACTTGCCATACAAAATGCCTTCCAAATGTTTACTGTGGTCTATACAGAAGTGAGCAGAAAACACAAATACTAGATTGAAGTGAAATGCTAAATGAGAAAGGTGGTTGCTGGCCTCTGAAATTTTTACTAATTAAAAACCCAAACTACTTTCTGTGATATATATGTATGCATACAGGCATAAAACATATCCCCAAGTATGACCATATAAACTGGATAGGAGAGGTAAACAAAACACATTGAAGAATATGAATCTCAAACTGTTGGAAACTGGCTTTCATTAATAGGACACTTATGCAAATATTTTCTTTTCACTGCTTTGCATAGATTTGTATACATGAATTTTACCGGGATTTTATTTTACAGGCTCTAATGACAAAATAAAAATTGTTTTCCCCCGAAAACAAATGTGAGAAACAAAAGAATTTCACATTTTCTCACCTTTAACAAAAAAATTTAGCAAGATTTTAGTAGCGGTGTGTTATTACCAAAAAAGACTCTGGAATATTAATTGCCTCTACATTAACTTTCTGACATTTATGAAGTCCATAAATGAAAATAATCTGTTCAGAAGAAGCTTTCACTTTTTCTGCTTTCTGTCCTTTCTGCTAAGAGAGGATCAGGAATAGACCAGCTAGACCCCAGGCTGCTGGGCCTCTTGGCCGAACTCTGGTAGATAAAGGCCTCTGCAAGTGTTTCCTCCCTGACACCCACCGAGAGGCCATGGCGTTTCTGTCATGTTAAAAATGTATTGAGCTTGAAGTTCATCTCTCAGATATCATTTAGGTCAAAATAAAACTCTTCCTGGAAAACTCATGATTCACCGTTTTTAACCTGAATTCAGTTTGGTCCAAGTAATTTTCATCAGAGGATTTATTTTATACTTGAATTAAAAAGTGAAACTCGAGTGAATATTTTTTTAAAAGCCATGATTGTCATTTCTCAAAAAGAAAATGTATCTTAATATGTAATTTCACTAGATAATATTGTGCTGGATATCCAAAGGTCGATATTTTAATTAAATGTACCATAGTCTCTTATTATAATGTAGAAATCTCACAAACATGTAAGAGAAAAAAAATATAAAGTTGCCCATTTCCCATAAAACGGCTCAGCCATTTACGCCATGCCGTCATATTTAGCATTCCCACATGCAAACGGCATAGCATGCAGCTCTGTCCGTGAAGATGCCATGTATTCCCCACACTATTACCAAGCTTCACGATCAGCGACGGAGGACACAGGGCTATCACTATGGCCCTTGGTTCACAGAGCCATCTTTATTTTTCTCGTTAATGATTTTTACCCTCATATATTTTTTTGAAAGAACTATCTTGTATGCTAACATGTTTTTTTAAAATCAAAATTAACTAGTAAAAGGCAATATAATAAAATATAAGGGCAAAGAACATAGCATCATACTACCTCAGTTTTTATACCAAGGATTCTACTTAGCAACGATGAACCTTTGGACAAGTTACGTGTTGTATCTGTGTCTCAGTTTCCTCATCTATAAAAATGGACCTAATAATGGTAATCTTTTCCATTGGATTGTTTTGAGGATCAAATAGAATAATACACATATGGCTTTAACAAAGTGCCTAGAACATGTTAAACCCTCAATAAATACAATGTATAAAACTAATATTCGATGGATGGGTCAGTAATTTTAGTTGAGTTAGTTTTTAAATTATTTTTAGCACCTTCCATGTTTTGAAGCAATTAATAAAGGCAGTTTTTTAAAATACCAAAGACCATGTTGACACAGTATTACTGAAAGTATTTCATAATTGTTCTGACAATATCATACAGCCAAATCTGGAAATATTTAGAAACTATTAAGTTTATGAAAGACAGACCTGACTGAACAGATTAGAAGCAAGCTTTTCAATACACTGTTTTTCAAATTCCCTTAGGAATAATATTGTGAGGTTAAAACAAAACAAAGGATAACTTGTGATGCAGTCCTGTGGACCTGTAACTGATATCAATAAAGATAAGTTTAATACCCAACTATTTTCCAGAATATTGTATTCCGTATATAATTGTTCTTTGCTATGAACTATTTTCTTATGTTCAAAATTTAGCATCTATTCTCTGACAACTTCATTTCAAAATACAATTACCAAATAAACTAAATAAACCCTTTTTAAACAAGTCTCTTAATATCTACACGGAACTGCCAAATGCATCCATACTCTGAGTTTGCTCAAAATGGTGTCTGCAAGTCTCTCGTAAATTAGCACCAAAGATGCCCATTCTGTGTTTCTGGGCTCAACCTCTCCATATTTTCAATGTTACCTTGGTTAAGACCAAGTTAGTTTCCTAAACAGGCCAAGATCAGGGGAGAGATAGGGATGCCTTAGTGCCAATCTCAGGGTTATATAGTTAAGCAAAATTTACTTCCCAATCCTCTTCATGATTCTTATTTGCTCCCAAGGACACAGATGATGATATACAGTATTAGGAAAACAAGTACCTTTAAAAAACATTTTGATGTTCATGATTTCATGACTAAAAAATAAAACCAATGTTTTCGTTTTCTAGCGATGAACTATGGAGTCTCTATTAACTCATTGGATTAAACCAGTTAATGAGCCACATGAGATATTTTAAAGTACCTGTTAGATATAGTCACATAATTTTTTAAAAAATCTTGTCCAAATCAGCACCCCCTATTTCCCTACGTAGTGATGAGATTAATCAGATTGTGACACGTACTGACAGAGCTAAAAAATTTGGGGGGGGAGGGTGTTAAGTTACAGTAGCATGCGTGAGAACTACTGGGTATAAATGTTCCTCCTGAAATTACAAGTTGACCCATAACATTGTCAAACCTCTGTGCCTAGTAATTCAATAAACGTTGATCAAAATCAGGTTATTAGAAAAAAATCCTTCCTCTCTGCCATTCTTTCATTTTTATTTTTTGAGTGTGGAGGCCTAGTCATTGAATCTTCAGGATTCAAAGTCATTTTGGAGGAAAAAAGAAAATATTCTTTACCATTGTAGTGAATCATTCGTAGCTAAGGCGGCCTTTGTTCTCAGTCACCGGTTAGACTGCACTTTCATAGCCTAGTGCCTTCCACCAGAGCCCCTTGATATATTCACATAAATGATGGAAGATGCATGAGACGTGAAGGTGACATGTGCAGTCTCCAGGAGGAAACTGACGCCCTGGTTGCTCACTAAGGACCCATCCTGGCATTAGCTGCATACGCAGCCATCCGGCTGCCCTCCCAGCTGGAAGGAAGGTGTTAAGCAGCAGCTGTCGGCGGAAAGAGATAGGAAAGGGGGTGAAGTCTCTCCAATTCACAGAAATAAAAATTGTTAATGAAAAGCTCCAGTACTGTACCCTGATAGCCGCCTTCTTTGCAAGACTTCTGACTGACTTCCTTGAAACTTCTTTAGCCTTCCGGCTTATCAGTTTCAGGGCAATGCATTACCCAGCCACCACCTGTGAAGTGAACCAGAACAATGTGAGGTTAATTCACCTCTCCCAGCAATCATAAAAGTTTGTTCGTTCATAGATTCAACAATGAAATTGTTACTGATTAGTCCAAGTCAAAAATCTGCAGTTTCGTCATTTCAAAACGATTTAATTACCTTTTTCTAATGCCGTATATATGCTCCATTTGCCAAGACAAAAGAGCTATTATTCAACACGAAAAAAATATTGCTGTAGCAAGCACAGTAACTTTTAATGTTTTCACTGCTGAACTGTCAAAATGCGAACATTCCCACCCCCTGAAAAAAATGAAAGTATGGAACTATAGTATAACCTTCACTTTTATAGTAAGAGGTTTCTGGAATATGACAAAGAAAACATAGCAATTTCAGCCAGGTCATAATTTAGTATAAAATAAAACAAGACATTTAAACCCGAGGAGGAAAAAAAAAATTCTGAGAGTGGTAGAACTATCAAACTATGTGTGCAATTTCCTTGTGCTCAAATTGCATTTTCTCCCTTCAGTGTTATATGGAGCAGGGTCTTGCCCTCTAGATTAGAGACTTTTGCATTAGAGGAAACTAGGTTATGTCTTCCACTGTCAGAGACAGAAATTATGAGCTAGAGTGCATTTTAGCCAGTCACTCTGAAAAATGTTAGCCCAAGGGGGTAATAATTAGAACTGTTTTTGTCAGGTGACTGCATTTTAAGCAGTGATGTGTCTGAGAATCTAGCTGAGGGGTTTAATATAAATATAAATATTTTTTTCAGTCAGCATCATGGCTTGATTTTTTTTTTTTGCTTTGTTTTTTATTTCAAAAGTAAGCACTTTTTAGGAATTATCAGCTAAAACGTCCTACAGTTTAGTATTATGGTGACCCAATAATATAATATAGCCAGGAGAAAATGATACTCAAGCAGTCTGAGAAGTTAATGCATAAAACTATAAACTAACTCATTATGAGATCGTCATGTATTTATGGACACAAATTAACTAGTCTGTATACATTGTTTCTAGGAATCTGAGCACAGACATACAACGGTTTCCCTCCTAAATTATTATCTTACTTATTTAAGTTGTTATTTAATACAATTTAATGTTATAGTTCCCACAAATAAATTTTAAAAATAAAAATGTAATTTATGAGCTTTCGGAATACTTCACTCTGGTATGGCCCCTCTGGGTTCAGGGTCCCATAGTAGGGTGGGTAGCCTAGGAGTTCTGTTATTATGTATTAAGTTGCCCAAATCTGAATATACCCCCTTTTGACAAGAATGGATCATTTTAATATTTGTTCCCATTACAAAAGCATTATGGAAAGATGGGGATGAATGGAAACAATCTCTTCTCCTTTAGCTTATAAAGTTTAATAAAGACTATCCTTTTGTTCTTACAATAACCCTAGCTTTACACATAAATGAATCACTTTAGATTATGAGCTTCTCAGAACACAAGATCATGTTTTCTACAGGTTCTTGAAAATAACACACAGACCTTCCCATAATAACATAAATAATGAATAATTATAAAAGCTTTCTTCTAAAAATTAGCTTACACTATTCTATATCACATGAAAAAATAAATGCAGTAATTCAAAAGTAACTAATTTTCTGGGACTGTTCTTCTTTATATAAGGACAGACTGTTATTTTGAATACTCCTTCTAAAAAGGGTTCAGGTGGAAAAATTTTGCTCTCATTTATTATAACCAATTATGAGCATGACACCTTTCATAATATCATGAGATTCCAAAAAATAAGCTTATGAGGTATGAATGCATTCCTACACCATACAACTCATCATCTCGTGCTCTGTAGCACCCAAGATATTCCCATCTCCCAGTCTGAACCTTAAGTGACTGGTGAAAAAAGGTTAATTCTCTCCTCTCAAGGGAGCTTACACCCCCCTCTCCTTTTCCTCAAGATGCTGCTGAGTAGAAGGAGATGATCTCATGTCCCAGTGGTAACAGGGGAAGGACTTTCGGCTTGTGTACTAGCATCCCGGTCTTCGCTGGCCTCTGATCTGTTCCCCCACTGTATCAAATTACTGAGTATTCTGTGCTAGTGTCCCACGTGTTATGTTTTGTACTGCCTGGCACTATGGGGGACTTACAGAAGGGAGGGTGATGGTGGCACCTCTTCCCAAAGACCTCAGATTCTCATCACTTTCCGTAACAAGCTTCCTGGCCTCTGTAGCATCCTTGCCCTGATTCCAAGCTTCTTGCATTCCAAGGATTTTCTTAGTAACAGGAGATTTAAGAATTTACAGAATCCCCGGATACCCTCGTGGACCATGGGAAGTGAGGGGCGTTATTTGGCCCTCATGTCTTCTTTCAATTATTCCTAGTTTACTAACCATGTGGCAACATATTGGTGTTATACTATAATAAATATGAGACTTCAGGGAATTAAAATTCTCCTAGGATAGACAGATGTTGAAACAAGTAGCAAGCTGAACCTAACCCCCAACCCATGAATCCCACCATTTTAATTGGATTTTTTTTTCTATCTCTCACTTTACTCCAACCCAAAGTGTTTGATCTCCATACTGTACGAATTCAAGCACATTTTCTGACCTCAGATCCCTCTTCTGTCTTCCTTCTTCTCCAATCTCTTCATTTTCTTTCCTTTCTGTCAAGACTGCCACCATGTTATATCCTCCTCTTTCCCTCAGGTTAATTCACCCTCCCCTTCACTGGCTTGATAGTGGTGGACAAGCTTCAGGAAAATAAACCAGATTAGCAAGGAGAGAAAAGACAACAGGAGGTGTGCTGTGGGGTATTGTCTCTTGGCTCCTCCTTTGTTTTTCTGTACCCTCTTTGGCACCTCAGGGGCAGGAAGCTTGCAAAGCTAGACTTCCCAGACTCCCTTGCTGCCTAACTTCCTGTTAAGTTCTGCCAGTGGGCAGCAGTGGCAGGAACTGAGGAGAACAAGAAGCCATTTTTCCCAGATTCTAATGGCAGTTTCAGCAGCCACAATAGTGACAGGTAAGCATGGCTCCGAGTCATACTCAGGTAACTCGGTGCCCACACCAGCAGCTTCAGCCACACGTGGACTTTATGTAACATCATTTTTACCTCTGGGTCTCTGGGCCTAGGGGCTGGGAGTGCTTCCCTACAGATACTTCTCTCTTGGTAACCTTACTCTATCAGTGCCTCTAGCCTTCCAGGACTTTGTAACTATATTAACTCTGCTTGAAATTCTTCAAATGGATTCTGTTTGTCTGATTAAACACTGCCTATTTAAACATGTCAATCACATGAGCTTTATTACACTTGTACAAAGCCTACCTGTTGAACTCTTTTCAGTTGCCTTCTTTTTTAATTGGTGGTTGACAAGAATGTGAGGTAAACTTCTGGAGTAGTAGTCACTAGCCATCATAACTGCCTCAAGAGAAGTATTATTCTTCCAAGGTAATGATTCCACCAGGGCCTAGGTGGTGTCTACAGCAGCAAATGAGAAACATTAGTTATTACGGCTCCATCTTTTGCCATGTATTTCCATAAGTCATGTGTTGCCTATACTCTTTATAAAATGTCTTCGGGTGCAGGAAGAAATACCAAGCACATTTCTGGAGTCTTGCTCTCACCTCTCTGATGACTCCCCTTGCCTCTCGAGCACATGGAGATGAGAATGACAAAGTTCTACCTTTCTTGCCTCACTCCATCTAGCACACAGGGACTACCATTCACTTCCTTCCAAATTCCCCTGACTCTGAATAATCGTAGTCCCAGGTGCCAGTGCCATTAAACACCTGCAGTAACAAGGAATGCTGTGGTCCAAGGACCCAGAGAGCAAGTAAAGCATACACATACACACATTCAATTACTCGTCTATTTTCCTTTCAAGTCAGGGGCCTGTTAAGTGGAGGAAACAGGTTGACTTTTTATCTTTATATCTCTAGGCCTGTTTTATCCCCAAGTCGAAAGGCATGCGAACAGCTTTTAGGATTTTTATAGACTTAGAACCATATAATTATAGAAGTAAAAAGAACATTAGAAATCATATTATTTTACCTCCTCATTTACACATGATTATCTCTACTCTAACACTCGTCACTCCTACCATAATTTTATCTTCCCAACTGATCTATGAACTCCTTGAAGAATGGGTCTGTGGTTTTTATCTAACATCTGTGCCTAACACAGTGCCTACAACACAGGAAACAACCAAGAAATGCTTGTTGGAAAGAAGTAGATGAATGGATGGAAGAGCCAACGGATTAATGAAGGAAGGAATGAGTAAGAGTTGAATATCGTGTCTAAGAAGGCACAGCTCTAAGCAGCCTAATAAGGATTAAAGAACATCTGTTTTCTAATTTTGAGTCCACTATTCTTTTTAACGGACTCTCTCCTGACTTAACATTTTAAATGTTTCCACATAAAATAAGGTTTAGTCCTTTTGCCTTCAGAGCAAATGTGGAGATGTGTGCGAAACAAGGAGAGATGCCGTTCCTCCAGTCAGGGAGAGAGAAAGGTATCTGGCACAAGGTTCAGAAGCAACAGTGAAGTCCCCAAGACCAGTTGCGAAGGAGAAAACTCAGGCAAGCATGATAGAAAAATTGTACTGGACACAGCTGCACTACAACTTCAATTTCCACTGTGGTCACTCTGCGCCTGTTGATGGACAACGTGCCACATATAAATAGCTGGGTGCTCTGAATTTTCACCCGGGCAGAGAAAAGTTCAGTATCTGTCCACATTAGCATTCTTTGTCCCCAGGAACAGTACATCTCACTTATACAAATTGTGAAAAAGAACAAAAGACCCTAAGATATGAAACCGCTCTGGAAGCTCTGGAAGCAAATGCTCTGGAAGCATCATGGATTTTAATGTTTAGGACAAATATATTCAATCGGTTGCTCTCTCACCATGTATAACGTCCAAAGTGATGGATGGATGGATGGATGGATGGATGGATGGATGGAAGGAAGGAAGGAAGGAAGGAAGGAAGGAAGGAAGGAAGGAAGGAAGGAAGGAAGGAAGGAAATTAGGAGAATAAACAAATGCCACTAAAAGATAAATGCTATTCAAATTCTGTTACAAAAATACTTGAATTCCTTGGTGTTTATTTTAAATCCAACTGCAAATCACAAACCACATCACCTGAGATCCCAAACAAAACTGTATACACACTTATGCCCAGAAACTTTGGTTGAAAATTAACATACCGTAAGAAAAGCCTGGTAGGCCATTTGGTTACATATTTCAGTTTCTCCCAATACGTGATGAAGTAGAAATGTGACATTTGATATTATCACTGACGGTTAATTCTGTGAACATTTTAATATTTTTCAGACATCCCAAGATTTATATTTTTCCCTCTTCAAATGAAAGTGAGAATTTAAATACCAACTCTTCCCTTTCTTTTGAAAAAATAAATGCTATAATACACCTCCCAAGGTTAATCTTTGTCCTTGCACCTCCCATGAATCCATGGCAAGAATGTTTTTTATTGCTCTGCCATATCTAAAATTGCTTAGTCCATACTCTCTTAGACACATCATTTTTCAAACTCAAACTTCCAAGTTTCATCAGAAAAGAGCACATTACACTAGATGCAAAGTGAATGACGACTAACTCATGTTCTAGGGATATGCACCATTATTCACCAAATAAACAAGCCCATATGTTTTAGGTTGAAGAAATAATCTTGCAGGAAGCACTGTTAAGATACCACCGACTTTGAATGATTCTTTGGCAAGCTTAAAGTAGTTTGTTCTGGAAATTGTATCATCCATGGAGCCCTAGCTCTCGCCATTGGATTTGTAATGGATACAGTTCCAAATACATAAGACCGCATTCACGGCCTCGGCGTTCTTATCTCCTCTTAATTCTCAGGCTGTTGCAGCCCAGCTTCTTTCTCCTGACTCCAAAGCATGATGAGAGGAGGGGGCTCTTCTAAAGCCTATTAGGGTTGAATTTTATCCCCCCAAGATTCATAGGTAGGAATCGTGACCCCCAGCACCTCAAAATGTGACCTTATTCAGAAATATGGTCCTGGCAGATAAGCAGGTGAAGATGAAGTCATCAGGGTGGATCCTCATCCAATAATCAGAGTTCTTATAAATAAGGGAGATTTGGACACAGAGAGAGACACACACAGGGATGATGCCATAAAAGAGGCAGGCAGAGATCGGGGTGGCGCACCTCCAAGTCAAGGAGTGCCAAAGACTGCCGGCACGCCACCGCAAGTTAGGAGAGACACATGGCACAGATTGCCCCTCACCGCCCTCAGAAGGAACCAACCCTGCTGACCCCTGACACCTTGATCTTGGACTTCTAGCCTCCAGAACTGGGAGACAATAAATTTATCAAATTTATGTTGCTTAAGCCACCCAGTTTATGATACTTAGTCATAGCAGCCCAAGAAAACTAATAAAAGCCCATTCTAGAAAAAAGTGGAGTTAGAACTCTGGACTCATCTCTTTACTCCATAAAGACTTTCCCCAAAGTTCTGTGCTCAGCTGCCTCCTCCCTGGGAAACCGCAGCCATCCCACAGCTTCCACTGTTACCTTAAGACCAATTGTTTCCAAATATACATGCCTAGTCCTATCTCTCTTCAGTGACCCAAATATGTATTTCTAACTACTTGGTCGGTGTCTCCAAAGGGATTTTTCCTGTAAGTACCACAATCAAGGTCATCCCAAACCTGCTGGCTGCTTCTGGGTAAATGATGCTATCTTCTTGGTTAAAAGCATCACCACCCATCCAATCCAAACTAGATGTGAATTATGTCTAACGCCTCTTCCTCTCAGTCCCCACATCGAATAGCTCCAATGAAATCTTGGTTCAAACCATTTCTTGCCCCGACTTATTCCAGGAGTCTCATAAATGTTCTCCCCTGCCTCCAAACCACTCTCCTCACTTTTTACAATGTTAACCTTTCTACGGATAATCTATCTTGTCTAAACTGGAGATTAAGCCACTGAGATGTAGGGGAATTTTGTTGCTTGATGCATAAACTAGCTTATGTTGACTTACATCCACTCCTGAGTTTTATACTCCTGTTTGTTCTGATTTGCATGCTAAGGCGTGTTGGTTTGCTATCAAACTGCCAGTCGAAAACATGTATGTCATGGCATTTTCAGTTTAGTGATGCAGTATGTACTTTGAGAACATGTAAAATAAAAACCAAAGATTATTATGTATGTTGTAAGCCTCCGTGCAAATGCTTCTCATTCCTGAAGATCATCCTAGACTCTGCCTCCTCCTCCCTCACTCTCACCCTCCTCTTTCTGCCTCTCTTTTTATCTTTGGCATCTTTCCTTATCTTATAGTTATTTGTTTGTCTCTTTTCCCTCCAATCACCCATTCCAACTAAACTGTAATCTACTTAAGGTCAGGATCTGTACCTGATGCCTTCTTTTCGTCCTCCTAAGCACCTCACACAAAGTGCAAGGCCATTGTCTATGCTCAGTAAATGTGGATTGAATGAGCTCGGTCACAGAAAGTAATAAATGGATTTTTTTCATAAATGCACCATCTCTCTGGAATTCCACAGTGCTCACATTTTGCATTATGAGCTCATTTTAGAGTGATTGGATGCATTTTATTGGCTAATGTCTGCCATGTGGTAATGTCTTCATTTGCTGAGTTGATGTTCCAAATCTTACAATTCTTAGTCATAATTATTAGTTTTTCCCCTGAATTTTGTGCTTCATTGAGGTTTTAAAGGGTAAAATTAACCTCCCAGCTTTTCCTCCATAAATTTATAATTTCATTGTGATTTCATTGCTATATTGGCTTCCATTTCAGAGGTTTGTCCAAAGTTTAGGTGATTATGTGTCTGTTGTTTTTCTCCTCTCACAAATGCAGTTATTTTCTTGCAAACTAACTTGCTCAACTGCATAGCAATAGACACAGCAACATGATGAAGAATTCTAAATATTTGCTTAGAAGAATTCTGTTTGAGGAAAATCAAATGTTTCACCTGTGTTAAAATTATATCAGAATTTATCAAACAAAGACTCATTTGCCTAATATTTTTCCCTGCTTTGGCATCTGTTTATCTGGACATAAGTCAACATTTTCTGCAGAACAAAGCACTGTAAAAAGTACACTGACTAGTTCTTAAGGGATATCTTAAGCATCAAATTAGTTTAGTTACTCAACAATATGGAAATTTGGTTATTTAATTTGAACTGGAAATATATGGCTCAAATTTCACTGAAGCTCTACATGATTATACAGTTAAGAAACGCACTTGGATGTTTATCATTTCTCAATATTGGGTAAACCTGTCAAAAACTTTAAACTCATAAACTACCAAACTGCTTGTAAAAAGACACCTTTACCTACTTCGTAAGTGGAAAAAACACTCAGAGGGTCAGAAAAGCTACTTCAGTCGGGATGCAAAAATAAATTTGGATGAGTCGCAAAACTTCTTAAGACCCTCTGGGGGAGAAATTGGAATAACAATTTTTACCTCACTCACCACTTTGTCCTTTGTCAATTAACGCATGCACACCTACTTTGCTGTCTGCCTTTGAATGCCTCTAATCTCATCACCTGGCCAAGCCCAGCTACCCCCACCGCCACCCTCCATGTATCCCCTTCTCTGTGGAACAAGTTACAACTCATCAGTAAAAGCTAAAGAACCTAGACCAGTATGTCAGTAGCTCAGCATCAAGTAGGCCTTGCCTCAGGACTTCTAACAACCAGATTTGCCTTTTTGCCTTTAATAAAAACCATGCCTCCTACCTTGGTTTTTGTAATAGCATTCCATGGCTTCCCAGTCTCCGCTCTGATTTGCTTCCCATTAAGCTAACTAGTTCAGTGGTTCTCAAGGTGTATTTCACAGACCACAAGCATCAGCATTACTCGGGAACTTACCAGAAACGCAAATTCTTGGGCCCACCCGAGACCTACTGAATCACAAGCTCTTGGGATAGAGTTCGGATGGAGTTTGTTGGCACAAACTCTCCAGGTGATTCTGATGAATGCGAACGTTTGAGAACTACTGGGCCATTTCCGTAGCTTCAATTCCTCTCTATTTCCATGTGCACCTTTGTTCTCTTCCAGTCCTTCCTCTCTAACCGAGCAAACTTCTTTTTGGCAAATTATGTAGCAGGAGTGATTGTTCTGCCAGTTTCAAGTGTGTGTGACTTTGGCAAGAGGGAGAGATGGTGGTGTGCTCTGCTTCACAAAGTACTATGGAAACTCTGTAGTGAATGCAGCGACGTTGAGTGGGGGGAGGGGAGGTTGTTAAGGAGAGATGTCAAAGGAGAAATTTAAGAAGTCTTACTCCAAGTTAGAAATGTACTTCCCCTGCCCCAGGCATTTTTAGAGAAACACCAGTAAAAATTTTAATTTACTTTTTTGTTAGCTGGGCTGTGTTCCTTTGAATTCAACACCACAGAGACTGCACCATATGGAGACCAAATTAATATTCAGGTTTTACAAGGAAGTGACCTGCCCTTCTCAGTGTGTTATGGGACAAGAACAGCATGGGACAGACAGAAAAGAAACTGTAGCTTCATTTCGCTCCCCTCTGCCTCTTCTGAAATACTGTTGGCTCGTCATCCCCACTCCTCCTTCCATCCTGCAGCCTCCCTTCTCCCCGGGAACCTAAATGTAGAACACCATCACCGTATCTTTAAAAAGTCTTTTTTAATGGTGCGACCGCCACATAGGCACGATCCTGAGTACGCTCTTCTGGTCACACACAAGCTGCCACAGAAAGGGATTCACTTTCAAAATCTCAACACCTCTTGTTTATTCTTTACCCCAGCGTAAAAAGCTCCCTTCCCTCCACAAAAAGGTGCCTCAACCACGAAGCCTATCGATGACCTGCTTAGCAAACCTGATGGGTCCTTTTCAGCCTTTACCATACCTGCGCTCTCTAGAGTATCTCATGCCAATTGTTCCTTGAAACACCTTCCTCTTATGATTTCCATGCCGCGAAATTCTCACTTTCTCCCTCTTGTTATGCCTATTCCTTCCAGCATCCTTTTAACTTCATCTTCTCCAGCCCTCCTTTTAAGCTCCCAAGTTTCCAAAATTCAATCCTTGTCCCTCATCTCTTCTCACCCTCTGCACGCTTCCCAAGCAGTGTTACCTTCTACCACCATCTCTCTTCTGTCTCCCCAACCTAATTTGCCCAGAGCATTATTTCTGTCCTCAGACTCTTAAATCTAATTTCCTGGTAGATTATATTCATCTGAAAATGCCAACGGATGGTGACTCATCATCCTTCCCTCCAAACTGTATTTGATCTACACGTTCTACCTCCCACTCATTGCAAAACAAGAAACTTGGCCTTTATTTATATTTATCCTATATTTATCCTTCTCCTTTAACCCCATATCAAATCAGTAAAAATTTCATTCTCTTTATCCTCACTGCTACTGCCAATCTCGGTATGTATTATCTTTTGCCTGACCTACTGCAACAGTCTCCCAACTCGTGCCTGTCCCCTCCACGCTGTTGCTGGTGACAGAACATACACATGAGAGCAAATTTAATGGCATACAATTTCTCAGCAACTTCCCATCAAAGACAAGAGAGAATCAACTGTCTCTTAAGTGCACTCAATATATGGAAGTATGAAGAACTTTTCATACCCAACCCCTCTGGCTTCTACCTACCTTTGCCCCATTCTTGTAGTTCAATTATACTTCTAATACTCTGAACAGATAATATTCTTTCAGGATGATCGGTAAGGGAAGAAAGGGATAAAGAAAGGGTAATCAGAAGGGGGAATGAAACATGAGAAACTATGGACTATGAGAAACAAACTGAGGGCTACAGAGGGGAGGGGGGTGGGGGATTGGGATAGACCGGTGATGGGTAGTAAGGAGGGCACGTATTGCATGGTGCACTGGGTGTTATACACAACTAATGAATCATCGAGCTTTACATCGGAAACCGGGGATGTACTGTATGGTGACTAACATAATATAATAAAAAATCATAAAAAATATATATATATGCTTAGGTTAGAATTTCAAACAATAAAAAAAAAGATAATATTCTTTCAGTCCCTCATGTTTATTACCATGAAGCTCTGTGCATAACTCTATCACTTTCCTCACAATCTTATAATTATCTATTTGTATCTTTCTCTCCAAGCACCTCTAGGACTACATCCACATTTTGTATTGTAGTACCTACTACAATGCCTGGCTTATCTAAGATGGTCAATAAATAATCGTTCAATAAAACAGTTGAGTATCTGAAGTAACGCCATTCACCCAGTTTAAAATTCCCTATTTCCATTTGTACAAGTAGAAAACACCTTCTTATTCTCAATATTCAACTGAAAGTTTACTTTTGTGAAGAAATTTTCTAGTTCCCCAAGCAAAGCTTAAGGTTCCTCTCCCTGTGATCTTTACATACACCTCAATTATAGAAAAGACCGCATTTTACTGAAGTGGTCGTTTACATGTGCAACTCTTCCAGCAACCTAATTAATACAGTTGGGCAAAAAGAGAAGAAAATAAATTGAAACCATAAAAGGGGGAAAAAAATCTCTAAACTACATCTTACTAAAGACTTTGCCAATTCCTAGTGAGGAAAAATTAGAAGTTAATCTCAAAAATTCAGGAAGCATACATATACATATATTCTTGTGTACAGTATATTTTATTCAATTAAACCTATCAACCGTCTTTTTAAACGTACAACTTAATATCCCTTTCAAATATTGTTAACAGATAATTATCTGAGTAAGGAGGACACAAATGACTATTGAAATTAAGATTCTGAAGCCGAAAGTGGCAAGAGAAAGAAAGAAAAGAGAACCCTGAAGAATTGACTAGTCATCTCTTAATCCCGACTCCATATGTTACACGTTAGGCAAGCGCAGCTGGTTTCCAATGAATGGCTGTAAAGGGACATGAAAACTACAACCCACCTCTCCAGCCCCTACTTCTACTTCCATCTCCTAGGAGCAGGGGCAGGAAAGGCATTAGAGAAAATATGGTTTGGACAAACTATCATATGCTGGTAGAATAAATCACAGACGTTTATTTGGCTTTTTATTTAACAGGGAGCCTAACATGTTGCCTTTTACCTAGGAAGTGATCCACATATTTACAAAATGAATAAATTAAATCATTTCATAATGCCGACTGCATATTAGCAGTTATTTGATAAAAAGCATGTCCCTCCTATTCCTTTATTACTCTTGCCACGGACACTCTGAAAACATGACCTCACAACTTGCCGTTGATTGGAATTCAGTGAAATACAAGTGGAGAGCTACGATCCCCTGAAAGGGACAGGTTGGACACTTGTTACTAACCTAGGCAAGCCCTCCGACACGACTGGCAGGTACAGACTGTTGTACTCGTGGATGATACCGTGTTGACCCAGGCGCTGAAACGCTTGTCTGTCCTCAGGGAGCTTACCATTCAGAAGTAACTCTATGGGGCGCTAACACCAGGGAAGTCGAGGGAAGAACCAACTACGTAGGGCAGCCACGGCGCTCAGGGAAGGCTTCGTGACATGACAGCCGGACCCCTGTTGGTTCCCGAACTGGCCCTTACACACGGAGAGCAAGGCGAGAACGAAGAGCGGAGCACGTCAGCCCAGACTGGCAGGTGGCAGGTTTAATAAGCGAAAGAATTTACTTACAAGGCTTGCTTTGGGCTCCCTTGAGACGAGGAGATCTCCTCACCGGCAGGTCAAAATTTTAGAAGTTTATCTAGAAGCCGTAACTGGATTCAGTCCTATACCATCCGGACGGCCTCAACAACACATTGCTCTCTCGAGGCTGTGTCCTTGAAAACCGCTTCCACGGTCGGAACGGTGGGGAGAGCGTAGGTTCCAAGCGCAGGGAAGGCAGCGAGGCGAGGCGCCTCCTCTAATTGCCCGGATCTAGCCTGGGGGTCAACTAGCGGTCGTGGCCTCTCGATGACCTCCTCCAACAACCAGGAGAAGGAGCGGCTTCCTTTACGTGGGAAAGCGCCCAGGAGGAGAATTTAAAACACACAGGGGCCCCCCAGGTGGAGTCAATCTCTTGAGCAAGCCCACGGAGGCTGGAATTCTGAGTCTCTGGCGAAAGGAAAACCAAGGTGCCCTCCTGGCCCCATGTTTACTGATCACAATATTGAAAAAGAAATTCTAGTCTCTGTGTAACTCAGTTACTTGTACATAGACCCCCGATGATGAGCAGTTGCTGATATGGCGAGGAGTGAGACGGTGTGAGTGGAAACCGGTGAAAGCTATACAAATAAGCGACTTGGGACTTGGGACCTGGCTTCAGCTCGGATGCTCAGCAGCCATGTGCCATCGGGACACTTAGCACCCCCAGGCTTCAGCTTCCTTAACTCTAGAATGAGGGAACTAGACCGGAGGAGACTCTAAGGTCCCTTCCAGCTCCACACATCCACAACAGACCAATTACCTGTGCTCTTGCCTCTCCTTGTCTATTATTCATTAGCATGTCCACAGGAGCAATAAAAGGAAGTGAAATTTAAACCAGCCAATTTTGCTGCTTATCTGTTCTGGGAAAAGGTTTGATGAACCAGGGAGCTAAGGGCTATCTGTTGGCTTCAATTATCAACACATTTCCTGCCCACCATTACACCACTGATAATCAAGATTTTACTTTTCAAGTACGGTCAAGCTACTGTTGGAATATCTTTTTTAGTATCTCTGATGTTATTTTCATAACCCCTTCTGACACCTCTTTATAGATGCACACAGTCCTGGAGGCCATTATATAATAGCTGAATATTAAATACTAGGTACTGTATGATTTGCTAGAATTATCTGTTTCAAAGTTGTGCTCTGCTCACAGAAATCAAATGTTGTTTCTCATCCATTGAAATGCAGACATTAAAATGGACAGACAATATTGTTTGTAACATCCAGGTCACAGATAATAACCACAGTCTTTTCATGTTCAATAATCATACCAATAACCAATATTCATGTTGCATTTATGTGCCAGACATAGTGGTAAATGCTTTAAAAGCTAAAGGTGTCATGTTATTGTCTCTCATATGCTGGAAAGGAAGCTCCATGAGGGCAAGGATTCTCCTGTTTCTTTCACTGCTGATTCCCCAGGATAGGAATAAGTGCTCTGCACTATTTGGGCATTCAGTTGCCAGTGGTTTGTCTCTAGACTTCACACGACTTACTGCCGTACCATGATAAGCTGGTGTTGTATCTTCTGTGAGAAGTTGTGCCGTGAAGGAGTCTCGAGAATCTGCCCCCATTATCTACCACTGGGGTGACCTTGACAAGTTATTTAACTATTGGACGCCTCTCTTTCCTACTCTATAAAATGAGCATAATTCTACCTCTAGCCCATAAAGTGATGAAGATTAATATCTTTTGCCATGTAACAATCACCAAAAACAATGACTTTGAGCAATAGCATCCATTTATTTTTGCTCACGGATCTGCAGTTTGGATGGGGCTTAGCAGGGAAAGCTTACTTCTGCTCCACACAGCATTGGAAGGGGCGGCCCAACTTTGGACAGGATGTGCACCTACAAGATGGCCTCCTCACATGACTGGCAAGTCGGTGCTGACTGGTGACTAAGAGGGGTCGTTGTTCTTCTTCATGTGGCCTGCACTTCCTCACCACATACCAACTACATTCTAAAGGAAATCAGCCCCAGAGAGGATCAAGGCAGAAACTGTACCCCCTCGTTGGACTTAGCTTTGGAAATCCCATACCGTTACTCTCGCCATATTCTTTTAGTCAAACAGTTGACAAAGACTGCCCAGCTTTAAGAGAAAGAGACGTAGACTCTGCCTCTTGTTGAGGAAATGGCAAATTTCTAGAAGAGCACAGGGGAAAGGAAATGTGGTGGTCATTTAGGGAATATACAGTCTGCCACAACCTTACCCCTGAATCTGGTTTTCCTCACAGGAAATGTATATTTAACTACAGAATGATTGGAATGTCCAGCTACTCTGTGATTAGGTAAAACCGCGCTATCTAATGACATGGGATGGTAGGGCACTGTTCACTCATCAGCCACAATAATGTATGAGGGTTGATAGTGGGGTTTTCCCATGTCCCATGGCAGATAGGTAGGGAATTCCCAGGCACTGCGCCAGGGAAGCTAGAAAGAAATCAATTCATGTATCAAACTGAAAAGTTGAAGAGGAAACAAAACCAGAGGTGGACACTGACCAGCAATGAAGAAAGAAACAAAAATTTATTAAGCCCGTGCTGTGATGGATACTTTGCCTAGCTTATCAAATCTTTCTACAACCTTGCCTTTCCACTGACCAAAATGCTTTATGTCATCATAGTGCTTGAAAATTTCACAACGTACCATCTCCTGACATAAACCCCACAGCAAATGCTATCAGTGTAATTATCCTAAGAGTATCCAATGAGACCATTGTAAAACAGGCTTCCCCTAGTGTAGTGTGATGGCTTCAGCTGCAATGATGGGCAAACTTTCTTAAAGAAAGTGTTTCCAGCCCAGTACTCGATGTACTCTGATGGGGCTGGCTCGGCACACATCGATAACTGTGCCAGAGGAAGACACTATTCCCGTTGGTACAAGAAAATAGCACATTTGGGTTTGGCCATTTCTGTCATCTAAGCTTCCCCAGGCAGCTTATAGAGAGGTTAAATAAAATAGGCTCTAGAAATGTTCATTTGTTTCTAATATTTTTCTTCTGTAAATCGATTCCTTATCTGTAACAGAGTATCTCTTTTTATCCAATTCCTTGAAATCCTAAAGCTTCGGAAGGATGTTTTTATAAAATGGTTCCATTTACAAGTAATTCTATAGCAAAGTCCCTGAGGATCGTGACGCAGTGAAGTTTTAGTATAATATTCTCTTCGATGCAATAATTCAGCCATTGTAGTGCATATCACGGGATCCTTGGTTTAATGAGAGTTTTGCTGCAAGGCATCCAATATCCATCCAGTGTGCTTAAGAAAATCAGGTAAAACAGGTGTTTCCTCAATTAACAATTTAAAGTTTTGTTATATGAAAAATAAGTGAACCAAAATAGAAGATAATATTCCTAGCAAAACATACCAGTACTCTACATTTCCTGTTTTTCCAAAGACCTTGAATGTATCATTTCATGTATACATTTTTAAAGTAATTAATTTAATGCATACTTTGCTAAGAAAAATACCCCAAAAATCATTATTCACAGCAACCTCACATTAACCTGCCTATGTTTAATCAAAAAAATCCATCAGTCAATGAAGTGTAATTTTTAACTTCTAAAGAATTAACATAAGTAGTATGATGAATTGAAATTTCTAGTTTTATGAAAAAATCATGCTTAAATATTTAGAAATAAGTAGTTTCCACGTTTACAAATATTGTTAATCACGTTGTTTCTTCAGTTATTGGCAGTTTGCTTTAACTTTGACGGAATCAGAACTTCTCCAAAATCATATGAAAATTGAATCTGTTGGTCATATCCTACTTACGATTCATTGTTGATTGCTCTCAGAAGGCTAGCATCTGTCTAATACACTACCCAAGAGAATTCTCACAGTGAAATAAAGTGAAATTTGATTCCATTCCCAACTTCCTAATTAACTTAAGCGAGTCGTATGAAATCCAGTTCCTTACTTTTTTCTGAATATTATAACTAGAAATCTGAAGAAAATCTGAAATTATTTGGAGTCCTAAATTGTTCATCTGAAAATATTTCAAAATATCCTCACAGAAGACCCTAGGGGAGAAAGACAAAGGGCATAATGACAACAAGAAAGATGTAGGCCTGAGTATATTACCATGTAGGCCTGGTTTGCTCTGGTTTCCATGTCCTCTGCCTCCTCTCTCTCTCTCTTTCTCTCTTCAGGGAAACCAGATTTGAAAACCAAATCAAAGCATTTCCTCTTTCATCCTTTATACACATCTATTAACTTCAAAGGGAGCTTTGTTTATGTTTAGGACCGGTATATAATTTATCTCCCAAGCCAGGACACTTTTAAGAAAACAAGGGGATATTACTTATAACTAACTTGCTCGACCGACGTGAACTGGGACTGTCCCGGGCAAACCGGGACATAGGCTCACTCTACTTACCGACAATGACGACTTGGTCTCAGAGAAACTAAGTTCAGGAAGAGCAGTTGTTCATTGAAAACGTCACAACATTCTACACTGCGTTGACTTTTTTCCTTTCATTTAAAATTCCAAATTCTTCTTGGTATAAGATACCAATCCTTGCACTTGCCTTCTTTAGTCTCCTCACTAATATGCTATAGCTTCCCCCCAATTTCTCATATATTCACCAGAGCCCTGACAGAAGAGATGACAAGTATAATCAAGTGGAAACAAAGCCTAGACCGACTATAATCACAACCGAACCATTTCTAAGAGTGCCTTGTATTATCATCTCCTAAAAACTTGGGGATTTAAATGAGTCTGTCTAGAATAGGGTGCTTGGAATCTTACTGACATTTCCCTGAGCTCAAGTTTCTCCCCTGGGCTCGCTCAAAGTTACCCACTTCTATCTTAGCCCCTGCAGATCCATCTGCAAAGCTTATAGCTGGCCATATACTTAGACCAGAGTTCTCTGATGACTGGGTTGTTGTTGTTAAATTACACGAACCGCTCCAAAGGAATCAGACCTTGGGATAGCTCCAAAGGCAGGTTATTTTCCTTTCATTCCCGACTGAGTCAGAAAAATTTACTCATTTACTAGTCAGAAAATAAACTTGATGCATGCTCCTTAGGAGATCCGTGTGCTGTACCTTTGTGTGGCAAAATGCCACATGTACATGGGAAAGGAATACTTTGTCACGTGGCCCACGGCCACAGCTGCTTGGGCCACAATTCACTCACAGCTTGTAAGGTAAGCAAGACTGAGTCCAGCAACTACCATGGAAAACAGGCCCAGAGGGGAGGCGTGCTGTGTTCCAGGTCATGTCTTTTCTTCCGGCTTCACTGGAGGAGGGCCTTCACATATGCTGGGGGGCCGCTGGGCTGCTGAGACAGGCTTTCCACAGCAAGAGTTAGGGGACCGTCGGTGTAGACTAACCTTCCGTGACATTGTCTGCCCTTCTTCTCTTCTGTCCCCGCTGGCTCCGCGACTGCACGATCAGCTTAACCCCACCTTCTCGCACTGTTCCCTAGTGGCTTTAGCCGTGGACAACATAGTCCCCTTTCTGATAAAACCGGGTGAGGAGACGGGCTAGTCTTCGCTCCGCCGTGACCATTTTCTCTGATGAAATGGTTGGATTTCTTCAAGGAGTGGCAAGCCTTCTGCTGTCAAAAGTAAACAAAGTGAAACGGAACGAAACACCTCACTAACTGCTCTAGTGGGATAGACGCTTTCTCCTTTGAGTAAATGGTAACCCAGATCAGGCACGGACCTAACTTTTTTGAAGTTCCAAAGTCATCACAAATATCTGACGTCCCCAGTAACATATGTACATGCCTTGAATCACTGATGGTCTAAAAATTTGTTTAACGATAACTAAGGGGGAAAGTTGGCAATTTAAGTATTAGGGGAATTAAGATTTCATTCCTTTTACTGGAAAAAATATTACCATTATTTGAAGCTGACCAAAAAAAGATTTTTTTATTGGCATATTTTAGCCTACCACGCTGTAATCAAGCATTTTTATGGGGCCCATTTATAGTAATAAGGCAGTAAAGGAGGAAGCTTCAGTTAAAAAACATAAGTGGCAGAAGCCTTGGGAGCCAATGACAAGACAAAATAGGAAGCTGCGTCTTCTGATTCTACCAACTACTCTGGATTCATCCTGCTTCCAAATTCCACTTGCTTTTTTTTTTTTCCTTTTCTTTTTGGTGGATGTGGGAACACCCTGACCAGTCTCGAAAAGTAGGACTTGATGGCCCATCATGTGAAAAGCTATTAACATATCCACAGTTGGCCCTGAAATATGCTTTCAAGAATTGAGAAGATTTGCCAACCCCCATTTGAATTTTTCTTCAGAAAAGTGCACTTTTATTAACACCCTCCTCCCTACTGTGGATAAAAATGGTCTCAATATTCTCATGGGAAAAAAGAGCATTCTGAAGAGCCTCTGTAGACAGAGAAATAGAGTTTTCCTGGCCAAGAATAAAAACGGGAAAGTCTGAAATGTTTAGCGCCTCTGATTAAACCTTCAGTGGTGTATTTCTCTTAGACAAAGCATTTGTCATAAGTAGCTTGTCTGCCTGACTATGATTTATGTGGCTGGACTGAAATTGGCTGAATAATTTATGCTATTTATTGTTCTGGAAAGTTTCTTTTCTTAATAAATAAATAAGTGCTGTGTTAAGAGAAGGGGAAAATAGTGGCAAGTGTCAGTAGCGTGAGGAGGGAAAAAGTTATTTTTCCGTGTTGAAAGCTAATGAAGTGTATCTAAGAGGAATGGTCTCCACATAGAAGGGCAGGACTCTAATAGGTGAATATTGTCAGCATTTTCAATGAAACCAATTGGCTAAGAGAAGCTGTCAAATAGGTGTGAAATGAGGTAAAATTACGAGCGATACACTTTCTTTTAAGGTACTTTGCTTTGTTCCTTACAGTGCCTTGCAGCAAGAAATTTAATTTAAATACTGAAAATGGAATGCAGTTATATTGATTTAAATTTGCTAAGAAAGTCTTGGACTCTATTTCCTGTTTCCTGCATAAGTACAGACTGTGTGTGAGGCTGTGTATGTGCTTGCGTATGAGTGCCATCAGCTTTTCTACTATTTATGAGTGAGTCACAGTTTATTAGACCCTACCACAATGTATATTAGCATAAAACACATAACTTGAATTGTCAGTTTAGAAAATGTTCAGAATGTATGATTACAGTTCTGTTCTTACTGTAAATTCTTACCTAGCTCTGATGATGGATCCCACCTGCCGAAGCACCGAGCTCATTAGATCTCGGTTGTGGTTGTTTTTTGTTGGGCTTTTTTTTTTTTTTTTTTTTTTTTTGGTTACCATTTTATCACATAAATTTTTATTCCTGGAACCTATGCCAAAGACAGAGTTGTAGACAAAAGAATGGATGGATGAGTGTGCAGAAATACATGTGGCTCGGTTCAGCGGAAACGGTTTCGTAGATAACTCACTGGAAGCTCTGACTAAAAATATTTGAAATGTTTACAGGCTGCATAATATATATGTTTGACATATTAAAGGAGACTTCTATCAGCTGCTCGGTAACCATTCCAGAAAAACGCCTTAAAAGAACTCAAGCAAAATCACAGCCCCTCATCTGCAGTGCTGTTTCTAATTTGAAGGCAAATTCATCTCTGACATACAGCAGATCCCGTGCAGGTGGAAGCAAGCCCCTCTCTGCTCCTCTCTCTGCCAGTCAAATTATGTCATCAGTGAAGGATCACTGGTTTTTAATGATACGGTGGCCTCCATACTGAGAAGCAGTCCTAGCAGAGCAATATGCATAGCCAATAAAATGGCTGTCACCAAATTACAATTGACACTTAACATCACTAAATCTGCAATGTAATTCCTTGTGACAGTTGTGTAGGTATATTAGAAGAAAATAATTTACTTCAAACCCAGCATGTTAGACACATTTTCCTGAGCGTAATTCATGTCACATTTACAGTAGCCAAAGCAAGCAGTCTCGAGGCAACCTTAATCTGGGAAGAGATCATAGATACTAACATGTTCATTGAAGTATGATTATTTATGCATGCAATAAACAAAGCTAGAGCAGTTGTTCATTGTAGGTTTTAATTGTTATTGGGGGTTTTAATTGTTATTGGGTTTTAAATGAATATTAGCCTCTTTTGCTGTAGGGAATAAGAAAAACTATAAAATAACAAAGCCACATTTTATATGGGAAACAGGCATCAGAGAGAAAATCTTAATTTTTTTTTTTTTTTTCCCAGGGATCTGACGAACGGACGTTCGAGTGGCCCT
This sequence comes from Ursus americanus, assembly GCF_024610735.1. Taxonomy (NCBI): domain Eukaryota; kingdom Metazoa; phylum Chordata; class Mammalia; order Carnivora; family Ursidae; genus Ursus; species Ursus americanus. The sequence continues at coordinate 16,499,129 of NC_142131.1, read as the reverse complement.
CACCCCACTCCAGCTCTGGCCGGGATTCGGACTTGAAATTCTACACCAACCGCCACATGACAAAAGCATCCACAGGCAACTTGCAAAACGCAAGTAAACGAAACCACCAGCAGCAGTATTTCTCTTTTCTCAGAGTAATAACGTTGGAGGACAAAGGTTTGCGAGGCAGACCCGGTTTCTTCTGGTATACTATTTTGATACATTCACCCCGAGCAGATCTGCAGAAAGACCCTTCCCTGGCCTTATAAGCATATATAAATATGTGACGGAGTTAAAGGTCTCCACTCTTCAGAATGAAGTGGTTTGAATGTCTGGCGAAATGGGACTGCAAAAAATTCATTCCAACTTTGTCTCTAGGCAATTCACCTTTGGCCCAGTGATGATATGAGTCTTTCTGCTGATGGGAGAGATAGGTCAGGTCAGGCAGTCTCTAGAAGGCAGGGGCCTATTTGTTAGCAGAATGAGGCAGGTGTACTATTCTAGGGGAGATTAGCTCATCCCAGCATGATAATTACCTCACAGGAAACCCTCAAGGTGACACATCAAATGTAGGAGCTGAACATCCAGTCCTGAAAATGGGCATGCCTGTATCGTTAACTAGGCTTAATTTAGAAACTCCAAATTTAAAAACACAAATCAGTGAGTGATAATTTCCCTGTCCTTTCATTAAGACATTAAAATGTCTCCAGCAAGTGCGAGCTCAGTAAAGAACGAGAGGCTAGATTAGAGCTCAGCTGCCAGGAGAAGGAATTATCCCCGTCCGCGTTTCCTAGTTGATTTTCTTACGGGAGTGGGAAGCTGCAAATAAGAAGTCAGCGAGCCCACATTCTGCTCACTGAGGTCCTTTTGGCTATTTGTGCCATTTGCCGGATCCTTCCTTTTGGAAAATAATTTCGAGGGAGTGGTGCCTTTTCTAAAACCGAACCATAAGGTTTCAGCTATGTCACCAAAGAACAAAAAAGGGGGAGCGTCAGCTGGGGTCATTCGGGTTTTTATATAAAGTTTCAGAACGTCGGTTGCTCTTCTCACAGCATCCTGACTTTGGGGCGGCCGTCTGAACCGTGTCTCGGGCTGCTGACGGCTTTAGCCACACTAAGCAGAGCTGGGCCGCTGCCTCCAGCCGTGGGCAAAAGCTAGAACCTCTTTGCTTTTCTAGGTCAGTGAAGATGACCTGAGAAATTCTTCAGCATCACTGGTCCCCTGAGCACACTCCCGACAGCACGAGGCTGGGGGAGGTGGCCGGGCCAACTGCATGACGACAGCTGCCGGATTTATCATGTGGGCACCAGGCTGTGGGGGGGTGCACCGAGAGAAGTGGCAAAAATAGCAGCAGGAGGGTGGGATAATATGATCAGGAGTCATGGAGTCTCACCAACTTTGCAGCTGGAGGTAGAGCAAACAAGGACGTTTCTAAGGATTTCTTCGGTAGAGAAGGAACGTCTCAGAGCTTTATTGGAAATGAAAGTTTTTAGCAGACATTCTTAAGGATGCATTAATGAGAAAGTATTTCACACACAGAAAACAGAATTGTGAACATGGATATTAGTATGATGATCTTCATAAAGATCAAGCCTGAAAGATATTTAATTTAGTTACTAATAAAGGATTGAGGTTTTGTATTTGTGTCTTTCCATGGGAGAAAAACCTATTCATTTTATACTCCAAAGTGCCTTTAAACTTATTTTCACTGAGGCCAGAAGAAATCTTTTTGCTCTCTCATACTGTTTAAGGTTTATTCCATGGTGAGGGCAAACAATGTGATGACCCCTGGAATGGTGTTGCCCACAGAGTGAATTTGGACCATCTGCATGGTGGATCCTTGTGAGAAACACCCCCTCTCCTAAGACCTCCAGATAGTTTAGGACACCCTGCCAGGACAGTTAGGATTGCCTAGAGCCCCAATCCAACGGCACCTACCTTATCGTCTCGGGACCCCTACAGCCGCACCCCCGCCGTACCTCACAATACTTACGGTAAGAAGAGAAATCAAATAAATACAGTAACTCGTTCTGCTGGAGAAGGTGTCTACAGAAATTGTACAAAACCTATTCACTCACTGATGATGGCAGGAAGCAGCACGAAATCCTGGACGCACTTCTCAGAAAGTCACTTAATCTCTATTTTGAAAACATTACGATTGTGTTATTATTATACGAACTTAACAGAAAAATGCCCTCACACAGAAGGAGGAAGTTAAGTGAGGGCAGGTAGCATCTAGTCTCTTCGTGTTCTGTTCCTTCCAAACCAGGTCGCGTGACTCCCGCTGCTGAAACAAGTCTAGTTTGTCACAGAACATATGGCCTGGAGTCTCTTTATTAGGAGCAGCTGATTGGAAGAAATTATTTTCCAAAATATCAAATGTAGAATAATTCTGTTAAAAAGGCATTAAGGATTTCTTTTGGAAATAGTCTCTGCTTTAAAGAATGTTTTTGAAGAGGGCACTTGATGTGATGAGCGCTGGGTGTTGTATGTAAGTGATGAATCACTGAATTTTACTACAGAAACCAATATTGCACTGCATGTTAACTAACCAAAATTTAAATTTAAAAAAAGATGTTTGTTGAAAACAAACAAAGATTTTGTCCACTATGGGGAAGAAGGTTGAACACACACACACACATACACACACACACAATCACACGTATAAATACTCCCTTTGCTATTTTATTGTTTACCCCACTATTCTGCCCACACACACCCTCAGAAACGATTGTTCTATTCCCAGGCCTTGTTAAGACTCTTCAATCACACTAACACTCAGTCTCAATCTTTAAAATGAACACGTCTTTCTGAAATTACATGTTGAATATCAAACAAAGGCCATTTTAATGTTTTCAAGGCCAGACCAATATCATGGATAAGTCTGAAAAGGATGAAAGTCAAATCATGAACTGTGTATGGCTTTGATAACCAAATAATTTCAGTGATTAAGACAGAGAAGGGCGCTCTGGAATCACATTTGCACGATGATAAGAAGCAGCACTTATTTTGGGGGTTCTTTTCCATTGACATAAGACATCAGAAAGAGAAAAGAGAAAATGCTTATTATAAAAACAATTCTTCCTTATTAGCTCCTCTATGCATAAGAATAATTTATCAAATGGAGAATATAAGGAAATCCCAATTTTAAATGAAAATGCTATCAGTATTTTGTGAGGTCTCAATTATACTATCAACTACATCTTAATTTACACCATTGATAGAAACATAAGACATCAATTGATCTTTAATATGTTATGTTTCTGTTCCAAGACATCTAAAGAGAATTGTTTTCTCTATACATCTGGATATTTTAACTTTATAAAATGATCATATAAATAGCAGATGAATAATACCCTTCAAAGTCAAAGCACAATCAGTAAAAGAAGCCACATTTCATTATTATCCCCATTTTCCTGCTTATCCTATATTACACTGTATGCAGTTTTTATTCAAACAAGTTACAAAATAGAGATCTGTATTTCTAGCACTATTATATTTCATTTTACTGAAAAATAAAATACAATCTTTGAAACCCACTTAATTTTTTTAAAAGAGAACAAAGAATACATTTTAAAAACTACTACACTTTATATCACATGTCGTCAGGAAAATGCAAATTAAAACAATGAGCGACCACTACACACCTATTCTGATGGCCCAGATCCAGACCGCTGACAAGACCAAATGTTGTCAAAGACGTGCAGCAACGCAAACTCTCATTGCTGGTTGGAATGCAGAATGGTAGAGCCACTTTAGAAGACAGTTTGGCAGGTTCTTAACCAACCAAATGTGTCTTTACCATACATTGCCCCTCTTGTTATTTAGCCAAAGGAGGTGAAAACTTCTATTCACCCAAAAATCTGCGTACAGATATGTTTACAGTGACTTTATTCACAATTGCCAAAACTTAGAAGCGACCAAGATGTCTTTCAGTAGGAAAATGGATGAATAAATTGTGGTAGATCCAGACAATGGAATACTAGTCAGCACTAAAAATATACGAGTTATCAAGCCATGAAAGTTATGGGGGAAACTTACATGCATATTACTAAGTGAAGGAAGCCAATCTGAAAGGCTACCTATTGTAGGGTTCTAATCATAGGACATTCTAAAAAATGCGAAACTATGAAGATAGTAAAAAGATCAGTGGTTGCCAGGGTTTGGGGAAGGTTAGGATAAATACGTGGAGAACAGACGATTTTTAAGGCAGTGAAAATACTCTATGTGATACCATCATGGTGGTTACATATCCTTATACATCTGTCCAAACCCATAGAATGTACAACACTAAGAGTGAACCCAAATGTAAACTATGGACTAGGTGTGGTTATGATCTGTCAACATAGGTTCAACAATCGTAACAAATGTACCACCATGGTAGGGTATGTTGATGATGGGGAAGGCTATGCTTGTGTGGGGGTGGGGAGTATGTGAAAAATCTCTGTACCTTACTCTCAATTTTGCTGTGATCCAAAAATTGCTCTAAAAAAATAAAATCTTTTTTTAAAAATTCAACATTTATTCTTGATAAAAGCATTCAGATACATTTTTTGTGAATAGTTAAAAATACTCGAACAGAAGATTAAATTTGTCCAAGTCAGTCAAGTTAGAAGGTTTTAGATTTTGCCAGAAATTAACTTTACATGATTATAAATAAGCATTTTTCAAGAAGTTTATGTCATCCTTATGTAAGTCTTTAAGATTAAAGTTCCAGTTGCTTATTGCTATATAATGAACTACTCCTAAAATTTACTTATTATGTTATTTTTTCATTATTTTGTGGGTCATGATCAGAACTGGACTCAAGTTGGGCCATTCTCCAGGGTGTCAACTGGAGTCATACTGGTGATCCTCAGCTAGAGGTTGAGCTGGTCTGGATTCTTTATTCACATACCTGGAGCCTGGAACGGGATAGCTGAAATAGCCAGAGACTGGCCAACATTGGTCTCTCCCCCTGCTGCCCCTCTATGTGGCTAGCTTGGGCTTCCTCACATCAGGGCAGCATCAGGGTAGTCACAGCTCTCACACAGGAGATCAGGGCTCCAAGAGTGAGTGTTCCGAGAGACAAGAAGTAGACCTTTCTAGGCTCTTAAGGCATAGACCCAGAAACTGGCAGACGTAGACCCACATAGACCCACAACTTCCATTGTGTTCCGCTGCTCAACGCAGTCACAGAGCTCACCAGATGTAAGACTAGGAGACACAGACCCATTTCTTAATAGGAAAAATATTTAAGGTTTTGTGGCCATCTTCAATCTGCTACAACAGAATGTCTCATTTTGGAAATGTGTTGTTAAAAATTTTTCCCACAGGGGCACCTGGGTGGCACAGCGGTTAAGCATCTGCCTTCGGCTCAGGCCTGATCCCGGCATTGTGGGATCGAGCCCCACATCAGGCTCCTCCGCTATGAGCCTGCTTCTGCCTCTCCCACTCCCCCTGCTTGTGTTCCTTCTCTCGCTGGCTGTCTCTATCTCTGTCGAATAAATAAATAAAATCTTTAAAAAAAAAAAATTTTTCCCACAAAGAACATACACTCCATCCAATTTCCTTGTCGAAACCCCCAATTTTCAGGACCAATCTCAGTGTTCCCAGAAAAATAGAGAATAACAAAGTCTTTAAAAAGCCTAAAGACATACGAAAATAAACTAGGTGTCACATGGATTATATACCCTACTATGCCCAATCTAAGAGTAAGTCCGACAAAAAAAAGGTAATAACGAATTCAGAGATTTTTGTTTTAGGTAGTTAGTTAGCTAGGTAGTTTAAGTTGGATTAGGAGAAATCATTTGACTGCAAAGATAAGAAAATCAACATGGTAAGCCCCAAGAGAATTACTGCCATACTGAAACTTTAGCTTCAAAGAGTTTATGTGTCTTATCAAAACCTCAATTTAATTTTGGAAATGGTTCTGTAGCATAATTTATATGCTCAGACCAACAAGGACGATTCCATAAGCCATCCCGAGCAATCAACTTAATTACTCCACAGGCATTCAAGATAGTTCCTCAAATTAATCAAAGTCAAAGTCGAGTTATGAGCTTAACTGAAAGAATCCTAAATAAAAAGAATACCGTTTCCTCTCTCATTGTAGAATAAGTATTAGTCAAGATGGTGGTTAGAGTAATGTCTATAAATTAAATCTGTGTTCTAATCTCCTCTTCTTATAAGGACACCAGTCAGATGGGGTTAGAGCCCACCCATGTAACCTCATCTTACTTTAATTACCTCTTTACACACCCTATCTCTCTCTAAATACAGTCACATTCTGACATCCTGGGGTTAGAACTTCAATCTGACCTCTCCTCAGATTATACCAACAACTATTTTTCTTCTTTTTTTTAAGATTTTATTTATTTATTTGTCAGAGAGCCAAGCAAGGAGCCTGACTCAGAACTCGATTCCAGGACCCTGGGATCATGACGGGAGCCGAAGGCAGACGCTTAACCAACTGAGCCACCCCGGCGTCCCCCAACAACTATTTTTCAAAGTCTGTTCTGTTACCTACAATTTGCTTGCCAAATTGCTTTGGCTTGATGCCATGGTTTGCTATTCGTTCTGCAATGCTGTTTAATGCTACTTTTCTACATATCTTGAGATTTCTTCTAGTCTCTTTGTTTTCAGTACAAGCCAAATGTCACCCTCACAGAAGTTCTGTGGAGATTAAATGAAATAATAGAGCCGAAGGCACTCTATTTCTTTAAAAGTGCAACATTGACTGTTTTAGAAACAGGAGTCACAAGGATGATTATCCAAGAACTCACAATCCAGTGGCAGAAATGCACATTAAACAAAGAGGTTTCAATCCCAGCAGAATTTAACCAAGAGTAGAATATTCATTCTCATAAAGGAAGGAGAATTTGGAAGACAAAACACCTAAGATGGTCATTCCTGGTCAGAAGAGAGGCAAGAAGTTACCAAAGAAAAATGAGCAGAGTGGCAACCAGAACACAGTGTGTATTAGGAGTGAGCAAGTTTTAAGCTTAGACTAGGAACAGAGATTAGGACAATATCGTGATCTTGGGAGGATTCCTCTTATTCCCTCACAAAAGTCCTATGGACAAGCCCAGCTGTAGGCTTCTAAACGACCTTCCCCACGCCCATAGTAAGGTCTCCAACCTCTGGGTGTGAAGCCCTGACTCAAAGAGAAGGCACTAGAAAGAGAGTGCCCTCCCAAGAGCCTAATGAAGATGGTGCTCCAGTTCAGAATTCAGTGGATGTGCCCTGTGCCCACCAGGCTTTCCAGGGTACGGATGTGTATCCCACCAGCCAAAGGAAAGAGAAAACAGGAATAGTAACATACACACACACACACACACACACAAATGGGTGAAAAGGAGTCCACTCCCTTAGAGCAAGATTCCCCTTCCTTTTCTGAGTCCTGAATGCCTTTCCTAGGATTATTCAATCTCTTCGACACCCCTGGAGACAAGTCAAATAATTTTTAGCCCATATAATAAAAGTATTGTATTTTTGTTTTAGGTTACGTTATTAAATAGTGTGCTATGCAGTTCATTTCATACGTTAAAGACTTACATAAAGAATTTTGGGTTTTTACATTCAATAAGAAGTTCATGTTATTTAATTAAATCCAATTTATGTAATAAAATCATGATATTCTTGTCTGACACAATTTAAAAGTAGCATGCTTTCTTTAAGTATATTAAAATGTAGATAAAAATTAAACTATACTTGGGTCCTCTGCTGTAAATGAAAAGTTGACTGGAAAGCTGTATTTTCTCTTTTTAACATTAATTTTTGAACTATTGTATGCATTTTGGTTCCTATACCAGAACTTGACCAGAGGCACACAAAGCACAACCATCAGCACGTTTATGCTCCTTCAACTTGTTGTGTTTCAGTTTCTTGTCCTTGAAGGACAGTCCAGTCTAGGTATAATTAAACAATCTAAGAAAAAAATTAAAACTGGGTAATGTTTAACTAATGTAACATCCTGTACCAAATATACTCAAATTCTTTAAATTTTTTTTAAATTAAAACACACATACACACACACACACACACAAAGCAATTATGTTAAACCTTGACAGCAGTTATCAATATTGAGCTGAGATAAATCCCCTGATTAACTGAGGCATGAGAAGAATCATCTTCTCTTCCTCTTCACTCAGATTAAATTAGAGATGCCATTACGACCTGGAACACTGGCTCCCAAGTGTGTCTCCTCCACCAGGGGTATCCACATCTCCTGAGAACTTGATAAAATGCAAATTCGTAGGTGCCACCCCAACTCACTGAATCAGGGACTCCAGGGATGACGCCCAGCAATTTGTGGCCTCCAGATACATGCTAACATCTACCACCGACCTACACCAAACTGAAACACCGCACCCACCTTCATGAGGCATGCCTTTGGGAAAAACTGCCCTGGAGAAGTCAAGAGCAAGCCTCTCAGGTGGGCAGAAAGCTCACAGAAGCCCAAGCGAAAGAAACCATCTAATTCAGATTGCATTATTTTTTTTTAATTTTATTTATTCATTGACACAGAGAGAGAGAGAGAGAGCACAAGGAAGGGGAGCAGCAGGCAGAGGGAGAGGGAGAAGCAGACTCTCCACTGAGCAGGGAGCCCAACGTGAGGCTCGATCCCAGGACCCTGAGATCATGACCTGAGCTGAAAGCAGACGCTTAACCAACTGAGCCACTCAGACACCCCTCATTTTGCATTCTTAATATGGCAGCAGTATTCTAGGGATGGAGGTATTTTCTTCATAAAGAGAAGAACTGAAAAAGAACTCACATCTGTGGCATATTTTTAAAGAGAGTATTGGCTTTGGAGTCTGACAGGCCTGAATTGAAATGCTGGCCCTACTCCTTACTGGCCTCATGACTGGCCTAGAAGGGAAAATGGACAACTCTTCATCTGTAAAATGAAGATAATAAACGTGCCCTCATGGGATTATGTGGGATTTTATGATCTATCATATGTACAGGTAAGCCCAGCGTAAGAGCATTTATTTATTCAAATGGCAAAGCAGTAGGATAATTAACAGAGAAATGATTTTGGTTTTATTTGCCCTTCGTTTTTCCTTACCCCTCTCTCCTGCCATTTCTAGCCAAGGGCTCCATCTGGGGCTCTCTTGTTTCTGGGATGATCCGCGACACAGCAGAAAACATAAGCTGTAAAAGACAATTGCTGTCATTGAAGATGTTGTGGCAGGTGTCCTGGGGGGAAAGGAGAGCGAGGGCAGGGGTTTGGGGGAGGAAGGCAAAGGGAAGCTTCCCCCCATCCTGGGAGGAGATCAGAGCCTGCAGAGCTCCTGTGAGGAGTGGGATCCATGCACTGTTCGATGGTCGTGTGAGCAGGAGATGGTGAGCCCCAGGCTGATCAGGGAGGGAGGGCTCTGTACAGCTCGTAGGACTAGAAGGTAAGTACAAGGGCTCCTGGCCATGGTAAAGATTCCCAGCCCGAAAGCAAAGAAGCAAACCTTCCTGACCAGAAATGTACATCCAGACTCAGAGAATGGGTGTCCTTAAAAGTAATTGCCCCGGTGGCCAATGATGGGCAGAGAGTACGAAGTACTGCTGTTGAAGACCCTGGGGACAGGAAGGAAAGAGAATCCTCAAACTGAACCTCCTCGAAAAGGTGCACAAGAAGGCTTGGGGATGGATCGTAGTTGGCTCAAAGCAATTCTAAAAATGTGTTATCTCTTGTACATCTGAGTTTGTGGAGTGATAACCATATCCTCTGCTATGTTGATTATTAACAGCCGCTCTACTTGCAGATTTACACAGTATCTTCTCTTCGGTTAATGAAAGCACAGGCATTTTCACATACAAAATGGGAGGGTGCCAGCATCCGCTTCCATACTAAGGAAGGAAGGTGACAGTGCGGGCCTCAACTGAAAATCTACAAAAACATATATATGTGAGTTGTAACAAATGTAACGGAGTGACTTTTCAAACCTCATTTGAGTCTACATTTGTAAAACAGGACTCAGGGGCTTAAAATCCCTCTCACAATTAAATTATTTCTATTTTCTTATAAAATTATTTGTATACAAAAATGGCCCATCGAACAAGGTCCATTCAGGATACATAAATGTGACTTGAAAGACTCATAGGAAATGAGAAGGCCCTTCCTTCTCCATGAGAGCCCCAGACCAACAGTTCTCAGGTAAGAAACACACCCCACAGTAACAACATCAGAAGTCGTCATGAGTTCTCTGAGCGCATGCCTGATAAATCACGATACCCATATTATTGTGCCAAAGAGCCAATAGAAACACTCCAACATAAAAAGGGTATAGAATCTGACCTTCGTCCTCAATCAGATGACATCAATGCTATGGTTGTTGACATCCCTCGAAACACGGTAAAGCTAGAAAAACAGGCTATTTGAACACGTTGGCCGTTTGAAGTTCTTTTGTCGGGAATTGCTGAACTGTCTCAAATCTAAAACTACAATTCAGGAAAGTACAGTTCAGTACTGGCAAAATATAATTAAGTCAACTGGCCAATTCAATATAATTCGCTATTATCTCACTCACAATTTGAGATGTGTTATCTGAGGCAATTATGTTGTGACACTGCATTTACACGCATTTTGAGATTCTTGGTGGTGACTAAAAGAATGACTCAGCGATGTCAATTCTGCTTTCTCAATCTCTGAGGCAAAGCAAAATACTCACTGTATATAAAAGGAATAAACTCTACCCTGCCGTAAGAGAAAAATTTTTTCTCCCACCCCACAGGCCTGTGAAGTTTCTCTCCTCTGAGAGTGTGACAGCCCCACTTTCAACCCAACAGGTCAAGGCACAGAGCCCAGTATGACCGCCATGACTGATATTTATTATATCCTAGACTTTTGCCATCCAATGAAAGAAGTATGGGACTCTGGGGCTAACGCCTGCCTGGCTTCTAATCCACCTCTAACCTTCCTAGCTGTGTTAACTTTGGGCATGTTGCTCAGCCCCTCAGTGGATTAGTTTCCTCATCAGTAAAATAGCCATAATAACACTGCCTGCCTCATGGGGGGTAGTGAATGTGAAGTGAATGAATATTTGCAAAGTGCTAGAACAATACCTGCCTGTATAAATATTATACATATGATAGGAGGTAGGTTAGGGTATCTTCAAAGCTTTATTTCTTTACAACTGATATATTTAGTTTATAAAAAAATGGGATAAACTATGTAGTAAATGATATCTTATATTTATGTCAGAGTCAAAGAGTTGCTATAAAATTATAACATTTGTCAAAGGACTTCAGTGTGGCTAAGATTTCTCTATATAAGATTTAACTGTTAGGTAGTAGTAATTTGTTTCGACTCTTAGTATTTTCAAAGTCTGAGATGTGACTAGTTTTATCTTGCCTTGTTGGAAAACTCTAGGCCAAGTTTCTGAAATGGAAGTTTTATTCCAGATTTATTTATTGGCCCCAATTTTTTACATAACAATGTCCATGGCTTTTGGGAGGAGAAAGGGATGTAAAGCACAGTACCCAAACCAAAGTAAGAAGACAGACAGACATAAAGTTAAAAACAATTTTAAAGACTCCAATTCAAGTACCACTTAGGATCTGAGGACATGCTGGTATTTCATATTTGCTATCATTGTCCATACTGTTCATTAATAGCCCCATTTTATGTTTTCAAAAAGGCTGTAAAGACTCGGAGAGGTAAAATGACCAAAGTTGAGACATTGTTGAAACCTGTTTTGGAACCAGGTTTATGTGACTCCCATCCAAGGTTCTTCCCATTCTGCCAGAGCTGCCAAGATAATCATCCAGTCTAAAGATAAGATGTGATCTGGTAGTTCAAAGGAAAGGGGATCGCAGTGGATAAAAACAAGCAAAAAAAATGTCATGGGAAGAGGCTGAGAAGTGGTTAGACTTGGGAGAGGTAAATTAGAAGAGAAAGGGCTGCAGTGGACAGTTGAGGAGAAGCAAGGACACTGAGCCAGAAGGAGCGGCAGGGAGCCCGAGCCGAGCCAGGAGCAGCGACGACGATGATTCCCTACTTACAACGGACGGAGTCTCTCCGAAAGCAAGGCTGAGGCCTGAAGTTGGGAGCTCAGGAGCCTCTGAGGGCTTTTCTGCAGGGACGTGGGTGTGTTACAAACGCGTTTAGCAGCAGGATTAGAGAACGGGAGGAGGCGGTGGCCAGGCAAGCTGCTGAAGACCGCGGCCTCTTCAGGATGTGTGCCTGCGATGGTCTGCGGGCTACCATAGAAGGGAAAAGACATCACAGCATTAACCCTAAAGGCAAAACGTTAAGAACCTAATAATTGCGAAGCCTGAAGGAGAGCAACAAGTGAGAAATACCCTCAGGGCTTTGAAGCGGAGCACTTCAACAATGGGCATTCTATTGATAATCCCAGGAGCCCTGAGTTGGGGAAGAAGAGAGGAGCCCAGGTCTGGAAAAAACACAGGCAAAGCCCTCAGTTTGGAGGGAAATAAACACCACCAACAGGAGACGCTGGAAAACCACAGTGAGCTGAACTCTTAAGTTCGAGACACCCCAAGACCAAGGTGGTGTGCAAACTCGTCCGGTAGGACGAAAGCTCTGGTCAGCAGTCAGGATGAAAATATCGATGTAAGAGTTATCAGCACAAAGAAGAGTGTAGAGAGTGAGTCACTGGACTAAGTAGCCTAAATGAGCACTGAGATCTTCTACCGTATTCATGTGTCACCAAGAGGAGTTCCGGTTGGTGTATCTCTTGTTCTTCCTTTTCTTAGGTGACACTACAGAACATGTGACTTCTGGGCGGCAGGTGGGATGTGAGAGGCCTTCTCATTATCTATGTATTTGCTTTGCATTTTTTTGAGAGGAGTAGCCTCTATTTCCCTGTTGAAACCCCTGAAAAAGGAACACATGAGAGAATTTAAATGTGCTAAGAAATTTGAAATGCTAAAAATGGCACTTTAGCATTGGCTGTGTAAGAATTTCAATGTTCCTGCCAGCTCAGATACAGGCAATTTTATCTTTAATTACCAAAATAAATGTAATTTAAAATTTTTCTTGCATACCTAAAGGCAGAAAGTAAAGTGCTCTTTTAAGAATAATAAAATGTCTTGATCTAAATCGGACAAATGATAGTATCCCCAAACCTTCAACACTGGAGGAGGGCAGCAAAGAGATCTAGTCCAACTCCCTTGGACGACATACCAGGAGGTATTCGCTAAGCCACTGTTGGATGACAGCTGGGCTACATGATTACTTATACATACATCTTGTCAACAGTCCTCAAACATCACCCAAGAACCTTATTCAGTCTGCAAAGTGACCAGATTCGGTATCTTAGATTGTCATAGACCGCAGCAGTGTCCAAGTCTAACATTAACCCAACTCAGGACAAAAACAGAATCTTGGAAAACTCTACTTCATTGGAAAAGTTTGCTATAGAAAATGAAAACCTGTTCTCTGAAGTCCAGAGCAGAATCGTCAGAGGTAGTCAGAGCGACTGGACTACAGGGAACGGCGTCCCTCGTCCCCTCACATCTGGTATGGATTTATAATGATGAACAAAAAAAGAAATCTTTTAAATTAGGCATGTGGATTTGTGCCTTGACCTTGTTAAGTGAAAAGTAGGTGTTACCCCCATGAATTTCTATGAAATTGGTAGTAAATGTGTAAAAGTCAAGGCCCCCCTACAGCCTATTAAAGAAGCCATGTGTGCAAAAGCGTAGAGACACCAAATGCTAGTACACTCGTGCATGGGATACGTAGCTACAACGTAGGTAATTTATTACAGATTTGAACTTGGTTTTTTTTTTTTTAGCAAAAAAAAAGAAAAGGCATGGAAAAGGTAGAAAATACATGAGCGTACAATTAAGGGAGAACTTCACTGTCAAACCTTCAATGACCAGTCCCACTGGTTCTAGATGACCAAGACGACACATTACAAAACATGGATGTAGCTCAAAGAAGATGAGATTGTTAACAATAAAAGCTTTTCTTAAGAAGAGTTTGCCATGAAATTTGAGAAATTCTGTGATTATTTTTTTTTTATCTTAGGAAAGATTATTTTATGGCACTCGAGCTTCAAAAAATTCAAATTAAACTGCTGGACTTCTTAAATAGAGTTTTCTTATCATCTTCTTTAGCTTGGTAATTTAAGATTTTTCTCCAGTCCCACTTCTGGCCAACCCAGCCCTTCCTTCCCACGTTGGCTGGGTACCGTGAGTGCTATAGACAGTGCCCAGAAAGACTGGTCTCTGACCTCCACTCCCAGATAGTTCTATGCAGAAAAGCCCCATGAATATTGCCTTCACCTTCTTCGGCCTCTTTTTTTCTCCTTGAAGTGTAGAGGTTCACAGCCAGGGCCTGGCTCTTATTACAGGTTTTAAGATGAAGTCTATACAGTGAAAAGGACTCTGTTTTTATTTCTTTGGAATTATTGGCTTTCAAAGCCTTTGAATTCCCTGCAGATAATTACTGTTTTGGCCCAGGATTTCTCTGATATTTGATGCCTCTGAGTGGAATAAATTACCTATCTAACAAGGAGGGTTAATTGGTGGTTGTGAGCCCGTGTCCGTGCCCTTTGTATTAGGTTTTAAGCGCCCTGCAAACTCTGACCTTCTGAAACATCGTATTGTTTTAAACCCTCTCCCCAGGACAACCTGTGGTTTGATTCTTTTTTTTTTTTTTTTCTCTTTTTCCATGCTTTTATTTTCAAACTGTCTGTTACACGTATTAAAAGATATGGAGAACATATAGATGAGTTTTAATTTTTTACCCATTCTGGCAATTTCCATTTTTTAATTGGAGTGTTTCATCTGTTTACATTTAATATAATTATTTATATGTTTGGATTGAGATTTACCAGTTTGCTATTTGTTTTCCCTTCATCCCATCTACTTTTGTTCCTCTCCCTTACTTTCCTACTGGAGGAGATAATGCTAAGTGAAATAAGTCAAGCAGAGAAAGACAACTATCATATGATTTCTCTCATCTATGGAACATAAGAACTAGGAAGATCAGTAGGGGAAGAAAGGGATAAAGAAAGGGGGGGTAATCAGAAGGGGGAATGAAACATGAGAGACTATGGACTCTGAGAAACAAACTGAGGGCTTCAGAGGGGAGGGGGGTGGGAGATTGGGATAGACCGGTGATGGGTAGTAAGGAGGGCACATATTGCATGGTGCACTGGGTGTTATACACAACTAATGAGTCATCGAGCCTTACATCGGAAACCGGGGATGTACTGTATGGTGACTAACATAATATAATAAAAAATCATTAAAAAAAAATGTAGTTTGGATTCTTGACTACTGGGAACTAAAAGGAAGAGGGAAGCGCTTCAGTAGCTTGGTATGTTTGGGCGTTAAGGGTTCTTTTGTGTTTGTGACACGCGTACCCCCCAAGGCAAGCACGTTTCCTTCTAGTATTCTCAGAACCGTGGAAGCCAAAGATACCTGTGCCCAGACCCCACGCTCGTAAAACTTACCAGAGTTCAAACTCGGAGCTGCAGTTTCCGTAAAATTCCCTCTCTAAGCATTCGGCCTCCCTTAGCCATTTCACAAATTCATCTCTGAGACTCAAACTATGCTTTTCTCGTGGTAGTATTTGTCTTATTAAATCCGTGAAACTAAAAATGCCTCATTGAAGTAAAACATTAGCACCAACTCGCACAGCAAATTGTTTTGCGTGAATGAAAGCTTTTTAAGAGTGTAACTCGGCAAAATTACCCAAAAGTAGTTTAGCAAATGCCACAAAACATAACATCTGCGTATTAAAAATGCATTCTGTAGGCTGCAGAAAAATCGCAGTACTGAAGCAATTTTCTAATATTTACATATTTATAACAAGTGCCTGTCACGCAAAGGCTCGGCTCACCTGCAGCACTTTCATGTTATGTAAAATGAAAACCGTCTCGTGCTTGGGTGTTCTAATAACCATGATATTATTTTAACAATTACACTATTTAATACCTTGGATTAGTCCCTCTGATAGTGCTATTAGCTGTCACTAGACCCGATAATAGGTGGCTTCATCTTTGTTATGACATGATCTTTCCTACTGTTTGTTGACCTTTCAATACAAGGGGGAGGGGACGCTCCCAGCCCCCCAAACCTTTCAGCGGCTACTGTAAAAGCTGTAGTTTAATTCTCAGCTGGAATGTTTAGAAACCCTCGGTGCTAAATACCTCAGTGGACTGCTTAAACACCAACAACAGCCTTATGGGGCCTTAGTCGACCTTAAACACATCTTTTTTTGTCGAGAATATTGCATTCTGCCACAATTCTGTGGGCTAACCCTGGGCTCACATTAAATATACCAGCCTCATTGAAGCTTACTGAATTGAGTTGAGTTGTTCTTTGTTTTATTCTCTCTCGGCTTCACCCCCAACTGGGACTGGGCAGCCTTTCTTCCAGTGGAGCGTGCTTTAAAGTAACCCAAAGAAGAGAAGGAGGGGGAGGGGGGGAGAAACGAAAAGGTGCAGCTAAGGCCCATAATTAGTCTTGATCCTCCAAGTCTAAAATATTTTAACGCCAGGTTTCTGATTGCAGTATGGGCAAAGTGGATTTGGGAATGCAGAAAAGTAATTAGGTCTGTGCATTGAAGTGTGGAGAGCATTTAAAAGTGAATGGGTGGTTACTACATTCTTGGCAGGCTGTTTTTTATCTTTTCATGCTCTGCCGTTGTTAGAGGTGATGGGTTTATTGCAGTTTTGCACTCTGGAGGTGGCTGTGTTTTTCTTAACCTAGCCTTTTGCTCTCTATCTCAAAAATGAATCCTCGTGGTGTGAGGAAGAATGAGGGAGATTTTGAAAAACGACAAGCCAGGCACACTGGCCAGATATTACGCAGTGAAGCAGACTAAGTTGAGAATAAACCCCCACATTGCAACAGGTCACTTAGAGAGATTGCGGGTTTAATTAATGACTCGCTGAGCACGGGACCAACTGGAGACAATGGTCGCCCCACGGAGAAGGGAAACATCACATATTATTCTCTGACCTTGTTCACAGAGCCATCCAAACTATCTAGGGAGAAGCCTGACATCAGTACGCCACGCTGAGTCCTGGGATGCAAGACACAGACCATAAATGTCTGAATAGTCAAAATGCATGTTTTTGATTACTTCTGTCTATAGAACTGCTGCAATTTGCTCAGATCACATGCCCCTTAGGCCTAGATCTTCACGTCTGCCAGTCAAGTAATCATCAGTGCTGGCTTGCAAGTCATAGATGATGTATGTGCCCCCCCCCCAAAAAAAATAGCTGGGGTGTTGCAAGGGGGTGGGTAGCTGAGGTAAGAATTGATAGAATTTGAATGGTCTCCTTTTCATTCCCACAAAATTTTGTTTTAGCTGATAGTGAAAGATACAAACAGAGGAGGCACATTTCTTTAGCAAAAGAGACTATACATGGAAAAAAAAATCACATGAGGCAACTCGGTCTTTCCAAAAGCATTTAGTGGTATTTGCTGAATTTGAAAAGGCAGAATCAGATCCAGCTAATGGAGGACCAAACGAAATAAACCAGAGGTAGGTTTGGGGTGGGTTTTTGTCATTGTTGTTCTTATGTTGAGAATTTGGAGTTTTTCTGTTTGCTGTTTACTTTAGAAACATGACTCGGAAAGGCTCGCGCGGATGACCGGACCAGTGTACTCATGTCCTCGGGCAACAACTTCCGCACGCTTGAAGTTTAGACAAACGAGTTCCTTACTTTTTAACACTTTTTAACTGTTGTGTTCAGTATCTTAATTAAGTGCCATTCTTCCATTATCTAGTCTTCTGTATGAGAAGTATATCTCCTTCCACATATGGCTCTTAGCTTACTGGATTTATCTCCACTTCTAGTGGACAAGAATGAGCGCTTTGCGTATTCTCACTTTAGCCCTGGCTGGCCTCAAAGCAGCTCTCCCAGACCGGCTTCTCCCAGGAAAAGATTCACACAGCATTGATACTGCTTAGCGACCTGATGTTTCAGGTAGTCTAGAAGATACAAATAAAGCACATGATCTGATGCCATTATAAATGAGATTTACATCTTCATCACTGCCTGTTTATAACAGAGAAAACTTGGAAACAGCATAAATGTCTAGCAACGAGGAATCAGTTAAATAAACAATGATACATCCATACAATGAAATGCTATCCAACCATCAGGAATGATGTTGGGGAAGACTGTTTAATGACCAGAGAAGGTCTTCAAAATATACTGAATTGAAGTGTAAAAGGCAGGTTTATAAGGCAGTGTGCACAGTATAATCCTATGTGTTTGTGTGTATAAAAGAGGTAATGGATTATCACAAATTGTAACACAAAATCTTTGTCTGAAAAAAAAGAGAGAGAGACAGTAAGCCCATTTTTAAGGAAAATGAAAACACACCAAAATGTTAATATACGTTACCCCTGAGTAGTGGGACTCAGGGTGATTTTGTTTTCTTCTCTCTGTTATCTGTATTTCCTAAAGTTATTGAATAAACTTATAATGGGACAAGATAGTTTTCTAACAAAGAAACTATTAATAGAAGTCATTTAAACAGAAAATGCTTACCAAACTATGGTATTAAATTCTCCATGCAGACTTTCTAAAACATGATCTGTCACTCGGAGTGCAAGAGGCAAACGTAAAAGTAAAACATTTCTGTCCTCACCCACACCCCATGTTCATTGTGGTACCCGAACATAAGTTCATTACCCACAGTATTTCGTGAAGACCTGTCTCCAGTTGCCTAACAGGCAGGAAGAGAGTCCAGCACTCCACAATGAAACCGTATTTCACATTTAGAAAAGCCCAAGTAGGAATGAGCATCCCTCCCTCATCTCTCTCCATGAGGTCGTGACCGATCACCACGCGACCTCATTCCGACCAAGCTCTACCCAGAACACGCGCCGCAGGCTCGTGCGCGCTGGCCGGGGTCATCCTCCTCCCTGACCCTCCCTGAGTCCATAAAGCAAGGTGCACATTAGAACTCGGCTACCTGCGTTGAGGAAACAGTCCTTCTTGGAGGCCTGATATATTCCCTGTTATGCAAATGGGAAATAAGCGCCAGCATATCCAGGTCAGAGGCATAATGTGTATAAATAATTGCTGGGGGAACTATGTGGCTCAGTGAGCCCATCTAAAGCCAGAAGCTTAAGAAGTTTGTGTCCAGCACAGATGCTGACTTGCTGGGAGCCCATGGGAAAATCACTTAAACTCTCTGTGTTTCATCTTGAAATAGAGACGATAGGAATGTTGACCCAGGCCCCGGGGAATAGCGAAAGATTGCAAAGCACTTCAAAAATTCTTGTATCAAAGTAATAGGTGCTATTTAGGGAAAAGGTCATGAAATAATCAAAGACCTCCTGAAACCTCAGCAATAACAATGTGATTTGACAAACTGTGATCTTTCAGCATCGCCGAAAAGGTGTCAGTAAATTCACAGAACCCCAAATTCACAGACATACCTAAGCACTCGCCATAGTTAGTTTAGGGACTTGATCTTTTTCACAGCAGACTCATTGTTCTCCTGAAGCAGAACATGCCAATCAGATGTTTGTGCAGATCCTCTGGCTTCACGTGGTTTGGAAGAGAATCCCACCCGGAAATGAGTTGCTGAGAAACTTCTTGAAAGCATCACTTACTACAAACCAAATTGTATTCAGCAGGTAGAAATTAACACACGGCGAGACACAACCTAGGATCACAGAAACACACATGGAAGCCACAAGAGGCCGGAATATAGTGCTGTCCTATAATTATGTGGCTTTGGTGCAATAGTCACTGTAAGCTTCTGTGGCTTCCATTAGGAATACCACTAAGAGTTATTGGCAGCGGGATGTTTCTGGTCTCCTTGCCATCTCCCTTTCCCGTTCCTGCTGGGCACAACACCCTCCTACCATCTCTGATCTGACACCAGGCAGTGCCGTAATGTTAGTGTGTCGCGTATTTTCTAGATGGTTTACCAAACTGTATACATGGTCAAAGACATAGGGCTGGTGGTGACTTGGTATCCCCCACGATTTGGGTCATGGGCTCAGTCACCATCTTTTGGTCTGGTGTGTGCCCACATAAAGGAGACAGGAGAGAACGTTCTTGAAAAAGCAGCATAGGAACTGGAGCTAACTTTATGCCTCCTGGAATTTCTAGCCTTAAACAAAATGATTCAAAACAAAACAAAAGAATGACCCCCTCCCTATATGTCTGATACTCTGGGTGGCGTTATTTAATCATTATTTCTACCCAGGATATGCTTCAAGAATGGGAATTGGAATCAGACCTGGGTTCAAAACCCAACTCCACTTCATAGCTGAGTGGCCTAGGGTAAGTAATTTAAATTTTCTAACCTCAGTCTCCCCATCCACACAATGGGGGTAATAATTGCTACTGCCTAGTGTTGTAAAAGAGTTTGAAACAAGGCATGTAAGTATTTAACAGAATGTCTGGCATATAGTAATTATTCAATTAATGCTAACCGCATTGTTAGCAATACTGTAAGAGCTATATCGGTAGCTAGTTTCTTTATTTGGTAACAAAGAATACTGACACTGGGAGGATTAAGTGGCTGGTGAGCCAGGATTCTGTCCCAGGAACCCTGATTGCAAAATGCATGCTGTCTCCACTCCTCTTCACTGTTTTTCCTTTGGGAAACAGGGCAGTTCAGAAGGACAGGCTCACAAACCTAGGATGGTAGCCTAAACACCCACATGCAAGGATCTCAAAACACAAGTCCAGGCATATAGAAATATGTTCTTTTATTCTTAGCAACATTATCACGGCCTCTCTTGTGGGGAGCACTGTGTTTGTCTCAACCCCACAGTAATAATGCTGGCCAGGATACTAATCTCAACTGAATTTCTCGGCACCAAGGGCAGAAGAGAGAGCAAAAGTGATCATTCCTTTTCCCCCCTTTTTCCTTTCTTCCTTTCAGTGCAAAATCCATGACCTCCGTGACCCTCAACCCAAAACCATAGCCCAAGGCTTGGTATAGCTCAGGGTGGAGGGGTGTGGAGAGGGCAGATAATGTTCGAGAAAGACAAACTAGGAGCAGAAACAAAGGCCAGTAAACAGAGTGAAAGAAGCTTAGAAAGGGAGGAGGGAGGGGGGCCTGGAAGCAAAGAACAAGGCACAGAAAAAGGACTTGGAGAAAGACTGAATAAATTGTTTGCTTGTGCTGTTTAGCAAAATCAGCTAAACTTGGCTTTCAAAAAGTTTCACACAAAATCATTTTCACTGATTATTTTTTGGCACAGAAATTTTGTAAAATTTGGAAATTCACAAAGTGACACAATTTGCTAAAAATGCCATTCAACACAATTTGATGTAAACTACAGAAATGTTATTATAATTCATTAGGAAAACTTAAAAATGTGATAGTGTCCTGAAAACTTGGATGGTTGCCACAAGAGTCACTGGCAGCTCAAAACCAGCATAAGAACCAAAATGCTCAGCCAATCTATTCACAGGCAAATGTCATGTGTCTTTTATGCGGTGAGCTTCACTCTAATATCCTGAGGTATTTTGTAGCTAGTTTTAGTCTTCCCTTTTATTTTTTCCCAGGAGTCAAATCCTACAACGCTGACACACGTAGGCCATTCTATACAAAATCCATACGACCCACACGGCCGCAAGGAAGCCGTGCTCGCCGCCACCACGAGTTCCAAAGGTTCGAGTTGAGATTCTATCGCCCTGGTGTTAGAACGGGGCTATGTCTGGTTTGCATATGTGCGTTCTCTAGGTGGGATAAAAGCGGCGAGCTTCCTAACAGAATCCAGTGCTACTAACAGAATTCTGGGAGGCAAATATACTATGAAGAAAATGCCAAATGAACATCGGGTAGGCTGGATAGAAGGCTACTGCCTCCTTGAGGGAAAGGATTTTGTCTTGACCATCTAAGCAAAGACCCCAGCAGATAGTAAATGCTCAGTAAGTTACAGGGAAGACGGATGGATGGAGAATAGGAGGGCGGGAGGGAGAAGGGAGAAGGGGAAGGAAGGAAGGTTCAGTTCAAGTTCTAATACACAGTAAAGTGAACTTGGGCAGATGGCTAACTTTTTAA
The DNA here is from genome assembly GCF_024610735.1 of Ursus americanus. Classification (NCBI taxonomy): domain Eukaryota; kingdom Metazoa; phylum Chordata; class Mammalia; order Carnivora; family Ursidae; genus Ursus; species Ursus americanus. Next base: position 16,477,199 of record NC_142131.1, on the reverse strand, counting down.
AACCTGTTTTCTTGCGTATAAATGAGAATAATACGTACCTCCAGTACTGCTTATCGTCAAGGCCTTACGGCTTACCACAGGTTTTCACACACGTTATCTATTAAATCATACTGGGTTTTTTTATTGCCATTCCTATCATCATTGGGGATAGGCCTACATAATAATGAAAACCAATTTATCTTTCCTCAGCCCTCCCCACCACTCCTTTGATAATTCTCCCAGTCCTATCCATGCGTTAAAGCCCCATGTCCTCAATCTTTATCTTTCTGCTCCTGACTACCAGGTTTCCTGCCAGGTGAGCTCCTTAAAAATCCTACTTTCTAGAAGACCCTTAGGCTTCTTCCAGACCCAGACAAAATATATCAATTTAATGTACCCAGTCTTTAGTCATCTGCTTTACACTTGATAATCTGATAAATACATACCAAGGTGACTAAAACTATATTAATTATTGGCACCCATCACCACATGCCCTGAATTACAAGTGCTGAAAAGAATAAAACTACACTTCCCAGGCTCCCTTGCAGCTGGAGTTCCAGGTCCATTCTGGATTTGGCCAGGATGTAGCTGTGACAAATCTGAAACACAGGAGAGGCTATTTTCCTGTGGCAGTTGCACTTGACAGGCAAGCTCTGACAGTCACCCGTGCTGGCGGGGACCGGGGTCCACATGCTCCTCGCTGCCCATCAGTGTCTTGGGAGAGAGGCAGCTGGAGCAGAAGCCCCAGGAGCCAGCGTGCCCCCACTCCTCTAACAATTGCAGTGGCGATGGGAGGACCAGAAACCTGAGGTCAGAGCAGCTCCTTGAGCGCATCACTCCAGTCTCTCCCAGGGCTTTTGTAAATTCATAATCCCTTGTATTGAATGCCTTTCTGCTTACAACACCCAGAGCAGAGTCTCTTTTCTGCGCGGAAGTCTGTTGATGCAGTGGTTTAACGATTAACTTAATGATGGTAACCTTACAGTCACTCAGTCCTCCCTCCCTACTCCCAAATCACGGTGCTCACAGCTAACTACCCATTGCTCCCGCTGTGGCCTCATTCTTTATTTACCTGTTTATATTTACATCTCTTACTCTATTGTATTGCTTTTTTTTTTTTTTAAAGATTTTTGCATTTATTTGAGGGGGGAGGGGCGGAGGGAGAGAATCTCAAGCAGACTCCCTCCTCAACACGGAGCCCCACGAGAGGCGGCAGCTCTATCCCACGACCCATGAGATCATGAACTGAGCTGAAACCAGGAGTCAGACACTTAACCAGCTGAGCCAGCCAGGCTCCCCACTATTGTATTTGTTTATTTGCATGTAAATAAATAAACTCAATAAACTCCTTGAACCTCTTTTGGGTAATAGGCTTGCACTCCTCTGCCTATAGGAAGGGTTAATACATGAGTCTCACGTATTCATACTCCAAGAAAAAGAGAGGGCCATTTAGAAAATCTGCATATACACACACAATCTATTTATTTATCTACCTATCTATCTTCATCCAAAGCTTGGGTGCAGACAAAATGACATGAAGTATTAATGCAATTATCCACATTATTCAACCTTTAAAACAACTCTTAAGTAAAAAGACAAACAGCAAACTAGGGAAAGGCATCTGCAGTTGAGTATACTTACAAGGAGCTAGACTTTCATCTAGAAAGAAACCATAGAATTAAAAGAAGAAAAAAACCCTATTAGAAAAGTGAGTAATAGTTCACAGAAAAGGAAATACAAATGACTCATGAACATATGAAACGATGCTCAAATCACTCCCACATAGAAAAAATGCAAATTAAAACTACATCAAGATACCATATTTCACTATCAGGTTGGTAAAAATCCAAAAATTTGACAACCCTTAGGGTTGGCAAGATACAGAGAAATGGGAGCAGTGATTCATTGCTGGTGGGAGTGTAAATAGGTATAATCATTCTGGAAGGCAATTTGGCAATATTTATTGAAATTACAAATGCATGTACTCTTTGACTCAGCAGTTCCAATTCTAGGAGTTTATTCTACAGATATATTCACACATGGGCAAAATCATGAATGTGCAGGGTTATTTACTGCAGCAGTTCTTTTAATAGCAGAAGATTGGAACAATCTAAAAGTTTGTCAATAGAGAACTGTTTCAATAAATCATGGTGCATCCAAATATTGGGATACCGTTCAACCATAATAAAAAAAAATTTTTTCAAAGAATGGGGATGTTCCATAGTACCAGTATGTAAAGATACGTAAGATACATTAAGTGAGGGGGAAAATACCAAAGTGTGCATAGTATGTTCCTTTTTTTTTTAAGCCGGGAAAGGAATCGGTGTTAACATTCACTTGTATAAACATTTTTTAAATATCTGAAAGTCTACACAAGAAGCTAATAACAGAGGTTATCTCTGGTATAGGGGTGGAAATTACCAGATGGGGGATTGAGGAGAGGAAAACTTTGTGTTCATTTTCACTCTTGTTAAATTCTTAAACTATGCAAATCCATTTCTGTTTTTAAAAATAAATATTAAAATACAGCTACGATTAAGAAAAAGGAGGGTATTCTTATTTATCTGATTTGGTCAATTCCTGGCATCTGAAGGCACAAGTCTTTATCCTCACTAGAAGTTTGTAGGCCTGTAAAGTTTTAGAAGAAAAATAATTCCGGGGCGCCTGGGTGGCGCAGTCCTTAAGCGTCTGCCTTAGGCTCAGGCGTGATCCCGGTGCTCTGTGATCGAGCCCCACGTCAGGCTCCTAGCTTCTTCCTCTCCCACTCCCCCTGCTTGTGTTCCCTCTCTTGCTGGCTGTCTCTCTCTGTCAAATAAATAAATAATCTTAAAAAAAAAAATTCCTTTTAAGCACTATTTTTAAAAATTTATTAGAGGGGTCCCTGGGTGGCTCAGTCAGTTAAGTGTCAGCCTTCGGCTCAAGGTCATGATCTCAGGGTCCTGAGATCAAGCTCTACATCAGGCTCCCTGCTCAGTGGGGAGCCTGCTTCTCCCTCCGCTCCTACCCCTGCTCATGCTCTCGCTCTCGCTCTCTCACTCTCTCTCAAACTTAAAAAAAAAAAAATTATATATATATATATATGGGAGTAGGGAAAAACACCAGAAAATCTTTTCCTACTTGCAAACATTCCCACATTAATTTTGTATTTGTTTAAGGTTAGTAAAATTCAAATACAGGGTACATTTCCCACAAGTATCTTGAAGCTCGGCGGCATTATTTCATCTGGTAATCTGTTCAAGAATAACCTGTATCTGCTGAAGGATGGGTGTTTCCAACTGGAGGAAAGAGAAGGGAAGTAGAAAGGGAAGGACTGTATGAAGGTAGCAATGGGCAGACAGTCCAGCAGCCAGAGGAGAGAGGACAGGGTGGGCCTTGCAGAGAGAAAGGGTAAAGAAAGGGAGGCAAGAGGATGACGAATCAGAAGCCTGCTTCACATTTGCCTGGAAACTTGCTGGAGGCAACCATCTGGGTTCCCCGGATAGCGACCTCTCTTGCTGCCTCTGACACACGGATCCTATTTTGCCAACACTCGGGATTATTGAGGAGCCTTGGCCTTGTTGATCCAACAGAGAGCTTGCTCCTCTCTAGTCTCATGGGTTTCTCTTTCTCCCTCTGTCCCTCTGTCCCCCCACCCCGACCCCGTCCCTCCGTCCCTTCCTTTCTTTCCATACAAAAAGTTCTGCATGCTTAATGTATTTACCATGATCAGTCTGAAGGTAAGTGTACATTAAGCCATTGCCACAACCCATGCCCTAACCTTCTCCATCACTTCCAGAAGTTTCCTCCTGCCCTCTTCATTGTGTGTATGTGTGTGTACGTGTGTGTGAGAAGAACAAATAACATAAGATCGACTCTCGCAGGAAGCTTTTACACCTACAGAAAGTACTGTTAACTCTGTGCACGATGCCGTACAGTAGATCGCCGGGACTTACTCATCTCACAACTAAATTTTGTCCCTTGGACCAACACCTCGCCGTTTCTTCCTCCCCCAGCCTGCGGCAAGCACCAAACTACGCCTCTGTGAGGCTAGCTATTGAAAATTCCTCATATACCTGGGCTCATACGCTTCTAAAATACGAATACTGTGTTTCATAGTAAGACCTAGTGCTTGAGAACTGTTTTGTGTGTTTTTTAAACTCTAAAATGGAGAGCTATTTAAAAAGTAGAGAATTAGGCAAGATTTTATGAAAAATATGTGTTTTGGATTAGGTTTGTCACCACATAGGAAGTACATATATCATTTCTGAACCAGGTGTTTCACTTGAAAGCCCCGTTTCCAACTGTTCAATACTCCCATTAATAGAAATCGCTCACACGGTGACATCTGCTAAATAAAACCAATGATAGTAAATAAAATGAGTAAAATCAACTGTCCTACTATCGTCTTATGAATAATATATCTTTCTGTTGTATTATGAAAAAGTCATTGGGTCTACGCTATCCAAACCCACGGTCACGAGGGATTAGACTTATATTTAAATGCTTTAAGAACAACTTGTCAGCTCTGGTGAACAGCACAGCTTTCTTTCTATCCCTCCAGCTGGTAGGTATTTCACCTGGTAGTAAGGAATATATGGTGCTGATGGGGTCGAGGTCGCCAAAGTTCTTCATGTCTGTCTCAGCACAGATTCTACCATCACTTTAAAGTGTTTCATATTATAGAGACTCTGTAGTGCGTGTGCTGTGCCCACAGAAATACTTCTCCTATTGTTGAAGTGCCATGGTGTAGTCACGTTGGAAATGTGTTTATCTTCGTTCCTGTCAGGTTCCCATACTATGTGTTATACAAATACATGGGGTGCAGAGTGGCTGGTTGGCTGCCTGGCTGAGAAACAGAAGGTGTGTAACACAGGGCCCAGACGCATAGAATCCTAACATGCTAGAGATGGAAGGGACCTAGAGGTTATAGAGACCGAGCCCAATTTTTACCAATGAGGAAATTAAGTTAATAATATTATTTATAAATTCTATGTATATTTCAAACACTTTCTTTAATCAAATCAACCAGCAAAGCAGAGCCTGTTAAAAAAATATAATAATAATAATAATAATAATAATAATAATAATAATAATAGAACAACTGTTGCTGCAGGCATCGGGGAGAAGAAAAGAAATGTGTGTTCTATAAGGAAAGAATAAGAATTTTAACAACCAGGAGATATCCAATGCTTTGTAGATTTGGGAATGAGCAGGCTTCAACGGTTTTCAGGAAGAGAAACAATTCTGGAACAACCTTTGCACTGTTTCGTGGAAGCAGCCAATGAACGGGCAAAGTGGCCTGCAGCTCGGGTTGCTTGTTGCCCGTTGGGCCACGGTTTTTACTCAGGACCAGAGACCCTGATTCTCCCTGTGGACCCACCCACCGACCCACGGCGTCTGCTTCCACGCCCTTCGGTCTTCAGCCAGGCTGCCTTGTCCTTCCCACAGTCCATGTGGGATGGTCATGAGGAATGATTGCTTCCACCACTGTGTCTCAAAGAGATACGTGTGAACGAGAATCCCCAACTCAGGCTCTCAAGGCATTAACTACCCTCCTAGCAAGATGCTTTCAAAACAAAAAGATTTTTTAGAAAGAACGTCTTCTAGCATATAATGTTGCTAAATAATTAACATATACTAAAACCAGCATATCAATGAGGGGTTTTAATGGATCTGAATATATCGTTTGGCACTCCAGCCCTGCACACCGAAATAATAATCTCCCATCCCAGTATCTCTAATGAATTTCCTTTCTTCTTGCCATACTATGATCACATAATAACTTTACAGGTAGTTTTTCTCTTTTGGGGCTCGTGTATGATAAAGAACAAATCACTCAGCCTACTTCACGATGCATTATAAGAAAGAAAGGATCCTATTTTCCAGGCTGGACGCTGCCTCTAACTTGCTACATGATTTTGGGCAAATAACCTCATCTCTCTGAACTTTAAGTTTCTAAAGTGTAAAATGAGAGGTTAGGCTAAGTTATCTCTAATGCCTTCTGTAGTTTAAAGACTCTGATGCACTTTGGAGCCAATTCTATAAACATTTTATAAAATTATCGCTGTGATTACTATTTTCATTATTTCGAGTTGAAATCTGAATCCTAGTTGTAGGGATCATACTCAAACATTTCAATTTGGCAGTGTTCAGCTAGCCTTTAGCGGTTTATCTGGATGGGCACACATGATGGTTAAGATGTCTGAAGAAGTACACAAAGTATTCTGTGGTTGACTTTGATAAGACAAAATGCTTTCTGCAGGGTGTTATTCGGATGAACACACCAGGACACTCAGCCAAACTCATCTGAACTATCCAAACCCCTTGATTCTGCAAACTGGGTTGCAGATCTTTCGAGAACAGGCTTTCTTACAAGATTGCTGGCACTTTCTCTTCCAATCCCAGCCAGAAAAACAGTAAGAACAGCCTTTCTCATATCATTTTGGCATTTCTGGTCTTGGCCCAGGCTGGAAAATTGAAGTGTAAAAGCACTTAACTGAACATTTCAGAAGGTAAAGAAATGTTCAATTCAAGTTTAGCTCTCAAATGGACAAGTGGTTCTTCTTTTATTCACCTCATCGGAACCCTAGGTGGCAAAGAAATACCATGATTTTCTCTCTGCCTTTAAAGGTATCTATTCTAAGTTCCATGTTAGAAGCAAATAAAGACCTCATATGCCTCTGTAAAGGGCTTTTGCTTATGTGTTAGAATGTTGGTTGGTATTCTCAATTCAGGTATCTCTATATCAAGCTTTGAGCAGATAAATTATTGAAGAATTTTCATTAGGAAAAAAATGATGTTTTGAAATAAAGTATATACAATTTACTAAAGTTAACTTAAATACACACACACACACACACATATATTATGAATAATATACTTATGAATAATATACACCTGCTTGTAACAGTCCTTAACCACTCCCCTAATAGCAGAACCCTTGGTCAGATCGGTGCCATATCTGCCTCGATTCTAGTTCTGGTTTGCCTCTATTTTCATTTAGTTCTCTGCCATGCACATGTGCAACCTTCACAAGTTCAGTTCCCATAATGGCCCACACCATGCAATGACCAGCTAGGAGTTTCATTTTGCAAAGGTAATAGACTAATTTTGGTCATTTCTCTCTCCAATACTAAAATTGCTTAAATCACTACCTTCAGCCTATAACCATGAGCTGATTCTATATCTGATTATTACTTTTGCTATTTATTAATTTTTACGTTAACATAACCCTGCTCCAGAGTAAATGTCTATTACAAAACACTTGCTTCAAAATTTCTGAGAGAGAAGGAAAGTTCGTGACTTTGAGACAGGCAATAATTTCTCCAATGGACACAAAAATCAGTAACCATAAAAGAAAAAAGTTAATAAACTAGACTTCATCAAAATATAAAACTCTTCAGAAGACACCACTGAGAAAATGGGAAAGCAAGCCACAGGGTCGGAGAAAAACATTTACAAAACACACATCCAACAAAGTACTTGGAGCCAGAGCATGCAGATAATTCCGACAACTCAACAACTAGACAAATAACCCAATTAAAAGTGGACAAAAAATGTAGATAGACACTTCACAAAAGAAGACAAACAAATGGCCAACAAGCATATGAAAATGTTTTTGACATCTTTAGTCATCAGAGAAATGCAAATTAAAACCACAATGAGAAACTACTCCATTCCCACCAGAATGGCTAATAGTTAACAAACCAACAATACCAGGTGCTAGTGAGAATGTGGAGCAACTGGAACGCTTGGGCGTTACTGATGGGCATGAGAAGTGGTACATCCTTGGAAAACAGTCTGACAGGTTCTTTAAAGGTTAAACACGCACCTACAACTCAGCAATACGTCTCTTAGGTAATTGGCCGGGAGAGACGAAAGCATATGCCTATGCAAACAATTGTACTTGAGTGTTCACAGCTGCTTTATTCATGATAGCCAAACACCGGAAGAAAAAACTCACATGTCCTTCAGTAGGTAAATGGCTAAACCAATTGTGGTATATTCATACAATGAAACACTACCCAGATATAAAAGAATAAAAGGAATAAAGTATTGATACGTAGACATCATGAATGAATCTCAAAAACATTTTGCTGACTGAGAGAAGCCAGGACAAAGAAGACAAACAAACAAAACCTAGATAGTGTAAAATTTCATTTACATGAAATTCCAGAGTGGGGAAAAATCTCATTTATAGTAATAGAAAACAAATCCGTACTTTCCTGGAGCAGGGATGGTAGGGGTAGAGGAATGGGGGGAGGGGGAGACAGGAGTGTGCAGCAGGGAGGCTAACTGACAAGGGACTTTGGGAAACTTGGGGAGTGATGGAGAAGTTCTTTGTCTTGATTTTGGTAATGGCTTATCGGTGTATATATTTGTCAAAAGTCAATGAACTCTTCACATAAAATGCATGCATTTATCCTATGTCAATTATACTTCAATAAAGTTGATTTGAAAGATTGCTGTGAACAAACCCAAAAGCCTAACCACAAGCAAGTTTCAAAAGGTTTTATGGATCTCCAGACTTCCCACAGGAATAGAAAGACTTCCAATATGTGTGGTACAGAAAATATTTTCTTCCTATTACTTAAAAGGCCTTTACCACACGATTGTTTCCTGTAAGATGTCTCTCTCAGATACTGCACCAGCTACAGCTTAAAGCTATACGTGTTCTTCCCTTCTTCAAATACCGTTACATGTGAATTATGTGTGTTATGAGGTATAGGTACGTAAACAACTTAACATCTTTGATCCTTAATTTCCTCATCGGTAAAATGGAAATAGACCATCTCAGGATGCTTGGCAGCACCAGTTGTCTTCCGTTGGCCGTTCTCCTGTAGAGGAGGCCTATAGGCAGCAGCCAAGGTGCCCAGCTCGAATGGCATGATCCTGAAACCCCATTTCCATGAGAAGTGGCAGCAGCACGTGGCCACATGGTTCAACCAGCTGGCGCAGAAGATCCACGGACACAAGGCCTGGCAAACCCAAGCACGCCTCACTGCCGAGTGGACCCACCAGGCCCATAGTGAGGTGCCCCACAATGAGGCATCACACCAAAGTGCCAGCTGGCAAGGGCTTCTGCTTGTTAGACCTATAGGGGGCTGGCATTCACAAGAACGTGGCATGGACCATGGGGATCTCAGTGAATCCAAGAAGGCAGAACCAGTCCAAGGAGTCCCCACAAACCAACATGCCACACCTGTAGGAGTACTGCTCTAAGCTTATCCTCTTTCCCAGGAAGCCCTCAGCCCCCAAGAAGGGAGACATCTCTGCTAAAGAACTCAAATTGGCTACCCAGCTGACAGGACTGGTCATGCCCAGACCGAATGTCTATAAGAATGAGAAAGCCAGAGTTGTTACAGAAGAGAACTTCAAGGTGTTGCCAGTCTTTGCATGACCCGTGCCAGTGTCAGGCTCTTTGGCATCTGGGCCAAAAGCCCAAGAAAACTGCAGAACAGCATGCCGAAAAGACATAAAGTGCCACTGGCAACTTGAAATTTTTAAAAAATGGGAATAATAATATTTAACTTGTATAATCAATATCCTTCCACCACTACGCTAAGCACAGAAAAGTTTCGTATTAAATTTAATAACTGTCATGATTGTTTGATACTTGTACTACTGGGGAAGTTTCAAGAACCCGAAGTGCTTCCTCCAAGAGCTTCCTTCCAAGAAATGGTTATATTAAACAAAGCAAGTAAAGCCCACCAACGTTTAGTTTATACCTATCCTAACCTCATTCAAACTTAGAGAACAGGCCTACAGTTCTCAACATGTATCTCAACACACCGTCCCAGTCAAATCTCTTTACACAGAATACAAATTATTTTCTTTGTGATCTCACCCTTTATTGCTTCACAAACTTCTTTCCAGATTGCTTCCACGATGAAGCTAGCTAGACCACTGTTTTCCACCTTTTTTTAATTGTGATAAAAATACACATAACATAAAATTTACCATCTGTATTAGTTTTCTAGGGCTGCCATAACAAATAGCCCAGACCGGAGGGCTGCCACACTAGAAATATTTTATCACAGCTGTGGAAGTTGGGGAGTCCAAGGTCAAGGTGTCGGCAGATTTTACTTCTCCTGAGGTCTCTCTTCTTGGCTTGCAGATGAACACCTTCTGGTCACTTTCTTCCTCACATGGTCTCTGTTCTATGTGCACACATCTCTGAAATCTTTCTGTGTCCAAATTTCCTCATAAGGATACTAGTCAGTTCGGATTGGGGCTACTCTAAGGGTTTCATTTTAACTTAATTATCTCTTTAAAGGCCCTATCTCCAAATACAGTCACATTCTGAGATACTTTTTTTCCCAACTATTACTTTATTTATATTACTATGCTTAAGTTACATGGAAAAGACAACCAAGCAGTTCTGCCCCGTTTCAGGAAAACTTTCCAATCCACACCAATTATGTGGTGACAAGTAACTAGGAATGGTGACATCTTTGGGTCAAGACTGACAAGGAAGGATGGGCTTCGGTGCTACAGTTCATCTCCAGCAAGAATACGGCACGGCGGCCAGCACAAGCCATCCTAAGCATTTCTTTCTTTTTATGGCTGAATAATATTCCACTCTATGTACATACCGCATTTCGTGTACTCATTTATCAGTCAGTGGACACCTGGGTTGTCTCCACCTCTTGGCTATCGTGAAGAACACTGCTATGAATATGGGTGCACAACTATCTCATCAAGATCCTGCTTTCAATTCCTTTGGCTATCTACTCAGAACCGGAATATCTAGATCTTATGGAAATTCTGTGTTTGAGTTTTTGAGGAACCACCATATGTTTTCCATAGTGGTGACACCATTTTACGTTCCCACCAATAGAGCACAAGCACCGCCAATTTTTCCACATCCTTACTGATCATTCTTTTCTGTTTGTTTGGTTTTTGTTTTGGGTTTGTTTGTTTGTTTTACAGTAACTATTCTAACGGGTGCTAGATTTGCAGTCCCCTAATAATTAATGATGTTGGGCATCTTTGCTTGTGCTTGTTTGCCATTTGTATATCTTCTTTGGAAAAATGCCTCTTCCAGTCCTTTGCCCTTTCTGAATCAGGCTAAATATCCTTTTTTTTTTTTTTTAAGATTTTATTTATTTGACAGAGATAGAGACGGCCAGCGAGAGAGGGAACACAAGCAGGGGGAGTAGGAGAGGAAGAAGCAGGCTCATAGCGGAGGAGCCTGATGTGGGACTCGATCCCAGAACGCCAGGATCACGCCCTGAGCCGAAGGCAGACGCTTAACCACTGTGCCACCCAGGCGCCCCTAAATATTCTTTTTACTATGACCAACAGTAAGAAATATATGTCCAGCCAGTGTGGACTTAGGCCCGGGGCATGGACACAAACACACACCCTTGCTGCATCAAATTCACCCTAATATTTTCTACTCTGTTTTTCTTTTAAAATGCTGGTGACCATCTGCTAAACTGTTTTTACAACTGACTAATGGATTGCAACCTAAAGCTTGAAAAACAAGCTACACCCTATGTTTCTCCACCTCTAGATAGGAGCTCTTTCCCTTACACATACTGTGCTGAATATCGTCTCTCTGTCCTGTGTATATATCCTTCACTCTTCTCCACCCTACCATATTCCCTAGGAGGCTGACCTTTGTGAACCACATTAGTGGACTCCCGTGACCTCTGACTTCCTGTTGGGTTTGGCCAAGAGACACATCTGCACAAGAGTTGGAGGAAAGAGAAGATGGAACCTGTATGACCCCAGCTCCCTCCCTGCCACTCCTCATAGGCAGCCTCTCTAGGTTTAAATAACTGGTGCTTGCTCTTGTGTCTTCAGGCCTGTGAAGATAAACCCCGTTATTAGTTGCTTCCCAAGCCTATACCATCCCTTGGTGGGTCCCCAAACCCTGCCCTCTCCTTCATAAACAGTCCCTTTCTTTCTTTTTTTTTTTTTTTAAAGATTTTATTTATTTATTTATTTGACAGAGATAGAGACAGCCAGCGAGAGAGGGAACACAAGCAGGGGGAGTGGGAGAGGAAGAAGAAGGCTCATAGCGGAGGAGCCTGATGTGGGGCTCGATCCCACAACGCCGGGATCACGCCCTGAGCCGAAGGCAGACGCTCAACCGCTGTGCCACCCAGGCGCCCCAACAGTCCCTTTCTTAAACTCTCCTCAAATTCTCCTGTTTGAGCACGCCATACCTTTCTTGCCAGGACCCTAACTGCTTAAATATAGATGTTCATTATACTATCCTTTCTGCTTTTCTTTATACTTGAAATTTTAAAAAATGAAAAAGTAAAAGAGAACAGTTGTGAGGAAACATTCTAAAGTAGAGATGGTCCTTGACTTACTATGGTTCGACTTACGAATTTTTGACTTTACATGGCATAAAAGCAATACTCATTCAGTAGAAGTTACCCTTTGAATTTTGCTGTTTTCTCAGGCTAGCGATCTGCAGCGTGAGTCCCTCCCCTGATGCTGGGCAGCAGCAGTGAGCCGCAGCTCCCATTAAACCACAGGATCGCAAGGGTTAACAACCAATATATGTACAAGCATTCTGTACCCACACAGCCATTCTGTTTTTCACTTTCAGTACGGTGTTCAATAAATTACATTGAATATTCAGTAATTTCTTATAAAATTATTTTTGATGATTTTGCCCAACTGTAGGCTAACAGAAGTGTTCTGAGTACATTAAAGTAAGCAAGGCTAAGCTATGATGTTCGGTAGATTAATGTTGGTAGGTTCGGTGTATTAAACGCATTCTTGACACAATATTTTCCATTTATGATGGGTTTATTGGGTCATAACCCCATTGTAAGTCGAAGAAGATCTGTAACTAGAAGTGATGCAGGGACAGTTAATGCTTCACCAAGATCTTGACTCTCTCCTTGGTCACTTGGCTTGCTTCCAACTGTAGTCACAAGAGGACAGACATTTGTTGTCTTTTCTTCTTTGTTTTGTGTTTCTCCACTAGTCTCAGCTTACCTGTTCACTTTCCCCAAATTTACTAGTCGCTTACATTATTTCTACTAACCAATTTTGATACGTTTTCCCCTCCCATAAAACAGAGGTCCTACTGATTATGAGGTCCATGCAACCAAATTTTTTAGAAGGTGATAAACAAAGGGAATATGAATTATAAGTTAAAAATGTCTCCTCTTTTTGCCCCTCCATTCATGGCAAAAATTTCTCTTGGTATTATCTCTTCCATTGAAAAAAACGTTGTTCAGTTCCATACAAAACTAGTGTTACTTGTTTCTAGACATGCTCTTCCTGACTCGGATCCAGATAGGGGAAAAAAAAAAAGTAAGGAATTAAATATGTCATTTTCAGGAACATTTTTATCTTACAGATTTAGAGTAGATCCACAGTAGAAATGATCTTGCATCTACCACCTTCCAACCAATAGCTTTGAAGACAGATGTCAGTAGGAGGAGTAGCAGCAGCAAGCGCAGGAAGACAAATGGAAACAGAAATAAAGACTGAGAGGATGACAGAGCGCACAGTGGTCTTGAGAAAGCAAGAGGGAACAAGAAGGGGAATCTGATTTATATTGGAGAGGCTTTTCCTGGTTCCTCCTAACCCACTCCTTTCCCCTTACCGAGCCCGGGGTCTTTACAGCACTCTCACATTTTAAGAAGAGCATTATCTTTTTCTCTTTCCATTTCTCTTGTCTATTAAGACCTTTGGAGGAGTGGAAACCCTTGATGGTACTCGTCACGCAGCAATAACCTGAGGCAGACTTTGATTTTACTAGGGAAGTGATTTATAATTATCTCCTTATTGGTTTTTTTGTTTGTTTGTTTACAGGAGAGAAATCCAACCAGCTATACATCTCCTTAGTTCAACTTGACATCCCAGTCAAATATAAATACTTCCTTAAAATACCTTGCCATGATCGAACATGCAAAATACGGATGTTGAATCTCCTCTTTTTACTGAAATCTTAGTTCTTGAAAAGCAAAGATTTTCTGTGTGGAAATCGAGTTGCCTCTCGAGCACGTATTACCAGCCAGACGCTGTTTTAGAGGCTTGGTGAGCAAAACAAAATTCTGACCTCAAGAAATACATAACCAATCGGGGAGAGAGGCGAAAAGAGAAGCAGTTACCAAAGTGTGGGTGATAGCGGCCACCACAAGGGTATGCAGGGTACTGTGCAAACACAAAAAGTGTCCTTACTCAGAGGAAGAGACCCAGGCAAGGATTCTTAGACAAACATCTAATTAGGTGAGAAGCAATAGATCACTAATATTTACTGAGTGTTCACTAGAACCCACACGTGGTTCTAGCTCCCACTCATTTAGTCTTCATAAAATCCCCTGAAAGGAGATACCGTCACTAACATCACCCCTGTCATCATCCTCACCATCAAGGCCCAGGAAAGCGAAGGACTGGGAAATGGGGAGCCAGGATTCCAATCCAGGCAGTCTCATTTCAGAGCCTGTGCTCTTAACTAACCACACAAAAGAGCCTTCCAGAAGAAAAAAAAAAAAGGGAGTAACACGAGCAAAACCCAGAGGGGGTAAGAAAACATGTTCCATTTGAGGAGTTGAAATTAGAAATTCCACAAGGCTCAGCAAAGAGCACAAACGTAGTAAGAGGAGGAGAGAGGGGACTGGAGATGCAGTCAGGGGTCAGATCAGGAAGGGCCATTAAGGAAACTGGCCTTAACCTGAAGGCACTGGGGAGCCATTAAAGAGTTTCAACAGAGAAATGGTAAGGCCAGATTCACTTTTCAGAAAATCACTCTAAGGGTGGTTTGAAAAATGGATTGAAGGGATTCAAGACCTGAGGCAGGAAGATCCATTAGGACATTTTTGCACAAGTCCACGGGAAAGCTAACAGCAGCCTAAATAAGGAGTGATGGTGATGGGGGGAGCAGGCGGAATGGAGTGATGTTAGACAGAGAGGACGGAGAGAAACTGGTAGTGAATTGGCTGCAGGCACGGAGAGGGAAGGCAGAATTGGGATGAGTCTGCTCTGTCCCTTGGCCACAGGACGAGTGATAGTGCCATGTGAAGAGAGGCAACACAAACCCAGCGAGTGGGGGGCCCGAAGCCCCTGAGGTCCGTTAGCGGCACACTGACTCTAGGTGGCCCAGGGCGCACCAGGCAGGATGGTCCCGCAGGCCTTCACCCCCCACCGTCAGGAGTGAGAGCGGCACTAGAGACACTGATGTGTGAATTCCCAGTCTGCATACAGAAACCAAAGCTGGGGGTGAACACGCCCCAGGACACAGATGTAAAGCCGAAAACAGCTAGCACCATCATGGAAGGCCAGAGAGAGACGGGAACTCAGGAATGATGCTGAGAAGCCACTGCCAGAAAGGCAGCTGGAAAAGTCACAGGATATGTAGTCACAGAAGCCCAGGGAAGGGAACTCAGAAGAAAGATCTGTGAGACTGTTTTGCAGGAACCATCACAACAGGCTATAATTTCCTTCTGTTCCAGTAAAAAAAAAAAAAAAAAAAAAAAATGCCTCATGCTCAGAATTCACAGGGTTCCACAGACTTAAAACATTTTATTATTACATGAGTGACATTTGTGGGGCGACTCAAGAGAATGTTCGGCTTTAGGAAATACTTCTGTTCCTCAGTGTGTGATCCTTGCAGCTTTTGTGGCCACTGATACTCATTCAGTAAACTTAAAAAAATTCGTCAATCAGTTCTAGACTTTCTATTTTCATAGTCCCATTTAATTTCAGTAACAGGAGAGAAATAATCTGTTGCATATTTCAAATAGATTGATCATAATGTTACTTATATGAGACTAAAGAAAAACTATCAATGACGTTTTATATAGATTTTAGACTTTCCCATTCTACTGTCAATGTTATTTTATCTGTTTCAGTCCCAAAGGATGGCTGATTAGGTTTAGTTATATAAATTGAATCTTTGATGCCTTCAAATCTTTTCTGAAAGAGAGGCACTGTAGTAGCTGGATAGGGAACAGTCTGGTTGACAATTCTGCCATTAAGTTACTGAACATTAAGACATTTTGTTGAGGTGTATTCTATACTAAAAATAGAAGTATCAAACTGCATCAATTATACACACCCATTCTCAACTGCCATTGAATAACCCTGATGGCTGTTTCCTAGAGAAGAAAGAGAGATGATAAATACCTCTTCTTTTAGTTACTAAAAATATTTTTCACTATTTGAAAAAAGAGTCAAAGCTTGGGATTTGTAAATTACAGAGCATAAGAATCCTCTTACTCAGGTAAAGTTTATTAAGAGGGTTCAGTACAAACATTAATTTGTCAGAATACGCTGACGACTTAAAAACAGGTTGTGAGAGGAGCATTTTTGGCAGCTGATGATTTGCTGGCCTTGCGAGCCGTCCTTCGGGAGTCAGGAAGGGCTGTGGAAGGACCGAGGAAAGAGAGCGGGAAGCCCGCGAGATGTCACTGCCTCACTTCTCCTTTCTCTTCTTGTGTTTATATCCTAGTTCATTTTTCCCTGTCAAAGTATGTATTTCGGGCCTTTTTAATAATAGTAATTTGTTCTGATGAACAGGAGATTTAATTCCAAACAGCTGAGTGAGGAACCACTGAGACAGAGCAGACCCTGGGCAATGCTGAGAAACGACAGGATGTCCGTGAAATGGGCAGATTGCATGCAAGAAAGGAGGAATTATGGGAAGATGGAATATTATTTGGTCATGTTATAAGGAACGACCGTGTCTGCTGTAAATTTCAATCTCTTCTAGCTGAGGCTCTCTGTAATAAAACCACGACACAGTTTTCCTTTAGTCCTCGACTTCCTCATCTTCCTGCATTCTGATTTGGCTCTTTCAAACTTAGGCCTTCTTTTTGCCCTAATCTTCCTGTGACAGCAGCTTGTAAATTTCAAGCTCTTTCCATTCACATTTGCCACCCACCCTGCCATCAACACCTCACTCGCTGATCCTCGGGTTTCCAGATCTGACCTGGCATAACCTTGAGGCAGGCTTCCATGATTGACAGCAGTTGCATTTATAGTATTGTTTCTCAGAGACAGGAAAAGACCAGAAGATTTGCAGTGGCAACTGCCAAGGAATTTTATGTAAAGAATTGTGGGTTATAGGAGATTTTCTGACTTGAATAGAAACCAAAATTCAGGTCATTCTTAATACACATAAGCCACACAGCATTCTGTGACCTTTCCAAGGTTTGGGGGTTTTTTTGTGGGTTTTTTGTTGTTGTTGTTGTTGTTTTGGTTTGGTTTTGTGTTGTTGTTTCCCTGACTCGTCCAATCTGACTGGTATTGTCTGGGGTGGTGGGTGGTAAGAAAGAGGTAGTGAGGGTAGGGCAGTCTGCATTCCCTTCCCTGACTTCTCCCGTCCACCCAAACCTGCTGTTGCCTCTGCTGCCCCTTTCCCCTCATCTTTCCAAATCCTTCTTTTGTCCTAGTTTTCTTTTACCATCTCTTACCACTAGCCAAGACTGAAAGGCAGGGGATGAGGTGAGAATGGGAAGATGTGATTAGATCGGGTGGGGACTCGATTTCTGCCCCTGCACACATAAACATAAACACACCTTCACTTCCAAAGTTTAAATCACAATTTCATGTGGGGGGCGGGGGGAGGGGGACAGTTACCTCTTCCTGGCATTTCAACCAGAACAAAAGTCACTGAAATACAACCTTCTCAAACTCAATTTGTTATCATTAACATTACCGCCCATATCAGTAATGTTGAAACATGACTCAACATTAACAACTGATCCCAAGTGTTTTCAAATACCCTGGTGACAGAAGACTGCTGGCCCTTCTGGTAATGCAAAGAACAGAGCCTACATCTGGGTAGATACAAATATTTTAGGTCATTCTCTTTGAAAATAAACATTTGACCAACAGCTCTAATTCTGATTGCATATGCCTTAAACTCTAATGCTGACATAAATTTTTAGACTGCTGTTTGACTAGGCTCACAGACTCTCAGAGTTCCTTCTATTTTTTTTTTCCTTTTGGATGCAAGGGATCTTTTAGAGTCTATAAAAGATGTCCTTCTCTGTGTAAAATCAGGAATACCAACTGTCTGTCATCCTTAGACTGAAAGAATGGCTCCCACTCAGTGATTAACGGAACTCTGAATTAGGAATAGGTCCTCCAAGGGTGCTATTTTGTATTAACAGGGCAAAACATGAAAGTGGAAGGAAAAACTGCCCTCAGCACCAAAATGTATGTCCTCTTTGTCCCTATTATAATCAAGAAAGAGAAAATAATTTTATTTTTGTATACGTTTTAAGATTTTTCCCTTAAACTTCGAAATGTTGTCCTTCAGGTAATTGTTGCTTCACTCGCCAAGTGAAAAAGAGAAAGAAAACAGAGACACAGATCAGGCAAGAGGACAAATATCATGGGAGTGGCATGCAAAATTGAGAACTCTCTCTTCAGGCATCTTTCACAATACTTTCCTGGATTGAAACACTCGTGCTATTCCCGGACAACAGTTCCTTTAAAACAAGGATAGTTAGGATTCCTAAACTGGATCTGCTGTTTACTCTGAACCTTTCACACCTGCATTTCTCAATTTAACCTCTCATCACAAAACCACTACGGCACAACATTCTATTATTCTAGTTCTGGAATAGTGAACAACTATTCCGTTTCTGATTAGATCACCCACATTTTAACAGACGCCCTTTTGGAGGGGTATACAATCAGCTCACTCGATTTCAAATTTTTCTCCCATTTTCCTTCTTCCTTCTCAGCATCAGATTGGGATCCTCCATTTTGTCCCTCTCGTTAGCAAAACACAAGTGTGGCTTGGAAGGAGGGGACTATGCGGTTTCCAGGGTGACCCCAAGGACCAGATCCTGCACAAATGATTCTGCAAATGGAAGTTTCTCAGCCGGACCCAATGGCAGGAAAGAAGATTTACAAACTTGCCCAGGGCAAAGCTGGTGTAAAGTTTCAGATAAATGTTCAGAATTAACCACCTCCTGTTACTCCTAAGGTACAAAAATAACTCCATGAAAAGAATTTTCATTTTTTTAATAACCTTGCTCAGTAATCTTTCTCTTCTCCTTAAGAAAGAAAAAAACAGACTCATAGTTATAAAGGAAAGAACATTCTTTACTTTGAGGGGCACTCAGAACAGATTGGATTCATATATGCTGGAAACTATGTAGATGCTTAACTGCAAGAGGGTTTAAAAGTTCCCATTTTCATTACTGAAGGGTCAGAATCAGCAACAAGTTAGCCTGCAGCTCGAGTTGCCACTTCACACCAGTGGGTCCAAGACTGACTCGCAGGATCTTCTATTAATATTTTGACTCTTTGTACAACTTTAAGTCTACCGTATTTTTAAGCCTCCGTTAGGACAGTCACTGGCTGGAAACACAAGGGGGAAAAGAGAGGAGGTGACCAGCACACAGTGGGCAATCGGGTTTTCGTATTCCCTCTGAAGAACTACATTTTGCTTTTTGCTTTTCCTGGAATTTTGTGCATGTTTGTTCTGATTCTCTACTTCCCTAAAGCAAAAGTTTGAAACAACAACAACAACAAAAAAAACCCTATTTGCCAGTTAGGATATATTGGATTTTTTTCACTTTTTATGTTTGACAAGTAGTACTTCAACTTAAACTGCATGGGTCTTTCAATATCATTTAGATTGATTTCAGCGATATTTGGGTCAGGACTGTTTCAGCTCAAGAAAAGCTTGGAACAGTCTCATCACACCGTTGCATTTTTTTAAATCCAACAAAAGTTTACTTAACATGTCAAGATTAAAAAAAACCCTAGCATGTTCAATTGCTATCTGGAGTGGTAAGCATTTTATATTAAATATAAAATGATTATCAAACATCTTTTTTCAAGGTGTTGAGAGTCATTATTTTCTTTTGACAGCTATGCTTAAGATTAAATAAAGGAAATACTTCAATTTACCAAGAACTGTCAGGTGTAATAATTTGCTGAGTCAATATATTTATTTCAAGGTCAACTTGATAAACTTCACAACCATAAAATTTTATGGAGATAGTTGAGGATGTTTAGAGAAAGATTACTGTCTGGAACTCCCTAATCATAGTATCTGAATCCAAAAATAGTTTATTCCAAGACCTAGAGCCACCTCAAGAAGTCCAGTGTTCTTGGTGTTTTATTGAGGATTTTCTTATTGACATTCTGTCATACTGTGTTTGAAAAAACTAAAACAGAAGAAAAAAGCATTAAAAAGTAGAATGAAAATCATTTGACAGATGTTTCTAGTTTCAGTTTGGACAGTTGGCACTAGAGATAAATATTCATAATCCATCTCATCTTGCTTGACAAATCCTAAGATATGTTGCTTTAAACACCAAATTCTAGTATTTAGGAATTTTCAGAAGGATGACTAGATCTTTAGTTCACATCAAGACTAGAAACACATTTGTTCATTCCGCTTCATAAGCAACATATTAATAGATATCAGATTTACCCCCAAGTTCATCCCCATTTAGTATCAGTCCTGTCATTGTCTTCTCGGCAATATTTCTTCCCCACGGACTGTACCATCTAGCCACACCTAAGTGTCTTGCTTAATAAAAACTACTACCACACCACCCCCCCCAAGGTGACTGTTTCATGCGGAAACATTTCCCTGAAATGTCCAGATCCCAAAACCATCCACACCAATGGGATGAATTACTTATAATAGAAATGCCTGTCAAATGTCCTCTTCCAGAATTACTCCAACATTTCAATGTTATACTTATCTTTTAATAAATATCTGTATTTCTTTTCTTTTTTTTTTTTTTTTTTTTTTGAGAGAGAGAGAAAGAGAGAAAAAGCACTAGCAGGGGGAGGGGCAGAGGGAGAAACAGGCTCCTGACTGAGCAAGAAGCCTGATGCAGGGCTCGATCCCAGGACTCTGGGATCATGACCTGAGTCAAAGGCAGATGCTTAACCAACTGAACTGCCCAAGCGCCCCTAAATATCTGTATTTTGATAAAGTGAAATTATCTTCCAGAGATGCTAGGTACATTTGTTTATGTTTCTCATCCAAGGTGATCACATTTTAATGTTGCTTCTGAATATGTCTGATGTCTTTAAATTCAGAGCTAGACAGTGACCTCCTCAAGAGCCTCTTTCCAATGCCACATAACACCTTCCATATCCATTAGGGCTACACAGTATAAAGTAAGAATGTACACAGTACCATACTGCCAGGGCCTAGCTATTTTCAGTATCAATGACAATTATATCTCGAAGGGTTTTCTAGGAGGAAGCACTAATAAATGAAAACTGAGGCCCTTGGAGAACATAAAAATGGTATGGACATATTTTTTTGGTATGTACATATGTATCAACATAAAATATAATTATTTTGCATACATCTTGATCATCTGGCCTCAAAAATTCATTTTCAAAAATAATTAGTGGTTCTGTAAGAATAATGGCCATTCCTTTAATAATCCATTATTCAGATCTATCGATTTAGAGTTCTTAATGGTTTTTAAAAATTCTTTCCTTATTCACCCACAGGAAATGGCTATTCTTGTAATGTCTCCTGTACTTCCTAGGTGACTAAATTCTGATTCTTTATTTTTCTTGTTAGAGATACAAAATTTTTCAAAGCAGTTATTCCATTCATTGTATATCCTTCATTTATAAGTAGATTAATTTTTCTCTACAGCATCCTTTTTAAATTGATATGCTGACTTCTGTGGATCTATCTTTTCTCTCTATCCTTTTTTCTAGAAGCCATTCTAATTTTTCCATGCTTTTATTTGTCGGGCTTAGACATATTATATATATACGTATGTATTTAAAATCTTATCCTTTGCAATTCAATTATACTTTTCCCTTGGACAAAGTTATATAAGCTTTCTTTTATGAGCACATACTGAATGCTTTGTTTTTGTAGTATGAAAAAGGAGGTCCATACGTGGGCTTCAAGATTCAAGAGGTCCAGAAGCCCTATGAAACTTTACACAAAACCTATATATGTTCATTTGTGGAAAAAAGAAAAAAACATCCACTTCAAAAATTCTCAGAGTGTTTAGGGAGACGAAAGAACAATAAACTTCTAGTGTATATGGTGGTACCCAAGGGCGCCATGTACGCCAACCCCCACAGTTCCACCAGCCTTGGCTGTTCTGCTCTCTCCAAGTGGGGGCTACATTTCCCTCAACTAAAAATTGAGGGCAGACTGACCCAGAAAGACATCTTCGCTCATACAAATGTTGAGGTATAACTAGTTACTAGTTCCAAGGTATATCTAATTCACCCAACTCCTCAGGAATGCAAGCTTTCCATGAACAATAACCAGTCCCAATTTTGCAGCCAGGGCAAAGGGAGAGAGTTTTTGGAATTCTAAATTAGAACTCAAGTGAGTTTTCTTATTCTAAAAATTACTTAGAAAAAGTTATATGGAGTCATTTTTATGCTGCAAGTGGCTTAAGAATCTACCCTTAGTTATTTCCAAGGAAAACACACTATCAGTTCCAACCTGCTTTCCACTTAGGTCCCGCCTATGTAGGTCATTCTAAGAAAAGGCAAGGAAACATTTTAATTTGTTGCTTTTAGCTTTTCCTCTCAAAGATCATCATTCGGTTAGTCCGGCTATGTAAGTCTAAGCCCAATCTTTCTTCTGTTTTCCGGAATCATATTGAATTCTACAGTCGCTTCTCAGTCTAGATACTCACAGGCTTCCATCTTCCTGCCTCTGCATCCCCGCCTACCCCCCCACAATGATAAGCACTCTCTCGCTCCTATCTGTTTCTATCCCTTGCATTGTGTCTGGTCCATACTGGAGTTTTAGAAATGTTTGCTAATGCAAAAATAAATGTAACTAATTTTAAAAACCAGTTTTTTATTTAGCCATTTTTTATTTGGGGTTATTATTTTTAAATATGTAACCTGAATTGTTGATAAAGTAAGACATACAAATACAGTCTTAGGGCACCCTACTTGGTTTCTTGTTCTGTTAATGTGTTTTAATATTTCTTAACACGATTTTTACTAAATCCTTACATAATGAGAAGAAAATATGAATATGACTATAAATTTCTTAGCCTGGGTCTACTTGATGTACTAGGATGTTAAAAATGGACCATTTCTATTGTAGTTTCTGGTATGGATCAGAGAACATTGATCACAGATAGTCCCAGTTTCCAGAGTGAAGTGTTGAATTACTTATGCATGTAAGCAGTATACATTTTGATGTGCAAAAAAAAAGGTCATTGGCTAAAGCCAATTTTGTGACCCTTAGCCCACCCACTGAAGGTAGAAAAAGTTTGAGATTTAAGAGGCCATTAAAGAAAACGTCTTTGGAGACGGTGTTGGATGCTACGGCATTTCCTTCCCACTACCTTAGCAGGGGAAGGAAAGAAGCTGCTTTCCCCTCACCTCGAGTCAGGTGGGAGGAGATTGTCATTCTCCCCTGGAGTCTAGGGACCCAATAAACTGATCATTGAATCACTCAGGGGGGAAAAAAGCCTACAAGGGAGAAATTGGCTGAAGTGGCCGATGGCAGCCAAGAAAGCAAGCTTTATTGAAAGGAAATTGGGATGACAAACATGGGAGTAGATGTAGGAATGTGTAAGCATTTTGCACAAATCAGACGTTGGCCATGATGAAAGAATCAGGCTGAACCATATTAAGTATTGTCCAAAAGGACTGCTTGAAAAGGTGATATGATTCTCCCAGGGATGAAGATGATGGACTATTACATAACCTGAGGCTAAGGGAAAAATTAAAAATAGCCAGCTGGTAGACAGAAGACTCACTGCCTATGTCACAGGAAGTTCACTCAGGTATGGCCAATGGGATGAATTTCAAAGAGATCCATAAAAGTTCCCCTTCAAGAAAAAATCAGCTTCAAACAACCACTAAGAACAGAGAACCCCAATATCAGACCAAGGGATTTCCTGAATATTCCCTCTCTTCCATCCCCCTCATAACCATGGAGGAACAAGGTAGCCAAGTGGGGTGGGTACAGAGAGAAGAAATAGAAGATGAAAAAGTTGTTCTCCAAAACTGCCTGCCACTGCAGACCCTCAACCAGAACAGGTCCAAGCTGGGGGAGGGGAGAAGCCTTAATCTGATATAAAGTATAAAGTTTTTCCTATGATATGGAACTTGAAAAGAGAATTGGTTTTATGACTAAAGGGGCTAAAACTCTTTTGATTTTCTGGGAGGAAACGGGAACATCATGGGCTTGACCCATATTTCATCCAAAGGACAGAGAAGATCTACTCAGAACAGGTTTGAATGAGCAAAGGGACAGGGGAGCACTTTTCAAGTTCACCATGCCTCCTATGAACTCCTGTTATTTCCACAAATAATTGCCTTCCTAATCCAAAAGTATTCTCCGAAGTTCAAAATGGAAATGTCAGTAATTTGGTAATGTCAGGATGCTCGAAATGTTTCCCCTGGAAAATGGTGCTTCATTCACGTGACCCAAGGTTGCACTTCTAAACCCTCCATCTCACAGTTACGGAGGCAGTTGATGAGAACATCTCCATACTCAACCACAAAAATCTTTTTCTTGAATTTATAAAGTGTTTTTGCAACAATATAAATAAATACCCCTAAAAAATTTGCACTAAAACATTTTAACGTTGACTCTTATTGAAAAAGTCTCATTTACATTTTTTTAATTATTTGATAGACCGCATTCAATTTACCAGTGAGCACAGGAACAAAACTATATTCTAAATTATCTTCCATAAGCAGATCTATAATTGAGTAGGATAAAATAGATCCTCAACATGTTATAGATGAACAATTAGGAAGCAGTTTTACATAATAATGATGGTCTAGAAATCATCTAACACATGCTAAAAATAGAAAGAAACCCTAAAGAGATCATTCAAAAATGGCACATAAGAAGGCTACTTTGCTCATACAATGACTAAACTTAGTCTCATCATCCACCTGGTTGGTCACATCCTCTTAAAGTGGAAAGCAGACAGCCAGATATAAAATAAGAGAAATTTTCCAAAATCGTCCTAAAATTAATAATGTGCTGAATACAAAGGGTCCTTCCATTTACAACGGTAATTCCAAATGACATCCCTGGCAAAAAATAGGTCTACGTGACAGAAATCAGGTAGACAAAAAATGAGACTATCTTGATTTGGTCAGTTGGCAGTTTGCCTTTCTAATCGTACCACACTGATCATTTGCCATACCTGATTTTCCTCTCTCCTGGCACCTCTGTGTATTGGCTTTGATGGAGACTTTGTTTTTCTTGATCTATGGGCCTGCGGAAATTCTTCCAGTTCTTTACGGCCGAGAAGATTCCAATTTCCACAGATAAGGTGAAGAAGAATATATGCCTGGTTAGGAAACCAATCATCAGAAATGAGTGGAAAACAGACTAGGTGGGAGTGTGCCTATTCAGCTGTCACTGAGGCCACGGGGAGAGACGTGGGGACGGCCTCAATACCTATGTGCATTCTCCTTTGGTCACATCTTCTCAGACTGTCACCACAAGTCAGCCTCCTGGCCAAGTACGCCCAAAGACCTCAGTACCACCCTCTGCCAGCTACACTCCTTCTAGGTTTGTGCCAACACAGTGCCACCCAGAAACTTTGGCCTTACACTGAAATCACCTTTGCTCCCAATGAAATATCTAAAGGCTTCTTAACTTTGGCATGATTTGGGTTCTTCCTTTATGCTCTGTAACAAGCTCTTCTACGGTGACAGTCTGCCTCCAACTCTTACATTTACTCTTAAGCTTTCTTGGATATACCTGTGAATATCCTTAAATTTGTCACTTGCACAAATGCACATCCAAACACACATACTCTTTTCACAGGTGTACTAATAACAAAGCCAACTTAGGCACCATCCCGAATCCTGCCTTCTCTGTCCAGCCACCAGAATTGAGTAGGATAAAACAGATTCTCTGGCTTTCTTCCAGGAGCTACCTTAGCAAAGATATAGGTCTTCCGTGGTAGAAAAAGCCAACAGAAACTCCATACACATCACCAATGGACAAGGAGGAACCCCAGCTTTCCCAGCAGTCCTTGAAGTTCACAGGAGTTAATTCTAGTTTGATTTAAACCAATAAGATAACAGCAGGTGGGAAAGAGCTGTCAGACGAATGGCTGTATCTCTCCAGTCCACTCTTCCATCTAGCCTCTCTGGAGACATTCTCCATGACCTAACAACTGTTATCTGTCTCCTTCTCTGGAGTTCCACAATGCACCACACTGGACCTGCTTTTCTTGCTTGCTTTCACTCTTGCTTCCCTGAGATGGCACCATCCAATAAACCATTAGCATTTATCTTTTGTTTTCTGAGGAATCTACATAAAGAGAGTGTAAAATAAACTATTTGCCTTGCTCAAGTTTTTTTTATTATCTGACAGGTTCTTTTTTTTCTCTAATGTTTAAGGTCTCTGGTTTATCCACTAATTTGAGGGCAATGTTAGCTCTTCATGTGGTTTGCTGTGCTTATAAGTGTGGGTCTTGAAGATCTCAAGATACCACATTTTATCAAAGTAGCATATATTTTTTAATTGTTAGTAATTATTTATCCAAGCTGACTTAGACTTAATATTCTTGAATTCGATGAAATGAGGAAGTTGGTTGGAGCGTCAAGAGGAAGTTCTTCTGAAATAATCAGAATCAGATCAAGATTGAATTTGCTAGCGTGGATGTCACTTCATGCTTTTCGATTTGTGTGCATGAGGATTGAACTGGACATTTCTCCTTTTTACGTCGTATTGAGTCGTTCTTTAAATTACAGAATTAAATGCTCAAAGATGAAATCTTCAGAGTTACAGTGTCACTGAATCAAATGCTGTAAAGATGAAGTAGCTTTGCTGTTATGTCTGTCAAAGCCTTCGAGCTATACTTCACATTTGGTGCCTTTATATTTGTTCTTCTATTTCTATTTTGTTAAATAAAATGTTGGAACATATACCAAGAAACACAGATTGTCCATAGCAGCATGAGACTTAGGCTGTGGTTGGAAATAATTTAAATTAAACATTACATGAACACTGAAGAAGTTTCCAACTTCCCAATTTAACTTGTGTATAAATTATACCCCCCCTCAAAAAATGTAATACAAGAATATTATATTAAGGCATCTAGGTATCTAAATAGATGTAGATAGATAGATAGTCTGTATTTGTGTATGGATTATATTTTAAAGGGGATAAAAATTAAACATATCCTCATTTTTTAACAAAAAGATTACTAAATCCCACCCGAATAAAATACTAAACATAGAAAAATCCCTAGAACGTAAATCTTGCTTGAAGAAATTACCTTAAAATATAAATTATGTTTTTAAAGAGAACTCTTACCCAAAACATACATCCTATGATCAGATAAAGGGCATTCAATGATAAGGATGTAAATAATCATGCAAATGCTTTTCCAGTTGGGCAACTAGAAGTATTCATTTTATTCTACAGCCCTCCAAAATGCTGTGTTGCTTATCAAGTTTTAAAATAACTGCTTCCGTGTCCACACTTTGGCAGCCACAAACTATGGCGTGACTAGAACTTTGCTCATGTTACTTTGGATTCACAGGCTGTGTCTAAATGCAGCCTCTGAATTGGACTGCCTCATGCAGAATCTAGCCAAATTGGTTGCAGAGATCTTCATCAAATGTTAAGATATCAAAAAGATCCAATTATTAAAGACATTTTCAATCTATAGGCCCACACATAGTCTAGGCTAAGGCCCAACATATCCCACAGAATGACAGAAAACATTTGGAGGCTGATACAACTCTTAGAGTTGGTAACAGATGACCCTGATCAGAGACTGGCAGGATGTAAAAACTCATTTTTACTCATTTTCTAAAACTCAGCTGTGACCTAATCACATATTGAATTACCAGAGAAGTTTCCTAAAGAAAATTACCTCCAGCCCAATTACCATCCTCCTACTGGGCCAAGACACCAGAAGAGAAAACAGTAGGTACATTAATAGGAAAATGTAATGAATAATTTTATGCCCATAAATTTGATAACTTAGACTACATGAACAAGTTTCCAGAAAACAGTAACTTAACTAAACGTACTCGAAAAGTATTAACAAACCAAGTTGTCCCATAACCATAAAGGACATTGATGTAGAGTTTAAATTTTTCCCACAAAGAAAACAATAGGCCCACACAAATTTTACAGAAAATTTCTACACAATTTTCAGGGAATAATTCCAATCTTACACAAACAATTCCAGAGAATAAAAAAAAGCAGCCCAGAAGGGACAATTCATTTTACGTGATTTTATAAAACCCTGATACTATAAGCAAATAAAGACAGTAAGAGAAAGGAAAATTACAGGCCAATCGCACTCATGCACACAGACTCAAAAATCCCAAATAAAATATTAATAAACTTAATTGCACCATAGAAAATATACTATCATCAACTCAATTTCTAACGAGAATACAAAGTTGACACTTGTTTCAGCTTCAAGAAGTAAGGAGCTTGGAAGTTGTTACTTCCATCATTACAAGAAGAAAAAGCTGGACCAACTGAAAATCAAAACCTTTTCTTGGATCTATCAGATAACAGAGGTTGCAAGACAAAATGCCACCCCAATCCCTACAGGGAGGCACATCCAGAAAGATATGGTAGAAGCTGCTGGAGCCACAAACCGATAGGAACAATAAAATGGTAATGTTGACAATCGGTGGAAGAGAAGTGTGGACTAAGTGAGAATGAGAAACTCCGAGGGGAGTTTCTGCTGGGGACAGTCTTTGAATGGTCCCCCTGGATTTTAATGGGCTTTCTCTACAGGAACACCAACAGGTCTTACTTGAGGATCTGAGAATTGGAGAAAGATTCCCCTGTGGCTATGGCAAGGGGAGGGAGGGGAAGAGGATCCTTATGAAATATATTCAGAAACATCTTCATTAAATAGGGCTACTCTCCAAGGCAAAGGACTTTGC
Organism: Ursus americanus; assembly: GCF_024610735.1. NCBI lineage: Eukaryota > Metazoa > Chordata > Mammalia > Carnivora > Ursidae > Ursus > Ursus americanus. The sequence continues at coordinate 16,448,435 of NC_142131.1, read as the reverse complement.
CTTAGCACAATTTTGAAAACTTATCCCAGATAAGAGAAAGAAGTCCTCCCCATTCCAGCCCCCCTGCAGCCTTCTTGTCCCACTCAAGGGGAAAAAATTAAAACAACAGTGAACAGGGACAGGCTTCAAGAAATAGACTCAAAATACTACTCCCTATGGGGAAGGGAGTAGGGAGCAGGGAAAATAAAAAGCAACACTGGAGGAGAAAGAGAAGTAAGTATAAAGACCACAGCCCCTGAACACAGGCCCACTAAAAGACTGAGAGTTCATCAGAAGATTACATAAAGCTTACTGGGGCGCCTGGCTGGTTCAGTCAGTATAGCATGTGACTCTTGATCTCGGGGTCATGAGTTCAAAGCCCATGTTGAGAGGAGAGATTACTTTAAAAAAAAAAATTATAGTATGTTCCCTCTCCCCCACCACCACATCAGTACAATACAATACAGTACAGTACAATAATAGTGGCTTTTAGCCATAAGAGCTTGGAGACACAAGCTCTCTCTGAGAAGCAGTACATAGGGAAGCCCCAAAGCAGATAGAGTAGACAAAAACAAGGATGCTGGAGTAATGTGAAGGCTCCAGAACCGTAACTACAACAAACATTAAACAAGGGCCAACTCTTAGTGAGAGTAGCATAAATCCACACACTAAAGACCTACTAAATTAGTTCCTGTTCTATGATACAATAGATTCTGCTTACAACAATGAAAACATTACAAGGATGCCAAAAGGCAGGGGAAAAAAGCAACATTCTGAAGAGATAAAGCAGTCATCAGAACCAGATTCGGACAGGGCAGAGCTAATGGAATTATCAAACAGGGAATTTGAAGTAACTACGATTAATATGTCAAGTGCTCTAATGGAAAGAGTAGACAATACGCAAATTCAGATGGGTAATGTTAAGTGAAGAGGCGGAAACCTTAAGGAAGAACAAAAAGGAAATTCAACAAATTACAGACACAGTAAAAGAAATGATGGATGGTCTTGATAAGCTGATCAGTAGACTTGACACAGTTAGAAAAAGCAGGAGCAAACTTGAGAAAAGAGGCCAGTGGAAACTTCTCAAACTGAGATGCAAAGAGAAAACAGAATGAAACAGAACAGATCATCCAAGCACAGTGGGACAACTTCAAAAGGTATAACAAACTAAAAATTGTAATATCAGAAGAAGTAAGAGAAGGAAGAAGAAATATTTGAACTGACAATGGCCGACCACTTTCCATATTAATGACAGACAGATACCAAACCACCGACCCAAGAATCTTAAAAACACTCAGCAAGATTTTTTTAAATATCAAAAACAGCAGCAACTGCAAACCATCTAGGCATGCTATATTCAAATTACACAAAACCAAGGACAAAGAGAAAATCTTGATAGAAGCCAGTAGATGAAGAATAAGATAAAGCTTCCCACTATGACAACTTCTGCTTAATGCTGTATCAAAGGTCTTAGAAAAAAATTAAATAACTAACTAACTAACTAAATAAATAAATAAATAAATAAATAAATAAATAAAAAGGATTTGACAGGAAGCAAGAAAACTATCAGGATTCTTAGATAATACAATAATATATATAGAAAACCCAGACTTAATGATAAATTAAAGTTTGTAATAGTCTTATGAAGAAAATTATAAAACTTGATTGGAAAACATAAAAGATCTAAAAGAGTTGACAGATATGCCGTGTTCATGGACAGAATGACTGAATACTATAAAGGTGCCAATTCTCCTCAAATTTATGTGTAGACTAAAGTCAATTCTAATCAAATTCCCAAGGTTTTTGGTGAAACTCAACACGCCAATTCTAAACTTTGCATGGAAGATCAAGGGTTAAAAATAACAAGTCTATCTTCTGACAAAAAACCGGATGGGTCAGGGGGCCTGGGTGGCTCAGTTGGTTGAACGTCTGACTCTTGGTTTCAGCTCAGGTCATGATCTGAAGTTCATGACAGGGAGCCTGGACCCAGGCTCTGCACTCAGCAGGGAGTCTGCCTAAGATTCTCTCTCTCCCTCTCCCTGGCCCCTCCCCCAATCACATGCTTGTGTGCTTTCTCTAAAATAAATAAATAAAATCTTTTTTTTCCTTTTTAGTAAAACATTCTTAATTATGTTCAATTAAAAAAAAAAACAGAATGAGTGACCTGTCTTATCTGATATCAAAAAATATTATAAAGTTAGGTGAATTAAGGTAGTGTGGAACCAGACCATAAGAAAGAAAAATAAAGTAATGGAATATGGAATCTACAGATACACACTTACATATAAATAGGAGTTGTGAAGCAGTAACAGTGTAGATCAGAGAGGAAACGTCTCAGTAAGTGTCATCCAGACAACTGCTTCTCTATACGCAGAAAAAAATGGAGTTGAACTTCTAGATACACAATACACAAAAATGAATTCCAAGTAGATTAAAGACTTGAGGGATAAAGTCAAAAATGATAAAACTTCTGAAAGATAGTCAACTGTGGAGAAGACAGAAAATAAATACTTTGAATACAATGTATTAATTAAGTCCAATGTTGACATAAAGGGGGAGATCTCCAAGGGGGAGGGTGGGAAGGGAGCATTTATTCCAAGCAGAGGAACTAGTGACTGCCAAGACTCAGGGGTGTGTATTGGCAGGTAATTCCAGGGACTTGTTAGCAGTACCATAGGGGTGACCATCTCAATGTATGGGGGCAGGAATAGTAATGGAAACTAAGCTGGAAAAATAAATGGAGATCAAATCCTAAAGAGCCTTATTTACTCCATAAAGGAATTTGAGCAGAGTCCGACAAGCAATGAGGAGGCACTGAGGAATTTGAAATAGGAGTACTGGGATTTGATTTGCATTTCCGATAGATCTGTCCAACCTGCAGGTGGGTGAGAGAATGGAAGGGGCTGAAACTAGGGAAGTAGCAGACCAATAAAGTAAGGCAGGCACGGCTGCTGGCTTGCCTTTAGGACAGCCGCAAAGAAGCTGAGGGAGGAGCAGAGGGAATGCAGCAGGAGGTAAGCAGTTGGAATCCACTGGGCTTTGTAACTGTGTGGAGGATGTGAGGAGGACTCCCAGGCTTCCAGAATGGCTAAATGAGTAGAGAGTGATGTAAATTAGTAACAGCAAGAGGAACCGATTTGGGGGCTGGGGATAAGGAGTAAGATAGTGGAGTTCGATTCTGAACAAATTCAGTTTGGATACTATGGTCATATCCAGGTAGAGACGCTCAGTCAGCCTGGAAGACATCGGAGGCAGCAGAAGACCAAAACCGGGAGTTTCCATAGCGAAGGAACGAAATCAGAATACACTCTGATAGTGTTCAAGAAAGCTTGGTGTCAGTGATTACAATGGTCAGAGGCACCATCTGGAAAATGTGCTGTCTGGGGGGGAATAAGTCTGAAAAACAAACTACTGCTAAATTTCAATATTAATTAAAAATAAAATTGTATTTACTGATGTGAAAATAATGAGGTCCAAATGAGTTTGAGGACCCAAATTTGCAAAGATATTCTTTTAAAAGTGAGGGGCGCCTGGGTGGCTCTGTTAGTTAAGCGTCTGGCTTCGGCTCAGGTGGTGATCCTGGAGTCCCAGGATCAAGCCCCATTTCAGGCTCCCTGCTCAGTGGGGAGTCCGCTTCTCCCTCTCTCTCTGCCCCTCCCCCTGCTCCTTCTCTAGCTCACTTGCTCCCTCCCTCACTCTCTCTCTCATAAATAAAATCTTTTTAAAAAATAAAATAAAATTTAAATTATTCCATCTACCTTAACTGACTCTGGGGAAGATTTCTCTTTATCCCCCCTTTATACATAGAATGCAGAAGAAACACATTGTTGGAGTAGGTAATCGAGGGTCTCCCACTGTATAAGTTCTGTCTCGAAAACTAGAATGTTCAATGCAATAGCACCATCAGCCTCAGATGTAAGGGAAAAATGCAGTCAAATCTGCCAGGGAAAATTAAAACAACCTTGGGATGGTGGCGGTGGCACTTCGGATCCCTCCATAAACTCCAGATTAAGTAGAGTAACAAAGATCAAATGAACACTGGAAGCAGGTTTAGCTTTTCAGACTTCAGAGCATCAGAGAGGGAATCATTGCCTCCGTGACCTGGAAGCGTACACATTCCCCAAGATGAACAAAGAGATTTAACTCAATAAATATTACAAAGAGCATGAGAGAACTGTGAAAGTTTCGAAGATGGGCTTTTAAATAAAACAATTACAGAATTGACATAGGAGGATTTCTGGTCTTACTGCTTTCACTTTCTCTAGTTCTCTAAAAGGCAGTATGTTTTTAACTGGTACAGGCAGTTTCCTCGGCACCTTTTGACATTAGCTATTGTCATTTCTAATTCCCTAAATTCCCTCTCTTCAAAATCTACACTCGTCATTTCTCTCTCTATTGTGTCCCCTGACACGTGTGCAGAGATGGAGAGACTCCAAATCCAAGCAGACCTAAAGATGTGTCTATGTCACTAAACACAGCACATTGTACTCTATTTTTCTTTAGTTAGAGTCTCTAAGAAAATGCTCAAAACAATTATGTTTCACTTTATACAATAAAAATAGCTTTCTGTATTAAGCTGCTGCACATGTTGGGGAGACAGGGCTGGTTTTCTACTAGCATTTTTCTTGAACACACATCTCTGACTGAAACTCTGAGCTTCACTTCCAAGATATTACGAATCAGCTCTTCTTACTTCTCTCATGTGCTTCCTTAAACAGTATTAGTTAATTTCTAGTTACTAGAAGGTCTGGAACTTAGAAAAACAAGCACTGCTCTTCCATTTCTTATGCTTCTATCAAAGCCTAAGGTGTTTTTTTTTTTATGTTTTTTTATTATATTATGTTAGTCACCATACAGTACATCCCTGGTTTCCAATGTAAAGTTCGATGATTCATTAGTTCAAAGCCTAAGGTTTAAAAACTTAATAACAACCTTGGTTAATGGAAGCAGTCCTTTGATTCCAACATCTATTTTCGCATTTAAGATTACCAGGCATTGCGTTTAAATAGTTACAATGTACACTCCTAAATTAGGAATAGACTCTACCCTATAATGTGGACATTCAAATTAGATATTCAAATTGGTAGCTTTATAGTTTTGCATACTTCACCATGTATAATTTTAAACGACACAAATATGCTTAAATGGTTGTGTTTGAAGGTTAAGCTACCATGGGAAAATCCCTTTGGTTTTCATATTATTGCAATAATTGACCGATTTCAATTTTATTTGGTTTATTGACCCTTGCTGCACTAATCCTAAATCATGCGGATTTTTGTTTTCTACGATATTTTAGTGCTGCTCGACCCACCACAGTTTAATAAATGGGTGTACGTAAAGGTCACACCTTTCTACGAAAGGCTTATGACTCCCTTTCAAGCAGACAAAGACCAAACAGAAAGCCTAAATAAGAAGTTGGGGGTCAGGAAAACAGCTTTCTTTGCCATCAAGTGAACAGAGCTTCGAGCCTACTGCTTCAGGTGTCTACCTGTCACTACCTGTCCGTTCGTGAGGTTCTGTTCTGAACTCTCCCCCACACTGGCCATTGGAAAATTATCTAAGTCCGAGAACTAAGTCCCCAAATATTGATAAGCACCTCTGTTCATTATTAGGGCAGTGAATCTGTCTTCAGTGACAACTGCCACAAATTACCACAAATGTAGTGGCTTAAAACAACACAGATGTATTATCTCATAGTTCTGGGAGTCAGAAGTCCAAAATGAGACTCACTGGGCTAAAATTAAGGTGTCAGCAGAGCTGTGTTCCTTCTGGAAGCTGTAGGGAGAATCTATTTCCTTGCCTCTTCCAGCTCTATCTTAGTCTGCTCAGGCTGCTCTGACAAAATCCCACAGACAGGAGAGACTATACACCACAGAAATTTATTTCTCACAGCTCTGGAGGCTGAAAGTCCAACATCAGAGGACCAACACGGTTGGGCGAGGGTTCTCTTTGGGTCATTGACTCCCTGTCAAACCCTCACATGGTGGAAGAGCTGAGGGAAATCTGTGGAGTCTCCTTTATGAAAGTGCTAATCCCATTTATGAGGGCTCCACCCTCATGACCTAATAACCTCCCAAAGGCTTACCTCCTAACTACATCACATCAGCCATTACGATTGAATATATGATTTTGAGAGGACACATTCAGCCACCAACAAACTCTGAGAGGCCCCTCACCTTCCTTGGCTTATGGCCCCCTTCCTCCATCTTCGAAGCTCAGAACAAAAAAGTTCTTTTTGAGCCGCAACCTCGCTTGGTCGTCTAGTCCCACATCGTCTTCCACTCTTAAGGATGCACGTGATTACATTGGGTTCACCTGGATATCACAGGGTTATCCTTCCACCCTAAGGTCAGGTCATTAGCTACATTAATTTCATCTGCAGTCCCGACTTCCCTTTGTCTTATAACTTAACATACTCACATGTTCTTTGAATTAGGACCCAATCATTTTGGGGGAGCCACTATCCTGCCTACCATCAACTATTACACAGCATCATTTTGACAGCAAGAGTTGTGAGGCTCCCTTCAAAGCAATCTAAGTCTCAAGGGACACCCAACTCTGGCTCCTCTCTTAAACATGAATCCCACAGAGATATGCACCCCTGAAGAGGGCCACTTACCCACCCCCAATGACTAGACCAGATTCTCCCACTCACATCTTTGTGATGGAGCGGCCCCCATGAGTACCCCAGCACAGTGAGCTGGCACTGACTCACCTGATGAGGAGGGCTTGTGGGGGTGGCTTTCATGAAAGCTTGCAGGCCAAGGCTGGGAATCTTCAAGAAGAGGCAATACCTGTGTCTCCCAGGAGCTTGTGTCTCACAAGTGCAGTTCTGGACATCCTCAATGCCTGTTTGCAGAAGCTGTCTGGAACCTGGTGACTATCCCACCAAAAAAATGTCTGAAATACCTCTGTGTTCATTAAAGTAAAAGTAAGCCCCTATGAGAGCTCCTTTCTAACAGTGAGATGGAACTTTTGCTCTCTCTGTCATTACAGTCCACCCACCTCAGCTGATGGGGCTGTTCTGACCATTCATCAGCCCAGACTCCTCCCCTGCTGACTCTCTTGCCTGACCATTGTCCTCATCTGCCGGCTCAAAGTGGGGTTACCTTCAAATCTGTTTCCACCCCAGAGGAACAGGAAACGGGAAGTTCAGTGTGAATCAATTTGTCAGCAAGCCAGGCAGTGATGGCACAAATCATTTCCCCTCACAGGCAAAACGTAATCACGGAGACACACTTAGCTGCAAGGGAGGCAGGAAATGGGGTCTCTAGCTAGGCGGGTTTTAACATTTATTTGGTGCCTGCTCTGTACCAAATTCTCTCTGCACGTTATTTTTACTGCTTGTTTGTAACCAAATGAAGCACCTGAGGCAGAAAGTAGCTAAGTCATTGGCTCATGACCACCCAGAAGCCCTGGAGCTGAACCCAGGCTCACAGGTCACAAAGCTGGGCTCTTTCTGCAGCCATGTGGCATTCCAGAGCTCCACACATGGGCTTGCCATGCAGAACTTGTTCTTCAGGACTTGGGAAAACATTCACGTTGGATCTGCCTCTTTTCTAAGTTCTTCATTTTCCTATATAAACATTCCCTCTACCTTCTCTTTCCTTCCACTGGCCAAAATACAGTGCTGACATTTATCATTTGTCCGAGGTATTCAGTCCAGTACTGGCTACCTTTATAATGTAGAGCCCTGCATTTAAGTAGCAAACGCTAGACCGTTGTGTTCTCTTACTTTTAAAGAGCTGAATTCAAATCCGTTCATTTCATTTTTTCTTCGGCTCTCTTTAAAGACGGATTTCCTTCACCGCCCATGGCCCGCCTCAGTGGGAGGAGCTAGTCTATGAAGACCAGAAGCAGGTGGACCACGAGTTAATGATGAGACCCACAGCCTTGCACAAGAGGAAACCAACCCAAACAAGATCACCCAGAGGAGGCTGAGGAAAATTAATAGGTAGCTGAAAACCTTCTCAGAAGAAAACAAGGGAAATTTGCTGCAGAGCCGCAGCCCCTTTGAAAGTCCGAGCAGAAAGAGCTGGAGAGCATCCGGTCCTTTCCCCTCTTTTATGAAGTATTCATTTGTCCTTTCTCTGCTACTTCATAAGCCTTGCCGTCAGCATTCATGAACTTCCGGTTCCAGTTTAGAAGGTAGCTCCTACAAGAGTGACGATCTTCAGTTCATTCTTCATCCTTCTACAGCACTCTGCATACAAATGGCGTTTGGTAAATGATTTGGGAACTTAAATGTGGAAGGTGTGAATAAAAAACCTTAGATGAGCTTTGATTTTTTCTTTTTCCTAGAGCCCAGACAGAAAATGACCGTCTGATGGTTACACATCTGACGGCTAGCCTCGCGCAGAACACCAGAGGCACGCCCACTGTGGTCCTGGCCCCCCTGCGCCAGAGGGCCTCCAGACCTGGGTGTGCCTGTCAGGTGCTTAACGCCAGAGCTCCTACCACCACCGCCGCAAAGAGACCAACAACGGTGCATGTCCTTGTCAGCTTAAAGTGCTTTCCTCAAAGCTGCATGTCTTGTCAAAATTGTTTGCCCACATCACGGCAATCTGTGTGCAGGGAAGCCTGAAACAAGTCCGTGTTTGGAAAGCAACGGAGAAAGTACAAGAGGTTCTGAAATTCATAAGCCTGGGAAAGCAATGATTCAGAGAGAAGCTGCTCTTCTCGGTTCTTCCAAATTGAAAAGCACTCAAAGCAATAGAGCAGCTGCTGCTTGCCTAGGCTGGTTCCTATTGACCTGACTTGACCTTGTACCTCGCGTGTGAATTGGGCTTCCAGCTAGACCAGGAAACCACAGCCCCCTCCCATGACCAAGTTTGACCTCTCCGTCTCTTCTCCTCCCTGCAGAAGTACCCAGAGAGCCGAGCAGCAGACAGACAGTCAAGAGTGAGGTCAAAGGAGTTGCTTAATTAAAGGGTTAACACCAAAGCAGTTCTCCCAGCTCTCCTTCCTTCCCCTTCCGCCAGCCAGTCGGCTGGGACTGGCTGGCTTCTCATCCTTTACATTTTATAGTCTTCAGTTCCAATTACAGGGGATTAATAATTAAGTGATTGTTAATTCTCTTCTGTCTCCTGGAAGTCGTGACTCTCTGAACCACGATGATAACCGCCGTAGCCTGGGAAGGAAATGCAGGTGGGCAGAACCGAAAGAAATTACAGTGTTTTCCTTCCTGGGTCAAAATCACAGCATCCTCAAATGAAATGGGTTGTAGTTCATAGTCTTGGTCTATAAACAAACAGTTGATTCTGTTTTGAAATACATTTCTCTTTCTTATTTCCCAAGTACTTGCATGTTCTCCAGACTTGGGGAGTAGAAATAAAGGCAACATTACCATTCAGGGATTATGAGCTTCTCAGCAACAACTATTCCACTTTAAATATTTACTTGGCAGCTGATTCAAATTCAAATAGACCTGCAGTTATTGGGTAAAGTGTGCCCCATAACTCAAAGCACTCGTAATGTCTGTAAATTTTTCAGCTGACCTAATTTATGTTTCCAGTTTGACCCACAGTAAGTTGGGTTATTCATTACTAGATGGCACGCAGTTAGGGCCAACCCAGAAGACCTCAGTCAAGGAATGTTCTTCCTTGATGTTGTTCTTGACTTCTCTGAGTTTAAAAAACTAAATCCGTTCTGAAAAACAGTGAAACTGTATAATGTGGGGGGGGGGGTGCTAGGCGATGTACACTAAGCATATTCCTAACTACTTTAATATTTTAAAGCAATTCAAAGAACTGGCAACTAGAAAAACTATCCCTAACCACCTCCACTTCATACCAATATTGTCCTTATACTCCCTCCAAGTGATTTGAGCTACATCGTCCTACTTTTGCATTCCCCATTTTCCCTAAAAGAGAGTTTCATATCTACCGCAGCTAGATGTTCACCTCTTTAATGAGAGTAGCCCTTTATTTACAGTAGACACTCAACAGAATGAACAAATGGATAAATGAGTGAAAACCTAATTCAGACCAAGTCCCATTCACTAATGAGGCTTTTTTGCTACCTAACTACCTTCTTCCCTCCTACCCTCAATGTTCTTTGGTGTTCCAAGGTTCCGCAAGCATGGGAGAGCATTCAGGTTTGAGTAGCTATCCCAGGATACTACCCACAGCAAAGATCAGGCAAACCCGCGTGGCACCTTCCCTTCGTGGCAAACTGACTAGTGGTCAGTGACATATGAATGCCCACCACTCCGCCCCATCCTAGAAACCCTTAGCATGTGCATACACTTTGCAGCTCCTCTGATCTGACAAGCTGATCACGAGGTTCACGAGCAGAGAGATATTGTATGGTTAATGATTCAACTTTGAAACATTTTCTACCAGTCCTCGCAAGCTTCTGAATTAGTTCCACTGAGGAGTGTCCTGGGGTTGCAAGGCAAACTACTTTTGTGTGAACCGGTATTTGCTTGCTACAGTATGGGGCAAGCAAAATAGAAGACAGAAAGAAATTGGGTTTGAGGCAGCAGTAGGACGGCTGCTGTCATCCAGGGTCCTGACTTTCAGACGGTCGGTTGGTCACACGACACCTTCAGAGTTATCAACTAGCTGTAAAATAAGGGAAGGGTACATCCTGGGACTTATTAATTAAAACCATTTTTATTTATATATTCAAGTTTTATATAAGATCATATTGTTTGGACGTTGAAAATCACTAAAATAAGGCCTCACTAGGGAAGGCAAGGAGCTCTGCCAGGAGCCTGCAGGGTTTTTCAGTAACCTCCACGTTTCATTCATTCACAGTCATTCGACAAGTATTTCCCAGCCCCTGAACAATGTCTGGTGCTGTTCTAAGTGCTGGGAAAATAGCTGTGAATGAGAGAATCGAATTCCTGCCCCCATTCTAGAGAACTGGTAGAGTACAGTATTTATAGTATTCTCTTTTTAACTTCCTAAAATAACTGTGATCAGGGCACCGTGTCCTAAATTTCACGTATGCCATGGAATACCAGGAAAATGAATTTTCTGAACCAAAATACCCACAAATTAACTTCTTCATTCATAAAAGACTGCGTGGATTACAACATTCCCAATGCAGGTAAAAGCTTCTCTTTCTGAGGTAAATACTCCCTGTATCCTCCACTGTCCTAGTGCTTCCCAGACTCCTCGGAGGCCTGGTTCCCATCTCTGTGCTGCTCTCTAATCTGCTCATGCCCATGCAAGACATCCCCTGTGCCAGGGGAAATTTCCAGCACTGGGTGAAGCCCTGGTTGCAGGAGCCACAGGCAGCAATATCCCAATCCACAGAAACCCAGAATAAAGACCGTTCTCCTTACCCTGCCCATCGCTAGTGTCTGGTTAGCTGCACGCTGACCAAATTCTGGAATCCGATCCTCTCCAAATGGCCACAGGAGCATGGCACAGCCCGCGTTAGTGCTACAGACTCAGGGAGAAAGTTGACCTCAAATTCTTCTCTGGAGCGCAGAAAGCAGAGAGGCCACACCATTCAGTTCAATCCGATCATCCAGCAGGTATAAAATTAGTACCTGTTCGATGTAAAACCAAGCCTGGATCCTCTGCTCAAGAAACTTACACTGAAATAGGGTCATTTCAGAGCCTGCTGAGATATCAGTCATAACGCCCTGTAATAAAAACCAGAGGGGAAGACCATGGCCAGCCTGGATGCCACCAGGCAGCAAGACGGCACCGCGGTACCCAGAGAGGGCTCGGGGCCAGAATGCCTGCATGCATCACCCAGCACCTTGGCACATTCCTCAACCTTTCAGAGCACCCTTCGAAAATGTGGAAGACAAAACAGTGCTTCCTCGCAGCACTGTCGTGAGAATTAAAGGAGTTCGTCCCTGCAAACCCATTAGCTCTGAGCCTGGCGTACCCCGGTGGCTCCAGGCCGAGGACAGACACATCACACAGGTGCCTGGGCACTCCGGGCTCAGAACATTGGCCCCACTGTTGGCTGATTTCTGTCCACACGACTCTCCCCAAAGAAACATTAAGAAACACATTAAACAGTGGGAGAGACAGTAAAAATATTTACAGATGATACCAACCACTAGGTTGATACTAAAATTTTGACGTTTAATTCTTTTCCTCAGTCACTAGTACGAGTCTATCAATCATGAGGGGAAACTCATTCAGATTATTAGACTGTCTCAGGGCACAGGCGGACTTTGTTCTACAAATTCCTCAAAATTCTTTTCTAAAAATGGATGAGACTATAATTCATTTTTAATGTGCAGAAGAATTGTAAGAAATGCGAAAGTCTCTTAGGTGATATAAAAATTGAAAATGCTCCATAAAAAGGACCCACTTAAATGTCTGACTTGTAAAAGTAAATGTCGTTTTAAAATTTTTCATTTGTCACACTCCATGAGGTGTCTCCTGCTTGCCACGCTCATGCAAGTCCCTCCCGGTGCTCTCCGCAGTGTGGGGACAGCATGGCTAACAGGGCTTCTGCCGGTGTGCTGCTGGCTGTGGGCAAATCAGCCTTTCCTGTGGCCCCCGATACCACTTCTCCATACTGGCTACTCTAAGAAACGTTCCTCCATCTGCTTCATTTTACAGCTAACCCAGAGAAAGACACAGCCAGGGCCGTGCATCCAGGTAGATGTCAAGCAAGCACCAGACGCCTGCTTCCTGAGGACTCCCAATCCAGTGCTCATTCCACAAAACCAGGCTTGCATTAAGATGCCCCCATACCAACCTCTAACCATAAGGTCTTAGATCGGAATCTCGAAAAGCCTCCGAGTGTTGGATATAATTTTGGCCCCAGCAGCCCTGGGGCCTCTGTGGAAATATCCTCCCCCGCCCCCAGTAATTCTAGCAAGCCTCGGCCCCCCCAGGACTCCTGAAATAATGCCACCCCCATGTTGCCAGGATATCTCTGAGAGCCAGGCGGGATGGCTTCTAGCTCAGCCAAGCAAACCAGTTCTCCAGGAATTTCAGTAACCACCAACCCAGGGAGGGAGCAAGCAGTCTGTGGGCACCAGGGGCTGGACGGCTGCTCTAAGTTCAGGTCTCACGCGGAGCTGCCTTCACGTAAGGGTTGCCGAAGTTCTTCCACGTCTGAGAATGAAAAGCTTCATAAAACAAACACAGAAATCTATGACCAGCAGTCAACAAATACTGGCCCCTTGACGAATGGCCAACCTGCTGGCATCCAGAAAATGTGCTGTGCTGACAAGTGACTCTTTCAAAGAAGCCCTTTACTTAAATGAGGGGTGTACCCACCGCAGCAGAGCACGTGGGGAAGTTCAAGGATCAATGAGGCCGCTAATTAAAGCAGAGCACCCATCCCCTGTGTTTAGAATGCATTTAAAGAGCCAGCGCCATCGCTCACTCAAGCTCGCTGAATCCCCTGTGATCAAAAGTTGTCAGGTGCTGCTGCGGCCTCAGCGGACCCGGCCCCCCGCCTGACCGGCTGCTGGGGGGCGGGGCTGACCAGGCGCTGGCTGGGGGAGAGGCGCCCCCGGCTTCTTCCGGCCTGCACCTTGTCCGGCCAGGCACGCACACAGTCACGGCCCCGAAAGGCACGGGAGGAGAGTTCACCCAGTATCCTAATGCTGTAGAAAACCCTGACCTCGCCCGCCCAAAATGCAGACGCGGAATGGAAAACTATTGCCTAAACAGATTAGGATGAGAAGTGTCCCTAATAATACTAATCTTTAGCAATTTGGGCTGAAATTCTGCAGAAACCCTCAAGGTGATTTTAAGGGAAAAAAAAGATTTTTAATCATCGTTTGTAAAGAAGCCACATGCCCCCCCAGTCCATGTCTCCACGAGACACCCAAACTAATGACCTCAGCAAGTTCTAATACCTTTTTGTATTCATCCCTTTACTTACATTTTTAGTCTTAAGTTCTTGTTGAAACAAAAATTCGTTGCAGAACTATTGTTTAGGATAATTTAAAAACAAGCCTTTGCACCACTGGCTGATATGTGTATATACATTATATGTACTTATAAGATGTATAAAAATTTATTAAAATATATAATTATATATACAATATAATTTATGCATTATATTATATGCTTACTTTTTAAGATTTTATTTATTTATTTGACAGAGAGTGCAAACAGGGGGAGCAGAGGCAGAGGGAGAAGCAGGCTTCCCACTGAGCAGGGAGCCCGACGCAGGACTTGACCCCAGCACCCAAGGATCATGACCTAAGCCAAAGGCAGATGCCTAACCGACTGAGCCATCCAGGTATGCCTGTATTATATGTTTATGTATAATATAATTTATGATATAAATACAAATTTTATTATATATTTCTATATAATATAAAATATGTATGTACAAATTTCATATAATATTCATATACAATGTTTATTTTATATATATATATATATTCCCATGTCTTTACAGTACAAGGACACTTCTGTTTTCTATCACTTTTGAAGAGATACCAGGAAACTCAGAGGAATGAGATGTATTCCCTAGTCTTTAATCTTCATATTAGTAGATGGGTTTGAGTCATTAAGAGTTTGCAAAGCGTAAACCTACACTCCCCACCTGGTCCCGCAGGCAAAAGTGCACTTAGCTCCCAGGCACGGGCCTCCCTCTGTGGGAGAAATGGTGTTTTATACCATGTTGATGAGTAATATTTCAAGTACATTTTGCAGACTCATTTTCCCAGCATTCTGTTGTTTCAGCTCAGCCGTTCATGCCACAATATTTTTATAGGCTCTGAGGCTGAAAAACATTCCCATCCAGGCAGGATATATGAACCTCTTAGTTTTCTGATGCAAAAGTAGCATTTCAGATTATCCTCGTGCAGAAGAAAACCAGTCTCCTTATGCTGGCAGGTGAATGGGAGAGTGGAGCCTGGAACAAGGGTATGAAATATAGGTAATGCTCGTCTAGAGCCTTCTGTCACAACATATGTGCAACAGCTGCCTTCATGCTCCGCTGAGATGAAATCAGTGTTTCCCACCTGGGTGGGGGGCTTTGGAGGGCTCTTCTACGGGAGACAGAGGTCACAGACAGCGGTGTGGGCCACCCCATTTGGTGGCCACCTAATTGTAAGGACCCTATTTCACATGAAGCAGGGTGGATATGAAGAGCTGGAGGTCTGCAATCAAAGACCTGGGCTTGAATCCCAGTTCCGCTGCCTGTACAGTCACGGGCGAGTGACGTCGGCTCAAGTAGCCGTGGCCAATTGTGCAATCTTGGACAAGTTTCTTCTCCTCGCTGTGCCTCAGTACCCTGTCCTAGAGAATGGGAGTATTCATAGGTCTTCTCTTACAGGTGAGGACCGAATGGTTACGAGAGGTAAAGCACTTAGAACAGAGCCAGCACAGAAGACAGCTGCCTCAGATGGTTCAGAAAAGGCAAGCTGGAGAAGGCCCTCCAGGGAAAGATGAAGAGGGGGAAGAAAGAAGCAAAGGTTGGGACAAAAAGAGGGAAAAAATAAGCCAACGCTGCTGCCCTTTCCTCTGAAAATGCTTGGCCATACTGGCTTCTGTGGGATCTGCTCTTAATACTTCTGCTGCCGACTAGGAGCTGCCGGGCAGGGTGACGGGGCCCCAGGAGCAGACACCTGCTGGGGCTACACAGTGGGTTCTTCAACTGCGTCACCGTACAACAACTTGAGAGCCTCCCAACAGAGAACTTTTTTGTAGACATCAACATGGAGAAAGGGGGGAAAGAGAATGGAGACTGAATGCTAACAAAAAATAAACTTTTAAAGATTTAAAACTAACCAGTGGCAACCGAAACAGGATCCTGATTTCTATTAGCTTCCAGAAAGTTCTCCTGTAAGAACAATCCAGGAACTAGTCCTTGCATATAAATGCCATAGTAGTGTGTGACTGTAGGAGCTATCTATGTTCAGAGTCTGAGAGCTTCTCTTAAGTGGCTACGATCTGTCTTGTAAGGGAGAAGGAGGCAAACCCCAGAAAAAACTAAACCAACCCATCTCACTACGGCTTTCTGACCTCATCTTTGAGCTGGGTACACACCACCTAGAGCTGAGCCTGCCAAAGCAGCAGACTCTCAGGGCAGTGGCCAAAGGCTGCAATCTTAAAAGGACACTGGATCTCCCTGACGTTTGCAGTACTCTGAAAATACGGCGAGAAGGGGGACCATAGATACAGAAGTCCCTCCGTGCAGACGAGGATATATAGTTGAAGTACGCTTATATATAGTTGAAGTACCCTTGGTTTGACAACCAAGGCAGGGAATAGCTGATGTCTAACATCCATTCTCCCTCCCTTTTATGTGGCCAAGCTGGGAAGACTGCAGCTTCCTAAAGTAGTCAGATGATTAGGTTTAGGCCAATGGGGTTTAAGCGGTACTTCCAAACCATGCCCATAAAAAAGAAGACAAGTGGCTTCTCCTTCCCCCATCCCTTTTCTCCTTCCCGTTGGATGGAGCGTGGATATAGTAGGAAGCCATCCAGACCATGGATACGAAAATCCTGCTGTAGGGGTGGCACAAAAACAAGCCACGGGGAGTCTGAACCCCAATCTGTGGATTCCATACCAGCCCTGGACGGCGTACACGCTCAACTTTGCTGCTATTTGCCGTCCCTGCGGCCCTCACTTCATCTATGTTCTAACAAAAACAGTCTCATTTGGGGTGTAAGGTGGGGTGAGATCACAAGAGATGGCCATGAGTTGTACTATTTGGGCATAAAGTGCCTTCAAAGGAGGGGAGGGGCCAGTGATGCAGGGTTTGCTTTGCTTTTTCGCAGCGGAACTGAATCGCCACGAACAATAAGGAGGCTGGGCTTGTGCAATATCTTCCTCCTCAGCTCTTCCCACAGGCAGCGCCCAGCCTAGTCTGCATATACATGTGACTAAATATTTACAAAATATTGACTCGAAGGCAGAGGCCCTTGGTGCACATTGCAGTCTTGTCTTGCCTTCCAGGCAAAGTTTTTTTGAGATGTGAGATGTTTGTGAAAGCACTTAGCAGAGTGCTTGCCAAGTATTTGGGGCTCAGTAAATGTTAGTTTCCTTTCTTCTTGACAGCTGCCTCCTTTTTCTCATAACATACGTGGGGTTTCTAATAGAGGACCTCAGTCAGTACCCAAAAATGCCTCGGAAGTTCCCTACCTATAATTGCCTATCCTACGGAAGATATAAATGCAGCCCAAACCACCTGTGACGCACTGACAGGCCAAGTAAAACTGTTTTCCCCTATTTACAAAGCATGAATGAGGCTTTCCGAAAATTTTGTTTGGGAACCAGTAGGTGAAAGGTTAACCCCATGCCAGGAGACGAAATTATCATTTAGGGGCTCCTAATTTAATTATTTTACATTATTCTCCCGAAGTGTCTCTCCTCGCTGTACTAAAAGGAATGGTCTGGGTCAATGAGCCCGAAAGTCCAAACTGTGGAAAAGACAGAAAATATTACATTGGAAAGTGTCTCTCACCCATTTTGAAAATCGTCTTGCTGTAGCTTCATTGGTTCATCCCTCCATCTTCTGGTCAAGGCTTCCACGATTCGTCCACCAGACATTCATGAGCACGTTCTGGGAGCCAGGTCCTGTGCAAGGCTCTGAGGATACAGGACAAGGCCCTTGAAGACCTACAATCCTGAACTGGGTTTCAGACCAGGAGCAGGACCTGAGTGCAGCACAGGCATAATGAAGGACAGCCACCTCGTCCTCCACAGAGAAGGATTCAACATTTTGGCTGGGCCTGGAAGACTTAGAAGGACTTTGTGAAGGACAAAAGACATTCTCGACAGTGACTGATTACAGATCACTTTAGAGCAGCACAGACACTGAAGAGGACTGGCGAGAGAGAGACAAGACTATTATAACCGAGTAGTCGAGAATAAAGGCCAAGGTCAAGGAGGCGGTAAAAACGATGCCAAAGACACAGAATTTAATGACCATTAGATGTAAAGATAAAGAGAGAGGAGGTGACTCCATGGTTCTTGGTTTGCTATAGGTGGATGGAGCCCAAATAAAACAAGACAAATAACAGAAGATACAAAACAAATTTAGAAAAGGAGACACCAAGTTCAGTTTTGAGATGATAAGTTTGCAGTTCTGCAGGTCACATCCAGAAGGACATATCAGGGAAGCTGTTAGAAGGGAGAGTTCAGGCGGCAGGTTTGGATTGGGAGGTCTTCCCCACAGTCCTGCTGGCTGAGACAACGGGAGTAGATGAGAGGTGAAGGAGAAGGTGTGCAGAAATAAGAGGTAAGGACCAGAGAACTGGTAAGGGCTAGATCATCAAAGCAATGGAAAAGGAATGAAGAAAAGACTCAAGAAGAGAACACAAAAATGGGGAATCCAAAAAGTAGAGAGTAGGGGCACCTGGGTGGCTCAGTCGTTAAGCGTCTGCCTTTGGCTCAGGGCGTGATCCCGGCGTTCTGGGATCGAGCCCCACATCAGGCTCCTCCGCTGGGAGCCTGCTTCTTCCTCTCCCACTCCCCCTGCTTGTGTTCCCTCTCTCACTGGCTGTCTCTCTCTCTGTCAAATGAATAAATAAAATTTTTAAAAATAAAAAAAGTAGAGAGTAATCAGCGGTCCCACATACTGCAAAGAGGTCACTGCGAAGAACTGAAAACAGGCCAGTAGACTTGGCCACTAGGAAGACGCTGGTGACCTGTGAGAGCAGTTCTAGAGGAGCTGTGCGAGGGGAACCCTGACTATAGGGGGAGGAGAAAGGAATGGGCATGAAGTCAATTTGGCAAGACTGAATTACTCCTTCAAGAAATGTGGTGGCAACTTGAAGGAAGGAAATCGAGTAACAGCATGACGGAAGGTTGTGTCAAAGGAAAATAAAACGAAAGAGGAAGATTTAGACAAGTTGGCAGGCTGAACAGACAGGCCCAGAGCAGAACGAGAGGATGATGATGCAAGAAGAAAGGAACTGAGGGAAGGAGATCTGGGGCAGGTGAGAATGGATGGGGTGCCGGGACCTCACCTGACTTTTGTCTTTTAGCAGACATGAGCCTTGTGTTCCACAGCTCTTCTTTAGGCAGACCGCTATTTGCAATAATAATGACAAAAAACTAACCTAAGTTGGATCCTAGGTGCCCAGCATGCCGGATGGCAAGGTACCACCTCATGAAATCTAGAAAGTCTAGTTGCCCTCTAATTCTAGATTACAACTCTGACTTGAGAAGCCAACACTGTTGCCCACCTCCACCTATACCCATCTCTCCTTAGCATCATTTGTCACTTTGGCCCTCTGCTCACCCTCTACCCTTCACTCTGGTCTAGCACATAAAACATGGGCTCTGAGTTTAAATCCAAATTTCACCACTTATGCCTTGTGTGAGTATAGGCAAGTTACATAATGTCACCATGCCTCAGACTCCTCATATGTAAAACAGAGATGTTGGCATGCCTCAAAGCTCGATCTTACTTTTCATGGCAATTCACTTATAACTATAAAAACACCTTTATTTCCTAAACCCCTACAGGAGAAACAACCATGTTTTTGTGATTCAGGAATTCCCTATTCTCCTATTGAAACGATTGTTTCTTTATCGTAAATTTTTGCAAAAGCAAAAAAAATAGTCGGGATCCCCCTCGCTATACATGACTCAGGCCCTACTATTTTTAGAAAAATCTCAACAATTGTTGTGGTAGACTTAATAGGGGTTCACCAGATATTCAGATCCTAATCCCTGGAACTTGGGAATGTTACCTTGTATGGCAGAAAGGGACTTTGGAGATGCCCTTAAATTAAGGATCCCGAGATAGGGATACTAGTCTAGATTCACCAGGTGGTCCCCAAACATAATCACAAGTGTTCTTCTAAGAAGAAGGCAGTAGAGATCTGGTCACAGAAGACAGGAAGGCCACGTAACAGAAGCAGAGGGAAGCTGAGCCGAGACAAAAGATGCTAGGCAGTGCCTGTGAAGATGGAGGAAGGGCCATGAGCCCAGGAATGCAACTCCAAGAGCTGGAAAAGGCAAGACACAGATTCCCCCAAAGAGCATGGCCCTGCTGACATCTTGACTTTAACCCAGTAAAACTAATTTTGGACTCCTGACCTCCAGAACCGTAAGAAAATAAATTTATATTGTTTTAAGTCACCAAGGCTGTGGTCGTTCGCTTCAGCAACAACTGGAAACTCATACAAACTCTTTTCTTCTTGCCGATCCTTAGACGGCAAGTTATCAAGCCCTCTGCTTTCAAGGGAAGAAGGCATCAGTCAAGTTACCAATCCTCTTTTATTTCTAGACCATGAAAATGGATCCTCTGAGAGAACCTACCAATAGTCTACCCCGATCAGAGCAGCCTCCCCGTCTCTGTGGTGGAGGACTGTCCATCCTCCTCGAAACACGAACCGAAGAGGAGATTCATATGCGGAGGGGAGCACAGTTTTATGTTGTAATCAAATGAAATTAAAATAATCAGTTCAAATTTTACCTTTAATATACAGGTAATCAGACTAGATTAAGACTCCACTTTTTATTTGCCCAAGAAGCAGGGAAATTCAAGTTTATTTTTAAGTATTCATAAAACCTGCAGTGTAAGGAAGTAGTTTCCAAACACAACCCATAAAATAAGGATGTATTTAAAATGCTGTTATTAGATAATTGCCATCCCCACAAACTTCCCCTCATGTATCCTGGCAGCTAGTCACATTCTGAAGCAAAAGGAAGAGATGGTTTTATGAACAGTTTTTTTCTTGTGACATATTGGTGAACAATAAGATCAGGACACCAGTAAAAACCTGCTCCCTGAAAGAAAAAAAAAAAAAAGGATATAATTTTTGTCAGGTGGTCCTAAGAGAACTCACGAAAAATGTACTTCTTCTAGGAGGGTCTCTGGGTGCCTTAAAGATAGGACCAGAACACAAAAGCCTGGAGATCTCTGTTTTGTGCAGTTCACTTTCCTCTTGAGCGGTAAGGAAATGGCATTTTCTGAGATGTCAGAAGGTGTGGTTCATGTGCCTGGATAAATGCCTGTCTCTGTTTGTTCCTGATCCCACTTGGAAGAAAGATAAAACATGGACTAAATGAATCCTCATTCAGCATCCCAGAGACTTTTAATGAAATTTCATTTTAAACATTTCTCACATAATTCTCCCTAGCTGAAGATTTACCATGAAAATTTACCAAGGGGATTTGACTCATAAGGAACATCTAGGTCTTATTCTCAATTTGATATATCGAACAAATTGAGTCCCTACTGCGTGCAAAGAAAATAAGCTAGATGTTGAAATCGGGGATGAAGCACAACGGTAAATGAGTCGCCTGCCCTGAGTGAGCTCAAAAGCAACCTTTCCTTTTTTTTTTTTTTTTTTAAGATTTTATCCATTTACGTGAGAGACAGAAAGCACACAAACAGTGGGGGAGGGGCAGGGGCAGAGGGAGGAAACAGACTCCCTGCTGAGCCTGACTTGGGGCTCAACCTCAGGACCCCCAGATTATGACCTGAGCTGAAGGCAGACCCTTAACTGAGCCACCCAGGTACCCCGCAACCTTTTCTAAAATAAAGATAGGAGGAAGCGAGTGGTCAAGAATATTGGATTCAAACTTCCGTTTTCCATTGGTGCTTTATGGGTTGCACGGTATGACTGTTGTGTCACTTTGTGTTAGCCTCTCCTCCCCATTCTTCTAGGAAGAGTTGTGATATCAATTCAGGAGATTCCATTTTGCAGGCTCTTCGTACATCTGAAATTCCCAGGTATTCCCTATTTCAGTTGTTCCAGACCCACTCCGTTCCAGGACCATAAAGAATTGAGGGCTAGCTTATATTTTTGACATGTGTCGAAAAGGCATTTTTAATTCTTTGAGATGACAGTTCAAGTTCTATATATCACAAACAGAAATCAAATATATGCATGCTGCCCTCAAATGCAGTAAGAAAAACCCTAAAACAAATGTTCTTCTTAAAAAAATACAAATAAAAATCATAAACATCCTTTTCCTGAGGGCACCAGTAACCAGATGAATCCAATTCTAGTACTACTAGTCTGGCCCGGTGCTTGAGAGCCACATTCTCAATTCCAAAATCCAGCAACAATCCCACAGAGAGTCTTCCCGAAAAGCAAGGCTATCCTTTCTGGACATTGACACACAGAAATACAACTGGCTTTTCTTCTGTTTGCTTTAACTGGATTCTAGGTTTTCTTCAGTATTCCTTTCTCCTGGTGAGTCTGCATCAACTCTGCTTCAGTTTTTAGGTCCTTGTGTAACTCGTTCCCCTTTTTTTCCTTATGTACGTCTCAGCCTCACTAGAAGGCAGCCCTTCTTCTCCTTTCTCATCTGTCTCACAGGTAGTCTGGGGCAAAGCAAGGTCTGGATAGTAGCTCCAGGCCTCCAGAGCACCTGCTTGTCTGATAACCAAATGGATCTCCTGCCTTTAAAAAAGATTGCCAGTTCAGATGTCATCTTTCTGGGCTCTTTAAATGTAAATTTTATATCTTAATTAATATACAGATAATATTGCTAAATTATCAGGCTTCTATGGTGGTAAAAGAGCCAAGGTTAAGGTTCCTATTTTATTTTCTCACCAATTGCTCCTGGCAAAAGAAGAGAAATATGTCAAGATTTTAAGACCTTATGAATTGCTACGTAAACAATGTTAATATACTATAAAAAAAAGAAAGAAAGAAAACTTTGTGAAACATTTTTAAAACACCAAATGAAATTAGTACCAAAAACTTGCCCCAAAGAGAGAAAATAAAGCAAGGGTTAGTATGTTTAGTCACATATTATTCCTAAGGTTTTACATATTGATACGCATTTTTGGAGTGACATGACCAGGTATTATAAATCTAGATACATATATAACAACCTTTGGTTAAGTTTACTCCTAGGTATTTTATTTTTTGGTGCAACTATCAATGGAATTGTTTCCTTAATTTCAACTTCTGCTACTTCATTATTAGTGCATAGGCACACTACCATTTCTGGGTATTAATTTTGTATCCTGCAACTGTACTGAATTCATTTATTGCTTCTAACAGTTTTTTGGTGGAGTCTTTAGGATTTTCTATGTATATTATCATGTCATCTGCAAATAGCAACAGTTTATGGTAGGTACACTTGGGGTGAGCATAGCATAATATATATAAACTTGTCAAATTTCTATGTTGTACACCTGAAACTAATATAACATTGCATGTCCACCATACATACATACATACATAAAACAACCTTTGGGACAATTTTGTTCAAGAGAAGCATTAAAGTGAAATGAGATTTGGCGAATTTTGTGACGAAGAAAAATATATATTTGCTGGTCATTTTTTATACTCTTTTCAACAAATGAAGTTATATAGAAATATTATTTTTGGTAATAACTGAGTCTTTTCAATAAATGAAGTTATAGGGGCGCCTGGGTGGCTCAGTCGGTTAAGCGTCTGCCTTTAGCTCAGGTCATGATCCCAGGGTCCTGGAATCGAATCCTGCATTGGGCTCCATGCTTGATGTGGGGCGTCTGTTTCTTCCTCTCCCTCTGCCCCTCCCACTCATGCTCTCTCTCTTTCTCTCAAATAAATAAATAAAATCTTTTAAAAAATAAAATAAATGAAGTTATATATAAATATATTTTTGGTAATAATTGAGGCAGGAGACCCCCAACATTGCTTTCATTTGACCAAATGAGAAGTCTAATTTGGATCTCTGTTCTAAGACATAGATATTATTTTTATTTGTCTATGGTCTCTGTAACTCCCTCTTTGTATATGCGGTCTTCTGAACAATTTTATTCATTTCTAGACAGAAAGTTGTGGAATGCTCAAGAGCTGAAAGAGAACACAAATTGGAGGGGGACACTAACCATGTGCTTAAAATGCTTGATCATCTTTTAAAACCGTTTTTCGGGTACTCCACTAACTAGCATGAAAAGAGCTCTGGAAAATCTTGCGTATAGGAGGCGTTTGAGCCTCCTAAATCACAGATATTAACACTGCAAAATAATAGAATTTAGGAAGCTGGGATCGCGGCCTTCTGACAAATACCGGACACATACTGGATCCAGAGAGATAGACAAGTGAGGTTGCAATTCTCACCCCGCCCAGTGTAACCCACTCTACCTGAGTCAACAAAAAACGGAGAGATAACACGGAGAGCACCGGGTAGGGTATCTGTGTGCGCCGCGGCAGAATGTATTTCTTTCCCTTTCCTGTTTATGTTGTCAATTCCGAAATGCTGAGTTGGAATGTTCTTACAGTGAAGACCTGTTCAGCGTTTTCTCCTTTTCCTCACATTTATGTTAGCCTTTTCCTTTAATTATCTCGCCGTTGTTATTCTTGGCAAGGCCGCCCTTTCCATTATGGTGTGTTTACCTTCCAAACAGTCCCTACTTCCTCCTTATCTTTGTGAGCTTATTAAAATTTCCAGCGCCAACGGCTCACTTCCCCTCTTCGGCATATCCTCACCTTCACAGCTCACTTCTCTTTCTTTCTTTTCAACCCTTCTTTCAACTCTCACCCCAGCCCTCTCACCCCTTTGGAATAACAAGTTATTTCCTCTTTCATTTCCTCTCGCAGAAGATGTTTTTGGACCCATTCCCGAAAATCTTTGGCATGAAACCCATGCCGCTCTGTGTTTCCACTGGGCACATTTCCAGAGGTGTTTCATCGGCCGGGAGCCCTCGGCCTTCCCACCAAGCTAGGCCTGGCTCTGTCAATCATGTCCGTCACTGTCCAGCAGTCCCAGCCAGCCGCGATGGCGGTAACAGGACTGGCGGGTCTTGCTCCCTCTGGCAACAGGCTCTAGTTTTCATACCGTTTTCAAAAAGGCTGTTTGAGGTAGGAGAATCTGGACTTCTTTTTTTTGCAGCAAGAGAAAAGGCGAGGAGGTGACGGGAGGGAGTGCTAAGTCAGCAATACTTGCGGAGCTGAGCCATGCTTCGGAATCTATGCAGTAAGTTTATTATCCACTTGCTTTTCATTCTTTCCAGGTCAATGCAGAAGGAAGTTTGACAGCTGCATCCAAGCTGGAGGAAAAAACCTGTGAAACAAGAGCTCTACCTAGAATGAAATGTTTTCCATTTTAAAGTGAAAAAAGTTGAGCAGAGGAGAGTCGTACTAATTTGTCCCCTAATGGGGAATGGAGTGTTATTATGTGTTATATCATTAATGATGGTATTAAACAGACTGAAAACTTCACTATTCGCTATTTGATAGTGTATTGAAGTGAACAGTTTCATAGCACATTTTGGTGTTTGTTCTGAACACTTAGGTATCACTAACATGATACTTTAAGAGCTGGAGGACACTGTCTTGAGAAGAAGGTTTTTCTCAGGCCCTGAGACACAAAGATGAGAAGCCGTGATGGTGCCCTGGGTCCTATAACCCTAAGCAGTCTCCTCGACATTTGGTATCTAGTGCTCTGGCAACCCAGTGAGTAACATGTGTGAGAACACGTGTGGCACTGGATATCCGGTACCCAGAAACAGACACCCTGGAAGTGAGCAAGTAAGTAATTTCCCTTGGTTCGAAGCATTCTAGATTCAAAATCCAAACCTGGTCTTTTTTATGGAGTTTGATTGGTTTGGTTTGGTGCAAAGGGCAGACACAGAATAGAAGAGGTTGTGAATTCTAATCTGATTTTTAAATACTATTTAGTAAATAAGGCCATCAACTGGGCCAAGTTATAAACATTTTCTAAGTCACTCCAGTACAATGTTGTCAGTACAATTAAAAACGCAAAGTCAAAGAGACTTCCAACTCGAAATGGAATTTGCCAAGCAGTTCCAACACAGCATCTCCCTTCAATCTTATGAACATACTGATGAGGGCTCAGAAAACATCAAATTGCTTATAAAGCCTGTGCTCAGGACACAAATAAATCTGCAGGAGAGGAAGGAGGAAGAGGGAATGTGTATCAGGGGGCACTAGTGAGCACTGCTTTCAAGGACGACTCAGTGCCCATTAAAATCCACCTCACAGCCGTGGAGCTGAAGAGGAGACCACACCCCACACGTGGGACCCAGAAAGCAGGGCCCAGAACAACCCACTCGCCCTCTCCACTAACAATGTCCAGTCTGCAGAGCTCACTCCTTGTGTGAGGATGAACGGAAAGGGGTGGGAAAAATACTGCTGAACAAGGGGAAAAGAGCAGCTTCCACTAGACCCAGAGAAAGAGTAAGCTGGGCTTGAGTTTATCACTCGCTGGCCGCCTCAACTTGGATAAGGTACTTAAAACTCTCTAATCATCACTTTTTATGAGGATTAAATAATGTATAAAAAGCAAAAAATTTTGTATCTAAGATATGGTAAGTACTCCACAAATGCTGATTAGTATAATGATTATGATTACCGGGTATTAAGATGCACTATCAAGTTACCATTCACTCATTCAGCAGCGATTACTGAATGCCTATTCTGTTCTGACACTAGAGCCATACTGTGTTTCCTTTCCTATTACCATGCTGCTTGCATTCTAGCATAATAATTAATGATTAAAATAGTTCTGCTCCAAGAATGATAAGCTAAATGGAATTTATCAATTGAGTTCTGGGAGAAAGGGTTATAGGAATCTCAAAATCAGAGTCAAATCAGAGTTTAACTACACAAACTGTGTTACAAACTGGATTTAATATAAGCTTATGTAATTCAACTTTTACATCCAGTATTTAGGAACAAAATTACTATTGTGTCTGCAAATGTAAGTGCAACCGTCTCCGAACATAGACCCCACATCAATTGTTTAATGTGGAATTTGGAACATTGAAGGAAATTAATTTCTTAAGACTTGCTATAAAAAAAAGGTAGACCATCAACACAATAATATCAGTTCTAACTTACTAGTAATCCTGATGTTCTGTAAGTCACTATATCAGACATTATCTAATTTTATCCTCAGAGTGTCTTTGCCATTTCATTTAATGTGATCACATTAGTCCTTTTACAATAATTCAGCTAAAATTGATCTATATGGATTTTCTTAGAGAAAATCACAATATGAACATAATTTTAAGCTGACTTTTAGAATACAGCTTAAATTCATTGATCTCTTATGTCCGTGTCAGGGCTGAAAAGTAAGTTATCATACATTTGCCTCAAAGTAATCCCATTCTTCAAGTTGCTTAAAATGTTATATGTTACCATTCCTGTTCCTCACTAATTTAGTAGTTGATTTTTGTTCCAAAAAAAAAAATCCTTGAAGTTGTTTATTTTGTTCTGTGTATACGGACTCCTCAGGCAGATTGCCATCCTAATAAAGTACACTCGAATCTTGCCATCAAAGCGCTCTTAAGGTAGGTCTGCTAAAACAGTCTCAGGTTGTCATTCAAACTACTTCATTTCACAGGAAAAATTGGGAATTTTACCTAATTGTGAACATTGAAATTACATGATTTTGTGTCCCCTGAAAAGTTCTGATTAAATAGGTATTCAGTGAAACATAGCAGAGTATATAACAATTTCTAAGCCGTACATTGCATCGGATACTGAAATAGAATCGTCTTTTGTTTCTAAGATGATCTGTCTATCCTTATTTAGAGAAGCCAAAAAAGAAAAATAACTTTTTGCCCCACACTAAGTACCTTTAAAGTCATGAAATGCAAAGCCCCGTTGGACCATCTCCTATCTTTCTAGCTCTCTCTCTCTCTGCCAGTAAAGGCTTTTAAAAAATGGAAAGGAATATCTTTATGTTCTTCCTAACTGTTCCCCACTGCCTCCTTCTTTTTGATGGGTAGGTTGGTGCTACTGTCAGCAGTCCAATTCTCTATCAGCACATTTTAAACTACACTGAAAAAAAAAAGCAGAAAAAGGAGAGAGTGGGTATATCAGAATCCAGAGAGCTGACCACACTGGCTTCAACTTTGCTAACTGAAACATGAGTCCCTGGAGCCACCAGTTCACAATTTTTATCTTCATAATTGTGTCTGTAGAGTTTGAAGAAAGAAAAATAGCCAGAGAAGAAGTACCAAATACTCAGATACGAGTAGCTGACCACAAAAGGTTTCTACAATGTTACCAGCCGGCATCTTACTCATGTATGGAGTAGTAGACAAAAATAGTCTTTAGGGGGTCCCTGAGTGGCTCAGTTAGTTAAGGGTCCGACTCCTGATTTCAGCTCAGGTCATGATCCCATGGGTTGTGAGATCAAGCCCCACGTCAGGTTCCATGCTCAGTAGGGAGTCTGCTTGAAAGTCTCCCCCTCTCCCTTTGCCCCTCCCCACCCTCACCTCTCTAAAATAAACAAATGGAATCTTTTTAAAAAGTAGTCTTTGGAAGCAAACAGTCCTGAGTTATAATCATGGGTCTTTTCCTGGACAAGTTGCTTAGCTTCTCGGAGCCTGTTTCCTTATCCATAGAAAACAAATCATAATACCTTACTATTTCTGTTGTTATATAAATGAAACTAAAATAAAATATATGAAGTACTTAGAATGGTAACTGACTCCAAAAGTACTCAGTATTAGCTATTAGTATCATCAGCCTCATCATTATTTCTTTTAATTGTCTCTCTTGTGCGTTCCTTTTTTCCCTTTATCATGTCAATCATTTCACTGAACATGTTTAAGTATGGAGGACGTCTAGAGAAGCACTGTAGAGGGATTTGTGATACAAAGAATAACCGAAATGTGGATATTCTGTACACAGGAGCTCACAATCCAGAAGATGGGACAGAGATGTAAACTCATTAGCAGTCTACCTGCTAGTGACCTCATGACACTTTTTTGCCCTTATTTCTGTGTATGTCTGCATTTGCTAACAAAATACATACCCCCTCATTGTCTTAGTCTTCTCAATAGCCCAAGCACCTAATCTGGCCCTAGATTACATACTTGCCAATACGTGTTTGTAGAACAAACAAATGAAGGAACGAATGCTTTGCATTCAGAGCAAAGAGAGCTAACTTCACCTAGAGAAGATGGGGTGGCCTCACCAAGGAGATCACATTTGAGCCAGCTTTTAAAGAATAAATTGAAATTCAATACATGAAAAGGGCTGAAGTGTGAAAGAGCTTTCTGGGGAAAAAGGAACCATATAAAAATTCAATTATAAATTCTTTGAGGGTTAAAGTTGTAGTTTTAAATTCTCTTATAACAGCACACAGGACTTTGAAGAGTGCATGAACAAGAAAAGTTATCCTTAGACAACTGAATATCAGCAACCATTAATATTTTTTGAGCACATAAACATGCTGGTACTGTATAAATGCCTTACAGTATTAACTTATTTCATCTGCAAAACACGCCTATGAAGTAGGTATTCATTTACTTAGGAACAGAGAGGTTAAATGATTTGCTCAAGGTCACACAGCCAGGAACTAGCAGAGCCAGCTTTCAAACCTGGACAGTCTGGATTGAGAGCTTAGAGTCCTACAGGCTCTCTAACCTCTGTATTTATTCACTCCATCATTCAATAAATACTGATCACTGGCTTTGTGCCAGGCACTGTTCTGGGCATTCAAGTAGTGCTTACCGTTGTGAAATTTGCATTCCAGAATGAGAAGAAAAACAATAAACTAAACAAATAAATAAATAATATAAAATATGAGATGATAGTGCTATGGAATAACATGAAGGAGAGAAGGGGGAGTAAGAGCTGCCAGATAAGGAGAGATGTTCAATTTTAACTACAGGGGTCTGGGAAGGCCTCTCTGAGAAGACATTTGAGCAAAACTTGAACCAGGTGAGAGAGAGAGCTCTGCGGTTATCTGGAGGAAGAGAAATCGAGGCAAAAGGCGGAGCAAGTGCAAAGGTGCTGAGAGAAGAGCATGCTTGGCCTGTTGTGGAGTCCCTGGCCAACGTGGCCAGAGCCGAATAAGCAAGGAGAGAAGGAGCCAGATCATGCAGTCTTGTAAGCACTGACTTATACTCAGTAGGAAAACATTATTCAGTGGTTGATTTTGTTTGCATCACTACTCACCCAGCCTTCTTCCCTAGCCTGAGCCAAGCGATGGAACAGATTTCACAACTGGCCACTCCACCCCTTCTGTTCTTTAGACCCAAGGAGAGTGAGTCCACTTGGTTCTTACAGACCTACCCCATCTTCTTTGGATCCCTTTCTGCATACAATAAAATAGAACCATGGACAGAATTATTACTGACATAGAAAAAGTCTCTGGACCCTTAAATAAGATTGCTGAGTTTAATAGACCAGAAGATTAGGGGGAGGGTAGGAAAGGAATGCTTACTTTAAAATAGCTGCTCTGAGCTTGAAACCATTTTTTGATGACAATTTTCATGACTTTATCTTACCTCCTACCCGGTGCTTGTGGGTAGTAATTTTCATTTAGTTAAAACGGCTTTTTTTTCTCACATATTTTACAAATGTTTCAAATAAATACCAATTTTTTGGCTCCTAAATGTAGATTATTTTTTATCTCAATTTCCAATTTATAATTTGATACCAGAGTCCCATTTTGGGTGAAAATATTCTCCAAGGAAGAACCTCATTCACTGCTCAAACAAAGCCACAAAGAGTAAATGTGATAGAGAAACTTCACAATAAGATAAAAGCAGATGTGAGTAACCAAGAAATTAATAATCTTAAAATCTATTATCTTAATAATTGTTATTTATAGGAAATCTGAAATCACTGATTCAATGAAATTTTTAATTATTTTTATTTTGGTAAAATTTACATACAACGAAATCCACAGACCTTGTGTCATTCAATAAGCTAATGTAAACATTCACATAAGCAACAACCTGTAAGTACAGATAAAGAAAATTCCCATCTCCCCATAAAGTTTCTTACACATCTTACTAATCAACTCCTCAAATGCTAAGACAACCACTGTCCTGATTTCAAAATCTTACCATAGATTAGTTGTACCATTTCTTGACTTTCACACAGATGGAATCATACAGTATGAACTCATTGGAGTCTTGCTTCTTTTCCTCAACACATTGAGATCCATTCATAGCGTTTGCTAGCCTTGGTTCATCATGCTTATTGCAAAGTCATATTCCATTGTATGAATATGCCACAGTCTGTTTAGTCATTCCCTGGTTGATGGACATTGGGTCATTTCCAATTTTTTTAAAGATTTATTTATTTGAGAGAGAGAGAGAGAAAGAGAGAGAGCACACATGTTGGGGGAGGGGCAGAGGGAGAGAATCTCAATCAGAGTCCCCGCTGAGTGCAGAGCCCTACTCGGGGCTTGATCCGAGGACCCATGGGATCGTGATCTAAGCCAAAACCAAGAGTCAGATGCTCAACCGACTGAGCCACCCAGGCACACCAAGGATCATTTCCATTATGAGGCTATGCTAAATAAAGCTGGTGTGAACATTCTTGTAGAATTGTGGACAGATGTTTTCATTTCTCTTGGCTAAAAACACTGGACTGTAATTGTGCACTTATAGGAGTTATTTATGCGCATTTCACTTCATAAGAAAGTACCAGACAGCTTCCACAACTCATGCCATTTTCTACTCTCACCAGTAATGCATGGGAGATCTAATTTCTACATATCTTCACCAATATTTGGTGTGTTGAGGGGTTTGTTGTTGTTGTTGTTGTTGTTTAAGAAAAGCCATTCTGGTCATTCTGAAAGGCTACCGTCTTATGGTTTTAATTTGCATTTCCCTGATGAGAAATGATTCTGAGCCCATTTTCAGATGCTTATTGGCCATTTGCCTGTCTTCTTTTTGAAGGGCCTGATCTAGTTAGTCTTTTGCCAATATTTATAGAATTGCTTGTCTTTTTCTATTGATATGAAAAAGTCCTTTGCAGCTTCTTGGTTACATCATTTGGCAGTGTATTTTTTAAAATAATTTATTTCAGTCTGTTGCATGCCTTTTCTATTCCTAATGGTGTTTTCTGATGATCAAAAGTTTTTAATTTTGATGAAGTCTCTTTTAACCATTTAAAATTTTTTGTGGTTCATGCTTTTTGTATTCCCTCTAAGAGGTCTATCCCAAGTTCACAGTGATATTCTAAGTTTTCTTCTAGAAATTTTATGCTTCTATCTTTAAGTTTATACACCATCTCCAGTTAATTTGTATGTAGTATGACAAAGGGGTCAAGATTCATTTTTTTCTCCATACATTTATCCACTTGTTCCAGCACCATTTGTTGCAAGTATTTTCCATTTCCTCACTGAACTGCAGGGGCATCTTGGTCCAATATCAATTGACCATACATATGCATATCTATTTCTAGACCTTATTCTGTTAAAATAGTTTTCTATCCTGATGCCAGTAATATATTGTCTTGATTACTATAGTTTTAGAGTAAGTGTTGAAATCGGGTAGTTTAATTCCTTTAACTTCGTTCTTTTTCAAAATTGTTCTGACTCTTCTAGGCTCTTTTCACTTCCATACAAATTATAGAACTAGCTGCTCTCTCAAAAGAGCTATTGTAACTTTGGTTGGAATTGTGTTGACCATATCTATGTATAGATCAATTTGGACAGAAGTGACATTGCAACAATACTGAGTCTTCCTTCCATGAACAACACATAATTCTCCTTTATTTAGGTTTCCTTTTATTACTGTCAGCATTGTTTTGAAGTTTTCAGTGTAGACATGTAGAACATCTTTTGCTAAGTTTATGCCCATTTATTTTATAAATTTTGATGTTAAATGTTGTTTCCTTCTATTTTATTTTCAAATTTTTTGTTCCTATAATATAGAAATACAAATAATTGTATTTATTGGCCTTGTGTCCTAGGATTTTGCAATCACACTTATTCTAGTCGTTTTTCTGTTAGTTTCTGAAGATCATCTATACAGATACAGAGGCTACAATAGTGTCTGAAGACAAAAAACAGTGTGACTTTTTTCTTTTCAATATTTATGTCTTTCATTCCCTTTTATTTAATTCATTTTCATTTTATTTCTTTTCTCCTTTTTTAGTTTTATTGTAGTAGTTAAGACCTCCAATATAATGCTAAATGGAACTTGTGAAAGTGGACATCCATAAGAGTCAACATTCTTGCCCTTGACCCTCATCTCAGGGTAGACCTGTTCAGTTTCTCCATATGAAATGTTGACGTTAGCTGCAGGGTTTCTTTTTTCTTTTTTTCTTTTTTCTTCTTTTGAAGGTACTATTCATCACACTGAGGAAGTTTCCTTCCATTCTTTTTGCATTTTTTCTAGTATGACTCTGTTGAAAATGAAGTCTCTCAAATTCCATTCATCTAAAAATGTCTTATTATTTCAGTACAACTTTTAAAGGATATTTCACTACATATTGAACTCAAGGCTGACAGGTTACTGTGTTTTCTAAACTTTAAAGTATTTCATTCTTCTGACCGCCATTCTTTCTGATGAGAAATCAGTCATCATTCTTATCATTGTTCCCCATCATGTAATGCCTTTTCTCCCTTCCTTCTTTCCTTCCTTCCTTCCTTCTATCCTTCTTTCCTTCCTTCTTCCCTCCCTCCCCCATCTCTCTCTCTTTCTTTCTTCAAGATTTTCTCTATATCACTGGTTTCCAGCAAACTTATTATGCATCTAAGTGTAAGTTTTTTTGTTTGTTTGTTTGTTTGTTGTGCTCGAATGGGATCTATAAATGGCTGTTTTTCACCTAGTTGAGAAATTTGGGATGATTATTTCTTCAAATGGCTTTTCTGCCCCATTCTCTTAAGTCATTCTCTTAATTCTCTTAGTTCAGTGTTTCTTATACTGCTGGCTGTTTTCCCACAGATCACTGAGGCTCCGTTCTCCCCCTGCCCATCTTTTCTTCTCTATATTCTTAAGCTGAAGCAATCTCTATAAATTTTCCTTGAAGTTTACTGACTCTTCTACATGGTCCAATATACTGTTACACCCACTTAGTGAAGTTTTTATTTCATATATTTTATTTTTCAGTGCTAAAATTTCATTTGGTTCTTTCTCATATTTTCATTTCATGCTGAGATTCCTTTTCTGCTCATTCATTTGAGCACCTTGTCCTTTAAATCCTTGAGCACATTTCTGTGTTCTGCTTTTATAAAATCTTTGTCACTAATTCCAACATCTTGACTATTTTAGGGTTTGTTTCTGTTGACTTTTATTGCGGATTATAGTTTATTGCTTCTTCACATATTTAATATTTTTATATATTGGATATTTTGAATTCTACATTCTAAGGAGTTGGTCTCCCTTTAAACTATGTGGAGTGTAATTGTGGCAGTTAGATAATTTACTGGCAGATTCCCTTAGTCCAGTCAGGCTTGGTTTTAGGCTTTGTCAGTGTATCCTCTAATTGAGGATGTGGCCCTTACTCTAAGCTGTGGTCCTAATCCCTAAAGCATGGCCTTTTGGAGGTTTCAACTGAATGTCAGATGACTTTGGCTGGGCCAGAACTTCAGTATCCTTCAGCATCGCATGAATTATGGGAACTCCATTCAGCCTTCTGACCCACTAGCCTCACTCTGCTAGGCCATACAGATTCTTACCCTATGCATGTATAGCCAAACTCTTGGCAAAGAACCTAAGGAGAATTTACCTATAGACTTCTGGGGCTCAACCCTTCCAGCATCCTCCTCTCTGGGACCATGGCCTGAATGTTCCAGCCACCTTAGCAGACATGAACTCTGATCTTTGCCTTCTTAGAGCAAGACTCATACTCTCCACTTGGGCTTCACCTCCCTGAACCACAGTGTGAAATGTGCCACCAATCAGAAAGTTGGGTTAAACAAGAAACTTACCTTTTATATATATATTTTTAAGGATCATAGCCTTGTGCTGCCTATTTCCAATGCCTGAAAAACTATATCTTTATATAGTTTGTTCAATTTCATAACTATTTACAGTAGGAGGTTAACTCTAATACCAGTCACTCTAATATATCCAGAAAAAGAAGTCTGATCTACTAATAACTCATCTATTTTTTATCATGTGCCAGAGTTAATTCCTCAGCCTCGGTTCCATCATCTCATAAAATTGTGGGTTGCCTCTAAGAAGTCTTACCTCCTTTAATATCCTAAGATTCAGTAATATCTTGCTTCAGAAGTTAGAGAATATCTCAGGTCACAGTCTCATTCCTTACACATGTGCAAATGGATTTAATTAGTGCCAGCATTTGGACTGCCACTTTGACCTTTGTCAGTCAACACTGGTGTGGTGTGCTTTTTTCGAAAGCTGAAAAAAAATAAATCATTTCCTTAAAGGCATTATAGTTAGCAACACTCTTACAAATCTCCTACATCATTTGCAAGGGTAAAAATATAAATGGTCCCAATTTTTCCCGTTTAAAATGAAAAGTTGGCACTATTTTAATAGAGAATTGTATAGGTTAATGACTAGAATATTGGGAATGTGCCTGGAATTTCTTGAGTGAAAGGGACCCAGAAATATAAAAGAGAATTTTCCAGACTCAAGAACTATAATACTTCACATATGTGTCATGGGGTAGAATGAAGAAGAAAAAATGGGAAATGGTTAATAATCTGGCATACTTTCAAATGTTCCAAGAAAACACACACACACACACACACACACACACACACACACACACACCAATTTTATATGCCTTTCATGAAATGATAGAATAAACTTACTAGTCTTACAAAAGACTAGGATTTATAAGCTACCTAACAAATATCCATTTCCCCAATTTTCCTTTTTTCTGTTCTTCCTTTCCTTATAGACACTGATAGTTACACATAAAAGTATATTTAAAGGGTTTTTTGGCAAAAATAATTTTGTGCCTATAAAGTCTTTTATTTAAAAGCTTTAAACTTTCTTTTGTCTAAGATCACCTGAAGGTTGTCTTGATAAACATTATGTGTGGAAAACACAATTTTTCTTGCATTAAGCATTTTTAATAAAATATTTTTAAACTTCATGTAGTCATTTCAGATGATCTAAAAGAACCCCAGAGACAATAAAAGAAGAGCACATCTGTTATCCTCTCTGTTAATAGAAGTGTCTGATTGTTTCATGTCCCACAAGGCATATTCCCACATAAAACTTGACAGGGAGAATGAGTAGTAATGACTGGAGTGCAATGACTGGGTTTGTGAACATCCCACACAATGACCATCAGTCCACTTATGAGATGATGTGCGAACAATACCAAAAATGAGCAACGGCAACCATTGTACCACACATGACTGTTAAACAACAGAGAGGGATATGTGAACACTGAATGCTTGTTGGAGACAAGGCATTTACTAACTCTGCTCCTAGAACTCCCAAAGCCTCAGATCCCAGTTTACAACACATTTTTCTCTTTCTCTGTCTACAGGATAAGAATAGCAGTTTCAGGGCAACTCTTGACCTTGGAAGTAGCAAGAGAATTTTTAGGTGTGCAGTTTTTTGAGATGATGATATTTTGAGGTTGATTTTACATACGCAGGTAAAGGAGCATTCGCTCCTTTCTGTATACAAACAGTGTTCACATTGCACAACAATGGCAAGCCATACAAGTGGCCATGCAAACGGAAACCATACAGGTCATTTAAAAACCAATGGGGAAAAATCATGATTGCTCTGTGAGCTCTAAAAATTTTTGTCAAAACAACAAATCATCTCTTACTGTCAATTATAAATATATAGAGAAATGAAAACAATAGAAAAAAATGCTGTTTGTTTTATACATTCTAATTTAAAACACCTCATTGAAAAATAAAGTTTTTATTTTTGTAAAACCTTATCAAGAGTAGATTAAACAGTGTTTTCCCTCTTCTTATGGTATAATAGGATATATAGCATATATCTTTTCAGTCTTACTGAATTTCATACTCTTTCCTAAGATTGGGTCAGCTTTTAACATTTTGTTCCTTGTGATTTAAAATCATGAAATATCTTCAAGAGTATTTTAATGTGAGTTTTTCAGTTTTGGCATTGGGGATTTTTGCCAATGTCACTTCCTCTGGGACACCTTCATCTTTCTCTTCATAACCACTTTCCAATTTCACTTCCAGAGTCATTCTTTTTTGTTTCTTTGCTGCACTTTCATCTTTGTTGGCCAATCCTGTTTCAATGTATACTTGTAAAATGTCACGTGGGTTCATCACTTAGGAGACAAAGACACAACACCACTATGCACTTTGCTCCTCAGCAGGGAGCTTGCTTCTCCCTCTCCCGCTCCCTCAGCTTGTGCTCTCTCTCTCTCTTTCTCTGTCAAATAAATAAATAAATAAATAAATAAATAAATCAAAAAATAAAAATAAAGTACCTGTCTGGAGCTTGTGTCTGAATTCAAAAGGTTTATATAATGCCAGAATGTGGTGGGGTAATAGATTAAGTGAATTTCTTGTCTCCGGTCATCAGCTTTTCTCAACACCAACATACAATGAGCTACCATCTTCCTGCCTGAAGCTTGCTCTCTTAGAGCCACAATGTCTTCCCCCCCTCATCTTGACTACATGGATCTTCAGGTGCCCTGGTTCTTTGGGAACATCTAGCAGCTTTCTGTAATCTAGAAAAACATTCTGTGGACCTACAAGCTAGGCTAGGATGCTCAGGGTCTCTTCGGGAGTCTCAAATTCAAAAAAGCCATTCAAAAGATGCTCTGGGGGCGCCTGGGTGGCACAGCGGTTAAGCGTCTGCCTTCAGCTCAGGGCGTGATCCTGGCGTTCTGGGATCGAGCCCCACGTCAGGCTCCTCCACTGTGAGCCTGCTTCTTCCTCTCCCACTCCCCCTGCTTGTGTTCCCACTCTCACTGGCTGTCTCTCTGTCAAATAAATAAATAAAATCTTTAAAAAAAAAAAAAAAAGATGCTCTGTTCTCTCCCTATCAGTGAAAATCAAAACAAAACAGAGTCTTGTTCCCTTTCTGAATCCTTCCTGAAAGAGGACACAGGCTTCTTCGTGGCTTTCCAAACCAATCTTGGTATTCTTCCAATGCTCTCAACTCTGTACTGGGGCTCAATCCAAGAATTCTCTTCTCAAGACTCACAGAAATCCGTTTAGCCTCAGCCTGATTACCTTCTCTTTTATACACAGTCCTTCCCCTATCAGCAAACGTTACAAGACTGGGTGGATTCTGACTACCATGTTCAGCATGAGGGGTTCTACTATAATGACCCCATCTCAAGCAAAAGATGCTTCAAGAATGCAGCTTGAGTGGGAGAAGAGCCATGGGATAAAAAGAAATAGGGAAAAAATGAGCTAATGGATTTCTTAAATTGTATCCTAGAGCAAAAGGAAAGGAAACACAGTGTGTTCCTTAAGTTCATAACTTAAGCAAAGGTCTGACTGCTCCTTTAGTCTAAATCCAGGCTTTACCCCTATATATTACTTTATTTCTTTGAGCCTCAGTTTCATCATCTATAACACTGAGATAATAAGAGTACAGACCTCGAGATTTTTGTGGAAATTAAACTTAGTCATAAAAAAGCATTTAGCATAGTGCCTGGCAGATAGCAACTGTTCAATAAATGTTAGCCCTTGTTACTAAGGGAGACGGCCACTAGTGGATGATGGAAACTCAAATTTTTAAGGCTAGATATCCCCCAAATACCCTTAGAATTGTGCCATTTATATGCCACTTAAGTGATTGCCACAGGTTTGCAAAAGATAGTTGTCCCACGATTCTGTTTTAAGCTAAAAAACTAAACTTTGTTTGGAATTTCCTTTACACAAAATTAAAGGAAGGGGATTTGCTGCTTTTTGAGAAGGATTCTGCAATTACACATTGCATGCATCCTGTGGCGTAGGATGGAGTAATAAGTTGCATGAATTTCGGTAAAAACCATTTTCTTTATCATCAACAGAGTCAAACATTTAGAAAGCTGCCAACAGGGCCAATCATGCTAAATCCTATTAGCTAATCCATGCCATTAATTCCTATGAATGAATAGATTAAGAGTAAAGAGTCAAGAATCACAAAAATTCACATTTTTCCCTCCTTTACTTTGATGATTACTATGTCTGTGGCCCTGAGAAACACAACTGTCGCTGCCTTCCATCATTTCCACTGTGTCTGGAACTGCTTCCCAGAACTGTATGTGTGTGTGTGTGTGTATTTGTGTGTGTGTGTGTGTGTACATGTGTACATGTGTTACATGTACACGAAGATTGAGGAAAGGAGAAATAAATGGTTTTGAAATGACCGACTAGGATATAATTTATTGAAGCATTAAACAGAGTATTGACAGCTTTCCTTAGTTTTCCCTACAAGTGCCACACATCTGGATACAAAACAAAAATCAAGAAAATAAATAAATAATTAGCATCTCCTCAGCAACTGCACCTACTGAGAAAAGTAACACCTGTTAAAGCTGCACTTGGGACAACACAGTTACAGAGGCATTAAGTAGGGACAAGCCCAACAAATAAATCATAGACTCAAATCTATCCTGGGATGGGAAGAATCATCCTCTCAGCTCCTGCCTATTATTTCCAACTTTGTACGTCTGTTTCTCTACCAGCTTGACCTCTCTCCCCCTTCTGATGGTAGCACCTCAGTTTTGCCTTGGGGAACTTCCACTCCCCCAAGGCATGAAACATTTGGTGAAGAAAGCATCTCCCTCCATCTTTAACTAAAAGCACTCAGACTCTCTCTTCCATAGGAATTTAGTCTTGAGCAGGAAAAGTGTTCCACAGAGCTCCTTGCCCCTTCCGCCATGTGAGAACACAGCAAGAAAATGGCTTTCTAGCAACCAAGAAACCAGCCCTCACCAGACACCAAATCTGCCAGTCTTAGACTCCCCAGACTCCAGAACTATGAGAAATAAATGTTTGCTATTTAAACCAGGCAGTCTATGGTATTTTTGCTCTAACAGGCTGAAATGACAATACAAAAAGTTCTTAACCTAATATTATGCTTCCTTACTAAAACCACTTGGGTTTTTCTTCACGTTAAAACAAACAAAAATAACAATAACAAGGGAAAACACCACTTGTCTAGAGATTCATGGCTAGTGACAACTTGGTCAGCCATCTTGGACTGAGGAGTTGCCACAGCAGTTTTTAACCCATATTCTCACATGAGGGGAAGGCAGGACTTGAGAGTCCCTGAGTCTTGTCTTAGCTTCCTAGACAGATGTCCCTCTGTGCCTCCTTGGCACAGACACACTTCTTTATTTCTTTCACATAGCTTGACTACCAGCAGCCCCCTTTCAGTTGGCCAAAGAACACTGTGAGGCAATCTTCCACCAATCCCCTGTGAGCAGCCCAGTACACCGTGAAAACCCAGAGCAGCCTCTCTTTCAAACAGCAAGAGGAGCTCTGGGCAATATTTTTTTTTTAATCATTCATTCCAGAACCCTTTGAAGCTATAAAAGTTACTACTATTCCCAAAAGACTTTTAATGGGGCTATACCTTTTTTCCAAACTTTAAACAATGTTGAACCAAGCAGAAGTTTTGCTTTGTTTTGTTTTGTTGTTTTGTTTTTAAAGAGAGTTACAGAGCAGTTTTTTTCACATTTTCCAAAGTTACTGCCTTTGGTAACTAATTCTGATATTTAATAATTCTCAGCTTGGTTTCTCTCTTTAATATGAAGGACAGTGTGGGCCAGTATTTAACTAACTTTTAAAACCACAACAGTTCCCCAACCCTGCTGAGTGAGAAGTGAGATGCCATACCAACCTACTCTTTTCCTGACAGGCATAATGCCTGTCTTATGTCAATCTGGAATTCAGCAGTCAAATTACATAGTAGATACCTCTTATATACCTGCCATTATTTTAGGCACTCTGTTGCATATAATAATAATAGAAGGTAATGTTTGCTTGTAACATTGTAGTGATCCCACCAAATTTCAGGACTGGTATCTATCATTTTCCTGGGAAGACCACATTTTTCTCTTTCTCTGAGCTCAGAACTTCCTTGGATCACCAGCTTTTTCACTGTCTTCCCATTCTTTGCCAAAGAAACAACAAGGACACGGAAATGACAAAGGCAAAAAAAATATTAATAATAATAGTGAATAACGAACCACGAAAGAAAGGAACCACAATGCAGAAGAGCTGACTCGAACCCACTTGCTGTCCAAAGATATCATGAATTATAGTGACCCACGTGTTTATTCTGAGTCTCACATTTACCTATGTGATCACTTATTTCCTCATCCCTTTTGACTGACTTCAGTTACTCCCCACTTTTCAGATACAGAAAACTCTGTATCTGCAATGGCTAAAAGTCACAAAGAGGATAGGAAGTCCACTGTCTGGTGACTCAAAGTGGGTCCAGGACCAACAGCATTAGCATCACCTGAGACCTATTAGAAACGCAGACACTCAGGCTCCATCTCAGACCTACTCAATCAGAATCTGCATTCCAACGAGATCCGCTGGCTAATTCCTCCACGCAATAAAGCTTGAAAAGCTCTGGTCGATAGTATTTGATCATTTGAAAGAGTTTTCAAAGCTACCTGGAGTTCCTGGTTGTAATTTCTAGAATATGAGAGAATTTATAATGCATGTGCACGTCTTCCTTGCGGTAGAGCACGAAGCCCTTCTGATTTGTGACTGAAATAAGAAGACATCTTATAAGATCTGTCTCTGCTGATACGAATTGCCCCACAGCGAAATTTTTCAACCATATATGCATCCACTGAAAGAAAAGAATTTATGTGCATATCAAATTTAAAATAGTTACATTTATTTTAATAACACTTAACATGAACATGAATTATGCAACCACATTAAGGAAAGAATAAGAAAAATAAAAACAGTTCCTACAAAATAACTTTGTCCCCCAAATGTGCCCAAAACAAAATCTTGGCCCAACATGACTTTTCTTTGTCTCTTTTCCAAAATATTCCATTAAATAGATTTAACTTTGTCTTTCAGGCAAACTGCCCTTGCCAAAGAACGATTCCGTGATATACTTAAATCCATATGGCTCGTTCCATTATAAAATGACCATGAAAAAGGAAGGGAAAGAGCACAGATTTCTTCTAAAGAATTTATCTGAGGTGCCAAAATAGACTACAATGAGGCTATTGCAAGGGTTAAACTTACATTCCGTGTCCTCCAAAAATCTAATGAAATTTGGGCCTTCTGGGAAGGATGGAGAAAATGTTATAGAAAATGAAGACTCTAAGGAAAACAATCTCCACAGGTAGTTCAAGACGAATAAGAACCTATCTATAGCATTCAGGATTTAGGTTAAAAATATGGAAAAGTTTCTGACAATTAAGATTATTAAATGCATAAATTATCATTATACGGAAAGTTAAAAGGACACAATCTTAATAGAACTTGCCTCCTTGAAATCATGGAGTTGATTTATTCTCATTGAGGCTCTTCTTCTAGTAATAATAATTTGTTGTTGCTTTTATTACTATTATTATTATTATTATTACATCAATGCCAATTGAGCACTAACAACACAGCAGTCACAGTGCTTTATATTTTACATGCATTGTAGGTGCTACTTTTTTTTGCTTTTATAAAATATTTTTTTGTTGAAGTATAATTGACATATAACATGTGCATACAACTGTAGATGCTATTATTATACTCATTTTACAGCTGAAAAGAACTGAATGTTTCTGGCTAAATGACTTGCCCAAGGTCACAAAGGCAGTGTGTGTGTGGTAGGACCAGGATTCCTACCCAGGCAGCTTCCTTCCCGAGTCAGCACCCTGAACCACTGTACAACACTATTCTGCCTCCTGATACCCCTACATCGTGACAAGTCAGACTGGGACCCCAAAGTTGGGTTAACTTGGTTTGCTCCGACAAATGGACTTAAAGGGAAACTGTAATCAACATTGGGAAAGGCACTAAGGAATATTAAGATAATGTCCAGTTAACCATGTGGTTAAAATACCGATTTAGGGGCACCTGGGTGGCACAGCGGTTAAGCGTCTGTCTTCGGCTCAGGGCGTGATCCCGGCATTATGGGATGGAGCCCCACATCCGGCTCTTCCTCTGGGAGCCTGCTTCTTCCTCTCCCACTCCCCCTGCTTGTGTTCCCTCTCTCGCTGGCTGTCTCTATCTCTGTTGAATAAATAAATAAAATCTTTAAAAAAAAATACCGATTTTGTTTCTTGTCTGTTCAGTGTGTCATCAGTCACCAGGCATAGCCCACCAAGCTGAGAGCTGATTGAGGCTGCTCTGGATTTCCATATGCCATCCACATGGCCCTCACTGTATCAACACCCAGAGACAAAGCACTTCTGGGACATCTGCCCCTCACTTTCCATTGCACTAACCAACCATGATCTGCCATGCGCACGCACAACTAGAACAAACACATTCTCTCTCTCTTCATTACACACAAACCAAATCACAAAAATTTTTTTCAGAAGGTAGCTTGAAAGAGCCTGGAACTGAATCAATACCATCATAATATAAATACAGAGGATGTAATGTTTGTAGTATCTACCTAGATCATATAAGATTACATATGGAAGGCCCGGCCATTGAGCAGGACATTAGAGGTACTCGGCAAATGTCAGTTCTTTCTTTTGCCCCTCCTTAATCACATGGCTCTCACATATTTTATTTTGCTTCTCAAATGGAGAGTGGGAAGGCATGTCCCTTTAGAAAAAGCCAAGTGATGACCCATCATGAAGGAAACAAATGATTGGCATTAAGAGTGACAGGGCAAGAACAGAGATATTTATAAGGCATCTCCACCTTATAAAAGGCAGCTCAATTCCACAAGAGAAAAGGAAGGTGAGTACGCATCAAGGCTTAGTACAAGACAGCAGAAAAAAACCAGACAGCTATGCAAAAATCTGATGTCTATTATAAAACCACCTCTTGCAGGAAGAAACCATGAATTGTTTGAAAACACTGAATGCCTAAATTTTACTGAACTATTACCAGACTGACCAAAAGCCATGAAAATGACCCAAGTGTTCACAGGAAGGTCCTAACAGGCTGATTACAGATGGTTCAGATAACATTTTACTTTCGTCAGAAGGTACGTTATTTGCCCTTAGAGGTTTCAAGATGAATTCCTTGGTTACAGGGGAAATTATCAATTTATGTACAAATTTTAAATTATATTTTATCTTATAAAAGTCTTACTGTCGTAAGTGAGATGCCCTGTTTTTCTCAGTGACCCAGACTAGAAGCAAATCTAATGTCCATGCCTCTATGCTCTAGTAAGTCAGAAGGCAGACAATCTAAAAAGAATGAGAAGTTCTCTCTAGCAAGGTGTCTTTCGCATTTTTGAAACTCATGTCCTCTTTTGATATGTATCAATATCTCATGCCTTCTTTTAAGGTTCTTTAAAATTCAGAATGAATATTGTTATTCTCATCGAGTCAAAGCAGTGGAACAAAGGGATGCTTTGTTTTCAAACCACATCCCTGCCTCCATTATGATACCAGAGGCAGCAGTGAAGGGGAACAGCGTGCCCCGCTCACTTCTGCTTGAAGAGTCATTGCTTTCATCCTCATCCTCAAACACTGCCAGCTTTTACATCCGACAAACATTCTCAGTGACCAGGTCTCAAAGTTCCAATCTGGATCACTTTCACTAAATACCTTGGTCTTAAAAGAAGCCTAAAGTACTGAGAAATACGTAAACTCTGAAATAACTAAATCTTCGCGATCGTACATGCAACCTTTGCAAGGTATCTGTTAATCATTCTAACTCTTGAGAAGCTTTTCTAACCTCACCCATGTTTTACATGTTGCTGGAACATTTTATAGGTTATCATTTCCTGTCATTCTCTGGATTGACGCCTTTTTCCCCCCTTGGGATCACACTCAACACATTCATGCCTCATTTGTTTACATGCAATGAGAAGGCAGTATGGAATCGAGGAAGGTTCCAAAGGCCTTTGACAGATACATGCATGTTCCAATCCTGAATCTGCCGCTGACTATCCAGTTGGTCTTGAGCA
Organism: Ursus americanus; assembly: GCF_024610735.1. NCBI lineage: Eukaryota > Metazoa > Chordata > Mammalia > Carnivora > Ursidae > Ursus > Ursus americanus. Next base: position 16,403,954 of record NC_142131.1, on the reverse strand, counting down.
TGTTCCGTAACCTCTCTAAGCCTCAATTTTCACATCTGCAAAATAAGTTTAATGATTTCCATCTCTCAGGACTATTGCGAGAATTAAAAAAAAATTATATATAAATATATATGTATATATTTATATATTTATATATTTAAAGCCCCCTTGCCCAGTACCTGGCACAGAGCAGGTACTTACTATGATTTTTTTTGGTATCTACCAAGCTTATGGAAAAAAATTTGTTATTAGCATTATGATTTTTAGTTCTGAATGATAATGAATATTCCTTCAAGAAAAAGAAATGAGTTTGAGTTTTTAAAATGAAAAGTACTATGTGTCTAAATTTAATGAAATTTGATCTTTACTATCATAATAGTGATCATATTGAATGAAATTGAAATATTGTTACCTAGGCAATACCCAAAAGCTAATTCCCCAAGACAGAGTGAAAACAGATGCAAAAATTACTTCAATAATTACCAATTTGTTTCCAAATGCTAGTTTTCTTGTCACATTATATAAATTAACCATACTGTGCCTGCCACCAGTATATCAAATTTTTGCATTTTCTAATACACCAACTAAAATTAATTTAAAACAGTTATCTACAATTATCAAGACACCACCAGCTTCAGAAACTTGGATCTTTTTCATTTTAGCTCCTCCACTCACATGGTGTGGTCTCTCATTGGTAGTGAGGAAACCTAATTCTCCTAGCACGGATCCTTCCCTTCTTACCCTCATCCGCAGGCAGTATGCTCTGCTCTGGAACAAGGCAAGAAATGCCCACTGAAGGAGCAGGGCCCTGCAATTCCCGCTTACCACACAAAGTGTTACAAAGTAGAATCTAACTGTTTTAACCAGTGAGAAAAATTTAAGTGACAATTTCTTATCAAACCAAATAAACTCTGATTAAGCCTATGTTTACATATTGCCAAATGCCCAAAGGAATAATGACAAATTCAATCATCTTAATAGTTTAAAATAGGAAATTAACCACTGTATGGCAAAAAAAAAAAAAAAAAAATCACTCTACTCCATGCTAAGAGATAGTATCATACGGGTAAAGTATTCTAACATTTGATTAAACACAATGAGTTTGGGTTTAATAAATACCAGCAGTTTCCATTAGGAGTTAGAGTCTGACATGTGTGAAAGTTCCTGGCATAGCACCTACCCAATACAATTGCCTAATAGAGAATATTTAAGTACCAGCCCAAAATATCTCCAACTTGCTATTCTATGTCTGAGGTACTAATTTATTTGATTAATCTTATAGCTACCTAAATAGTTTCTTTAATGTTCTGGTAAGGAGAACCTATCCGTATTCTTGTGCTCTGAAGAGGAAAGAACTCTCAGAATAGGAATACAATGAAGTTTTCACATTTTAGTATAAACCAGTAACAGATATGCAATTTCTTATGAATGTTCATGGAACCAGAAATGTGTTGGATGCTTTGAATTCGATCTCAGCTCAGTGACGTGTCCAAAATAAAAATCTAAGTATAAAAAGCACTAAAAAATAATGGTCATTTTTACTGTAAGTCTGGAGTTAGTAGCATAGGAGAATTGCATTGCATAATATGCAGCAGACCTACTTCCTTAAAAATCTTAACATTCCCTAAAGTTACTCACAAAAGCAGCCTTTCTTTCTACCAATTCCCCCAAACTACTCCCCAATCTTACCCCTGTGCTAATTCTCTTCACCTCTTTACTTTTCTCTCCCCTCTTTCACACCCTTGAGAAGAGAACAAAAAGGAAAAATTGCAAAACTGTTCTGAGCTTCCTTGTCGGAAATCCTTGGGAGGTAGATACATACTAAATTCAGAACTTCTCAGATTTTAAGGTTGGTATAATGCATATATGGCATTTTATATTAAGGGAATGGAGAAGTACCCTAAAAACAAGCCATTAATATTTTGGCACTGAAATACATGAATATTCATATTAAGTGAGATAAATAAGTATCATACATAAGACTACATACATACATAAGAATGATGGAATTGTGTTGGCAAAGGATGGGTGATTCATTGAGCACCCACTATGTGCTGGGCACTATTCCAGGCTCCGTACCTGCTGAACAAAGCAGATGAAAGTCCTGCTGTCATGGAGCTTGCTTACATTCTGGGAAAGGCAGGGGTGGGGACAGAGAATAAACAAACAAGCAAAAGAAAATATAATTTGAGATCCAGTAGTTAAAGATGCAATGAAAAAATAATAACAAAGCAGAGAAAAGGCCTACAGAGTGATAAGAGAGTGGGGAGATGGTCAAGGAAAGCCTTTCTGGGGAGGTAGAACTTGAATGGAGATGTGTAGGGTGTGATGTAGTGAGCCTTGTGACTTTTTGGAAGAAGACTACTCCAGGCTGAGGAGACGATAAGTGCAAAGTTAGGGGTCAGTGGGGGGAGAGGGTAGGGTGCTTTTTGAGGAAGCCAGTGTGGTAGAATGCCCTGAGGGATTAGGAGAGACAAGGGAAGTGAGGTCAGAAGAAAAACATAGTATTTAGGCATGATTCTTAAAATTCAAGAATGACGGTATGGGACAGGTGACTGGAGCCATCATTGACTGCAGATGACAGAAGAAAGACAGCCAGAAAATGATAGTGAGTGAGAGGTACGGGTCGGGCAGGGAAGATAATGAGGTGAGCAAGGGGCCACCATGCTGCCAAAAGGCTGTGCCAAGGCTCTAAACGAGCACGATGGGGCAATGCCAGAAGGCAGGAGAACAGGCAGCAGAGGGCAGAGACCCTTTCTTGAGAAGAACAGTGGGAGAGAGTGAACAGACACCACTCATGGAGCTGTCAATCAAGGTGAAGCCCTGGCTACAGGACAAGGAAGAATCCATTGCCCAAAGGTGAGTTCTCAAGCAAAAGAGGTCTGGCAGCCTGGGGTTAGCTGAGTTAGCTGAATAGTTACTGCCCTCCTAAACAGAGCTGGGATCAGCTCTGCTGGCTGGAGCAGGACCCAGGCAGGTGGAAAGTGGGATCATTACAAACTTCCTCCTCTGCTTCTGAATTCATGGGTAAAGTTTCTTATATTCCTTTTCCACATACCTAAACAGTCCTAAAACAGTCTTAGACCCCTGGAAAGAGCAGAAAAAACTGCTCTTCGTCTACTTATGAACAATGGTACTTGGTAACAAGGGAAGGAAACAGCTGTGGTAGTAATACAGCAGGAAGGATAGATCTTTGGAAGGAGTATGCTAGTCCATAATAGATGGAAATGGAGGAAAAAAGACTTGCCAGCCCAGAGGAAGAGTGATGCCCCCATGACCATTGTTAGTTGTGATAGAAAGCAACCATGACAATGATCATCATTAACTTACACTTACTGAATTACCCCTATTTCCTAGGCACAGTGCTAGGCACTTCACATACGCCTTCCAAACCTCACAGCCATGGAAGTATTAGAAGGATGGTTAGGTGGTGTTATTCTTGGTGTTTTTCTTGGCTGCTGGCACTCTGGGTATAAATGCAATTAAGAAATAAGGCCCAACGATCACACCAATGTTGATTAAAATAATCTGCTTTAGGGGCGCCTGGGTGGCGCAGTCGTTAAGCGTCTGCCTCCGGCTCAGGGCATGATCCCAGCGTTCTGGGACCGAGCCCCACGTCAGGCTCTTCTGCTGGGAGCCTGCTTCTTCCTCTCCCACTCCCCCTGCTTGTGTTCCCTCTCTTGCTGGCTGTCTCTCTCTGTCAAATAAATAAATAAAATCTAAAAAAAAAAAAATAATCTGCTTTAATCCTGAAAAACAGAACTAGAAAACTCGACATGGATTTACTGTCAAATGGGCTTCCTAATTATCTCCCCCAAAAGAAAGTCTTCCTCCTCAAGTGTAAGAACTACTTCTGTAAGCTTAGTCCAAAGCAGAAAAAGAAGAAATGGAAGAGACAGAGAGTGAGGTCAAACTACCCACTCAATAAATGATTCCTTGTCCCAATGGGAAAAGTGAGAAAGGGAGAGGATGAAAGAGTTTCTTCCTTTTATCCTAAGAAAGGTAAATTACCTCCTTCGTATGGAAGAGTGAGGAATAATAATCATTTGGTCTTGTTATCCACACTTTACACACTAGCCAACTACAGTTCTAAAGTGCACATCGTACAGCTAGGAGGTAAAAGAGAAGTCAGTATTTGAATTCAGGTCATTCTTACTCAGAAGTGCTAACACTTTATACTATGTCATCTAAGAAATTAACTTACAGGGGAAAAAAGTCCTAAAATTTGTATAGAACCACAAAAGAGCCCAAATAGCCAAAGTAATCCTGAGAAAGAACAAAGCTAGAGGTGTCACATGCCCTGATTTCAAACTATATTACAAAGCTATAGTAATCAAACAGTATGGTACTGACATTAAAAACAGATACAGATTGATGGGATAGAATCGAGAGCCCAGAAATAAATCCATATGTATATGGTCAACTAATATTGGACAAGAGAGCCAAGAATATTCAATAGAGAAAAGAATTTCTTCAATAATGGTGCTGGGAAAATTGAATATTTACATGTAAAAGAATGAAACTAGACTCCTATCTTATACCACTCACAAAGAACTCAAAATGGATTAAAGACTTAAATGCAGACCCAAACCATAAAATCTGTAAAAGAAAACACAGGAAAAAAAACTTCTTGACGTCGTTCTTTGCAATGATTTTTTGGATAGGACAACTACAACACAAGCAACAGAATCAAAAATAAATAAGTTGGACTATATCAAACTAAATAGCTTCTGAAAAACAAGAAAAGAAAAAAGAAAGAAACAACAAAATGAACTGACAAGCTACAGAATGGAAGAAGGTATGTGCAAACCACATATCTGATAAGGGGTTTATATCTAAAATAATTAAGGAACTCATTCAACTGAATAGCAAAAACAAACAAATAATCCAATTTAAAAATGAGCAGAGGATCTCAACAGACATTTTTTCTAAAGAAGATATGCAGATGCCAACAGATACATGAAAAGATGCTCAACATCACTAATCACTAGGAAAATGCAAATCAAAACCACAATGAGATATTACCTCATACCCCTGAGAATGACCATCATCAAAATATAAGAGATAGTAAGTGTTAGCGACGATGTGTGGAAAAGGGAACGCTTGCACACTTTTGGTGGGAATGTAAACAGGTGCACCCACTATGAAAAACAGTATGGAGGTTCCTCAAAAAATTAAAAATAGAACTACCATAAGATCCAGCCATTCCACTTCTGCATACATATTCAAAGGAAATGAAATCACTATCGCAAAGAAATACCTGCACCCTAACATTCACTGCAGCTTTACTTACAGTAGCTAAGACATGAAAACAACCTAAGTGTGTATCAAGAGATGGATAAAGAAAATGTGTGTGTATATATATGTACATATGTGTGCATATAATAACATATATATATATATATATATAATGAAAAATCATTCAGCCATAAAGAAAGAAGAAAATCTTGCCATTTTTACCAATGTGGATGGACCTTGAGGGCATTATTTCAAGTGAATTAAGTCAAAGACAAATACATATGATCTCACTTATATATGGAATACAAAAAAATAAAAAATAAAAAAGACTGAACTCTTGGAAACCGAGAACAGACTGGTGGTTGCCTGGGGTAGGGGATGAGGGATGAGAGATTTGAGTGTAGATGGTCAAAAGGCACAGTTATAATACAAATTCCAGTTATAATACAAATAAATTCTGGGGATATAATGTGTAGCATGGAGACATAGTTAACAATACTATACTATATGTTTAAAAGTTGCTAAAAGTTCTCATCACAAGAAAAAATTTCTATTGCTGTATGAAGTGAAGGATGTTAACTAAACTTGTGGTAACCACTTCACAAGATACACATAAATTAAATCATTATGTTGTACACCTTAAACTTATACAATGTTATATGTCAATTATATCTCAATAAAACTGAGGAAAACACCAAAATTTAAAAGGAGACTACCTTTTATTTTTAATTCTTACAAAGGGTCACTGTACAGAATACATAAGTTAAGAATAAGAAAATTAAGAACACCCATAACCTCCCATAGCCTTTGTATATATTTTGGTATAGAGCTTTCCTGCCTTTATATGAAATGTCCTGTCTGACATCAGGCTTGAACCAGGTTATTACCGGAAAATTTCTGAGGGAGTTGGAAGACGAGGACTGTCAGGGAGACAGGCTCAGGACTCAGAGAATAAAGCTGGTAAGTAGTTTCTGAGGACTCCTGACACACACCAATCTTCAACATCTGTCTACCAGAAGTCTGTTCTCGCTTCAGCAAAGCCAGAATCCAATTCCCTCCCATGTTTGCTCCACCCGTGTATCTGACTGAGTTCCCCCCCTTCCTCTGGCACCTAAAGCCAGAAAGCTGCCTCATCTATCATAGTCCTTTTTGTTTCCAAGCCCTCATACCTGTGCTCCTGCTCCTTGGCCATTCCTCCTCAGCTCCCCAGGTGACCGACTGCTGGCAATTGCCTAGTTTTGGACTACTTCCTCATGGACATCTGGAATTGGAGGCTCCCCTTGTCTTAAATGTCTATCTGGGTTCCAGCTCACTGCGTGTTCTTATCCTCCTTCTTCTCGTGCTTCCACGGATAGTTCTAATACCTGGCTTTCAGAACTAGGACATTCCCATTCCAGCCTGCTGATATCTCAAAACCAGGTTTTATCCAGAGCCTAACACATCCTTGCATCTACCATCAATCCGGACTTTTATTCAGATCTGGATTTCATCGTCCCAGTGCCCACTCAACATCCACAATCAACAGCTATCAATGTCCCCAGATAGACACCAGTCTTTTCCATTTCTGTCAATAGCCTGATTCGAAACAAAGGACCAAAGACACGAGTTTCCAAACCCATATACCTTGTACAGTAATTTACTCTAATTGAGAAGTGGCATCTGTTGCCTATCACCAAGAGGTGAAGTCAGACCATTACTGCCCACTGCATCTTAGTATTTGAGTTGCCAAGGAAAACCCAATGCTGTCCGGCACCAGATGGAGCTACACTTTAGTCACATGAAGAAGAGACAGAGCAAGCTCAGCTTCATCAGTCCCTCATGGCCATGGTTACTCCTGACAGCCACCAGGCCATTAGCCTGCACACACCCATCTCATGCCATAGAATGAAGGACCCTGTCCCCTCCCTTCAGGGAGAAGGTATGGCCATATGACACACATGCTAAGCAGAACAAAGGAACACATACTAAGTCTGAAACAGGGAAAGATTTGCCCACACAAGGGGACAAGTTCAGTACAGGCTGTGAGGACTCTTCCTCTTGGCAAGTCAAGTTCCAGACCCACAGCCCATGCCCCTGCAGATGAGTGAGAGTCAAAAGACTACACACAAAGGACCGCCTTTCCCAACAGTTCCACTTTCAGAGTTACTCTGTTTAGAAATAGTATGTTGATGTAATGAGCACTGGGTGTTATATGCAACTGATAAATCACTAAGTTCTACCTCTGAAACTAACAAAAAAAAAAGCATGATTTGTATTGTCTATAAATGTGTTATCATTCCTCTTCAAACAGCAATATAAATTTATCTCATGAAGTGTCATATGTTCATAAGATATGGATTTAAATAATGCTTTTTTTTCTGAATTCACTTTCAGCACCAACTCTGTGCGACATAGATTCTCTTAAAGTTACCTGAGGCCATACCTTTCCCTCTTCCTGAAAAGAAACCACCAACTCAGCATGAGACCATAACTCAAGTGTTTTAGACTGTCATTTACAAGACAATAAACACTAAATGGAATAAATCTTCATGAACAAATTAGAATGATCAGAATTAGAGTGATTATATTAGAGTAAGTCACTCAATTAAATTAGAATTGCTGATTTGGAAAATTAGCTATAAAAAAATGTTCAAACCATTGACTTCATTGAGAACTTGACTAAAACGTCTACAACTTTTCTAAAAAGAACTTAAAGAACCAGTCCCTAAGCCCACACCATGACTATGTTCAATGTGATTGCTACAGCAATGAAAAACTCTTCTGTCAGTCATTTCTAGCTAGAAGCAGATAGGTAGCCAACGCACATACACACTGCCCTCCTCCTTCTGAGACATGTTTCCATCCTGACAGCAAGGAAGATAAGACCATGGGATTTCAATCCAAGTAGAGGAGGGGATGAGTCTTGAATTCCCTCACTTTTCAAATGTTCAGATTCATGTGGCTTCGGGATGTGTACCAAAGTTTTTAAGAAACTTGGAGAAGATCATCAAACCACTGGAATGTACCTTATCTTAAATTCACCTTTTGAAATCACTTCTTGTAACTTCACTAAAGAGGAACATCTTCAAACCTGCTAATGCAAGCACATCAAATTAGGTAAGTACCAGATTTGTTCAGATTGTAGCAGAATAAATGAATAGTATGATTTTACCAAGTTAGCACATTGCTTGTTAAAGCCTTCATCCCTGAAACTTCACCAGCAGTGTAACCATCTCAGCCTCAAAGTGTTAGCAAGAAGCTAAAAACGCAAGTTTCTGAAACCAGTGAAGAATCAAAAATCTTTGAAATCTAGCAGATTAACTTGTCCTCAGGCACTGCTGAATCAAACTGAAGAAGGACCTCAAGGAGTATGCTTATCACTACTGTGGTGTTCTTTTTAAGCCACACCTCCCTGGTCCAAGAGACGGTCAAAATGGGGCTCTAGAAAATCAGATGGTCTTCCAGGCCAGAAAAGTGGTCCTTGTTCCATTATCTAACGCCAAAAGCACCATACTCACCCACATAGTAGGGACTGATATACAAAAGAGTCTCTTTATGGGGCAAAGAGAGAGAGAGAGATAGAGATTCGCGCTTTTTTTTTTTTCCCACTTCAAATGTGTGGGATTTTATAGCACAGTGCTAGACCAGCTCAATACCTGATTGAAATAACCCAAGAGAAGGATACAGAGGGAAGGCTGAATTCAGAATGCTCTGTGAGAGTACATCTGTTTTATATGAGACACACAATCTGTCTCATTCCAACCTGCATTTCTGGGTCACTTGAGACATTTAAACTGCACTTATAATTAACAGCTATTTTTAAACAGTGAAAAAATAGAGCACTGGTAAGGTACAAAAGCATTAAAATTGCCCCAGTTTCGCTTTTCAATAGGACACACCACTGCAATATGCTTCAAGATCAAAGAGAGCTCAGAAAAAGAGAGAGCAAGAGAGAGAAAGAGAGAGACAGCCCGATCAGTGGGGATAAATTGTTCCCATTATGATGGTGTAAGAATAGGGTTCTTTCAATTGAAACAATTTAATAACCACATTCATTACATTGGTGTCCACTTGGTTTTATCTGAGCAGTTTTTGCATAACTGGGGAGCAAGTTCAATTGAGCTTATTCTCTAGAAATTAAGATGTGCAGGGTTTGACATTCAGAAATTAAGCGCTAATAGTCGACCAAGCAGTTGTCTTGAGATTCCCTCTGGATGTAGTGAGATCTGCCTACCACTAATTATGTCAAATGCAAATGCATTCTCTAAAAGACCTGCCCCAAATTTTCATTAGCTCATTTTAAAGCAGTTAAGATTATATTAGGATGATGATGGGATAGCAGAGTCTCTTCTTTGGAATATGTTTACGGAATCACTTTGCAAAGCCTCACTTGCATAGTGTAAGTATAGCATTGCCATCTGTAAACTTGTTTTTCCCTCAGCTATCAACAGAGGAAATCTTTCAGAGCATTTTCTAATATTCTGTGAGATCAAGACAACCAAACAGAATCACGACAAACACTGGAAGTGCTGATTTGATGAACAAGGGGATCATTGATTTAGGAGGGGGAAAAATGACTAATTTTCCACGGTTCTTCAACTGTGGATAGCTATCTACTAGCAAAAGTGTTGGACTTTTTGCCAACTAGCTTTCCTGACAATGGTTAACATTTGCCAGTTCTCAACCGCACTATGGGGCATAATATGTCATTTGAAGTGTAGTTTATCCTAAAGAGCTGTTTAAAAAGTTATTAGGACTGGAACTGCAGAAAGGCATACAGAGGAAAAACCCAAGGTCTACAGATTATGTATGAGATATACATAATCCATTCCTGTCTGCTACCCTCACTAGGAGCTAAATCGTGTACAGCAACATTTAGGAGACATCTCCCAGCGTACACTAAATCCTTCTTTGTTTTCTTACTGCTGCCAAACAAGGGAGAGAAGAGAATTGTTGAAACACACATTGGGTAGCAACTTCATAATAGCTGCACTTCTTCTTTCCTTCTTTTTTTCCAGAAGACAAAGTATAAAAACTAAGAAGTTACCCTTACCTCTACAAAAGCTTTTAAATAATGGCTTTTCCAGGAGCAACTGCACTTCTCTCACTAGACCATTTCCCCAGATGGGATGTGCAATATAAAACCACCATACATTGGCTTATTGAGGAAAGGAGATAGACTTGTACAAATCACTGGAAAGATAAATAAGCTATAGAGATCAATAAATAAAAGCCAGGCGGAAAAAAAATCAAACTCCAGCATTCCAGACCAATTAAGATGTTATTTACTGCCCATGTGATTGTAACTTCGATGCTCTCCTTCCTTGTTTTCACACCATAGGCATTTGTTTTGCTGAGAGAAAGATATATAACTGATGTGTAAACAGAAAATGATATAGATAGATTTTATGTCCCATAAAACTGTTAATCTGTGCTCCACATTAAATATAAAGTACATTTTTTATTTAGACACTGCACTGGTATAATTAAAATAAAGTATGCTAGCTTTATTTTTTCAGTAAGTCATTTCCAACCATAGAGATCAAATAACAGTGCAACAGCAGCATGAAATGTGGTTATAATAGCCTGAGACCACATTTCCTGAAACTAAAACATGGGAGATAATAGTGTGAAGGTACAAATTAAATGCAAATAAAACAGATTCCCTATTGTTGCTAATCCCTGTATTGGGTTTCAATGGGGAAATTTCACTCTAATGTTTAACTTCTTTGTAAGTAATCATTGACATGTTATCAGTTACATTTTGAGATGTCACTGATGGAAATTATCAGTGAAGGATTTAAGAAGACTACCTGCCCACCTTTCAGAAAGAGAATGGAAGTGCTTGGAAAAAAATAAAACAAAAATATACTGCCCAAACTGCTCCTGGGACACTTATGGCAGGTGGCAAACACTCATTGACTTGTTTCCTAATTGACGTACATTTTTGTGGCAACCCTACTTTCATTTGCTAGCAGAAGCTCTTTCTGATTTCAGAGGTGTGTCAGCATATCTTAGCAAGATCCCATTTTTTTGAGGGTGACTGCTCTAAAAACATCTCACATTTTAACACAAGGGGACTTAACAGAGTCAGCTTGTGGCACAATTTCCGGTTTTCCTACATCGTAATAGGCCCATATGGCATGGAGAGCAAGAGTGGCTGGTGTGATATAGATGTTTTCAAAGTCGGAAAACTATGATTTAAAATGAACTTAGCAGAATCACCCTTTCTCTCAGCTCAGTTTCACATGGACCTTGCCACTAGTGTTTAAAATGATCATTGACCAATTGGCTTCTTGGGATTTTCAATTGTACTGACATGAGTAGCTGTTTGATGAAATACAGTCTTATTCTAGAGCTTTAGGTGAACAATCTCTTTCTAGTCTTTTATAAAATGGCATATGTCTTATAATCCTGTAATTGACAGGTCTCAACTTTCAGGAAAGTTTTGGCTATGTTACATTCTATACTGTTACACTCCACAACTCCTCACTTTCAAAAACTGCCAGAGACTACTAAAAAGTCTCTGCAGTCCCTTTCTCACTTTGAAGGCTTCTATTTCTGAAAGAATAAAGAGCCACATTGACACAAGTTAACCCAAACTTCATCGTTTCTCCTTCTCCTCCAAAATTAGGGGCACACAGCCCTGGGGGCACACAAGATGATGTGCTGTGGTGCAAAGAAACCATTAGAAGATCTGTTTTTATTTATTTATATGCTAAAAAGAAATGAAGCTTTATAATAGTATACATGCTATTAATATAGATAATAGTAGGATGGTTTAGAAGGAAATGTACATATAGTGGAGTACATAATCGAAATTTTAAAACTATTTTCATGCATGATTTTAAAAGTTGGAGACTCCTAGGAGCTGCAGTTAACTCTCCAAATATTGGTATGAGAAAGAATTCTCAGAGACTCCATGTGGTAGGCAGATTAAGGCCATCAACCCCCACCCCCACCCAACCAAAGATGCCCCAATCCCATTCTTCAGAACCTGTAAATATTATATCTTGCATGGCAAAAGAGATTTTGAAGATGTGTTTTAGGATATGGAACTTGAGGTGGGGAGATTATCCTGGATTATCTGGGTGGGTCCAGTCTAATCACATGATTCCTCAAAGGTACAGAACACTTTCCAGCTGCAGTCAGTGAAAGAGAAAGGTGACGATGGAAAAGAGTCAGACTGATGCCATGTGAGAAGGATTTGACTCATCACTGCCAGTTTTGAAGATGGAGGAAGAGGCCACGAGTCAAGGAAAGCAGGAGGTCTCTAGGAGCTAGAAAAGGCAAGGGAAAGGATACTCCGCTAGAGCCTCCAGAAGGAAAACAGCTTTGTTAACGAGTGATTTTAGCCCAGCAAGACCTCTGAACTACAGAACTGTATGCCAATAAACTTGTATTATTTCAAGTCACTGAAGTTGTGGTAACTTGTTATGGCACAAACAGGAAACTTCTATACTCCATTTGCCCTAACTAATTTTCAATGCTGGAGTATCAGGACGGAGTTAAGTACTACATCAAACGGATTCAAGGTGCCATCATTTAAACATTTTGGGTCAACATCTCCTGAATTTGCATCACTAGAGGAAAAAATAACAGTGAAGTAAGTATGACATGAGAAGTTGATGAAGTATTACTTGCAAAAGTGGGAATAGAAGAGGAACAAGTTCCTTGGTCAAGAAGAGGTAAGAGTTTTCAGATATGATCTTTCCCATTATCTGAACATTGTCTACAGTGCCATCAAATATCAAAGAAAGATAAGAAAGCTGACCTTGGAATAAGTTGCACTTTCCCCAAATCTAAGGCAGTTAGAGAATTTTAAAACTCATTCTTCAATATTTGAACTTCAAAAGGTAAAATTTCCAGGAATGACAGTATCGTGCTGGAAACATTAATGTGCCAGCATGAAATAATACCATTCTGTAGGAGGTAATAAAGGTATGAATTATGTCAAATTGTATTTGGCTCCTGGATGTTACAGTGCTCCTTATGGGCAGATACAGCTAACAGGCACAAGAACACCTGCCTGTCTCCCTCAGAAAATGGAAGTCCTGTGCACAAACATCAGTCTATGAAATTAGGGGACCATTTGTTGCAAAATGAAAATGTGCCCTGTTACAGATACACCTCCTAGGGATATGGAGTATCTCTTGTTACAGCAGAACATAATTTTTCTCCTGGCCTTGCTCACTGTAGAAAGAACCATTAAGCCATTTACATTACAAGGGGTGGCTTCTACTCCCGTTAGGTAATATAATATGCTAAATGAGCTTGCTGCTATGCTATACAGTGCTCTATTATGGACTCTAGCCATTAATTGGTTTGGGGTCATTGGCCATCTCAGTTAATGTGAGGAATCTACTGTTCTTTAAGTAAAATGTTCTAGAGCATCTCCTATTGAAATGGGCCAGATTCAAATGATATGCATCATTATGCATGTGCCAATGTGCAAGTGTATGGGGTTTCCTGCATTTGTATTTAGGGTAAGAAAACAGAGTCCATTTTTTAAAGTTTAAAGAAAGTATTTACAGGGGCCATTTTGTACCAAAGTTGTTTAAAAGTCTGAGGAAACATGGCACAAGGAAAATACAAAATCTGTAGGCCTCATGGTGATTTAACCCTTTTGGAGCTAACGCACTAAGGGGGGAAAGCTGTCTTTCTCTTCTTTGCCCCGGGCTGCAGATGCATATGGATAACACTGCAAACAGAACCATCACTTCTGCTACAACCTGGGTAATAATGTGCTCAGTTAATCTACACAACATAGAGTCATCCTCTCAAAAAGTAATTCACTTCTTTAAAAACTGGAAGGAAAATAAATATGGTGCAGTAAAATTGTTGAGTAGAGGAATCTATCTGGACATTTCACAAAACATTTCATTATGCTGACAATTCCCAGAAGTACTCTCAAGAGTGCTTTAAGCTGAGGATTACTGCACTGGAGCTGATGGACTTTTTTTGTAGCCCCTTTAAAAGGCAGTGAACCGTTTTTCTATTTTATTTAAATAATGCCCCTTAAAATGGATTTTTAGAGGTATAATAACTCCTTAAGAGTCAGTTATGCTAAACAGTTTCTCTTGATAGAAATGTTGTAAAACTCGTTAACTGCACAATTTCAGATGCCGGCTTGGTGAACACTAACTGACATGTGAATGACCAGAGTTTGTAAAATAAATTGCAATAGTTGTTGTATCACACAGCTAGCATTGCACAAGCTGGAGGCCACAAGGGGCTCCAACCTGACAGAAAATTACTTCAAGATGAATGAAAAGTGCTTGTTTCTCTTTATTAGTTTTTAGAGAACAATGAAAATGTTGAATTGTTTACAGAGGGCTGATTAAATGTGGTCAGTGGGGCCATGTCCCTACTGCTAACTGTTGGCCTCCTTCTCCCGCTGGCCCCCAAACTACACACTCACATACCACCCACTCCAAGCACCCAACCCCCACCCTTAGCTCCCTGCCACATGCATCTTCTTAGAGGCTATTATGGCTGCACATCTGTGTGTGAAATCTGCTCATTCTGACATTCCGCTGCTGCTCAGAGCTGCAGAGGCCTTTGTTAGGTAAAACACGATTGTCAAGTCTAACAAGCAGGTCATGCAATTTGCTGGACACTGCAGCAGAGAATAGCCCAGGATGAATTGCTTTGGCCTCAAACAATGCTCAGTTCCATACTGCAATACATATGTATTCCTTTCATTGGGCAGTACTACAAAGAGTCATGACATTTTGTTTTTTTAAGGCTTTGATTTAAAAAAAGAAAAATACATATATATATACATATATATATATGTATGTTGCTAGTGTTAGACTACCACAAAATAGCCTATTTGTTATATTTACTTAGGATAACTACTGTCTTATGGCTAAAGGAAAAAGGCATGAAGTGCTTTAATTGGTCATGTGTGGTTTAAATCCCATTTACGTTTTACCAGAAAGCGCAGTGAGAGGAAAGGCACTAGCTACCCTTTTAGCTGACTGCTTGCTGTCTTTAAAGGGGTGGTCAAAACCACAGCATTTAGGAGGATGCTGTGGAGAATAATTCTCACTTTATATTTCCACAAAGTAAACAGCGCTTGATGGAAAGAAATATGAGAACTCATTAATAAGCATATGCCACGCAGGAAGAAAAAAGTCCTTTTACCAGACCAGGCTAAATGAATCCGATCCAGAAGATGTTTTAGTAAACTAAAAAATTAAGGAAAAGCAAATCACGGTCACTCAGCTCAACAAACAGCCGTCCATGGCCCATCTCCTTCCTCACTTTTAACCTACCCTTACACACACACACATGCACGCGCACACACACATTAGGGAAATAAGCAGTAATAGGGAGCAGTTCGAATGCTATTTGTGGCATTGTGACACAATACATAGCACACACCCCTAATGTGCAAGCAGAATTCTCTTTCCCTCTGTGCAGAATATGCATTCTGAGCCTATTATGTGTATAAACAATGGCATATGTAATTACCTTTCTAGGGTGGCAATTATTCTGCAGAATCAACAACTAGAGTTAAAGCATGTTCCCCCAAAAGACATTTGGGGATCAATTCTGGGTCAATTACGTCAGGCTTTGATTTATCACATGGTGTCAGGCCATGTTAAAAAAAGAAAGTTAAAAAAAAAGGCATTATGAGATAAAGGCTAAAGGTTTGACTCAAATTGGTTTGTCTCCAACTTTGCTTTCTCCCAATTGCTCGGCCCTCCCCCATTCTCAAAACAACTGTGATTTGCTGGGTTTTATCTGTTAGACAGTTTGCTGTTTGGGAATACCAAATGAAATGAATCTGGACTACATCCAGATTTGATCTGCCCCCACACCACCAGGCACTGGGAATTTCTCCTGGGATGCAACAGAGGGGAGAGGTTAATAGTTCAGGCTTTAGAATCTAAGAGATCTGGATTTAGATCCCCATGACTTAAGCAAGATACATACATATCTCTGCAGTAGATAATACCTACTTCAAATGGTTGCTGTAAGGTTTAAATGAGATAATTAAGTGAGAGGATATGTGTAAAACACTTAGCTCAGCGCCTGGCATGTCGTGAATACCCAGTGAATAGAGTGATTGCTCTTCTGGTGGTAGACAAGCCAGAGGAGGAGAAGCAGAACAGCCCCTCCAAAGACCCGCCCCTACTGAGTTGGCCAAGGGCCAGGGGAAGCAGAGTAGATGTTAGTACAAATCACAGGGCTAAACTGACGAATCCAAGACACCCATTAAGAAGCTCAGTGGACTAGACTGAATATGAAGAATCCGGTTATTTTGGACTTATTCTAACTGGATTGCCTGTGAATCGATGAAGGTGCTACTGTGTTAACAAGACCCCTCTGTCTTTTATACAACCTAAAGAACCACAGAAAAAAGCGACTTTACACGTTTTGATCACCAAATGTATACTCAACACATACCTACTATGTACAGGCACTGTGCTAAGTTCCAGGAATATAGAGATGCTCCCTCCAAAACATTTCCCAAAACAGGAAATAAATATCTACAATTTAGTACAATATAGTTTCATAACTCAGATTAACAACTATTCAGTATCAACATCAGGAATTTGGGGGCAGGGCAATTCATCCTATTAAGGGTGGATCATATTACTAAAGTCATTGGTCAAATGAGAAAGAGTCCTTACTGAGGACCAAAATAAAGGTTTTTGGAAATTAAGTAAGAAGGGAAGGTATGAGAATTCTCATCAAATTCTTTAGGGAGCACTATAATGTCCCATTCAAAGAACACTTTAAATCCACTTTATATGGAGCAACATTGTTTATTCAATAAGAGGGAAACGGCACTTCACAATTCATTTCTCGAATGGCGCACAGTGCTATTGGCAGTATATATTGGCAGCTTAATTAAGAAGTCTGCTGACGATGTTTAAAAAAAAAGCTGGCACATTTTCCACTCAGATGGACACTACTCAAGACAAAGACATGTCTATTGTTGCTTTATACATACTGAAATGTGCTACACCCACTACATAAAATGTCTAGTATCTATAGTCATATTAGTGTCTTAACACTGGAAAAATCGTGACTCATTCCCAGAACAGAAATAAGTTTTTTAAAAAACTGTACAGTAATTTTGGAGCATAGAGGACAACACACAAATATCGAAATAGCCAAATTTTCTGACAGAGTCATTGCCTGGGTCTGTTTTGCTCCTATCCCTGCCCTATCTTGGGTCCATGAACAATATTCCCAAATTTGATCCAAATCTTCCCCTGCCCCATGCTAATAACTCACACAGGATGTCAGGCTCCTAGGGCACAGAAGGTAGAGGCCTACACAGACAACAGATGTAATTCACCTACCCACTCTGCAAGAAACGTACAAACACAATATATTTTTTCAACAGGCAATCTACACCTAGGGGGAAAAAGAATTTAATTCAATTAATTCCAACTCTAATGTGTTAATATTGCTAAAGTCTACCAAATATTTACAGAATCAATAAAATAAATCCTACCTATCGAAAGTCCAAAAAAATGGAATTAAGATGTCCTGAGTTGCCCACATTAGATTGTTTTGTTTTTTATTAAAGGGATTTAAAATACTTGCGGAATACACTTTTCCATTCGTTTTCTTAGAAACACACTTAATTAAGAGCAGCAGAAAAAAAAAAAAAAAAGTGCCCTGAAACTAATTGTAAATCCACTGAAGGCAGGAAACACATCTTACTTGGCTCCCTCATTTTCCCTCCCCTATTTTGTGCAGTGATTCACCCATAGTAAGTACTCAATTAAGTTGAAAAGGCAATGCATGTTTCAATTCACATTAATTTGGAGGGGTTGCATTGATTTAAGGAACAGCTGAGACAAAAAGGATAGGTTCAATCTTCCCTGATTTCTGGCTGGTGAGGCACACTGTCTTGAAAACTTTGCTGCAGCTTGTGTAACGCTGGCGTCATTAACTGCCGGCCACCGTGGCATTCTTAATGTCTTGATTCGTTTGCATTTTTGCTGATGGTAACAAGATGATTCTCCAACGGTTGTCTTTCCAACAAGAAAATGTGAAAGGTGCTGTGAAGCAGGTATTCAGTGAAGCAGGTATTCAGTCTACCCCTGTCCTACAGACAGTACATCTGTGAACAAAATGGAAACAAATTATTAATCCAAGCCTTTCTAAGAACAACTTTTCAGAAGTACAACAGTTGGTCTTCCGCTGATCACTAAAATTATTTAGCCCAACCTTTCCAAAATACAACCAGGTTCTTTTAAGGGTAATAATGCTGGTTCAAGTTTTCTTTCCTTACCTGAAATAATGACTTTGAAATCCGGGCCACCCCAGGTGCAGATCCAAGCCCAATAAAATCAGAAACACCACGTATCTGTACATTTTGAAAACAAAGTTTCCCTATCCAGGTAAGGAATTTGTATTTACTTTCCTCACCTCCATAAACAGGAATAAAACCCCTCCTGCAGTTCCAAGCCCCCTCCCTTCATGAAGAGTAAAGCCCATCCCTGTATCCCGCCCTGGAGCAGCAAAGCGGCTGGCTGGGAACCAACAGCTGCAGACAGCCTCCTGCAGGGAAGCGACGTGGCCAGGCAGGAGCACTCTTCAGTCAGCAAAGGCTCTGAACTAGCCAGGTGAGGAAAAGAGGTACGCAAGAACACTTCACACAGCACCTCCAGCAACATAGACACATACAGGTAGGCCCCACCTGAGGCTTTTCAGTCATACTCAGGCACACGTACATTACTAACACTATCTTAGAACAGGAAAGAAAAGCATCTTTGCAAGAAACATGTCTACTCATCACACGCTCGAGGGCTCTTTCTCTCTGAATCGTCTCAGTGCAAACCCACTGCAGCTGAGATTTAAAGTCAACAAACACATGGCAAGCTTGGCCTTAACACACTTATTTACTAGTTTATTTATTGGGGTTTTTTAAAAAATAGGCCAAAAGTGATACGTGTTTAAAACACCCTTCAGCTCTGACTTCTCAGTGGCCTGGCCTACCTATTGCTGTGGGCATGGGGATTGGTTATTTAAAGAGAGGGAACTTTGTTCTCTGTGAGTGAGCAAGTTTCCTAGGCTCTCTCTTTTGCCACCCCACCCCCTCCGTGCATGTCCCAGGGGATCACGGATCCTCACCCTCCTGAGGCCCAGCTCGAAAAGAAAGAACACAGCAGCTTCAATTAATCTTGAATCTTGTTTGCCCAGCCTCTTCCACCCCACCATGTCTGTGAGCCCAGGTCTGGTATGAGGGTTGGAAGATGCTTATAGCAAGGGACCCTGGAAGTGTCCCGAACTGAGGTGGGACTTCTTCCCATGGCGCACTGAGCAGTAGAGGTGGTGAGGGGTGAAATCTGGTTGGCATTCCCCCCTTGTGCAAGATGGGAAGGCTGCGGATGGGGCAGCCTCAGCTTGGTGGGGTTGTGAGATAAACCTGGAGAAGAAGCACAGTTATCCCATTGAATTATTTGAGCAAGACACTGCTGTAAATAACTTTTTTGTCTTTTGTCAAATACAATTGGTTTTGGTTTAAAAAAAAAAAACACACACACACAGCACACACCCTTCGGCTCATAAACAAAAATGTCATACTACGCAAGCATTTAAAATCGACCTGGAATCATTTTAGGTTCTTCCTTCTCTATCCATTATATCAAACCTGTCACTGAAGCCTCTTCTTAATTTGAAATGTCTTTTGCAGTCCCCTTTCCTTCTGAATTTCCACTAAGTCCTCCCCACCCCTTTCACAAGCCCTGTTCTCCTCAGCCTGGAATGTGACAGGCTCCCAGCTATGCCTGTGCCTCCTGTGCTGCAGTCTCAACTCCTTCCAAGCGATGCTTCCTCCACAGGGTCTCCCTGCAGCTATTCATTCCAACATTCACCTGGGGATGGATCCTTTAGGGCCCCTAAAGAATCTACTTGAGAGGCTCAGCAAATCTGTGACCTGCAGCACATCTTCATCAGGCAGGCAAAAGAGAAGCAAGCTCAGCCCACCAGATAGCAGGAATGGTGTTCCTTTCTTGGCCACACAGGCACTGAATGGCACTGAGTTCACCCTGCACAGCTTCATCATCATTCCTCCATTTCCCTACTAACTCCACACGTGTTGGCCCAATCTCTGGAACTGGCTTTTGCCCTGACTAGCTTTCCTTTTTCCTTCAAGACGTTGTGCCTTGCCCTGAGTTTCAATCTACTTCACTGGGCCCTGACACTACCCTTACCCAGATTCTATTCCAGAACTCCAGCTGCCTGCTGGAATCCAGCTATGATGCGATTGCCCAACTTCCATGACACCACCATTCCTGACTCAATCGCACCGGCTATCTACATTCTAGTTAACCAAATCTCCTGATGAATTGGATCTCCTCAGATCCAACACTTCCTCTTGTTCACTGAGGACTAGACTGCTGGCTAACCCTAGGGCAGCCAGGCTCCCAGTCCCTGATACACCTAGTCTTGACTTCTCTTGCTCCCTGGCAACCTATGTTGCTGATATCCTGCGTAGGAACCCCATATTCCCAGCCTAGACAAATTCTACTTAAGAGGCTAGTTTTTATAATATCTACAACATCTTTACAATACAATTTACTTATTCATTCATGCAATTAGTCAGTAATTTATTAATTTATCGTTCCATAAAAACTTAAAGAGGTTAATATTAACTTAGTTTAAAAAAAAAAATCTTACCTGACTACCTACAACTTTACCCCTGCCTGATTTTTGAAGTATCCCACTTTCCTATTCCATTTCATTCCCTAGTCTCCAAAATGAAGGCTCTGCTTCAGGCACTAGGTTCAGTGACCTCTAAGCTCATTATGAATCTTTATTCACCCCATCTTTTCTGCCTTCTTAGTTAGTTCCTTTAATCCTTTGGCACCTCACTTGTGACATGATCTAGAAAGCCTTCCCCAAGAAACAAATCCACGTTGACTTATCCCTTATCTGGATTCTTCTGGAGTAATCAATAACACATAGTTCAAGTACTTGGTTTTCACTAAACGTTTCCTATACATTAGCTCCCCAGAAAATTAGTTCTTTGAGAACTGGGATAAAGGCCATGTCCTGTATTTGTTATAATGCCTTCTAGAGCAAAAAGAAAAAAAAAAAAGTTCCACTTCCGCTTCTCCCCATCCTTACTCCCCAAACCCACACCCATGAAGGAAAAGAGGCAAGGAGACTGAATATAGTTACTGGAATCAACTAAACCTCTTAATTGGGGCTGGAGCTTTGGGTGTATGGAGAAAAAAGGTTAAAGTTTTGACTTTAAAGAGGCTGTGACCTCTTTGGAGTTCATCTCCTGGGATTCTCACTCTCTTTAGATTGCTTTTCTCCACTTCCATGTGGCCAGCGAGGCAAAACAGGTCTAGAACTGCCTCCCACTTGGAAGATGCTTCCCAATAACCTTTCCCCAAGATAAGGCTTAGGGCGAACTAATTAGACCAGCTCTAACTTCAACTATTATCTTTCTTTTTTTGTTTTTCTCCTGCCTCAACCAGCCACTAGTAAACTAGGACCTAGAGAGTTGGACCCAGAAAAAAGGACCAAGGACATTTATCTGTGCTCAAGACACAATATTTCCAAGCAGCTCCATGTGGACAGCTGAGTTCATCAGAGACTGCATTAGGTTTGGGGTTTGGGGTTTGGGAGCTGGGGGTTGGGCAGCACCTAGGTAACAAGAATATATGTATATGTACTTGAGGTCTATCCTGTGCTTATCTCCTCTTGTGGCCCCAGAAGATACCAAAGTAAGGATCTGTGGGTCCATCTCAACATAACTACTAAGTATATTCTCAATAAATATTCTCAATACTTATTAATTTTTCTACGGTAAATACCTAAACTTTATCAGTATAGACCAAGAAGGGGCATCTGGCTGGCTCAGTCAGTAGAGCATGTGTGATCTCAGGGTTGTGAGTTTGAGTCCCATGTTGGCCTGGAGCCTACTTAAAAAGAATAAATTAAAAAAAAAAAAAGAAAAGAATTGACCAGGAATTCTAGGAAACTCTTAAGTTCAGAGTCAGGATTGTTTGTGATTTATGCATTGAATACATGCTTCACTAACTTTAGAGTAATTTTATTTCTATAAAGCCATCTCTCTACGAACACATCTCTTACAACATAGGTCTCTTGAGTTTGAGATCTTTTTGAGTGAGGATGCGAGCAAGAGAAATGCCAAGGGTTTTGTAAGGCTTTCTGCCAAAGAGTAAACCAGCGGATCTCTTGCATTATGAAATTTTGAATTAGCATTTGTAGATGACCAGAGTCCATCAAAGAATCATGTAATATTCATGAAATCTCACATATTACACTTAAATAATTTAAATATATCATACATATACTATATACATATATATATATACATATATACGTATATGTATACATATATGACCTTGGTGTACTACTTGGAAAGAAATGTATAATGGATGTAGGCATATCCCAAAGTCATGAGATCATCCATCACTTGTCTAAGTCTGTGGTCAAAATTCCATTTTGAAACAATGTTCTTAATTAGCATGTGATGCAGAGACTGCCAACTGTCCCTTAATACTCCCTTCTTCCCTTTTCCCTTTATTCACAGAACCCCTGAATTTTGAGAAGTACATGGCCACAAAAATATACTTTCAGACCTTCCTGAAAGATAAGTATAGCTAGTAGGATGTGAGTAGAAGTTTGAAGTGCAACATCTAGGAAATGCCTTTACAAAGAATGATTATGAGGGCGCCTGGGTGGCTCGGTCGGTTAAGCATCTGCCTTTGGCTCAGGTCATGATCCCAGGGTCTTGGGATCAAGCCCTGTGTCAGGCTCCCCACTCAGTGGGGAGTCTGCTTCTCCCTCTGCCCCTCCCACCTACCCCCGCTTGTGCGCGCTCGCTCTCTCTGCTTGTGTGCGCTCTCCCTCTCTCAAATAAGTAAATAAAATCTTTTTAAAAAAGAGAAGAATGATTATATATCTTTGGACATGTGAACGAAGCCAACATGCAGGGATAGCTGAGTAGTAAGATAGAAGTTTATTTTTCTCTTACTCAACAGTGTAAGCATAAGCAGTCCAGGGTTGATACGGCATCTCCACGATGTCAGGGAGCTCCTTCTAGCTTGTTAAGCCACTATATTTTGGAATCTCTTAACCAAAACATAAGCTAGGCTGCTGTAGCAAATACAGCACCGCAATTCTAGCTCTGCCACTTATTACCTATCAAAATTTGGACAAATTATTTAAACTCTATGAATTTGTTTCTGTCTATACCTACGTCATAGGTTGTTAGCAACATGAGACTGTGTCTTTTTTTTTTTTTGCTTCCCATTGTATCCCCTAGCTTCTAGCACAGTGTCTGCACATAGTAAGAATTCAATAAAAATTTATTATTATTGCTGCTCCTGTTGATATGCCAAATCTAGACACATAATGCCATACCTTAACAACTAACCATTAGGTACCTCTAATAAAGATCTGCTTAATGCAACTAATCAACAGGGTGTGCATTAGAGTGATCACATTTTCCAACCCAAATCTTGGAAAACATGGTCTGACAAAAGGTTGTTACTTACTTGCAAATGTATTTATATGAAAATTCTTATACGTTAAACCATTGGTTGTCAACTTAATAAACTGACTTTACTTTTAAGAATTATCTGCTTAAATTGGACATCCCTAGAAAGTCAAAGGCACATTGCCCCAACATCAATGGTTCTGCCCCCTCTAGTTTTTATTACGAGGTTCCACTGTGCGTGCATATGATAGGGGGGAGAAAACAAACCAAAACCCTGATTTTTATAACACGTTTAGGGTTGTGAATTTGTATTACAGTATTTCAGATTCTCAAGAAAAATCATTCTCATGTTTTCCCAAAGGAAGATGGGCACTTCTTGCTTCTGTAAAAGTAGCATGGATGAGAGTTTTCAGTAAAACACATTTTTTCTATTGAAGAGTACTTAATAAACACACACACCTGGCTGCTTTCATTTCACCACAAGTGCCACCCATTTGCCAGCCATTGAAGTAATTCAGTCTGATCTGTTAAGGTGATGGATTCTGACAAACTGTGTAAGCCTGTCATTAAGGGGAGGATAGATTACAGTCTCTACGCAGGACATTATAGTGCTTACATTTCTCATCCATACAGCCTAGGAAACTTATAGGGGAAAGATGAAAATAAAACTGAACATAGACTTACCTGCTACTCTCTCCAATGAATGATAAGAGCTGGTGACCAATCCCCACTTTCTACCATATATATATGGGCAGGGGGGGCGGGGAGGGAGAGAGTTCTATTTCTTTCTGACTGATCTAAAGACCTCTCATAAAGGACACAAAGATTATGCACCAAATTGACTATTCAGTAATTTAAGTCTAACTTAAGGCCTTGTGCTTCCACTTTTAAAATATTATTCTTTCCTCTTTCACCCTACCTATATATAGCCATTTTGCTTCTCTATAATTTTTTACTTATGTACTTAAAATCCTCATCTAGAATGGAGATTATATCAAAAGTAAAATTTATTAGTTAGGTGAATTGAAGAAGACGAGTCTGAATTAATAAAAACTGTAAAGTATGGACTGTCGTCCAAAAGATCATGATAAAAGCAACAGCTGACGTTTTGAGAGTTGACTACATGAAAATCAGTAGGCTGAACACTTTACATGCATTATCTCATTGAGTCCTCATAAAAGTCCTAGAGCAGGTATTATCATCCCATTTTTACAAATTAGAAAATAAAACCTGAAAGTTATTAAGTAATTTGCCTAATTCCATGTAGCTAATGAGTTACAGAAATACTTTCAAACCTGAGTTTGTTGGACTCCAAACCTCATGTTCTTTATCACCACATCAAACTGCTGGGTGTTTCCTTCAATCAATAATAATAAGAAAGCAATATTTCAGGTTAGGTTAACAAAACTCTAAAGTGTGGAAGAATACTGCTTTAGTGAAAAAATGAGAAGTGTCTGAAATTAGCTCACCAATTATTTTAGGTAAGTAGTTATAACCTGCCATTTATGGAGTACGTACTTCACACCAGACACTTTCTATACGTTTTATCTAACCTTCACAACAGCCCCATAAATTAGGTAAACAATCTCCGTTTTACACGTAAGGGAAAAGATACTCAGAAAAGCCAAATAATTTGCCCAAGGTCACATAGATAGAAAGTGGCACCGTTCTTGCACTATGCCTTTTCCCACACGACCTCATTACCCCTCTAAGGCCTTTGAGAGTGCTTGAAAAGCTCGCTTTATAAAGCAATAGTGCCATCCCCCTTTAATTGTATTTAATAGTATTTATTAGCTCAGTAAAGCTTTAATTCAGAGACAATGCAAAAGTAAACTTTAACCCAGCCCTGCTCTCATTATCATAAATTCCAAATTTAGTGAGGTCCACGTTAATGGGTTTTACTGTATATAGAAAAGAGTTTAATAGTCACTTAGCCCTCCTCTATCTCCATTAACAAAGGTAAAAAGCCACACAAAGGTGAAGGAAGGAAGAACAGTGACCTTAAAACTAAAACAGATAAGTGTCTATAATTTGTACTTCAGCAAAAAGTCGAAATACATATGTAAACACAGCAATACAGTACATACATATGCCAATATGTAACAACAAATTCAACTCTACAATTTTAAGTGCCATATTCATCAATTAAAGAAAATTAATCCTAATCAGATGTTCATATTAAGGAATATAGCCATAGCAAATCGGCAATAATAATTAAAAGTCCATTTCAAATCTCTTTGGTGAGCAGGGAAATGATCTAACATAGCCAGGCTGCCCTAGTCCTTTCTGCAGTGTTGAATAAAATGTGCACATTAAGTAAAAATTCCTGGATGTTTAATACGGTCATCTTTGCTACTCACACTGCACTTGTTTCTAACAAAGACATGCAGCCATATTCACCATGAATGGGAAAAATGTGTAAGCTGTGACAGTCAAGCACATGTCTGCTCTGAGAGCCAAGTCCTTAATACACAGAATTTTCCCACCTAAGTCATCACAGTGTTGCAAAGATTCCAAACAAATCCTACCTGCTCTGGACAGAGCTGTGTGAAGCAGGCAGAATCCCATAGCTCTCTCTGGTTGCATCATGGTTTGTTTTTTTTGTTTTGTTTTGTTTTGTTTCTTTTCTTTAGGTCAGCTTGTAAACAAACTGTTATATGCCTCTCTCAAGGCAAAAGAAACAGCCTTGGGATAGAAGCAAAACAATCCAGGTGAAAGCCAGCCCATCTATTCTTTCAGGCCCAATGCACTGTGAGGTGGGTGGTGGAACCCAATTTAAGATCATTTGTAGGTTGGTTAGACTCAATAGGTCATGTGCTTCCTGGTGGTAGTCAAGGCTAAAGGGGGTGGGTGTGCTGAGCCATCTTGAAGGATAGGTTTGCAGTCTCAGATGCCCAGAGTGAACTAATCTCCCATTGCTATACTACATGAAGTATAAAAGTATAAACTTCCTACCACATGAATGGAAATTAATACAAATATTTGAGACTGCCATACTCTGATAATCCTCTATCTTGTATTGCTTGGTTGGTTTGCAAAACATGCTCCAAAGTATTTTTTTTTAAAGTATTAAAAACCAAAGTATTACTTTCTGATTCAGTCTTTCACTTTCACTTTCAATTCTCTTGGCCAGAGCATTATAACTATGACTATTTCTTTTACAGACTATTTCAATGTCAAGTCACTGGAAGGCATTGCTGGAGAGAAAATGGAGTCTCATTCTCTGAACTTTTCAAAGTCAGAGCGAGAAAACAACATCCTTCCTGGGAGTGTGGGATAAACTCTGAGCTCTCTCAGAATCCTTCCCATTCTTAGTCTCTGATCACTACTAATCAATTAAATCTTATAAGATAGGCAGCAATTCCAGTTCTAGGAATCTTTCCTACAGAAATACTAGCACAAGTTCACAAAAATAAAAACAGTGCCATGTTCACTGCAACACTATTGATAATCTCTAAAGTGTGAAAGGATCTAAATAGCCAGCAGTTGAGGAATGGTTTATTAAAGTCCACTTAAACTACTGAACACTGTGTAGCCACTAAAAATATAATACAGGTTTCCATTTACCGATATAAAAATGTGTTAGGGGAAAAGGAAGGTGTAGTACAAAATGTAGAGTGGGTTACTATTTTTGGAAAAAATACAACTGTGTATGTATACAAATAAATGTATATAGAGAGAGACTATATGAAACAAAAATATCTGTTTTAGAGAGATACAGGTATAAATATATAGCTATGTATATTTCTGTTATATGATATTCAGGTAAAAATATTTCTATTATATACATATACATGCATTTGCATATGCATAGAAAAATCAGAAAGAATTCATCAGCTTCGGCTGTTAATAACAAAATACCACAGACTGAATGACTGAAACAACAGACATATATTTCTCACAGTTGTGGAAGCTGGGAAGTCCAAGATCAAGGTGCTGACAGATTTAGTTCTTAGTAGAGGGCTGCTTCCTGGCTTACAGACAGCGACTTTTTTCCTGTCCTCAAAGGTAAAGAAACAGAAGGAGAGAGACCAAGCCTCTAGAAAATGAGATTGGGAAAGAAGACTCACTTTCTATTTGTACACACTATTTTTTATTTATTTAGGTTTCTAAGCAATTCCCCCAAATTGAGATTCTCTTCTTCTCCTGGGTCGTAAACAAATTAAGAAGTGATACAAAAATAAAACAGATGAGAGGCTAGAATATATCCATTATTACTGATTGAGACCAAGGTAAAGGGGCAAAAGGCAAACAAGCCTAGCTGTCTTCACTACAGAATCAGTCCATCTCCACAGTGCTGGGCTGGGGTGGGCTCCCAGCCTCAGGCAGAATGTAGGCTCCTAGTAAGCAGGCCCTTCTCAAGTAAAAGGACGGTGGCAGTTGACTAAGCTGGGCCACTTACTCACTCCAAATTTACCCATCAGGTAAGTCACTCTCTCCCTCTAGGGCAGAGTGAAGAGTACAGTCTTTGAGAAAGTAGTACCTATCGTGGCTAAATCTAGACCACAATGGGTTAAAGAGCGAATGGTGAGAAAGCAAAGGGAAGAAAGAAGTCAACAAGAAAGAAAGAAAACAGAGTAGGGAATACAGGGAAGGAGTTTTCTTTCTTTTTTTAAGGAAGAGGCCAACAGAATGTCAAACACAGAAAGTGGAAGAGGCAAAATCATTTACAGCAAGAGTCTTAGCACAGTGACAGAATCATGGACACAAGTGAAGTGAATTCTTACTGCGACATGAATAAAAGGGAAGGAACAGGAAAAGCCACAGTGATCTGAGGCAAAGATGAAGGAAGGAAAGTTGAGTTCACAGCATGGTACCGGTTTTGTAAAAGGGTAAAAAGAATCTAGGGCTAATGCCAGGCAACAAAAATTAAACTCACAAGATGCCATAGGGCCTGGTTGTGCTAAAGTCCTGACAACTTAGCAGAACCAAGACCCATTTGTAAATGTTTAATCATACTGTGAAACTTCTGAGAAATTGTGGTTTATTATTTATAAGAAAGACATTGCTATCTAAGCAATATACAAATATAGATAGATATATACTCTCTATATCATTCAACATTGTGCATGATAATATTAGTTGACTCACATGCTCCCTTGTCCCTGGGAACCCTATAAGGAATAATGTTTTTCATAAATAAACAATGGTTTTAAGCTTGACTGGCCCTGTGCAATTTCTCATCGCAATTCTGGCTATCATTACAAATCGTATTTCCTAAATCACAATGCAATATAAAGTAAGATCAAACAGAAAGAAGAAGAAATTGGTGGAAAGATTCATAGTCTACAAGTCTGGCTCCATACTTTTGACTGATAGAAACTAAAATCTCTGCACTGGAAATGTTTCTATATTCCACTGCTCTACTTTCATGCCATGGTGTCAATGGCCACAGAAGTTCTGGCAAACTGATTCTTCTGAAAAACAGGCTTCTGGTAAACTGATTCCTGTGAGCTAATAAAAGAAGGAAAAGCTGCATATCTTTCAATAGTCCCCAAAGTTATTTTTTTTATCAGGGTTTAAAGCTATGTTCCAAGTCTCCATTTCTCTGTGTGATTTAGCTTTACAACCAGCTGCCCCCTCTTGACAGTTTTTGAGATCATTCAGGTTTTGCCAAATGTGTGCTACAGCCCCCTACTTGGGCTTCCTCCTGCTATTCACGTCATACTGCATGGGGTTCAGTGTGGAAGCTGTCACTAGAAAGGAGCCATATCGGTGATTATGATGCAAATCAGCCTCCTCAAGTCCCGCTCCTCCACAGAGGGCTTCCAGTTCTGCTTCTGCAGGGTCGCTTCACGGTCCCCAGGCTAAAGGGAACCGTCTTTGCCGCGGACACTAGATGCAGCCGAGATTGGTTCTCCTGACAGAGATTAGTGGGCAGCAATGAATCTTTCACTTGGGGTAGAAATATGATTTTATTTAAGAAAATAACCATACATAATTGGGCTTCTGTCACCTTAAATTTTAATGGTGAAAGTAATATAGAGGCTTCTGGGACTTTAAATTATGGCTTTCAGAAGCTTCACACTGAATCTTTCAATTATTCTCTATAAGTACTTTCTCAAAGCATGTGCCACCATGACATTGATATCACAACTCAAATCTAAATTCAAAACTGACTGCAAGGCTATGAGGTATGAGCTGGCGTGCCTGCTGCCTCATTTTATCTTTGAACATCTGACGAGGCGAATCAAGAGGCACTCTCCCAGAGCCCAGCCAGCTGTTTGCCAAATATTCAAATACCCTGGCATGCAGAAGATGTCCCCACATCAAAATAGTGAAGACCCCCTATTTTTCCCATTAGTTTCTGGCTCACCTACATCCTTTCACATAGGCCCAACTGACTCACTCAGCAAAGTGTTCACTCCTGCTCGCTCGCTCACCTCTCAGGTTCCGCCACTTCAGCAACTGGATCCAGTGTGTGCTGCAGAATGGCAGCCAGTTCAGACAAAACCATAGGGGGAGAGTTTTCAAGTCTGTGCTTCCTTGAAGTGGGTCTGAAAGGGGCTGAGCTGATGTTTGCGGTGGCAGGCAGATAAAAAGCAAAGAGGTGCACGTATTTTTACTAAAAATGCATTCCCTTAGGCTGCAGCAAAAATGGAACTGGGAAGACAATAAGGGAAAAGGAAAAAGTCTTTCCTCTTTTATACTGATACCTTCCTTGTTATACACCTATTTTGATTATTTTAATATTTTCATCTTCACATGAAAAGAAGTGGAAATGAATATTTAATTATTTGTAGGTTTAGCTTTAGACTGCTTCAATTAGTTTTAAATGAGTCCCCTATCTCAGCACATGCAATGCCAAATTTACAACTGTAAATAACTAAATCCAGCTGCACTAATGAATGCACAATGAAAGACAACCCTTATTTCAAATTTAAAGGTCCTGAAGCAATCTTCCTCAGCTGGATGACTTGGAACAGAGGCTATGGACAGCACATGGGAGTTTAGAAGCATAAAGGGACAAAGGTGCCACAAGACAACAGCCTCTACCCAAATGGCTAGTCAAATTTCCTGAAGCTGGACGCCAAACCCCAGGATTCCAGCTGGGTAAGGGGATCCTGATTCCTTCCAGAAAAGTTGGGTCTTTATTTGTTCATTTCCTGTGATGTGTTTACACTTGGACAGAAGGGGCACAGCAGGGATGCTTTCAGGGCACATTTGCAGGGAAGCCAATCTCACAGGAATCGTGACTGCCAGATGTCAAACCAGTGTGTGCTGCTGAGCATGCTCTGAGCGCGATGCACAGGCATCCAATCACGGTCTGAGGAAACTGCTGTCCCGATCCAGGGCCTTTCCTGAGATGCAGGGAAAGCCTGGTCGGAACTTAGGTCATTTAAAAAATAATAACAACCATTTTAAAAGCTGATATGAACGTAACAATTACCTGAGAACAAGATAGACTGATGACATTCCAGTTCTGCCAGTCACAGATATTCATCCCATCAACCCAAACCATCATAAGGCAAATAACTTACTTCTGGGAACCATGGGTAGCAAAGGTGAGGAGGCCCACGTGTGAAGTGGCCATAACAAAGATGGTGACTCTCATTTCTTGAAAACAAGCTCGGGCACCTGGGTGGCTCCATCGGTTAAGCGTCTGCCTTCGGCTCAGGTCACGATCCCAGAGTCCTGGGATCGAGCCCCACAGGGGGCCCCTGCTAAGTGGGGATCCTGCTTCTTCCTCTCCCTCTGCCCCTCCCCCTGCTTGTACTCTCTATCTCTAAATAAAATCTTAAGGAAGGAAGGGAGGGAGGGAGGAAGATAGAAAAAAAGGGAAAGAAAAGAGAAAACAAGCTCAAACATAGCTTTGCACTATGATCAGGACTATGGTACCCAAGTGAGAACTCTTCTAAGACAATGACCATAGACAGAGAAACAAAATATTTTACAATCCACATTGATTTTAAATTCCAAAACAGTGCGATTACAAATCCTGTCTGATTTGAATACTCAAGGCTCATGGAATGTTTTGAATGTAAAACAGTTCTACATAAATCATTCACCCAAACATTTACTGTGCTCCTATTATATGCCAATACTACACTTTGATGAGCCAGTTTTGATTAAAGAATAATCCTCATACTACTGGATTTCTCTGAAGAATTTAGTATCATGGCTCACCCCTTCATCTTAAAGTTCCTTCGCTCCTGTAAAAGTTCTCTCCCTCTTAAAGAGGTAGATTGCTCAGACCACTGTCCCTTTTTACTAATTCCTCTTCCGCAGCACTGTCCTCATTTCACTCTGAATCAACAAGGGGTGAAGGGTGGTATGTCAAAATCACCTGGGAGACACTTTTCATTTTTTTCAAACTATATGATGCTTTCTACCCCCATATGAGAATCTTCACCTATATGAACCTATTCGCTATCTCCAGCTGGGATAAATCACACGTCTTAAGAGTTTGGGGATTAAAAAAAAAAAAAAAAGCTGAAGATCTCTGTACTAAACACTTCCTAAACACATCCTCTTGATCTTACCTACTTCTGTGACTTCAACTACCTATCACCTATATGATGATGATTTCAAAAATAACATTTTAAGTTCAGAACCACATATACAAATGCTTAATGGACTTCTGTTTTCAAATGATCTACTAACTCAAACTCAGTGCAACATCATACTATCTTTTTTTCTGTTCCCTTTCTTAATAGTATCCATTCAGTGGATACTTCACACTCCCTATTTCCACCCCACATACATCAAATCAGTCACCAGGTCTTTCTCTTCCAGAACACATCTTAAATCTGTCTACCACATGCCATATTCTACCTGGCCCTCTGCACTAGCCTCCTCACTCCTCCCAACTGCAGCCTCTCTACTTCAAATTATTCTCCACAGGCTCCTGATTCATACTTTTTAAAGTAGGTAATCCTAGAATTCAGCACTCATGATATACAAGATGATTTTTGATAACACACAATGTTTTAAATATTTATAGATTTTAAGTTCTAGAAAAGTAGAAGTAACACATCAAACTGAGGTTTTAATATTAACTTTGCTTTTAAAATAAATTTTGGTATAAAAATCAGACAATTTAAATAAAAATCTAGTTCAGGGAATATGCAGAAATTTTTAAAGAGATAAAAGTGGTACATTAATCAATGAAGTTTGGGAAGTCTGGTCCTACAAAATAGACCTAAACTTCTCAACATGATGTTGCAAATGCTCTATGTCCTCTTCATCCTCAGCCACTGCCTCTTCCCACATTCCCAGCACTACTCAGATCCTCTGTATATTAGCTTTGCTGCATAGCAAAACACTCCAAATGTAGTGGCTAAAATAACATTTAGTTCATAATTATACAAATAACCTGGGTCATTCTGTCTGGGCTGACAACAGATTTCCTGTGGATTCTCCCATGTGTCTATGGTCAAACGATGGATCAGCTGGATGGTCCAGGATGAACTCACTCACATCTCTAGTGGTTAAGAGATGTCAGCCAGAGCCTCTGTTTCCTGCAGGTGGCCACTTTATCCTCCACCAAGATAACCTGGGCTCAATCACAATACGGTCTCAGGCTTCCAAGCACAGAATCCCTAGTGCATAAGCACTTTTCAAATCTCTACTGGTTTCACATTTGCTAGTGTCCATCAGCCAAAGTAAGTCACATGGTCAACCAAATGCAGTGATGGGGAAACAGACTTCAGTTCTTAACGGAAGAAACTTCAATATCACATTGCCAGGATTCGGATGCAGAAAAGGGAAGAATTTGTGACCATCGTTACCATCTACCACTCTTGTCATATCCCAAACACGCCAGGCATATTCACACATGTGCTGATGCTGTTCCCATCACCTGAAATGAACTATCAACCTCTTTCTGTCTTTCTGGCAAATTTTTCATTTCTTGTCCTTCAAGGTTCTGCCCAAATACAGCATTTACTGACATCTTTCCTCAAATGAATTATTCCCTCCTATGCTCCCATGATCCCTTGCATATGCCTCTATTACAGCACTCAGTGCATTATATGATAATGTTATAACATCTCCCTAAATAGACAGTCTTTGTACCACGAGCACAGTGACTGGCAAAGAACAGGCATTCAATAAGTGTTCACTAAATTGAATTTAATTGAATAAATTCAAAACAAAAATTTAAATCTCCTTCAAATAAGCCTACATTTAAACAACTTAAGGTACAACTATACAAAACTGGCCTTATGAGTTGGTAGGACTAATTAGATCCACCTCATCTAATTTGAAGGGCACCAGGGCAATGCTCCCAGCCAGAAGCATTTTTCTTGTGCAACTGGCACAAAGCCTGAACTTCCAGCATAGATTATTCTAGGTCTTAAAATGTTTTGCTGTAGTGCAAACAACATAGGCTTTGGAGTCTGAAACACTAGGACTCAAGACCTAGCTACTTGTGTGTTCCTGACAATTTGTTTATTACATTTCTCTGCACCACTCTTTTACATCCAGTTATCTATGTTGCAATAAATTATGTAAAGCACCTAGCACTATGCCTACCATATACCTAACACACATCAAACCCCAGGGTCTCCTGTAAGAAAAGCAAATCACCTGGGTGGGGGTAACATCAAGCCACCTTCATTAACATCTGAGGAAAGTGGGAGAGAGGGAAGAGTGTGGAAGTAAGTAAGGGGTAGTCAGTAATTTCACAGTGTTACTGAGAGCCAGAACTGTGGCTACTATTAGACAGTTGTATCACTTTTCAAGGACCAATCAAGGACTATCGGTTTCCCACTCCCCAAGGTATATAATGACTATCTGTGGTGATATAGGAATATGCAATCAACACTTATACATCTACTTAGGTAAGATTACTGGGGAAAAAGCTAAGGAAGAAAAGAGGTTGTTCAAAATGATGTTACCCTAATCTTTTAATGAATATTCCCTCACTCTTTTAGTTATTACATTTAAAAGTAGTATAGTAAACAAGTTTTTTTTCTAGGAATATAATTTTTTAAGTGAGAAAAATGAAAAGCACATGACAAACACACAATTCTAAGCTTTAAACTGTACCACTTCTGAAGGAAATGTTACCACTGAAACCAATAAAAAGTAAGTTTTAGACACACTGAAGTCATTTCAAAGTAAAGCCAGCTTTAATACATTTTAATAAAATCTTTAAACTTCCAAAATCCAAGTAGGAACTTGACTCCTATAAGACGTCTCTACAATTACCCTTCTTGAGAATGTTCTCAAATCTCAGTGGCAGCTCTGAAAAACTTACATACTTACTGTTCACTAAATCAATCTACATTTGTTGATACCTAGCCCTGTAAATGAATCTCCATTATCTCCCCTGCAATCTTTCATACCATCTATACCATAAACTTCCTGACACCCAGGATTCTACTTTCTGTATTTTCCTAATCCACTTCTCCTCACTCCCAGCACCCTGATTGTACTCAACAAATGTTAATTTATGACTGACAAGAAAATGTAAAAGCATTTGCTGATGGTAAATTCATTGGTCATTCAAGTTCAGATCAAGACTTCCAGAGATCTTAAAGACTGAAAAATTATGGTACCCCCCCCATCCACCTGGAAATCAAAATGAAAATAATACTAAACCATAAAGCACAAAACTTACATATAATGTTCAAAATTACATACATGTTCAAATTAAAATAACTTCTGCTGGCGATATTTTAGGTAAGCTCATCAAAGTTTGAACAACTCCTTCATTCTCCCTCCCCTCCCCACTGTGAGGTGAGTCTATGTGTGGGAGGGAGGAAGATATAGGGGCCGGGGAACAAACTGGAGCAAGCGTGTGTCTCTAATTTCCTTGAGCTTGGTCTCCTGCTGAATACTCCAATTCTTGGTCCAATTCATAAAACTATATCAGAATGTTAATTACGGTAAGTATGCTACAGAATGTAGAAAGAGGAATCAAATGATAGCCTAAATTCATATGTATATTTGCTGGTCTCTTGTAAGTGCCCAAGATCTATTGCAGGTATATAGCAGGACTGCTTAACGTAACACGAATAGAAACAACCTAACGTATTGCCTTGCCTGCTGTTACGAATGTATTGTGGTTGTGTATAGAAAAGAAGGTATGATAAATGATTGTCAGCACAGGTCTCAGAAGCACAAGTTTTTGCATTTTATTTCATTAGACTTCAACATTTAATAAAAGCAACAAGCACCAAATTATACTTGGATAAACCTTCCATAAATAATGTTATCACAGCAGTCACAAAGTCTAGAATGCAGTTGCTAATTACAGAGCCAAATCAAAACTACCATAGTTGCAATTAAAACTAAAATATTTTCACTTATGATTCTCATATTCATAGTAACAGATATTGGTTAATATTTCCATTAAATTTTAATACTCTATGTTTAGATATAATTATCTCAACTGATCTGTTTCCACTTTTATATTTAAAAATCTTAGTGTATTCTGTGTGAGTTGAATATGGAATGTGATTATCTTAACCTACCCAGGTAGACCTTTTGCCTTTTGATGAAAAATGTTTGGATACCTAAAAAAACAGCATAGAGAAATCAGAAAATTCTTGTAATTATAAAGGTCCTTTACATACAGGTACTTTAAAACACTAAGTTTTTAAGACTTATGCTGATAGTGAAGTATAAGAATGCACATTTAGGAATACAACTGAATAATTCAGTTAATTGTTATGTGATCAGATCTCATTGATTCTAAGATGTGTCCAATTAAAAAAAAAAAAAGATGTCCCTTGGTGACTTTGATCTAGGAGTAGAAAGTGTATTATGTCCATTAAATAGGAAGCCAAGGATTACTTGAACAAATAATATTACAGGTCTGTAGAATGACTGATGGTCTTTGCAAAGGTCCAGACTGGTTTTATCTTTCTTGAGATTTTATCACTGATTTGTTCTTAGTCATGTGCAGTTACTAAGGCTAGCATAGGTAACAAGTGTTTGACATATGATAGTTGGGCCACTTCTGTCAGACTGCATCTATTTTAAGCTATACTCATACTTGGTACTCTTATGTGTATATGTTCTTGGGCTTTAGTTTTTTCCTGTTTCCAGCAATGGGTCAAACAAATATTATAATAACACTACCCTCTAAAGCTCTACAAAAATAATGTATCTGCTTCTTTGCCAGGGATGCCTTTACATTACAGATAAAACAAATGACTGTAGAACAAACACCTAATGTAAAGACTTACTCTTTGTTCGTTGCCTTATTTGCACAGTTTACACATATCCCTTACCTTTTAGCATATATTACCCATCTCAATTCAATCCATTCTTTACAATATGCAGCAAGCCATGGAAGTTCTCTGTTAGTTGAAAGGAAATTTCAAGGGAGGAGGGGTGTGGAAAAACACATTTAATTTATGCTGCTGAAAAGGGACTGTTCTAAATGGTTTCTGCACACTTTTGCATCTTCTTACACACTACAAATCAGCTCAGATATCTTAATCAGTGGCTAGAAACATATCCTTATCAGTAACATATTCATGAAAGATGGTATGTGTATGAGCTGCAAAATGTTTGGCAGAGAATGAGGAATAAGAAAGAAAGAATATGGTAAAGAGTTGATGGAATAGCTTTGTGTTTCAACCCTATTCATTTTGGAAATTTCCTATCATCTGTTTGTTCTATTTAGAAGGATAACAGACAAACCAAAAGAATGCCAGCTTTCTATGGATTTGATTTCACCTATACGTTGATGCACTTACTGTACAATGATCCAGATGGAAGCATATCTACACGCAGTGGTGAACAGAAGAACATATATACATTTTCGTGCCTCTTTCTAAATTTTCCTATTCATGATATTACCTTATGCAAAGTTCAGCACTTTTCTGTTTTGACAATCTAAGCACTGTCTAAACATTATTTCAGAAAATCAAGAGTAGTTCTTGACAATTAATTTCTGCAGTCAATGGTCTTCACAAACTGGGCAACTCCCCTTGGAACTTAGGAGCCACAACAGCAGACTGTGTGCGTGAAAGAGCAAGACAATTCATTAGCCGATTCTGCAGCAACTCAAAGTGGCGGGGGATGTCAGCCCCTGCTCTGGCGCTTCAATACTAATGAGAGTCATTGCATATTCATAACCCCAAATACAGTCAGCTTCTTGTAAAAACTTTTGTCACCCAGGCTTCATGGCAAGAGCAAAGCACTGCACAATTCGTGTCGTGGCACTTCCGCCAAGTGAGTGCAAGAGCAAGATTGATTGTTTTGCAACGTAGCCTGACGGGGAACTAAAAGATGCTGCCCCAAGGGTCCTAAAATTCTGCTTAGTTTGATTGCAAAGCCCCAAATAATCAAAGAAACAAAGAAGAAGCAGTGGTGGTGAATGTATATGTCTATATATACAAATACCCACATATACACCATATACCAAAAATATATAAAAGAATACTTCAAACAAGGAATCTGGCTTATTGAGTGTTCAGAGTAATTATCTGTTAGGAATGTAAAACCACTCACATCAATTCTTACCATGTTGAAAGAAGAATGGTGTGCCCCAGTAAA
Source organism: Ursus americanus (assembly GCF_024610735.1). Lineage (NCBI taxonomy): Eukaryota > Metazoa > Chordata > Mammalia > Carnivora > Ursidae > Ursus > Ursus americanus. The sequence continues at coordinate 16,365,847 of NC_142131.1, read as the reverse complement.
CTTGTTCTTGAGTTGCAGAAACACCATGGCATATCTTAATAGAAACAGATTTCTAAAACTGTCTGAAGTTTCCCGTCATTATCAATACCAAAGCTCAGTGAACTGAACCTGTCAGCTCTGCCAAATGCAGAGCAACCTGGAATCCAATTCCTCAGGCAGCTTTTTAAGTCGTTGTCAGTACCTTCCTTGCTTTATCATCATCACCATTATGATTAGTTTCCAGAAGTGAGCCATTCAGTGTGCTTGCCAGGAAATCCTAACGGGCCAACACAACACCATTTGACCCCAAAATACCTGTCTGTTTGGGGTAGCTACCAGCATCCCCTGGAGTCAGAGAAAGGAAATGTATGTTTCAGCACCCGCTTTGAAAAAGCCTTGAGCATTTTTTTCACTCGTAATGATGTCTTCAGCCGGAATGCCAGCACACTTCCACATTTTTCTGACAGGCATACAGTCTATAAACTACACATAAAAATTAAATAAAACAGGACAGTGAAAGAAAAGTTTCTAAATTTGATCACACTTGAGTTGTTAAAAGTTATTTCCAGATGCATAATGTGTATAAATATCTGCATAGCTAAAGACAAATCAGGAATATTGGGAAGATGGTGGGGGATAGATGATGAGCTGTTGTGGGGGAAGGGCCTCACCAAACTGTTTTATATCTCAGGCACAGACACACAAGCTTCGAAAATAGAAGGATTTGTGTTTATGATTGATTGAGGTAACTGATTATCCACAGATATTTTAAGTGTTGAGACATTAAATTGTCAGCTCTATCAGTTTGATTGCAGTAAAACATGAAAACATTGACTTTTGTCTAGTTAGAGAAATTTATTTTTCCCAGAATGACAATCCTTTAAGTAGAAGCCAGGCAGCTTGCCAGCTTTCCATGTCATACACTGAAGTTTGCAAATGCAACCCATATTTTCAAGTGTTTTTCAAGGTTCAATGAATGGTGCATAGGTCTTTTGCAAATAGTCTTGTAATAAACAGATTCCTGCAATATGCTTCATTCTTTAAGCCTGAAAAAAGTATTTATTCATTTTGAAGTAAAAAATATATATATATTGTAGCTTTGCATTCCTGTTACCAGTGCTCTTCAGTTATTCAAAGTATCTCTCAAAAATAAAATAAACCTCTTTGGACCACCATGCTGTGAACAAGTTTGATTAATATGTTTTATAAGCCTGAAATAAATGCTCATCATAACTGTCAGTTAGCTGACAGCTTTCAAAAGTCTTTGTTCCCAGAATGAGTAATTTGATCTTTAAGATACCATATTCCAGCCGAAAAGGAAGATATAACAATCAAGTAAATTCTACTAAAATTTGATTGTTGTTAAATCAGCCTTATATTCCGGGTCCTTGCATGGGTACTATATGTATGCCTACTGTTTTACAAAATAAAAATACTACATCTTATTTCTTATTATTACTTGTCAGAATACCTGTGCTTTACATTGGGCAGAATTGTGTATCCAGAGTTTAAAATCTAGTCCATTACAAGAATCAAAAATGTCAGATACAGTCATTTTTTTAATTTTTCATTTAAATTCAATTTAATTAACATATAGTGTATTATTAGTTTCAGGGGCAGAATTCAGTGATGCATCAGTTGCATAGAACACCCAGTACTCATTATGTCAAGTGCCCTCCTTAATGTCCATCACCCAATGACACCACCCACCCCCACCTCCCTTCCAGCAACCCTCAGTTTGTTTCCTATAGTTAAGAGTCTCTTATGGCTTGCATCCCTGTTTTTATCTTATTTTTCCTTTTCTTCCCCTATGTTCATCTGTTTCTTAAATTCCACAAATGAGTGGAATCATATGGTATTTGTCTTTCTCTGACTTATTTCACTTAGCATAATATCCTCTAGTTCCATCCACATCGTTGTAAATGGCAAGGTTTCATTCTTTTTGATGACTGGGTAATATTCCATTGTGTATACATACCACATCTTTATCCATTCATCTGTTGATGGATATCTGGGCTTTTAACAAATTTTTGGCTATTGTGGACATTGCTGCTATAAAACATTAGAGTGCATGTGCCCCTTTGAATCACTATTTTTCTATCCTTTGGATAAATACATAGTAGTGCAATTGCTAAATTGTAGGGTAGCTCTATTTTTAACTTTTTGAGGAACCTCTATACTATTTTCCAGAGTGGCTGCACAGTTCACATTCCCACCAACAGTGCAAAAGGGTTCCCCTTTCTCTGCATCCTCACCAACACCTGTTGTTTCCTGAGTTGTTCATTTTAGGCGTTCTGACTGGTGTGAGGTAGTATCTCATTGTGGTTTTGCTCTGTATTTCACTGATGCCAAGTGATATTGAGCATTTTTTCATATGTCTGTTGGCCATCTGTATGTCTTCTTTGGAGAAATGTCTGCTCATGTCTTCTGCCCATTTGACAGGCAATCCTTTTAATAAAATATGTGACTGGGAAATCATCACTAGGCCTGATGATTTCAATGAAAACACCAATCAAAAGACAGATGCAGTCATTAACTACTGAAATACCAACATTTCTATATTTGTTTCCTATTTTCGAAGAATTAAAATGATGATTAAAATACAGAATGTTCTAAAGGCCAGCAGACCACTGGTCCTCCATGTGTGAATTCTGCAGACAGCAACAGATAATACCTGGAACAGAGGGTACCTGTGCAGCTATCCAAGGCTACACCAAGTAGATTAACACCTCTTCCTGACTCTTAGCCAACCACCTCGTGTGCTGGAGCACTAGATTTGGCTGCTCTTATCATATCTTAGAGAGGAATAACTACTATAAGTGGTCATTAAATTTAACTTAATTTAATCTCTTCTCCTCCTTTATCTCAACCACCACTGATGTTTCACTCCTTTTCTGTGACAGAACTTTAGGAAGCACCCTGTTTATACACTGCCTACACAGTTCCTTTTGTCAACATGCTCTCCTCCTTGATTTAGTTGTACCTCCTTTCGTACTGCACCCACAAAGATTAAAATTACAGATCTTCCATTTAACATCTTTTTTTAATTTTAATTTTTCCTAATCTCTAAGAAAGGATCATTTTTTTAACAATTGTGCTTTTTATTCTTATATCACCTTTGTCCATAAAAAGTCATTCTTCATTTTATTATTTTCCAAACTGCCCAAAAGCCACAGGTTCTGTACATACAATCACTTGTATATTGTAAGCATTACAGCTCTTCTTCATTTTGATATATCCATTATTAAACTTTTAATGAAGTTTATTTTTATTCTTTATGCGCTCTCTATGCCATAGCTACCCCTTATAATTTCTAATATACTATGGAAGTTTTGAAACAATGATCTTTCTGGCTTATATACAAATTTCCTCACATTTGTTGTAACTCATAATTATTTTATTATTTATTGGTTGCCAGGAACATTTATTCTGATGAAGAGGATGTTCAGGCTATAAGCAAATACTGGTTTCCTGCAACTAAGGCTGGGATGGGTGATTGGTCTCACAGAGATCTTTTCTTTTTGATTCATAGCACTCAATAAAGAGGCCTCTTTTTCTTTGAAATGCCTGATGTTCACACTTAATTCAGGTAAATTATGTTGATTGGGCTGGAGAAAATTCAGATGAGCTTCATCCTGGCTTTTTGCCTGGTTTTACTCTTCTTCTTCATGACTTAGTTTAGATTTTATCTCTTCCAGGAAGCCTTCTCTAACTCCAGTTAGAGAAGCTTTACCTCCTAAAGTCTAACTAAAGTAGGGTTAGATGTCTTACCTGTGTGCTCACTCATGTTTTAGCATTTAATACACAGTACTCAAATTATCTATATATTTATCTCTCCAACTAGATGGCAATCTCCTTGAACACAGTGTGTCAAACTCATTATTGTATCCTCAATGGTAGCCTCATGCCTGGCACATGGTAAGTACTAAATAATTTGTTGAGCATAAATTAAAAAATAATCAGATTAGGCTTTTAAAAATCATAAAGAGAATTGTAGTCTTAAAAAAAAAAAGGAGAGGAACTTAGATTGTGGAGCTTTTCTTATCTCCTATCACATACTCATACACACTGACATGCCACATCACTGATGTTTTGCATAATTTCAACTGTCCTCCCACTGCTAGGCTTACATTTTCAGGGCCATCAGAAGTTTCGATGAGAAAAGAAAAAATGCATTTTTCCCCCAAAGACCTGTTCATGTAAGGCAGAGTTTAGTATAATCTCTTACACAAATCGTTTGTTTCCAGGCCATGGAGCACTAAGATGATAAACGTAAGATGACAGCTCAACTGGACAATTTCTTCATCAACTTTTTAGGATCAAATATCCTCATCTTTGCCCACTATCCTCTCCAAAGAGCTAAGGTATTTCTGGCCTCTGGTTCTGAATTTTAAGAAGAGAAACTTAGAATGCTGCTAAGATTTCTTCTAAGACCTTGCCCAGAACAGCCAATTTAGCCACCAACAAAGTAAAAAAGGAGAGACCTTTAAGGCAACTGGTACACCATGGCAGATTTCAAGAATGCCTATGATCCCAGCAGTATGAATAGCTGAGAGAGAAACCAGGGACATGGAACTTGGTTATATCAATTTAAATTTTCAGCATTTTCTTGCCCAGTATCTGAACCATCAGGTATAAAATGATTTCCAATAAGATCACTGCTGCCGAACTTTATATTTTAACCACTCTGGTTCTTTTAGAAAATAAGAAAGCAAAATTCTTAAAGTCACAAAGCATTTTCCTTTGCATCACATTTGGAGATAAATCTGGGTTCCAGTAATGACTATGCAACTTGCTATGTGATCTTGGAGTGATAATTTAAAACCTTCTAAGCCTCAGCTTCCTCTCTGTTGTGAGGATTAAATAACAATGCAGTGTGCCTTTAACATTGCCCACTATATTGTCAGTGCTCAATAAATAGTAGTGATAATTTTTGTAAGGTTCTTTATAATAGGGGTTAGCAAACTAGAGCCTGCAGGACAAATCTGCTCACCACTTGTTTTTATAAATAAAGTTTTATTGGAACACGGCCACAATCCCATGCTTAAATATTGCCTATGACTAGTTCTGCTCTATAATGACAAAGTACCAGAAAGATTAATGACAGAGTTACAACAGAGCCCATATAGCCCACAAAACCTAAAATATTTACTATCTGGCCCTTTACAGAAAAAGTTTGCTGACCCCTACCCATAACAGAGATTTCACTACAACTTCTAAAATAAAACGTCACCTCCTTTTAGAACATAAATAAACCAAATAAGCCTACTTGGCTTTCTGTTCATAGAGTCCAGAATCACCCGACTAGACAGACAAAAATTATTTTCATGCAGTGAAAAAAATATAAGAGCATTTTAATGGTTTTCAGTATACTTAAAACTGTTATTAAATGTAGTATATTCAGCTTCACAAAGAAAGGACTAATCTCATGGCCTTTTCTCTTGATCTATCCTCAATAGTGATGGGACATTGTTAAAAATAATGATAGGAATGGGTAAGCAAAATAACATGCGCCTGGGTGGCTCAGTTAGTTAAACGTCCAACTCTTGATTTTGGCTCAGGTCATGATCTCAGGGTCGAGAAATCAAGCCCCATGTCAGGCTCCATACTGGGGGTGGAGCCTGCTTAAGATTCTCTCTCTCCCTCTCCTTCTCCCAGCTCTCGCAAAATTCAACTCTTTATAACAACCTGATAGCTTAAGTACACTACTTGCATAGCTCTACTTTAGGCTTAATCAAATAGATAGGAAAGCAGGTATATTAGTCCAGGTTCCCCACAAAAATAGAACCACTAAATGAGAGAGAAAAAAACATTTAAAATAATGAATTGGCTCATGTGGGTATAGAAGCTGAAAGGTCCCAAGATCTGTAGTCAGCGAGCTGCAGACTCAGGATAGCCAATAGTGTAGTTCCAGTCCAAGTCCAAAGGCCTAAGAACCAGAAGGGCCAATTGTGTAAGTTCTAGTCTGAAAGCCAGCAGGTTTGAGATCCAAGAAGACAGAGCCAATTTCTCAGATCGAGTCTCAAAATGGAAAGATCTATGTGCTAGCTTAAGCATTCAAGCAGAAGGAGCTCCTTCTTACACACTTTTTTGTTCTATTCCTATCTTCAACTGATTGGATGAGGCCCACCTAAATTGGGGAGAGCAATCTTTTTTCTTATTCAAGCATAATTACCATACAGTATTATACTAATTTCAGGTGTACAATATAGTGATTCAATAATTCTATACATTACTCAGTGCTCAACAAGATAAGTGTACTCTTAATCCCCTTTCTCTATTACACCCATACCTCCACCCACCTCCCCTCTGACAACCACATTTGTTCTCTGTATTTAGGAGTCTGTCTTCTCTTTTTTGTTGTTGTTGTTTATTCCTTTGTTTTGTTTCTTAAATTCGACATGAGTGAAATTGTAGAGTGTTTGCTTTCCCTGACTTATTTTACTTAGCATTATAACCTCTAGATCCATCTATGTTGCTACAAATGGCAAGAGTCAACTTTAAGGCTAATATTACATCATACACACACACACACACACACACACACATCTTTATACATTCATCTGTCGATGAATACTTGAGTTGCTGCTCTATATTGGTTATTGTAAATAATGCTGCAATAAACATAGAGGTGCATATATCTTTTCAAATTAGTGTTTTTATAATCCCAGTAGTGGGATTACTGGATCATATGGTAATCTAATTTTTAATTTTTTAAGGAACCTCCATACTGTTTACCACAGTATGTACCACAATGTACTGGTTTACATTCCCACCAACAGTGCATAAGGCTTCCTTTTTCCTCCACAACCTCACCAACATTTGTTCTTTCTTGTGTTTCTGAAATTTTAGCCTTTTTTTTCCAGATTTATTTATTTATTTATTTGACAGAGAGAGAGAGAGAAAGACAAAGAGAGAGCATAAGCAGGAAGAGCAACAGAAGGACAGGGAGAAGCAGGCTCCCCGCTGAGCAGGGAGCCCAATGCGGGGCTAGATCCCAGGACTCTGGGATCATGACCTGAGCCAAAGACAGACACTTAATTAACTGAGCCACCCAGGCGCCCATGATTTTAGCCTTTCTGACACGTGTGAGGTGATACCTCACTCTGGTTATTCCGGTTTTGACTTGCATTTCCCTGATGATTAGTGCTGTTGAGCATCTCTTCACACGTCTGTTAGCCATATGTATGTCTTCTTTGGAGAAATATCTGTTCATGTGTTCTGTCCTTTTTTCCCCCAATTTATTTATTCGAGAGAGAGTGCGTGTGTGCGCGCGCGCGCGCGCGCGCATGAGTGGGGAGAGGGGCAAAGGGAGGGAGAGAGGATCTCAAGCAAACCCCCCACTGAGAGTGCAAAGCCAGACTTGAGGCTCAATCCCACGACCCTAAGATCATGACCTGAGCCAAAATCACGAGTCAGTTAGCTTAACTGGCTGAGCCACCCAGGCATCTTCTGCCCATTTTTAATTGGATTGTTTTTTTGGGTGTTGAGTTGTATAAGTTCTTTAAATATTTTTGATACTAACCCTCTATGGATATGACATTTACAAATATCTTCTCCCTTCAGTAGGTTCTCTTTTATTTTTTTATTTTTATTTTTTTTAATGATTTTTTATTATATTATGTTAGTCACCACACAGTACATCCCCGGTTAGGTTCTCTTTTAGTTTTGTTGATTGTTTCCTTTGTTCTGGAGAAGCTTATTATTTTGATATAGTCCCAACAGTTTATTTTTGCTTTTTTTCCTCTTGCCTTAGGAGACATAACTAGAAAAATGTTGCTGCAGCTGATGTCAGAGAAATTACTGCCTGTGCTCTCTTCTAGGATTTTACAGCTTCAGGTCTTATATTTAGGTCTTTAATTCATTTTGAGTTTATTTTTTGTGTGTGGTGTAAGAAAGTGGTCCAGTTTCATTCTTTTGTATGTAGCTAGCTCAACACCATTTGTTGAAGAGACTTTTTCCCACTGCATATTCTTGCCTCCTTTGTCATAGATTGTTTTATATAATCGTGGGTTTGTTTCTGGACTCTCTATTCTGTTCCATTGATCTAGGTGTCTACTTTTGTGCCAATACCATACTGGGTTTTTTTAAAGATTTTATTTATTTATTTGAGAAAGAGAGTGCACACAGGCAGAGGGGAGGGGCAGAAGGAGAGGGGGAAGCAGACTCCCCACTGAGCAGGGAACCTGACACGGTGCTTGATCTCAGGACCCTGAGATCATGACCTGAGCCAAAGGCAGATGCTTAACCAACTGAGCCACCCAGGTGCACCACCATATTGTTTTGATTACTACAGCTGTCTAGTATATCTTGAAATCTGGAATTGTGGTCCCTCCAACTTTGTTCCTCTTTCTCAAGACTGCTTTAGCTATTCAGGGTCTTTTGTGGGTTCCAAGCAAATTTTAGGATTATTTGTTCTAGCTCTGTGAAAAATGTTCCTATTTTGTAGGGATTGCATTAACTCTGTAGATTGCCCTGGGTAGCATTGGCATTTTCACAATATTCGTTTTTCCAATCGCCAAGAATGGGATATCTTTCCATTTGTTTGTGTCAATTTCTTTCATCAGTATTTTATAGTTTTCAGAGTACGGATGTTTCACCTCCTCATTTAAATTTATTCCTAGATATTTTATTATTTTTGGTGCAATTGTAACTGGGATTGTTTTCTTATTTCTCTTTCTGCTAATTCATTATTAGTATATAGAAATGCAAACGATTTATATATATACTAATTTGTATTCTAATACTTGACTGAATTCACTTACCATTTCTAGGAATTTTTTGGTGGAGTCTTTAAGGTTTTCTGTAATAGTATAATGTCATCTGCAAATAGTGACAGTTTTACTTCTTCCTTACCAATCTGCATGCCTTTTATTACTTTTTTCTTGTCTGACTGCTATGGCTAGGACTTCCAGTACTATGTTGAATAAAAGTGGTGCAAGTAGACATCCTTGTCTTGTTCCTGACCTTAAAGGAAAAGTTCTTTGCTTTTCACCATTGAATATAATGTTAGCTGTGAGTTTTTCATATATGGCCTTTATTATGTTGACATATGTTCCCTCCAAACCTACTTTGTTGAGAGGTTTTATCATGAATCGATGTTGTACTTTGTAAGGTGCTTTTTCTGCTTCTATTGATATGATCATATGGTTTCGATCCTTTCTCTTATTGATATAATGTATCACACTGATTGATTTGTGAATACCGAATATGCCTTTATTTCTGGAATAAATCCCACTTGATTGTGGTGAATAATTTTTTAATGCATTGTTGCATTTGGCTTGCTCATATTTTGATTTTTGCATCTATGTTCATCAGAGGTATTAGCCTGAGTTTTGTTTTGTTTTGTTTTGTTTTTGTAGTGTCTTTATCCAGTTTTGGTGTTAGGGTAACGCTGTCCTCACAGAAGAAATCTGGAAGCTTCCCTTCCTCTTTTACTGTTGGTAATAGTTTGAGAAGGATAGATATTAACTCTCCTTTAAATGTTTGGATGAATTCACCTATGTAGCCATCTGATCCTGGACTTTTGTTTGCTGGGAGTTCTTTGATTTGAACACAAATCAGTACGTTCAAATTTTCTATTTTTTCCTGATTCAGTTTTGGACAGTAATGTTTCTAGAAATTCATCCATTTCTTCTAGGTTGTCCAATTTGTTGGCATATAATTGTTCTTAACTTTCTCTTATAATCCTTTTTATTTTTCTGTGGTGTCAGTTGTTATTTGTCCTCCTTCATTTCTGATTTTATTTACTTGAGTCCTCTCTTTTTTTTTTGATGAGTCTGGCTAACAGTTGATCAATTTTGTTATCCTTTAAAAAAAAAAATACAGCAATCTTCTTTACCCAGTCTAACAATTCAAACGTTAATCTCATCCAAAAAAACCTTCACAGACACACCCAGAATAATGTTTGACCACATATCTGGGCACCTTGTGACCCAGTCAAGTTGACACATAAAATTAACCATCACAGCAGGAAGGCAGCTAAGAACAAACACTTCTTTCAAGTAGAAAATATAGGAAGGACTCTCATATACACAAATATATTCTGTAAAAACTTTTTTTTGCTACTACATAAATGGATACAAAAATTAGGATTTTAAAAACTACTTATATAAAACATTTAAGGGGGCAATTCTACACACTAGGAAACTAGGATTCAATATAAGAATTAGACTTACTGAAACTACAATATGTAAACAAGCACATTCATGACAGACAGTAAAATTTACCCAGGGCTTCTGGAAAATAATGGGTTATTATAAAGCTAGATTACCCTCATTTCTTGTAAGCATCATAAAGTAGACCATGCCAAAAGCTCTCATTAAATCTGAACAGAGTCTATATTTACCAAAATATTCTCTTTCTTTCAACTGACATGCCAAACATCTGGTATAATTGTTAAGACCTATATACAGCCACAACGTAGATCACCTTACTTTCCTCCTTTGTTACTGTACAGTAGGAAATGTGTTTTAACCTTGTAAAATACTAACACCAAACCATTCATTAACTATCTTTTCCTAATGGTCACCTCCTAGTGTGTTTATTATACCTAACATTTCTTCACCTTTACTTGAGAGATAATAACAAGGTACTATGATTATTAAAACTAATCAATTACAATTTATTATAAATCTCACCACTTTGTAACAATTTTACTGTAAGTCTTACACTTTATAAAAAGCAAGAGCAATTGTTTCTATAGAATTACAATATTTTCTACTCTACTGTTTGAATCCAGCAGAGTAAACACAACCTAAGAAATTCTATTTCCAGAGGCCTGTTGTACTAAGACCAAATATCAAACTGCTGGAGTAGGAGGCACCTAACGGAAACAACTTTTTAAAGACCCTTCTCTGGGGGCGCCTGGGTGGCACAGTGGTTAAGTGTCTGCCTTCGGCTCAGGCCGTGATCCCGGCGTTATGGGATCGAGCCCCACATCAGGCTCCTTTCTATGAGCCTGCTTCTTCCTCTCCCACTCCCCCTGCTTGTGTTCCCTCTCTCGCTGGCTGTCTCTATCTCTGTCAAATAAATAAATAAAATCTTTAAAAAATAAATAAATAAAAATAAAAACAAACAAATAAATAAAGACCCTTCTCTGTTCAACAAAAATAAATAAAAAACAAAATATCAAAACAAAATACTTCTGGGAGATTAGTGGTCCAACCTCGAATTACAGCAGATAATTCTGATAGACCATTAAAAGTGTGAGTAGACTAGTAACCTCAAAAAACTTGCTTTGCAGCATATCAAGATATGTGAAGTTGGGGCAACTGGGTGGCTTAGTCAGTTGAGTGTTTGACTCTTGGTTTCAGCTCAGGTCATGATCTCAGGGTCATGAGATCTCAGACCTGATCATGAGATCAAGGCCCACATCAGGCTCCACACTCAGCAGGGAGTCTGCTTGAGTTTCTATCTCCCTCTCCCTGTGTTCCTCCCCTGGTTCTTTCTAAAATCAATAAATAAATCTTTTCTAAAAATTTTAAAAAGATCTGTGAAGCACATTCTAAACACAAATGTTCATTTTATATAATTCTTTTCTGGAATTTTAAGTTAGGAATGGATGACTTTTCATGAGGAACATACACATCTGAAACTTTTTAATGTCTGAATTTAACAAAACCCAAAACATGTCTAGTCAAAGTTTTTTTAATCCATTTCTCAAAATTTATATGCTCCAGGTATACTTCAAAAGCAATTTATTTCATGTGTTTCTCATTTATACTTTGCTCATCAAAAGTTTATTTTTTATAAGAGTTGGTTCTTCTCTAAGATGCCTTATAAGGTTTGGTTTTATAACACTTTGGAACACTCTTATTTTGAAGAAAGAAAGCTGCTCAGAAAACCTGTACTTCAGAATTACTAATTTGGCTTAAACAAAGTCTTCAGCTGATAAAGTATTTCCAAACTCTCAATCAACTTTTAACTTTTTTTTATAATTCCATGGGTCCAGATATAGCTACAATGTAAGTGAATGAGATATATCACCATCATCTAGGCAGCATCTCCAAAATTGTGTTCTCAAGAGATGTAGTGTCTCAAGAGGTGTAAAGAGGTGTTCATGGATAGAAAGTGGTTAGGAATGGTAGTCAAAAAACTGTGGGAAATGTTGAGTAAAACAAAATCAAACAGGTTTGTTTACTATAAGATTTCCCAGAACCTAGAGAGAAATATAGGAAGTAAAGTTTCCCAAACTTATTTAACACTGGAACTTTTTTTTTTAAGATTTTATTTATTTATTTGACAGAGAGAGAGAGGCAGCGAGAGAGGGAACACAAGCAAGGGGAGAGGAAGAGGGAGAAGCAGGCTTTCCACCGAGCAGGGAGCCGGATGTGGGGCTCGATCCCAGAACGCTGGGATCATGACCTGAGCCGAAGGCAGACGCTTAACGACTAAGCCACTCAGGCGCCCAACAATGGAACTCTTTTAACAAACCTCTCATACTGTAGGACATTAATGTTCTGTAAAACAACTTGTACAGCTGATCTTTGTGGTTTCTAACACTAAGGAAGTGACTGCATTTATGATCTTCTACCTATAGCTGTCACTAGTGAATGTAATAATCTAGCAAATATTTTCAGGAAGATGATAGTCCAGTTATTTAAAAAATACTCCCAGTTGGCCAACAACACAGGAATAGATACTCATCATCACTTATCAGGGAAATGCAAGTCAAAACCACAATGAGATATCACCTCCTACCTGTCAGAATGGCTAAAATCAACAACATAAGAAATAAGAGGTGTTGGCAAGGATGTGGAGAATGAGGAACACCCATACCTTGTTGGTAGGAATGCAAACTGGGGCAGCCATTGTGGAAAACAGTATGAAAATTCCTCAAAATGTTAAAAACATAACTACCTTATGACCCAGCAATTGCACTACTGGGTTTTACCCAAAGAATACAAAACACTAATTCAAAGGGATACGTGCACCCTATATTTATGAAAGAAGCCGAACTGTCCATCAATTGATGAGTGGATAAAGAACATATGGGGTGTGTGTGTGTGTGTGTATCTATATATATAGAATATTATTCAGCCATAAAGAAGAACGCAATCTTGACATGTGCAATGACATGGATAGAGCTAGCGAGTATAATGCCAAGCAAAATAGGTCAGTCAGAGAAAGATAAATACCATATGATTTCACTCATATTTAAGAAATAAGAAAAACAAGCAAAGGGAAAAAAAACAAAGAGAGAGAGAGAGAAATCAAGAAACAGACTCTTAATTATAGAGAACTGATGGTTACCAGAAGAGAGGTGGGTGAGAGGATAGGTATTAATGTACTTGTCCTGATAAGCACAGGATGATGTCTGGAAGTACTGAATCACTATATTATATATACCTGAAACTAATATAAAACTGTATATTAACTACCTGGAATTAAAATAAAATAATAACTTAAAATAAAATAATTAAAATAAAAACAATATATAAAAAATACAAATACAAACAAGAAAATTAATATTTCTAGTTAAGACAAACTCACCAATTACTCCATTTTAACAAAATAGGAACAAATTGGAAATCTGAGTTGATTAACATAATGATGACAACCTGGCAACCATATTAAAAAGACTATCTAAATTTAATTCACAAAAGTTTTTTTAGAAGGTTTTTGAAGAAAACTGACAGCATAGAATTTTTGGTGAATTAAAAGTATAATATATGGTCATTTCTTGATTATGACTATAACAAATTTTACTTCTAAACTGGCTTCTCCCTACCATTGAACATATTTCAGAATCATACTTCCCTTTTCCCTATCAAACACATGGGGTATGCTCAGCCAATACAAAATAATTTAAATATTAACTTAATCAATATATAATTTTGATATGATTAAGCATACTTGAGGGCGGTGAATCCTCTACTCTTGGCTGAAGTTTCTGAAGGGAAAGACTTTACTGACATGTATTTACACAATTGAAAGGTAATTTTACTGTGCCTCAAAAATCACATAATGCATTCCAAAGATCCCTGGAAATTAACTTAAAATTACCTAGTGTTTTATATAATGCATACCATGTCTTGTCTTCAATTATAAAGATAACTAAAAATTGTTTCTATTAAAAAATATACTGCTTTAAAGCAATTAAGTATACTATAGTATGGAATACATTAAAACTTTATTAAAATTCATAGATATTTTATCAAAAGTAGAAAAAATGATAATAACGTAGTTATTTTTGAAGAACGTTAACAAAACTCTTAAAACAATTTGACAAGGACTTTCACTTCCATCCATGAAGGATTAACTGGTATGGAAACTACCCTATAATCATAAATATTAGAAAACCAAATAAAATATATAAAACAAGTTTTCAGATAGTGGGTAACACACAGGATAGAACTACAATTACTGAAAGAAGGAAAATAAACTAGTTGAGCCCTCCAGTTGCCCTTACTACCTGGAAGCATTTTCCAGGTTTAAGAGCAGAGACAGGGAATATAAACAGGGCCTTAAGCATTTAGCTTAAGAGAAAAACAGAAAGGCATCTGGCTAATCTGACACAGCTAGAATCTGTGGGGCAGGAGGTAGCTAAACAGGAAGAGAGCTCTGAAGATGTGCAGAAGATCTCCTCAAATCTTTGGCTGAATATTGATCCGCATATGCATAGTCAAACTCCCCAAGGCAAAGGAAAGAAACACCAAAAAACAACACATCGAACAATTCCCACAGTTACACCGAGCTAAGAATAGTTCATAAAGGCCAGAGTGAAGAGACAACTTAACACATGAAGTATCAGTAGCATTTGGCACTGAGACTAACTTAGCAAATTTAAGTTAGTGAGACTAAGAGCTAGACTAAAGGCTTCTCTGGAAACTGTAACAAAGTTCAAAAGCAAACCACAAAAGTATGAAACTGATCCCAAGTAATTTAATTGCATGCCAGAACAAAATCCAACATTCTTTAAAGAATATAACAAAATCCAGCACCCAGCAGCATAAAATACATTATGTCTGGCATCTGATCAATAAGATTAAAGAAGAAAATATGGCCCATAACTGGATAAAAAGCAATTCATAGAAACCTAGAGAAAAAAATCAACAGAATGACAGTGATGGTAGCATAGCAGAAAGGTAGATTAAAACAACGATCATATGTTCCTTATGTTCAAGAATGTAGTGCAAAACATGATCAAACAAAGATATGATATTTTTAAAAAGACTCAAATTCTAGGAATGAAAGTTATAAAATCTGAAATGGAAATTATCCTGGGTGGGATAAATCACCAAATAAAGATCACCAAAAACCAAAAACAAAATCAAAACAACAACACAAAAAAACCAAAAACAAAAACCCAGTGAACTTGAAGACAGCAAAACTATCCCAAGTGAAGCACAAACAGAAAAAGACCTCACAAAATGCATGGAGATTCAGTTACCTGTAAGAAAATATCATGCAGACTAATATACCTGTAATTGTAGTCCCAGGGGGAAATGAGACAAGAGAAAAATATTTTTTAAATAATCACCATAAATTTTCTAAATATAGTAAAAAATATAAATCCACAGATAAAACTCAAGAAATCCTGAGCAGAATAAACCAAAAGAAAACCATAAGTGAACATCCAAACCACAACATAATCAAGCTGTCAGAAACAAGAAAGAAAGGGAAAGTCTGAAAAGCAGCCAGAGAAAGAGAAAAGACATTTTGTGCAGGAAAATAAAGAATGATGAAGAACTTCTCATCAAAAACTAGGCAAGCCTCAAGACAATGGAGTGACAACTTTAAAGTACTGAAAATAAAAACAAACCCAAAAATGAATTCTGTACCCGGAAGAAAGATCTTCAGAAAAGACCCTTTGCAGACAGATAAATACTGCCTGAAATCAACGCTAGCAAACTGGCACTATAGGAAATGCTAAAGTAAGCCCTTCATCCTGAAGAAATGATGCCAGAGGGAAATGTAATTTTACAAAAAGGGATGGGAAGTATCAGAAATATAAATACGTAAGTAAAAATAATAGATTTTTTTTTCACACTTTTTAATCTCCTTCAAAGATAACTGATTATTTAAGTCAAAACAATTACAATGTATTATAGAATTTATAAAAATGAATAAGTTAAACAAACAGTGCTGTTGTGAAATTCTTACACTATATGTG
Organism: Ursus americanus; assembly: GCF_024610735.1. Lineage (NCBI taxonomy): Eukaryota > Metazoa > Chordata > Mammalia > Carnivora > Ursidae > Ursus > Ursus americanus. Next base: position 16,349,751 of record NC_142131.1, on the reverse strand, counting down.
AAGTGGCATAATATTATTTACAGGTGGACTCTGATGAGTTAAAGAGATGTATTTTACTTTTTTTTTTTCCTTAAAGATTTTATTTATTGATTTGACAGAGAGAGACAGCCAGCGAGAGAGGGAACACAGCAGGGGAGTGGGAGAGGAAGAAGTAGGCTCTCAGCAGAGGAGCCCGATGTGGGACTCGATCCCAGAACACTGGGATCACGCCCTGAGCTGAAGGGAGGCTTAACGACTGAGCCACCCAGGCGCCCCAAGAGATGCATTTTAAACACACAGTATCACTAGAACTTTAAACCAAAGAGGTAGATAGCTAATAAATCATCAAAAGAGAGGATGAAACAAATGGAAAAAAAATAGAAAGATGATATATTTACAACCATAGCAATAATTAAATTAGAGGTTGCCAGACTGGGTTTAAATTAAGGAAGGAAAAAAGATGGAAAATCTACTTGAAATATAAAGACACACATAGTTCAAAAGTAAAAAGTGCAATAAATATACCACATAAGCACTAGTTAAAAGAAAGCTGGAGAGTCTGTATTGATAGCGGATAGGATAGACTTCAGTTCAAGGCATATGACCAATTATAAAAATAAACATTGCATAATGATAAAGGATTACTGCATCAAGAATACAAAACAATATTAAAGGTGTAGGTAACTAATAACTGAGCATGTAAATACATAATGCAAAATTAATAGACTTGAAAAAATTAGACAACTTTGCAATTACAGCTAGAGATTTCAATGCCCCTCTTACAATAACTGGATAGAACAAATACACAGAAAATCACTAAAGCTATCAATACTATCAACCAATTTGACTTAATTGGCACGTATAGAACGAACAACACTACAACTAACAATAGCAAAATATACATTCTTTTGAAGTAGATATGAAATACTCACCAAACCATCTCATAAACTGGGCCATAAAAAAGGTTTCAATAAATTTAAAAGAATTAATATGCAAAGTAATTTCTCTGCTCTCAACAGAATTAAAACTACAAATTGATAACAATAAAATATTTGGAGTATCTTCCACTTTAAGAAAAAAAAGAGCAAATTAAATAGAAAATTAGCAGAAGAAAGAAAATAATAAAGACTAGAAAGCAGTAAAATAGAAGAAGGTCTAACAATAAAGGAAACCCAATAAAATAAAAAGCTGGGTCTTCAAAAGATTGATAAAAATTATAAACTAGCTAGACTAGTCAAGGAAAAAAAGAGAAGATACAAATTACCAATAACAGAAATAGAAAAGGGTAAATCACCATAGGTATTACAGACATTAAAACAATAGTAAGAAAAAATCATAATATATTTTATGCCAGTAAATTTGACAAATCAGAGGAAATAGATTCCCTGAAAGATACAAATTACCAGAGCTTGGTACTCCTACACCTTTTAAAACCCCGCCACAAAGAATATCCCAGGTCCATGTGGCCTCAATGATTACTTCTATCAAACATTTAAGGTAGAAATGTCATCAAGTCTCCACAAACTCTTCCAGAAAATGGAATCAAAGGAAACACTTCCCAACTCATTCTAAAAATCCAAGCAATGATACTGCAAGAAATCCAAAAACCAATATCCATCATGAATAAAAAATGCAAAACTCCTTAGCAGAATTTTAGCAAAGTGAATCCCACAATACATAATGATCAAATGGAATTTATCCCACAAAAGCAAGGTTGGTTTAACATTCAAAATCAGTCAATGTAATTCATCCATCATATTAACTAAAAAAAAAAAAAACACACACACAAAGGAAAAAAATCTCAAAAAATATAGAAAAAGCATCTGTTTCAAAAATATAAAATTTAACTTTTGAAAAATCAGTGTAATTCACCATATTGACAATATACATGTGATCATCTCAAAAGATGAAAATAAAAAACATTTGACAAACTACAACACACATTTATAATAAATTCTCAGCAAACTAGAAATAAAAAGGAACTTCCTCAACCTGATAACAGACATCTAGGGAAAAAATCTACTACTAAAGTCATACATATAAGAAAAAGGCTGGGATTCAAAGTCAACATGCAAAAATCAGCTTTATTTCTACAGACCACAAACAATTGAAAACTGAAATTAAAAAAGCAATACCGTTTAACAAGAGCAACAAAACAGGCGCCTGGGTGGTTCAGTCGGTTAAGGTTAAGCGCCTGCCTTTGGCTCAAGTCATAAACCCATGGATCTGGGATGAAGCCCCTGGGATCGAGTCCGGCATGGGGGGCGGGGCGGGGCGGGGGTGCTCACGCACGCATCCCTGCTCATTGGGGAGTCGGCTTCTTCCTCTCTCTCTCCGCCCCTCCCCCACAACTTGCGCACAGGCTCTCTTTCTCTCAAATAAATCTTTAAAAAAAAAACAATAGCAACAAAAAAAAACTGGAAATAATTGGGAATAAATGTAACATAATGTGTGCAAGATCTGTACACTGAAAACTAAAACACTGCTGATAAAAATTAAGGATCTACACACATGAATAGATATACCATGTTTATGGAGAGGTCCAATTCTCCTCCAAACTAATCTATAGATTTGATACAATTCTACTCAAAATCCTAGTAAGCCTTTTTATAATAATTGGCATGCTTATTCTAAAATTTATATGAAAAGAGGTGCCTGGCTGACTCATCAACTCTTGATCTTGGGGTTGTGGGTTGGGGGTAGAGATTACTTTGTTTTTTCTTTGGTTTTTTTGTTTTTTGTTTTTTGGGTTTTTTTTGCTGAGATTACCTTTTAAAATTTTTTTAAATTAAAATTTATATGAAAATACAAAACACCTAGTATAGCTAAAAGAATCTTGAAAAAAGAAAACAAAACAAAACCGCAAAGTCAGAGGACTATCTTATTTCAAAACTTAACATTTAAGCTATCATAACCAAGATGGTCTAATACTGACTAAAAGAAAGACATATAGATCAATGGTACAGAATATAAGTTAAAATATATCTATGATCAACCAGTTTTCAACAAATGCATCAAATTAATGCAATGAGGAAAGAGGGGTCTCTTTAAAAAAGAGAGCTGGATCAACTACATAGTCACATGTAAAAAAATGAAACTCTACCCCTACACCTCAAACTTTATATAAAAATTAACCCAAAATGGACTGCAGACATAAACATAAGGGCAAAAACTATAAAATTTCTTGAAGAAAACATATGAGAAAATCTTTGTGACCCTCGGTCAAATTCTTGTAATAGGACACAAAAGACATGAACTATAAAAAAAGAAAATCAGCAAATTGGCTTTTATCAAAAGTAAAAATTTAAAGAAGTAAAAACTTTTCCTTTTCAAAAGACTGTTAAGAAAATGGGAGAAAATATTTGCAAAAGATTAAACTGATAAAAGATTTTAATCCATAATACTTAAGAGGTCTTATAATTCGAAAATAAGGTTAAGAACTCAATTTCCTAAAATAGACCAAAGATTTAAACAGACACTTCTCAAAAAAATATATACAAATGGAAAATAAACGCATGAAAAGCTCAACATCCTTACTCATTAGGAAAATGCAAATTAAAACCGCAATGAGATGTTACTAGATACAACATATCCACTACAAGTGACTAAAATTAAAACACTGATAACACTAAATGATAACAAGACTGTGGAGCAGGTGAACTTTCATACATGGCTAGTGGGAATGTAAAATGATACAATAACTTTGGAAAACAGTTTGGATTACATCTCTAAAACTGATGAACTTTATATAATTTACACCTCAATAAAGCTGAATTTTAAAAATCAACTTGACAAAACATTTTTAAATAAGTAAAATAAAATTCTGATAATATCTTGTGGTGGTTTAACAGTTTTTAAACACTAGCTAATTTTTCCCCTATTCTTAGATTCTTCCGCCTCAGGAAAAGCAGTGACAGCAGAAAGTAGAAATAAGGAGTCTTTTTCCTAACCTATGAACTTCAAAATCCCGGGCCTTGAATAATAGGAAGGATTCAAAACATATGCTTACCAAGTCAGGCAGGTGAGTAAAACAAAAAAGGGAATGTGGGGATTAGAATGAGCAAACCCTGTTAAGGGTTAAAGAAATCAGCTCCAGCTGATTTCTACCATATAGAAATGTGGGTCCAGTGTTGCCAGATCATTCCTTCCGCCCCATTCCCAAAAATCTGGAAATTCAGATTTTTACATGAATTTTCCCAGTTTTTGAAATACTTCACAAGTAAAATGCACTCCTGTGGGTCAAATTCAGCCCATGTATTTGTAATATCTGGCACAGAAAACAGATTTAGAGCACTCTAAAAACAAAACAAAGAACAACAAGACTTCCTCACCCTCTAGACTTGATGAAAAGTCCCTGAATGGGGAAAAGAAGAGTCAAAGAAATGATGGATTTAGACAATTGTTCTTACAAGAGAACAGAGGCAATCTGTGGCCTACTTCCTAGGTACAGAATATCCCATAGAACTGAAAGGATAATGTAAGAGGCAAACAAGGTATTATCCTCAGAATTTCCCAGGCCCCACTCAGACCCAGCAAAGCTTAGACAATGGCCAGTCTCACAGAATTCTCCATATCTCAGTGGAGTTTGGGGATCACAGAAAGATTACAATGTTATCAGTAGCATGGAAATTCTAAGAAGAATTGCTTTACCAGCTAATACCTTGTGGATGAGAATGAGGAATGAGCAGCAACCTATGATGACCCATAACTTCAGAAATAAAATGAAATGATGAGCATTTCTACAAATGCCACCACTGTGAAAAGATGAAAATGTCTAGTAGGACCCACCACTTCCATCCAAGAATTAGCAGAGGCAAGAGAAACGGAAAAGTAAGAGACCCCTAATTAAGATTAAAATTTCATTCACCTGGGCAGAAGTTCAAACTAGAAACTGAGTTTCAAAAAAAATAACAAGAAGTATATCCCCTGAACATCTGACATTGTAGACAGATGTACTTTTACCCTCTGTTGTAAGCAGGGAACTTACCAAGGCAAGGGGGAAGCATTTTCTTTTCTTTCTTTGGATGAATTACACCAAATAAATATTGGATTTAGTAATATGCCCTAAAGATAGGCTATCAGAGCATAAGACCTCAAATTTCTATTACTCAAGAGACTACAGAACTAAGCTCTTCAGATGACCTCTGTAACAATTTCACTAGATAGAATGAATTACCAAACACATTTATTAACTTTCCTAAACTCATTTTGCAAGTAATAAATTATCTTAGGGCAAGTGTAAATGATTGGTAACACTAAACAAAATAAGTGAAATTTACTCATTCTCCAACTATATAAATAAACAAAATAACAGTACCACCAGAATCCATTTTTAACATTGGGAAAAGGGTTTATCTGAGGCATTAACAAGGTGGAAGCAGAGAGGTTGTCACAGTGTGTGAATGTGTGTGTTTAAAAAATTGTATTTCTAATTTTTCTAAAATGACCACAAACGTAGTCCTTTAATTCCCAGAACATAATTAGAAAGTACGTGTTTTAAAATAAAAGACAAGGCTTTCAATTACCCCTTCAATATATTCTTAGAAATTTAACAGCACATTGTCTGATTAAACATGATTAATACCCAGATCTACACTGTTGCAATTAATTCTAGCAATTCAGGCAAAAAGCCTCTTTTAGTGTGAATATTCAGATAACCAAGTAGTTATGGCAGTTGTGGCACAATAGGACATCTGAGCTTCAACATCCTTCGCTATACAATGGGGACAAATACCTGCACAGCCTAACATTTGCAACAGCATCCAGCACAGTGTCCAATATTTAAAAAGCCCACAAAAATATTTGCTGAATTCACTACCACTGACTTCACTTCTACTGGCCTCAAGAAGAACAAATCAATGAAATCTTTCTGGGAAAATAGTCATCTATCCCATCGTGGTACTGTAGTACTCTTCCAAAGGTAAAACACACCTTCAGTAATGTCACTCAGTATAAGCCGTCCCTGAACAACCACTTCCATTTTTACTATAGTATTTATATTAATAAATGCAACTGGGTAAGTGCCTAAGAATTCTCCTGATATCCTGCAGCTCTGCTCTCATTTGAAAAAATATTCCTAGCATGAAGTGAGTCCACCTTGCCTCCCTGATCTCAACCCTCTAAGTGTAATGACTTGCCATCACTCTTAGAATAAAATCCACGAACTTTTCTGTGGTCTATCAGCCTTTTCATTATTTGCCTCTGCCCAACTCTTAACCTCATTTCCTACCACTCTCCCCATCCATCCGCTGCGCTTCCTGCTGACCCTTGAAGACATCAAACCTAAGTCTATGCACTTGTCTCGTCCTGCTGCCAGGTGCTTACTGCCATAAAACTCATATAGCTTGTTCCCTCACATCACTCAGATTTCTGTTTAAATATCACCTCCAGAGAGAAAACTTCCTTAACAACCCTTTCCAAAGTAGCACAGTCCATTATTCTCTATCCCCTTAACTTGCTTTTTTTTCTCCCCACAGAAAATCAAATATATACTTCTCTATTTTAGCGTAAGCCTGAAAAGAACTGAGACTTCATCTCATTAACTGTTACACATCCAGAGCCTAGAACATGCCTGGCATAAAGTGACATTGAATTATCATGGACAGTGAATCTGTTTCGTTAACTAAGTGGGGAATATTTGAATATTCAAGAAAGGTTTCAAATAAATGACAATGGAATGAGGAATACAAAGACCAGTAATAGTTATGATGGCCATGTGAACCTAAAATACCTGTGGATAGAAAAGGCAAAAGTCTGGAGGAACTAGACTAGCACCAGAATCAGAGAGTTTTTTAGTAGCTTGAGATGATCAGCAGGATGGATGCAAAAGGAAGCCAGGCTGCAGCTAGTTAAAAAGGAGAAAAATCTTTTTTTTAATCCCATATATTCTCCCTCATCTTCCTTCCTCTAATGTTTACTCTCAGTGTCACCCCACTTTTGCCATCTCTTTACCTCCTCCCCTTTTGCTTCCTCTGTCATAAACTGTTTTTCACTTGTAGATTACACTCAAAGAGCTTTTTTCCCCCTGTGAGTCAGTAGCTTCAGCAGAAGAAAAGCTGTCTAATGAGAAACTATTAAGAATATATTTGATATTCCTTTCAATGCCAAGGAGAACACCAACATCATTATCAGCAGTATCACACTCATCATGAAGGCAACAGACTGAAACCGAGAATCATAAAGCCATTCCCTTTCATAAACTCTTACATCAAGAATTGAATGCTTTGTCTTCATCTGTTTAATTCTCTTCTCTTCCTTCTCCAGAATATATCTTTAAAATACAACCAACATGCATTGCTTACCTTTATTGAGGTATAATTGATATACTTAAAAATTGCACACACATATTTAATGTATGCATTGTGGTGGGTTTGGACATATGCATGCACCCCTAATACCATCACCACTATCAAGGTACTATAATCATATCTATTATCTCCAAAACTTTCCTAGTATTTCTCTTGTGTCTTTGTTTTTGTTCTGTCCTAAAAACACTTAACAAGAGATCTATCCTCTTAACATATTTTAAAGTTCAACTATCATATTGTTAACTATAGGCACCCTGTTTTACAAAAAACAATCAACATCTTTGACTTTTATCCTCACACTCCATTCAAAAACTCATGACATATCCATTAAAGTATATTTGCTAAAATCCTAAGCCTGACATTACCTTTTTTTAAGTTGATCCTGGTGCCTATCAAGGTTAAAAAAAAAAGAAGAAAAGAAAAGAAAAAGGAAAGGAAAGGAAAGGAAAGGAAACTGACAAAACAGTACCATCAGCCTTATAAATGATTGTCTATCCCCAACCCTCATCAAATGACACTTGCATTCAACTGGGCTTTTTGAAGAATAAATTGTAACATATTAGCAGCAGCCAACATAATAGCATCTATTAATTTCGAATACCTCCCAAAATTTCTTATCCCAGAAGGTCAACTTACTCATTTGGAAACCTCCCATAAGAGGTTACAGGTAGAACATGATCTCTGTAATTCAAACTGAGTCTTGAGAAAATAAACTGTAAATCAAAATTTTAAGAGAAATTCATAATGAAGTTCATGTTTTGCCCATTTATCCTCGAGAGCAAAGAAAAATCCAAGCAAATAATATGGTTTTTTAATATCAGGCATATTCACAAATGACGAAGCATTAAGATTTATAAACTATATGATGACCTACTTACACCTAATCAGAATATTCAATAACAAACAAGATATCAAGTCATAAATGATTTATTTCATTATTTTGGCAACTATGCTTAAATTAACTTCAGTTACAAACATAAGTTCAAGACTTAAGAGAAAAAAAAAGTTGATTCTACAAATTAAAAATCAAATGCCTAGAGCATTATTCTCTTCTACATCTTTCCCTATTTCATCTTTCCAACTCCCTACACCCACACTCCCTGTCTCTGTCACTATCAAATCTGATAGAGTTTGTATAAAATATGTGTAGCTAGCGGTGTGACCTTATTACTTGTTTTGTGAGTTTCAAGACTGAAGGATGCTATTACCAATGCAAAAGTGTGATCATTTCTGTATATGTCTCTCCCCAGCCCTTACCAAAGCTGTGCCTTCACTGACACATATTCAGTAGAGAAAATGACAAGTGCAGAATATAACAACTGTTTGTATTTGCCTGTATTAATACCACAACATATTTATCAACCATGAAGAGAAAGGTCCAAATTTACTTTATTTAGCAGCCTAATCTAGCTTAAAACAAAATACATGTCCTTAAAGCATTTCTATTCCGAAATAACTCATAACTTTAAAAGGTAAGTATTACAGGACAGAAATCTAGAACAATAGTAAGAGCAGCAAAATATTCTTTTTTTCATTTTCACTAAGTTGGTGTTAATGAAATGCAACAATGCTATTGGTGTAGCACAATAAAAATGAAAAGGTGCCCAATGTACAAAGAAAACATGAAAATTCCTACTGACAACAAAAACAAAAAATTGTGTTTTCTCTTTTCCTTTCCATGCCCTTTTTGTTAGCTTGAGAGCTTATGCCATCATCTGTATACTATCATAAATGTAATATTGGTTGCAGTGTGCCTAGATAGAGGCTTAAAAAATAACTAAGTAAAATCATATTTCTCTGTGTCCCATAAAAGATCCATCATACAGGACCCAGTTCTCATTTCCCTATGTTACAAGCTGTGGTAAATGCAGCTAAACAAGAGAAAAATACCTAAATAACTCTAGGAAGTAGCATACGCAGACTATATCTTTGTTGAAATCTCAAATCTTACATTATCTAAAGATTTAAATCACCTTTAAAACACAATTTAGTAAAATTCTAAACTCATATTATTTTTATCCTTTTTGTAAGTGGCTATATATTCCTAGTAACATGTTTGTATCTGATGTTACCCATATAAATAAAAGCATGGAGTCATTTTAGGGATTAATAGAAAAACAGACATCTGCATGGAACATTTCCCTCATTAGATATTATCATGTTAGCATATTTTTCCTATTTCTGATTTTACTACAAAATAAAATGAGCTGACTTTTACCCTTAAGTTTCTCTCAATATATTACCAATAATGCAAATATGTTAATTGCACATTAGAAGAATCTCATTTTCCTCTAAAAATTGCTATAGAAATTAGCCCCAAAGAGACCTCATAACATATAAAAATCAAAATATGACTAAGTCAAATTGGCATACCAGCTACCACTTGCACCAAATGTTACTTTAAACATCACTTTTAAATTAAAAGCTATCTTCAGTAAATCCCCAGCGAGATCACATGGGTCATTAAAATGATATCTGGCCTCTTCCTAAATTAGTGCCAAACTGAATCAATTAGGCAAAAATCAATTAGCCAAAAACTATACATTAATCAACTAACTTAACAACTAGCCAAACTGTATATTCAAAAATCAATTCACTCTTTTGTCAGAAGGTCGTATTTGGGGATAGTGGGAGTATAAATTGACACTTTCCTAGAAAGCAACTTGGGTTAATATATATCAAATGTTAATGTTAATTTTCTTTGACCAATAATTCTACTCCTCAGAATTATCTTAAAGAAATAATAAGAAATGCATATAAAATTTATATATATAAAAATATACATTCTAAATTTACTTATTGGAGCAGGAAAAAATGCAAACTTCAAAAAGAACTTAGTTTAAAAAATGAATACTGTGCAGCCATTTAAATCACAATTATGAATAAAATGTAATGACCTAATAAAATTCTCAGCACATACATAGAAAGTGCACCGAAATATTTACAGTGATTTCCTCTAGCTGGTACAATTATAGGCTATTTTTATATATCTTTTTTACATTTTTAGAAGCTAATATTGCTGTTCAGTAATATTTGGGAGTGCCTAGCTGGCTCAGTCAGTACAGCATGCAACTCTTGATCTTGGGGTCATGAGTTCAAGCCCCAGATTGGGCGTACAGCTGACTGAAGAAAAAAAAAAAAAGAATATTTGAATATTCTACATTGAACTATTATAAACAAATGTATTTTGTTAAAAGCCATTTCACTGACTGATAGTCATAAAATATTTCACATAAATGGTGAAGAAAGGACTCCTGGTCTTAAGTAGACAATTGTCATCAGCTGGCTTCACCGGAAGCACCAAGGACAGAGATACATTTCCCCTGTTAATATCTATTAACTATCAAAATAGTAGAAAATTCATGTTAACAATTTGTATTTCCATCCAGGGGTAAATTTATTTAACAATAAATTTCTCAGTAGAGGCAATTAGTACAACAAAACTGAGAAAGGGATAGGAACCAGTATTTATTGAGTATGTAAAAGACAAGATGCTAATAATCCCTTTACATATTCCATTTAATCCATACAATATTATAAAGTAGGTATTATTATCCCCATTTTTCAGAGGAGGGAATTGAACATCAGAAGTTAGGCAATTTATCTAAGTTTACAAAGATACTAAATACTGATACTGGACTTTGAACCCATATTTTCCATATGCCAGAACCCCTAATGATATCAGTGAAAGAAATGAAATAACCTTCAACTATAAAGCACTAAAGAATTTTGAAAAAGGCAACTGCTGGTTTACTGAAAATTACTAGTTTTTAACAGATTCTACATAGTCAGAAGAAAGGCAAATAAACATTTTAACTAATGTTCAACAAGATAATGCCTAATATTAACTGTTTCTGAAAATAAGAGGTGTTTAATAAAACTTTGGGGTACTGACCCGAACTAACCTGAGAATGGCTGATAATATATATATATATATATGTACAATATTTCCCTGTCACTTCCCAAAAGATACATGAACACACTCTCACTAAAGATATAAAAAATTAAATTTACTAAATTATAATATAATATATAATTAATATGTTAGACAACTGTTGATCATTAGGTAGAAAAGATGTGTGTATGTCAGGGGTTGCAGGGGTGGGGATAACTACATATGTATGGAGAAAGAAATCCCACATACAGGATGGTGCATTTAGTCCCTAGTAAAATCAATACCATATTGATTTAGGATCTAGAAGTGGACGAAATAATTAAGAAAATTTCCATTTAACTCTTAAAATCCAACAATTAAAAATTTTATTCTGAAAGCTACTTTCCTTTACATAAAGCATTCCAGTGATTTCTATAATTTTCCTATTTGGATAAAGCTATTTGAAATCATAGCTCCTAATAATTTAAATAATCTGTTAAAATGCTGCTAACCAGGTCAGAGTTAAGTAGCTATGGTTTTGATTCACAAACATATGCTCTGAATAATTTTTGCCTATTTTTACCAATATTTAAAATCTACACTATCTATACCATTAAGATCATTAAACCAAGTTAAGGCTCATGTATCCTGTAAATTTCCGAAGGTCAAAATTTTTGTTGCTGGTAAATGCTCCGAAGGTCAACTTTATATATGTTGAAATAGACAAAGCAATTTAAACTGCTACAGACAATCAAGGAGCAAAGTGGGACTAAAGCACACCAAGTATGTATACTTTATACGTATATATTCAAAAGCTCTACAGTAGACTCTTAGAGATTAAATGTGTGTGCACACACACCCCGAAAATTACCCCTCTGAAGATACAAAGGAATTAAGAGTATCTAGTGGAATAACAGATTCTGCATGTGTTGATATTTCTCAAAAGTGTGTTCAAATTTAAACCCTGGCACAGTATGGATATGTGACTCACAGATAATCAAGAAATTCATTAGCACCACACCCAAGATTATCTGTACAGTTTAGAGTTTAAATAAGACCAACTTGTAAAAATTTTACCAGTATGCCTTATGTCTTCTTCATAAATAATCATAAATTATATAATTTAAGTAAATAAACAAAAATATGGACCAAAACTGTAGTATTAATATCACCTAAGATTATTAACAAAGATAGAATTATAATTAAGATGGAAATGATTAATAAAATCTGTTGAATTAAGCTTATAAAATTAGTCTTATCTACTGTTTCAATAATTATATTTTTCAGGCAATTTTTATGTAAAATTGTCAATCTTGTCACATTTAAAACTTGTATAAGATTTCTAAATATAGGTCAATTTTTAACCAGTTCAGAAAGTAAAAAAGGTTTAAAAAAAAGAAAAAAGAATCACATAGTAATTTCTGAAAATGTTTAAATAATTTGTCATGGTTACTTAGATGTCAAGGTAGCTCATCTTACTCACTGTTACGTTCCCAGACCAAGAACAGTGCCTGTGACACTATAATTAGTCAATTACAACTGAGGTTTCTCCTTTAGCAAGCTGTACCAAATCATTTTTTATTAAGATTTCCCACCCTAAACACTGAGTGCATGTATGCCCATGCCCATTTTTCTGGTAAGAGGACTAATATCTTTAATAACAGACTGAAGTGACTACATGGCACCAAAAAAAGTTAAAAGCTACAGATTTAAACAAAATATGGAATTGCTAAATGTAAGCTGTGTCTCCCAAACACACAGTAGAGAGCTGAGGTACCTCTAAGAACAACAGTTCAGAAGAAAGAGGTCAACTCTGGAAAAAAAGGGGGTTTTTTTGGTTGCTTTTTTTTTCATCTTTTTTTTACTGCTCTTGTTGTTTTGCCTGTTAACTAAAAGTAGATTACTACAATTGCTCATTTAATTCAACTGCCACAAATGTAGTTACTGAGTTATACTACAGCACACTTTAGAAAGGAACACTATGGTCATCATTAAGTTAAATGTACCTACCAAAAATGAACAAATATGAGGTTACATACTAGATAATTCTCTTTGGAATCCAGACATTAGCTTATTATATACTCTGTTTTATTAATTCCTGTAATCCTTGCTTACTCTAACTCAGTAAAATAGTGGCTAAATCTTACCTGATAAAGTAAGCTAGATTTCACATTAATGTTCCCCTACAACCACTTAAAAATCTTTTGGGGAGTCTGGGTGGCTCAGTCGATTAAGCATCAATTCTTGGTTTCAGCTCAACTCAATCTCATGGGTCATGAGATCAAGCCCTGTGTTGGGCTCTGAGCTCAGCAAGGAGTCAGCTTGAAGATTCTCTCCCTCTCTGTCCCTCCCCCACACTCGTGCGTGCTCACACATGCTCTCTCTTTCTTTCTAAAATAAATAAATCATTTTTTAGAAATCTTCTAATGTTGAGTATACCTATTTTGTAGGTAAACACCATACAGCCCTGCCCCACCAAGCTCACTGTACATGCTCATCCTCATGGCAGGTGTAACTAAGATGATCCAATTCCACACTACATTAAGAAAAAGCCAAGTTTCAGATTTTACACTGCCTGATTACTAAGATCACATTAGCTCAGTACTAGTGGTTTAGTCACTGTATCAACTATTCGTATTAAATCTTTGGATGCAATGAAAGTTAACAATGCTATTTTTATGTTGTGCAAAAAAAAATCATTCAGTCTGTTTTCCCTTTTTGATTACAGTTCATTTAAGGAAAAAATGTTGCTGTATGGCTTGACAATGTTTTATGTGTCTTCGGCTGATAGAACACACAAAACGTTTGAATAGGCCCATTTATTTGAGCAGACATATTAAATAATACTTTAAATGTGAACATGCATGTCATAAATTTTGTAGTCTCTTTAAAGTAGGATAAATCTGGTATTTAAAATAGTCTTTGTTCAAAGCCATTTTTTTTCTAACAGTCATAAAGGGACTCTGATTTGTGCTGCATGAACAATGCCAGCATCATCATTTTAATGTTATCCATATGGGCTTCTAATAATAGATAAGAGTCTACATTTGTATTATACGTCTTAGAGACATTTAAAATCTAGATAAGGAAAGGCTGATTTCATTGGCCCCATAGTTAAAGGAAAGCAGACCCTAATTAAAAGAATTCTGTTCTGAATTAACTAGTTTGACATGTGCTAATTGACAGTTCCTGTGAAATGGTTCTAATTAAAGTCAATATGTCTTTTTCAATTAAAAGGAAATTAAGAATATACTAATATACATTAACAACTTAATCTGCCTTCAATATCCCATACATCAGCTGCTTTTTCCCCCCTAACGTTATTGAAGAACCATCTGACATGAATCATCTACTGTTTGCTTATGGTATCTCATTATTACTTCACACGAGCACAGCAGTAGTATAAGTCCCCTTGAGGAAGAGAGTAACCTGCATATGCTTTAATTTTCAGAGCTTCCAACTTTTAATTCATTAAAAATAAACCCACCTTTCTGAATTTAGAAAATGGACATTCTTATTAAGAATTTTTGCTAACTGAAAACAAAGACAAGTGTTCTCAATTAGTTGGTCTTTTTACTATAGGCTTTAGAGGTAATTGCATTCTGCTGGAAAGGAGGCTGGACTATGTTTTCATCATTTGGCTTGATTCGAAGCAAAGCATGATTTGAGCAACATACAGAAAACATCCTTCAAATTTGTTCTGTTTCCCAAGTGAAATTTTGGGGAAACCTCAGGTGGGAATACTTTGCATTGTATATACAATAGGAAAATAGAAAGCAAGACTGTTTAAATGCCAGCACTAACAGAAGGCCCATCATATTCACTGAAAATATAACATTAGCAAAGCTGTTTATAGCAACATAATTAAATATTCAAATATGCATTACAAAGCTACGGTGTTAACAATTTTAATGCTAGCAAAAGTAATATTCAAGCATCAATACTAATGTACACAGCATTAAAATCACATGGAAAACTATGGAAAAGATTAAAACTATTTTGGTTTGTAGATGATTATACAAATAATTAAAATGATTATAATTAAAAATGTTTTAAAGAAGTTTTAATACTATTAAGATAATATATGCAGTCCTTTCATATGATACAGCTGATATTCTGATGGGAGTTCCATCACAACCCGCTTTCTACAGTTTAAAATTCAACCATAAAATGTGGCTACTTAGAGAAATAGGAAATTATTTTAATTTCACTAACATTAATGTATGCATGTTTAATACACGGCAAAAAAAAGTAAACAAGTCATTTTCACGTTTCCACTTTTATTCACTTATGTTTTAAAAACATTAGATATGCTATCACTTCTAGCATTCTGAGTTTGTGTGGGAGTGATGGAGAGATAGTCAGCCAGCCAGTCAATGCAAGATCTCCCCTTGAAAGCATTTTTCCCAAACGTACTCTATTATACTTTTCCAAGTAGTTGCCAAAAACTTTAATGGGGACTCTAAAATCAGGTGAAGTCTAGTAAATTTCCAGAATGAATAAATGCATACTAACCCACGTTCAAAAAAACACCTCCATATGATTATAAATATATTCAGACTCAATAGTCAAAATGCAGTGGTCTTTATCACCATTTGGAGCCCCTAGTTTGATTTTCAATCTCAGGATCTTGCTCCTCGAGCTGGCATTGACAAAATGCTGCAGTAACAGCATGTACTCAGTTTTCTGAAATGGGAGGGAAGCCAATGAAGCAACTCTTCTGCCCAATTAAAGAGCATTGTCTATAGCAGTCCTACACAACATAAGGCCTGCAGACTGCACACAGCCATGAAGCAATTGTTCATGACCCACCTACAGATTTGAGAAGTGGATCAAGTTGAAAGAAGACAATATGGTACCCATGTCAGGAACAAGACATACAATTGTTCCACAGATTCTACCTCTTAGTTTACATGTTATAATACCCTGTATCTAAACTCATGATAAAAATCAATGAGATTGGTCAACCCTAACAAAAAGGCATTCACTGTACCCATGCTAGACTAGTATAAAAACTTCGTAATGGGCAGAAACTATATAGAACTAAAACTAGGAAAAACCTATAGCATTCATCTGACAGCTTATCTTCTTTGAGAAGTCAATAAATATTTATTGATGATCCTCATGGTTTATACTTTCTATAAGAAATTCTTTTTATCTCTTTCTCTTGCTCTTGTCATTTACTTACCAATGGGTGACCATGAAACTTATTGCCGAACTGGAACACTTTTAAAAATTAACACAGCAGGGAGTGGTGTCATGGATGATGACAGAGTAGGAAGCTCTAGAATCATCCCTCCACCAAACCAATTATCAAGCTGGTAAAAACAAAAACAAAAACAAAACAAATACCTGTTAGAAACAACTATTTCAGAACTCTGGAGTCTAGCTGAACACTTGTAGCATCCAGGGGAGTACCTGATGAAGAAAGAGACTAAGTTTTAGTGAATTTCAGCATTATACATAGCAGCTAAAATCCGCAAGCCCTGCCAAAAGTAACCATTGGGAAAACAGCCTAAATTCCTGATGCAGCTTTCTGGCACCAGGGCAGACACTAAAGACCTTCTCCTCTAAAAACTAAAGTTTACTGTGTTTTGATCTACACGGCAGTTCACTGTATGACCAACACAGAGGCCTGGCCATTGGCTCAACCCATCAGGTTGCTCTGCTTGCATCACTGAAGGAAGTCACAGAGACATACTACCCCTTTAAAATTTTTTCCCCTCATTGGATCCAGGTTTTTAAGGAAATCTCTGTCAGGTCACTGGCTGACCATAGAGGTAACAGAATACATACTTCAGTGACCACACATGACAAGAAATACAGTCTACCAAAAAAAAAAAAAACGATGTGGAAAAGTCATTAAACCAATGAATGACTGCAGCCTTCATCAAGTAACAGTAGCAATCCTTGGCGTAGAGGGAAGAATTTGATATTTAGAATTACATTACAATATAGATATCAATAAGAAAATGAGAAAGCACACAAATGGAAAAATACTACTGACTCATAGGAAAAAAAGAAGTTGACAGAAACTATCCTAAAAAAGCCCAGAGACTGAACTTAGTAGGCAAAGACTTTAATTTACTACCTTAAATATGCTCAGTGAGCTGAAGAAAGCCATGGACAAAGAACCAAAGTAAATTAGGAAAAGTATGTATGAACAAATAAGGAATATCAACAAAGAGAAATCATTAAAAAGATCAAAGTAGAAAATTATGGAGCTAAAAAGTACAAAAGATAAAACAAAAATTTCATGAGAGGCATTCAACAGCAAATATAAGCAAGGAAAAGAAAGAATCATCACATCTGAAAGCAGAGCAATTATAATTGCCCAGTCTGGGGAGAAAAATAAAATCGAAGCAAAATGAACAGGGCCTAAGAGACGTCTGGGACACCATCAACATATCAATATATACATTATGGGAGTCCCAGGAGAAGAGAAAGAAAAGGAAGCAGAAAAAAAAAAATTCTGAAGAAATATTGTCCAAAAGCTTCCCAAATTTGATGAAAGATAGAAATATACACATCCAATAATCTCAACAAACTCTAAGGAGGACAAACAAAGAAATCCACACCACATTATTACCAAATTGTGGAAGGACAAAAAATCTTGAAAGCAACAAGAGAAAAGCAATTCATCAAACACAAGATATCCTCAAGAAAGATTAACGGCCTATTTCTTATCAGAAACGATGAAGGTCAAATGACAGGAGGACCATATATTTAAAGAATTGAAAGGAAAAAAATGTCAACCAGGAATTCGGTATTCAGCAAAACAATGCTTCAAAAATGAAAAAGAAACTACAACATTCCCAGATAAACAAAAGCTAAAAGGAATTCACTACTAGTAAGTAATGCTAATGGAAGTACTTAAGGCTGAAATGAAAGGATACCAGACAGTAACTCAAAGCCATACAAAGACATAAAGATCACTGATAAAGTGATTATTTAGTATTATTTATAAATATAAAGCCTAGTATTTGGTATATAACTCTTTTTATTTCCTATATCATTTAAAAGACACGCACAAAATAATAATTACAAATCTATGTTAATGGCCACACAATGCATAAAGACACAATTTGAAAAGAGAGGATAAAGCTAGAAAGGAATAGAGTTAATGCATGCAATTGAGACTAAGCTGGTATCAATTCAAACAAAATTTTTATAAATTTAGGATGTTAACTGTAATCCCCATAGTAGCCACTAAGAAAATAACTAAAAATATACATTAAAAGAAATGAATACATCTGAAGGCCAATGCAACAATGTGTCAACTCTACCCAAATAAAAAAAAAAATTTAATGAAGAGGGAATCAAAATGGTATACTAGAAAAAAATCAAACACAAAAGAAGGCAGCACTTGAGGAAGTGAGAAACAAAAAAAAAGACATGACACATAGAAAATGAATAGCACAATGGCAGAAATAAGTCCTTTATAACCAATAATCACTATAAAAGTAAATGGGTTAAACTCATCAATTAAAAGACAGCTATTCAGCCTTATCAACAATAGCCAAACTATGTAAAGAGCCCAAATGTCCATCAACTGATGAATGGATAAAGAAGATATGGTATATATACATACTAGAATATTACTCATCCGTGAAAAAGAATGAGATCTTGCCATTCACAACAACATGGATAGAACTACAGTATGTTATGGTAAGTGAAATAAGTCAGTCAGAGAAAGACAAATACCATATGATTTCACTCATATGTGGAATTTAAGAAACAGAACAGATGAACATATGGGGGGGTGGAGAGAAGGAGACAAACCATAAGAGACTCTTAAAGATAGAAAATAAACAGGGGTGATGGAGGGAGGTGGAGGGGGATGGGCTAGATGGGTGATGGGTATTAAGGAGGGCACCTGATATGATGAGCACTGGGTCTTGTATATAAGTAATAAATAACTGAATTCCACTCCTGAAACCAATACTGCACTGTATGTTAACTAACTAGAATTTAAATAAAAATTTGAAAAAATAAAATAAGTCAACTATTGATAGGATGAATTTAAAAAAAAATATGACACAATCATAAACTGCATATAAGAGACTCATTTTACACCCAAAGACACAAGTTGAAACTGAAAGGAAAGAAAAAGGTATTACACGCAAATAGTAACAAAAAGGGAGCCCAGTTCACAATATTAATATGAGACAAATGGATTTTACATCAAAAACTGTTGCAAGAGACAAAGAAAGACATTTTATGGTGATAAAGGATCAACTCATCACAAAGATATGACAATTATAAACATCTATGGCGAGGACGTGGAGAAAAAGAAACCCTCATGCACTGTTCATGGGAATGCAAACTGGTGCAGCAACTATGGAAAACAGTATGGAGGTTCCTCAACAAATTAAAAATGAAATTACCATATAATCCAGTAATTTCACTACTTGGTATTTACCCAAAGAATACAAAAACACTAGTTCAAAAAGATATATGCACCCCTATGTTTACTGTAGTATTGTTAACAATAGCCAAGATATGGTAACAACCCAAGTATCCAGAGACAAGTGAATGGATAAAGAAGATGTGGTGTATATATACAATGGAATATTATTCAGCCATGAAAAAGAATGAGATCTTGCCATTTGCAACAACATGGATGGATCTAGGGTGTACAATGCTAAGTGAAATAAGTCAGTCAGACAAAGACAAATACCATATGACTTTACTCATATGGGGAATTTAAATAACAAAACAAAAAAGAGCACAAAATGGTGGTTGCCAGGGGGAAGGTGGATGGGGGGATTGGTGAAAGGGATAAAGGGTATTAAGAGTACATTTATCATGATGAACACTGAATAATGTATAGAATTGTTGAATCATTATACTGTATACCTGAAACTAATATAATACTATGTTATACTTTAATAAAAAAATAATTTTTTAAAAAAATTATAAACATATATACATCAATCAACAAAGTCTCAAAATATATGAGGCAAACACAGTGACAGAATTGAAGGGAGAAAGACAGTATATAGTAATATTTGGAAACTTCAACAGCCTGCTTCAATAATGGATAGAACACTTAGAGAGAAAATCAGTAAGGAGAGGACCTGAATAATAATATAAACCCAACTAGACCTTACAGACATGTACAAAACACTCTATCCAACAATGGCAGAATATCTATTCTTCTCAACTGCACTGGAATATCCTCTAGAATAAACCATATGTTAGGCCATAAAGCAATTTCCAAATTTAAAAAAATATCAAAACCATTCAAAGTATCTTCTCTGACCACAATGGAATGAAGCCAGAAATCAATACCAGAAGGAAAAATGGAAAACTCAAACACCTGGAAATTAAGCAACATACTCTTAAGCAACCAGTAGATCAAATAAGGAATCACTAGGAGACACAAAAAATACTTTGAGATAAATGAAAATAAAAACACAACATACCAAGACGTATAGGGGGCAGTAAAAAAAAGTGTTCTGTGGGAAATGTATGGCTGTAAACACCTCCATTTTAAAAAGATCTCATGTCAACAACCCAACTTCACACCTTAAGGAACTAGAAAAAGAACAACAAACAAAACCCAAAGCTGAGAGGAGGTAAGAAATAATAAAGATTATAGCCAAGAGAAAGAAAATAGAGAAAAGAGAATCAATAAAACCAAAGGTCAGTTTTTGAAAAAAAAAAAATCACAAAAATGAGAAATCTTTAGCTAGACTAAGAAAGAAAAAAGAAAAAATGCAAATAACTGAAATAAGAGATGAGAGCAGGGACACATATTTATTTTTTCAATACTGTTTTGGCTACTGGAAGTCTCTTGCAGTTTCATATACATTTGAGGAACTGTAGTTTAATTTTACAAAAATTAAAAGGACTATAAGAAAATACTACAAACAATTTTATACCAACAAATTAGACAATCTAGATGAAATGGATGAATTCCTTGGAAAACATAAATTACCAAGACTAACTCAAGAAGTAAAAAATCTTAACATTCCAGTAACAAGAGATTGAATCAGTTAATAAAAACAGCCTAACAAATGAGAAATCAGGACCATATGGCTTCAGAAGTGAATTCTATCAATCCCTAAAAGAAGAATTGACAACATTGCTTCTTAAACTCTTCCAAAAAAACACAGAGGAAGCTCTTTCTAACACTTTTCATAAGGTCTGCATTAAACGGACACCAAAGCCAGACACAGACACCATAAGAAAACTATAGACCAATATCTCTTATGACTATATACAAAATTCCTCAACAAAATAGTAGCAAACAAGCTCTGAGAGCACATTCTAAAATTATACACCACTGGAGCACCTGGGTGGCTCAGTCAGTTAAGCATCCAGCTCTTGATCTCAGCTCAGGTCTTGATCTCAGGGTCATGGGTTCAAGCCCCATGTTGGGCTCCATGCTGGGCATGGAGCTTACTTAACACAAAAAACAACAACAACAACAAAAATTATACACCATCACCAAGCAGGATATAAATTGGGAATGCAATGGCAGTTCAACATATGAAAATCAATGTAATGCATACCACACTAACAGAATTAAAAAAAAAAAACAACACATGATCATCTCAATACATGCCCAAAAAAGCATCTGACAAAATTCTAAACCCTCTCATGATAAAAATGCCCAAAAACTAGGATAAAAGGGAACTTCCTTAACACAGTAAGGGGAATTTATGAAAAACCCGTAGTTAATATCATACTTACTAGTGAAAGAATGAAAGCTTTCCCCCTAAGATCAAGAACAGGACAAAAATGCATGACCACTGCTATTCAACGCTGTACTGGACATTCTAGCCAGAGCAATTAGTCAAGAAAAAGAAATAAGATGCATCCAAATTGATAAAGCTTTTTAGAAGTAGAAAGAAGTACAACTATTTCTACTTGCAAATGGCATGATTCTACATATACAAAATCCCACAGACTCTACACACACACATACACACACACAAAAACCTACTAGAGCTAATAATGAATTCAGTGAAGTTACAGGGTACAAGATCAACACAATTAGTTGTGCTTCTACATGGCAGCAATGAACAATCTGGAAATTAAGAAAATAATTTTGGGGCGCCTGGGTGGCGCAGTCGTTAAGCGTCTGCCTTCAGCTCAGGGCGTGATCCCGCTGTTCTGGGATCAAGCCCCATATCAGGCTTCTCTGCTAGGAGCCTGCTTCTTCCTCTCCCACTCCCCCTGCTTGTGTTCCCTCTCTCACTGGCTGTCTCTCTCTGTCAAAATAAATAAATAAATAAATTTAAAAATCTAAAAATAATAATAATTTCATTTACAATAGCATTTAAAAGAATAAAATACTGGGGAATAAATTTAACCAAGAAAGTGAAATACTTATACATTGGAAACTATAAAGCATTGCTGAAAGAAATTTAAAAAGCTCTAAAAAAAATGGAAATAGGGGCGCCTGGGTGGCGCAGTCGTTGAGCGTCTGCCTCCGGCTCAGGGCGTGATCCCGGCGTCCGGGATCGAGCCCCACATCAGGCTCTTCTGGTGGGAGCCTGCTTCTTCCTCTCCCACTCCCCCTGCTTGTGTTCCCTCTCTCGCTGGCTGTCTCTATCAAATAAATAAATAAAATCTTTAAAAAAAAAAAATGGAAATACATCCTATGTTCATGAACTGGAAGACTGAATATGATTAAGATAACAATACTCCAAAAAGAGAACTAAATTCCTCAAATTTACGTGGGACTACAAGAGACTCTGAGTAATCAAAACAATATTCAAAAAGTAAAATGCAAAGAGGGAATGAAGCATGAGAGACTACGGACTATGAGAAACAAACTGAGGGCCTCAGAGGGGAGGGGGGTGGGGGAATGGGATAGGCTGGTGATGGGTAGTAAGGAGGGCATGTATTACATGGTGCAGTGGGTGTTATACGCAACTAATGAATCATCGAACTTTACATCGGAAACCAGGGATGTACTGTATGGTGACTAACATAATATAATAAAAAAACATTAAAAAAAAAAAAAAGTAAAATGCAGCTGCAAAACTCGCATTTCCCAATTTCAAAATGTACCACAAAGCTACCCTAACCAAAAGAGTGTGGTATTGACCTAAGGACAGAAATAGAGACCAAAAGAATAGAACTGAGAGTCTAGAAATAAACTCAATCACCCATAACCAATTGATTTTTGACAAGACCATTCAACAGGGAAAGAACAGTTTCCAACAAATGGTGCAGGGATAAATGGATAACCACATACAAATAATGAAGTTGGGCCCATACCTCGCTTCCTATACAAAAATTAACTCAAATAAATGGCCTAAATATAAGAGCTAAAACTATAAAATTACCAGTAGAAAAAAAACAGAGGTAATCTTCATAACCTCAGATTTGGCAATAGACTCATAGATTTGACACCAAAAGCAGGAGCAGTAAAAGTGAAAGGCAAATTGGACTTCATAAAAATTATAATCTTTTTTGTTCCCTAAAGAACATTATCAAGAATGCCAAGGAACAACCTAAAGAATGGAGAAAAATTCTGCAAATCATATACCTGATAAAGGATTAATAATGAGAATATATAAAGAGCCTTTATAATTCAACACATAGTCAAACAAACCCAAATAAAAAGTGGGCAAGGGACCTGCATAGTTTCTCCAAAGAAGATATAAGAACAGCCAATAAGCACATGAAAAGATTTTCAGTATTTAGTCATTGAAGAAATACATGATGAAAAAACACTTCATATCCACTTAAGATAGATTTAATCAAAGAATAAATTAATAAAAATAATAAGTGTTGGCAAGGATGCAGAGAAATAGGACTCCTTGTACATTACTGGTAGGAATGCAAAATGGTTCAACTGCTATGGAAAACAATTTGGCTATTCCTCAAAAAATTAAACACAGAATAGCCATATGATTTAGAAATTCTGCTCCTAAGTATATACCTAAAAGAAATGAAAACATATGTCCACACAGAAACTTGTACATGAATGTTTATAGTGGCATTATTCGCAACAGCCAAAGGATAAAAATAGCCCACATGCCAATCAGTGGATAAATGGATAAACAAATTGGGGTATGTATGCATTGTGTGTATGTATATTCAGCCATAAAAAGGAACAAAGAACTGACACATTCTACAACTTGGATGAACCTCAAAAACATTACACTAAGTGAAAAAAAGCAGACACAAAAGGTCACATATTGTATGGTCTACTTAAATAACTGCTTATAAGTTTCGGTGTGGTTTTCTTTGATCCTTTCAAACACCACGCATTTTTCAAGTAGTGATACTGTATTTACATGGATTTAATCTACAGTCTCCACAGGGTTTCATATAGGAGGCTCTTCTCAGCACTTTAGTCTCTTCTATTTTAATCTCTTCTCTAATGCTTCATTTTTGTCTTTTCTCATAAAAAAAAAAAGTACAATTATACATCCAAACCTAGCATTAAACTACAATTATTTTAAAGTGAGAAAATAAAGACAAGTGCATAAAGAAAATGCAAACAGGGTGAGGACCTCTCCAAAATTCTAAGATGTGATCCTTAAAAGTACACAGTTTCTGTAAGGAAATGTAAATGTTTACAGACTTCACCAAGAGACAGGAGAACTTAGGCTTGGTCAAGACCACATAGGATAAGAGACATTAAGAATCCTAATACCTTTTCATTCTATTTGGGGGAAAAAATGTATTCCCAAAGTTTTTAATCCTTAATATGTAAATATTTGTATCACATAAAATTTTGTAATAGGTATAATTGTACATACAAATATGGCTATTACTGGACATCTAATTTTTAAGAGAAAATAGATTTATTTCAAAATGCTACTTGCTCAACTAGTTATGAATTACTTTGGAAATGCTCACCTCAAACAAATTTTCTGAATTTTAACTTTAAAACCAAGTAAAGAATTACAACAAGATATCACCTCACACCTGTCAGAATGGCTGAAATCGGGGCACCTGGGTGGCGCAGTCGTTAAGCGTCTGCCTTCGGCTCAGGGCGTGATCCTGGCATTATGGGATCGAGCCCCACATTAGGCTCCTCCGGTGTGAGCCTGCTTCTTCCTCTCCCACTCCCCCTGCTGTGTTCCATCTCTCACTGGCTGTCTCTATCTCTGTCAAATAAATAAATAAAATCTTTAAAAAAAAAAAAAAAAGAATGGCTGAAATCAACAATGCAAGAAACAACAGGTGTTGGCGAGGATGTGGAGAAAGGGGAACCCTCTTGCACTGTTGGTAGGAATGCGAACTAGTGTAGCCACTCTGGAAAACACTATGGAGGTTCCTCAAAAAGTTAAAAACAGAACTACCCTATGATCCAGCAAAGGGATACATACACCCTGGCGTTTATAGCAGCATTATCTACAATAGCCAAATTATGGAAACAGCCCAAGTGTCCATCAATTGATGAATGGATAAAGAAGATATGGTGTATACATACATACACACACATACACATACATACACACACACACAGGAATATTACTTAGCCATAATAAAGAATGAAATCTTGCCATTTGCAACGACATGGATGGACCTAGAGAGTATTATGGTAAGTGAAATAAGTCAGTTAGAGAAAGACAAATACCATATGATTTCACTCATGTGTGGAACTTAAGAAACAAAACAAACAAGCAAAAGGGGAAAAAGAGAGAGAGAGAAAGACAAACCAAGAAACAGACTTTTAACCTTTTAACTGTAGGGAACTGATGGTTACCAAAAAGGAGGTGGGTGGGGGAATGGGTTAAATTGGTGATGGGGATTAAGGAGTGCATTTGTGATGAGCACCAGGTGATATATAGAAGTATTGAAACACTATATCGTACACCTGAAACTATACAGTACACTGTATGCTAACTGAAATGTAAATAAAAACATTAAAAAAAAAAGTAAAGAATATTTTGGGGCACTATAAACAAAAACAGCATACATTTCTCAAAAGTGTTATAGAAGATAAATGGTATTATTGCTAACATGACTATGATCTGAACATAAAGAAATTCAATATCTTCATGCTGAAAAAAATGAATTATTTCTCCAAGACGAAGTATCTCTTCGCTAAATATCATTATTAGGTATCCTGAAAGTTAATAAAATCAAAGTGAAACACACAAAAAGAAACTTTGAATTCCTTTATTCATTTATAGACAGTAATATGAAATAAACACAAAACCTAAACACAAAACCCACATTTCATTTTGTGTTTATGTAAATAATTAGAGAGTTCTGTTTATGTCTTGCTTTGATCAAGCAGGCTTGTCTGTGAAAAAAAGAAATTGCTGTTGTCAATGCTAGCTAAGCCCACTCTATAAATTCTAGAGTCCAGGAAAATATATTTTTGCAAGAAGTCTATTCAATCAGAAATCAGAATTGGGAACATGGAATGTCTTGGCCCTTACAGGAAAAAGCCCCATTTTTGTCAAAACTGTTGTTATTCAAGCACTTCTTTCTTCTCTACTATGTCTCCCTACCTTGACTATATAGAAATAGTAAGGCATCCTCTTAATATATGCATTATGTTTAAAACATAAACATGTTGGGACACCTGGGTGGCTCAGTGGGTTAAGCATCTGCCTTCAGCTCAGGTCATGATCCCAGAGTCCTGAGATCGAGCCCCGCATCAGGCTCTCTGCTCAGTGGGGAGTATCCTTCTCCCTCTGCCCCTCCCCCTCCCCCTAAATAAAATCTTTTAAAAAATAATAAAAGATAAACATGCTTGCTACATTCATTTGTTCATGAGTTGAAAACAGAAATATAAGGTTTTTTTATTTTTTAAAGATTGTATTTATATATTTGAGAGAGAGAGAGAGAGCAGGCATAAGCAGGGGGAGTGGCAGAGGGAGAGGGAGACGCCGTCTCTGCACTGAGCAGGGAGCCCAATGCAGGGCTTGATACCAGTACCTCAGGATCATGACCTGAGCTGAAGGACCATACTTAACCCACTGAGCCACCCAGGCGCCCCTATAAGGTTTTTTAATATCCTTCTGGCTTTGCCATATAAAATAATTGCTCCAGTCACTCTTAATTTATATACCATGACTTTTGTGATACTTTTCTTTTTGTATTAAGTGAGTATTCATCTTAGGTATCTCAAAGGACAACAACTTTTCTCCTGATTCTGATCCCTTTATAAGGATTCAAGATTCCTAGATGCATGATAAAAAGAAGTAACTTCCTTGCCAGAAAAAGAAGGATGTGCAATATGCATGTACATAGGTCACTTTCTAAGTGTTTGCTTTAGTTAGCTTCCTCTTTGCTGTGAATACACAGAGCTTCATTAAATGGTGCCAATTTTCAGTAAGGCAGCTTACATACAGAAAAAAATTACATGAGAAGAAACCCAATGATTCTGAAATATTCCATCCAAATTAGTGTACTTCTAAAATGTAGCCCCTTCCTAAATTTTTGTAATACATTCAATAGAGTACTTTTTTTAAAGATAAAATTCTTCCACATGCCTCAGTGATTCATAGCAGTCATTACCACAGACTGTGATAGATACCAAGTAACCCAAAACCCAGTTTCCTGGGTTGAGTTTCTATTAATGCAATGTAGGACATGTATGAAAAATGCTGAAGCAGGAAACATGGAGAGCAATGGAGATATTATGCTATCAGTTTAGGTTGCTTGTGTGAAACCTTCCCATTCTCATCACCAGAGCTGTAATTAAAACCCGGGCTACCTTAAACCAAATATAAGGTTGTGTCTTCTTCACAGAGCTGTCGATCTTTCAACTAGCTGGTTTACAGGTTCTGAGAAAAGACATGCTCCTGTTTTAAACATGTGAATGAAAGATACTGCTTTGGCAAATTTAATTAGATGGAAAATGGAGCTTTTTTTCCTTCATTCCACATCACTGTGGAACAGTGACAACTACAGGACCTTGGACTGTTATCTTGCTGAATTGTTTTTACTTATTAATTGATGTGTGTTTTATTGTCCCCACATACAAAATCATATCCAAATGTATATACTATACTCAAGTACATTTAATGTAATACATATTTATAAATCTAAGTTGATAAAATTTTGACACAGATGACATCATGAATGTGTAAAGAAAAGGAAAGCAAATGCCACAGCCTGAAATTAAAAAAAAAAAAGATAAAATTCTTATTAGCTCTCTCGCATTCCTCATGTTTTCATTAAACATGTCAATAATGTATACACTGCATGATTTCATATAATTTGAATCAAGGGTCAGTTAGAAAACATTGCACTTTTAAATTTGCTAATCAATGCACAGGTTTATTTATTTTTTTTTATTAATAATGATTTTTTATTATATTATGTTAGTCACCATACAGTACATCCCCGGTTTTCGATGTAAGGCTCGATGATTCATTAGTTGTGTATAACACCCAGTGCACCATGCAATATGTGCCCTCCTTACTACCCATCACCGGTCTATCCCATTCCCCCACCCCCCTCCCCTCTGTAGCCCTCAGTTTGTTTCTCATAGTCCATAGTCTCTCATGTTTCATTCCCCCTTCTGATTACCCCCCCTTTCTTTATCCCTTTCTTCCCCTACTGATCATTCTAGTTCTTATGTTCCATAGATGAGAGAAATCATATGATAGTTGTCTTTCTCTGCTTGACTTATTTCACTAAGCATTATCTCCTCCAGTGCCGTCCATGTTGTAGCAAATGTTGAGAACTCATTCTTTCTGATTGCTGAGTAATATTCCATTGTATATATGGACCACAACTTCTTAATCCAGTCATCTGTTGCAGGGCATCTCGGCTCTTTCCACGATTTAGCTATTGTGGACATTGCTGCTATGAACATTGGGGTGCATATGGCCCTTCTCTTCACTACGTCTGTATCTTTGGGGTAAACACCCAGTAGCAATGCACAGGTTTAAACACCGTGTGCCATTTTTCCACTAGATTTTCTAAGTGCTCTTTTCAAAAAGAACTGAAGAAGTATTATGCTTCAGTTCGTGTTTTTTTTTTAAAGATTTTATTTATTTATTTGACAGAGACAGAGACAGCCAGCAAGAGAGGGAACACAAGCAGGAGGAGTGGGAGAGGAAGAAGCAGGCTCATAGCGGAAGAGCCTGATGTGGGGCTCGATTCCATAACGCCGGGATCACGCCCTGAGCCGAAGGCAGACGTTTAACCGCTGTGCCACCCAGGCGCCCCTATGCTTCAGTTTCTTTACAAGTAAGTCTTATAACAAAAAAAAAAAGAAAACCGTAATGATAATATCCTTTAGGATACACTGAAAGTTAACTTTCCTTGAAGCCACCTAAAGTAGTCTAAAGAAAGATTTAATAGTCTTCCTTGCATTATTTTTCACTCTGGTTAAAACATTATATGTAATATGAGTTAAAAGCTAACAAAAACAAGGAGGAATGAAATTACTATTATTTTTATCCCTTAAGAAACTCAAAAATGGTTGAACCAATTTTTTCAATACTTTTGCAAAATTCTTACCTCTAGTCAAAGTTCTAAGTAAATATGTCATCCCCAAAGGAGAATTTGTCTGAAAGCTACAAACCTTTTTAAGCGATCTGGTGAAGATTTAACTATGACTTATACATTTCTAAGCTGTTTACTGCATATTAATATTGCCTCTATATTTTAATTTGCAAAAATGCACAGCAAAAGATCTAGGTGAAATGTATGAAATAGAAAAGTTTCTCCATGGCATGTCAATATCTGATATAGTTTTAATGAAACAACTGCACTGCAAATAAAGGAATATAAAAGAAAGCACCAGGGAAGACACAAGTTAGAGGGCAGCACAAGTGAAACAAAAACATAAAATCAAACAGGAATGAATGTCATTGGATAAAGGCTCCTCAACAACTTAAAAAATACCCTGAGCCAAGAATCTGCAATTGAGCACAAATAATACTTAGGTAATTTTTCCTATTTTACTAAAAAGAATTTATATTCACCATAATGTTATGTAAAAGCCTCATGACTTTATTTATTGCCCTTTTGAAAAAAGCACTAAGATTAGTTGACCTGGATTCTCAACACAGATTTTTCTTTGATTCAGAGGGAGATGAAAAAAGAGGAAAACAAGTAAGAGAGAGAAAAAGGAAGAGAATGTACTAAAAAACACCTATAATAACTATTACAGAAGATTAATAATCTTTTCAAGTGAGAGAAAGGGGGGAAAGTTTTGGTAGGAAATGCCATAATTTTAGTCATATGTCTTAAAAACTTGTTTCATATTTGTGAATGTGTGTGTGTATTCCTTCAGCCAGTTAGTTACAAAAAAGGGATGATAAGGGGCGCCTGAGTGGCACAGCGGTTAAGCGTCTGCCTTCGGCTCAGGGCGTGATCCTGGCGTTATGGGATCGAGCCCCACATCAGGCTCTTCCGCTATGAGCCTGCTTTTTCCTCTCCCACTCCCCCTGCTTGTGTTCCCTCTCTCACTGGCTGTCTCTATCTCTGTCGAATAAATAAATAAAATCTTTAAAAAAAAAAAAAGGGATGATAGACATGAGTGATAGAAAATAAATGCTGTCGATCTACTTCTGGGAACATAACAAAGTGAATTTCTCCTGCTCCAAACACAAAGAAAGGGTGGAAAGAATAAAACCAAAAAAATTAACACAAAGCTTAGAAATATCCAGGCTCCAAAAACAGAGAGAACTCAAAGTCAGAGTTACAAGAGTCAAAGCTGAGAACATGACAACTTAGAGAAGCACAGAGTTGAAACGGTGTAAGAGCCAGTAGCTGAGGTTTTAAGGTCTGTATGTAGGGACAGAATATGGGGCCCACACAAGTAGGGGAGTTAGAATGAAATAACTGGGATACCAGAGTAAAAAGTTCAGATAATCAAGACTGCTCACTCTATAAAAAAGTGTTAAAAACAAAAACAAAATCTCTGCTCACAAGCCCAGAAGAGAAGGAAGGAAGCTGGCTCTCTGCCAAAAGCTCTGTGTAGGAAAAAAGTTTCCCATGAAACAGCAAAACCTGAAGATAGGTTTGAGGTCTGAATTTACATTACATGCATGGTATGGTAATCCCATGCCAGATAAAAAACAGAACCGAATAAGGAATTTTTACATACTATTATGCTATGATCTCCAGGAAATATTAAATGAAAAAAGCTAGTGCTGAACAGTGTGAATAATACGCATGTCTTTATCTAAGAAAGGAAATAGAAATACATAGACATACACATTTGGTTCCATTTTTTAAAAAAGATAGATATCAGTCAAAAGCTAACTAAATTACTCATCTGTGGGAAAGAAAAAAGAGAGTAGAAGGAAGTATAAAAGCCAGAGTTTTCCAAATTTATCTTATTTTCTAGATTTTTAATATGAAATTATAAATATCTGATGTAATTATAAAACAAAATTGAATCAAGAATTTTAAAAGTGCTCCCCAAATTTGAAAATAAAATCAAACAAACTAATCCATGTACCAAGTCGATGGGTTTAACAAACACACAGAAAACAACTATTTCAAGTGACTTAAAAACAGAGTAATTTCTGGGAAACAAACTGAGGGCTTCAGAGGGGAGAGGAGTGGGGGATTGGGACAGGCCGGTGATAGGTATTAAGGAGGGCACATATTGTGCCCTGGTGCACTGGGTGTTATACGCAAATAATGAATCATGGAACATTGCATCAAAAACTGGGGATGTACTGTATGGTGACTAATATGACAAAATAAAAATTATTTAAAAAAAAAACAGGGTAATTTGATTACAAATCATCAGTGGGATATACAACAAGGACCAAAGAACTGCAAAGAAGTTGTAAACTATTTCAGTAACCATATTACGTAATGGCATTGGTGTTGGTATACTGATATCAACATACAAAGAGCAATTAATTATATTAAGGTCACCAGGAATCAACATTTTCAGCATAAAAAAAAAAAACCCACACAAATACAAAACCAAGAAAAGTTAAAAACCCCTGTAATCCCAAATTTGAAATGGAAATATCAGGCTATACTCATAAAGTATTTTTCTTTAAAAAAAGTTTGTATTTCCTAGCTGTTCATATTTCCACTAAAAGAACCTAGAAACAGTGACAAGTCCATACCACTGACGACCCCATCATCTAAACTGTGGTCTCTAAATATAATTTTTGCACTAAAAGGAACTAGGGTAGAAACTGATCCCAGTTCTAGGGTAGAAAACAGACAATATGAGCCTGAAATATCTTACTGTACCAGAAAACAAGAAAGTTTCATCAACAGCTGATGGTGTTGTGTCAAAAGGGCTCAGTAGTTAACTTAAAGAGATGGCAAAAGAAGGGACAACTTTAGGAAAAAGATAATATCAGTGGGTTAAAATCTTAAATGTGTTAAAAATCCATATGTTCATAGCAATAATAAAAAATGAACGTTCATAACTGCCTTTGCAGGATGCCAGGGAACCAACTTAGTATTCTGAAAACTAGTAAATAAAAGGAAAAAAATCATGCATATTTTCTTGTCTTTTCTTTATTAATTGTACCTCAGAAAAACTAAATAGTTGATGAGGGCAATTATATATGAAAAAGAAAGTTAGATTTTACAACTCTGAATGGCAGGATGAATCTGGGCAATGATCATCAACAGGTGCTAAAATCATTATGCAAAGAGCAGAGGGGGAACTTAACAATGTACAGATCAGGCCAACAATACCTGAAACTATTAGTCAGTCTTAACATCACACACACAAAAAGAGCAACCACATGTTATATGCCTCCTGGTGTGATACAGAAGAAAAGTATACAATACCACTTATGAAATATTCTTGCCAAAAAAAAAAAATCAAGCCTGTGTAAGTCTCTAAGATCTAAGTACTGGTTTACAGGGAACTGACACAAAGTAACACATTTAATAACACCTCAGATGCAATTAGCAAAATCCTGAAAGTAGGTGTACAAAAAGGAGTTAATATATCAAGATTGAAACTGCTATCCTTAGAAAAGTGTCTTTGCAAGACTGGCCTTTGGCTGCTGTCTGGGAATTTGTATTTCAGCAGAATTCCCACCATCTCAGAACTGATAAGACTGCTCAGTGTGCCTAACCTGTTTGTACAGTGGACAATGTGGTTTATGCTTGACATCTGCTCTCCTTCTATAGAATTTTGGTACATGCCAGGCAGATGCCTACACAACCAGCCTCCAATAAAAACCCTGAGCGCTGAATCTCTAATGAGCTTTCCTTTTAAATATTTCACATAGTTGTCACAACTCATTCCTGAGGGAATTAAGTACAACCTGTAACGGCACTAGGAAAAGACTCTTAGAGACTCATGCCTGGTTTCCTCCAGACTTTGCCCCATTCGCCTCTCCCCTTGACTGATCCTGCTCTGTATCCTTTTACTATAATAAACCACAGCCTAGAGTACAACTATATTGAATTCTATGAGTCTTCCTAGTGAATCAATGAGCTGAGCGGTGGTCTTCACAATCTCCAACACAAAGGGAAAATTTACAAATTAATAAACTGATCTGTTCCATAAGTTGCACAAGAAAAAAAAGGTGTAAAAATCTACGAAGAAATTTAGTAATAAATGTTTAATTACAGTATTTTGTTTCGGTTCCTGTGACTAAAGATGGAAAACACTAACTGAAAATTTTATGATTCGAAAACCATAAAACCTAAAAAGAAATATAAATAAACTTCCAAATAACTATACAAGTCTGTGACATTTATACCCTTTAAGTCATTCAAATTTAAAACTGCACTAAGACTTTTGGGACATTCTGTATAAATACCCAAAATCTGACTCAAGAAGAATATTGAAAACCTGGATATGTTCATAAACATCAAAAAATTAAATCAGCAGCCAAGTATCTCTCCACAAGAAAGCATCAGGCCAAGTCTCTTGTAGACAAGTATTACCAAATCTTAAAAAAACAGATAACCCTTATTTTAAATAAGATATTCCAGAGAATAGAAAAAAAAGAGAAAGCTCTTCAGCCATTTTATAAAGCCAGTATGATCTTAATGCTCAAAATGACAAAAACTGTGTAAGAAAACACAATAGGACGTTCAAATTTACTAATATCAAAAAAAGAAATTATACACAAAATATTAGCAAATTTAATCAATTTAATAATGCAGTGTGTCTATATACATCATCTACATATCTATATATGTACACACACATAATGCATACATGTACCTACACAAACTACATCATCATCAAGTAAGGCTTAGCCCAAGAACTCAATGATTAACATAATTTCCCACATCAACATATAAAAGAAAATCCATATGATCTTTTAAAAAGATACAGGAAAAAAATTCAACATCTATTCATCACCTTTTGTAAAGAATCTTTTAGCAAGTTAAGAGTACAAGGAAATTTTCCTAACCTGATAATTAATGGGAAAATTTTAAAAGCATTTACTTTAAAGTTAGAAACAAGGTGAGAATGTTTGTCACTACATACTGCTTGTATCCAACCTTTCCTAAAGTACAGGAAATGCTAACCAACTTTAAAAGTATTAAAAGCATAAGGACGGAAAAAAAAATAGCCATTATTTTCAGATAACGCTATTACATAAAAGATCCCAGAGATTCTACAAATTGCCAAAACTAATAAGATAGTTCGACAGGGTTATTGGATACAAGATCAAAATACAAATAATTAATAGCATTCTTATGTACAAACAACAATCAAGCAGAAATGTAATAAAAGATCTCATTAGCAATAGAAACAAAATCAGAATGTACCTAAGAGTATGTCTAACAAAATCAGAGTAAGACCCCTATAAAGGAAATTATAAACTTTATTGTCAGGCATAAATGGAAACATAAATGAATGGGAAGATATACTATGTTGGTAGACAGGAAGGCTAAGTTTCATGAAAATGTCTATTCACATTAACTCTATTAATTCCAGTAGAAATCCCATGAGGGTTGTTAACAGTACTTGACAATAGGACCCTATAATTCACATGTAAGAGAAGATACTGAAAATAGAACAATTTTCAAGAAGATGGACAAGATGGCAAGACTTACCTTAAACAGGCTTCATCATATTATAAAGCTCTTATAATTCATATGATATAGGATAAACAAAGATAAATCAACCATACAGAATAGAGAACCCAGAAACAGATGCATCTATATATGGATATTTGATGAATGAAAAAGCTGGCAATACAAATCACTGGGAAAAGGAAAAATTGTTTTAAAAAATGATCCTGAGAAAAGTTTTACACATATGGGGAAAAATTAGATCACTGGCTCACAAAATCAATCCCAGGTGATTTTAAAAACCTAAATCTAGAAAGCAAAATTGTAACACTTTTAGGGAAAAAAGCAGGAAATTAGCCATATGGCATAAACTAAGGAAAAACTTGTTTAAACAAGATACAAAAAAAGTACAAGCATTAATGGGAAAGACTAAAATTTTTTACACAGTAAGTTTAAAACTTCTATATATCAAGACACCATAAACAAAGTAAAAAGATAAGATACAAAATGGGACACATTTATAATGCACACAACCAAAAATGAATTATTATAAGGAATTTCTAAATCAAAAGGAAAACAACAACAAAAAGGAAATAGAACTAGGCAATTCACAGAAAAGAAATTCCAAATGGCCAAGAAACATATGAAAGGTTGCTCATCCTCACTAAATGTTAGGTAAACGCAAATTAAAATAAAATAACATTTGTTTTAATATATAGTCTATATAGTCTGTAGTCTAAGTATCCGCACGTATGTAAAGGAAAGGAAATCTTACATACTGCTGACTGAGGCATAAATTGATGTAGCTACTTTAGGGAAAGATTTGGCCACATCGTGTAAAGTTGATAATGATTACAACCAAGAAATGCATACCCTAAAAAAACTTTCACACATAAAAAAAAGAAACATGCATAAAAGTGCTCATTGAAGCATTATTTTAACAATTAAAAACTGGAAATGGTCTAAATGTCCATAAATCCATATGTCACTACAGACAAATCTCGAAAACATAATACTGAATGAAAAAAATAAGCTCCAGAAAATGAATAGTATATCATTTGTATGAAGTTTAAAACATTGCAAACAATGGTCTATATGAGAACTTTTCCACAATGATGATGTTCTCTACCTGCACCATCCAATACAGTAGCCTACGCTACATATGGATATTAAACAGTTGTAATGTGGCTAGTGTTCCTGAGGAACTGAATGTATTTTATTTTAATTAATTTAAATTTAAAGAGTCAAATGTGGCTGGTGGCTACCATATTGACAGAGCAGGTCTATATGATTTACGTATACATACAAACATAGAAACATAAAAACTTGGAGGAAGAATACCCATCAACTTCAGGATAGTGGTTACTCCTGGAGAAGTGAGGTGGGTGGGAATGGAATGTGAAAGGATTTAACAGTCTCTGGGATCTTTCATTTCTTTAAAACAACAAAAACATATAAAGCAAATATGTCAAAATACTATTTGTTAAAATTGACTAATCTGTTTTTTCAGTATGTTTGAAGTATTTTCCAATTTACTGTTTCTAGTATTTCCTATTTCAAATGTTTCATTTTCATTTCTTTGAAGTATTATTAATTTAAATTTTTAAGTAACTTTTTGAAAGTAAACAGTGTTTAAATCTTTATCATACCTATAGATCTAAACCCAGGTGATCAACTCTAATATAGTCTCAATGAATATATATTTATATTCATTTATATATATACATATAACATGGAGAAAAGCAAACATCACAGCAAAAACTGTGACACAATATACTTGCTTAGTTTCTAGCTTGATTTTTACAAATAATTTTCAAAGGTCCAAAGTGAAATTTCAAAAATGTGTTATTTTATTTAGATTCTAAATATACCAAGTGGAAATGACTGTATGTCTTATAGATTAATTAGACGTGTTAGAGTATATTAAATAAAATGGTGAAAATAGCACTGGACCAGGGTTCCACGCAGTTCATATTAACCTTTTTTTTTTTTTTAAGATTTTATTTATTTATTTGACAGAGATAGAGACAGCCAGCGAGAGAGGGAACACAAGCAAGGGGAGTGGGAGAGGAAGAAGCAGGCTCATAGCGGAGGAGCCTGATGTGGGGCTCGATCCCATAACACCAGGATCACGCCCTGAGCCGAAGGCAGACGCTTAACCGCTGTGCCACCCAGGCGCCCCTCATATTAACCTTCTAATACCAGTTTGTATTAACTTTCTGTGTTCTATTCACCAAGTTTGCTCATTTGTACAGGATGACCCAGAGAATCTCTGCATTCACTGTCAATTTTTTTAAGATGGGAACTTTTCATCCAGTTTCATTTCTTCTTTTACATACATACTTAATAAGTTGTTTAGAATAATCACTCCTTTGTATCAAAGTATCAAAAACCTGCACACCTGAAATCCAAATTCCCTTACTGCTGCTATCAAATAGAAAAATAGAAGATTAAATATATGATCAGCTAGTCAGTGATGCATGGCTCTCAAAGAACCTCATTTTTGAAAGCTGGAAGCTCTTCTAATAGGTTAATTTTCTTGTGGATAAAACAAGATCCTTAACAGAATATGTGATTCTCTTTAAAAACTGCATCTTTCCTCACATAAATGTTTTTAATTCACGAAAATGTAAAACTTATGCATTGTCTTAATATTTATGCCTCATTTTACAAAAATACTGAAGACCCTATTAAGAAAGAAAGGCAAATACAACTACTCACATGTGTAACATTAACCTGAGATCTCAATTTGTTCAGTGATTTACCCACATCATCATGCATCCTAGGAATGTGGAAGAATTGGCTCTCCTTTGCTATTCACACACACAACTTTTAGTTACATCACAAAGTGTGTTAAGAAACATCCAGAGCAAAGAAGGGAAGTTTAACTGTTTGTGATCTGTTCTGACTAAGCAGCATGACTATTATTAAATAGTAAGACTTTGAGGTTAAGTTATTTTGGATGGTGGTACAAAAGGCAGGAAATGGTGATAATTATCTCTCACTTTCTAACTTATTTTGTGGCAAAATTATTAAGACATTACTGATTTCTGTTACTTTTCATAAAATATATATATAGAACTTAACAAATACTCCGGAAATTAACTTCCCAACCATGATGGGGGGTAGGCAGTATTCTTACTGAACATTAACGGAATGATGTTGGTCACATCGTGTAAAGTTGATAATGATTACAACCAAGAAATGCATACCCTAAAAATAGCATGGAGGAAAATTTAAGCTCGGAGTACAAGCATTGAAAATTAGAGAACAGAATGCCCCCTACTCAAAGGGGAGGGGAAGCATTTTATCATTTATTAATCCTAATTATAACAGTTAACCCTCATGGAGACCACCATAAACCAGGAGTTAACAGATAACATAACCGTGTA
Organism: Ursus americanus; assembly: GCF_024610735.1. NCBI lineage: Eukaryota > Metazoa > Chordata > Mammalia > Carnivora > Ursidae > Ursus > Ursus americanus. The sequence goes on along the minus strand of NC_142131.1, from coordinate 16,311,337 downwards.
TTTGAATATAAAATTACAATGTCATTTGAAACATTCAACTTCCTTTCATATTCTATTATATATTCAAAGCCAGGATAACACTGCTGGTTGTCAAATACAGGGCTACTTAAAGGAACACTTGTTTTTAAGTCCAAGGATTGAAAGAGAAGAGAGAAAAAGTATTTTCAGCTTGGTATGTCTAGTAACACTTAATACTAAATATTCTATACCAAATACTGAACATGAAAAAATTTGTTACTTTTTGATAAATCTAAATTGAAAACTGCCAAACAAGATGGGAGAAAAATGAACATAAGGGCCCTATTCTCATAATTAAAATATAGAACTCAAAGACATATATTTTTTCTCCTCCCAGCTTCTAACCTACTAAGTAATTTTTACCTCCAGTACCCATTAAAAAATGAAATTTATTTGGGAGTTCTACGAGTAATGAAGTGAGGTACTGTCATAAAGTCTGGCCAATTTCCCTGCAAACTTAGGAAATACTGATAGCATATAAACTTGAGATTATTTGTAAATTACCTGCCATTCACTTATCAGTAAGAATTTAAATGTTATTAAAATACCTCTTTTATTCCATTTAAGCACTTGAAATATTTCAGTTGGGGCTTCTTGCGACTGACATTGAATTAAACACAGAGGCAGATCTACTAACATTATACAACAGTATAACTAGCAATCAAAAATGCTAAATAATTAATTTTAAGGAATTTCAAGCTTAGGTTTAAGCTGTGATCTAAAAAAAATGTAAAAAGAAATATTTTACAGAACTAAAAATCTTTAATTTTTCAAATTTCTTGTAAGTTCTCAATTCAAACAGCAGTATGATTAGCTCATGTAACAAAGCAAAACTGACAAATTTAGAGTAAAACTAATGGGTTCTCCTTATAAAGGTAGGTTTCAAAAAGTAAAAACATCAATGAAAAAATAATATAAATTCTTAATGCTTACATTAATATCTTAGGAAAAGAATTTTTGGCTATCTTTCCAAAGTTCTATTTTCCTACATTTCAAGGCAAAGAAACATTGTGTACAAGAAAGTGACATTTGTAAAGAGATAATAATTTAGCATATGGATTTATTCCACAAATTGCAAGCATATAAAATAAAACCATGGAGTTTTACTCTTATGGTCCAGTTTTTACATTTAACATAACTTTTATAAACTATTTTATATAATTCCTTATTACATCAAAATTGTTTAAGTATACCTTGCCAGTGGAAAATTACTTCCATCTGTAATTTTATCAAAACTCTCACCACTAGAAGTCTGTGACATATAAGAGTAACATAATAATATTATTGATTACATAGGGTGTAATTCTTTTTATCATTCAAATATATATTTATTACTTTTTCTATTTCTCTCAACTGTTGTCTCTTCTCACAAAACCACATACCTCTCTCTTAGAACTTTTAAGTGTTTTAATTTAATTCTGAAATTATTTGATTAATGTTCATGTTCTCCACTAGATTTATAATTTGCTCCTGTTTTATTCTCAGCATCTACCATACTGTCTGACTTAGAGAAAGTGATCAATAAATATTTGTTAATAAATGAACAACAGCAAGAACAAAATACTGATTGTTGCTTTCACTTTCAGAAAAATCTCTCCTGTTTGCTATTGGGCCTCAAAAATTGGTGACTGACTGTAAACATAACAACAGATGACATTCCTCAAATTGCAGCTGTACATCTAAGAAATACACCACGTCTATCTCTTTTGTATACCAATTTTGTCTCTTTAATGTATAAATTTAAAGTAATAAACTGAAAACAGAATGCGTCCTTAATAATACCTACATCCAGGGGCGTCTGGGTGGCACAGCGGTTAAGCGTCTGCCTTTGGCTCAGGGCGTGATCCCGGCGTTCTGGGATCAAGCCCCACATCAGGCTCTTCTGCTATGAGCCTGCTTCTTCCTCTCCCACTCCCCCTGCTTGTGTTCCCTCTCTCGCTGGCTGTCTCTATCTCTGTCAGATAAATAAATAAAATCCTTAAAAAAATAATAATAATAATACCTACATCCAGTGAAGATTCTGAGGATCTGCTGAAATGGCTCATAATATGAACAGAAACCAATAATCATGCAATCAACAAACTGACGGCCAACTTTTCATAATTAATGTAGTCAAATATTGGAGTTAGGACACTTAACTTGTACCTGGCACAAAAAACAACACAAAAATGAATGAATGAGTAAAGTTTTCTCCTCAAAAGGAATTATCTTCTTCACATGCCTGTTGCAATACTTTGGTTTGCCCAGACACAATATATATATATATATACGCATTACATGTAAATATACTGCACACAACTACATAGACACTAAAATTATTTTCATACATGGTATACAGGTAAACAAAAAGATCAAAAAGATTACAAGATTCTAGAGCTGAAATCAATTTCCAATATAAGAATATACATCCTATACTAAACTTCTCTCTAATCCTCTACTGACAATAGACAAAGTAGTATGCCTTTCTGGAGTATTCCCACCCTACCTAATAAAGATTATGATTGTTCTCTTTCATACGAATGTTAGTAAACAGAAATAATAACAACTTAATTTTTCCTTTTTCCTTTATACTCCTTTTCATTCTAAAGAAAGGACTTCAACTGGTATATCTAACCGCACCTTACAATTTAAAGGCATTTTCACATAAATTCTCACTTAAGCTAGATAGTAACCCTATAAGTTATATTGGTAAGTATTATTAGCCCTATTTTATAAATGAGGACACCAAGGGCAAAAGAAGTTAAATCAATTGTCACACACACAAAACTAATAAGTAGAAAAGCCAGGACTGTAACCCAGATGTCCTGACTCCATCTTTTCACTGTACCACAAACAGTCATATAGAGTTAGAGATAATTGAAATGCATAACAGCAAAACTAAGTATTAAACCAGCAGTATACCTCTGTGACGTTTAGAAACTACAACAGAATAATCTGAGCCCTTCACATCATCAAAGAGATCTCACCATTTTATTCAGAATTACTTCACTATACAATGCACTAGTTAACAAAAGACTCACTAGAATAGCACCTATCTACCAAACTAGAAAAAGAAACATCATGTCATTTGTTTATAAAAACAACAGGAATATTTTCTTGACTCTCCCACTGATAGAATGCAATCTTTTCAATTAATTTACATTATTTTATTTTTTTCCATGAAGTGTATTTAGACTGTCTTACTTTTCTTCTTCCTAAAACTTTAGAATTTTTTTTAAAAACTTCTAAATGTCTAAGACTTTAATAAGTAATTGCTTGATACCTTCTTGCTAACTCTTTAAAGTGTTGTACAGCTGCTAATGTATGTTTGCGCTGGCATTGCAGAGTGGAGCCTAGGGAATACAAAATCTGATTTCAGAGAAACCAGAGCTTACTTCAAAGAAAAGAGCAACTCTCCAGCTGGTAAGATTTTTCCTGAAAGAAAACAACCACCAAGTAACAAACACACTAGTGATATCTCCTGTTAGTCTTCTACAATCCTTCTCAAACCTCTTTTTCCATTTATTTGATTACATAGTTCCATTTCACGTTTTCTCCTGTGACGGTTTAATTTTTGTTAGCTTATTTGTTTATTGTAGGTTTCAGAGTGTAATCCCCATTGTTTCAAAGTACATTGAATTAGATATTTAAGACAAAAAAATAAAAAGAGCTATCCTCAAAAACCGCATCAGAAAGGGAAACAAATTTAAGAAATATGAAATAGGTATTCTTCTTATAGATTTAGAATGTTACTGGGCAGCAATAATTAGATAATTTATTTCAGACAGTCATGCCATAAAACTAACATGTCATAACTAATCAAGTTTATATTCTTTTCAATAGAGATGAATGAAATAAACAAACTGGTAACTGAGACTATTCCACATTCTGGGAAACACCAGGTTAAAGGAGAAAGAATGAAACCATGTGGGTAACCTATTACGTAACTGCTTTTGTAGTTTACATACCTGAATAAATTTGAATTAGGGGGAAAAATGAAAAGAAACATTCATTCAAAGGACTTCTACAATATATTACAGGCATAAAGTGACCTCTAAAGTTTGGGCTCATGGTAACAAGAGTTCTGCAAAATTGAATTTATGATAAATATTAGTAACATGATACCAAACTAGTATCTCCAGACCTGAGGTTGTGTGGAAACAGAAGAAAGAGCACTGACCTGTTCTTTTCCAATATATTACTAAAGTGATGGCTTTACAATTAGTAATATAGTAGAATACTATAATCCCAGCTTTGTATTTGTATGAAAACTTACAGTTCAAAACATTTTCACCTTGATGATTTCATTCAACCCTCCCAATAACCCTCAAAACCCCATTTTACAGATGAGAAAAAAGAGACTAAAAAGACAAGAATTTTCCAAACATGTAATCTCAGAAATGGAATATGAACCCAGATCTTGTCATCTAAGAAAATACATTTGCCTTCATCTGTACTTCAGTTTCTTCATCATTAAAATGGAAACCACTATATCTATAACGGTTTTTCGTATACTCTTCAAATATTTAGTATCAATTACATGACAGGCAAAATTAAATGATATGTATGTTGTAAGTACTTGGGACACCATATAAAAATTAGAACAAAACATCCACACAAAAATATAGGGTACGACTAGCAATAAAGAAACTGGTCTGGCGTAGTGAAGAGAAGGGCCATATGCACCCCAATGTTCATAGCAGCAATGTCCACAATAGCTAAATCGTGGAAGGAGCCGAGATGCCCTGCAACAGATGACTGGATTAAGAAGTTGTGGTCCATATATACAATGGAATATTACTCAGCAATCAGAAAGAATGAGTTCTCAACATTTGCTACAACATGGACGGCACTGGAGGAGATAATGCTTAGTGAAATAAGTCAAGCAGAGAAAGACAACTATCATATGATTTCTCTCATCTATGGAACATAAGAACTAGAATGATCAGTAGGGGAAGAAAGGGATAAAGAAAGGGGGGGTAATCAGAAGGGGGAATGAAACATGAGAGACTATGGACTATGAGAAACAAACTGAGGGCTACAGAGGGGAGGGGGGTGGGGGAATGGGATAGACCGGTGATGGGTAGTAAGGAGGGCACATATTGCATGGTGCACTGGGTGTTATACACAACTAATGAATCATCGAGCCTTACATCGAAAACCGGGGATGTACTGTATGGTGACTAACATAATATAATAAAAAATCATTATTAATAAAAAAAAAAAAAAAGGGAAAAAAAAAAAAAAGAAACTGGTCTGGGCCTAAAGAGGGTCAATGTCAAAGCTACAATTAAACCCAAAATATTATGCTTCTTCAGGCTTCCTACAAGATACATCTAAGAAAACATTATACAGGCTAGTTCAGGAATCTATTAAAGTAGATTTAAAGTAGATTAAAACAGTTTAGCAGACTATAAAAACTGTAATTTAAACAAACAAAAAAAACCACTAGTTAAATGATCTTTTTCTCAGGGATAAAGATCTAAAGTCCACACATAAGAAAAATCTGCATATAGTCAAAATCCTTTTGCACAATGAACACTGAAGACCAACATACTTCCTCTCACAGCCAGTTATCTTTTTTCTTTCATTGAATACCAGATGAATTAGTTGGCTTACATTTCATATTGTATTAAAATACATATATATGTATATATACCTGTATACATATATATGTGTGTGTGTATATAAAGATAGATATAGATATATAGATATAGAAATAGATAATGTGTCTCTAAACCCTAGAAACACACTCAGCCTAGCACATATAAAGGAGATGAAACCAAAAGGAACAGAAGATTTACTCCCAGGACACTCCCAGAACAGATTCACTGAATGGAATACTTTAGTTCCTTTCTTTGGCCAAATCTCAAGGTAAATGTGTAATGTGAGTCCTCTAAGTAAGTCATTAAAATGGAAAACTTGAAGATATATATCCACACTAACATTCACACATGTCAAATAAAGATATACTCAAAAAATTGCCCACGCTTTATGATGCTGAGAGGACCCTTAATTTCTATTTGACACTGTATATTTTGGTAATAACTTAGTTGTTAGTCTATTTATCATATCCATTAAAGAATATGAAAGTAGGGGCACCTGGGTGACTCAGTCATTTAGGCATCTGCCTTTGGCTCAGGTCATGATCCCTGGGTCCTGGGATCAGGCCCCACATTGGGCACCCTGCTCAGTGGGGAGTCTGCTTCTCCCTCTCACCCTTCCCCCGCTCGTGCTTGTGTGCTCTCTCTCTCAAATGAGTAGATAAAATCTTTTTTAAAAAGAATATGAAAGTATACATAAGTGTATATTAAAAATTTTCAAAGGAAGACCCTCTGAAACAATGTTTTCTGTTTAGACATGCCACTTAGAACCCCATTTCTGTTGCTATTGCCCAATAATTCTTAGTGATTGACAAAAGGAAAGTATCCAACTTGACTACAAGAAATGTGTGATCTTTTACAAAAAAGGATTATACAACTGCTACTACACAGTTTGTTCAGCAGAACAATTAAAATACAATATACTATTTGAAAAATTAGACTAAAATAATATTTAAGAAGTCAGGGCGCCTGGGTGTCTTAGTCGGTTAAACGTCTGCCTTCAGCTCAGGTCATTATCCTGGGGTCCTAGATCAAACCCCTCATCAGGCTCCCTGCTCAGAGGGGAGTCTGCATCTCCCTCTCCCTCTGCCCCTCCCCCACACTTGTGCTCTCTCGCTCTCTCTCAAATAAATAAAATCTTTAAAATAACATTTAAGAAGTCTAACAATTTCTAGAATATTACTCATGAGTGAGGACTATGTACAAGTTGACATTTCTCTTAGATGAGGTCTTAAAAACCTTCTCTATTTATAGAAAGAGAACTTGAACATTACTGTCTCTAAAGTCTCAATGTTAAGAATCATAGGGTTTTTAAGAGACAAATTCACATTCACTATTATTTATAGTCATATATAGATCCAATCAAACTCATGTGAATCACATAGAAAAGATGTGGTCTCCCTATTTAAAAACTGAACTGTATATATATATATACATATTATTATAACAGTTTACACATGCTCAAAAACTACAGGTTGTTTACAATTTTAGTTTTTAGTTGTTTCTTCTGCATAATTTAAGACTGGATATAGATCTGCTTTGGTTAGTCTTCACTTTTTTGTTAATGAACACTTCCATATTTTCCTTTTTCTAAAGAAAGAACGTCAAATCCACTTGAAAAAGTTGTCAAATTCACGGTCTCATTTTCACATATTTACCATGATCATTTATCCAAAGGAAAGTTCCTAAACAAGTAGACTAATAAGTGAAATTTTAATAAGATCAAACAAAAAATAATTTAATTGTATTAATATTCTCCTTTTTCATCCAACAAGAAGAAATGTAGGTTTATTCTACTAAATGAAGAACACCTACATCTAAATTAGAAAGTATTTAATCTAGCCCCACACTGGGCTCCCTGCTCAGTGGGGAGTCTGCTTCTCCCTATCCCTCTGTCCCCTCCACTTGTGCTCTCTCTCTCAAATAAATAAAATCTTTTAAAATATATATATATATAAAATAAATTGTGATTTTATAGAAAGAGGGGAAAAATTTTTTTCCTTATTTTGTACCAATGTTTACAACTTTCACACTTAGCAAAATCAGTAGGTAAGCTTTATAGTAGGCTTTGAAGTTTACAAAGTTCTTTTACATAAACTGGCTCATTATGTCCTTAAATTGGCCTTATATCCATTTCACAAATTAAAGACTGTGACTCAAATCATTAAATGATTTGGCCAAAAATAAATCACAGAATTCATAACTGACAAAATGAAACCCAGATTATGGGTTTTCATTTATAAGTATATTTACCTTTTTTTAAGTGTTACCAACTATGCTCACTATGTATTCCATTAGATCTTAGGCATTATACATCTTATAGCTGAAAGTTTGGGCCCTTTTACTAACTTCTATTTGCCACTCTCTGTTTCTAGGAGTTTGAAGTTTGGGTTTGTTTGTTTGTTTTTTAATTCCATGTATAAGTGATACCATGCACTATTTGTCTTTCTTTGTCTGGCTAATTTCATATAGCATAATGCCTTGAAGGTCCATGTTGTCATGAATCTTATTTCTTATGATTGAAAAATATTCCATCTTGTATATGTCCACTGACAGACACCAAGAAATAATAATAAAAAGATTAAAAGATTGTGCTACAGAAGAAATGGCCTGGACAAGCTAAAAGCAAGATGGGATGCCAGCTGTGTATCATGCAGATGATGTCCTTACTTTAAATTCTGTATCAAAATTTGCTTCTGTTCCAAAATGGCAACATAGGTGGACGCTGAACTCGTCAGCTCCCATGGACTCACCTAATCTCCAACTATACATAAGGCAATTCACTCTGAAAGATATCCAAAAACTATCCGAGAAGTACACAGTTAGCAAACAAGAAAATACCCACATGGAAACAGGTCTTGGCACACCCTCAACTATTTGGAACAACGAAGAATAAATAAGGTGGATTAGACAATCATAAAGATTTGAGAGACAACCAAGAGCTTGAGTCAGGCTGAATGGTAAGGTTCCTTTCTTAAACAAGACACTCTGTCAAGACTGGGAGAGGGGGTTGTTGTATTAAATGTTGCAATCCAATAAAGAAAATCAAGGAAACTGAAGAAAAAGGAATACGTTCCGAACAAAAAAAATACGATAAAACTTAAAGAGGTTAATGAAACAGAGATAAGTTATCTACCCAAGAAAGATTTCAAAATAACGGTCATGAAGATCCTCAGCAAGGTCTCAAGAATAGTGCATGAACAAAATGAGAATTTCAACAAAGAGAAAGAAAATATAAGAAAGTATTCAATCAAAGTGATACACCACATTAACGAAAGAAAGGATAAGAACCATATGATCCTCTCAATAGATGCAGAAAAGGCATCTGTCAAAATACAGCATCCTTTCTTGATAAAAACCCGAAAGTAGGGATAGAAGGAACATACCTCAACATCATAAAGGCCATATACAAAAGACCCACAGCTAATATCATTCGCAATAGGGAAAAACTGAAGAGTTTTTCCCCTAAGGTCAAGAACACATCATAGATGTCCGCTCTTACCACTCCTGTTCAACATAGTACTGGTAGTCCTAGCCTCATTAGTCAGAAAACAAAAAGAAAAAAAAGGCATCCAAATTGGCAAGGAAAAAGTCAAACTTTAACTCTTTGCAGATGACATGATACTTTATACAGAAAACTTGAAAGATGGGGCACCAGTTCAGGTCATTATCTCAGGGTTATGATGAGATCGAACCCTGCGTCAGGATACATGCTGGGTATGAAGCCTGCTTGGGATTCTCTCTCTCCCTCTCCCTCTACCCCTCCACAATTCTCTCTCTCTCTCTTAAAAAAAAAAAGAAAAGAAAACCTGAGAGACTCTACCAAAAAATTGCTAGAACTGATACATGAATTTAGCAAAGTCACAGGATATGAAACCAATGTATAAAAATCTGTTGCAGGGGCGCCTGGGTAGCGCAGTCATTAAGCGTCTGCCTTTGGCTCAGGGCATGATCCCAGCGTTCTGGGATCGAGTCCCACATCGGGCTCCTCCGCTGGGAGCCTGCTTCTTCCTCTCCCACTCCCCCTGCTGTGTTCCTTCTCTCGCTGGCTGTCTCTCAGTCACATAAATAAATAAAATCTTAAATAAATAAATAAGTAATAAAAAATAAAAATCTGTTGTAATCCTATAAACCAATAATGAAGCAACAGAAACAGATATAAAGGAATCAATCCCATTTGCAATTGCACCAAAACTAAAAGGCAGCCTATGGAATGGGAAAAGATATTTGCAAATGATATTTCTGATAAATAGTATCCAAAACCTATAAAGAACTTATCAAACTCAAGACCCAAAAAAACAAACAACCTGGTTAAGAAATGGGCAGAAGACATGAATCGACATTTTTCCAAAGAAGACATCCAGATGGCCAACAGACACATGAAAAGATGCTCAACATCACTCATCATCAAAGAAATACAAATCAAAACCATGATGAGATACCACCACACACCGCTCAGAATGGCTAAAATGAACAATACAAGAAACAACAGGTCTTGGTGAGGATGCTGAGAAAGGCGAAACATCTTGCACTGTTGGTGGGAATGCAAACTGGTGCAGACACTCTGGAAAACAGTATGGAGGTTCTTCAAAAAGTTAAAAATAGAGCTACCCTATGACCCAACAATTCCACTACTAGGTATTCACCCAAAGGATACAAAAAATACAGATTCGAAGGGGTGCATGCACCCCAATGTTTCCAGCAGCATTATCAACAATAGCCAAACTATGGAAAGAGCCCAAGTGTTCCTCGACTGATGAATAGCTAGCTAAAGATGTGGTAATATATACAATGCAGTATTACTCAGCCATCAAAAAGAATGAAATCTTGCCATTTCCAACAACGTGAATGGAACTAGAGAGTATTAGCTAAGCGAAATAAGTCAGTGAGAGAAAGACAAATACCATATGATTCCACTCATATGTGGAATTTAAGAAACAAAACAGATGAACACAGGAAAAAAGAAGGAAAAATAAAATAAGATGGCAACAGAGAGGGAGACAAACTATAAGAGACTCTTAATTATAGAGAACAAACTGAGGGCTGCTGGAGGGGAGGTGGGTGGGGGAATGGGGTAACTGGGTGATGGGCATTATTCAGTAGGCCACTGGATGAAATGAGCACTGGATGTCACATGCAACTGATGAATCACTAAATTCTACCTCTGAAATTAATAATACGCTATATGTTAATTAAATCGAATTTAATTTTTTTTTAAAAAAGATAAATGGCTTTGCTTCATTGTTCTACAAGGAAAAATGAAATTAGACTTTATGAAACACACTGGAAAGTCTCATCCTTCCTATGCCTATGCTCAGTCGTACAATAAAATAACGAAAGCCTGTATATCACTGTTTATAATCCAAACTGCATGCATTAATTCAGCATCTTTAGTTTCCGCTAGGAATTACTCTAAATTTCCTAATAAAATGTTTTTGCTTTTCCATTTATCTGGGTGATTTCTTTTTAACTGCTACTATCACACAAAAGTTCATTGATAGTTAAAAAATGGTCTATGGCTTATACTTTGTGTTTGAGAATGATTATTTTGCCATCTTTTCATTGTCCCTAGTCCCACTTTTTTTCTACCTTAAGGAAATCCAGTGGTGAGGCACATCTGGCCGGCTCAGTCAGAAGAGCATGTGACTCCTGATGTCTGGTTCACGAATTCAAACCCCACAGTGGGTGTAGAGATTACTTAAAATAAATAAATTTTTAAAAATATATATCCAATGCCTACATCTTTATTAACAAAACCAAGAATGAAAATATACCAAAATTGACAAAGACAGAACTTGGAGCCCTGAAGTAGTATATAAACGTGAGAAAACGAACTAGTAATGCAGGTAAGTATGAAAGCCAAAAAACTGAAGAAGGCTCTTCAAGCTAAACTTTAATATCAGAGAAAGTAAATCTAACATTCACTTTGTTTTTTGTATTCCTGGAATGCATTCCTACTCTGAAGAAGAATAAAAACAGTAATAAATCTAAGGCAAAGCAAAAAGTTTTGACAAATACTAATTACATCTTTTTTCTTCATAATACAAAGCAAATACCACTCAATAGCATAACATATAACAGAAAAGATCCCATTAATTAAAATATCTCACTAATATTTAAAGACTGTTCTGGTGGCTTAGGTGAAACAGATATATAGTGCCTTTTTAAAAAGCCTATAAGTTTTTGTCAGTATTTTTCATCTTGTTAGTCTGATATACTTACTCTTTTTCTAAAATGTGATTTGAAATTAATTTTGCAAGTATTTATCATAATACATTCAATTTGTGGACCTCTGTCCCTAAAAAGAAAGTTCTAAGTTTATTTTATATAAGATATGAATTTATTTGGTTGTTTCATTTATATACTTAGCTTCTATAAAATTCCTTACATTTTCATAAACTTCAGACATCAAGACACACACAGAAGAGCAAGAAAAAGAGAACAGGATTTTGCAATAGAATCCTGACTGAGCCAACTAACTCTCAGTGGTCTTTTGGCAAAAGACCTTGTGTGAACTATTTCCAAGACCTCAGACTACTGCAGCCAAAGGTTCCACACAAGAATAGGCCCAAAATGGCTTATAACCTTTCACATTTGACCTTCTACCCAGGTGCCTCATACTTTGTGAACTTAAAATCTTATGAGAGAATGCTTAGTCATCCTGTTTACAAACAGCCTATTTATTCCACAGGAACAGTTTGGCAGGACATATCCGGGTCAACTGACCTTGAGTTGTCACAGAAACCATGGTTCTCATACTCCTTAATTAAGCCAAACTGCAATATTTTGACTGGCTGAAATGAGTGCTGGGCTATGTAGCAATCATCAATTACTTAATTCACTTTTATGGTATACACTTCAAAGTAGTAACATACTAAATGTGAAAGCAATCATACATAGACTATAACTGGTATAAATCATGCCTACATGGAAGAAAGAAAAAGCATAAATTTTAACCTGAATATTACAAGTTATTCTCAACTATTAAACTGTAAAATTTCTAAGTACACAACAAAAATCATACAACCTTTTAGTTATTTATGTGTTTTCAAAAATCCAATCTGTCTTAGTCAGGCTTTACCTTTATATTAGGCATTTACCTAAAGAAATTACTTGATTAGGGACTCCTGGGTGGCTCAGTCAGGTAAGCATCTGACTCTTGGTTTTGGCTCAGGTCATGATCTCAGGGTCGTGAGATCAAGCCCTACAATGGGCGCCATGCTCAGCAGAGTGTGGTTGAGATTCTCTCCCTTTCCCTCTACCCCTCCCCCAGCCACAGCTCATGCTCTCTCTTTTTAAATAAATAAATAAAATCTTTTTTAAAAAAAGAAATTACTTGATTAAACTAATTTTCTCCACAGGTAGTCCAAGATGGCAGCATAGAACGATCCTGAACTCACCTCCTCCCACAGACAGACCAAATTTACAGCTACATTTGGAACAATTCCTTCTGAAAAAAGACTTGAAAAATAGTTTAACAGCTCCTTCACAACAAATGGTAAAAGGGCCACATCAAGATGGCTAAAAAGGTAAAGACACAGTCTCACCAAACTGTACCACCACCAAGTTGGTGACCCACAATCAGGAGAGATCTCACAAATCCTGAGCTTCTCCCTGAGGAGTAAGGGGTCCATCACTCTCCATATAAGGCACCCCAACCTTGAGACCTACAAGACAGAGATAAGCCTCCAAAATGTCTGGCTTTGAAAACCAACAGGGTTCACATTCAAGAGACCCAAAGAGCTGTAGGGAACTGAGATTCTGCTCTAAAAGGGCTATGGACAGACTTACTCCCCATGGGAACCAGTACAAAAGCAGCAATTTGACAAGTGTCTAGACTCTATGTGAAGGAGACTCATTTGCTAATCTTAAAGTGTCTGTCAGAGGAGGAGAGGCCCGTTGGGACTATCTTCAGGGACACAGGTGCTGCAAGTTAGAAAGAGAGCACAAAATGGTAATTCTAACTTGCTAATGCCACTGAGCACATCCCAGTCCAGTGGGTGCATGCCGACCCTATGTTCTCCCAATGCCTTGCTAAAGCCAGCAGGCATATGCAGTACACAGAGGGGACACTCCATGATCATCTGGCTCTGGTGGCCAGGATGGGTTACATTTCTGGGCTCCATGGGACTGAAATAGTCAGAGACAGTTTTTGGCAGGCTACCAGCCCCTGGGGCACTACACAGACACAGAATGAAACATACTCCAGCCCTCCTGTGAGAAAGGCCTATTTACCTTTCCTGGAGCTTCAGCCTGAGGGGCAGACTTCAGGTTTGCCACACATTCAGAGGCTACAGAGCAGCTTAGGGAACATACGCAGGGGGATGCCATCCTCACACTCTCCCTCAACCTTGATATAGCTCCAAAGTACCTCCCAAAAAGGAGCTCACATATTAGCCTGAAGTCCCAATTTTTACAACTGTCACCCAGAGGTTACTTCCAGATCACCTTATCTGGAAGCCCCCAAGGTTTAGGTTCCACCTGACAGTATATATTTGCATACTTTAAAAGCTGCTGCCTGAGGGTCTGGTCTCCAATCAGCCTGAAAATAGGTACTGACTGAGATCCCTCCCTTTAGAACACTGACAGATCTTGGCACACCTTGACCTATCAAGTATAAATCAAGCTGCTTAGATAATCACAAAGGTCTGAAAGACAACCAGAGCTAGAGCAAGGTTAAAAGATAAGGTTTATCTCCAACACAAGGCCACTCCTTCCCCACGAGGAGAGGTAGCCGTTTTGCCTAATACACAGAAACAAATCCAGAGTGTTTCCCAGAGGAAACAGAGGATTATCTACCAAAGGAAAGAACAAGATAAAACCTCAGAAAAAAACCTTTAATGAAACAGAGATAAGTAATACATATATGATAAAGAAGTCAAAGTAATAGTCACAAAGATGTTCAACTAAAGGGAGAATGGATGCACCTGGTGAGAACATCAACAAAGAAATACAAAATATAAGACCAAAAAGAAGTCATAGAGCTACAAAATATAATAACTTAACCAAAAAAATACAACAGCAGACTAGATCAGAGCAGAAATGATCACTGAGCTCAAAGACAGGCAGTGGAACTCACTGACACAAAGCAACAGAAAGATAAAAGAATTTTAAAAAGTGAAGGTAGTGTAAAGAACCAATAGGACTGGGGGTGCCTGGGTGGCGTAGTTGTTAAGCGTCTGCCTTCGGCTCAGGGCGTGATCCCAGCATTCTGGGATCGAGCCCCACATCAGGCTTCTCTGCTAGGAGCCTGCTTCTTCCTCTCCCACTCCCCCTGCTTGTGTTCCCTCTCTCGCTGGCTGTCTCTGTCAAATAAATAAATAAATAAAATCTTAAAAAAAAAAAAGCACCAATAGGACAATATCACATGAAATAACATTCATTTTATAGGAGTCCCAGAAGGAAAGGAGAGAGAGAAAAGGGCAGAAAACTTATTTGAAGAAATAATGGCTGAAAATTTCCCTAAGCCAGGGGAAGGAAACCAATATTCAGATCCAGGAAGCCCAGAAAGTTCCAAATGACAGGAACCCAAAAATATCCACACCAAGACATCATAATTAAACTGTCAATAATTAAAGAGAGAGAATCTTAAAAGCAGCGTAAGAAAACGACTTGTCACATACAAGGGAATCCTCATTAGACTACTAGCAGATTTTTGAGAGAAATTTTGCAGAAGTGAATGACATGATATATTCAAAGTGCTAAAAGGAAAAAAAAAACTTGCAACCAAGAATACTTTACCCACCAAGGCTTTCATTCAGAACAGAAAAAGAGATAAAGAGCATTCTAGATGAAAAAAACCTAAAAACTTCATCACCACTAAACCAGCCTTAGAAGAAATGTATCTTTAAGCTAGAAAGAAAGGGCATTAATCCAATATTAAGAACATGAAAGTAGAGGGGCGCCTGGGTGGCTCAGTCGTTAAGCGTCTGCCTTCAGCTCAGGGCATGATCCCAGCGTTCGGGGATCAAGCCCCGGATCAGGTTCCTCCACTGGGAGCCTGCTTCTTCCTCTCCCACTCCCCCTGCTTGTGTTCCCTCTCTCACTGGCAGTCTCTCTCTCTGTCAAATAAATAAATAAAATCTTTAAAAAAAATTTTTTTTGAAAGTATAAATCTCACTGGTAAAAGTAACTATATAGCAAAGGTAGTAGATTACTTACTTATAAAGCTAGTACCAAGGTTAAAAGATGAAAATAATAAAAATAAATGTAACTACAATTATCAGTTAAAGGTCAGTGGGGGGACAAGATAATTGGGTGATGGGCATTAAGGAGGGCACTTGATGTAATGAGCACTGGGTGTTATATGTAACTGATGAATCACTAAATTCTACCCCTGAAACCAATAATACACTATTTGTTAACTAAATTGAATTTAAATTAAAAAATTTTTAGGGGCGCCTGGGTGGCACAGCGGTTAAGCGTCTGCCTTCAGCTCAGGGCGTGATCCCGGCGTTCTGGGATCAAGCCCCACATCAGGCTCCTCTGCTATGAGCCTGCTTCTTCCTCTCCCACTCCCCCTGCTTGTGTTCCCTCTCTCACTGGCTGTCTCTATCTCTGTCAAATAAATAAATAAAATCTTTAAAAAAAAATTTTTTTTAAATAAAAAGATATAAAATGTGACACCGAAAACATAAAATGTGGGGTGGGGGTAAATATAGACTTTTAAAATGCAGTCAAACCTAAGCTGCTGTCAGGGTGCCTGGGTGGCTCAGTTGGTTAAGCATCCAACTCCATCTCAACTCAGGTCTTGATCTCAGGGTCATGAGATCATGCCTAGCATGGAGCCTACCTTAAAAAAAAAAAAAAGCAAAACAAAACAAAAAACTTAAGCTGCTATCAATTTAAAATGGACTGGGTTGTTACATATATATGCTGTTATATGCTAGCCTCATGGTAACTAAAAATCAAAAGTATATATACAAAAGATAGTAAGAAAGCAATCTAAACAATACACTAAAGGAACTCATCAAACCACAAGGAAAGACTTCAAAAGAGTAAGAAAGGAACAATTAAAAATAACCAAAAAACAATTAACAAAATGGCAATAAGTACATACCTATAAATAATTATTTTAAATGTAAATGGACTAAAGTCTCAAATCAAAAGACAAGGAGTGGTTAAATGAATAAAAAAACAAGACCAATCTATACACTGTCTACAAAAGACTCACTTCAGATGTAAGGATATACACGGACTGAAAGTGAAGGGATGAAAAAAGAAGTTCCACACAAACAGAAATGAAAGAAAAAAAAAGCTGGAGTAGCTACATCAGATAAAGCAGACCTTAAAACAAAGACTACATAAAAGGAAAAACAATGATAAAGGGGTTAATCCCACAAGAAGATGAAATATTTGTAAATATGCACCTAAAAAAGGAGCACCTAAATATATAAAGCAAAAATTAACAGACCTAAAGGGACATAATGACAGCAGTACAATAATAGCAGGGGACTTTAATACCCCACTTACATAAATAGATTGCTCACTGAAACAGAAAATTAGTAAGAAAACAACACATCAGATCAGATGGACTTTACATATATACAATATTCCATCCAAAACCAGAATACACATTCTTCTCAAGTGCACATAAATATTCTCCAGGATAAATCATATGATCTCATACAATATAACTTTATACCTAAAGGAACTAGAAAAATCTCATACAAATAATCTAACTTTATACCTAAAGGAACCTGAAAAAGAATGAATGAAGCCCAAAGTTGGAAGAAAACAAATAACAAGCATCAGAAATGAAATAAATGAAATAGAGACTGAAAAGACAATAGAAAAGATGAAAGAAATTAAGAGTTGTTTCTTCGAGGGGCGCCTGGGTGGCACAGCGGTTAAGCGTCTGCCTTCGGCTCAGGGTGTGATCTCGGCGTTATGGGATCGAGCCCCACATCAGGCTCCTCTGCTATGAGTCTGCTTCTTCTTCTCCCAGTCCCCCTGCTTGTGTTCCCTCTCTCGCTAGCTGTCTCTATCTCTGTCAAATAAATTAATAAAATCTTTAAAAAAAAAAAAAAGAAAGAAAACTATGAGCAGGTATATGCCAACAAACTGTACAACTGAAAAGAAATGTATAAATTTCAAGAAACATACACTCTTCCAAGATTTAATGATTTAAAAATAAAAATATATCAATCACTATTAAACATAATGAATAAATAATCAAAGCTTCCCAAAAAAACAGAAGTCCAGGACCAGACAGCTTCACTGGTAAATTCTAGGAAACACTTAAAGAAAATTTAATACCTAACCTTTTCAAACTCTTCCAAAAAATTAAAGAGGACGGAATATTTCCAAACTCATTTCACAAGGCCAGCATTACCCTGAAAACAAAATCAGACAAGGACACCACAAAAAAAATTGCAGGTTAGTATCCCTGATCAACACAGATGCAAAAATCTTAAAACAAAATATTAACAAACCAAGTTGAAAAATACATTAAAAGGATAATACACCATGATCAACTGGAATTTATTCCAGGGATGCAAGAATATATCAACATCTGCAAATCAATCAGCATGATACACCACATTAACAAATTGAAGGATGAAAATCACATGATCATCTCGAGAGATACAGAAAAAAAAATTGACAAAATTCAACATCCATTTATGATCAAAAAAAAAAACCTCTCAACAAAGTGAGTATAAAGTAAATTTACCTCAACATAATGAAGGCCATATATTTAAAGTCCACAGCTAATATTATATAATTTTTCTCTAAGATCAAGAACAAGACAAGGATACCCACTCTCCCCGCTTTTATTCAAGATAAAATTAGAAATCCTAGCCACAGCAATAAGGCAAAAGAAAAACAAATAAGAAGCATCCAAATTGAAAAGGAAGAAGTAAAACTGTTACTATACATAGAAAACATGACTTTAAATACAGAAAACCCTAAAGACTCCACCAAAAAACCATTAGAACTAATCAGCAAATTCAGTAAAGTTACAGGATACAAAATCAACATACAAATATCTGTGGCATACACTAATAACAAACTCTCAGAAAAAGAAATTAAGGAAACAATCACTTTACAATTACATTAACAAGAAAAATATCTGGGAATAAATTTAACCAAGGAAGTGAAAGCCCTATATACTGAAAACTTCAAAACACTGATGAAAGAAATTAAAGAAGATACAAATAAATGAAAAGATATTCATGCTCATGGACTAAAAAAGTTAATACTGTACAATGTCCACATTACCCCAAAACAATCTACAGATTCAATTCAACTCCTATCAAAATCCCAGTGGTAAATAATCAATCAACAAACAATCCTAAAATTTGTACGGAACCATAAAAGATCCCAAATCCCAATAGCAATCAATCAATGAACAATGCTAAAATTTATATGAAACCACAAAAGACCCCAAATAACCAAAGCAAAGAGAAAGAACAAAGCTGCAGGCATCACGCACCCTGATTCCAAACTATACTACAAAGTTACAGAAATCGGAACACTATGGTAAATGGCATAAAAACAGACACATAGGGACACCAAGGTGGCTCAGTCGGTTAAGCATCTGCCTCCAGAGCGGGGTCATGATCCCAGGGCCCTGGGATGGAGTCCCACATCGGGATCCTTGCTCAGCAAGGAGCCTGCTTCTCCCTCTGCCTACCGCTCCCCCTGCTTGTGCCCTCTCTCTGACAAATAAATAAATGAAATCTTTAAAAAAAAAAAAAAAAACAGACACATAGATGAACAGAACAAAGAACCAGAAATAAACCCACATATACATGGTCAATTTATCTTCAACAAAGGAACAAAGAATATACAAAAGGGAAAAGACAGGCTCTTCAGTAAATGGTGCTAGGAAAACTGGACAGCCACATGCAAAAATATAAAACTAGACTACTATCTTACATCACTCACAAAAATTAACTTAAAATGGATTAATGACTTAAATGTAAGGCCTGAAACCATAAAACCCCAGCCTACCATTACTGAAAATCTTTGGCCATAGGTTGGCCTTTATGGGGATTTGCTGACCACGTTCTAATTATCTTGAATGATGAGAACAACTCAAGTTGTGATTTTGGTTGAAACAGTCCTAGGTTCTTTGGCAAAAGTAAATGCAAATCTTCTCTATAGAGAGGCAGCTTTACTCTTAGACACCAGGACTCTCCAAATAATTTTGCAAGGGCAATGAGAAAGATAACCAAGAATACAAGGAAACAAAGCACCAGGGGACAAAAGAATACATAAATGAAAAACAACAGCAATAGACTATTAAGACTTTAAATATTAGAATTATCAGATACAAATTATAAAACTATGCTTATTACATTTAAAAGTAAATGAATGGCATGCTTAAAAATATCCACAGGTATAGGAAACTACAAGAAGTGAAAAAGCAGATTAGGAGAAGAACCAAATGTATACGCAAACAATGATTCATGGAACACTAAATCAAAAACTAATGATGTACTGTATGGTGAATAACATAACATAATAAAAATTTTTTAAAAAAAGGGAGAAGAACCAAATGGAATTTCTAGAAAGGAAAATGAGTGTTGTTTAAAATTCAATATTTGCAAATCATATATCTGATGAGATTAATATCAAAAAATAATAACATACAGCATAAAAACAAATAACCTGGTTTAAAAATGGGCAAAGGATTTAAACAGACATTTTTCCAAATGGCCAACAGATATATAAAAATACTCATCACCATAAACTGGGAAAAGCAAATCAAAACCATAAGGAAATATCATCTCATACCTGTCAGGATGGCTATTATCAAAAAGATGACAAATAAGTTTTGGCAATGGTATGGAGAAAAGAGAATATATATTGAAATATGAATTGATACAGGTATCATGGGAAAAGTATGGAGGTTCCTCAAGAGTCAAAAACAGAGCTACCCCTGTGGGGTACCTGACTAGCTTAGATGGTAGAGCATATAACTCTTGGTATTAGGGGTAGAGTTTACTCAAAGAAAAAAAAAAAAGAACTACCATTGATCTAGCAATCCTACATCTGGGTATATACCCAAAGGAAATAAAATCATTATCTCAAAGAGATATATGCACCCCCATCTTCACTGCAGCATTATTCACAAAAGCCAAGACATGGAAACAACCTAAATGTCCATCATAGATAAATGGATTAAAAAGTGTGGTATGTATATACCATGGAATATTATTTAGCCATCAAAAAAAAAAGGAAACTGTCATTTGCAACAATATGGATAAACCCAGAGGGCATTGTGCTAAGTAAAATAAGTCAGACAGAGAAAGACAAAATACTATATAATCTCATTTTTACATGGAATCTAAAAAAGTCCAACTCATAGACTAGAGAGTAGAACTGTGGTTGCCAGGAGTGGGGGTAGGGGAAATGGGGAGATGTTGATCACAGGGTATGAACTTCCAGTTATAAGATTTAATAAATTCTGGAAATCTAATGTACACCATATAGTTAATGATACTATAGGTCCACAATAGCCAAACTGTGGAAGGAGCCAAGATGTCCTTTGACAGATGAATGGATAAAGAAGATATGGCTCATATATACAATGGAATATTAGCCATCAGAAAGTATGATTACCTACCATTTACATCGACATGAATGGAACTGGAGGGTATTATGTTAAGTGAAATAAGTCAATCAGAGAAGCAAAATTAACATATCGTTTCACTCATATGTGGAACATAAGAAATAACGCAGAGGATGATAGGGGAAGGGAGGGAAAACTGAATGGGAAGAAATCAGAGAGGGAGACAAACCATGACAGACTCTTGACTCTGGGAAACAAACTGAGGGTTGCAGAAGGGGAGGTGGGTGGGCGGATGGGGTAACTGGGTGATAGGCATTAAGGGGAGCATGTGATGTGTTGAGTACTGGGTGTTATACTCAACTAATGAACCACTGAACACTACACTAGAAACTAATGAGGTACTACATGTTGGCTAACTGAATTGAAATAAATATAAATAATAATAATAATACTGTATAGTATACATGAGATCTGCTATGCTAAGAAAGTAGAAGGGGCTTTTTTAGGTTTTATTTGTCAAAGACAGAGAGAGCACAAGCAGGGGGAGCTGCAAGCAGAGGGAAGAGCAGGCTCCCCACTGAGCAAGGACCCTGATGCTGGGCTCAATCGCAGGACCTTGGGATTATGACCTGAGCCAAAGGCAGATGCTTAACTGACTGAGCCACCCAGGTATCCTGCTAAGAGAGTAGATCTTAAGTGTTCTCAATCACAAAAGAAAAGAAAACTTTCTAGGGTGATGGATATGTTAATTAACTTGGCTGTCGTAATCATTTCACAACATAGGAGTATATTAAATCTTCATGTTGTACTTTTTAAAAAGTAAATTTTAAACACTACATCAAAAACTAATGATGTACTATACAGTGGCTAAGCAAACATAAAAAAAAAAAAAGCCTCTGTCTTCGGCTCAGGTCATGATGCAGGGTCCTGGGATGGAGCTCCGCATGGGGCT
Organism: Ursus americanus; assembly: GCF_024610735.1. Taxonomy (NCBI): domain Eukaryota; kingdom Metazoa; phylum Chordata; class Mammalia; order Carnivora; family Ursidae; genus Ursus; species Ursus americanus. The sequence continues at coordinate 16,289,265 of NC_142131.1, read as the reverse complement.
CCCTACTCAGCAGGGAGTCTGCTTCTCTCTCTCCTTCTGTCCCTCCCCCTACTCATGTGCACAAGGCGCACGCACGCTCGCTCTCTCTCAAAACAAATAAAATTTTTTTTAAAATAAATAAAAAAGTAAAATTTTTAAAACTATGATTTTCCCAGGTTTCAATATCAAAAAACAAAAGGAAAGAAAAGAAAAACTATGATTTGCCATTAAGAAATTATTGCAATGTAGGGGCGCCTGGGTGGCTCAGTCAGTTGAGCCCCCGACTCTTGATTTCAGCTCAGATCATTATGTTAGGGTCATGAGATCAATCCCTACATCAGGCTCCCTGTTGAGCAGGGATCCTGCTTAAGATTCTCTCTTTCCCTCTCCCTCCATCCCTCCCCCCCACTCACTCTCTCTCTCTAATAAATAAATCTTAAAAAAAATGATTGTGATGTATAAAACACTTCAGAAAAATTGTTTAGAAGCTAATGAGTATACACAGACATAAAACCTGACCTTAGTGAAGGAAATATTCATAACCGAAACAATGGCCATTAAATGAATAATCATTATATTCTTGTGCTGTGGGCTAAATACTTGTGTCCCTTCAAAGTTCGTACGTTTAAGTCCTAATCCCAATTTGATGGTATTTTTAGAGGTAGAGTCTTTGGGAGGCAATTAGGTCTTGGGGGTGAAACTCATGAATGGGATTAGTGCCCTTACAAGAAAAGACATGAGAGAGATGATCTGTCTCCCCACCATGTGAGGATACAGCAAGAAGGTAACCATCTGCAAATCAGGAACAAGATCCTCCCCAGACACTGAACCTACCAGCACCTTCATCTAGGTCTTCCCACAGACCTCAGAACTGTGAAATAAATGTCATTTAAGTCACCCAGTTTATGGGATTTTGTTACAGCAGTCAGAACTGACCTGAACATCTTGAAAAAGCAGCCACTAATTACTTACAGGAAGTAAGATACAAATCTATGAAACTGTGCTATTATGCTTTCTTACAGAGATACAGGTTAAAAAAAAAAAAAAACTATGCACAAAGCAATGCAAATGAAGAAATGTTTGTCAAATCCTTTGGGAAAATTACAAATGTCTAAGCAATAAGCTCAGTATGACCAATTCATACATCACATAATACTATTATTTTTTTAAGATTTATTTATTTAAGAGAGAGAGGGGCACATGGGTGGCTCAGGATCAAGCCCTGCATCCAGCTCCTTGCTCAGCAGGGAGCCTGCTTCTCCCTCTCCCTTGTACTTCCCCTGCTTGCGCACGCTCGCTCTCTCTCTCTCTGTCAAATAAATAAATAAAATCTTTATTTAAAAAAAAGAGAGAGAGGGGCACCTGGGTGGCGCAGTCATTAAGCATTTGCCTTCGGCTCAGGGCGTGATCTCGGCGTTATGGGATCAAGCCCCACATCAGGCTCTTCCGCTATGAGCCTGCTTCTTCCTCTCCCACTCCCCCTGCTTGTGTTCCCTCTCTCACTGGCTGTCTCTATCTCTGTCAAATAAATAAATAAATATAATCTTTAAAAAAAAAAAAAAGGAAGGAGAGGATCTCAAACAGACTCCCTACTGAGCGCAGAGCCTGACATGGGGCTCTATCTTACCTGAACCGAAACCAAGAATCAGATGCTTAAATGACTGAGCCACCCAGGTGCCCCCACATACTACTACCGTTAAGGCATTAGTATCATTTTTTTCTCTTTTGGTGGTGCATAAATGGTGCATGTTTCAATTGATGGTATTTTAGATTTATAAAAATGGTACTTGCAGAGATCAACAAATTTTCCGGAACTGATCAAAGACACCAATTCACGTAATAAAGAAGCCAAAAATTCCCAAGCAGTATAAATTAAAAAAATCCACACTTAAAGACACCACATGAAATTACTTCAATCTAAAAGGAAAGAACAAAACCTTAAAAGCAACCATGGTGGGAGGGGAAAAAAAGGAAGTTTACCTTCAAAACAAGGCCAGACGCCAGGTTTATGAAGTAGAAAGTTCAAGAGTGTTACAATGGCAACTTTCGCCAGATTGATTCATATATTCAACACAATACCTAACAAAACTTCAGCAGCCTTTTGGCAGAAATTGGTAAAATAATCCTAAAATTTATATAGAATTGCAAATTACATAAAATTGCAAAATTTGTATAGACTTCATAGAGAGGGACACCTGGGTGGCTCAGGTCATGATCCCAGGATCCTAGGATTGAGTGCCACAACAGGTTCCTTGCTCAGCAGGAAGCCTGCTTCTCCTTCTGCCTGCTGCTCCCCCTACTTGTGCTCACTCTCTCTCTGACAAATAAATAAAGTCTTTAAAAAAAAAAGAATTCATAGAGAATACCAAAACAACTTTGACAAAGAAAAACAAAGCTGTACAACTTACACTTTCCAATTTCAAAATTTAATATAAAACCACTTCAGTTGTTATCAACATGATGTGGTACTGGCAAAGGACAGACATGTAGATCACTAGAATAGATGTGAGAGTACAGAAACAAATGTTTTATACTTATGGTGAACTGATTTTCAACAGAGGTGTAAAGGAAATTCAGAGGGAAAGGATAGCCTTTTTAATGAATGGTACTAGGAAAACTAGATATCCATATGCCAAAAGATGAAGGTAGACCTTTACCTCATACTATATACAAAAATTAACAGAAAACAAATCAGAGCATGGAGCGCCTGGATGGCTCAGATGGTTGCACGTCTGCCTTCAGCTCAGGTCATGATCTCCAGGTCCTGGGATCAAGCCCATGTCGGGCTCCCAGCTCAGCGGGAAGTCTGCTTCTCCCTTTCCCTCTGCCTCATCCCCTGCTTGTGCTCTGCCTCTGCCTCTGTATCAGTCTCAAATAAGAAAATAAAATCTCCAAAAAAAAATAGATCAGAGCTAAATGTTAGAGCTAAAACTTTTACTTTTTTCTGAGATTTTATTTATTTATTTGACAGAGAGGGAGCACAAGCAGCCAGAGCGGCAGGCCTGAGAACCAGAAGAGTCAAAAGTCTATTTCTTGTCTGAAAGCCAGCTGGCTTGAGATCCAGGAAAAGCTAAATGTTTCAATTCTATGCAGATGTTCAACAGATTAGATGAGGTTCACCCATATTGGGAGGGCAATCTGCTTTACTCAGTCTACCAATTCAAATGTTAATCGCATCCAGAAACACCCTCATGGACACACTCAGAATGTTTGACCAAAGAACGTTTTTTTTTTTTTCTTAAAGATTTTATTTATTTGACAGAGATAGAGACAGCCAGCGAGAGAGGGAACACAAGCAGGGGGAGTCGGAGAGGAAGAAGCAGGCTCATATCAGAGGAGCCTGATGTGGGGCTCGATCCCATAATGCTGGGATCACGCCCTGAGCTGAAGGCAGACGCTTAACTGCTGTGCCACCCAGGCGCCCCCGACTAAAGAATGTTTGACCGAGTAGCTGGGTACCCTTCCAGCCCAGTGAAGTAGACACAAAAAATTAATCATGGTTATCAATCCAAAGAAAGCAAGAAGGGAGAGTAAAATGGAAGACACATGTCAAATAGAAAATGTAAAGTAAAACAACAAAGTCCACCACGTCAGTAAATACATTAAGTGTAAATAAATTTAAATTCCACTTGGAATCAGCCAGATGTCCAGGAGAAATAGATTAATTCAATTCACTAATTCACTAATATCTACTCTGTGTTATCTACTGTTTTAGGTACTTGGACACATCAATGAACAAAACAAAGCAATCAGATTACAAAACAATAAATATTTTATATTCATTTTTGTCTACCTAGAGTCTTTAAAAGACTGTGGTGATTTATAATTTAAAATATTTTTATAGGACAGGTTAATTTAAAACTAAGGAAAGAGCTTAGCAATGAAATGAACAAACATAGGACATAATTACATGAGGAACCACAGATGAGAAAATTACTAAAAGTGAGTATTAATATTAACCATGAGCTTATGGGCAACCAAGACAAAAAGGGAAATGACATATTATAATCATTTGGCCAAAGTTATATATGCTATGGAAGACAGAAACCTTTATTAAATAAGCCCTAAATTACAAAGAAAACTAACATGGATCCTTATATATTAAGGAATACATAATTATATAGGTTGTCCCAAAAGATTCAGGGGCCTTGCTGAGTTTCATACAAGACAAGCTGAGTAGGACAGGAAAAAAACTACAGGCTTCAGATTCAAACAGCATCTGAATAAAGTTTGAATCCTGTTCCATCACTTACTGCTTGTATAACCATGGGCAAGTCACTTAACCTCTCTGAACATGGTTTTCCTGATCTCTAAAGCAGAACTATGATTGAAGGAATTACAAGTTTCATAAAGTATCTAGCATAAATAAGTTAACTTTAAAAGAATTTTTATTATTATTATGGCACATAATCAATAAATATAAGGTCAATGTAAAGTGATACAGACTAGAGTTTCTACTTCTTGATTAAAGGACATGGTGCTTTGTTTTTCGTATAAGATGCAATTATTTTTAATGTCTAGCATTTATAATACAAGACTAGAGCTTTCTCCCCAACTCAAGTTTATAAATTTTTGATTGGCTTGGGAGACCAATAGGGATATTTCTTCTTGTCTAATTTGGTTTCTGGGAAGACTTCATTCAGGTCCTCAATGATCATCTAATCAAATGGAATTATGTTCTTCATCTTCTCCAGCTCTTTTTTTCATATTCCTCAATCCTGGCCTTTGAAAGAGAGAAAAACTCAACACAACTTTTCAAATCTTCTTTTTGTTCAGCATCCACCTGAATAGTATATTTATCCTCTGGCACAGGAAACTTCTGGGCATTAAACTTTTTCTCCAAGTCATCTACCAAGCCAGCCTTCACCACACTGGCTTGGTAGTAAGTCTAGTTGATAGCAGGTGGATTATCGGGGACAGTAGCCAACATGGAGGTGAGGGTCTCATTATGGGATTTCAGGGAGTTAACAAGGGCCTTCTGATGTGGGGTATGATCTCCCCAAAAGCTACCCAATCAATGGCCTTTAGAGCAAGTTTTCCCCCAGCCATCTTGAGATCTTTCACCAACCCTGATGGCCCAGCAGGACATGGTGCCTTAAAAACAGTCAATTCCACAATCGATGAACTAAAATATGAAAAATTTCCAAAACTGTTCTTGGAAATCTCTAAAGAACAATATCAAAGTAATATAAATTATTTAATTAAAGAGAAAGTTGACAATTTTAGACCTTGAGATAGAAGGTTTATGTAATAAAAATTTACATAAGGCAAGCCAGTAAAATTGGGCTTTTATAAAATGGGTTTGTCCTTGTGTTAACAACCACTTTTTATCTCTTTCCTAAGCGTTAACAATAATCAGTATACATAAAAGTAGAGTCCATTTTTTTGCATGCTGTTCTTTTCCAAAACTTGCACTTAAAGAACACTCAATTAATAATTCTTAATAAGCAAATGGCTATCAGCTACTATCTCTGGAATTGAGTTTCCACTTCAAGGAAGTTGCCTAATATGTTCCAAGGTGACAGCCTGATAGCTTGGCCCCCGGCATTTCTGTGACTTATGACATAAATATTTTTTTAAAAGGCCAACTGTGAATGTTTAATTTTATACATCAACTTGGTTATACTTTCTATGGTACCCAGTTATTTAACGAAACACTAATCCATGTGTTGCTATGAAAGCATTCTGTAGATGTTGCTACCATCTACCATTAGTTGACTTTAAAAAACAGATATTATCCTCAAAAATATGGGTGGGCCTCACCTCATAAGTTGAAGGCTTTAACAGCAAAACCTGATGGTCGTGGACAAAAAGATATTCTACCTCCAGCCTGCAGCATTATCTCCTAAATTCCAGCCCACCCTCCAGAATTAAAACTTGCCAGTCCGCACAAGTGGGTGAGCCACTTTCTTAACATAAATCATAAATATACATGTGTATATGTACATGCTATATGTATCTTATTGGCTCTGTTTCTCTGGGGGAACCCTGACTGATACACCAACAAAAGTGAATGATGTTTTTTGAGGCTTTAAAGTACTAAAAAGACATCAAAAGTAGATCACACCAAGTGATATTATATATTGCTTTCAACCTTTAGTTTTAACTAAAACAAAATGCCTTTTCTTTGATATCAATCCTAGGTTGCAGATCCCAACCAACATCTATCATCTTTAACATTCATGTCCTTTGAGGCTTTTTGCATAATAATATAGAGATTTCTCAGAATCGAAACTATGTATCATTAAATCCACTTAAAAAGAGATTCTAAAACAGAATTCTTTAAAGTTTACCCATAACATCAACAACACATACAACTGAAATCATATAGAAAGTACTTACACCATATTAGTAATAGAAACTAATATATCATAATTGTGTACTCCATACCTATAAATCTGTAGCTCCACCCTTTAGCATATGCCTAAGGAAGAGAAATAGCTTATCAAATCCAGGCAAATGAAGGATTTAACCAAAAATACCCAGTACTATTTATTTATTTATTTATTTACTTATTTATCAAAGATTTTATTTTTAAGCAATCTTTAACCCCAACATAGGGTTCGAACTCACAATCCCGAGATCAAGAACTGCACGTTCTATCAACTGAGCCAGTCAGGTGTCCCTCCAATACTATTTAAAAACTCACTTTATATCACCAAAACAGAAAATATCATTTTTAACATAAAAACTAGAATAGGTACACCAATATAATGTTGATATTGAGAAATGCAATATATTTATGTAACCTGAGACACGTGGACCATGTTACAAAAGTGCTCATTTTATTGCCACATACATTTTGTGGGGTAAAGGAGGGAGAATAAATATCGAGGGTTAAGGTATAAACTGTGAAACATAAGCCTTTGGCTGATTTTATTGATACTGGACACCCTTAACGCCTTTATACGCTTACTGAGAAAGACAAATACCAGAAATTCCTTCTTGAATATTTTCCTTCAGTTTTTCCATAATTTCCAGATATTCCCATTTCCTCTCACAATAACTGTCCTAATGCTAAATTGTTCAAAGGAAGCAGTTAATGAAACCAATTAGGTTGTACATCACAAAATGGAGACAATCTAGCAATTTCTCCTATTTAAACATAAAAAAAAAAAAAGATCAAAAAAATTCAGTACATTTCTGTGGCCTGAGAACCTATTTTTTTGTCTCCTCTTTTCTACCCTCATCTTCTTCTATTCCCAAGTCCTACTGCCCAGGCACAGCAACAAAAGCACATTTTATCATATACCGCCACCTCAATCCACGTGAAGTAATAATGCTGCTAGATTCCAAATGTACAGCTATGTCGAAGAACTAAAAAGCACTGAGCCAGGCTGGAAAATGGCAGCATTTTATGACCCCAGTTTAGTTTATGGTCATTTCACAAAATCTACTGAAGTTAAAAGACTTAAAATTTTTTCTGTAATTAATAAATTGATCCTCTGTCTCTCCATTTCTAATTCCTTAATTCCAATTCTACCAGGATGGTTTATATTACTAAAAACATCTATGGAGAATTAATCTTTTGGTCATAATTTTTAAATGGCTGTAATAATTGATTATATATAATTCACTGCCTAATCAGAAATAAAATTTTAATCCCATAAAAGATGTTTAATAGCAATTTTAACTACTAAGCACATAATTAATGGTTAGGGGATTAAAAATTAAATTTCAAGGTGGCTAAAGCATAAATCCAAAACTTTAGACAATTTTAATGAGAACAAAACATTAAAATAAAAAGCTTATAATTGTGTTTCTAAAATTATGTGTAACTACACATTGCTATTCTACATTTTCATATAAATTAACATAGATGGATACTCAAAAAAATTTTTGTAAAACATTTTTAAAGACAATGGAAGGGCAATAAAACGATTTTTACAACTGAATAGTCATAAAACAATTTTTAGTTATAATATAAAGAAATCTTATTCATAAAAGAAAACAAAGTTAAAGGCACTGGAATGCTGAAATACTAATTACTCTGCTTTTACATAGGGAAAAAATATGGCAGTACAATTCTGTGTCTGTTATATATGCAAAGCTTCCAATAACTTTGATGATTTTGAAACAAAGAATTACTTTTTACCTATATAAAAAATTACATATGTAATTTTTTTTATTATAAGAGGACCTTATAACAACACCATTAAACAAATGGGGCTCTACGTTCCCATGCCTGACAATTTTCAATGAAGGAATCTCACTTTTGCTAAGGCAATGACTGAATTTTGTGCAAGATTCTCAAATTTTGAATATATCACATTAAGGAACACCCATTTTATTTTCAATTGCTTGAGTGGATGGGATTAAAGCTAATGCAGTTGTACTACAGGAATTTTCTGCCACTCAACTGCCAGTGAAATAATGCATAAAGAATTCTTATTAAGTCAAAAGAGAAGAGAATGCATTTGAAAGCAGAATTTACCCCCCTGATTAAGTTTTACGAATGGAAAGATCAAGATTCAGGTCACTATGGAACCTTTACCTAACTCAAAAAGAGCCCCTCTCTATTAATAACCATTAAAATGTTCCACATTTTAAAGTATGCAACATCATGGCCTCATTACAAATTAGTTATTTAGGAAAAACTGCATTTCCTTCAAAGAAAAATGTTAAAAACATGCAATTCCTTCATCATGCGTTTTTAAATACTAAGGAAAGATATGCAACTGTTTTTGTAACCTAGGCTCAAGCAACTGCCCAAGAAGCCTATAGAACTGATATTAATAGGAGTTTAATGCCTGATGGAAAATCAGTCTACAGATTTATCTTGATCTGAAAAATAATGTCATCACTGAATTCCACCTTGAGATACAAAAGTAGGGATTATATTGTGTTGGTAAAATGTTAGCAACTGCATTTCATTTTTTGATAAGGCAATACAGTTTTCCTAAAATAAAAGAGTTGATTATATCTCTTATTACTGTTATAAGAATTTGATATATCACAAAGCACAAGAGTTACAGCACGTGCCAACTATCAACCAGAAAAAATGAACCTGATTCATAATTCACTTTGAGAATGTCTAGTTAGTCAATCAAGTGATTTGTAATCATGAAGACTGCCAGAAATGTAGTGAATAATGAGCTACAGTAAAATCCCTGGATTTTTTTAGTATTCTTAAAATTTCATTATGTGACTTTTATTGCCATTTTTGATCACTGTTTCTCAGCACCACACATATTTACTTACAAGTTTTTGACTATTAAATAGGCTAAAGGATATACAAGTTGAATGACCACAGTATTTAATGTCTTCCTACAAAATTAAAAGCCTTAGTGTTTAGAGCTTGAACAAAGAAAATTTCATTCCATTCAAACCCCTTGACACTCCCCTCATTTTATTTAAATTATTTAGTGAATATGCTATTTCAGCATAGCAAATTTTAATTCAGAATATTTTCTTAAGTTGTTTCTATATAGCCTAATACAAAGAAACTTACCTAACAGAATATAGTTAATATCAGAAGCCTTAAGCTTCCTTTTAATATCTTCATAGTATAATATTTCCTTAGTTAAAACTAATGTAAGCTGATAGCCAAAGAACATTTGACCTGTAACTAATACAATCTTGTTAAATTATAAATAAACAAAAAATAAACCAACTTAAAGTTTGGCATATTACTAAAGGAGTAATATGATACATTAGTGTTTTTCTTTCTTTTTTTTTAAGATTTTATTTATTTGTCAGACAGAGAGCACTAGCAGGGGGAGTGGCAGGCAGAGCAGGCAGAGAGAGAAGAAGGCTCCCCGCTGACCAAGGAGCCCGACTCGGGACCTGATCCCAGGACCCTGAGATCATGACCAAAGCTGAAGGCAGACGCTTAGCAGACTGAGCCACCCAGGTATCCCCATTAGTGTTTTACTAAATGTAGAACTACTAACCCATGTCAGGATTTGTCATTCTGATAATACTGGTCATTATAACCTTTTTAATCAGGATTCCATAACATAAGAGTTACAGTTGCAAAGCAAATGGAACTTTAAATGTGATAACAAGTAGGTTCATTCCCTGACGTATTTTTCATCATTTTCAAGCAGAAGAGTCCTTTTCCAACTTTAGACTGATAATAACACCAAAACACATGGATCTCCTTAAAGGAAATGATAGAGTCCCTAAATCAAGACCTAAAATACTTACTATTAAAATATATTATTCATGAAAAAAATGCAACAATTGAAATTTAGTGGTTAAATTTTCAATAGTAAATGGTTAGTTGTTCAAGATAACAAAACTCCAGACATGCACTATACTGACTCCTTGTAAGAAGCTAGTATGATTACCATGGGACCTCAGGAAAGATACTGTTTTTTTTATTTTTTTTAAGATTTTATTTATTTATTTGTCAGAGAGAGAGACAGCCAGCGAGAGAGGGAACACAAACAGGGGGAGTGGGAGAGGAAGAAGCAGGCTCCCAGGGGAGCAGAGACCCCGATGCAGGGCTCGATTCCAGGACCCTGGGATCACACCCTGAGCCAAAGGCAGACGCTTAACAACTGAGCCACCCAGGCGCCCCAAGATACTGTTTTTAACACTGAATATTCCCCGATAAGTCTAGTAGCATTCCACCTTGGAATGTACTTTATCACCATTATCACACCAACTGTGAGGATAATCTTTTCTTTCCTTTATAGTTTAACCATTTGGTTATTCATCCATTTAACAAGTGCTTATTAAGCATCTGTATGTACCAGGTATTGTGCTAAAAACTCGGGACATAAAAATGAATTAGACACATAGCCTTTGTACTTGCCGTTAAGAAATCTACAGTCTAGGGGCACCTGGGTGGCGCAGTCGTTAAAGGCGTCTGCCTTCGGCTCAGGGCGTGATCCCGGCGTACCGGGATCGAGTCCCACGTCGGGCTCCTCTGCTGTGAGCCTGCTTCTTCCTCTCCTACTCCCCCTGCTGTGTTCCCTCTCTCGCTGGCTGTCTCTCTGTCACATAAATAAATAAAATCTTTAAAAAAAAAAAAAAAAAAAAAAAAGAAATCTACAGTCTATCTACAGTCCAGTTAGAAAGAGACATAGAGGGGCACCTGGGTGGCTCAGTCGGTTAAGCATCTGCCTTTGGCTCAGGTCATGATCCCACGGTCCTGGAATTGAGCCCCACGTTGGGCTCCCTGCTCAGCAGGGAGCCTGTTTCTCCCTCTCCCTCTGCCTCTTACCCTGCTATGCACTCTCTCTCTCAAATAAATAAATAAAATCTTTAAAAACTTATGCTTAAAAAAAAAGAAAAAAAGACATAAATAAGTACATAAGCTCAATAAAATATAAAGATACATAAATACAAAATATAAGGTTCTAGAATAGTATGTAGTAGAAAGGTTCAAAGAAGATAAGGTTCAATGATAGAGGTCAGTAGTTAGGAAAGCCTTCAAAGAGAAACAAACCTGAATCTTGAATGAAAAGCTGGTACTCAACAGGAACAAAGAGAAAAGATCATAATGGTAAGAAGGAAAATATTAATGAAGACAAAAGTGCTGAATACCTAATCATGGTAGGGTAACCACAAGCTATTCAGGGTTTTTTTTTTGGGGGGGGGGGGGTGTTAAGATTTATTTATTTATTTTAGAGACAGAAAGAGAGAGAGCATGACAGCACAAGGTGGAGGGCGAGAGCGAGAGAATCTCAAGCATTGACTCCCTGCTGAGTGCAGACTATCAGGCCGGATCTCACAATCCTGAGATCATGATCTGAGCCAAAATCAAGAGTCAGCCGCTTAAAGCACTGAGCCATCCAAGAGCCCCCAAGCTATCCATTTTAACTGAGGTAGACCTGTAAGGAATATACATGACACTGGCTGGTAAGGAAGAGGACTGCCAGAGGCAAGCTTGAAGCAATATGCAATAGCCCACCAACAAAAGACCTTGCATATATGCTAAAGACAACACAATCAGGGTGCCTGGGTGGCTCAGCCGTTAAGCATCCACCTTTGGCTCAGGTCATGATCCCAGGGTGCAGGGATCGAGCCCAGCATCGAGCTCCCTGCTTGGCGGGAAGCCTACTTCTCCCTCTCACACTCCCCTTGCTTGTGTTCCCTCTCTCGCTGTCTCTATCAAATAAATAAAATCTTTAAAAAAATAAAAATAAAAAATAAAGACAACACAATCGCCATCCGAAAATCCTTCAGTGGTTTCTGTCTATAACAACAACAACAAAAAATCCATAATGTCTACACAATTTATGCATTTGGCTTTCCTCAACCGTGGTCAAACTAACATTTTACACTCTATTACACATCTGTTTGAGAACTAGTATCACCATTTTAGCCTACCTGTTTTATATGCATATGTAAATAATCCCCCAGAACAAAGGTCTCAGCCTCTAGCAAACTTATATATTAAACAGCAATTCTATCATCTGAAGAGTGGGGCAGACACTAAAGATACACCAAGTTTTCCCAAGGAAGCATTATCAAGATTCTTCTTAAAGAATCCATACATGCATACCAACAGACTGTTGAAAGTTGTGTCCACATAGGGAAGCCTGGGTGGTGTAGTGGGATAAGCACCTGACTCCTGGTTTCAGCTCAGATTGTGATCTTGGGGTTGTGATATCAAGCCTCATGTGGGGCTAACTTCAGGATGGAGTCTGCTTGAGACTCTGCCCCTCCCCCTGCCCTGCCCCAGCAATCTCCTGCTCTATCTCTAACATAAATCAATAAATCTTTTTCTAAAATGTTATGTCCACATAAAGTCACAAAAGCAAATGCTTCAGTCAGATACATTTTGGTGTACCTCAGTCAGTAGTACAAAATCACTGTGAACTAGCCAGACTGCCTCAAAAGTAAAGCAGCCCATTGTCAAGTTGCACACGTAAACCTTTCATGCAACTTAACACCACACTTATAAACAGGAGCTTTGCGCAGAAGCTCTGAGGTTACATAGTTGAAATCCTGGGTCAGTCACTGACCTTATGCAAATTATTGAACTCTGAGTCTTAGTTTCCTTGTCTATAAACTTGGGATAATCCTTCGTATCTCACATAACTGTTATAAAGATATAACAAGATATAAAAAGCACTCAGAATAGAGCTGAGCAAATTAATTTTAATTACTTTTACTAATTTTAATTAATAATTCTATATAATTATAATTATTAATTATTCAACAAGTAGTATTTTATCATAATAACTACAATAGAAATCATTCTAGTTAAGACAAACTCAAGTTTATACACTGAATAACTTTGACTTGCACTATAATGTTAAAGAAATTTCCAAAGTCCAGTCCAACTGAAAATGTTTGAGGTAGGCTTAATGTGAAAATAATTATACTGAGACAAATCATCTTAAGATAATGTTTTCAAGAAACGATATTTTTAAAAATACACTGAGTTTTGGGGTGCTTGGGTGGCTCAGTTTGTTAAGCATCTGCCTTCAGCTCAGGTCATGATCCCAGAGTCCTGGGATCAAGCCCCACATTGAGCTCTCTGCTCAGTGGAGAGTCTGCTTCTTTCTCTGTCCCTCCCCCTGCTTGAGCTCTCTCTCTCTCTCTCAAATAAATAAAATCCTTAAAAAAAAAAAAAACCCCGCACTGAGTTATACATAATAATTACTTATAAGGCATGGGAAGGGAAAGCCCAATCTTACTATAGAAATATTGAGCCTTTTTGAGGAAAAGAAAATTGAACAATCAAACTTTTTCTCCAAATATAGTGCATCAGCCCCACCAGTCTTTGACCTTGGGATTTGTTTATGCCCCAAAAGAAGAAAAATTAAAAGATAACAGTAACATTTTAAAAAAAGGAGATTATCAGTAAAGCAGACTGTAAAAGAAAATTGACTTTGACAACCTGACAATGGAGATAATTCAAGTGAAAACAACTTGAATAAAGAGGCCAAAGCAACATCAGTTAACTGTATCAAGTTACTTATATATAATGTTATACAAACACATACACACATATATATACATATTTCACGGTTAGGTAGGACTGGGTCAAGTCACAAATGTAATTAGTAAAGTAAAATGAAGTGATGATTAATAAATATGCACTAAATGATATTGAACTGAACTACAGATTGCTAATAGATACCCTACTACTTCTTGTAATAATATTAAACATGTACAGTCATCCATTATATCTCTGGGACAGCAAGCCTGTGGCAAGCATTAACAATGGCTACCATTTCAAAGACCAAATAATGTATCTGAAAACAGAAGAGTATCTTTTACATTGACACTGCAGTTATATGAAATTTCCTGAAATTCGTAATATATTTTAAAATAAATATGTAAAATATGTGATTCTGCTCTAGCCAATATTCAAATAAAAGTCATGAATTTAAAAAAAAGTCATGAATTATAACTTAGCTAGCATGCATTATATGGAAATTAAGAACAGAGGTGAGAAAGAATACCCAAATTGGGGTGCATGGCTGGCTCACTTGGGAGAGCATGTGACTCTTGATCTTGGGGTTATGAGTTCGAGCCCCACACTGGGTGTAGCGATTACTTAAAAATAAATAAACATTTAAAAGAAAGGAAGGGAGGGAGGGAGGGAGGTTACCCAAACTATTTTTAGGTATATTCATAAACACTGAATCATTACTTCCAACCCTTTTCTTTGTCAGGTTGATCTCTGTGTGAATCTTTACACTCAAGTAATAAAGCATGACGGCTCAACATCCCATAAAACAAAGTCCAAACCAAACTATTGTTTGATAACCCTGAAAACATCAAATAACACTAGCATGATCTTTCCTGTGTGAAGATGACACTAACTCACCTTCAACAGAGATGAGCTTCATGTTGTTTTTCCACAACGGAGATGAACTTGCTCATCTGGCCAGTTCTCCTGCCAAAGCTCCCTGGTGAACAACAGCTTATATCTGCAAGATGAGTGTTACCAGTGGTCACAGAAAATAACAAAATAAAATTATTAATATACAAATGAAACCTATGCCTTGGTCATAGGTCACTCTGTTTTAACTAACTAAATATAAGGCCAGAGAAATACATAAATTCTATAATACTTACATACAAAACTGTACATGTATTTACTCTGATTCATTCACTATATTCTATATATCACTGACCTAAAAATACAAATAGAGCCTGACCTCTATCCCTAAGTAAAAATGTTCTCAGCTATCTTACCTAAAACAAAGATTGCTTCTGACATGCAAAATCAAAAGTATATAATGAAAATGCTCAAAACATGAAAGCATGCCAACTTTACATCCCTCATCACCAGTAGCAATAACTGAGGAAATTACAGAATATTTTTGTTAATGTTAGCAACATTCTCAATAACATTAAATGCAGCATGACTGCAGCCAAAATTACTTTGACATTTCCCAGAATTCTGAAAAATATTTCTATTTTTTATGAAGAAAAGTACTTTCATTACTAGCTACAGTGTTTATTCATGTTAATACAGACAGAGGTTTATAATTAAATATTCCTGATTTTATCGATTGCCAGTTGAATCTCCTTCATAAGAGTTGAGAAGCTGGTTAAACACTACCGGAAGACAGTTTTTAAGTAGAAGTAAAGTTGACGTTATGTGCTTCTTTATCATTTAAGGGAATATAAATTAGATTAACATCTATTAAAAATCAGTAAGGAACTATTTACAACTAGATACAATTCAAACAAAATCACAATGTTAAGTATCTATGATAAGTAAGGCACTCACTATTTGGGGGTTCTGTTAACAGGTATAAGAATAACAAGGTATTATCAACAATCTCAAAGAAATCACAATAACAGTATAATTGAAACATTCCACTTCCAGTTCTACACAATTGTTTGCAATAAGAAACAGCTGAATTCTAACCTAGACCTCTGCTAGAACAGGAAGGATGAAGTAGAGAAGCATAGCATCATACCAGAGCACGGTAGCTACCACACAGATGAGGCTCTTGGGCTCCTCTTTCAAGGGACTATAAAGAAGTTTCAATAGAAATGTTGAGAACATCTGCTACAACCCATGATGTAGGCCCGCTGCCACCTGTAAACAAATAAATGTTGTTAATTTAAAGGCACTATACAAATGTTTCCAGTCACAATTCTGTTTTAATGGGTTATTCCCCTTAACAACTCTTCACTATATTTCTTACCATAATTCCCTACCAACTCACCAAAACTGGAAGTCCTCCACTGGGCTGCAAACTCTTAAAGTTCCTCTTCATTTTAGTTTCCCATTTCCACAACACCCAGCAGAGTAGCTTACAGATTGTAAATGCTTAGTAACTGTTTGATAAGTTGAAATCAACTAGTCAACTTGCTCCCTTACCTGTCACTCCAAAAATTATCACTCGTTCTAACTATATTCACTATTACTAGCAGGACAGTATTAGATGAAAAGACAAGATTATTTATTCAGCAAACATTTTCCTCAAACATCTACTAAGTACCATGCTAAGTGCTACAGATACTAGTATAAATAGCACATGACCCTTACCCTTAAGTAACTCATCTATTAAAAAAGATAAAAATGGTATACTCTGAAAACCATAAAACACTGATGAAAGTAATCGAAGATAACACAAAGAAATGGAAAGACATTCTATGCTCGTGTATTGTATGAATAAATATTGCTAAAATGTCCATATTACCCAAAGCAATCTACACATTTAATGCAGTCCCTATCAAAGTACCACCAGCATTTTTCACCAAGCTCAAACATTCCTAAAATTTGTACAGAACTACAAAAAACCCCTGATAGCCAAAGCAATTTTAAAAAAGAAAAACAATGTTGGAGGCATCACAATTTAAGTTATATCACACAGCTGTAGTGATCAAGACACCTTGGTACTGGCACAAAAACTGACACACTGATCAATGGAACAGAACAGAGAACCCAGAAATGGACCATCAATTCTACGGTCAACTAATCTTCAATAAAGCAGAAAAGAATATTCAATGGGAAAAAGTCTCTTCAACAAATGGCTGAACAGCAACACGCAGAAGAATGAAACTGGACCACTTTCTTACACCATTCACAAAAATAAATTCAAAATGTATTAAAGACCTAAATGTGAGACATGAAACCATCAAAATCATATAGAACACAGGCAGCAACCTCTTTGACATTGGCTGTAGCAACTTCTTACTAGATACATCTCCTGAGGCAAGGGAAACAAAAGAAAAAGTGAACTATTGGGACTTCATTAAGATAAAAACTTCTGCACAGTGAAGAAAACCAACAGAACTAAAAGGCAACCTTTGGAATGGGAGAAGATATTTGCAAATGGCATATCTGATAAAGGGTTAATAACCAAAATCTATAAAGAACTTTTCAAACTTGAGTGGCTCAGTTGGTTAAGCATCTGCCTTCGGTCACGACCTCAGGGTCCTGGGATCAAGCCTGGCTTCGGGCTCCCTGCTCAGCGGGAAGTCTGCTTCTCCCTCTGCCTGCCACATCAACTGCTTGTGTGCTCTCTCTCTCTCTCCCTGTCAAATAAATAAATAAAATCTTAAAAGAAAAAAAAAGTACTGATCCAACTCAATACCCAAAGAACAATTAATCCAGTTAAAAAATGGGTAGAAAAGGGGCACCTGGGTGGCTCAGTCGTTAAGCATCTGCCTTTGGCTCAGGGCGTGATCCCGGCGTTCTGGGATCAAGCCCCACATCAGGCTCCTCCGCTGGGAGCCTGCTTCTTCCTCTCCCACTCCCCCCGCTTTTGTTCCCTCTCTCGCTAGCTGTCTCTCTCTCTGTCAAATAAATAAATAAAATCTAAAAAAAAAAAAATGGGTAGAAGACATGAACAGACATTTCTCCAAAGAAGACATACTGATGGCTAACAGACACATGAAAGGATGCTCAACATCACTCATCATCAGGGAAATATAAATCAAAACTACAATGAGATATCACCTTACACCTGTCAGGATGGCTCAAATGAACAACATGGGAAACAACAGACATTGGCAAGGATGCAGAAAACGGAACCGTCTTATACAGTTGGTGGGAATACAAACTGGTGCAGCCACTCTGGAAAACAGTATGGAGGTTCTTCAAAAAGTTAAAAATAGAACTACCCTATGATCCAGTGATTACATTACTGGGTATTTACCCAAAGGATACAAAAATACTGATTTGAAGGGGCAAATCCACCCCAATGTTTACAGCAGCATTATCAACAACAGCCAAATTATGGAAAGAGCCCAACTGTCCACTGACTGATAAATGGATAAAAAAGTTGTGGCATATATATATGCAATGGAGTATTACTCAGCCATCAAAAAGAATGAAATCTTACCATTTGCAACACTATGGATGGAGCTAGAATGTACTGCGCTAAGTAAAATAAGTCAGAGAAAGACAAATACAATATGATTTTACTCGTGGCATTTTAGAAATGAAACAGATGAAGATAAGGAGAGAAAAAAAGGCAAACCATAAAACAGACTCTTAACCATAGAGAATAAACTGAAAGTTGCTGGAGGGAAGGTGGGTGGCGGGATGACTTAAATGGGTGATCGGTATTAAGGAGGGCACTTGTGATAAGCACTGGGTCTTATAGGTAAGTGATGAATCACTAAATTCTACTCCTGAAATTAATATTACACTCTATGTTAACTAGAATTTAAATAAAAACTTTTTAAAAGGGAAAAAAAAACAAGAAAGAAAAAGATGGAAATTAGTCACTAGGATACCCTGTAATCAATTTATAGCAAGTTTTCCAGAAAGTGCTACAGGTAGTAAAAGAAAGGGAAAACTGGCTTAGAATAAAGGCTTTAAAGAGAAAACGTCATGTGAAATATTAAAAAATAAGCAGCTGCTGGACAGATGGACAAAAAGAAAAAGGACATTCATAATGGAGGGAAGAGGTAAAAATTATAGAGGTTCAAAAGGGTACACAATATTCTGAGAACTTCAGGAAGCTTTTTGGAGAATAGCTAATGAGAAGAAAGAGGCATGAGAAAGTTCACAAAGATGCCTCTTATGCTAAAAAGCTGGACCTCTGTCTGACTGAAGGAGGTAAGCCAGGAGAGTGATGTAATCATTAACAAGATCCTGGCTGTAGTGTGAAAGACGGGAGGAAGGACAAGACTGAGGCAAAGGACTAAATCACATGAGACAAAACTGTCTTGACCTAATGGTTTATGGAATTATGGTGACCCAATTCAACATCAGTGACCAGTAGATCTACTACCCAAGGGGTCCCAAATTCAGGTAGATATTTAGAAACTCCAGGTGCTGATTTATTTCAGAAAACTGTTTATGTGGTATAATCTCGATCAAAAATCATGGCAGGAATTTCATAAGAATTATAACAAGATTAATAACGAGTAGCTCTGGGTAGTGGGGATACAGGTCATGTTTTTCTTCTTGTTAATTATATATTTCAAATTTTCTACAGGGTAAAATTAAAAATAAATCCTACAGCAATTCCTTGAAACTTAAAAGCTAAAACTGGCATTAACCCTAAAGGGCCAGAGATTCCTTCACATCATACCTAACCCAAAGCCTCCCTTCACCACCATGGCCCACCACACACAAAATACTCATTCCTACATCAGAACCTAAACCAGTGTCCTCTCTGTTTCTGTAGCATCCTCTTGTTCCGAAAGTCTATCTAAATCTCAACTTCATACCACAAGCTATACTGATTTTATATATGAATTATCAAAAGCTATCATTTTCTGTCCCATACATTGTGACACTTGATCATATCATTTATTGAAAGCCTTTCTAAGTAGTTCTCCAGGCTGTTCTTCCTACAGTTTTTTTTTACAAGAATATTAGAGCAAAATCAGTCCTATTCCAAAACAAATATTCAGACATGACTCATTTATGGGTATCCGTGCATATAATTACATCAATGAATTGATCAACTGCAAATTTATGTATATAACCACTACTAAAGAGTTTTCAAATCTATCATCTCAGAAAAAAAATTGCCTACTGTTAATGAGTTGAATTGTGCCCCCCAAAAAATATACCGAAGGCCATAACTTTACCTGTGAATGTGACCTTATTTGGAAAGAGGGTCATTACAGATGTTCAAGTTAAGATGAGGTCATTAGGGTAGGCTCTAATCCAATATGACTGGTGTGTTTATAAAGGAAAATTTGGACATAGATTCAGAAACACACACAGGGAGGTCACCACATGAAGATGAAGGCAGGGATCAGGATGATGCATCTATAAGCCAAGGTACACCAAAGATTCCAGTAAATCACCACAAGCCAGGAGAGAGGCATGTAAAAGATTATCTTCTTCACAACCATTGAAGGAACCAACCCTTACGACTCCTTGATCTTGGACTTCCAGCCTCCAGAACTAGGCAACAATAAATGTCTGTTGCTTAAGCTACCCCTTTTGTGGTACTTTGGTACAGCAGCCCTAGCAAAATAATACGCCTACTAACGAAAACCATGATTTGGAAGTCACTAAAGACAAAAACATTCTGAAGAAAGACTGCAAATCAGAAATAATAAACTTTCTTGCTATTCATTTTTCAATCTGCCACCAAGGTGGTATTTAATAGCTAAGCCAACCTAGTGCCAAAAAATTCTAAGGATTTTCATTTCGATAGTACTATTTATACATACGACAGCACATAATCAGAGAGAATATTATCCTATAGCTACTGGGACATGAAAAGAACATGAATAATATACATTTCCTTTGTTTTGTAAAAGAGTTACTCTATGCTTTTTTTATGTGCCTGTGAGAATACAATTTGACCTATAATCAAAAGGTAATATAATCAGTTACTTGATAAGAAGCAGTGAAATCAGCATAGATCAGGAATGAGCTCTGGAGTGACACATACTTCACTTCAAATCCTTGCTGTGTTACTCATCTTCTATGTGACTAGACTGAGCAAGGTACTTAACCACATTTGAGCCTCAAATTCTTCACCAGTAAAATGAGAATTTTACATCTTACGTAAATTGATTAAAAAATATACGAAATATGCATAGCATATAATAAAAAGGTTTTACTATTTATATAAAAAGTAAAATTCAGGGCGCCTGGGTGGCACAGTCGTTAAGCGTCTGCCCTCGGCTCAGGGCGTGATCCCGGCGTTATGGGATCGAGCCCCACATCAGGCTCCTCCACTATGAGCCTGCTTCTTCCTCTCCCACTCCCCCTGCTTGTGTTCCCTCTCTCGCTGGCTGTCTCTATCTCTGTCAAATAAATAAATAAAATCTTTAAAAAAAAAAAAGTAAAACTCATAAATTAAGGATTTTTTACACTTCCCTTGGGTAGGATAACTATTAGGCAAGTTTATGTAAGAACGAAACTCTCCATCCCACACAGTATATATAAAAATATAGCCTTTGGCTAGTTCCTTACTATAAAATGCAGAACTTTTGGAATTTTAAAACTATTTGTCAAAATGTAACACACAGGGATGCCTGGGTGGCTCAGTCAGTTAAGCATCTGCCTTCGGCTCAGGTCACAATCCCAGGGACCTCAGATCAAGTCCCGCATCAGGCTCCCTGCTCAGCGCGGAGCCTGCTTCTCCCTCTAGCTGCCGCTCCCCCTGCTTGTGCTCTTTCTGTCTGTCTCTGACAAATAAATAAATAAAATCTTTTTAAAATTTTTAAAAATTCAAAACACATTTAACTTATTAATATTGGAACTGAAATATAAATAGGATCTTGGTGACTTTTCGCTCTGTCACAGACATTGATCGGTATGTTGCTTTCAAAGGTCTATAATACCACTCCTTTATTCTTTCAGATCACTAAGTTCTAGCCAATCCAAAACAACTACCTTTACAACTTAGACTGACATGAGACTGAGGCTAATATTATAGCATAATACAATGTAATGCTCTACCAGATATTACTGATACGTTTTTGTCTTTTTTTAAATATAAAATATACATCTCAAAAATGTAACTAAATAAAAAGGGACTTATTTTGGAATTTGTATATTTGGGGGTTTTTTATAATAATTTTTTATTATGTTATGTTAGTCACCATACAGTATATCCTTAGTTTTTGATGTAATGTTCCATGATTCATTATTTGTGTATAACATCCAGTGCACCATGTAATATGTGCCCTCCTTAATACCCATCACTGACCTATCCCAATCCCCCACCCCCTCCCCTCTGAAGCCCTCAGTTTGTTTCCCAGAGTCCACAGTCTCTCATGGACAGGACTGGAGGAGATTATGCTAAGTGAAATAAGTCAAGCAGAGAAAGACAATTATCATATGATTTCACTCATTTATGGAACATAAGAAATTGGAAGATCGGTAGGAGAAGGAAGGGAAGAATGAAGGGGGGTAAACAGAAGGGGGAATGAACCATGAGAGACCGTATATTTGTTTTGAGAAAGAACTCAATCAATCCCCAAAATTCAAAAGGACCTTGTTATCCCAGGCGAACACTCTACACAAAATACAAATTATACTTCAACTGTGTATTGCAATACTTATAAACTGAAACTTACACCTACAACTATATATAAAGAGATAGAAGAAACCACATAAGTAAGTCCAAAAAGACTTTATTATATGGAGAATAGGGGTATTTTTGTTAATCTTTTTATCAGAAACACCTATACCTATCTACATTGGTCAAATTTGTTAGCAAATGTATCAACAACCCACTTCTCCTTGTGTGACAGGTAAATGGTAATTATCTGAGCATCTTTTAATAAACTTTGGTGAGCTATAAAAACACATTCATGTGTAATACTTTAAAAACAGGTTCAATGCTAAAATTCCATGATATTACCATCAAAGCTAATGGGGAGTCAAGACCAAACACAGGTATTTTTCTAAATATTTATGAAAACATGTTTTGCCTTCATACTTAGCGTGGTTCCTAACTTTAACTTAAATGTACTTTGTTAGTTGAGTTTTTAAAAAATGGACCTGCTTCTTGCTAAAAAACAGTACAAAGGCTGCTTTTCAGAAACACTGTTATGCAATTATTTTTTATTTACAGAGAGATAATTAGATTAGCATACTTAAACATGGTAGAGTACTGGGAAAAATTCTTAGATCTTATAATCTTTTTTTAAAAAACTGATTTAGGGGCACCTGGGTAGCTCAATCCATTAAGCATCTGCCTTCCCCTCAGGTCATGATCCCAGGGTCCTGGGATCAAGCCCTGCATAGGGTTCCCGGCTCAGCGGAGTGTCGGCTTCTCCCTCTCCCAGTGCCCCCCACCCCCAGCTCATGCTCTCTCTCTCTCTCATTCCCTCTCAAATAAATAAAATCTTCTAAAAAAAACTGATTCAAAGTTAGTAAATGCCTCATCCTATTTATTCAAGATACTACATTAGTATCATTTTGGCTGATCCTAAATCACAATTTTTTTTAAAGATTTTATTTATTTGAGAGAGAGCGAGAGTGAGAGAGCACAAGCAAGGGGAGCAGCACAGGGAGTGGCCGAGGGAGTGGCAGGAAGTTTAACCAGTGTAGAAAATTCCTTATATTACACATTACAGATGTTCACCAGAACTTTCAACTAGACGAGAAATGCCTTTGAAATATTTACACAGAGGCAAGCAGACACACATACACACAGACGCACACATAGCTTTCTCTCCAGACAGAAAGGCTACAGAAATGAAAGAAATCATATTTAGTGAATGTGAGCAAATAAAGCTAAATAAAAGGGGTACTGAATGGTAATATCTGATTACACTGGGTCTCTCCTCCCCAAATATGCTAGGGAAAATTTCCTACTAGAAGCTGCTGAATACATAAGATAATTGACCTAAAACAGAGAAAAATGTGTTACCTGGTTTGCTTGTTAAAACACAACTACCTTGAGAATATTTATAGCATTGACAAAGCTACTATTAGTAGCTTCATCTTCCCTTAAAAGAACTATTACTACTATCACAAGTTTCCTAGTATGTATTTATAGAAGGAAGCAAATAATTTATTAAACCAAGTTTTTGGTCTTGAGGCAACAGATCTGGGAAAAGACAGTTTTACAATAGGATATATTAACTCCATCTCTAGCTATATTGATATTTTTTCATAGGAGAGGCATGGTACTGTGTGAATATTATGACTCAAGCTTACTCATCTCAACTAAGAATGAATTAAATTTGTTAGAGTAAAAACCTGAAAGAGAACGTACATGCATGTAATTCTAGGTTGCCATTTTTAGAATAGGGTTTTTCTCCAAAGAGATTTTAAAAACGTGTTTCCACGTTATTCTATTTGTGCTATTCTCACTTTAGTGCTCTGGTAAGTTGGTTGCTAAATAGAAACAAGAAACAAACTCATTTTCAAACAGAAAGTCGTTTGTGATTTGACCATAGTATAAGCTACAAAAAAAAGAAGCAATTTGTCAAAGTCTTGACTGCCAAAATACAATGAAAAATAGATACATGTACATGTAAAGAGACACTTAAATTTGTGCTCATCCCTATGGTCCTGGTCCAGTTCCCATGAGAGATTAGAAACCCGACTACATGGTAAGTAACCTATAGAAAGCTTCACTGTACCCAAACTATCATTTTTTCCAGGAAAGTCCAGAAAATAAAGAAGAAAATTATAGGCTCTGCAGAACACATACAGTCTTCTCATTCTGTAAGTAGATTTCAGGATGATAAGGCTTCAATGTTTTTCCCTACAGAAAATCATATTCTAAGAGAAAAGTCTCTCCTGCATACACAATCACAAAGATATACAAGCCTGTAGA
Source organism: Ursus americanus (assembly GCF_024610735.1). Taxonomy (NCBI): domain Eukaryota; kingdom Metazoa; phylum Chordata; class Mammalia; order Carnivora; family Ursidae; genus Ursus; species Ursus americanus. The sequence continues at coordinate 16,264,693 of NC_142131.1, read as the reverse complement.
TGGTCTTTAATCACAGGCTACCACAGTGGTCAGTCAGCCAGTACCCAAAGATGACAATGTGGACTGAAGAAAAGAGTGCATTGAATTGAAGTCAGGAGAACCGAACTTTATTCCTGGCTCTGGATTTACTATATGGTCTTGGGTAAGTTACTTAAACTTCTGGGGTGACTGGGTGGCTCAGTCGGTTAAGCGTCTGCCTTCAGCTCAGGTCATGATCCCAGGATCCTGGACTCGAGTCCCGCATTGAGCTCCTCACTCAGCAGGGAGCTTGCTTCTCCCTCTGCCTGCCAATCCCCGTGCTCGTGCCTCTCTCTCTGGCAAATAAATAAATAAAGTCTTTAAAAAACAAAACAAAACAAAGCTTCTCTGAGCCTTTATCTTTTATTTGTTTTATTTCATATGGAAAATGAGCTAATCAAAAAACTTTATGGCTAGAAGGACATCAAAGAACATGTGGATCTATACACAACTTCACAGATGAGGACAGTAAAGCAGAGAAACAGGACCATTCACAGGTGATTAGACTAAAACGGTTCCAACAGCTTTCACAGGTCCAACACTTCAAAATTTACTTAAAAGGACAAATCACTATGTCAAGTGTTTTGACATGTTAAGAAAAATACGTGAAAGGCAAAAAAGATAATCATCAAATTTAGGATGCTGATTATCTCTTCAAGAAGTCTTAAGGGAGGGTGCCTGGGTGGCTTAGTCAGTTAAGCACCTGCCTTCATCTCAGGTCATGAACCCAGGGTCCTGGGATTGAGTCCTGCATCAGGCTCCTTGCTCAGCAGGGAGCCTGCTTCTCCCTCTGCCTCTGCCATACCGCCACCCAGCTTGTGCTCTGTGGCTCTATCTTTGTCAAATAAATAAATAAAATCTTAAGAAAAAGAAGAAGAAGGAGAAGAAAAAGAAGTCTTAAGGGAATATGATCAGGAAGAGGTTCAATTACACTGGTAACATTTTATTTCTCAAATTGAGTCTGGAGTACAGGCCTGTTTATTTTTCTTTATATACCACATGTTGTCTGAAATACTTTCTAATCTTTTTTTAAGTAACCACTAAAACATCTTTAACCAAAAGCTGAATGAAATAAATGAAAACATTTCTCTGGAATATTAAAGGTCAATGGAAATACTGCATGGGTTTCGAACATTCTCCTGCTGAGCTTAAAAGGTAAATATCACTATGATCCCCTAATATATGGAAAAAAAGAGTGCTAGGCTATAAATATTTGTATATATGTTTGAGTATACACACACACACACACACATATAAAACTATTTCCAATTTCCAGCTTAGTAAAATAGTAAAAGTACACAAACAGCACAAAACACAAAATGAATTCTATTATTAGTAGCATGATTAAGCCACTTAAGAATACTGAGGTACCTAATAATTTGTACTCTAAACATCTGCCTAAGAAAAATACTTTCAAGAATCACATCTGATAGCCTAGAGTTTAATCTTCAGGGTTCTTTGTTTGTTTATACTGAGACTGCAGTGATTTACCTAAAGTAACCAAAGGCCTTTCTAAACCTCTACATGGAAACTACCTGTAAAAACTAAGTGCCTCTGAAATCTCTGAAATTTTCCAACAAGAAAGTATAGGTCATTCAGCAAAATATATTTACTGTACACTACCATAAAAGCTATTTAATTGTTATCATTATGATGCAGATATATAATGGAAACAGATGTTCCTTTTTCCTTTCAGCAAAGCACAGGAAAAGCATAAACTTGCTGATATTGCAGGGACTACTATCATAGCACAATAGAGGAAAAAAAGACATTAGCACATGACAATATTAGTTTTTACTACACAACTAATTGCATAAAAAGTATAACTTGAGATCATTAAATCAATATAATTTTCAGCACTACAGACGGGAAACAAATAGATTTGTATAACCAGCCTATTTCACATCTGCAGTTGAGAAAATACTTCTAAGAGACTAAGTATATGCAAAATGCTGCCACTGCTTTCAGAAGACAAGGAAAGAGTGTTGTTCTGTTTTCTTTGCTCACGTAACATAAATTAGAATGCTGCTGTCTCTACAGAGAAATTTTTTAAACAGTACCAGTATAAACTGGAAGAACCTTTCTGGAAAACAATCTGGCAATCGATATCAAGAACCTTAAAAAACAGTCTATACCCTCATCCAAGTAAATTCTTTTGTAATAATGTATTGTAAGGAAATAACCAGAGGGATGAATAAGATTTATTTAAAATGTCATTCATCATAACTTTTTGTACAATAATGGAAAATTAGAAATCTAACTCTCCAATAGCAGAACAATTAAAATATACATGTTAAAGCATTAAACAGTCAATATAAATGACTTTAATAATTTTAATTATAGAGGAAATTTTTCACTGTATAACGCCAACTGAAAAAAGCAGGATACAAAGTGGTATCTAGCTATATATGTATAAATAAAACATGTAAATGCTTGGGGGAAAAAGGTTTAGAGAAAATATACAAAATGTCATTTTTAACTTTTGCAAATTATTATGAGCAAATACCAGGCTTTTAATCACAAAGTTATATTTTCTTCAAACAATTAAACAATTCTCTTTCTATGCTCGAATACTCTATGTCCTCGTCCAAAGTTTCTAAAAATTATTTGCAACAAATAATCGTATAAATATTTATAAGTAAATTGACTTAAAGTTATGTTGCCATATTATTTGATCCTAAAATCTCGCATACAAAGAAAAGTGTTTGTCAATCACATAAACACCACATTTTTTCCTGAGTTAAACAAGATACTTATAAATTTGAGAAAGTTTTTATGGTACAAATATTATAAATGCTTACTTAGGAACTATTAATATGATGTGTTTTAAGTTACCAAGTCAAGAAATTTTTTAATCACGCAACTAATGAATCATCGAACTTTACATCAAAAACCAGGGATGTACTGTATGGTGACTAACATAATATAATAAAAAAATATTTAAAAAAAAGAAAAAGAAATTTTTCAATTAAAACTATTTCTAAACCAGATAAAGTAGCCTATTAATTGCTCTTCCCAATATGCCAATAAAAAGTTTGCCAAAGTTCTTATTAGGATTCCTGGTTTCATGATTCTATTTTTACAAAAAGGAGCTGATTTGTCTTAGGCTATTACTGTCTATTACTTCTACAAGTCTTGAGGAAAGGTGGGAAGCAGCAAATTCTGGCAATCTGCCTAAAGAGAAATCAATGAAACAAATTAATCCTTCGCAGGCTGCAATGACACAGTAATCCATCATTCAGAGCTGCTTTTATATACCAAATCAGAGAGCAGAGGAAAGAGCCCTGGGGGACATCACAGACAACAACTTACACCAACACTGGGAAAATACTGAGGAATCAGTTTATTTAAAGAGGATAGATTTCAGTTGATTGCCTATTTCGTCAAATAAAGATTTTTTCTTTCACAGCATAGTGAACCCAAGGTCCAATGACTTTATCTTCAGAATTCAGTACCACAAATATGCTGGCTGACATCAAAAGGGATGAATGTTTTTAAATAATTAGCATCATTAATCAGTATAAACAAATACCTGGCTAGAGTAATATTACTTTTTCCATTAAAATTCCAGGTGTTAAACAAATTCATTGTTTTCAGTAGGGACTAACTCTAAAATTCAGCCACTAACCTACAACTTAATTGACCAATTCCTGACAAACCGCATATGAAGTATTTTTTTTTCACACATAAAATGTAACCATTCACAATATGCTTAACTTTCTAAGTACTCTTAAGTTTAAAGACTTGAAATTTTTAATTTCATCTCTAGCCACATAAGTTCCAACAGCAAATCAGATTATAAATAACTTGTTTTGAAATAATAAACAGTTCTTTAGCTTTTAATATCATCGACAATGCTGAAAGATAAAATCAAAATTTGTTTCTTTTTAAAAAATAAACCTATCAATGTAGAGCAATACATTCACACTGAGTATATTTATTTACACACACAAAAGAACATCTAAATTTATTCATGCCTATGTAGAAACTTACACACCTGAGTATGTCTTACTAGAGTAATATACTCTGAGTGGAATTATACTTCCTAAACGGAAACTAAGGACAAGAACGATAAAGGCACAGTATTTTACTATTGTTAAACATGTATCATTTTTGTGGTTAAATGTGAGATGTGAAAGAAAAGAATTTCCAAGAAGTAAACAAAACAAAACAAAAAACCTGTCACGATGGTCCCTGAAATGTTAAAACCCAGAATATCTAATCACAGATGCAAAATAGAAAAAGGTTAAATAAATGCTACCTCGTCAATTTTTGAGTGGCATCTTCGATTCTGCAGTCCACGGCCATATGATTGCAATTCCTGGCCATGCTGATACATTTTTAATTCAATACATGGATCTAGTATTTATTGATTTAATAAGGTTAGGGTATTACATTGTTGCTGCTACTGATGAACTGTCAGCAATTCAATCTAGTAAAATCTTACAAAGGAATATATATTTTAAGGGAGAGAGACAATAGCTATGTAAATGTAATCCCTTCACTACGTATGATAGTGGCAAGAGCAAAGCCCCTTCTTTCCCAGACTGCTTTGAGCTCCAGACATTTGCTTTTACTAAAGATGTTGGCCACCAACTGATTGAGGTTACAGTGAAGAGACTGCAGCAAAGCTTTGCAGGTACACCTTCAAAATTAGGGAAAGCAATGATTTATCTCCCAATTTCCACCCTCTGGCTTCTCCTCATAGGTTCTGAGGCATGTACACACGCAAGAACATAGACATGCACACACACACACACACACACACACACACACACCCAAAGACCTGAGCCCTTACCTTGCCACCTAACAGGCTTTAAAGGAGCCTTCAGTGATTTCTCTCTCTGGACCCTAACACTGTCCACAGCTTCAATAGCAGGCAGGTATACATAAAAGAAGGGAGAAAACTCACTTTCTCAAAAGCAACTCTGCCAAAATACAACCAAAGAAGACAGGCTTTAAAGCTATGTGAAAGTAAGGAGGTATTACAGGATCCAGAATCTGAAAAGGGGAGAAAAATCCACCAAAGTTGCTGAAACACTTGGGGACCATTAGAAAGCTTTCTGCACTGCTGTGCTACCCTGCTTGTCGGCTTATTTTTCCAATGTAGACACCTGGGAAGCATGTTGTCCTCCAGCTTTTCCCTGACTTTGAAGAAATGGATAATCTAAGGAGTGGTACTGCTGCTGGGGTCAGTAAAACTATGCTAATTGGTGAACCTAATTGCTTCAAGCAGTCCTGCCTTTAAACAGGGAGAGCAGAGTTGATGGAGTCAGTCTGTTCCTAATAAAATGAAGAAGCACTGAATTAAATTCCCAAGGAAGGCACTATAAAAGTTTCCACAGTGTAACCAAATGACTTCACCTATGCTATTACCCCTAAGATGACATCTTTGAAAGAAAGCAGAGCCCAGTCAGGCTCCATATTCATAAATTGGCTGAGCTTAGGCCAGTGAATCTGGATTGATTTAAAAAGGCTTTTTCATCCTTCCAATCAAATGAAGTCACTGTTAATTAGATACTTTCTGTTAACAATGTCACTCTTCTCCACATTACCTGCTCACACTCGCTGCGCCTCTAGTGCAACATCTGGAGCAATCAGTCCTCACAAGTTTGGCTGGAGGATGGTGGTATTTCCGTTTCTCAATCCCTGTCTGAAGGAACATACTATTCAGTGTACTGACGGCAAGATACAGACCAACTCTCTAATTTGTGAGATTATAAAACAATCTCTGGGAAAACTCTCCAGATACCGTCCCCCAAAATATTTTTTTATGAACTGCGCAACAGTTTTTCTGTGCAGTTCCCGCCTTGTAGAAAGATGTTTTCAAAAACGCCAAAGGCCACAAAGTTAACTCCCACTGACTTTTCAGCTTTTTAAGACCGAGCTCCTCCTGAAACTGGAAAACCAGGTTCGAGGTTTCCTAGCCGCGCCCTACGCCTTGCTCTTTACCCCTCTCAGCCCAACACCTGAAGAGGGACTAGGTGCCCAAGGGAGGGCCAAGAGTCAGCTCCGAAGCACCGGAACACCGCAAAGGCTCAGAGCGCTCTAGCCAGGCAGGGGCAAAAAAAGCGTAATGGGGACGACGGCAAAGGCGGTCTCTTTCGACGGTGTGTCTCTGAACATCACAAAGTTGGGCCAAAATCCGGCTCACACTCCCTCTGGGCCATACCAAGGAAGTTTGCTGCACCGACCCCGGGCCACAAACTGCCAGCGCCCACCGAGGGCGTGGCCCCGGGGTTCCGCAGCGTGAGCCACTCGCCGGCGGAGCCTGGTTTCCTTCTTAAATCTTACCCCGCACAGGCCCAGGACTTTGTCGCTCCGGTCAACTCCCGGGGTAGGGACCTTCAGCACCGGCGAGAGCGCGACCCTTGCCCCTACCCGGCGAGGTCCCGGCGCGCGGATCCCACAGCCCGGGACCCTCACCGCGCGGAGCGACTCGCTTGCGTCGAGCGCCCGGAAGCCAACCCTGCGAGCGAGGCTTCGTGCCCGGATGTGGGCCTCGCTTCCGGGAACCGCTCCGGCCGGGGCCGTCGTCAGGGCCAGGGATCCCGGGCTTTCGAAGGAAGCAGTGGGAGGGGCCCCGGGGGCCTAGAAGGGAGCCTGGTTCGCAGAGTGCAGGATTCTTTAGCAAGGGAGCGCCCTTGTGGGGTGAGAAATGTGAGGAGACACGCCGGACTAAGGGCCCTTGACTGAGACGCCAATGGTGCGGACTTGAGCCAGATGTCTCCTGGCCGCCCTCAGGGCCCACCTCGCTCAGGGCCCACGCTGATCCCAGGGCTTGGGCTGACAAGAGGCTGCCACAGGCAGTTCAGAACCCTGGCAGTGCAGAGGCAGCAGGCCTTCAGGAAAGCCTCAGGGACCTGCCGCCAGGTCACGGACTTCTTCCTGGGCAGGGAGCTCCTGAGCGAGAGTCGCCGGCCAGGGCGTGAACCTGCACCTGGGACCCTGTCCCTGACTCTGAGGCGCCCAATTGGGGATCTTGGAGACCACGGCCTTGGAGTCCAACCCTGCTAAGGAAGACGGAGGGGCAAGGCTGGGGGGGGTCGACAGCCAAGCGACAGTGAGCCTTGATTCCCTAGACATCACAGGGGGCAGAACCACACTAGATGAGGTTAGACAGTCACGGTGGAAGGACAGACCCATGCCGAGGCAGGCACACTCTGGGAGCTGGGACTCTTAATTACATTTCTTCAAGTCTTTGACCCCAAAGCTTCGCCCGTGACAACGTATGCCTTCTCCGCAAGAGGGTTTGGGGAAATTAACTTTCCTGGGACTCTTTCATCCCTGGTATGTGGGCTCAGGGAAGAAGGCAGACAATAGCAGCAGCCGAAACACCTGCGATCTCTCAATATAATAAAATCTGAACAATGATTGGAGTTGTTTCTCCTTCCGGTTCCAGAGGGAGCTCAAACCTGAAGCATCAAGGTTATCCTCCAAAGGGTAAAACACGATACTTGCAAAATCTGCTAGGGACACAACCGCCCGCACCTGAAGGGCGTTGCCCCTCGCAAACGGAAAAGGCGATCTGGATTTTTTGTTTTTTTCATTTTAGTGCCTGAGGGAACCTAAGTTGGGGGCTTGCTCAGTGTAATACAATCCTTTGACCCTCTGGAGACTAAACTAGAACTGAGCAAAGAGAAAACAGGCGAGAGAAAGGCAAGGTGCTGAGGAGAGAGTGAGTGGTGGGCAGAAAGTCTGGGAAAGGTGGTGCGCAAGAGCTGCTCTGACCCGGCCGCGGGGCCCAGAGCTGCTAAATCCCGGGACGCCCGGCCCCAGGGCTCTGGGCAAACCAGGCAAAAATATGGCCACGTGCTTTGGCTCTGCGTTTTGGGGCGACACGCGCACACACAGCGGCACTTGTCTTTCTCTCCTGGTTGGGGTCCCTCTGAGGTTGTTCAGACAGAGGAACCCCGCGAGTTCCCGCCGAGCCCGGCCACTTGACCACTTCGCTCATGCTGGACGAGGGGTAACTCTAGCGAGGGCAGAACAAACTGCTTGCCGCATGGGGACCCAGTCCCGCGCAGAGGAAGGGCTGATAGAGTGATAGAGCCCAGGGAGGAGCAGCCGCTCCCCAACACCGTCCGCCTCCCCCGCCCTTCAGTCCGTCACTTGTCATCCCGAGCTCTCCCGGGTCCTCTCCCGGTCACTTTCCGCTCTCCGGGGCCACGCAACAACCCCTTAACAGCCCGAGCTGCGCGCCCTGGTGGCTCCCAGGTGCCCCAGCCCTGAGAGCCAGGGCTCACCCCTTAAGCCTCTAAATACAAACGGCACGAGCGGCGCTTTTCCTGCATCCAGATCCTCGTCTTATACTCCCACCTAGCAATGACTCGCCGATGTTTGCGGTGGTTGTTGTTCTTTTAAAAGCATATTAAAGGATCATTGGCGTCTCCCCGTCAAGTCATTACGCCTCTATCCCCATCAATTAACAACACCTCCAAGGGCTGCTTTTAAGAATCAAATTGAGCTGCAAAAGTAGGTATACCGTTTCAGGCAGATGTTGTCATCTCCCGCAGAGATAAACGGCCGGCAGGGCCAGCCCCGAAGCTTCAGCAACTGCCCGCGCAGCGCTGGACCAGGCTCAGCACTCGCAGCTGCGGGACTGGAAGGGAGGTCCCCACCCTACGTCGCGCTAGTGCGCCTGGAGCCTGGAAGAACCCGGAGGGCCCTAGCTCTCGGACCTCAAGCATTGGCGTGTCAGGGGCAAGTGTTTCCAGAGTTGTGCCAGGGAAAACGCCAAAAAAACGAGCCATGCGTTTTTGCGCAGAGAAGTAGAGTGGAGAATGTTCGCAAAGCCCGAGCTCCCCGCCAGAAGAGGGGCGTGGAAGACAAGAGGACAAAGTAATGAGTTTGGCTGGCAGCCCTCCTCCAGCAAACCTCACCTCCTCTTCCCGCCACTGTAGCCTCCTTCATCCCTGCGGCGGCAGACCCCCAGAATCCCAGACCCCCTTGCGGAGGAAGGCGCAGAGTTGTATAGGGATGCTGGATATGGAACTAGGGAATCCGGGACAGAAACGTCGCATTTAGGACAAAGGGGTTCACTAGGGACCGCCGCGGGCTTCCGCAAAGACATGTCTTTCCACTCTTTCTCATTCCCCATCACTCCCTAGGACTTGGGGCAAGGCTGTCGCGTGGAGCTGGGAGGCCCCGAGGGCTAAGGTTAGGAGGGAATAGGGGACGTGGCCCTCACTGCAGTTAACAGGGCTTTCCTCCCGACAGTGACCACAATAAATTTAGCCAAGGCTAAAGGAGATTAATTTCCCAGCATAATCCAATTAAAAGATTTCTAAAGTAATCTTTCGCGAAAGTGAAAAAAAAAGTGCGCAGCGAAAGAGGGGACTGGTTTTGATGACAGTGATTTATAACCTCAGCACAGCTGCGCTGGTCCCTCGCTCTCACGCACGCGATTTGACCAGAGCATCCCGTCGGTGCCTCTAGTCCAAACCCTCGCCTTTCTGAAAGACAGCCATCCATCACCCCAACCTGGGCTGGGGTTGCTTACAAGCACCATAGACTTTTTTAAGTGCTATTAGATTTATGGTCTCTTTTTCGACGCCCATCCAGAGTAATTAGCACATATGTTCTAAATAGATGATAGTTTTGTGAGCAATAAAGCAATTACCCATCGTTGGAGCTGACAGTTCCTCCAACTAAACTCCAACCAGCAGCTAATTGGAAAAGTCATTTCAGCTCCATTGTCTGCAATTAGTCCTGCTAAACTACTACACCCCAACTAGCTGGTTTGAGGTTAATTTATTCAGTGTTGTATTTGCAGGAACGAAGCATTGGCACGAAGAGACTTGCCTTTTGCCCCTCCAGACTGCGCCCTGGAACTAGAGAAGCAGGTGGGAGTGAGAGGCCAATATTTTGGGGCCGGTATGATTCCCAGGGGAGGGAGTGCCTGGCTGCCTCAGCTTCAAGGTCAGTGTCCAGCTCGCTGAATGCGGCAGACAGAAAAAGCCATTGTTTCTGCTACTGGGCAGTAAGCGAAAGAAACTGCTCAGTGTGTGCTACCAAAACCTTGGTTAAAAGTAGGCACAGAAGAGGTGACTAGGTCCTGAGCTCACCTTTCCTCCCGCACACTCAGTCCTGACCCTGAGCCACCAAACTGTCCCTAACGGATAAATGTGGACTCAAATCCACCAAAACAGCAAAATTCTGAGCCCTCACTGGGGAGAGGGAGCCTCCAATTCTTGGAGTAGTTCGGAGAAAGAAAAGACTAGAAAAGTCAGGAAGCCCTGCCCCTGCCTTCAGCCTCTCTGAACAGGAAATCACTTCACCCTTGATACTGGGGTTTGTCCTTGACTCTTTCCTTTCTTTCTTTCTTTTTTTTTTCTTTCCTTTTCCTTTTCTTTCCTACTTATCTTTTTTCTTCTTTCCTTTCTAAAGTTAAGCCCAATGAATCCAATACTTGTGCACAGTGAGTGGAAAAAATGTGTTAAACGTCGGTTTGACGCCCCACCGGAGCTTCCAAATATCCAGCGGCTGGGATTCTTCTACTTAATTTAATCTTTATTAGACAGGGCGGCTCCTAACCTCCTATTCACCAGGAAACGGATCTGTTGGGGTTCAGAATTGAGGACTGTCAGGAGAGGAGTTAAAGAGGGATTAATCCTCTCCCTCCCAACCTCGAACTTTGGAACTTCGATCTCCTGTAGGTTGGGGTAGAGAGGAGGGGTTCAAGGTCCCAGCCCTGACAGCCAAGGGTCTCTGCAATCTGGAGCAGGGGGCAGGGAGGCTGGCAGGTTGAGAGGGGAACTTGTAGCCCCGGTAACCATGTATTCCTCTACAGGAATTTACAGCAAAGTGACCCAGGCTCTAGGAGAAATGGGAATCTTACTTAAAAGAACATGGGGGTATGGGGGAGTGTGGAGAGCTTCTTAGGAGGTAAAGCCCAGTGCTTTCAGTCCTAGAAATCAAATGTCTTTTTCTGGATAGCCATTTATACTTCAGCTGTGGACTATTTCTCCTTTTTAAAGTAAATATAATGCTTAAGGAAGACAACTTAAGTGGTCTTTCAGTTAGCATATGAAACTTAACTAGAATAATTCTAATTTCAAAACAAATTGTAATCAGTTGCTCAGCCTCAAGGTTTAGAGGTATCAGGCTCTTGTTTTCCACCTATTTATTGTGTTTTAACCAACTTAATTCCAAGAAAGACCAAAAAGAAAAAATACTGGGGAGAAATTGAAAGTAATGGTCTCGCTTTACCCCATCACTTCTCACCTGTAACACAACCTCTACCCTCTGAAAAGAAATCCTCCCACTAGTGTGACTTCCAGTTGAAAACATAAAGGAAATAACATGTTTTCACTAAAAAGCTGTCCATCGTGCTCTCAATTTTTTGCTTTCTTTGGGGGGGACTTAAATATGACATCTCAGAGAGCGAGGGCAAGAAAAAGCTGAAGGAAGAGTCAGCTGAAAGTATCACCAGGACTTGGTAGAAAATCCTCATGTGGGTGTGTGTGAAGGCAAAATAATCGACCAAAACCCTGCCCCCAGAGTGTAGAAGAAACTTTTATGTTCATATCATGCACTCTGAAAAATCTTCAAGCACACGTGTGCAGAAATATAGTCCGACGCAAGCTCAGCTAGCTATCCACACACATGTATTCCCTCCTGGAGTAAAGGCATTTCATTGCTCCCATAGTTTCTTTCCATTAAGAGCGATTAAATGATGTCTATTCAAAGTTGCTGATCCAGAGAGAAAATAAGAGCAGATAAAAGGAGATTTCAAGTGACCTCCTCGTCCCTTTCACACCAACCTGAGCCCTAGAATAGCCAAGGATCAACTAACACAAAAGCCCTTTCCTTTTTCTTTTCAGCTTCAGAAGATTCCCTGCAAAGGGTTAACAATAAAATAGAACTATCCTCAAGTTTTGTTAGATCATGCTTTTGGAATACTTTATTAACTCCTCCCATAGTTGGGCTAGGTTTATTATTCACCTCTGAAACAGGTAAATAAAATATACACAGTATAACACAGGGCGTAATTATTTACTGCTCCATGTGGTTTGTATAAGTGGTGTGTACTATGCTCATACTTTTTCATTTAAACTTTACCTAACCTGCCCCTCACTGACGGAGGACACTGTAATAAACATATCTTTCCACTGACAATTTAGATGGAAATGTTAGCTTTATTATTTAGATCAACCTTCTGATAGGTAAATACTACAGTAATATGACCATAGTTACCAACAGATCTGCTGGCTTTGTGAGTCAATACTTTTTCACTAGTTTATTTTATAGGCCATTAAGAAAGTGACATTAAAGAATTAAACATATTTGAGCAGACTTTAATCAGTTAATGTCCAACTCAGATCTACCCTGATGGGCTAATCCTGCAGTAAAAGAAATAGGTGCCTTGACAGGTAACTATTAAGAGAAATTATTATATGGTTTAGTGGATTGTATTGTCAGGGAACTTTAACAAGCTTCAAAGTCATTTCAAAATTCCAACTTTTCATCCAAACCCAACCGATATTCCCCCAGGAGAAAGAACCACGCAGTTATTCTTCACTCTAGTCCAGGATTTAAAATAAAGAAATACACTCTGCTGCATAAAAGTCTCCAGTTCTTTCCTTCTTTTGCATAAATGCATTTAGATAGCTAAGGCTTGATTTTTACGAAAAGTAAATATTTGGCCTTGGCTTCGCTAGTGTGCTAGGAATGATTGTCACTTTTCCTCCGATAAAAGGCTTGGATTTGCATCCAAAGGTCAGCACTTGCTCTCCTGCCATCCTCCCGTGGCTACTCCCGGCCCTCTCACTGGAGGCCCAAACAGAAAGGAGAACTGCTTCCCTTATCTCTCCTTCCAAAACACATGCTTTAAATGGCTAGTTTGTGATAGAAAACTAAACCATTTTCTAAGGTAAAGCACTTATCTCTGGGCGCTTTGACCCAAAGGTGACAAAGAAAAAATGCCCAGGCTACAGAGTGACAGTGAATACACAAGCCTACTGATCCGTGGTTCAACTCCAGGGGCAGGCTAAGAGCAGGTGGTCCAGCAGAAGCCCAGCTCCCAATTTGGCCTTTCCATCCTTGTTTTCATTTTAACAAAGGCAGAACTTTTTACAAGTGGGCAGCCACAATGCAGATTGAGTTCAGTCTTGTGAGGAGGGATTTCTGACATAGGCAGGGGTTTTTGTTTGGATTTTCATTTTGACTTCTTAATAATCATGAAACATTGGGCAGGCATTCCTGGTCTCTCTCTACCCTCTTCTTCAAAGTATCATTCTGAAGACCATTTTAAATATATCTTCTTCAACTGTGTTCTTCCTGGCCTTAATCTCATGCCAAGGGAGACTAATTGATTCGGCACCTTTAAAACAAGCTCTTTGGGAAAGGTCTGCAGTAAGTAGCAGAAGAACTGACCTTTCTCCCAATGATTGCAGGCATGTTCATCTCTCCAGATGGGTGTGATAAAACAGGGTTATTTCTGTTCTCTGGTCTCTCTAAACAGAAAAATATCACTTTTAACCATTTAGGGGGTAGGGAAAAGGTATAGGAGATAACTTTCTACACATATCTGGTCATTTGTAGGGTCTCATCACCCTTGAACTAGATGCAGAAAATATTTTTGCAATGCCACCTTTGTTTAGTGTGATTTACCAAAAAGTCAAAATGAATGATCTGGTGGGTTTTGGAAGAGCAAAATACCAATAACAAAAAGGTCATAGGATTAAGGAAGAATGATTCCGCCTTCCTGGAAAGAAAGATTTGGGGTAGGACGATGTTAATCAACTAATAAATCTGCCTAGATCCAGATTCAGGGGCCAGGAATACGAGTCAATACAATATATTCAGCTACCAATCTCTGCTTCTCTCTTTCTCCCACCAGGTCATAACTGTTTACTGGCTATCCAGCTGGGAGAGATCAAGTGTTATGTGGAAGATCTTTTCAAAAGTAAGGCTGAGGGTCACCTGGGTTACTCAATCGGTTCAACGTCTACCTTGGGCTCAGGTCATGATCCCAGAGTCCTGGATCGAGCCCCTCGTCTGGCTCCCTGCCTGGCTGGGAGCCTGCTTCTCTCTCTGCTCCCCCCATGCTCGTGCTCTCTCTCTCTCTCTCTCTCTCTCTCTCCCTCTCTCTCTGTCTCTAATAAATAAATAAAATCTTAAAAAAAAAAAAAAGGAAGGCTGAGCCATGATGCTAGTAAACCACAATGGAAATTGTAAGCTGGATTCCTCTTTCCCAAGCAGAGGGGTAACTTCTCATCATCTCTTAGGGGAACCACACTGGACACTGTGTGCATTGAATGGGGCTGTGGGGATCAGACTACCAGAGGAAGCCTTCAGAAAGGAAATTGGGGAGTCTTACCCTGGTGAGCCTTTTCCCATCACTGGACGGGCCTCACCAGGAGAGAGAGACCTTGGACAGGACCCAGTATATACGGCCACTGGGCTGGCAGTCTCAAGTAGGGTATTGAGGTAAGGGCCACAATGGGTCTACGTCCAAGAGCCATGTGCACATGCTTAGACCTAAAGGCAACCAAGGTGAAGGGCTGGAGTGAGAGAAGAGGAAAAGAGATCTGGAGGAGTATAATAAGGGTGGATATTGCAACCGTGTTTTCTTCTCCAGCAGCTGAGTGTGCCTGGATACTTGGGTGGAATGTCAGTTGGGGGACCTACGTGCTCCCACAAAATATGATTTTTCTGTTCCACCCAACAACAGATATCTTATGTCCTGGTTGAGTGTGGGGTGCGTAAGGCCCCAGGACCAGTGTGCCAAGTTAAACCAGTAACAAAGGACAGCCTCACAGAGAGAAAGCAGAGCTGCCCAGGACCTGAGCTGACCCCTAGTCGCTCCATGGAAGCCATTTTGCTAGGGCTGAGGCTGTGAGCACAAGTGGAGGCACACCCAACAGAGTACACAAGCGCGGTAGGGAACACAAGGTCGGTAAGAACAGAGCCCTGAATGCCGCTTGGGCTAGACGAGTCCCAGAGGAGCACAGCACTTTTCCTCGAAAAACCTCGGTTTCTTCCTGCCTGCCCCCTCTTGAGACAGAAATGTAGCACCAGGACCGGCAGAAGGGCGATCTGTCCCCTGCTCCGAAAAACCGAGTTTCCACTGCTACCACCACCAACAGCCCCCATCTTTGGGACAAGGGCCAGGTACTGCACCCCTTCTTTCCTTCCCTTCTGGAGGAGCGGGTGGCTTCGCCTGAAGCCTCGAGGGCCCCAACTGTCCCCAACCCCAGGGTCTCTTTCAAATTTGGAAGCTCAAGGTGGTGGCTAGCGGAAAGAGCCCACAGTGAGGGCGAATAGGTTCCGCCGCGCCCGGGAAGTCTCGGCTCGTCCTCGCGCCCTGCCTTTCTTCTTGCCTGCGTGGCCCGACCGAGGCCAACCTTGCCCGGCTAGCTGAATCTCTAGACCATCTAGCCCCGGGGCGCGGCCCCCGGCGTCGACTACCCCCGCCCCCTGCGCCAGCCCTGCGCGCCCTCTGACGCAAACGCGCGCCCCTGCCCAGTGCAGAGGAAAGCGCTCTTGTAGGTTTTAATTGAGGCTCTTCCTTTCACACACACCCCCTCCGTCCCCACCCCTGGGAGGTGACCCCTCCCCGCCCCAGCCCTCGCGCTACCGCGCGAGGAGTATGGCTGGGCTGTGGGGCTGGGGATCTGATGCTCTGTCGCCGCAGCCGCCGCCGCGGGTTCTCCACTAGGGAGAGCGGCTTGGTGTCCCTTTTAATCCGCTGACACTATCGCCCACATCAGAGGCAGCCATCGATCGCGTTACATTAGGGGATCCCGTTACACACGGCGCCCGCAGATGGGCGGCGGGAGCCGAGTTCGTCAGGCTCTGGCCGGAGCCAGGCAAGGCGCGGGTAACAAGGCCAGCCCAGCCAGACTCGGCAACCGGTTCCACCGCCTTTCAGGCTCTGCACCAGCGGGACCACGGCACGGGTGTTAAACTGCCGCCCCCCTCCTCTGCCACAGGGCTGGAGGCCCAGCGTCCATCGCCCACTGGTTGGGGTGGGGGTAGGGGGTTGAGGGTGGGGGTGGGGAGACCTGTTTTGAATTTGGACTGACGCTTGGCTGGCACGATCCTCAGCTCCAGGAGGGCGCGGCGGCCGCGGTCCCGGCCTCCGCCCGGTGGCGGGACAGAAGCCGGGTGAGGGTAGTTCCTGAGCAGGCCCCGCGGAAAGTTCTCCTCATCCCGCCCTGGTTGCCTGGACTCCGACCCTGGCCTCCAGAGGCCAAGAAAGCCAACCTCCCGACCTGTCCGCTTTGCCAGCCCCGAGTTCAAAAGAAACGATAATCATTGCGTTACTTGCCTGGTGGGGAAGGACTTGGCCAAATCTCGCTTCTGGTGCCCACGACTCACGGTCCAGGTTCCGAGGGTGGCTGGGCCCGCAGACCCGGCGTCCATTGGGCCTCCGGTTCCCTGGCGCTCGCTTTCGCCTCCTCACGCCGTCTCTCTCCACGTTCTCTTTCCTTTTCCTTGTCTCCCTCTCTCTGCCTGCTTCCTCTGCCCTCGACTGCCTGCCTCTGTACTATACGGGGAGTAAAATTTAGAATTTATATATAGAAAGCTTGTTCTTTTTTCTCTTTTTAATCTTTTTTCTTTTTTCCTTTTTTTTTTTTTTTGTCTTTTAATCGTGTTCTTTCCCCCCTTTTAATTGACAAGGAGACGTAAGAGCGTTTATTTGGGGAGGGGGCCGAGGGCAAGGAGCCCCTGCCTGCCCCAGTCGCCTCCTCTCCGTCAGCTGCGTACAATGGGCCGCCGCTTGCAGAGAGCATTGACTGTCTTTCCATTATTCGAGCTGGAGGGGCTGTGGGGCAGGCACGGAAAAGGCTTTATTCTGCTCTTTAGAATCGTCCCTAGTCACTAAGCGGTCGCTGACTCCCGACTTGTAGGCTGGAGAGACCGGGAAGCGCAAAACGCACCCCAAACACGCAGCGCTTCCCAAACCCCTCCCTGGTGAAATTTAAAGTGAGAACGAGTATTAAAAAAACAAACCCTACCTCTGTCAATACAGCGTGGCCATTTACACCCACCTTTACCTGAGGGCGTGTTGAGGATCGGGATGCTGGAGCTGAGACAAACTTTTACGCTCTCCCGAGTCGAGGGGCGGGCGGGCGAGCGCGGCTCCCACCCCCAGCGGCTGCCGCGGCGGCTTTGTCACTCCGCACAGCTCCGCACCCGCCTGAGCCTGCCTAGGGAGCGATCTCAAAACGAGGGGGGTGCGAGTGTGCTATTGGAGAATATGTAACTAATAGAAGTATCATTTTCCCCAGTACGATCTTTCAAGGAAAAAAATCCATTGAAAGAATTTTCAAAGTGCTGTCTCCTTTTGGAGAAAAGGCGCAGGCTGCCTGCGGGGAGGGGAGGAGAGACCCGGCTGTGCGCCTCCCGGGCGCGGCTCCCGTCCGCTAGGTGGCAGCCGGAGCCAGCGATTCCTGCAGGCCCCGCGGCGGGACCGCTCCTCCTGCCAGCCCCTCCTCCCACGACCAATCGCCTTCGGGAATCGGGGTCTCTCTCTCTCTCTCTCTCTCTCTCTCTCTCTCTCTCTCTCTCTCTCTCTCTCTCTCTCTCCCCCTCCCTCTCCCTCTCCCCCCTCTCTCTTTTTCCCTCTCTCCCTCTCTCCCCTCTCTCCCCTCTCCTTTTTCCTCCCTCTCCTCTCTCACTTCCCTCTCTCCCTCTCCCTCTCTCCCTCCTTCACTCTCCTTCTCTCCCTCTCCCGCTCTCCCTCCCTACCCCCCTCCCTCTTTCCGGGGTCTCTCTCTCCCTCCCTCCCTCTCAATCTCTCTCTCTCTCTTCTTCTCCTTCTTTCTCTCTCCCCTCTCTCTCTCTTTACCTCTGCCTCCCTCCCTCTCTCCCACTCTCCTCCCTCTCCCCTGACACTCTCCCCCATCCTCTTCTCCCCACTCCCTCTCCCCACCTCTCCCCATCTCCCATTTTCCCTTGTCAGTAGCTCGCCCTTTTCCTCTTTTCCTGGGACTCCGACTTGACCGCACTAACTCTCCCCCCCCCATAGGAGGACTTACTACTGTTTTATTAATAATTATTTAAGCGTTGTTTGAAGTTTGGAACAGCCTGAGAATACCAAAGAGGAAAAAGGAAAGAAGGAAAAAATTGGATTGATTGTAAAGTTTATTTTTAAAAAATCATCATGGGATGAATAGGAACCGTTGATTCAGATTGATTTTGTGGCAATAGCTGCATATTCCAGGAGTGTGTTTTGTCATAATTAAACCTTTAAAACCAATGCATACTTTGGGCCAAAAAACAGGGAGTCCCTACCTTTTTTCTTAAAAGGGTATAAAATGAGCAGAATTCACACTTGGATTATGCTTATATGTGAACGAAGAAAACAATTCAAGCCCAGCATATTTCATGAATCATTAAAATGGTGAGAGTTTAATTCTCATTAAAAATGTTCCTAACATTTTCAACGACACTCTCTTCACGCTCATAAAACCAAATTTTAAAAACTTTTCAGAAGAAATCAAAATAATTTCCTTCTAATTCTCTTTTACCCATTACAAGGCATTCTCCCCCTCGCCATCCCTTCCCCCTCTAGTGTTCGTGCGTGCGTGTGTGTGTGTGTGTGTGTGTGACCATAGACGACCCATACTAATCAGGTCTCAGAGTAAATAGCAGCGCAGGGCGATCTCAATGTAAATTGCGCTTGTCAGAAGCACACCCCCCTCCCTCACTTTCCCTCCTCCTCCCCTCACCATCCCCGTCAGTAGGTAGCTAAGAGGGAGGGGGAAAAAGAAAGAAAGAAAAAGAGGAGGGGGGAGGGGCTCTCCAACCAATGGCGTGCTGGAGGCTTGGCTAACCTTAGACTCCCATTTTCTCTCCCCCCCGATTCAGGGCTCTGACCAGTCAGTCGCCTTTGATTATCAGTTGCCAGCAGCCCTTCTCTTGGCTCCTTGACACGAGCTCCATATAAGGCAGCGATCTCCATAGAAACGTGTCAGTTTCAATAGTAGTGTCAAAGTTCACTATATACAGACATTCGCGCAGATCCCCCTTTCGGAAACATTGCTCTGCGAGTCCTCCCGTTTAAACGCATTCAATTTTGGGGTCTCTCTCTCTCTCTCCTCTCTCTCTCTCTCTCTTCTCTCTCTCTCTCTCCTCCTCCGCCTCTCTCTCTCAATCTCTCTCAATCTCTTTCTCTCTCTTCTCTTCCCTTCTCTCCTCTCTCCCTTTTCTTTTCTTACATATTCTATTAGTTGTTTCCCTTGTATTCCTCTCTTTCTCTTTTTCTCCCTCCTCCTTGTCTTTTACTCCATTCCTGCAGAAGAGAGAGGGCTAAACTTAAAAAAAAAAAAAAAAGGAGGAGGAGGCACCCCCTTCGTATTCTTCTTATCGTTATTTTATACATATATGATTTTTTTTGGAGGGAGGGTGTTGGTTCCCGGCTGAAGAGCACTTATTTAAAATACTAAAAAAAGAACATTTTTGGGCGATCTCCAGGGTTTTTTTAACTAGCTCTGTGTGTTATAGCAGAAGAAGCAGAAGAAGGAGCAAGAAAGAGGAAAAGAAGAGGATTATTTATTCGACCTACTTTGGATGTCTCTCGCTTTTTTTTTATTGCAATTCTTTCTCTTCTGATTTTTATTTTTTCGATTTCGCTGTGAATTCGTCGCCGGCGTGAATTATCTCGTATTTTTCTCCCTCTCCGTCACCTCCCGAAAGAAGAAGGCAGCGAGAGCCCGGCGCCACCGGCACAACAAAAAGAGCAAAGTGTGTGATCCTCCTCGCCGGCTGCCTCCCTCTCTCCAGCGCTGCCTTCCTGAATGGCTGGCTGCGTCCAGCCCTGGACCTGGCCCCCCGACACCAACGCGCCCTGATCACCGCCGGCAGCCTCGCCCCGCGCCCTGCTCGGCTCACCGCGCTCCCCTCAATCTCGAGCCCAGCGAGGGCTCCCGCCGGGACAGCGGCGGCGGCGCGGGCGGCCCCGACCCGGGCTCGCGCTCCGGCTGCGGCCCCGACTCCAGCTCGGACTCCCGCCCGGGCCCCGGCTCCTCCAGCGGCGCTCGCCGCTGCAGCTGAGGCGGCGACTCCAGCGGCGCCTGCAGCCGCGACCTCCTCCTCCTCCGCCGCCTCCTCCGCCTCCTCCGCCTCCGCCGCCGCCGCCGCCGCCCTCGCCGGCTTCCTCTATGTCGGCTCAGCCGGCGCGCAGCGTGTAGCCCGAGCGGCCGGCGGGCGGGCGGGCGCCCGGCGCGGGTGAGCGAGTGTGTGTGAGTGTGTGTGTGCGCGGGGGTGCGGGCGAGGCGGAGGGCGAGTGTGTGCGCGCGCCGTGGCCCATGCCCGCCGCCCCCGGCGCTGCGCCCCGCGCCGCTCCCGGCTGCCGCCTGTGCCATTTCTGATTTTGCAACTTGGGGAAGAAGAAAAAAGCGAGAGAAGGGAGCTTGCTCGGTGGGGGGGGGGTGGGGAGGGGGGGGAAGGAGAGCGTGGCCCCCCCAGGATCGGAGCGCGGGGGGAGCGGGCGAGGGGAGCAGGGGTGTTGGGGGGGGAGCCAGAGAGCCTGGGGGGGCTGCAAAAAGAGAGAAAGAAAACAGCAGGAACCACAACAAAACGCCAGCAGGGCGGGCGGGCGCGCAGCAGCAGCGGGGCGGCCGAGGCAGTAGCGGCGGCAGCGGCGGCGGCGGCGGAGGCAGCGGCCGGTGCCCGGCTCGGGCTCGGCTCCCGCGACCCCGGGGCGCCCGGCGGGCCCCCCGCCCCCTCCCCCTCCCCCCTTCCCCTTCCCCTTCCCCTCCCAGCGCGCCCGCGCGCCCCGCGGCCCTCGGCGAGCAGCTCGGCTCCCCCCAGCGCTCCCCGGGCCCAAAGATATGGCAATGGTAGTTAGCAGCTGGCGAGATCCGCAGGACGACGTGGCCGGGGGCAACCCCGGCGGCCCCAACCCCGCAGCGCAAGCGGCCCGCGGCGGCGGCGGCGGCGGCAGCGAGCAGCAGCAGCAGGCGGGCTCGGGCGCGCCGCACACGCCGCAGACCCCGGGCCAGCCCGGAGCGCCCGCCACCCCCGGCACGGCAGGGGACAAGGGCCAGGGCCCGCCCGGCTCGGGCCAGAGCCAGCAGCACATCGAGTGCGTGGTGTGCGGGGACAAGTCGAGCGGCAAGCACTACGGCCAATTCACCTGCGAGGGCTGCAAAAGTTTCTTCAAGAGGAGCGTCCGCAGGAACTTAACTTACACATGCCGTGCCAACAGGAACTGTCCCATCGACCAGCACCACCGCAACCAGTGCCAATACTGCCGCCTCAAGAAGTGCCTCAAAGTGGGCATGAGGCGGGAAGGTGAATATTTCTTCTCTGCTTCTTTCCCTGAGCTTCGCCCGCCTTCCCGGCCCTCTTTCTTTCTCTCGCGGGGGTGGCTGCTGTGTGGGGCTGGAGCTCCTGCGGTCCCGGCCCCGTCCCAGCTTCCCCTGTCCCCGCTGCCTTCCTCCCCCGGCGTCACCCCCCCCCCCAACCAAGCTCGCTGCCGCTGCCTCCCCCTCCCGGCCTGCGCTCCTCTCCCTGGCTCCTCCACCCCTCCTGCTGCCTGCTCAGGATTGTGTCCCTGGGATCGTGAGCTGTGGCTTAAAATCCCTTACTTCCTCTGTCTTGGATGTGCTCGGTGTGTGTCTCTTTCCCGCGTGTGCGTGAGGATGCTTGGGGGCTGTGCTGGCATGAACTTGGGGAGGGGTGCTTATTTCTCCCAGAAAACTCTTCTGTGTTTTTTCATTCCACTTTCCCCTCCACCTCTTCATACCCTTTATTTAAAATTGGGGAAGGCTGGGGACTGGAGTACCCTGAACCATAGATTCATTGCTGCATCATCCTTTTGGAAGCTTAGCTTGGAAAAAGAGGAGTGAGATTTATTGCACTTGTAGGTCTAATTAGGGGGGAAGGGGGGCTTCTGGCCTGTTCACTGGTTCCCTCTCCTCTTCACCGAGCTGGGGCCGCCTCCTCCAGAGCTGTGGCCTTGTTTTCACCCCTCTACTTTGAAAGGAAAGTTTGTGACTGAACCGTCCTTTCATAGTTGTGTCATTTTTTTAAAAGCATGATACTCGTTTTATTTCTTCATCAAACTCCACCCTCTGCTTAAATACTGCATACAAATTACAATTTACAACGGCATTTACCGATCCTTCTGATTTGGCTATAATGCATAGACTGCAGCTGGCATGAGCTTCCACTTCATTTAATCCCTGTGTTGTATGGATTTGGTTTCTTTTAACACAACTTTTGATGTTGTATTTAGATATGCTTCATGTTCATGTGGCAAGAGATGCAGCACTTTTCTTATAAATATATTTAGCCGTTTACAGTTAAAGTTTATCTCCTGACAATCATTAAGGATGTCTTATAGTCAAATTAGCGAACCAGTCAATTTTGCAGAATGCAGATTACTCCTTCTTGTAATTGACTTTAAAATTATATTTTATATGCCACAAGGAAAGAAATTGAATTCCTTCAGATCTCAAGGAGCAGGCAAATATGACGACTTCATTTCTAGCTCCAGGGAGATTTTGTAGGCATCTGAAAAAAAAAAAACTGAATTGTGCTCTCATTTAATTGAAAAATAACTGCCAAGTTCAAAACTATAATTAGAAAAAAGTATTCTAGCTGTTATGTTTCAAGAGCTTAAATTGCATTGGGGCTTGCATTAAAATTAGAATCAAAGCAAACTTAAGAAAATAGTGCACAACCTGAAATAAGACAGCTATGTGTACATGGGCATATCTATATTAATTTGCTGGGGGGAGAGTTCAGTAGCCCTAACTTTTCCTAAAGTTGTCTTTGTTTACATGGCAATTTAAAACGCTGGCACTGTTGAAGTAAAACATACACATTAAAAAAAAAAAAAACTTTGGTCAGCTTTAAGAACTCAAAGCATGCTTACGTTTTGCATTCAGATGGTTAATGAATCCAGTGTTTTTGCAGTTGCAAGCTCGTGCATTCACTGGGCAAAAGCTGGCTGCAGGTTGCAGTGGTACCTCACAGGACAGACATTAATTATATTTCCCACTTTTTTCAATAATGTTTGGCTACTGTAAGTTCAACTTTTTCTTGAAATTTTTCAATTTTCTGTTGCTTTTAACAGTGAACTTTGTGTGGGGCGAAGGGGAGGAGGGGGTAAGGGAGGGGTGCAGGATACTTGTTTTCTATTCAAAAGTTGTAAGTGGTTATGTAACTTGTATCTATTTTAAGGATAATTCTATAGCATTTTGAGAGAATATGGAAACATTTTGAGCAAAACAGTGCTTGCTTGCAAATGAATAGGCGGCTAGGCGTTTGCCTAGAACCACAACCTTCCTCTGGTTTCGCCTGTTCTTTTTTGTTTGTTTTGTTTTACTCTGATTTGTTTCATTCTGGAGGGGTGAGTGGGATTTCATTAACCAGTGTGTTACACCTTGGTGGTGGAGGGGTTGGGTGGCACTTTCTTGGCTGTGCCGGGCTGGGGGCCCTGAGATCAGGCCTAGTTTGGCAGGGCTAGGGTGACCAGGGGCGCAGGCGATGGCTGGGCATATTGAGCCGCGGAGCTGGAGGCCCTCACCCCAGATTTCCTGCCGGTGTGGGCTGTGAGTGAGAGCGAGCGCGAGAGAAGATGCGCCGGGCGCGTGTGGCTTGTAGGAAGAGCCTCCGCATTGTGTCGGGTGCGCTGCGGCGCGCCGATGTTCGCAAGCCCCCTGGATGCACATTGCCTCTTTTCTCTCTTTCTTTTTGTCAGCGGTTCAGCGAGGAAGAATGCCTCCAACCCAACCCAATCCAGGCCAGTACGCACTCACCAACGGGGACCCCCTCAACGGCCACTGCTACCTGTCCGGCTACATCTCGCTGCTGCTGCGCGCGGAACCCTACCCCACGTCGCGCTACGGCAGCCAATGCATGCAGCCCAACAACATCATGGGCATCGAGAACATCTGCGAGCTGGCCGCGCGCCTGCTCTTCAGCGCCGTCGAGTGGGCCCGAAACATCCCCTTCTTCCCGGATCTGCAGATCACCGACCAAGTGTCCCTGCTGCGCCTCACCTGGAGCGAGCTGTTCGTGCTCAACGCGGCCCAGTGCTCCATGCCGCTGCACGTGGCGCCGCTGCTGGCCGCCGCCGGCCTGCACGCCTCGCCCATGTCCGCCGACCGCGTCGTGGCCTTCATGGACCACATCCGCATCTTCCAGGAGCAGGTGGAGAAGCTCAAGGCGCTGCACGTCGACTCGGCCGAGTACAGCTGCCTCAAAGCCATCGTGCTGTTCACGTCAGGTGAGGCTGTGGTCGCCGGGAGGGCAGGCCGCGCCGGGGACGACAGCACGCCGCGCTCCGCCCGGCCCGGCCTCCTGCGCCGCGTCGCCGCGCGGGCCTGGCCGGCCCGAGCCCGACCTTGGGCCTGGCCGGGACTTGCGGCCCCAGCGCCCGGACGCGGCCCGCGGCGCCGCTGCCATCTTGGGAGCGCCGCGGTGCGGGAGCCGAGGCGGCTGTGAGGCGGGCGGCCGGCGGCCCGGCCTGGGGGCTTGGGGGCCTGGACCCCCACGCGGGGCTGCGGCGGCGGCGGGTGCGCGTCTTGTGTGTGTGCAGGGGGGTGGGGGGCGTTGGAACTCTCTGGCTGCGCGTGTGTGCGGTGTGTATGTGTGTGCGTGTGTGCGCGCCAGCGTTTAGTGTTTCTGGGGGAGGAGAGGGAAGGAAGAGAACGTGGGAATGTGGCTTTCTCCTCTGTGTGGCACGCTCCCTGGATGAGTTTCCCGACACAGGGAGACACACACAGAGGTGGAAAGCGAAGAATACGCGCAAATAAATCATAAATAATCCCGCTTTATTGCTGCCTGATTTTCCCTTATCGGAAACCATTCATGTTTTCAGTTGCTGAGCTTATTGAGGGTCGTAAAAAACGGATTCAATCTAAACAAGAAAGATAAAAAACAAAAGGAATACTGTAGAGCCCGCAAGTATGGGAGGATTCCCGCCCCAGAGAGAAATCTCACAGCCATGCAAAACACACGAACATGGGAAATTTAACAGAGTGCCTTAAAAATATCAAATTAAATGTAGGTGGTGGTAACATGCATGTTAACAATTTCTCTTATGATAGATGGTTCAAATTAACTTCCAGGAAAGTGCATTAACGTTGCCTTTGAAGGCTCTAGTCAGAGCCTCTGAGAACACTGCCCGCTTTTTATTATTGTAACCTGCAAGAGGGAAACATATAAACACCCGGGACAGCAGGTAATGGGGGGAAATATAAACAAAGCCAGAAAGGAGGCTGGTGGGGAACAGAGCTGCTCAGATTGGGTCCCGGGCCTTGCCCACTGTGAGTAGGGTTAGCTGCAGTTTTACTCTCATTATTGGCACTATTGTTTTTAATTCCTCCATTCAGAGAACAAATAAACCATCCTAATAAATCTATCCGAGAGCCAGGACCTCCAAAGGCCAAATTAAAACCATTCCTGAGCAGAGATGGCAAAACCCCTTTCCCAAGGCCTTGTTGAACAGTAAGCAATGGTATAATCTATCAATATTTCCTGGCTTTCATGCGTGAAGAATCGTATTTACATTGTATTAAAATGACTCTTAAATTTGCACAATATTGTAATGTAGCAAATGTAGTATTAATATCGATCTGAACAGCAGATAATTTATTTAGACAAGAGCATCTCATTTGTATGCAGGGTGGCCAGAGCCGTGGACTTGGACTGCCCCCCTTTTACTTTCAGTGCAAATGCAGGTCTGCTAGTGGGAGAGGGAGTTATTCTTTGCAAGAGGATAAAGTGCAAACCTTAAAACAAATGGAAGATTTATTGAATAGCCTCCTCAGTGTTTGAATGCATTTTATCTTAATAAGTCTTCTTGATGGAAACGTGTTTTTCAAAAGTGACAAAGAGCCTGGGAAGCAGCGACTGGGCTGCTTCAGCTCTGGCAGGCCTGGGGCCTGGCTGGCTCTCTACTACCCGGCTCTTTAGCCAAATTAATCAGGAAGCAAGCCAGTGTCGGGGAAGCTGGGGTTTTAAAATCTCATCCAGTTAGGTGTCTTGAAGCAGAAATGTGACTTGGAGCTGGACAGAGGTCTTCTCAGGAAAGGTCTTTCCTCCCTTTTCCTTGTCCCCTACTAAGGTTCTTTGAACTCCCTTGACTTTTCTGATCTCCTGCCCTTTCCCAGAGAGAGGCGAGGACTGTGCTGGCTGCAGGGAAGATTGTGGAATTATTCATGCTTTTCTTTCAACTTTCCATCCTAAAACATCCCCGTGAAAAGTGTTCCTTTTTAAAAAGTTTTCCCAAAGAAGTTTCCGAACCACGTCTTCAAGGTGCAGGGGAGGCTGAGAAGTGAACAATAACATTATTTTGTTGGAAAATTGCAAACAGAATATCTGAAAATGGAAATGGAGCTGTCAGTAGTAATTCACCCCCCCTCCTCCATACAACACATTTCCACTTTTGACTAAACTTGTTTTGATTGCTAGCCAGAAGGGAATTCATGGGAAGCCTTCTCAAAGTCATCCAACTTTTAAGCAAACTTTGAATGATGGAAAAGACAGTTTTAGACATATTGTCCAACGAGGTTTGCTCTGGCTAAGTATTTGAAGCTGGCACGGGGGTTCCCTGTGGTGGTTTTCACATTTGGCCTCCGGATGGTATGCTTAATCCTTAATATTCTGGACAGCATCCAAGGACTAGGTCATGACCTGAACTTACTTTTTAAAAAAAATTCATTAGTTCATACACCTAAATATTCCCTCAAATAAATGGGACCTCCTCTGAAAGGAGCCATCTAGTTAACATAAATACAATAAATCCATTTTCAGCACAATAATAACTTTGATTTCTAGTTATGGCAGCTGATTACATCTATATTTCCTGAACACTAAACTCTTTTGAATGCACACCATGAAATACATTCTCTGCACTACAAAGGCTAAGCCGGGAGGGCCTGAGCAGTAATGGTTATTTATTTACATAATTTCTTTTCCATATACTATAGAAGAAATATTGAGGGTTCCCACATTGACACTACCACATAAAAAGTGAGGCATGGATTCCGTGTATTCTGCCTCCTTTTCTGATCTGCGTGTATCTCATGGAACGTAAATATGTGCTGCATGACACCCCCGCTCACCTCGCTTTGCTACCACAGCCACGCAATCGATCCGAGAGCTCAGACTATCTGTCCCTAGTTGGGGGACTCCTGTTGCAGGAATATCCAGAGTGGGGATGAACATCTAGAGTGGGAATCCAGGCCCGAGTGGGACTCCTGCTGGAGGGAGGCCACAGAGCTGGCCGGCTGGCACCTGGCAGCCAGGCCCAGCCACAGGCATTCTGCCTTCAAAGGAGGAAAGAAATGCAAGCAGCCAGCATAGGGCCTAAGCAAACCCTTCCTGGGCTTCTCTCCCTTGGAGTGGCCTATCCGGGAGAAGGGTAGTGTCCTTGCACTCTGGGGGCCCTTATTGTAAATAACAGATAAATATTTTACAGACCTGAGGGGATGCCATATGGGTCTTTAAAAAAATCTGCTGGGTTATCAGTGGGTCCTTTTCATACTGCATTGTCTGAGGCTGAAAGGGATCCTGTGGCATAATGGGCAGATAATGCATGTAAAGCAAGATATATGTAAATATGAGTCTGCATGGTGGCCATTCAGCAGGGCCAGGTTAGCAAGCAAGGCCAAGGGCAGACCTCAGGGCCCCCTCTCCAAGCAGGGAAGCCCCAGAGTGCTCCTGCCCTCACCCTGCTGGCCATAAAATCTAACTGGCTTCCCAGGTCAGGCCAGTGTGGATGCACCCGAGTGGCTGGCAGGAGTAATTAGACATCTGAGAGGAACCCATTCTGGATCCAGGGTCAAAGGCAACTTGCCTTAGAAGTTCTTGAATTAGCACTAGTTTTATTTGTATTTTTGCTCAAGGCCATTGCCTTGTAGATGAAGGTGTTAGAATGCTTTGTAAATCCCAGTTCTTGAAATGAAAAGACATAAAGCTCAGAAACTCAGCAGACACGGGGTTCTCCGTGAATCTTTTGGTGTGACTTCTTAGGGTCACACTTGCCCATTCACAATTATGAACGTCCTTTTGGGGGCATTGCCATGCATGAATTTCTTCCCAGATCTATATATTAGCAAACTCTGCCTTTGATCTCTAGTCAACCTCCTGACTGGCTAAGGGCTCCTCTGTGATCTTCCTGTTTTTTAAATATTTATTATTAATATGAGAAATAACATGGGTGTTTGAACTAAGAGAGGAAGCTTTCCCTTCATTCCTCTGATTCCACCTTCTCTTCCGTTTCTTTGCCTTTAGTTAGTTGATAGAGTGTCAACTGCTGTCTTGAAATATTTTTAGGAGACCATGAGGAGCCTTGGTTGATATGAGATCAACACACAGGTTTTAAGATGCTGTCATTGTGTGTAAGTGCCTCTTTCCCCTTGGTCCTGGGACAGGAAGCCTACCTTCCCAAATCCCCGCCTCAACTCCCCATCTCCCAGTTTGGAAGCAGAAACAGCAGCTGCCTCCAGCCCAGCTTTGTGTCTGATCATTGAAGATGTCTCCTTTCCACAGCCTGGAGTAACTGAGCCATATTCCTTCTGATTATTATACAGCTTACAGAGATTTGGCCAATTTTCACTTACTTGATCTAAAGCACAGATAGAAGTATATACCCTCACCGCGGATTTGCTGCCGAGTTCTTGCTTGCAGAGATAGTGGATCTCAAATCCTGAATTGCTAAAGCATGGGCTCGATCTGATTCCACGCACTGCTAGCCCATGATTCCTTACCCCTCCCAGGTATTTTTTCACTAGACAGTCTAGGTTCTCCTAGAGGATTTTGGTTGGGGTCATTTAGGTTTGAGAGGGAGGACTCCAAGAAGCCTGTAAGAACTGCCCCCAGGCTACGTATTTCTTCAGGGCTTCTGAACACCCCGAAATCAGGGGCGAAAGGAGCAAAAGTCCTCCCTTTAAAGAGCACAGCGGAAAGATGCCGCCCCCCCCCCCCCCGCAGGCGGAGGACAGGTTGCTTCACACAGCAAACATGGCTCCAGCATCGTACATTATTTAATCCAAAGGTGAAAGAGGAAAAACAAAGGGACTAGAGGGGTTGCTGCCTCTGCATGTGTGTGTTTCCGTCTCCTGCTCCCCTAGGCTTGGTGGGGGTGTGATTTATTTTTATTTGTGGTGGGGATTGAGGGGAGGGAATGGTGAAGAAGGATTGGGGAGGTACGGAGAGGAGGATTTTTTTCCCCCTTTTCCCTTCTATTTCGGTTTCCCCCTCTTATCAACTCAAAAACATTTCTAATGGCTTATTTGTGCCTTTGCTGTTCACTAACCTGAGTGTCCCCTCCGCTTTTCTGTCCGTCTCTTGGCTGCACGGGCAGATGCCTGTGGCCTGTCGGATGCCGCCCACATCGAGAGCCTGCAGGAGAAGTCGCAGTGCGCACTGGAGGAGTACGTGAGGAGCCAGTACCCTAACCAGCCCAGCCGTTTCGGCAAACTCCTACTGCGACTGCCCTCCCTTCGTACCGTGTCCTCCTCGGTCATCGAGCAGCTCTTCTTCGTCCGTTTGGTAGGTAAAACCCCCATCGAAACTCTCATCCGGGATATGTTACTGTCTGGGAGCAGCTTCAACTGGCCTTACATGTCCATCCAGTGCTCCTAGACCTTGGGCGCTTCCCACCTGCCCCCGCCTCCCTAGAGACTCAGAGGACCGGCGGGGGCCATGGACTCCAAAGCTGCGGGGACATCAGGCGGCTGTTGCAGGGTGCAGCCAGGCAGGGGGGAGGTGGGCCGGGCCGACAGGAGCAGCCCACCCTGCAGAAATGCAACCCGAGCTGCAAACCAGGAGAAAAAGAGACTCTCTTTAGGATCAGATCTGTGAACATGTTGGAAAGGAAAGAAAAAGGACCTTGTGTCTGGTGAGAAAAGGAAAAAAAAAATTGGAAGAGAGGACCATGAGAATTTTAATAAAACAGAAGGAGACTAATGGACCTTCCAGGATTTATTGTGGACGGATGTGGATATATTCTGTACAGAAAACAACACACATGGAAGTGGACTGAATTCTATGTAGAAACACACACACACACACACACACACCCCAAACATTGTTATTCATTTTGTAAAATACTAGTCTTTATTTTCATTTTTTTGTAAAATTTAAACATCGTATGCACATAAAAAAGGAAACAAGAATTAGGGGAAAATAACATTTTCCAAATAATTATAAAAAAATTGTCCTGTGTCTATGTATCTATATCTGTTTTGTATTTTTTTCTGGTTCCAAACCAGATTTCCTGTGATTCTATACTAATAATTTTTGATATAACCCTTTGCTTCTTATAATGAGTGCGATATATGTTGTCGAGGCTGTTCTTCAAGAATTAAAATCGAAGTGAAAATTTAAACAAAAAAATAAAAGAATTTAGCAAAACCCACGTGTCTGGTTACTTGACAGATGTCATAAGTGCAAGAGAACCCTCCAATTAATTTCTACTCCAATTGTTATTAGAATGGGGAGGTGAGGGTGGAAACTTTTAAGGCCCATTACTAAGTTGTTTAGATTTGTTTCCTAAAACCAAGCCGCTGCCTTGGTTTCGTAAATGCGGAGGGTCAGGCTCTGTGTGGGCTGGGGTGGACAGGGAGAGTGCAGGGCACCCTGGTTGCTCCCAGCAGCTCTTAGGACCTTGTGGATGGTTGGTGCCCTGCGCGGGAAGCTGGGGTAGACTTGGTTGCAAGTGGGGGCCGAGTTTGGGGACCACCTGCTTCATTGACTGCAGGTGGGAACTTGCCCGGCTAGAGAGAGAGGCTGCGGAGAGGTGCGGAGAGCTGGTGTGGGGGGTAGGGTTGAGGGAGGGCAGGGGGGCCTTCTCAGAAGCCTCTTGTGCCTATAGCTGGACCTCCCGGCTTCTCCCCAGTCCAGGGAGGGAGTTAGGGCCTCAACGCTGCCAAACCTACCTTTTCTCCCCTGTATGGTCTGCTGCAGAGCTGGCTAGGGTTTACCCTTCTCTCCAGACCCTGTGACAGGGGTTCCCTGGAGGGCTCGCAAGCTCAGTTGGGTGAAGGGAAAGCCCCCACTCTGGCACTTAGGGGCGTAGACCTAGAACTTGGGAGCTGGTGAGCCAGGCTAGAGCAGGTTCTTTCCAGAAGCAGCGTTTGGGCTCTAGTGGCCCTTCCAGGGCAGAAACCTGCCTCTGAGGCCTCTCTTTGGGTGTGCGTGGGGGGCTGCTCTCTGTTTCAGCTTTTGGAGCATGAATGTTTTATAGGATTCTAGTCGGCACTGTGAGAACACATACTACCAAGGGAGCTTTTCCCTAACATATTAATAAAGCCAGATCTTTTGAAATAACACCTCTTACCTCCTCCCCCATCCCTCACTCCCAAACAGGCCTTGGATGAGGCAAGAGCTTCACTTTCAAAAGTCATTGACAAAGTTTTGCTTTCATTTGCTGCCTGGAAATCTCCAGGTTCCCCACCCCTTTAAAAATGTATTAACAAGCTCCAAGCCACCTGAGGTTTTAATATTTCTAGGTGCAGTGCAGCGAGGGGCAATGCCACGCTCTCTGTGGAGAAACCCCTGCAGGTCCACCTGCCCCCCTCCCCGCCTGAGACTTAGGGAGGCAGGGGGGTACAGTGTGTGGTGTGTGGGGTGGTGAGGGGCCTTCCTGCCCTCGCACGGGCCCCATCCTGCCCTGGGCCTCAGCCTTTGCACTACACCCAGGGGCAATGTCTTTGGGCCTAGGCTGACTTCCCTGCAGAGTGAGCACCCAAGGCCGAGTGGGCAAGGGAGGAGCTCATATTTAACTCCTGACCGCCTCCCAGAAAGTCTCGGAGAGCCCTCTAGGGCTGCCCGATCAGGGAATGTGGGGATTGGGATGGGGTAGGCTGCAGTTGGCACTGAGGGGGAGGGGAGACGAGCTGCCTCCAAGCGCTCACCGATCTTTGCGGCCTTTCTTGAAATGAGATGTAAATATATTCATTACAGTGTGATCCCTCTGATGAAAACAGATAAACATTTTTGTAGGTCGGAAACGTATTTTTCAATTAATTTCAATATGGAGGCCCAAGCACAAGGTGCCCAGTGTGCGGGCCCTTCCGGAAGCCAAGGCCTGGGATGTACGAGGCACTTGCTCCCGGGTCCAGAAGTGACAGTAGTAACTTGTGTCTTGAGGAACCAGGCCCAGAGTATTGCGCACAGCCTGAAGAATCCTGCGACCTTTCTAAGCCTGGGTCTAAGCCCGGAGCTGACTAGCGCAGTGTAGGAAGAAGAGCAGGCCTTTCTCTGTATGGCTTCATGGACTCCCTTGCAGACTCTGTCAGGGAACCAAGAGACCCTGGCACTGAGTGGAACGGAGAAGGAAAAAGGTGGTCTGCTCCCATGCTCAGTGGACCTGGCTGGGGACTGCAGGCAGTGGGTTTCTCCTGTGCTGTCTCCCTAGTAGCATTACACTCAGAGAGGCACTCATCTTCAGAGGTCTCTGTGTGTCTCAAGAAGAGTGGCTCTGTGGGTGCTCCCACAGGACGAGACAAGCTGCCTGAGTTCCGTGGCGTTTCGCTCTCAGCGCCCGCAGTCGGACCCACAAAGCTGCTCACGCTAACAGAAGGTTTAGGAGCTGAGAATGCACTATTTAAGCCACGGGCTAAGCCTTCCAACAGCCAGGAAGTGCCCTCTTTGCTCCCTGAGCATTCTCAAGGCTCCCTGGCCGGACTGGCCAGTGTCCGCAGCCCAAGAGCGGAGGGCCCGAGCCGTCCCATGGCTTCCTCGCTGTGCAGAAGAGCAGCCCCAGCAGTGGCCGGGCTGCCCCTGCTCGGTGTCCTGCCTCCCCTCGGACCCTGGAAGCCACTGGACAGAAAGTGATAGGAAGCGGGTGGGAGTCTCCTCTGCCTGGGTGGCCGGCCAGAGGCCCCTGGGCAATGAGCACGCTTTTGAGCCAAGCGCCAGGGGGAGCCGTGGAACTTGGGTGTGAGGCCGCAGGCAGGTGTAGGCTCGACGGTTACCTTGGGGCGCGCAGCCCCGCCTTAGCCTGCGGAGATGTAGCAGCCCTAAGGAGTTAGGAGAAGAGGATTGGGCTAACTGGGCGGGATAGAACTGACAGGGTCCCCGAGGCCAGAGGAAATACATCATAACCGTTGGAGAGCGGCCCACACAAGGTGACTTCCCTCTCAAAATTATCTGTGACATATGAAAGTCAGCGCTCCCCTTTCTAACCCAAACACTTGCTGGGCGACTGAGAACTTTGGGGGCTTTGAAGTCAGTTTAAACTACTTTAGCCACAAGCTTTTCTGAAAACATCAAAAAAGCCATCTTAGGACATGCTCTCCTCTGGGAATTTCTAGGGCGTGAGGCTTTGCCTCATCTGCAGCCAGGGGACAAAGAGTGGCCGAAGGGAGTGCAAATGCGGCCTCTGCCTCCACCTGCACCCCCAATGGCGACCAGGCCTGGGGGAAGCCCCGGGGCTGGGGATGGGCGTGCCTCCTGGCCACAAGAACAGCCCTGGGCTTTCGGGACTCTGCCCCTTACGTTGGTTCAGGCTCTTGGTCTCTGGCAGCAGCAAAGGGTCTGGGTGGGCTCCCCAATGCCCCATCGCCCAGCTCAGAGGTCGGGGGCACTAGGGATACGGAGCCCCTTCGATCCAAGCCCACCTGAGCTCATCTGCTTAAAGAGCGCAAAAAGTTTATTTTTAAAAAAATCCTCCTTGGCTTATAGGCAGCCCTTCTATCTCCTACAGAGCCAGAATCACCTCCAGTAAGTTACTCGATTCTCCAGAACAAATCACCTGAACGTCTCTGCAAATGGAAAACCATGAAGGAGAGTGGGGAGGGTAGGCAGGGAGACACAAGTGGAAACTAATAAAACTCTTGTTAGAGGGCCTGCTCAGGATCCGGGGCGTCACTGGGCCTTTTACTTGGAAAGCCAAAGAGTTGTATTCCTAAATGAGTTAAAGACCCATTTACCTCTGTCGTTTTCTATTCATCAAGCCACAAGTTGAGAGTTCCTAACATGAAACTATTTGTTTGCTTACACAACCAGCTGGGCGCAATTTCACGTCTGAGATATCTATCTGAAAGCGCCTCTCATTTATTATCTCTCCTTGTCAGCGAATCCATTTTCCAGTTCCCCCTCCCCCCTTTGGAGCTTATTTATTTATTTTTGGTGGGACTTCTTTGCCTGGGAGGACCTGGGTCTAGAATGCTCCCCAGGGAGCAGCCGGTCCCTGCGGGGGTTTCTGCCGTGCCCAGGGCGCAAGGACCAGGGGGCAGCAGAGGCGCGCTCGCCGCCACCGCTGACCCCCGCGGGCGGGCCGAAAGGGCCAGGGTGAGGGGCGGGCCGCGGGTGGGCCTGGCGGGACACTGCGAAGCTGCCTTTCTCCCTGGATGTCCTCCCTGCTAGCTCTCCCGGACTAAGCCGCAACCACCTGTGCGAGGAGGGGGTGGGAGGAGGCCCGAGAGGGGAGTCCAGGAGGCTCTCTCCCAGATGGGGGCCCGAGATACGGATTTGAGAGATGCTTTTACAAAGCCTCACCTAATCCCATGGGGCCAATTTCTTCTCCCAGGCTGGGCCGGAGCGCAGAGTGAGTAACCAAGATGTAAATAGTTGTGTGATGGGTTGGGGGAGGGGGCAGCGCATGTATTGTGTGTGCGGAGGGAAGAAGGCTGCACGTGGTTTCAATTTTGAAGCACAAAGAAATAACATGCAATGCAGAAAATAGGTTTATGAATGTAATTGAGAGGAAAGAAAACAATTAACACGGTGCAAGGTTGCACCCTCGATTCTCCACCCCTCGCCTTCTCTTCCACCCCAATTTTGAGAAATCCGGGTCATGTGAATAGAGTGGGTCTAGGCAGTTGGATCCGGCTGACAAGGGAACCCCTGATGGAGATCACAGTGATGGGTGGATAATGGTGTCTATCCATCTCCTAGTCTGCTAAGGCCTCCTCCAACCAAGCTGAAAGCCAGGGATCAAATCCCCAAGTCCATTGTATAAAATATCCGTGGCTGTAAAGGTAGCAAGGAGAAGGGGTGTCTGTAAGGAAGGGGAGAGGGAGAACGAGAAAGAGAGATAGCCAGGGATTTCTTTCAGACAGACCAGGCTGGTCTCTGCCAGCTATCCTATTGTGTTGATTTAGGAGGACATTTGCTGTATATAACGTTTAAAGCTGATAATATCATCGCGCAGCCAGATAAATAAAGCGTTGGCCCAACAGTGGGGTCAGCGATCGATCTCGGGGCTCAGAGGAAAAAGGAGAGAGACCGGATCGAGCACAAGGCTCTGTCTGTGTGCTTGTCAGTCGGCACGCAGGAGCCCGAGTGTGTGTGAGCGTCAGGGTGTGCGAGAGGGAACCAAGTCTTCAGCTGGCCGAGAGCCTCATTAGCATTCCTAACCCATGGACCTGCGCTGACAACTAACAGAGATATCCCGCTCACCACCAGGCCTCCTCTCCTTTTGTCTTCAGATCTGGAGGAGAAAAAGATTTCTCGGTGGAAGCTGGAGGCTGAACTTCCATGTGGTTGATGGAGATTCAGGGTATAAAGAGATGTTTCAGGATCTTGCCTGATCTTTCACTCTGCTTTTAAAAACTTCCCTCCTAAAGGAGGAAGTTTTTTGTTTTTGTTTTTGTTTTTTGCTTTTCTCTCTTAAAGTGTAATATGTTTGTTGAAACTCCAAGCTTAAATGAGAGAGAAAATTCTCTGAAAATATTTTGCCATTTCTCCTTGTTGACATGCAGAGAGGTGGATGTGTCTATGTTTGGCTCACATACACATGTAAAGCTGGTACTTTCAAAGATTTCTAGAACATAGCAACCAGGGGTTGTTGGAGATTTTTGTTTATCTTCTTTCCTCTGCTTGGTTTTGTTTTTGTGATGACAAAATTCATTTGATTTCCTATAATAAATGTGCTGCTTATTACTTTATCAGTCCGTCGTTGAAGTAAAGTACATCTTTCAAAATCAAATAGGGTCCAATTTTGTAATGAACTATCAGAAATGAACAATTTTAGAGGCCTCCACTATTCTAAGAAACATTTTAAGGTTTTACTCAGTCGTGCAGTTTTAATCACCTTACACCTATTTTGGGAAAAGTGTCTTAGTTAAGTCCATCTCATAGGGATAAATACTCATCAGCTGCTCTCCTAGATCCTGCGCCTTGAACTCCATCAAATGAGGCAGGTAGTTTTACATCGGAGTGTACAAATTATCCCATGTTGACAGATGTTTGTCACTTAGTAACTTCTTTCCAAGTTTTCCCCCCTCCCCTAAGCCTTCTTTCTTGCTTGCTTTGTTGTTTTAAAATATGCATGTCTCTCACTGGAATGCCAGTCACGAGTGCAAACTTTGTGTCCAACCTCCCACATGAAATGATCCTTTTAGAGGGAACTCGATATGTCTCAATCTGCACTTCACTCAAAGCCTGTGGGTATGGGCCACTCACTCACTGGTCCTGGCTCTAAAATAACTCAGCAGAAACGAGTTTCCAACTAAAAATCCCCTCGAATGTCTCCCAGGGAAGAAATATAGCTCCTATAATTAAAGGAGGCAACGGCCAGAGGGGGAATGCAGCCGGCAGCCAAAAAAAAAAAGTAAGAGTTTTATTTATTTGCTGATTGAACTTGGGTTGTCACGACCAGCAGGTTTATCCACACTGGAAGTGCTGGCCGTTTGTACCGTGTGTGCACCAGAGGGCGAGGCGGGCAGAAAAGAAGGGGAAGGGGAGGATGACATGGAACAGGGCGAATGAAAGAGGTGAGGACAAATTTGGGAGCCGGAGAATGATCTCTGTGGGACAATGTGAGGCAATTTCCTAGCACTGGATTTGCGTAAAAACTTGTAGCTGAGGGATATGGGAGGGGGGACCTCAGAGGAGAGGAGGGGGTAATTACAGTAAACTCTTAAATGTGGGGTATCAGGAAAAGGAGGACTCTGATTTCCCTAGAAAAGTAATGTGACAGCAGGAAAATTATTAGCTGTGCTGTGTGTGGCGGTTTCGGTATGTGGGGGGTGGAATTATGAAGAGAGGGACTGGAGAGTAGGGAAGAAGTTCCAGGACTCAAAGTAGAAGTGCCATGGAGCCAGAAGCCCTCCACCCTCCTTGGCAAAACCTGCCTGGTAGGTGTGGATGTGAACTCTCTAGAAGACATCATCTTTACATCTTATTTTAATTAGTTTCATCTATTTGAACTGATTCTGGCATTAGAACCACTTATAGGATGATTCAGCTCACAGGATGAAGAACACCTCCCAATCTCTTTGACCACCCCCCACCCCCCACCCCAAAAGCTTCAAAACAGAAGGAGTACTCAGGCCGGGCAGCTCATTTCTATTAAAAAGGCAAAACTTTAGCACTGATGAAAAACAGATGAATTTTTTCTCCCTCTCTCTGAAACAGTTACTCTCTTTTACTGATGTGAAGTGACGTCAGCAAAGCCTGTCCTATCCCCTTGGAGAGAAGGGAGGGAGGAGGAGGGGATGGAAGGAGGGAGCTGGGAGAAAGAGCTAGAGAAAAAGAGAAAGAGCGAGCTGAGAGAAGAGGGAAAGGGAGGGGGTGGGAAGGAGAAATTGAGAATGAATATTCTACACTTTTGACCAAAATCCCACAAAGAGTGGGCAAAACAATGCTTCAGAAGCCGGTAATTGATAGGACACCTTTCTCTTCCTTTACCCGATCTACATATTCTAACATATGGAAAGCTTACAGGCCCTGTGCACTTATAGAAGCCGATAATGCATTAGCTCTCAGCAATATTTACAGCACCACTTTTAATACACACCAGATGGTTCGCGACTGTGCCGCCTCAGCCAGCTCTCTCCTCGATTTTACTCGGCGGCACTTTGTTGCAATTACGCTCCATGCTGAGACCAATTTTATTGGTGACCTATTTTTCATATTTGCAGTATTTTATGTTAAAAACCTCCTCTCTGGCCTTTTTGTAAAGGGCAGCGCTCAGGAAGGGAGAGCTTAGGAGGACGGTGGAGCTGTCTAGGTGGGTATTAATATTTATCATGATGTTACATACCTCAGGTTTAAGTGAGTAAACCGGATAGACATAAATACTCTGGTCATTACGTTTGTTCACTCACCTCCTGTTTGTCAGACCCCCACGGACTGTCTACACGGCGCGCTTGCCTCAGAGTCAATACATCGGACCATAAATATTGTATTCCATTAATTATCACGCCACTGGCTTATCCTGGGCGCCGGCGTCCTCGAGCGACGCAGGGCAAATGAGGACGCTTCCCGAGCATATTTCTAGGCTGGGAACCCCGCTGAAATTTCCGCCGTGCCTGGGAATTCCTAGAGCCTGAGCGCCTGGCTCCACCCGGGCCGGGCCTGGGGCTGGCTGGCGGGGGAGGGGGGCGCGGCGGGCAAAGGCCCGACGCCGCCAGGAGCGCTCAGTACCTGTTATCTTGCGACGCAGAAGGCCACAGGGAGAATCCCATTTGGCACGCCTGGAAAGGCTTTCAACTTTATCTCCCGCCATGTAAATATCCCCGAGTGCCCGACTGAGGGACTTTGTTTTGCACCGAACAATATAAATATCCTATTTGCTACAACGCAGGTGTGCTCTTCCTACCCAAACTCTTTTTTTCCTTCGGTTATAGTAACTCTTTATACCCACTTCCCCTGGTAAAAAAAAAAAAAAAAATCACAGATGTTTACTTTATTGATATAACCTATACCAGGGTTAGGCTGAGAATAATATGCCTCAACTAACAGTCATTTAGCAAATAATAGAGGCGTTCTGGATGCTTTCCAACGTTACACATGTACTTGGTCATAAAATGATACGTGAAAAAATTAACATCTGCTTTCCTAAAGTAAAGTGTGCCAAGTAGCTTTTTATGAATGCTTCCCTCATTTTAAAAAGAAATATGGAGAGATAAACTGGCACCCAGATGTATAGCATATTTATAATGGTTTTAGGATTTAAAGGTAGCTATTCATTGCACAAACCATTTGAAAACTGACGGTTTAAAAGCTACTTAACCCCAGACATCTTCGAATCCTGAAGAGTCTTCCAAATTTTATTATTTAAAGAGGAATTTACTGTAATTTAATTGTGTATCAAAGCAGAACTATGTGCAAGTCGGGGCACTGCTGCCTGAGCTCCACAGAAATTCCAGCCCGCCTTTTATTTACCTAATTTCTCAGCAAGGTTCCCAGGCCCTTAAGAAAGCAGAGCTGGAAAGTTTAGTTGGGCTCTTTTTTGTTGTTGTTTAATTCCACTATTAGGAAATGAGGCCTACCTTTGAATTATTTCATTAGGATTTGGCCTTTTGGGGGAAGGGGTGGGAACCATAATCATTAGTGGCTTTTTATTATTTCTACAATAAATGGCTAGATTCTTTGTTGAATAAGCTGCTTGAATGTTTTGCAGATGTTCCACTTAGACCAAATCTGACCCCCTATTTCCTCCCAAATAAGTCGCTTAAACTCTCCCACCAGTGCATTTACTCGAGAGCATACTCCCCCATCCTGGCAAGTTTATAAGTGTAGAACACATTCTTATGAAATTTCCACCTAACTGCACACACGCACACACACACATTTACACACACACACACACTCCCACCCACCGAGCCTCTGAGCGTGGCAGAGGATAAGAGAAAAAAAAGCCCGAGAAACTGGTGAGGCGGAATGGAAAGGAGGAGGGAAGTCAGCCCAGTGGTTACTCCCCTGTGCGGAGGCGCGCCCTCCCCGGGCCTCTCACCCCCCTTTGTGCCTTTGGTTTGAAACATAGGGGGTGGCCCGGCTCCGTTTCCCCCAAAGTGCTGGGAATCGCGATTTGCCGAGCGCTCGGGGCGTCCGCCCAAGGTGTTTCGGGGCTGTCCTGGCGAGCCGAGGCCACGGCGGGCCGGCCCGGAGCTCGGCTCGGAGCCTCAGCGCGGCGGCACCGCCCAGACGCCGCGGCCGCGCGTGGGCCGGCGGGGCTAACAAAGGGCTCCGTGGGGCGCGGGGCGCGGGCACGTGACGGCTCGAGCGCCGCGCCGCGGGCCCGCCGCGGGGAGGGGCGGCCAGCCCGGTGTGCCCGGTGGCTTCTTGACGGAAAGAGCCCCGGCTGCCTCGGGCTGGCTCGCCGGGCCGCGCTCGGCCGGGGGTGGGGGGGGAGAGGTACTTGTCTGGCTCCGCGTCGGAGAAGCCGCACCTCTCCTCTCCGGCTCTTACTTGCAAAGCACTTGGAAGAAACTGTGTGTGCGGGGAGGGCCGCGGGGTGGGCCGGGGCCAGGCTGGAAGGCTGAGGGGGGCCGGCTGGTGGGTGGACGGGGAGGAGGCTGAAGAAACAGCTCCTTTCTGAGTGACAGGACTCCTTTTCAAAGGGCAAACAGGGAAAGGGGGGGAAAACCCTCCTAATATGAATAGGAGAATTTTCAAGGTCTCGCAGTTACTCCCACTCCTCCCCTTTTCAAGACCGAGATCTTTCTCTTTTTTCTTTTTCTTGCCTTTTTCTTTCCCCTTCCTTTCTTTCTCTTTTTAGGTAGGAAGCGCGTGTGCCAACGGGTCTCGATGTGTTTCAGGAGAAAGAATGATCTGTTAACTTTTAAACGTCTCTTGGGGTTGGTAAAAATTACTGGGACATTTTCACAGGTTTTTGTGGGCTCGCTGACCAGCCTGGACGAGGCAGCGGAGTCACGCTGTCAGGCAGGGGTCTTCAGTTCGAGATGGTGTATTTGTGAGGGAAAGAAAGGGAGTACCTTCCAAAGTTCTCCCTCACCCCAGTACCAAAACCTGTCACATCTGTACGTCTTACTAGAAAAGGGTTAGTGTCCTTATTTGGACCCCTCTAAGGTGATTATGAGCTGCCCCTGTGAAAAATCAGGTTGGGAGAGGACAGCTCATCTCTCACACACACGGATTTTTTAAAGCCTGCCTGTATTTATAATTGAATCTTAGGAACACTTTTTTTATGTCCATCCTCAACCCTAGCTGGCTTTTTTTTTTTTTTAAATTGTTGAAGGGCCATGCCTTAGAGAGGAGAAAACTTTCTCTTTAAGATTTAAACCCACAGTACCAGTTGTTTGTTGTTGTTATCATGATTATGATGGTTATTATGTCATCCCTCCTTTTTGCACTTGATCTGATGAGAACTTTTTAAAAGAGTGTGAAATGAAGGACACAAAGACAGTATATCAATGAAAAGAAGAAAGTGGCCCTTTTAATGAGAACTAAAGAAAACCCAAATGTAGATGAAGTGTACCGTAAAAGCTGCTTCAAAGTCCATCTTAATTCCCTTGGGCTCAGTCATCACGAACTTGTGGTAATTGGGAGTTCTTCGCGGAGGTAAGGCGGCCGTGGGTGGGAAGTCATGCAGGTGCACCCCCCTGCCCTATAATTCCAAATACATTTTAATCAAGAACTTGGAGATTTTACAGAACTCAGATTTGGCTACTTCACTTTCAAATGCTACCTGCCCATTAAAGTAATTTCTTTTCTTCCTGAGTAACCGTACTCCCTGAGAGAGCCTCATCCTCCGGCTGCCCGCAACCCCCAGCAGGTTGGTATATGCTGGGCCATATTCTAGGTTTTTGACTATTATTTTGTGATCAGCTCTGTTTAATTTTCTCTTTATTTTTGGACCTCAGCCTTTCTGGATCACAAAAGTCCCCACAAGCAACACAGCAATAAATCCAAGCAAAAATAAGACAGATTTCCTCATCGATGTGTAATAAAGTTAAAGGACATTGTTTTGTCAGACAAGCGCTAAGTAGAAAATAAATCTCAGAGTCTGGGGAAACAAAACGGAGCGCTGCTGGCATGTGTGTAAATTTACTTTTAAAAGCAATAAATCAATGTTAAATTAAACAGCTGGGTACCCTGTCTAGGAGAAGGTTCAGTGTTTAAGAAGACCTTGATGGGAGAAATGTGCTATTTAACAAGACACCAAAAAAAAAAAGTTAAATTTTTATTGTGAGCTGAGGCAAGACTGGCCTGGGAACTTCTCTGAACTTCATAGAGGAAGAAGAGGCAGTGTGAATTGTATCCACTTGCCATCCTGAGATCTTTACATATGTTTTCAGGCATCAGGAGGCAACGAGGTTTCGTGGAAACGTTTTAGATGTTTTGGAAATTGTCGATTAAGCTCTCAGATCCTCTCTTTATTGGCTTAGGTTTGTTGGAGGAGGGGTTATGATTTTTGTGTGATTTCTTCTTCTGTAAATACTATAACCTGTGGAGATATTTTAATGAGCACATTGAACATATTCTTATCAAATGGCCCCTTTATTCTCAATGTGGCTGTTTTGCACAGTAAATAGCATAGTAGAAAAATAAAGAGATCTGTTATTTCATATCTAGTATGCCTGTTTTAATTGAGAAGTAAACCTGGGAGTGGAGTAGCATTTCAAACTCAACTGGAATATTGTGATAGTCATTTCCTAAGGTTTCTTTCTTTCTCTTGTGGTTGGCTGGTAGTGGTAGTTGTTTTTTACAAAACACTTCACTGGGAAAAATTGTATGTGTGGGGTTGGGGAAGGGACCAGAACAATAGAAAACCTAAGCTCTGGCTCTGTATTCTAAGAA
This sequence comes from Ursus americanus, assembly GCF_024610735.1. NCBI lineage: Eukaryota > Metazoa > Chordata > Mammalia > Carnivora > Ursidae > Ursus > Ursus americanus. Next base: position 16,222,264 of record NC_142131.1, on the reverse strand, counting down.
CAGTGTGAATCAATGAGTTATTACAAAGGCAATCATCAATAGCAGGAAATTAGGAGAGTTTAAGGCTAGCATAAATGTACATTGGATTTCAGTCCCTCCACTCCCAATCTTAAAGTAAAATTCTGGAAAGCCTCAACAGAAGTACTTTAGAAAGCAGGCGTATTACTGAGATGAGCCCTCTTGGTCTTTTGAATTCGGATCGACTGGCTTAAAAGAAAAATATGGGGTTCTTGCCTGTACAGAAACTAGTAGATTATTCTTTACTTTCTTCGTATCACAATCTCAGAAGCTTTGTTTTGTTAGCCCAGTTCCACAGAATATTCATATAATTAGGTAACATCATTTAAACCTTTAAAAAAATGGAAGAAGTACTGTTTTTTTTCCCCTCAAGCTACGAACTAACAGGAGTGTTGGGCAGCATTCTAGCTACCTTGACTTTTCTTCAGCCAAAGGAACTATCAAAGATCCGGTTGCCTAGAGAAGACTGAAGTTATACTATTTATATTTAGAAGGCAGCATTCAGTTTCCATGACCATCCGTGGCATGTTAAGTAAATCTGTGTCTTATGCCACTCAGAGATAGCTCGGATTGCCTGTTAGGAGACGTCTGGGCAAGCCTTGTAAACTCGGAATGACTTCTCAAATCCTGCTAGGTTTCCCCAGCGATGTGCTTTCCTCTGCGCTGAAGCCCTGGGAGTCATGTCAGCCCAAGGTGAGCCTTTCAGGCGCTGCTCTTTGTCCCCATCTGGATAGGAAGGTGCAGAATTAGTTAGACACTGGGCTGGTTTGGTGGGGTGGGGGGGGGGAGTGGGAACGGAAAGGCCGCTTGTTCTAATTAAAGCCAGTAAGCAACCCTGTGAGGAGCTGTCCTTTAGCCTTAGCTGGAGGAAGAAAGGGTCTGTCTCACCTCGGTAGTTAAGTTTGTTTGAACTGGCTGGTGGGGCGAAGAGTTGAAGACAGCAGGTAGAGCCGGGCTCAGGTGACACTGGGCCGGTGGTTAAGTCGCAGCAAGTACGTCTCGAAGTCCCTCTTTGCCTCCCAATTCCCTGGTCTCCGGTCTCTGTGCCTGACTCAGGCGCACTTTGATTCTAACTTTGCTTGCTAGATGGCGCTCGGTGTCTCAGGACATTCCATTTCAGAATTAAAGCGGCTTTTTAGCACCGTTGTTCTCAACTAGTTGTGGGTATTTTATTAGCACAGTGCTAGCGATGTTATTATTGCCCTTGTTTTTGACACCCTTGTTCACTCTTTGATTAAAGTAGCGTTCAGGTGGGAGTTACCCATCTTAATCGGTGTAATAATAAAATTCAGTGAAACTCTGCACCTGAATTAAGGGCATATTTATGGCTCAATTACTCTTTGTGATGCATTTCAGAAAGCACTTGAGTAACTTTTCCTCCCGTAATCTGATTGAGGTTTTCAGGAAGAAGATAAATCAGCAGGTCCAGATGGATATTTACAGTCCTTGAGGTTTACCACCAGGGTCCACCTCCCACTTTACCATTACTACCCATTCCCATTTCAAGGTGAATTAAGCTGATCTTAGGGAACTTATTACTTTCATCTATCATTTGTGGTATACCATTAATTGATTTTGAAAGTATCATAATTTGTTTAAAACCCAAATAGTGAAATTCATACCCACAGAAGATGTGTTTTAATATTGGTAAGAAAAACCTACACAAAGCTTGTTTCACAGGAAGGGTGATTTATGGATTCTAATGTATATTTATTTCAAACACCAGTGACTCTTCTCAGATATTCAAAACACTTTTTAAAACTCCTTTGTGTTGAAGCACAAAGAGACAGAAAATCAATAGTTCTAAGTTTCTGATGGAAAAAAAATGAAGATGAGCCAGAAAGAATTGTATGTTGTTTTGTCGAATGAAGATGTCATTTTCACAGCACGCACCGCTCTCACACTAGTGTGTGTCCCTTAAAGACAAGGATGCAGGTGAGGAAGGCAAATGGAAAAAAAAAAACCACAAAAAACCCCCCAAAACCCAAACCTCCATATAGACGTCTTGCAAACACTTTAACAAAAGAGAATTTAACTTGTTACTTGCTTTTAGGATTTAAAGAACTAGTATGGAAATGTTCCACCTTTGGGAAAATCAATAACACTCAGAGCTGTGTGGTTTGGAAACCTTTTATCAAACCTTGGCTGCTTTGGTGAAGAACCCCGCAAAGTCTCTCTCTAGGTGTTAGGCTGAAACTAGCAGGCGCTGAAAACCTAAAGCGGAAAATTTACAACTTGATCAGCCCCAGCCACACACCACAAACCTGCTACTGCTGCAAACATATGTTCCAGATTAAGTTAAGCAAATGGCTCTTGTTTCTCAGGGTTGAAAGTTGATCATGAAAATTCAAATTTGAGTGAGTTGTGCTTCCAATGGATCATCGGATCCTCAAATGCTCATAAATCCCTCCCAACTGTTTACTCAAGAGATTTCATATACTTTCTTATCTGCTCGAGAGCTTAATTTAGAATCCCCTGGAAATTTAATCCAATCAGGTATTATTTTCCAGGAACACGTATAGTTTTAAAAGTTGGCCAAGTTGAAAACGAGGTGTATTCTTCCTCTAATGTAAAAATGTTAGATAGCTAACGTGTAACTCAGTTGTTAATGCTCTATTTCCTTGCATACATACTAACTTTAAAAAGCAGAAATTAAACTGTCGATTTATTTTCAAGTTCCTTGTAAGTTTCATTCGCCAGAAGAGGAGGCGATTTTTTTTTTTTCACAGCATGAGACAAAATAAAGGAGTGTTATCAGAGCCTTTAATTATGTCAGGAAAGACTAAATCATGGTGTTTCTTTTACTGGGGGTAACTGTCTTTTGCAACCTCCCTGTGGTCATCCAGCCATCTCTCAGCTAAATTATTTGAAGACCAGTCTGGCTACTAAGGCATCTTGTAAGGAAATTTAGAGTTAACTCCCGACTCTTCAAAGTGTCTGCTTCCTTGGGTAAGTTGCAGAGGATGGAGACAGGCATCAGACACCTCGGGTACCTTCCTAAGTAATCGCGGGAGTCCGAAGTCCTTCCCTACCACCTCCCCGCATTCAAATGATCATCCTGCAGATTTTAACCGATATTGTCATGTTGAAGTTTGGTAGTTATTGTTTACATTTCTCCCTTCCCCAAGGGGTCTTGGCAAGTGTTTAAGAGATTATTGATTTCCAAGAAACCAAATAAAGAAGGCTGTTCTTTTATAACATATGAAATACACACTTTTCTTTAACTAAATAGGCAGTGTATATTTGACATTGACAAATGGACAGGAGACAAGAAAACTTATTTTAAAAGATTATGAAAGGGAAAAAATGGACAGGACAGCAGTAGTCCTACGGAAGAGTAGGATTGGAATTAAGTGAAAAGCTTGGAGAAAAGTGGGGGGATGGCTATCTGTGCTGTAAAATAGTTTAAAGTTTCCTCGAACACATACAGGTGGTAAGCAAACATCGTTGAAGAAGCTCCTTTTAGGGAGAACTAATCATAGCAGTTTTTATTTATTTATTGTTAAAATAAGCCTCTTGTACTTCTCTTCTCCGCATTTTTCACTGGCAATGTGGTACTGAAATAACCACCCAGGTTTGGGAGTTTCTGATTTACTTAGAATAACCCAGAAAAACCATTCTGAAACTGTGTCAAGAATTCACTTAAAAAAAAAAAGTAATAAATACCTGATAGAGATCTTAGCTATCCCATCCCCCAAGTTATAAGGGAAATACCCAGTGAAGGAAGGAAATTCCCAGAAACTCAGATTGAGGGAACAAACGGTAGGGACCCAGGAGTTCAGTGTTATATATCCCACCCCAAATCGCCACAACTTCCCTGCACCAACAAAGGAAAGCCCCGTGTCCTTCCCTGCACCTGATTCTCTTTTCTTGCTCCTGAACCTTAAGAAGGTGAGAATGAAATATTTCATTAATCCAAAGATGGAAATTCAGTTTATGGAATGAACTCCCCCAAAATATACCAGCCAAAGACATGCAAACATTATGGAGATATTTCACTTGAGGGTTCAGATCTAGAATCTGCAAGTCTCCGGGGTCACTATTATTCAACAGGTCCCTTTTCGCTACCCTGCACACTTCAGCTGCACGAAACTTTGTGAACCCAAGTTCTCCCCAGTTTTCGTATGCGGGTGGCACCCGCAGCTTAAATAGCTCACAGCATGGCCGAGTTTCTCTAGGAACACAGACTTATCTTAGTATTTGGGCAAAACGACTCTTGAAACCACAAGAAAGACCAAACTATGAGGGAAAATTATCTTTGGAGAGAACTCAGCAGTGATTTTGCACACTAAAAAAAAGGGGGGGGGGAACTTTGTGTAAGCAGCGCTGTGTGAGAAAACAGTCTAAATTGTTAACCTGTGAAATATTTAATAAAATATTTGTATGTTTTAAGGGATAGAATAATAAAGTGTTTTGAAGCTAAATTGCAACTATACTGAGGAATTCAAGGAAAATTTTCACTGTAATAGCATGCCAAGAAGAGAATAATTTTATGCTGAAATGTATTGTAATCTGTGTTACTCTGCAAAAGCAATTTTGAAAGCTGTTTATGGAGGCTATTTTATAGGGGGAAAAACCACTTAAAATACAAGGGTTCCCTCCCTTTTTCTTTGTTGGCCCTTTCTGGTAAAGTATGGATTAAGTTGGTTTGAAAGTATATTTGTACAATCAATATTTAATAGAAGTTTGCTTTTGACCGTCTCACCTGCTCTAACCGTATTATTTTCGTCCTCCAAGTCGGTTCAAGAGAATAGATGACTAGAATGGGGGTTCTAGTGGGAGGGAAGAGATTTTACTCAAAGCCCAACAAGTGAGGCGAGTTTCAATAAAACAAGGTGCTGTTTGAAATCTTTAAAAGCTAGTTTTGTCTTAGGAGTAGTGACTAAGTGTTGCTAGGGAGACCATGCAATGAAAAAGACGCCACACGGAAGTGATTTTCAGTTCTTGTACTTTGCTTAACGCGACGGTAAAAAAAAAGAAAGCCAACCATGAAGACACGCGGACATTTGGAGCTTGGAGTTGAGGTCTGCAAGTAGGAGAAGAGGTAGTGGTGGGTACTGAGCCAGACGCGCCCCCTTTTAGTGCTGTCAAATAAGTTGCTGTCAGGCTCTTTAGCGCTCCGCGGGCCGGGCGCCCCGCTGCACAGCCACCTCCCCCGGGGCGGTAATTAACCAGTACCTGGGCGCACACTACTGATCCGACAGCATCAGCCACAGGCAGAGCCGTGGGGACCAAGGGCCCGGTGGGTCTAGATGTACGCTTCCTGGAACACAGTGCTCTCGAGTCTGAGATCACCAGCCCCGGGAGAATGTGCTCAGAGTGCAGAGCTCTTAAACTGGAACCTGCATGGAGCTGGCCCGCTAAAGAGTGGTGGTGAAAAGTTAGGCAAAGAATAGTTGTGGGAGTGAGACTTCTACCACCAAAATGACTGAGAGTGGCGCTGCTTTCATCATAAAGTAGATGCAAATTCGGGGAGCAGGGAAATGGTGTGTCAACTCTGGGGCACTCTAACTGATTAACACCGGGTATGGAGCAAGCAAGATTCTCCACCCAAAAACTGTATACTTTTTAAACTCATGGTCGCTTTGGGCTCAGATCCTAAGATTTTAAGAGCCAGTTTCCTATGGTGAGGGAGTGGTCGGAGAGAGGAACCAGGCGAGGGCCGGAACTTCGGGGTTCTGGCGGAGGGGAGAGGGAAGGGGGCGCGCTGGGCGCTGTCCATGGTGCTGGGAAGAAAGCGGCTTCTCTTCGCTGTCCCCAAACCAAGCTCAGGTGTAAAAAGGGGACGTAAACCAAGGACTCATGCGGCGGGGGACTTTTTAATTCCCGCGAATGTGAAAAATAGGCATGTGGCTGTATAATTTAAACAGTACTCTAGGAGTGCTCTGCTTTCTCAGTCTGTACTGTTTAGTCAGACAACAGCGTTAACTGGCCATTATAAGGATGGTTTTCTCTTTAAAATGTTCCATATTTCAAAGTAATGTAATCATCAATTTTTGACGTACAAAGTAAAGAGGGAGGCGGTAAAAGAAAGGGTGATTTGAGACTTTAAACATATCCAAAGGCACCTATTTTCAGATTTGATAGGATATAAAAGCAGAGCATGACTTAGCCTGTTAGATAACATGGATACATTGAGAAAGTATTAAAAATATATAGATCCAATTTCATTTTAATACTTCTCTGAACTCTACGCTGGTCAAATGCTGCAGTTATATCTTTGTCAGAAAGAATAACAAGAGTGATTTACCTATTGTGGGGTGTGTGTGTGTGTGTAAATTTGAAATGGCTAAGATTTCATTCTAAGTTCTAAAATGGTACTCTAACAACTGCATGCTCTTAATACAAATTTGATTTCTTGAAAGACAGGTGGCGAGGAAGAAAGTAGGATGCAGAGAGAAATTATTTCAAAATGGGGATAAAGAACTAAATGGAGACATAACCTACCTAGTAGGTGAATCACACTTTTGGAAAACATACGCACACACACACACACACACTCAACTTTAAAAATATATACTGTTACACCCGTGTATAAAATACATGGTTTTTTAAAAATAAAAGTATGTTTATCTATATATCTACAAATACATGAAATTATGTAACAAAATTTCAGGTAAGCTATTACCTATGCTTGATCAAAACAGAAATATGAAAAACAGGAAAAAAGTATCTGAATTGTGTTAATCATGAAAACCTTACTTAGGCTCAGCAACTTGAATCCATGTGACAATGAAGAAGCAAAAGGACAAAAATTCAAACAGCTGACACAATGATCAGCAGCAACTGACAGCATCTCATTTGATATTTGATATCAAGCACTAGATCAATATTTGTGAGATCAATGCAATTTTAATGGTTTTTCTTTCGAAACTGTATGAAAGCCAAATCATGACACTCTGTGCTGGGGTTATTTTTAGAGCTGGTTATTCCAGGGGATGGTATTAAGTAATTTACTGAGGCAAAGGAAAAGAAAAAAAAAAACACAACTAAAAACCAAAAAACAAAAGCACCACAACAAACCATCAATATTTCTTCAGTTGATAAATCCTGATTATCTGAGTACCTAGAGAAGGTGTGAACATTTATTGGAAAAAAGCCATTTATTTAATTTTGGTTAAAAAAAACGAAGAAGAAAATAAGCCTTTGGAAAATTATTTGGAGGTACATGAAGATGAACTGGATCAGAAATATCTTTTTCACTCACAATGGGATTAGGTGGTACTTGAGCAAAAATAAATGAAAATGATAAAACGAGAAAAATCTAGGCCTTTCAGCTACACAGTCAATCCCTGCATGTGCGGAATTCAGTGGGAAATAACAGATCTTTCTGTGTCCCAGGCAGAGTACAAAACTGAGAGCCCTATCTGAAACTCATACACAGCAAGGTTCCTACAAAGGGCAAAAAGAGGGGAAAAAAGTAATTAGGTATATGGTATTGTCTTTTATTTTCCTTTAAAGAGTTTATACCTTAAAAAATAAAATGCAAATTAATCTCACTCAGAGGCATATAGGTCCTCAATATCTAAATCTTTAAACAGTAATCTAGGAGGGTTCTACGCTTTATTTTTCAGTCTTTACTGTTTAGCAGCGTTAACCCATGTGACTACCAACTCATTTTGTTTGATAAAAATGCTAAATTTTATTTATTTGTTTTTACAGACTCAGTTTTGAGGAATTTTCACCTAGAGGAATCCAAGACCTTCACCAAACAGCAATTTCTGGGGAGGCAGATGATGGGGGGGGGGTGCGCAGAGGAAGTATAAGCAGGTGAACATTTCAGTAAGGCAGTGAGAAGGTGAGATGTGGCGATTGTGGGTTGTGTTCCTGATAAGCAGCTGTTTAAGTTTTCAGACTAAAAGAGAAAGAAAATGTCTTTCATTTGTAACTCAACTTTGCTTAAAAACTCAGGAGAAGTTAGTTTTTCACTTGAAATACTAGGAATATTTAATGAAATTTCTAATGTCTGACCTAAAGATCTCTCATCTTTGTTCAAGATAAAGAATAAAATACTTCAAAACTATGCAATTCTTAAGCTTTTTTCCCCTCAATGTCTCTTTTTTCCTAACGTTTTTCTTGATGGCAGTGAATTGCCTAATAATGAAACTGTTAATATATTATTACAAACAGATCACTTCAAATAAAAGGCAATGCATTGTATACTTTTAATAGTGAAATTCATACCTAAGTCCTCTTGCAGTAGGATTAAATAATGCACCTGGTATATTCTTTAAGTGACTAGGTAAAGACATATTTTCCAGGATTTTAATAACTCCATAACAAACACTCACTCTCTGCATGTGTCTCTATGCTCTATTGTATTTCAAGTCTGGCAGATTGCCTACAAACTAGACACCAACAGTTTAAATCAATTTTTCTTTAATGAAATAAAGCCAACCTTACACACAAATACGCATTACATACAAACAGAATTTACAGACGCAAATGAACTTGAGGCATTTAAAAATATGTATTACAATGCCTTGAAGAATTTGGATATAAATTTGTTTAGAAGAAAATAAGTTTACAAACAATCCTGGTGACCAACATATATTGAGTCCCTACTATGTAACAGGCACTGCAAAGACAGACACATACTGTACATATTGTTTATTTCTGGTGGGATGGGTGTATGTACCCCATGGATGGACGTGTATATGCACATGTGTGTGTGTGTGTACACACACACACACACACATATGCATATATACATATTGTTCTATTAGGTCTTTTTAAAAAACCCTGAGTTATCTCAAAGAAGGAAATCAACTTTATAGTCAATTGTGGTTAATTCAGACTTTATTTTGACTCATCATAATTTGACCAATAATTTTTTCTCTCATAGCATGGACAGTACTTACTTAGAATTTAAAAGTTTAGTGTTCCAATAATGCTGCTCTTCTTAAGCCACTTTGAAGTAATGCTAGTGAGTCTAAGATCCAGATCTACATGTTAATCTCTAGTTTTGCCTTCAAACAGAATTCAGTTACAAAGAACTTGGAAAGATTTTGAATCTATTCAGAAGAGGAAAACTCTTTAATTTTCTGAGGAGTAAAAACTCCCCAAGAAACTTCATATAGCTTCTTAGATTTTGCTTAGCATACGTGATAAAACATTGATTGTTGCAGTTTGGTGACCCATGAAATTTGGGGGTTAGTTTTCTCTTCAGACCAGAGCATATAATTATGCAAATAAAGAGCTGTCACTGATCTAGTGAAATACTCACAAACACATGCACTCTGAAATTGGACAGAAAAGTGAAATTGGTTGGTGATGTGATGGTGCCATGGTTTGTTTTCCTGCCAAGTTTCTATCCAAGTTCATTATTCAAATTGTAAACTTTAAAAAGAGACATATCATTCTTGGGGTGTTGGTTGTCTTTTCATTTCAGATTCTTTGTATTGGTACTGCAGGCTGGTTACAAAGTACAGTTCAACATTATTTTACCTATGACAGTCTCCCATATTACCCTATGTAATGGCCAAGGAAGAAAAGCTGAATGATCTAGAAAGATACAGGGCCTCCCTAGATTTCTTTCTAGAAACATGTTTCATGTCTGTTTCAAATAGAACTCAACCCAACAATACGAAGAATATAGTGAAATGTTCACAAATCTCAAGGCAAAGGGCCAGGAAAAGTTGCCTGGAAGGCCTCATGGATTAAGTCAAATTGCCACTTTCAAGTTTTTACATTGAAGGGGAAAATACTGGTCTCTGCATGGTATCCACTTAATGGTCAAACTTTCAGGACGACTTTCTCCTATCTAGCAATTAAAGCCCACTATATAATATTTGGTGACTTTAACCTTTATGGTTCATTTACAATTACCACTCTCTAAAACCTTTGTGCTAAGAATTAACAAGAGTTCTTCAATCTAACCATGCTCTTTGGCATCGAGGTCTCCCAATTCCAAAGTTACCACTGAACAGGCTGTTGCATAATTTTAGATGTCATGGAGAGTCCCACTGATGAAATCTGAGAAGGCTCATGTCAGACCACTGACTGCTAAAGACATCACTACATGAAAGATCAGTGGTGTGAAACCTTAAAAACATTGATCCAAATGAATCAATTAAATCAACATTCATGCCTCCTAAGTGCGAGGTTTAAAACTATCATTGTTGCTTTTTTTTTTTTTAACTCTACATAGATTTTGAGATAAACGTTGGAATGCTTTGATGGCTACTTCTATTCTCGAATCTCCGTTAATCGACTTTGTGCTATTTCCCTCTTTTCAACATCTTCCACTTGGTGTACGTTCTTTACTTTTAGTACAGTGCATGACAGTTGCAATGCTTTAAATCTAAAACCGCCTAACAAAGCTGACGCTTTAGGTAGGGTAGCTTTAAGCTCTGTGAAGTGTTGATTAAAAACCCTTTCCCAGACTCAAACTGATCTTTTTGGAGATTAATAGAATATTAGATAAAAGGAAGACGAACAATTCAAGAGACTCCCACTCAGTCACTCTATACAAGGAAGGAAGGAAGGAAAGTATTCAATTTTTGAAAGGGAGTACCTCCTGGAGTCTTTTATTTTATATTATTACAGCCCCTAATAAGTAATCATAAAATAACCACCACTATTATCCTTTTTTTTTATTGCCACCCATATTTCAAAGATGAGAATGTCTCACATTCATTTAAAGACATTTTCCCCTACAGAGGCATGGGGAAAGTTTTTGAGAAATTTTTAGACTTTCTGTAATAGTAATTTTTCTTAAATGAAATCAGGATCGCAGGAACCTGTCAGTTTACAGTTATAAACTAGGATTGTAACAGGAGACACACATGTGTTTGGATTGGGACTCCAGATAATCCAGAGAAACATGTGAAAAAATTTAACTTATTAGCCCTGATAATATAGTTAACATATTTTGTCACCCAAACTCTTTCAAAGGAGTTACAGGTTTTAAAGAAAGAAAAGCAGTAAAATAAATGTAAACAGAATATTTTCAGATTAGATGTAATACAACAAGGACCTATGCAGGGACTTGGCAGCCATGTAATGTCACCAGAATCCTTTTGGAAAACACATTTCTTTACAGTATATTAAAGTGTATTTTGTAAAATGATAGCTTAACAATGGGTTCAAATTTCTTTGTAGCTAAGGATATTTTAGATATTAAAAACAAACACCCTAAAAAATGTTGGTTTTGTGGAAGGTCCAAGCCAAATAGCAAGTGACCAAGTGAAGCTAGGATGTTACCTTACAGCAACAGTAACGGTAATAAAAGCAGCTGTATGCTTTAAAATACTGATGAATGCAGGTCCATCACTCTTTTTAGGTTTCTGCTTTTAGTAACCTCTGTACACGAATAAATGAACTTCTGAGCAAGAATAATACGCCGCTGCTTGTTGGGAAAATTGTTTTTATTTTAAAATGGTAAACAGAAATATATAATATATATGAAACTCCTGTGCTTTACTTTTTTTTTCTTTTTGTATAAACAATAATGCAATCCAGGTCGAAGCACAAGGCAGAAACTTGAGAAAACAACAACTATTACAAATAGATTTTCTCTCCCCTTCAAATATCCATGAAAACTTTTAACGGCTGCATGGTTAGATACCTTTATAAAGTTCTAAAGCCAGTATCTGGCTTTTAAGTTTTAACAGGACTATTTTGAATCTCAGATTTATCAACAACTCCTTGCTTCCCATTCTATTTGCTCTAAGAACGGAGTATAATTTTTAAAAAAGTCTACAGCCTAACTTTAAGTCTCTACTCTCCTAAAAACCTGTCTAAAGAAACCAAAATGGGAAGAAGATCAGAGCAGAAATACTGTTAACACTTTTCACCTCCAAGCAGGCGGGCTACTACCCACTGACGGTTGTTACTCCAGGAAAATTCAGGTGGATTCTTTACTACATTTATACCAACAGACGCATAATCAACAGGTTAAAAAAAACCCCTACATTACAAGGAATCTTATCACTTGTCAGTAGGAGGTCTCGATGGTTTGCCTAGCTCTTTCTGGGTTGAGGCAGCTCAGATCCACAAGTAGAAATCCCATTTGCACAACCTAAGTTTGCAAATAGCTCTCTATAGATAGTTAAACAAGGCTAACAACCCAGTAGTTTTAAAGTATTAAAGGCAATTAAACAGTGATTCACTCTAGTTGCAAGTAAAGATTTTCATAAAGAGAAGTGAGAAAACCGAAGAGAAGGAAGAGGAGTGATTTGGTGTCTAAGCTGAGCACATTTACTTTGCTCCAATTCAGGTGCAGAAGCTTTACAAATTTAGCACTGCGCAAGTGCTGATTTAAAAAAAAAAGCAATAAAATTAGTTTTCCTGTGAATACTTTCATATAGTCACAACACCACACGATTTATAACACTTTGAAAAATATATTCAATCCACATCAATTTTCAAATCCTCTCAAAGGAAGGTACCATTATTGTATACAATTCACCATTGCTTATAAAACAGAAAAGATTGCAGACCAACATGCTTGACATTGTTGGGGTTACATATATCAAGTTATCCAGGCATTGGATAAAATGACGTTTTTGATTTTTCCTATATTGTTTCCGCTAAAATAATATCAAAAGATATGTATATATGACTACTGAAAAAAGATCACTTTAATTTGCCATCATTAAAACTACAAGAACGAATTAATGTACTTATATACCAAACACAGATATTATCACTTTTAAAACTTGCTGAAATCGGTTCATAATATAAAAACATTTTATCCATGAGATGGTTATTTTAAGTTATTTTTCTGAGGAGTCAGACAGTTCTAAGTCATTTTGGGTACATTTTATCACGTCCTCAAATAAGGCAGGCATATTGTTGCATATACTTTAAAAAAGGATGAAAAAATATTAAATTCAGACCCTCATCTGCTAGAAACAGAATCTTTACTAGGTAATTAAATTCAAGTTATTAAAAATTGATAATGTTAAGATTTAATATTTGAATTTAAAAGTCAGCAAAATCTTAACTTATTTTAACTCTTACAACATTTCACAGTGTTGGCCAGATATTAGCTGGATTAAAATAACTGTTGAAACTGTAGGGCAAAACCCCACAGAGAAAGTGGACTAATAAAAATTATGCCATTGTATTGAGAGGAGAAAATCTTTCACACCAGGTCTTACTTTCTCTTTCTCTTGGAGCAGAAACCTAAAAGAATCATTTTAGCCCCATTCAGCCTTTTAGAAGGAAAAGGTGGAACAGCACACAGGTTCATTTGCCTGATGACAATAAATACTATCCCTAACAGGGTCTAACTCCACGAAAGCTCAGAAGAGATCATTCTAGTTAGGATTATCAACAAGAACAACACACTTTCTCCACATTAGGATTTAAAAAGCAAAACGAGTGTGCGATCTAAATTACAATGCCACTCAATACACATTGTACATTTAAAAAGTAAAGTCAATTCTAATGATAAAAGTTGGAAATTCCATTGAAAACGGGATCTTTCACACTTAAAAGATTTGCTCATCATTACGTTTGGTTTAAACAATCTCTTCTGAAATTAGAGACTTGTGTAAAATCTCACTCAAATGGCAAGGATTTTCAGCGGTAATGTGTAATCGGTACTTCATAGATTTTTATGCAAAGGTTTTCTTCTGGTTTCGAAATGAAAATAGATTGTAAGAGAACAATTTGCACTCCCAAAACGACATAGTACATCATGGCATTCACGTTCTGAATTTGAATTTGGCTTTTCTGAGGGGGTTGGGGGGATCTTCCTTTAAAAAAAAAAAAAAAAGAGGCATAAGAGGCTCTTAGGGAAAAACCTACCTAAAATGGAAGTTTGAAATCTAGAATAAAAGTTTGCTTCTGTTCGGAGAAAAAAACTGGACATGATTGGGGGGGCCGGGGGCCGGTGCCAGTGGCGGCTGCGCTGCAGCGGGCGGTAGGACCGCGCAGACGCCGCTCGCCTCGCAGCGCCGGCGCGGGCTCCGTCAGGGCAATTAGAGGCGCGCCGGCCGCGCCGAGCAGGGCGCTGTCAGCCTTAATCTGCGCGCTGACGGGCAGCGCGAAGCCCGAGCTCAGCCCGCAGGAAGCGCGACCAGTGAACCCATATTGCTTTGACAGTTGCACTCATCTAGAAATAATGCAAAACGCTATTTAGATGTATATATCACGACCCTGTGCTCTAGGAAGAAAACAATCTAATGAGGGGCTGGGAGTCTGCTCGCCGACAACAAGCAGTTAGGAGGCGTGTGGATGCATGCTCGAGTGTGGTGCCTTTGCTTCCCCTCCCCCGTCTCGCTCGTTCTCCTCTTACAGCTCTTCGTGCTTTATTCTGTGGGAGCGCCGCGTCAGAGCCGGCTTGAGGGAGCTGGTCTTTGCCTCTGAGGCTTCGGTGAAGAATTTGAAAATAGACGGGAAGCTCTTCCAGGAAGTTAGCTCGTGACGGTCGGTGCCTGCAAAACACACAGACTGGGTTACGAGGTGGCCGCGCTCGGTGCCAAGGCACAGGCCGCCCGCCTTCCGCCCCTGGAGCCCGACCCCGCCCTCGGAGCCCGCGTCCCCGGCGTCCGGCCCGCGCTCCGGCGCCAGCTCCCCCGCCGGCGCGCGTCTCCGGGCCCCGGGCGCGGCCTCTCCGGGCCACACCTGTGCCCGAGAGTTCACTCTGCCCCCAGGGCCGAGGGCTGTCTCCGTCCGCTCACTGCGCCTCTCTGCCGGCGGCGCCCGGGGCGGCCCTCCGGAGACCTCCGATGTCTCCCGCCCGAGCCCCCTTCCCGCCCCCGAAGCGAGGACGCGCCTGGGACACCCCCCGCGGGTTGCCCGAGGCGCGGCCAGGCGGCCCCGGGGCCTCAGCCCCTCCGGGCCAATCGAGGCGCTCGGAGGGAAGGGCCACTCCCTCTCCCGCCTCGAAACCACCCACTTCCCCAGGCTCCGCGCGCGCGCGGGGATTGGTTTCCCCTGCGCGCGGAATCCGGCTTCTTCACCCACCCGGAGCACCCACGTTTCTCTGCTTCCCAAGAGAATAAAACAAATCGGATTTTTCTTGCCTCTCTCGGAAGCTGTGCTGTTAGACATAATTTGTCTCTGCGAGGTCACTGCGACCAAATTATATGGGATTGCTTCATGAAGGTTCAGATTAAAAAAGAGACTGTGCCTCGAAGTGTCCTAGGAGGCTACATTTTTAAAGATTTTAGGGGACAGTTTTAGAAAAGCTAAAAAAGTGTTTCAAAGCAGTGACTACAAAAAGAGCATCTAGGCCTCCTATTTTGTCACGAGGAATTCAACTTAGAAAATGCAGGTTTAGTTTGTCACTTTACAGGGTTATTTTACTACAGCTTCTGTGGCTAAATTTGATACCGATGTACAGTGTTTTTCCAGGGATGTAGTCACAAGAGCAGATGAGGATATTAATCGGTTTCGACTCCTTGTGATAACGTATCATTTTACCAGTCTCTTTACAACAATTTTTTAATTAAAAAATAAAAATAATAACGAAGACTCTACCATAGAAATAACGAGTGAATAGCTTTGAAACAGTTGAAATCTCTTCCTAGATCACTCAATTATGCAGAGAGATACTGCCTCGAAGTCTTGGGATTCAGGGCCTCTGTCTGATACTTTAACATTGTTAATGATAATTCTTTAGTCTGTAATAGTAGGTCATTGCTATGGTTACTCTACAATGGTGCAACACTTTGCTTTCCCCTTCAGCTATTCGCTGAGACCTGGTAACCACATTTGTTGCCTAGCAACAGTTTTGTGACAGTATCACAATCTGGGAGCTACAACAATAAGGATGCTATGGCTGCAGTCGACCAGAGAGCAGAAAGCTACAGTCTGTGCACGGGACTTAGATGTGGGAGCGGGCTCCACTAGAGAACCCCTCTCTTTATAGGTATCCTCACAAGGATGCTCTCTATCCTCTTCTTCTCTGCAATTTGGCCTTATGAACCTTCATTGGGAACTATGATCCAGTATTGAAATCATATCCTTGAGAGATATCCTCCAACACTACCATATTCAGATGAAAAAAATGAGGTCATTTCTCTATCTGCTTACTCATTTTGGGCAAATTTCAATGTTACTCAGTGGGAGAGAGAGAGAGAGATGAGTGTAGGTTTATCCTGGCAAATCCTAAATGCCTGACTTGATTTGGACAAGTCTTCATAGAATTCTTGGGGAAAAAAATTATATATATGCCTGCCCGATCAATAGGTGTGCAAACTTTCAAGTTCTTCAAAATATAGGTAACATCCAGATATTTGTTATTATTATATTTTTCACCGATTTAGTCATATAACAGTCTTAAAGAATTCTTTTGAATTTGGAGGCATTTATATTCTCCAAACTCAAGTAAGCAGTTCTAGATATGCTCAGACAAACCTACTTTGGGTATATTTGAAATGGGCCTAGTTTCTGGATAGGTTTATGAAATTCCTGTTCCTATTTCTATGGTGTTTGAAAATCTAGTTTTACTTCAATAATAACTAATTGCACTTATAATGATAAGATACTTTAAAATCAAGTGATTTCTTCCTTTTCAAAGACTGTTCTCAGATGCATACTACATAGCAACATCCATCCCCCAAAACAATGAGAAAAGAAAGAAAGAAGGAAAAAAAAAGGTGTTAATTGTCTTCTTTTCCTTCTCATTTCCCTTGCTTCCAGACTCATTTGGCATTTCCTCCACAGTGATCACACTTACACTTACTAGTGTTACCAAGGCTATGATCAATTTGTGAGCTTTCTCAGGGAATTCTTCTCATAATTCCTCCCACCCCTTGAAAACCAATTCAATCTAGGAATCTAGAGGGACCTAAGGAGTCAATGGTCTGAAGCAATTTTAACTCCTTTATTTTTTCTTTCCTGGTGACAATCTTTCTGAAGGATGAACAAATTTCCCTGGTGATAAAATCACTACAAAGGCTTTTTAGTTTTAGCTTATGATGACTCTCTGCTTGATTAGTCCTGGGCTGAAAAGACCAAAGTCCCTGAGATAACTGAGTACCCGCACTGGCTCTCAACATTTACCTCTGCAATTTAAGAGTATAAATAATGAGAATGTGTGCTCTGTCAGAGGAAGGGAAATTGCTGGGAGTAAAGGTAATAAACAAAGTGAGTTAGAAACTGAACTACAGAGGGGCGCCTGGGTAGCGCAGTCGTTAGGCGTCTGCCTTCGGCTCAGGGCGTGATCCCGGCGTTCCGGGATCGAGTTCGAGTCCCACATCGGGCTTCTCCGCTGGGAGCCTGCTTCTTCCTCTCCCACTCCCCCTGCTTGTGTTCCCTCTCTCGCTGGCTGTCTCTCTGTCACATAAATAAATAGAAACTGAACTACAGAGAACCAAGTGGGGGTGGGAGAGGTCTCCCTAAACTAAGGAGGTAGTAAAGTGAATATTTTATACAAAAATGGCTTTCTTTTCAAAAATTTTCAAAGTAGGTTTTTAATAATTTTATTAAAATAGCAGTTGGAAGTTAGGTAATTGTATTTCCATCTGGGGCTGCACATATACATTTCAAGAACATGTCTGGAGACCATTTTCGAAAAGTCAGAGCCAAAGTTCAATGAAAATATTTACAAATTAATATGACTATCTACCCATAGCAATACTTAGAGAATGGAAACTTTTTTTTAAAAAAGATTTTATTTATTTATGTGACAGAGAGACAGCCAGCGAGAGAGGGAACACAAGCAGGGGGAGTGGGAGAGGAAGAAGCAGGCTCCCAGCAGGGAGCCCGATGCGGGGGGCTGGATCCCAGGACCCCGGGATCACGCCCTGAGCCGAAGGCAGACACTTAACGACTGAGCCACCCAGGCGCCCCTACAGAATGGAAACTTTTGAGAGCAGCTTTCTAGTAGTTAAAAAATATACCACTTTAGGAACAACTATTCCATCAGGACAGAAACACTAGACCATTACATTATTTATTCATAAAAGGATATAAAAGTGGAAAATTCAGGTCAACCAAAAAAGCAGCCGTTTATTGATAAACTGCAATGATGTGTAGGTTAATATGGAAAATCATTTCAAAATAACATAACTAACCATGTTATTTGAAGGATATAAACATGATTCCTAGTCTTTCCTCTAGCACGACTTCACCTAATCAAAAGCTCCTCTTTTTAGGGACTATGACTTGTTTCCACTTTTCAGACCCCCATTTTCCTTATCTACAGAGGTTCCCATGGTGTAGGGAGTAAAGGGATTCCTATGTCAAAAACCCGCATGTTGACAGGGAAAGATTTTTGTATCTTCTTGAATTGGCAGGCTTGTTCTTTCTGGATAATTCACCTTTGGGGCAAATTCAGTTTCCTAATCCATAGAATCAATTCAGTATCAAAATAAAAAGTACGAGGTCTCAGTGCTTCATTATAAAAAAGTGCCTTTGTTCAGTCTCAATAAATGATTCTTAATGGGCATGGTAGTGGCCTCTGGGGCATTTTGGAAATTCGTAGGGATATTTTTGGTGGTCAAGATGTTTGGTAACAACTATTGGCGTTTAGCAGAAGAAGGCCAGGGAAGCGGGAAATCTGCAATTTGCGGTCAGTAGAGCACAATGAAGAATTATTTTGCCTCTCATATGGTTTTTTTCTTTTAAATATCTTATTTATTTACTTGAGAGAGAGTGAGTGAGTGCGTGCGCAGAAGTGGAGGGAGGGGCAGAGGGAGATGGAGAAGCAGGATCCCCACTAAGCAGGGAGCCCCACATGGCCACCCAGGCACTGCCCACATGGTTTTCAAATGTTCCACCGGCTATTCACGTAGTTGAAAACCCTGTTTATAATTATATGGGCTTAGAATTTAGATGTGTTTAACAAATACTCTCAAAGTACTTTTGGCATCATTTTAACACATACGGAATTTTCTAGAAATCCTACTGCCACGTAAGTTGAAGGAATTTTTTACTTTATGTTGTTCAGAATATTAATAAGCAGGAGTGGTTTATATAATTACCAAGAGTGGTTTCCATATGAGAAAAATCTCATCACTGATGGCATCACTGCCCACAGAATTTGAGTTGCCGACAAACACACCCGCATCAGCCTGCATCTGTAGTTGTTGAACCTATGGTGATTTTATGTACAGGACCAAGTATCTGATTGCTATGTCTTATGTAGATTTTCTAGAGCACTTAAAATATTGATATGCATAGTATTTTTATTATGAGTTACTTTTATTCCTTCTATGTGTTAACTAGAGCATTATAATAATTTAGCTATCTTATAAGTAGGTGGATCATATTATCTTTAGAATTCATTTCAAGATAGTAAAAGCACTACGTAATATTTGTTTTAATGGAAGGTAGTTAGATGATCAAATGTCAGCTTAAATAAAAATGGATAGTTAATTCTTTTTTTATTATATTAGAGATTAATTTTCCCTATAATCCGAACCCTACTCTAGCCATCTCTTTTATCCTATCCAGAGTAGAAAATGCCTTTTATTTCTCTTAATGTTTCTTCCATAAATATTGTTTGTCAATGATGTTGTTCACTGTGAAATAACCAAAAGGCAAGGGACAGGGGATCTTCCATAAAATACTACACTCAATATTTATCCTTTACCTACACCTGTTTTAAAAAAATGAACTGTAGCAGATTTCAAAGTGGTAAAGACAGCACAAATGGTCAAAAGGATTAGAAACTGAAAGTATGAAGTATGAGACTGTAAATCAAATGAGAAAAATCAAATTGCTAAAATGTGTCATTTGTTTTCCCCAAAGACTACATATTTTAAACAAGTGTCTTGTAATGGAACCGAGAAAGAGGGAGGCTACATCTACATAATAGCATTTAGAAATTAAACAAAACATGGGTGGAAATAGCACTGAGAGTGGAACGCTCAAAGAATAGGGTAAGAGAGAAGAAAACATTGCTCTATGTTCTGTCTTGTCTATTCCCTTTACTTCTTCCTGTGATGACTTCAATCCAAGTGTTTCTTGCAAGTCTGCCTTGTCCACACTCCTCTTCACTTGATCTTAGTGCTTACATTTTTTTGGGCAAAAACTATGCCAAAATATGCTAGTGAGTTAGCTGCCAAAATCCTGATGTTTACTTTGGCAGATGTAGACTAGTCTGAAGCTGTACCTCATTTTATGCAGTAGATGTCTTAAAAACTTATATGTAAATATAATTTCTGTAAATAGAATTTCTTTAAAGGAAGAAGTGGGTTATTTACCTCTTCAACGAATCTTTTAATAAAGTGAAGAAATGTCTGGGAAAGCAAATAATCATTCTTCAAGTGATATTACACACACACACTATACACACCACACACATCAAATTTGCCAGAGATGAGGTTTACTCATATAATGATGGGCAGTTTAAGTTCTTACCAAAGAGATAATTTAGAAGAATTTCTTGGTCAGCTGTTTGCTATTCTAATTATTGCTAGTCGCCTTATTTTACATGGTCCTAGACCAAAAGGTCATGGAATAATTTCAACAATCTATGCATAATGTACATTTTACGGTCTGCTTTAGAATAGGGAATATAACTGTTGACAGAGTCACTTTTGAATGCAAATATAATTTTTATGTCTTTGTTTTGGGGCACGGGAAACTAGCACGTGCCCCTACCCTCTCACTGACATTCCCCAATCCCTTCCCCCCTACAAAAAAAGAATATTTTTTTAAAAGCAAAAGGTAATGAATAAATTTTGTTTCCTAAGATAAAGGGGAAAGGAAAAAAAAAACCTAGAAAGATATGAAACATTAATATTAACAAGATAACATGTCTATGATACCTTCAAAATGACAAGGTTTGATTTTAAAAATTGATCTTTAACAAGAAAAAGAAATATGGGCAATTAGGAAGTAATGAAGACCCTGTCAATATAGCTATGTTGATAATAACAGGTAAGGGAATTCTTGAGAAAATCTAATTTATAAAAATCAAGAGGTCTGTAATATGCATTATTGAGTCCCACTGGGATTAACTAATGAACTTATGAGCTCACCAGCAGTTATTTTTAGAGAGTTATAAAGAATTAGAGAAATACCAGAGCACTGAAAAGTAATGTGCCTTCTAAAAAGAAATAAAATATAACTACCAAAATTCATTTTAAAATGAATTCTAGAGCTTCTAAGGAGAGCATCATTAACCACCCCCCCGCCAACTTACCGATATTTGAACAGAGAAGGGCTCGTAATGGAGACTCTCCTAAGTTAGAAGGTGAAAGTGTGAGACTCAGCCACTGTTGGGAGTAGTAAATGGAGTGGGGTGGGCTGTTCATTGGGACGATGCGAGGGAAATGCCAAGAGCAGCCTAGTAAACATGCTGCATCGCCTTGTTAAAGAACTTGTGTAAGAAATAGGCAAATCTCTTTCCATTGCATGGAAAATGCAATACTGGTTAAAGCTGAAATTGTGTTGAGACCTGAAGGCAAGTTGTCAAGCTTAACCAGAAATAACAGACAGGCTGGAACAAAGACATAAACTCAGTGGTAGAAACCTTTGGGTCATTTGCAGCTTCTGAGCATCCTGTCCTTTCCTTTAGCTTCTTTTCTAGATCTCTCATCTATGGAAGGGGAGTCGGGGGTTGGGTATGGCATCTTAAGACCCAGGAAACAACTCTGGGCAGCAAACTTATTCTTAGGCAGAGTAGACAGCTTGCAGTAGCTATGGGTCTCTGACATTGAACCTGGAAGACCTCTCTCCAATCAACTGCCTAGTCAATAAAAAATGGATACATTTTTGTTGCTTCAATTGCCTATCAAACACAGACAGCTGGTGTAGAAGTGCTTTCTTTGGTTTTATTTTTTTTAAGGATTTAATTAATTAATTAATTTGAGAGAGAGAGAGAGCATGCACAAGCTGAGGGAGCAGCAGGCAGAGGGAGAACTATGTTCTCCGCTGAACAGAGAGCCTGACATGGGGCTCCGATCCCAGGATCCTGGGATCATGACCTAGCTGAAGGCAGATGCTTAACCGACTGAGCCACCCAGGAGCCCCTTTGGTTTTAATTCTTGTCTCATGTACTACTCCTACTGTTGCCAAAAGGCCTGACCTCCAGGGATACTGTTTCCCTTTAAAATTTGAGCCTAGATGTGGGCAAACGTTCCCTTTTTCCAGTTTCCCTTTGTCATTTTCCAAAATAACTTTACTAAGGGATTGTAAGAGGAGAGAGCCCTGAATAAGGGAATTAATGCAAAGAACCAAAAATATAGTTATTTCTGTAAGTGCAGGTTCCTAATTCTATTATTACTCCCAACACAATCATCAGCAAAGAGCTTTACTGGGCTCCATTTTAAACTAGCGCTCTGCCCAACAGGGCTGGTATAACCTGACAGGTATCTTGTCAGGCTTCCCTTTCTCCTGGCTTCTCTGTCTTTTACTAGATAGGTATCTATGACTGATGGCTGCTAGTCTGACTCTGCATGTATCAGGGGAAGGTGAGGATCTGGGGCGAGGGAAGGAAGGGAGGAAGAGAGAATGAACTGCAAAATACTTTCCTTATTTCAAAACCGAGCCAAACCAAACCAAACCAAACCAAACCAAACCAAACCATTTACTAGTTCAAATACCCAAATCTTTTGTGGTCCTCCTTTCTCAACCGTGGAGTCTACTCTAAATGATATATTTTGTGGGCAGAGAGTTTTCCCAGAGGTTCCGAGAGTGATTAATTTATACATTCATACATGTATTTATATTCTTGGGGCTGAGGATGCGGTGGCGAGCAAGACGTATAAATGCCCCACTCTCGTAGCACATGTGCTAGTGCAGATGACAGACAATAAACAAGTAAACCAGCGAACAGGATAATTTTGGAGAGTCAGAACACTGTGAGGAAAACACAGCAAGGGGATGTGAAGAGAAAGAGGAAGGAAGATGCGGTGGGACGAGGAGAGATGGCCATCGATTCAGATGAGGTGAAGACTCCTGACCTGAGACCTGAATGGCAAACCAGACAAAGGTCGGGGGCAGAGTGCAGGAGGCAGGGCTCTGGAGGAACAAGAGCAGGGGCTCTGAGGAGGAAAGAGCTTGTCACAGTTGAGGAACTGAAACGCTACAGTGACTGGAGCACTGTGGGTGAGGGGGAAGTGGTAGAAGATGATTCAAAGGTGGGCAGCCTCCAAGCCATAGGAGGTATCGAAGGCCACAGTGAAAAGTTTGGATTTTATTCCAAGAGCAGTGAAAGGGCTGTTTGCAGAGTTTTAAGCAGAGGAGAATTAAATCTGACTTGTATTTTAAGAAAGAATACAGGTCGGTATGTGAATGGTGAATGGATTATGGGGAGTTAGAATGAAGGACTGCATTTATCGACTCTACCCACCTCTAGAGCATTCTCTGGGACACACTCTTCTACACACTTTGGAGTATAAAATCCACTTACTACTAGTTCACATAAATAAATTAATGATATAGTAATAGTAATATGCAGTACGAATTGAAAGAGACTAATAAAATAGTATTTCTAAGAACTGAAGACAAAATGGAGTTGAAGTAGGAAAAGCATTTTCTTAACAATTTTGCTCTTGTGATTTATGCTCACACCTCTGCTTTCTCAGCCCTTGGAAGCACTGTTCTGCGTGGTGGGAAGGTCCTGGGAAGGGGAATACGCTGTCACTGCATTCCACTTCTGCAAGCGGTCCCAAGGAAACTGTTGGGCTTATTCCCCATGGAGGCTTTTCCACTGAGTTCTTCATTTCTCTGAATGGACACAACATTCTCTTAACTACTCCAGCTCAAAGCCTCTCAGCCATCTTTAATTCTTCTCCACGCTTGTTTGCGGTTTCCTGAACCAGTTACCAAATCCCGACAATTATACTTCAGCAAAGTTTTTCCAATCTCCTTCTCCCTTTCTAGTTCCTCGGTTATCACTTTAGATTTAATGACCTATCATTTAGAATCTTGACACTTCCTCCCAACTCATTTCATTGCCTTCGACCTCTCCTCCCCTATTTTGTACCCCACCCGCAACCAGATGAAAAATTCTAAAGTATCATTTGTGTCATATACCTCTTTCTCTGTTCAAAAATATCCAACAGCTGTCCATAATATATTAAATCGTAGAATTTCCTTAATATGGTTTCAAGCTCTCCATTCTCTGGCTCCAGCCTTCTTTTCTGAATTTATGTCTCAATTCTTCTGTAAGTATCCCCTATTCTCCTAGGCCCTGCTCAATCGACATTTTAAAAACTTTTCAAAATCTCGGGTACTGGACATCTGTAATTCTGAAGTTCAGCCCGAGAAGAAATTATCATTGTAAAGTTTTGAAGAGGCAGGGGTCAAACTTTACTCATTTTAAATGCAGATTGATAAATATACCTTATGTTGAAGTAAGTGTATGTTAGCTTTTGGAGTTAAGAAATAAATTCCTCTAAAATTGGAATATAATGACAGTTGGATACTCTATAACTAAAAGCTGAAGGAAGTAGAATGTTTTCCCTGCTCTCTTCAAAAAACTGACGAGGTGATGATCCATAGTCCATTAGCAACTAGTTGATAAGCACTGACAAATACTCAAAGTATCTTCCAGATCTCTTTAGCTAAAACGTTGTGCTTATCTAGTAAATACAATTTGCTAGCATCAAAAGAGGTTTAGATAAGTGTCAGAACTGAGAACTCTTAGAAAACTTCAACTGTAATTGTTCGAGAGCTTGTATTCCCAAGATGTAGTTGGCTTGGTCTAAATTTAGATGCAGACAGAAACATACCAAATATAAAAGAGTAAAGACATGGAAAGCACCCTGGATAAAATTTTATCCAACAGTTTCATTTCACAGGTAAGAAATCTTAAGTTAAGAGAGGCTGTGATAGGCCGAAGGCACACAGACATTTCGTCCTAAGATAGTCAATATTTACAAATCGGTAAAACACTGGAATAGTAAAAAAAAAAATTCAGAAGATGTATGTCTGATTGCTTTAAGATCCAGTTCAATATTTATTTCCTCTAATAAGCTGTCTTTGGTTAGCTTTACCCCATTGTAGCTACTCCCTTTCTTTATGTGTAGTAGTTTGTAGATAGTGTATACTACACTCTCATATACCTGTTCTGCTTAACTAGTTATTTCATGTATGAAAAATACCTTGCTTTATGTCCAAATCCTTTGGCGGAGGGTAATGCTTCAAAACATTTTATTCCAGAAATCATGGTGAGGATTAACGGATGTTTGTTATATATATAACTACCTGGAACAGAATTCACCAGAAAACTGATGCTTATTAAATGCTATTAAAATATAATAAAGCATGGAATCATAAGCCTTTTCTGTGGTTTTTACACTATCTTAATAGTAATTCCCATTTTGAAAGTAGGGAAAAGGGGGCATACAGAAGATCATGGCAGCAAAAACTTGCGAATTTAGAAAGCCAAGTGCTACTGGTATTCTGAATACATAGATAAACTACTCTAGGAACTTTGTAACCACACCATCATTTGTATTGCTTTGTCAGGCTTTCAAAAGCAGATATGTTTGTTTTGCAGCCAACAGAAGGAGGAACAAAGCAGAGAGGAAGGAGGAAAGTAGTCATTACAGATTGCCCGAGTCACTTAAATTATTTGGAATTATACTAAAGCCTATAGGCCAACCTGGGGAGAACTGATCTATTTACAACACTGAGTCTTCCAATCAATGAACATGACATATTTTGTCACTTATTTAGATCACCTTTAATGCTTCTTAATGAGGCTTTATCATTTTCAGATTAATTAAGCTGTAAGTATACTTTCTGAGATGGTTGTAGATTGACAGGCACTTGTAAGAAATAACAGATTCATCCTGTGTCCCTTTCATACTTTTCCTCAATAGTAGTGACTCGTAAAACCACATTATAATATGACAGTGCTCTAGTTAAGATACAGTAGCCATGCTCACTTCCCTTCCAGCCCCTCCCTCACCCCTGGCAGCCACTAATCTGTTCTCCATTTCTATAATTTTGTCATTTCAAGGAAGTTATATAAATGGAATTATACAGTGTAACATTTTGGGATTGGCTTTTTCATTCACCTTAGTTCTTTGGAGATTTATCCAGATTGTTTTGCATCAATAGCTTGTTCCTTTTTATTGCTGAGTAGTATTCCATGGTATAGATGTGCCACAGTTTGCTTAACCACTCACGTGTGGAAGGACATCTAGGTTGCTTCCAGGTTTTTGGCTATGATGAATAAAGCCACGATAAACATTCATGTACAAATTTTTGTGTGAGATAATCTTCATTTTTCTGGGATAAATGCCCAAGAGTGCAACTGCTGGCTGTATATTAGTTACATGCTTAGTTTTTTTAAGAAACTGCGACACTATTTTCCAGAGTCACTGTACCACCAGATGGTCAACCATGTCAATGTAACTGAGTTCCAGGAAAAACTTGGACATCAACGCTTAGGTGAGCTTCCTTGATTTGCAATACTCCCTGTGTATTCTCACACATTGTTGCTGAAAGAAGACAGCACTGTTTGTGACTTGACTTTAAGAGGACCACTGGAAACTCATCCTTGGAACTTTTCTACGCCGTGCCTTACATGTCTCTTCCTCGACTTTAAAAAAAAAATATTTTATTTTTTATTTGTCAGAGAGACAGGGAGAGAGAAAGAGCACAAGCAGGGGGAGTGGCAGGCAGAGGGAGAAGCAGGCTTCCAGCTGAGCAAGGAGACCGATGTGGGACTCGATCCCAGGACCCTGGGATCATGACCTAAGCCGAAGGCAGACACTTAACTGACTGAGCCACCCAGGTGTCCCAACCTTGACTGATTTTAATATGTACCCTTTTGCTACACTAGACTGTCATTGAGAATATAACAGCTTCCAGTGAGTTCTGTGAGTACTTCTGGCAAATGATCAAAACTGAAGGTAGTCTTAGGGACACCAGTTGCAATTGGTATCAGAAGTGACAGTGTTCTTGGGGACTCTAGAAGTTTATATCTACGGGGGCGCCTGGGTGGCACAGCGGTTAAGCGTCTGCCTTCGGCTCAGGGCGTGATCCCGGCGTTCTGGGATCGAGCCCCACATCAGGCTCTTCCGCTATGAGCCTGCTTCTTCCTCTCCCACTCCCCCTGCTTGTGTTCCCTCTCTCTCTGGCTGTCTCTATCTCTGTCGAATAAATAAAATCTTTAAAAAAAAAAGAAGTTTATATCTACAAAAAATCTTGCTGGGATCTTGAAAGGAATTATGTTAAACCTGTGCATCAATTTGGAGAGAAATAACATCTTTACTATGTTGAGTGATTGAATCTTCAAACATGATATACTCCTTAGCTTTGTTTTTCAGGACTGCATCTTTGTTGACACTACCATAAGTGGGTCTTTAACTACTTGTTGTTGGCATATAGAAATACAATTGACTTTTGTATAATGATTTTGTATCCAGCAACCTTGCTAAATTATACATTTCATCCAAAAGATTTATCTACAGATTTTGAATTTTCTACATAAACAATCATATGTGAAAAACTTCAGTTTTTTTCCTAATTCTTACAGCTTTTATTTCCTCCAGATATAAATTAAGGAAAACTTTTTTATTTATTTATTTATTTATTTATTTATTTATTTATTTATTTATATATATTTTAAAGATTTTATTTATTTACTTGACAGAGAGAGAGACAGCCAGCGAGAGAGGGAACACAAGCAGGGAGAGTGGGAGAGGAAGAAGCAGGCTCCCAGTGGAGGAGCCTGATGTGGGGCTCGATTCCAGGACTCCGGGATCACGCCCTGAGCCGAAGGCAGACGCTTAACGACTGAGCCACCCAGGCGCCCCCTTATTTTTATTTTTTTAAAAGATTTTATTTACTTATTTGACAGAGAGAGAGATAGCCAGTGAGGGAGGGACCACAGCAGGGGGAGTGGGAGAGGAAGAAGCAGGCTCCCAGCAGAGCAGGAAGCCCAATGCGGGGCTCGATCCCAGGACCCCGGGATCACGCCATGAGCCAAAGGCAGATGCTTAATGACTGAGGCACCCAGGTGCCCCTAAGGAAAACTTTTAAAACAGCCTCAAATGTATTTACACCACTATTTATTGAGATGAAATATCACATGAAGCAAATTGTTATAAACAACATAAAACTGGCATTAAATGACCACATTTTCTATTTTGATTGATTTCTTGATGTTAGACTTAGCAAAGACCTAGCTCTGTCAGGTAATGTCATCTAGTTGCTGACTGTTGGTCATGAAAGCTGTTACCTTATAAAAGACACTGACAGCTTCTGGAGTGTCAGTAATGCTCCTAACAATGTGATTTCTTTTCATCCTAGTTAGTAATGTAGAAATAGACTATTTTTCAGCCTCCAAGTCTAGAGTTGTCCTCATGCTGTGCGGTAATACTTTAATTTCCTTACCAGTTCTCTTCCCCAAAGATTTCCTCTTTGAATATTTTAAGAGAAAAAAAAATCCCAGGATGCAATTGCCTTGCACATGGCAAGAATCTTTAAAGAATCCTGAACTTATTGACACAACAGCATTAATAAAGAATAACATCTTCCATTAAGATAAAGATGCACTGATTTTTAATTAAATACATATATTCACAAATATGTAAACATAGTAAATTCCTACTACGGGCTAATTTAGAAAATGACATGGAAACATATTAGACAGGACTGATTACTAAGTATCATATAATATTTTATCATATAATATTTCAGATTATCAGGATAGGGAAAATTCATGAGCACTAAATTAACATTAAGTTCCACTAGGGACTGATTTACAATAAAGATTGAACAGAACCAGATATGGCTAAACAATTACTAGAAAGAGTTATGAAAAATATTTTCTAATTGTAATCCTTACAGCATTTATACTGAACTTATCCTAAAAAAAAAACTTATCAAAACAAAAACAAAAAAAAAAACCAACTCTAACTTTTGTCCAGAAGACTTTAAGGCTGAAATCTTTCATTATTGCTCAAGGAACTTTTTCTCAGGAATTAAGTTTACTTCTGGGTTTGTAAAAATTTCTTTCTTTCTTTTCTTTCTTTCTTTCTTTTTCTTCCTTCCTTCCTTCCTTCCTTCCTTCCTTCCTTCCTTCCTTCCTTCCTTCCTTTCTTTCTTTCTTTCTTTCTTTCTTTCTTTCTTTCTTTCTTTCTTTCTTTCTTTCTTAGAAAGAGACAGATAGAGGAAGGGGAGAGGGAGAGAGAATCTTAAGCAGGCTCCACACCCAGTGCAGAGCGGGACTTGGGGCTTGATCTCGACCCTGAGATCATGACCCAAGCCAAAATCAAGAGTTGAACACTTAAACTGAATGAGCCACCAGGCACCTGTAGGTTTGTAAAAACTTTTAATTGAGATTTGAGATGCTGTAATGGATGAAAGTATATTTTACATGTGTTACAGAATTTGGCACATACATATTAATCCCACTTCTTTGTTTTGTATACTGGCTCTAAGTAACATTATAAATTTAATTATAAATACAATAAAAAGTTCTCTCTCCTAAGTATTTTATTTATTTAAATATTTTATTTATTTATTTTATGTATAGAGAGAGTTCTGAGAGTCTATATAGGGGAGGGGCAGAGAGAGGGGAAGAGAGAGAATCCCAAGCCGACTTCACAATGGGCCCAACGTGGGGCTTGAACATGCCACTCTTAATCTCAGGGTCATGAGTTCAAGCCCCATGCTAGACCTAGTACTTAAAAAAAAAAAAATAGCCCACAGAATGTGGAGAATTTTAAAAATTCAATTTTAAGCTAGTAGGTTTAAAGTTGTGGTATGGTTGTAATATGTATTCTTAGTAATTACTATCATCATGAAGAAATAAAAGTTAAGGAGCGCCTGGATGGCTCAGTCAGTTAAGCATCCGACTCTTGGTTTTGGCTCAGGTCATGATCTCCTGGTTATGGAACTGAGACCCACCTCCGGCTCTGAGCTCAGCATGGAGTCTGCTTCAGATTCTCTCTCCCTCTCCCCACTGCTCACTCCCTCTCTCAAATACATAAATAAAATCTTAAAAAAAAAAAGAAGTAAAAATTAAAACTGAGTATTTCCTTTGTTCCCGGCATGGCACTAATAAGCACTTTATCACACTAACTCATGTAAACCTGAGAATAATTTTTACAAAGCAGGTAGTGTTGCCCTCATTTTGCTGATGAAAAAACTGAAGTCAAAGAGGTTATGGAGCTTGCCAAAGGTCACCATGCTAGTAAATAAGAACATAAACTCTATGAAGGTGGGAACTTTGTTTTGTTCACCCTTTATTACTACTGCCTAGAACCATGCCTGACACCTAAAAGCCTCCGGATAAATATTTGTTGAAAGAGTGGAGGCCAAATGCCAAACTATTAAACTACAATACAGGGCTACCAGGGTATAAGCCAATACATGGTTTCAGTTTAAGGCAGCTGATCCCTTACTTCTTAAAGTAATGAGCTCTACTCTGTTGACTTCTTGTTTTGGTAAGTTAAGTGGGAAATTGATAGCTATCTTTGGTATGCCCATGTAGACTCTTAGAAGACATTTTGGTGTGTTCAATATTTTCTATTTTTCTATTCTTTTCCTGAGCTTGTAAGCTTAACTAGATCAAAGTGGTTTAAATGGGTTTAAATACTAAATGATTCACCTAATTTTTTAGGATAAATATTCTATATATATATATATCACAATATAGACTGAATCCTGTAAAGGGTTCAGGAGCGTTCACAATTACCCTCTGTTGACCAGAGGGGGATAAAACTGGAACATATGGATGCGTCAGCAAAAGAATAGCTCAAATGGGAAAGCACTTTTCTTACCAGTAGGTAACCAGTCTACCATAGGCAAAAAAAAGAATGCAAACATTTAATGTATTTTCCTGTTTAATTTCTGTCAACTCTCTTCTCCTTTCCTCATTGCCTCACAGATTTAAAAGTCAGATGAAAATCTGCTGTAAGACCCAGCTTTCCTGGTTAGATTTTTATAGGTGGGTGTTAAACAGAAGTTAGCATAGGAGCCAAGTCACCAAATAAAATGACCATAATGACCCATGCCACAGTGATGACATGGAAGCAGTTAATTCAGCACAGAAAATAACTACTAAAGTCATAGGTTAGCCCAGTACTTTTAAGAAATCTGTGTATCTGTTCTTTCTTTATATCCATATCATTATCTTTTTTGCTAAGAAAGCACCATTTTGAATGTGTCTTGCTGAGGGAAGATGAGCATTTGCTCTCAGCTGACTATGGATAGCAATCTTTTATAAACCATAAATGCAAACCTGCTGGAGAAAAAGCCTCAAGGTCAATGCTTCTAAATTCAGACAGCCAATCAATAGGTCATTTCCTAAACATGAGGTTTCTGTGCAACCACTCCAGAGCAGTATTTTTAACAAGAATATTTTTTTTCCCAACATAGTGCAATAAGCTTGTTGTAGACTTACAACATTTTCGGAATGTTGTAAAAGAAATCTTGTAACAAAAAGCAACATTTTCACTTTTATATAACTCACATCTTTTCCTCACATGAAAGAGCAGCCAAAAGGATGAAGGGCAGTATGGCCTCAGTGAAATCTGCTGAATTGTAAAAATCTAGTTTCCCATCTTTAAAGGCGAAACAACAAGAATGTTAAGAATCTGGGATGATACAATCCACAAGACACTGAAACGCAGAATCTACAGAATTATTAGAGAACATTTTTTGAAATTTTGGGAATGATTTTTGCTTAAAATTTAAACTTGTATTTTACATATGCAAGTCAAAACACTGCATTGACTTTACAACTGATAATACTTCATGCTTTATTTCAGATTTACATTGGACCTAAACATAACAGTTCAAGTTTTATGACCACAGAGAAAATATCCAACTTATTCAGAAAAGTGACTTACAAATTAAAGTTAAAACTAAAGAAAGCAGTTCTAGAAAAAGGAATTTCATTAAAAGTGAGTGTTAATATTCATAACTCTGGACTTAAATTCTTTTCTCATATTTCAGTCTCATGGACAGTCACATTAGTTTATAATTACATATTTAAAAAGAATATTCTTTTTTTAAAAATATTTTATTTATTTATTTGACAGAGATCAGAGAGAGAGACAGCCAGCGAGAGAGGGAACACAAGCAGGGGGAGTGGGAGAGGAAGAAGCAGGCTCATAGCGGAGGAGCCTGATGTGGGGCTTGATCCCATAACGCCGGGATCACGCCCTGAGCCGAAGGCAGATGCTTAATGACTGTGCCACCCAGGCACCCCTAAAAAGAATATTCTGTACTTAAAAATTATCAGAATTATAAAATAAGACAAATAGATGATACATCTATTTATCATTATGAAGTATTGGTAGCTCTTCACTTTGAAAAATTTCCCCTAAAAGTGACTAGAATAATTTTATAAGGCAAATTAAAACTTGCAGATTAAAACTATTTTAGATTTTCACAAGGGGGAAAAATAAGAATCTTCATATTTCTTAATCTATACAGTGACAGTCATTCTTGTATTATTCAATAAGCTATCAAAAAAAATTTAAAAAATCTTGCTTTTTAATGAAGTCTTGGGTTAAACCATTTAAATAGCGAAGTTTTAGGCCCCAGAGCAAGACTACACAAATTTAAAACTGCTAGAAATGTTGACAGATGCTTAATTACAGTGTTACATATGGTGGAAAACATACACAATTTGAGTGGATATTTTTATGAACAATTATCATTTAAAACAACTTTGGAAATAAAATTCATTTGTAACTATGTCATTCTTAATAAAATTGTTCTGTTCAGTCAGTATTTTTTCTATATTTCTACTTACCTAAGTTCATCACAATTTTGCAAGTAAATTCAAACATGAAGATATTCTTTTGGTTAGCATTTCAAGTTCCAAATTTTCTTTTATTAAAAATATCATAAAATTTAGTGGTAAATTATATATAGTGATGTAATTCTGATGTTTTAGATTGAGAAATGAAAAGCACTGATTTGAATGTATTCTAAGAAAATGAACCCACAAGTATTAAATTTACAAATAAACTGTATTTTAAAAATAACTTCAGACTCACAAGAAAGTCGTAAAAATAATACAGTTGACTCCTAAATATCTTTAAACCAGATTTCCAGTTTTCAAAAATATTTGTCCTATTTGTTTTATTATTTATTCTTTCACTTTGTGTATGTACATACCTATGCATATAAACAAATATTTTTTCTGAATTATTTGAGAGTAAGTTGCAAATATCACGCCCAATGTACGTAGGTACATACATCGTATGTATGTACATTAGTATGTATTTCCTACCAACAATGAAATTCTGCTATGTAACTACAGTTATGAAATTCAGATTTTACATCGATAGGATACTTTTTTACTCTACCATTTGTATGTCAATTTTGCCAGTTGTCCATACAGCATTTTTTAAAATATTTTTTTATTATATTATGTTAGTCACCATACAGTACATCCCCGGTTTCCGATGTAAGGCTCGATGATTCATTAGTTGTGTATAACACCCAGTGCACCATGCAATACGTGCCCTCCTTACTACCCATCACCGGTCTATCCCATTCCCCCACCCCCCTCCCCTCTGAAGCCCTCAGTTTGTTTCCCAGCCATACAGCATTTTTACTGTCTGATACAGAATCTAGTCCAGGATCACACAGTGAAAACTATGAAGGTTTAATAATTATTTCTGTTTATTTCTATCCATTTCTGTAGATGTTATAAAGATTGTTTCATTTGGTTTTAATTTGAAACTTCAGAATGACAACAATCACTAAGGTCTATGATAGTTTTGGTCAATTACCTGCATAAAAACATAAGAATATGATGAAAATATTCCTGTTTAAGGTTATATATCTACCAGTGAGTAACAAATATCCATTTGACTCTATTTTATAAAGAAGCTTGCAATTCAGAAAGAAGAAAATTCCTGACTATTTCAAGGCATGCCTTCCTGGGATTTTCTTGTTAGCTCTTGGAAGGTTATCTGAATTAAAATTTAAAAACCAGTCAAGTATTCTATTTGCTAGGAATTCTAGTAAAATATTTATTTGGTGGAGAGGAGACTGAAATCAGTGACTAAAGTCAAGTTTCTAAAATATTTGAGGCTTGTATTCAACTATAACAATTTTCTTCCATACCCATTAGAAAATACAGAATTAACTGCATACGTTGTTGCTAATGGCCTAGAAATAGTTTACACAGCTGAACTGAGGGACTTAAATTTAAGATCTATTTCTGGCTACTCTATCAATATGCATGAAATTCTAGATAAGCCATTTAACTTTGATTTGTCCCAATTTCTCTATTCCTAAAAGCAGAAAAAGAAATGTTTGTGATATACTGCTAGGATCTTATACTCTTAATCTAGTGAAATCATAATTTTTAAAAATGATTTTATTTATTTATTGGACAGAGAGAGGCACAGCAAGAGAGGGAACACCAGCAGGGGGAGTGGGAGAGGGAGAAGCAGGTTTCCCACTGAGCAGGGAGCCCAATGTGGGGCTTGATCCCAGGACCCTGGGATCATGACCTGAGCCAAACGCAGATGCTTAACGACTGAGCCACCCAGGCGCCCCGTGAAACCACAATATTAAATGTATCAAAGATTATAAAGAATCATGATAAATATTATAAAGAGTAAGGATAAATAAACCATTTGCCTAGGAGAGCAAAGAAAGGATTTTACTGTTTGTCATAGGAAAAAGTAGAAAACACAAGTAAGTAAAAAGAAAAGAAAAGAAAAAAAAATGGAAATCACCAGTAATCCTACCAACCAGAAATAACAAACTGGAATATAATATTTCAGACATTTTTTTCTATACATAAACATACATATTTGTTTGTTTACAAAATGCATTATTTTAAGAATATAAAAATTTACCATATTTGAACACAAATTAAAAAGTATTAATTAAAAAAAGTATTATACTGAGGGTTCTTGTTCTAGTAATCAGTTAACCATTGGTAACAATGATAAACTCTGGACAAAACAAACAGCTATTTGATAGCATTGAAGAACAACCTAAAGCAGATAGAAACTGAAGGAGATTAAACCTTTTAAATAGTTGGGTACCTCTTCACCGAAAATAATTCTTTCTGTAAGGTATAAGGTGGTTAGAATCCAATCAAAAGGCTGCAGTTATTGGCTTGAAGTGTCCAGAGATGGAGCTGAGGGATACCAGAACAGGTGGAAACTAGGAAGGGAAATTCCTTGGGGGTAAAAAGAAGGAGCCAACCAGAGGGGGAAGTTTGAACTCTGTGTACAAATTGCTTTCAGTTTTTTAGCTGAATTCTGAACTGTGTTTGCAGGGAGAAGACTCCAAAGAGCTGGTAGAAGGTTACAACTGGAAAACTGAATAAAATGAAAAGAGATTTCAGTTGTTGCACAACATGAAACAAACAGTTTGGAGTTTGAGTCTTGTCAAGTTAGAGACCCCGGATTAACACCTGGTCTTTCTGCTGTGAAACCCAGAAAGAGTAAAGATAATGTGCAAAGTCTAAGAGTTGACCCTAAAACTAAGGGAAAAACTCTCCATAACAAAGTGCAAAACCACATCTGAAGAAATTCAAGGTCACTGACACTATCAAAAAACTCAACAACTCACTTGTTATATGTCCATATACATATGGACATATAACAAAAACTTTTTAGATATGCAAGGGAAAAAAAAGAGTAAATTGTGATCCAAAGTGAAGTGGTGGGGGTGGTGGGACAAAACAATAGAAATGGACTTAGTGATGACCCAGACATTGGAATTAGCAAACCAAAACTTCAAAGCACATATTATAAATATGTTCAAGAACTTAAAGAAATGGCTCTAATGAGTGAAAGATATTTTTAACAGACAAATCAAAACCTTAAAAAAAAAAAAAGCCAAGTGAAAATACTAGAACTACAAAGTATACTATCTGAAAAGAAAATTCACTGGATGAACTAATACCCAACTGGAGAAAGCAGAAGAAAGCTTCAGTGGACTTGAAAACTGATCAACAGGAACCATCCAAGCCAAAGAACAGAAAAAAACCCGAAACAAAACATTGTTTAAAAAAAAACAAACAACAAAGCCTGAGTGACCTGTGAGACCACATAAAGTCACTTAATTTTTGTGTAATTGGAGTCCCAGAGGAGAAGAAAAAGGAAATAGGGAAGGAAAAACATTTGAATTAATAATATCCATGAATCCCAAATTAGGTGAAAAACAATTTATCAATAAAAGAAGTCAAGCAAATGCTGAATAAGATAAAATAATAAAAGCACATAGATACACCACGGGTAAGACAACTACAACTCAAAGATAAAGTCTTGACAGAATACGTACAGCAGAATAATGATACAGAGGACTCCTGATTTCTCATCACTAACAATGGAGGTCAGAAGACAATGAAATGACAACTTTAAAAAATTGAAAGAAAAAAAAAAACCTCATCGACCCAGAACTCTATTTCCAAACAGGAAAAAAACACCTCTTAAAAATTAAAGTGAAATAATGTTAACTATGCTCGAGTTAAAATATAAAAAAAGGCAAAATAAAGACATTTTCAGGTAAGCAATAAAAGGGAGAATTTGTGGTCAGCAAACCTGCACTGGAGGACATACAAGCCCGAGGAAGTTCTTTAGGCTGGAGGGAAATAATACCAGATAAAACTTCAATCTACAAGATATGCCCAGTAATGGAAATGGTAAACATAGGGGCAAAAATAAAGACCATTTTTTTCTATTAATTAAAAAAAATACAATGGAATCTTTATTATTTATTTATTTATTTATTATGACAGAATCTTTAATGCAAAAATTATAACAATGTATTTTGTGGTTTTAGTGTACATGGATTTAAAATATATGCCAACAGGGGCATGTGACTCTTGATCTCAGGGTCGTGAGCTTGAGCCCCGCGTTGAGTGTAAAGATTACTTAAATAAAATAAAGTAAAATATATGATAATGCTAAAAGGATAGAAGGATAAATGGCATTACAATGTTGTAAGCTCCTTACATTTTATATGAAAATGTAAAATATTAATTCTAAGTAGACTATGATAGGATGCACAGATCAACCCTTAATCCCTAAGGCAACCATTTAAAAATAACACAAAAAGGCATACTAAAATGACTTTCAGAGCAATTAAAATAAAATACAAAAAAAAAAAAAAGAACAAAAAAACCTGGACAAACAGAATGCAAATAACATAAGGGGAGACATAAACAAAGATATTAATAACTACATGAAATTTAAATGGGCTAGTTACTCCAATTCAAACTAAAATTAAAAAGGCTACAACACAAATGCTGGTGAGGATGTGCAACAACTCAACTAGAACTCTCATCAGAGTGTAAAATGGTACAATCACTTTGGCAAAAATGTTGGGCAGGTTTTAATAAAATATATATATATCTACCTCATGACTTAGCACTCCTACTATTAGCTATTGGTCCAATAGATAAGAAAACAAATGTCTACAAAAAGGCATGTAAGAAAATGTTCATAGAAGCTTTATTCATAATGGCCAAAAATTAGACACAGCCCAGATGTCTATCAACAGGAGACTGGATATACAAATTGTGATATATTAATAAAATGGATACTACTTAGTAATTAAAAAGAATGACCTAGTGATACATATAACAATCTGGATGAATCTCAGTTAGGTGAAGGAAGCCAAACAGAAAAAAGTATATGCTCTAGATAGCATTTATGTGATGGGGTGCCTGGGTGGCTCAGTCATTAAGTGTCTGCCTTCGGCTCAGGGCGTGATCCCGGTGTTATGGGATCGAGCCCCACATCAGGCTCCTCCGCTGGGAGCCTGCTTCTTCCTCTCCCACTCCCCCTGCTTGTGTTCCCTCTCTCGCTGGCTGTCTCTCTCTCTGTCAAATAAATAAAATCTTTAAAAAAAATAGCATTTATGTGAAGTTTAAGAACAGGCAAAACAAATCTATGGAGATAGAATAGAGGTTTCAGGGGTGAGGTGGGGAGGGCAAGGAGAACTGACTGGAAGGAAGAAGAAAAATTTGAAGATGATGGAAATGTTCTATATCTTTATTAGCGTAGTGGTTACAATGGGTATATACAACTTTCAAAATTCAACAGTTTGTATCCCGAAGATCTGATCATTTCATTATATACAACATTTATATTAAAAAAAGAAGTAAAAAGAAAATTTAATATTCTTCAAAATATGCTTCATATAAACATATAATAATAAAAGCACCATGCTTCATATACCAATATAATAATATTTAATTTATATCACTGAATACAACTTTTTGCCTAGGACATACTTTTCATCTCTGGACAAAATCAGTGGCCTACCCAGGAATTAAACCCTCCTGAAAGTACCAGCTCATTAGTCTACACCAGTCCTTTCTCTTCTTCCATTAGTCCTCAATGATTTAAAATTTCGCAAAAGAATGTGTCTGTATTAATTGGATGGTGTTTGGTAACTCTACCTTAAAAAGATGAACTTACCCACTAAATTGCAGAGAACAGTCTGAAATTACTGCTAACAAGATTACAAAATCACCTTATTTTCTTAAAAGAGGGTGACATTCTAATCATGTATTCTTGGTGACTCTCCAAGTAAGGAACTTGTCAGATCAACATGGTGTTATGTTCAACATTTACAGGTAATAGTTCTGGTTCTTAACAACTTGTCAATGATAAAGACAGTACTATAAGTGCACTTTATCACTAAAGGATTTGCAAAGCTTCCAGAGAATGTTAAAAATTATAGTCCCAAAAGGACAGTTCAGTAAAAATTCACCAACCCTTTTTATTACATAGACTACTAATATGAGTCATTACATCCCAAGGCAGCAGAACTAATGGGCATATAATCATAATTTAAACTCTGACATTTTAACAAAATATATGACAATGAAGTAACAAAAACAGGCAGTGTACCTAATGTTTTCCAAGAATAAAAGGAGAAAATGTAGTATTTGAGTTGATTCAAAAAGTATTTGAAGTTCAAATATACTCTGGGACCAAACTGGCCTCACTCAAAAGAAGTTTTAAATAACTCTTAAGTAATTGGAGAATCCTAGTCTGATAGGACTAAATGAATTAATGTTCTTCATTTTTCTCCCGGTTTTAGAGGAAGAAATGGAAAGAAGCAGTTTAGACTATCATTGGCTTCTCCTCCAAGTAGAAATGCTTATTACACTGGTTTAAAATCACCAATTTAAACTAATATTTAATAATCCGGATGATAATTTCAAATACCATAAAATAAATTCAATCATTTACTACATTATAATTTCTTACACGAAAAAATGACCTGAATTGCTGTCATCTTTCATTACAGTATCAGTTGCTGTCAGAGTTAGGAAAAAATTATTTTGAAGACTCTCTAGGAAATTGGTTGAACACATTTAGGAAAATTATCAGATTGTATATTTCCAATAATTTTACATATATTTTATGGAGAGGATTATGTTCCATGTCTATTGGCGTAGTGGCACAATGATTGGCATAATGATTACTGAATTTACCGTTTGGCTTATTCAACATTTAACCTTGCTTAAAGTTTATTCTGTGGACCTCTGGCTTTGTGGGATAGCAACTGAGCCAGCCAGGCACCCTACAAGGGAGGATTTCAATGTGCACTATCTCCCAAACATATTTAGCCAATGAGTCTTCTTGGGACAGTTTTCTGGACTTCTATTTCACAAAACACACTTTGGAAAATTTTGGTCTAGAGGAAATAAAGATCAGCTAGAGTTGTAGCAGGTTGGAAGAAAAGGAGAGAAAAGTAAGAAAGAGAAAATACTGTTTTAAGTCACTTGTCTCTCAGTGCTCATTTCCTTAACTGTAAAATGGTATTTACTAGCTGTAAACTTGGGCAAATCCTGTAATCTCTCTTTCTCTCTTTCCTCTGTAAGAATGGGACAACTGAATCTGAGATCC
This sequence comes from Ursus americanus, assembly GCF_024610735.1. Taxonomy (NCBI): domain Eukaryota; kingdom Metazoa; phylum Chordata; class Mammalia; order Carnivora; family Ursidae; genus Ursus; species Ursus americanus. Next base: position 16,182,575 of record NC_142131.1, on the reverse strand, counting down.
ATTTTTCTGTTCTTATCCCTGCAGCCTTCTGTTGTTAAAAGACTCTGCTGATGACTTTCTCATGGATGTGTTAGCCACAGCATCAGAATCACAATCCCATCAACTTTCTGACTACTCTTTCTGTCTGCTTCCTCTTGAAACTATCTATTTGTAGCTGTAGTGTAGTGTAAAGCACAGTGGCCTCATAGCCATAACTCTTGGGCACCTAGTTCTAACACTTCCTGGCTTTAAGATTCTGTGCAAATCACCAGGCTGTCTGTTTCTTCACGTATAAAGTGAAGGTAATAATAGGACCTATTTCACATCATTGTTCTCGAGGACTCCATGAAAGGAATATGTGAAAGTATTTTATACATTCTAAAGCACCCTCCAAATGGAAATAATTTCCATTGATATTGATACTGAATGGAAATACTAATCTGAAAAACGAATATTCAGATATGAAGGTTTTAAAAAAGTTTTTATTTTAACGTACAGTGTTATATTAGTTTCAGATATACGATATAGTGATTCAGCACTTCCATACATCACCCTGTGCTCATGACAACAAGCGCACTCCATAATCCCCATCACCTCCTTCACCCATACCCCTGTCCACCTTCCCTCTGGTAACCATCAGTTTGTTCTCTACAATTAAGAGTCTGTTGCTTACTTTCTCTCTCTCTCATTTTTTTCTTTGCTTGTTTGTTTTTTTTAGAGAGAGAGAGAGCGAGCGCTGGCTGGGGAGGGGAGAGGCAGAGGGCGAGACAGAAAGAGAATCCCAAGCAGGCTCCATGTCCAACGTACAGACTGACGTGGGGCCCGATCTCATGACCCTGAGCTCATGACCTGAGCCAAAATCAAGAGTCAGATGCTTAAATGACTGAGTCACCCAGGCGCCTTGTTTTGTTTCTTAAATTCCACATATGAGTGAAATCATACGGTATTTGTCTTTCTCTGACTGACTTATTTTACTTAGCATTATACTCTCCAGCTCCGCCCATGTGGTTGTAATGGCAAGACTTCATACCTTTTTATAGCTGAAAAATATTCCATTGTGTGTGTGTGTGTGTGTGTGTGTGTGTGTGTGTGTGTGTATACCACATCTTCTTTATCCATTCATTAATCAGTGGACACTTGGGTTGCTTCCACATCTTGGCTACTGTAAATAATGCTGCTACAAACATAGGGCTGCATGTATCCCTTTGAATTAGTGTTCTTGTATTTTTTGGGTAAATACCCAGGAGTGCCAATGCTGGATCACAAGGTAGTTCTATTTTTAACTTTTGAGGAACTGCCATACCAGAAATGTTAGATTTTTATGTTCTTTACTCTCTATATTCCAAGCGCTTGTTTTTTTAGTTAATATCATTTGCATATAAATGATTATATGTATATACTATATACATCTATATATGTAGGTATATACATGTATAAAATATATAAAGTAGAAACTGACTTGAACCAAATTACAGGATAGCTTTATAGTTATAATCAAGTGGTAATGGAAAACTTAATGCTTTTTCTTTTATCTATTTAAACATGGTGTCACCTTCAAATATCTCCATTTAATGCCTATAATGGCCACGTGATTTTTGTTTTCTTTCCACCCAGCATCTGATTCTCCTTGCGTGCCTTAGGGAATACCACATTGTGTAGCTGGTGGTGAACAGGTGGGAAGTTTCATCTTTTACATCCAGTGAGAAATGCACAAGAGAAGGGGCAGGAAAGGTGGTTGGACTAGTGTATTTCCACTCACTTCTCCTAGAGAAAATGACTCCGTTGGTGATTTTATATTGCTCTGTGGTACCAAGAAAGCAGGTTGTTTTCAAATAGCTCAATGGTGGCAGTACTGGTAACAGGACCAAGCAGCCTCAAAGGGGGAAAACAATTAGCTCAAGGAGAGTCACACTGCTCTCTCACTTCCTGCTCACTCTTCAGCCCAGTGTCATCTTAAACGTTTGTCATAACACACCACTTCACTAGCAACTGAAATCATTTATTTGTTTGTTTCTTTATTTACTAGCTTTTTTATGGCTTGCTTGTTATTTGTCTATATGCTCTGACTAAAATGTACTCTCCCTCAGGTCAGGAACTTTGCTGTGTCTGCTGCTGTGTCCCATCACAGTGCCTGGAAGACTGCCTGGCACATACCAGGTGTGTACTAAACATTTGTCGACTGACTGACTGACCGGTACAGTCTTCTGAAATAGTTGAGAGCTCAGTAAATGCTGAATTGAATTAAAAATGAAATACAGACATTTTTCTGAGATAAGTACTTAACTTCATATGTTGTCTTCTCCAGAGGAAAGGATATATTATTATGAAAAAATAAAAAATAATTAAAAAATTTTTTAAATGCTTTTCAAAAAAATATAGGTGCTAGGTTAAATACGAAAAATGACAAGATAATGCAGGTCTTTCCTCTACTCTGCTGATAGGTCTACTATTCTCAGGAACCCAATCCTTTGAGTAAAATGATCATAAAAAATATGATTGTTAAAAGCTTCTGGAAATAGAAGAAACATAATTTTAACTGTGTATTTGGTTAAAAACAGAATTTGCTGCTTCTTCATGACTTTTGTATTAATAGGACTCTCACTAAAAGGAGTTATTTCTATTCCATAGAAATAATTTTAAGGAGTCATGTACTATTCATATTAATTTTGGAAAAGTATGGTAAAAAGAAGAAATAAGACACTGTTCATTATTTTGATCTTTAACATATTTTCACATTTAAAAATATTTTAAAAGAAACAAATGCAACTGCCTACCCATTTTTCTTTTGTTTCCCTCCCAAAAAGAAAAACCAACACTACCCACAATACTATGGCAGTTTTTTTTTTTTTTTAAGATTTTTATTTATTTATTTGACAGAGAGTGAGACAACCAGCGAGAGAGGGAACACAAGCAGGGGGAGTGGGAGAGGAAGAAGCAGGCTCCCAGCGGAGCAGGGAGCCCAATGTGGGGCTCGATCCCAGTACCCTGGGATCAGGCCCTGAGCCGAAGGCAGATGCTTAACAACTGAGCCCCCCAGGCACCCCACTATGGCAGATTTTTTGAAATTTGTTCAGGCATGCAGCTTTAAGCCCTTCAATAATCACTTACATGGGGTAAAACCAGACAGAAACAAAAACAAAACAAAAACTTATACCATCATTTAGTCCAAACATTTTCTAAGTGCCTATATGCCAGACATTGATGGATAGTAGGTATATAAAGGAAAACAAGACACAGGGCCCATCCTTGAGCTTACAGTACCAATGCCCCCTTGGAGGGGATCCAAGACATACCTGCCTTATTCTAAGTTGTACTTTATGGTAAATGGCATTAAAATGAAATTTCAATATTATATGAGAGGTTATATTTGGTTGCATAAATTCTGCCTATAATGAAAATGACATTGCATTACAAACCTTCTAAAAAAACTGAAAGATTATTTCTACTATACTGTACCTTCATCAAAGTCAACTGATATAGAGACTCTTCTGTTAAAAACAACAGTTAACTACATTTGCTATACAATGTGTACTGCTTTCTTTAAAATGATGCTTCTTATTTCTTCATAGATTTTTAGTAAATAAATGGCTACTATCTACATTAGATAAGCATGAGGATCCATACAACTTTTTCTCTGTGAAGGGTGAATGGCCATCTTTGGTTATAGTAAAGTTACCATAAGTTATAGTAACTTATGGTAAAAATTAAGGCGGTCTTCTGTATGATCCTCATCACTGAATCATGATTTAATGTTATATTACAGGCATTTATTTTATTGTATCTTATTTTTTTCTCCATTCTCTCCTCATGGGCTTTTATTGGTCATCAGTAAAAAACTTAACAGTATCAGGAAGAGAAATTAAGGAAATAATCCTATTTTCAATCCCATCAAAAAGAATAAAATACTTATTAATAAATTTAACCAAGGAGGTAAAAGAACTATGCACTGAAAATAAGACATTGATGAAAGAAATGGAAGACACAAGTCAATGGAAAGATATTCCACGCTCATGACCTTGAAGAATTAATATTGTTAAAATGCTCATACTTTTCAAACAATCTACAGACTCAATGCAATCCCTATCAAAATTCCCATGGCATTTTTCACAGAACTAGAACAAACAATCCTAAAACTTGTATGGAACTACAAAAGATTCCAAACAGTCAAAGCAATCTTGAGAAAGATGAACAAAGCGGAGGTATCACACTTCCCAATTTCAAACTGTATTACAAACGTAAAGTAGTCAAGACAGTATGGTATTGGCATAGTAACAGATACATAGATTATTAGAACAGAGAACCCAGAAATAAATCCATGCATACATGGTTGAAAATTTTTGACAAAGGAACGAAGAATATATGGAGAATATGGGGAAAAGATAGTCTCTTCAATAAATGGTGTTGGGAAAACTGGACAACTACATGCGGAAGAATGAAACTGGACCCCTATCTTATAACAAATCCAAAAATCAACTTAAAATGGATTAAAGACTTGAACATAAGATCTGAACCTGTAAAACTTCTGGAAGAAACCATAGGGGGTGAACTCCTTGACATTGGTCTTGGTAATGATTTTTTGCTTTAGTCAAAGCAAAGGTATCAAAAGCAAAAATAAAAAAAAACCAAAGACAAGAACAAAAAACAAAGACCAAGGAAACTAACCACCCACAAAATGAAAAGACAACTTATAAAATGAGAAAAAATATTTGCAGATTACATATGTGATAATTAGGGGTTATAAAAAGGTGCTCAACAGGGAAATGCAAATCAAAACCACAATGAGATAATACATCGCATCTGTTAGAATGACCATCATCAAAAAGGTAAGAGATAAAATTGTTGGCCAGAATGTGGAAAAAAGGGAACCCTAGCGTATTGTTGGGAGGAATATAAATTGGTATAGCTACTATGGAAAACTGTATGGAAGATCCTCAAGAAATTAAAAATAAAACTACGAAGTGATCCAGCAATCCCAATTCTGAGTATCTATCCAAGGGAAATGAAAACAGGATATTGAAGAGATATCTGCAGTCCCATGATCACTTCAACACTGTTCACAATAGCCAAGATACAGAAATAACCTAGGTGTCCATCAAGAGATGAATAGATAAAGATATGTATACACACACACACACACACACACACACACACAGGGGACTATCATTCAGCCATGAGAAAGAAGGAAATCTGGTCATTAGCAATAACATGAATGGACTTTGAAGGCATTATGCTAAGTGAAATAAGCCAGGCAGAGAAAGACAAATACTGACTGGTATGACTTATATGTGTAATCTAAAAAAAAAAAAAAAAAAAAAAAAAAAGTCAAACTCCTAGAAACAGAGAGAAAAAAAGTGGTTTCCAGGGCCTGGGGTTGGGGGAATAGGAAGAGAGGTTGGTAAAAGGATACAAACTTTCAACTATAGGATGAATACGGTCTGAGGATCTAATGTATTAACATGGTGACTATAGTTAAGAATGTATTACGTAAGTGAAATTTGCTGAAAGTAGAACTTAAATATTCTTACCAAAAAAAAAAAAAAATCAAGGTGATGGATGTTTTAATTAACAAGATGGGAGGAATCCTTTCACTGGGTATATCAAATTGTCATCATGTACACTTTAAATGTCTTAGAATTTTGTTAACTCTAACTCAATAAAGCTGAAAAAAATGAAAATAAAATATTTAAAAAAATCAACAGTATAAGGAATGCTAAGTGGACTTCCTACAAATACATTCATGGAAGATATAGCCCATTATGTTAGTCAGTCTTTCTTGGATACGAATCCACGTGATTTCATTTCATTTTAATTTCAACTAACAGTTTTTTCTAGGAGCTGGGGACATGGTGATTAACAAGACATATGTGGCCACTGACTTCAGGGAGTTTACAGTCTAGTGGGGGAAGGAGACACTAAAATAATTCCATAAATAATTGCTCCTTGACAAGTAAATATATGATGATTTGTTATTTATTGCAAGGAAACTACCTTTTCTGAAGAGTGTATATGCTTTAGCTTTTCTAGTGAAGAAGATATTGTCAGTTATTATTTCCTTTTCTGCCTTGACCGTAAGGAAGCTAGAGATAAATTTTATGCTAAATTAATATAATTATCACACCACAGGCTGACGGACAATTATCTTTATCTCTACGTAGCTTTTGATATTATAAAAATTCTCACTTTAATCATTATGTCTTGTGTAAGTTTTATTCCCTGCAGGCTGACCAAGGGAGTAAGGAGGGACAGGTTTGGGGAGGGGACTAAACTGTACAGCATAAATAAATTTCATGGAAGTACCATAGAACATATTATGTTAAAAAATCAGAATTTCATAATCTTTTGAAGCTCTGCAGTACTTTAATGGTACTTCTAATAGTGCCTAACACTTGGAAGGGTTCCACAGTTTGGCTCCTATAAAGTGGTTTTTGACAGCAAATGTGCAGGAACCAGAATCTATACTGAAACTTGAATCTGAGCCACTTAGACATCATGATGTTGCCCAAATGTGTAGTGGTTTCCATTGGCAATACCATAATATCTTCTCACTGAAGCATGAAACTGAGTTTGGGGGATATTTAGCTACCAAAAGAAGCAGACATTATCTAAGCCTTGATCAGACAGAAAAAAATTGAAAATGACTTCCTGGCATTCATTCAGTGGAAAATGAAGACACGAAGAAGCCAAATAAAGTTAACAGCTCTCAAAAGAGGCTAGAAATTGTGGTGCTCTAGAGTCTTCATCATCACTGCCATGCTCTTTGGTGCCAATAAACGTTTACTGAGCTCTTACCATGTGCAAAGCACAATGCCAGGGGCTTTAGCTATACTGGTCTTGAAGGTCATGGCCTTCTAATTTTTAAATTTAATTCCAGTGTAGTTAACATGTCATGGACTTTATATTATGCCTCCTTGTAATTCCCTGTGCCTGGCACAGGGTTTTTGAAGATAGCAAATATCAGTAAAGATGTATGGATTATGTGAATGTGACTGCAAGGGGCTTGGAGTCTAATTGGGGGATAGGATAGAAGTGACTTCCTTGTTAGAGGTTGTTATCTTAACGCCTTTATACTATTTCTATCTAGGGCAGTGTCTAGCACATAACAGGTATCTAAAAATAGCCAGTTAATCAATAATGAGCAAATAATTTTGTAAGAAACATTTACTGAGCACTCACTATGCTTTCGATGATTTACTACACTGAACTCTCACAACAGGAAAGTGCTGTTATCATTCCCATTTTAGAGATGACATAGCTCAAGTTTACAGAAGTTGGGTAACTTGCTCAGTTTACCCAGTTGTTAACTTGTGGAGGCAGGATTTGAACCTCGGCAGTCTGACTGCAGTTCACACTCCTCACTATCATACTGTGCATAGAATCCCCCCCCCCCAATATTGTCAGGTAGCCCACGGTAAAGGTTAGGTGAATGGCAGAGATTCTAAGTCCTCTAACTTTAGAATAAGAAGTGATTACTGAGGACTGGGCAATAGGAATAACTTCCTGAAGAAAGAAGAACTTGAGGTGGGTTTGAAAGAAGAAGAATAGTTAAGTCCTGCAGAAGGAGGAAGAGAAGTGGACAAGGGTGCACAGAGATGCCCAGAATGTATTTGGAGAGGAGACTTAGACTCATTTGGATAGAATGAAAGAGTTCGTGTAGGACAGTAGTAGAAAACCTAATTAGAGATTTAGCAGGAACAAGAGAGTGAAGGACTTAAGAATTTGGATTTCATTCTTTAGGCAGAAGCGGAGCCAACAAAGTTTTTCTCACAGAGAAAGAAGTGTGAAAAGCTGCTTTTTAGGAAGCTATGTAGGATATATAGAGGGTGAGGGCTTAGAGCCCAGGAGACCAGGTAGGTGGAGGTGAAGAAGACCTGGACTGAGACAGTTGCAATGGCAATGGAGAAAAAAATTACAGATAAAAGAGAAAGAAAGAACCAAGAAAACTTGACTGCCCTGATGATGGAGAGAGGGAGGAATCAGCGCCTGTGTGACAACACTGGTACTGTCACTGTCAGAAATGGGGCACATTTAGGAAGAAGAGTTGGTTTTTGGATGATTACTAAACTTCTAATTTAAACCTCTTGATTCCTAGAGGTTTAAGGCATTTATTAATCAAATAACTTAAACATTTGGATACTGTTATGAGCCAGGAACTGGGCCAGATACAGGGACAGAATAGTGAGCAGGAAAGATCTGGTCCCTCTTTTCACAGACTTAGAGTTTATGAGAGGAGAGAGGCATTAAGTAATTATAATAACACTGATGAGTTTTATGATGGCGATGAAATACAGAGTATTATGGGACCATATGGTAGGAGCATATAGAGAGTGTAGCTTGAGACTTCCTTGAGGAGTGACATTTCAGCAATAGATCATGTTAATAGTTTGGTTAACAGTTAATAGTTTGGTTCATAGTCCCCATATCAGGGAGTTAACCTGTGTGATATACAGCACATATTTTATACACACACACACACACACACACACACACACACACACACACACACACACACACTAGAGGTGTCAGTGATGGTATCTGCTCACCAACCACCCCCTGTAGTGAAACTAAACTGATTACAGACCTGTTTCAAAGGACAGCAGCAGGGCCTGAACCTTCCATCTGCAGCTGACCTAGCCTGGGATGGATACTGATCTAAATGCAGCACCATCGTGTCTGATCTGAAGCAAAGAGATGCGGAAAAAAATAATTTTCTTAAGAACTCGATGGAAGAAACCAAGGTACTGGCAGGGGACTGCAGCTGAAGTAAAGTCAAAACTGGAGAGACCCAGAGGCTATTCATTTGCTGAAGTTCTGAGTGGGCAGAAGGAGTAAGCAAGAGGAGGAAGCTGGTCCATGTATAGCGCCTAGAGGCATGACAGAGAGAAACAGATTCCTCTAGAGAAATACATGTCTCATGAGAGACAAGTGGCAAGAGTAGGTGCTTGGAACAGCAATATTAATTGTCAATGACTTTCCAATGACAAGACAATGAGTACCTTCACAGTAACTTTTATTCTGTTCCTTTCACATTAGAACAACACTAAAAAGTCTAAATGGCTTAAATTACAATTTGAGTACAGGTACAATTTCAGTTCTTATATTCTCTGTCCAGATCTTCTTTAGGAGACAAACTATAAATTCAATCCAAGGTAGCTGAGTGGGTCTCTATTGCTTGTAGACAAGAGGGCTTAATTAAACACATTATCCCCTCATGGATAAAAGTAAGCTAAAAAGGAAATACTGTGTTGAGTTCAGCTACCGGGGTAAATAAATTATTATATATAAAAACAAATCTGTTTGCTACCTTTAAATGTCTTTAATTGTCATAATTATAGCATGCCTATCTCAACACAGATGCATACGATATATTCTTAGGAAAATTGTCACAACTGTTCATACTTACACTCAAGTGTTATATTTGTATGCTGTATACCATACACATATACATGAAATGTATTTATACACACCTAACTAAATATCTGTACTAAGACATCAATTATACAAATGTACAAACAAAATTATATGACTTCCTTACAACTCTGTGTGCATGCCAGGAACACTGAGATGATGGTCCTGATATAATTATTGTCTCTTTTTGCACAAGCTCATAGTGTATCATTGGGTAGATAGATGAGATTAAGCAAGTCTACACTCGATAACTTCATCTTTTGAGTTTCACCCCTATTCTCTTATTCTGTGAGCCACTCTCCTCTATTTTCCTCAACTGTGCTTTCTTCATTCTCTCTCCTGGTTGAAACAAAACTACAAACACTGTAGTCAAACAAGTGATAAGACAATCAGGTTATCTGTGCCAAACAGTTTTTATAGGCTAGAAATATGCACTCTTCTATAAAGTTATCATTTGGGGCAAGGGTAAGGTAGCTGAACCAGTAGTTCCCCTTCCCCTGAAAGGAAAGTTCTTGGTTTTTCATTTTCCATTTGGCCTAAACTCAGTGAATTACTTCAGCCTAGGAGATGAGAAAGAAAATGAGGAGAGAACAAGAAGTGATTTTTAACTGGTCAAGGGGAAGGGATAAGTAGGTTTCACATATCCCCATCTCTTCCCCATTCCATGCAAGGGAGGCTGTGGGATGGACTGCTCCAGGAAAAACGTGTCCAAGAACGGAGCAGGACTGTCCTCCTTCCATAGCTCAGCTGGGCTTTGGTCATGGAAAGTGGAACAGAAAGTGAAAGGAGAAGGAAGGAGAGATCACCCTGCCCTTCAGGTCTTGGTGACAAGGAATTAAAAGTAATTTACATATGGTTAATTATCTGTGTTCTCAAAACAGTGGGTTGTTTCCCTAAAGGAATAACAAAAGTTACAATGAAAAATTACACCTTTTTGTCCAAGTGCAAGGAATTTGGTTCCAGACATAATTTCTTCAACAGCAAAGATAACTTTTTGAAAAAAATGAAGGCAGTATTTTGTAACGCTAACTGCATTATTTAAAACTCATTTAATTTCACTGTAATAGAGGAAAGCTTACCAAAGGGGCTATGAATCAATAATGTTCCGATAAACATCAATTTAGTAAGGTGTTATAAAATGTATTCTCTTGGTTTCTAACATACTTTAGAAAAACACATGGATCATAACATATGAATTACACAAATAAATAAAAGCTGCAGAAATAGATATATCAGCGCTACCCTTCTGACACACATTATAAGGCCTACATAATAAGAGTAGACTGAAGGCATCGTATCATTTTGGGATTTATTAATGCATTTCTTAGTGTTTTTTATACATACACAAACACACACACACACAGGGATTTACCTTATGAATTCATTTTAGCTGTACATGTAGAGGGTTGATATTTGGTTAAAAAGAAAAAGCAACCCTAAACCTTTGTTTGCCTCCTTTAATAGTCAAGATTTATAATGAGTGCATGGTAAGCAATTTTATTTAAAAAAAAACCAACTGAGTCACAGAGAACAGATTTTGTAGTTTCTGCAACTATCCAATTTCTGCATAGTGCCTAGAAGCGGCTATACGTATCACAACAGCATTTTACATCTACCTGGATTAATAGGATGTGTTACTAAGATATTATCCATGCTTCTCAACAACTTGGACAACATCCAAGTTTGAAGCCAGAAACATCTATGGCAGAAACACAAAGATATCAGTTCCAACTTCAAGAAAACACAAACCAGTTTTTCTTATTTAGGATGTGAACCAACAGAACAAACGGGACAGGTACATGGTGTCCTATTACTATAGAAGCATCTTCTGCGTTAGAGTTTATTTTACACAGAAAACTGCAAATATATAATGATAAGACATCATAGCGTGTCTGATAACCTGTGACAACAATTCTAACGCAGTCATTGTAGCCACCGGAGAAACCTGCACGTACTGAGCCCTGACCCACCGAACCTTTTATCTGCATGCGCACTCTCCACAGGCCAAGCAAATAAAGGCCAAGTGATAATTTACACATGAATCATTTTCTTTGCAGCATAGGCACCAGAGACGTTTCTTTTCTCTGTTACTGAGAGAAAGGCAGCCAGGTCTAAGCTTGTCTCACTAGAAATCATACAAGTGAAACAGTGATTTGCAGGAAGATGGCAGATCGGCAAAGGGAAACTGTTCTAAATGCGTGATAAAAATGGCAGCCACAAAGGACTAGATGAATATTTAGTTTGAAAACAGGCCTGACAGTAACAATGAGTCTTTATCCTATTCAAAACAGGTAGTGTCACACAAACTGAAATGGAGATACAATCCCGATAGAAGATGACATAAGATTCCTGGGTGGATATCTTTAAAGACTTCAACCTTCATTTGAAAAAATGTACACTCACGGGTCTTTTGTATCTAGGTCTTACTCAGAGTACATATAGTTATTTCGCACGAATGACATGTAGATGTTATGTTCCCCACTTGGATAATGAGAAATAAATCAGTCAGGATGATTAAAAAAAGGTTTGTTCATTAAAAACAGGGTATACATTTTATACCACGGAACTTGTAAAGGAAAAAAAAAGTATTTTTCTTCAGCCCAGACTCCTTGGTGCTTAGGTCAACTTTTACAAATTCATTAAACTATCAAAATATCGCTACAGTCTTTCTTACAGGAACATAATAATGAACAATACTTGTCCTGGCTCATTTAACAGGGGAATGGAGATTTATTATTAAATTTGTGCTAACAGGCCATTCCAAAGACGATTACATAATCTTCTAGCAAATGACAGGTACTAACTAAATCAATACAATTCATTTTTATTCCCTTATTACCACTTCTCCAGCTTTGTGTTTGCCACATTCCACCTGTGCCCAGGAATGCTTACCTTCCTAGTCAACAACGTATATTCCCGATTTTCTTCAAATTTGGTTTACAAGTCATGTTCAGGAACCTTTAGCTAAAAGTTCCAGTTTTAGTGTCATACTTACATGTAGAAGGACCATCAGTAAATGCTGCGATGTACATGGACTCTCAACACACAGTGATAGGCCAAAATCTTTAAAAAAAATGTTATTCATGAGTTGTAAATATAGGAAGTGTGGTATAATTTGTGGTTCGTAAAATGAAACTTTGAATTTTTATTCCTGTATAGTACAGAAATGGATCTGTAAACTCCATGCTGCAATCCATGCCCTAAGACAAAGCCAAAAATAGTAAGTGTTATGGGATTAAGTCATATCAGTTCTTCATGATGAGTTGCATATGTCAAAAATCCTGGCAGTGAGCATGTTTTTTATATTACTTAATTGTTTCTCTCTACTGTTTATAGTGAGTTTTTTTAAAGCCCTTTCAACTGCTTCCCTTACACCTCTTTTCTCCTTGAGATTGACACACTCTTTTGAGCCACCTCTGTTCTCAATTGCCTATTCATTTCCCTACAGTCTGGCTGTTTAGTAATTTTTGAAGTCAAAATTAGCATTTTCCTTAAAGTGAAGCTCCTAATGGGTAAGAATCATACCTACCATTTTTACGTATCTACAACCTCTTATTAGTGTCTAAGACAGTGTTAGCCATTAGATTATTTTTAAGAACTCTCAACAAAATGGGTATAGAAGCAATGTTTTCCAACATAACAAAGCCCATACAGGACAAGCCCACAGCTATTATCATACTCAGTGGTGATATGCTGAAACCTTTTCCTATAAGATCAGGAACAAGACAAAGATGCTCATTCTTGAGACTTTAGTCAATAGTACTGGAAGGTCAGATTAATTAGGCAAGAAAAAAAGACATATAAGTCATTCAAATTGCAAAATAAATATGTTTCTATTTTCAGATGACATGATAGGATACACAGAAAACCCTAAAGACTCCATCAAAAAGCCACCAAGATAAAATAACTGAATTCAGTAAAGTTGCAGGACACAAAATCAATATACAAAAAACGAGTTGTGTTTCTATACACTAACAGCAAACTATCAGAAAGAGAAATTAAAAAAGATCTCATTTACAATAGCATCAAAAGGAATAAAATACTTAGGAATACATTTAACCAGGAAGGTGAAACTTCTACATAGTAAAAACTATGAGACATTGATGAAATACATTGAAGAAGACAGAAATAAATAAAAAAATATTGTGTTCATGAATTAGAAGAATTTCTATTGTAAAAATGTCCACACTACCCAAAGCAATCTATAGATTTAATACAATTCCTACCAAAATTTCAATGGCATTTTCCACAGAAATAGAAGAAACAATCCAAAATGCTGTATGGAACCAAAAAGACATGAACAGACCTTGCAAACTGGAAAAAGAACAAAGCTGGAGGCATCACATTTCCTGACTTCAAGGTATATTACAAACCTATCGTAATCAAAACAGTATGGTACTGGCATAGAAAAGAAGACATATAGATCAGTGGAACAGAATAGAAAGCCCACAAATAAGCTCATGCACATATGTCAACTGATTTTTGACAAAAGAGCCATGAAGGTACAATGGCGAAGGGATAGCTCTTCAATAAATGGTGGTGGGAAGACTGGAAACCATTATCTTGAAAAGTTATCTGAAACTAAATGAAACTAAAATGAAACTAAAACTCTCATGTTCATTGCAACATTATTCACAACAGCCAAGACATAGACACAACTTAAGCGTCCACAAACAGATAAATACATCAAGAAAATGTGGTCATACATATATACAATGCAATAGTTTTCAGCCTTAGAAAAGAAGGAAATCATGTCATTTGTGACAATATGGATGAATGTGGAGGGTATTACGCTCAGTGAAATAAGCCAGTTGGAGAAAGACAAACTGCATGGTATCACTTATATGTGGAGTCTTAAAAAAAAAAAGTGGTTGAGTTGCTGTGAGCTGGGGGTGCGGATGGGGTAGGAAATAGGGGGAGGGGTTGATAAAAGAGGACTTCATAAAAAACAACAAATAAACCTCTTGAGAGATGCCTAGTGTTGAGGACTCTTCAGGATATATTTTTGAAAGTCAAGTCACAATTTACCTAGTGACAATCGTTCTTATATTAAGCCAAAGAAAAGGTAAATTCATAAAACAGCTCTTGCACACTTCAAGATGGACTTCATGATCGCCAGACATGACACCCTGAAATGTCACTTTTAGTGACCTCAAAAACATAAAGTTTGGATGGGGCAAAGAAAGACTAAATTAGAATGCCCATGATTGTATACTTAAATCAATGAATCTCTGATGAATAACATCAGTTACTAGATTTTTCTTTATATTGCTTTCTCACAAGTAGATTTACTTTTGCCTTTTTTTTTTTTGTGGTTAAGAAAAAATTACTCTAATTTGAAAAATGATCCAAAAACATTGTGTTGACTTGATGTTATTTTATTTGTAAGGCATAAAGGACTATGAACTACAAATGCAAAACAGGTGCCTCTCCCCATACGTAAGGATAACAAAAGAACAGGGATAGATTTTGGCTGACAGAAACTTTTCTTGGGGTTAGAATTTATCTATTTTTTAAAATGAACATTTAATGTATTATTTGTTTCAGGAGTACAGGTCTGTGATTCATCAGTCTTATATAATACCCAGTGCTCATTACAACACATACCCTCCCCAATGTCCAGCGCCCAGTTACCCCATCTCCTCCTGCTCTCACTCCCCTCCAGCAACCCTCAGTTTGCTGACAGAAACTTTTTTTTTTATTAAAGATTTTATTTATTTATTTGACAGAGAGAGAGACAGCCAGCGAGAGAGGGAACACAAGCAGGGGGAGTGGGAGAGGAAGAGGCAGGCTCCCAGAGGAGGAGCCCGATGTGGGGCTGGATCCTGGAACACTGGGATCACGCCCTGAGCTGAAGGCAGAGGCTTATCGACTGAGCCACCCAGGCACCCCATGCTGACAGAAACTTTTAAAAAGCAACATGGAGGAAGAAAGCAGGAGCTTCCCAAAGTACAAAACAAAGCCAGACAGAAAATAAAGTGTAAATCTGATTCAATTTAATTCAATGCATTTAAGGTGCTATTTAATAGTTTGTGGTTTTCCTTTGTTTTTTTGAGTTTTAGCAACAGGGGACGGCATGTGTATATAAACCTAGGGATAGTCCCCAACTTCATTATGTATTTTGTTCTTCAGCATCATTACATTTGGTAAGACCACCTTCTTATCAAAGTCTTCCCTCCTTGTCTTATCATTCATCCTGTTCCCTCCTTATTGATCATCAGACGATGAAAGAGACAATGGATAGCTTTACTAGCATCAATATATAACGCAGACATCGCATCTACTCAATCTACCAGGTCTGTCGATCTGCCATGGGGGAAGCTGGACTGGTCTATAATTTGATGTTCTCACAAGCAAGCTGATAATTGCAGAGAAATTTGTGATCCTCAAATGTTTCAATAATGATTTTGGATAATACCAGTACTTTCTGAAGTATCTAAATTAACTTGATGGGACTATAACTCTAAAAGTCATGCTAATTTGCATTTTTGAAGTAAAGCACCAGATCTGTCCTTTCCTGATTCTGGTTTTCCTTATTACTGCTGTGCTATCAACATACAAAATGAAACTAAAACCACTCTGCCAAAGCAAATAACATTGCTCCTTAAGAGTTGTGAACACATGAA
Source organism: Ursus americanus (assembly GCF_024610735.1). Taxonomy (NCBI): domain Eukaryota; kingdom Metazoa; phylum Chordata; class Mammalia; order Carnivora; family Ursidae; genus Ursus; species Ursus americanus. The sequence goes on along the minus strand of NC_142131.1, from coordinate 16,166,565 downwards.
CAAAATACCAAGCACATAAAAAAGTTTCCTTTAAAAAGGTGATAAAATTCAAGAATTGAAGGATATGATTTCCATTTCTATTATAACACTAACAAGGTAAAACTATGGTCATGGAAGTGGAAAGAACTAGTTAGAATCTGGGAACTTCTCTTCTTTATACCTGACTGCCAAAAGGTATGAGAAACTCTTTTTTCCAAGTCTGAATGGGGCTGACTAGAAAAAAAACCTGCTTTTGCAAAGGGTTACTTAGTGACTGGGAAAGAAGGTAGAAAATAGAGTTTCTACACTTATAAGGCAACATTAAACCGTGAATCTTAATAAAATGTTATTAAAATTCTCTAACAGAGAAGTCAAAGGAAACAGAACTTGCTTTCGAACTATGTGTTCATTGTTGGGGCTACTGAAAAACCGCCCGTCACAGCAGCAAACAGGGGATCTGCATCCTTTGTGTGAAACCTGCACTGGTTAGAAGCAGCTAAGCTGGGGCGCCTGGGTGGCTCAGTCGTTAAGTGTCTGCCTTTGGTTCAGGGCAGGATCCCGGGGTCCTGGGATCGAGCCCTGCATCGGGCTCCCTGCTCTACTGGGAGCCTGCTTCTTCCTCTCCCACTCCCCCTGCTTGTGTTCTCTCTCACTCGCTGGCTGTCTCTCTTTCAAATAAATAAATAAACAAAATCTCAAAAAAAAAAAAAAAAAGGAAGCGGCTAAGCTGGAGGGTGTACACAGCCTACGGCAGTCAATGATGAGTTTTATAGATCCTTATATTCTTGTCAAATAACTTCTAGTCTCATGTGCTGGTGAAAGAAAAAATTTAAAGTCACGCATTTGCTCTTTTTCTTTCTTGCCATGAAACCTCTCTCTGATCTCTAGAACATTTCTTTAAATAACTGTTTAAGGATAAGAACAGAGCATGGTTCAAAGTCAAAATTTTATTTGCAATTTTCCTTCCCAAACCTCTTCCTCTCCTAGCACTTCCTCCTCTCAGTAAATGACACTGCCCAGATGCTCAAGCCCAAAATCTAGGAATCATCCTTCATCCTTCCTATCCCCTCACTTCCCGTATCTAAAGGATTAAGGCGTGTTGGGCACTTCTTCCTATCTTTACTGCTACCATCATTCCAGCCACCATAATCTCCTGCCTAGGCTACTGGAACAGCTTCCAAAGGAAGCAGCTGCTTACAGTCCTGCTACCCTACCAATCCATTTTCTCTCTATAAATCAGATCCTATCACTCTCCACCTCGAGAACCTCCAATGGCATCCTGCTGTACTTAGAATAAAAAAGAAATACAGACTCTAGGTCTACAGGTTCCTGAATAATCTGGCCCTCGTCTTTGTCCCCTCCTTGCTCTATGGGCCGCAGCAACACTTGCCTTCTCTCTGTTCCTTTCTGTTTCCTTGGTCTGTGTAGAGGAAATCCGTGGATCTTCACGGCCCATGCAAATTCAGCAGCCTTTTCAAGGCTCCAGGAAATACACTTAGCATGATTCAGGGCCACACACTGTGTGTGTCGGTTGTATTTAGAAATGTTCTCAATGTCATTAAGTACAGGAAAAACTCCAGATTATTTTAAATCCCACAAAATGAATATCCGCACAGGAACAATTTAAAGTACTATTTCCTTCTCTATTTGTTGTATTTAGTTATGTATAATGAGTAATATAAGATTATAAACATCATATGTCTTATATATTTCTAAACGTGTAAAGATTATGAATTTAGGAAGGGACAGACTTTCTCAAGGACTATAGGCTTCTGTTTGTATAGAAGAACAAAACTGTGATTGTACACTTCACAATGCCGAAAAGTTCCACGTTACTTTCATTTACTGTCGAACTATTTAAAATAACTGTACTAATGTTTTTTCCTACTTGGGTTTTGTGAAAGTGCTTTACAAGAGGAAAGTGATTTTCTTCTGGCTCCTCATAGGAGCATCCTGAATGCCACTGTCTGAAGACTTTCATTGTGATACACGAAATGCTGACACTGATTATACATTTGAAAATGATGAATTGTTTTACTCGCTAGTATGGGAAGCATTATAAACCCTTAAAACAAGACATTGTGCATAGATTTTATCTGACAGGACACTGGTAATTTCAAACCCTCCAGAATCTCGAAGAAGCCAAATTAGTCTAAGAAAATAAATATGGACTGTCAACATTACTGTTACGTCAATTGTTACTGGGTAATAATTGTCACTAATGATTTTACTATTAGTTTTGTAGTCAACCAGAAAGTATAGAACATAAAGAATCATAATAGAGAAACAGAAACCCCAGCATTATTTTTCTGTTAAGTAAAGAATAAAGATAAAAATTCAAATGTAAAAAAATAATTTTGGATGATAAAGTAAAGTAGAATTATAATGTTAATTGAAAATCTGTTCTGAATGGCAAATAATAAGAGCTCATCTCCTTAAAAGGACTCATCTCCTTAAAAATCTTTATGTGTAATTGAAGCTATCCCCAAATTTGATTAATTTGACTGAAATTAATCTGACTGAAAATACAGTCAGACTTTGAATAGTATGAAAAAATAAAGCAAAATTTGGTTGATAGAAACAATTTTTGGAAATGTAGCAGGTGTTTCTTTCCAGAAGTTTTCAGGTGACTTTGCAATTTTTCAAACAAGCTTATACTGAATAAGAAGAGACTGAAGCTGAGGAAAATACCCTTTACTTATTTATTTTTAAAAAGATTTATTTATTTATTTTAGAAGAGAGAGAGAGTATGAGCAGGAGGGGCAGAAGGACAGGGAGAGAGAATCCAAGCAGACTCCATGCTCAGTGTGAAGTTGGATGTGGGGCTCGATCTTACAACCCCGAGATCATGACCTGAGCCAAAACTAAGAATTGGATGCTTAACCGACGAGCCACTCAGGCACCCCCCCCAAATACCTCTTTAATGTATGGACTCTTTTTAAATTTTTAGACTTACTGTTTGATAGCTGAAATCAATGATCAATGTGAACTTCAACTTTAAATGGGAGGAAAGAAAAGAACTATCTTTTTTTTTTTTTAAAGATTTTATTTATTTATTCGACAGAGATAGAGACAGCCAGCGAGAGAGGGAACACAAGCAGGGGGAGTGGGAGAGGAAGAAGCAGGCTCATAGCAGAAGAGCCTGATGTGGGGCTCGATCCCATAACGCTGGGATCACGCCCTGAGCCGAAGGCAGATGCTTAATCGCTATGCCACCCAGGCGCCCCCAAGAAAAGAACTATCTTGGAAAAGAATCAAGGTATAAGGTAGTACGAAGAAAAATCGAAATGTTAGGGATATAATAAAGCTCATGATTTCAATGGAAAGATCTGGTAAATACACAGGCACAGAAGCAAACAATGGCTAAGGAGACAATAGTTCTGAAGAAGAGCCAAGTGAGTCTTGCTCAGCATCAGTTTACTTTACTCTTCCCTTCCACAGGTGGGTCTAAGTCATGTTGAGAATTACCTCTAAGTCCTAAATAAATATTTATTATGTCACTATCAATTATTGGCCTTCTAAATAACGCAATATGTTTACATATGAAAAATCAAACCATTCCATGTCTCTTCCTGGTTCTGTTTTGGGCATGACAATATTCGCTATTTTTAAAATGATGTGATGAGCACTGGGTGTTATACGCAACTGATAAATTATTGAACACTACATCCGAAACTAATGATGTACTATGTGTTAGCTAATTGAAATTAAATAAAAAAACCCAAATTATGGGACAAAGAACAATAGGAATGAAAGGGTCAACTGCATTTTTAGGCAGTGGTTTCAGAAAAAGGAGTGACAAAAACATTGTACGCATCACTGATATTCTAGGGCATAGAAAGCATTTCTTAAGATAATGAAGAATAGTAGAGAAAACAAGGATAATGGGTAAGGAATACTTTAAAAAACAATGACCACAAAATTTAGTACGGAACTAAATTGTGCTTAAATTTGAAGAAGACAGAATTAAAAAATCTTATTTATACTTAAACTAGGATTTGTAAGTACGATCTGGGCATTAGCTATTATTAATCTTTAAATAATTAAGAAACACTGTAGAAAATCAGTCTGATTTGACTCTTTTAATCACAGTATCAGAAGCTTAATGTTTGACTATGGAAGTTATCCTTAGTCTTTTTCATTTCTACTAGGTCTGTCATGTTAGCAACTGCAGAAGCCAAACCAAATCAAAACAAAATTCATTTTGTTCACTAATATCAATATGCATGAAACATATTTGTCTCTGGATACATATTTGTCTCTAGAAATGTAACACTTTTCTAGATTATCTGATAAAGAAAATGTTTCAAAAATTAAAAGAATATTTTTCCTTTCCTCCAATGCCATTAAGTTTTCCTACTTTACAATCTGGGTATACATAGCCAGTAGAACTACACTTCAAGTGTGAGGGAATTTTAAAGAAAATACTTTAAAATGGAATGTTTTTAAGTAGCACTATCCTCTGACACTGATGGTTTTGTTTTGGGATACAGAATATAAAACCATTTCCTCAAGATATTTTGTGTTCAGCATAAAATATTTAAAATGTCTCATTTCCAAGAGATCTGGTGGGAGTTCACGACAGATGTGTTATTTCTTTCTTTCTTTTTTTAACAGCATTATTTTGTCTAATTAGCACTGATGATTTACCCATGGCAGTATGAACTTACTGAGAGGAAAGAAAAGTAGACCAGCTTCTTTGGAGAAAAGAACAGACTGGGTTAAGATGGAAGAAAGGCACTTTTCTTTTTTTTTTTTTAAGGTATTTTGCAGCAAATGCCCACCAACAGCCCATAGAGAGTTCATTTATTTAGGCATCACCATATGATCAATCTGATTGCCTTTAGTCTCAAATAGAGAAAGCCTCAGTACAAAGCATTCTCCAGGTGTTAGTTTAGGTTTGTCATTATTTCCTATTTATAGACTCTGTCTAGTAAAAGAAGACAAATTACTGTAAGTGGGGGTAAATGTGATTAAATGAGTCCTCTGAAGATAAGAGGGTACATGGACAAGGGTCATTAACACAAGTGACCTCCCTTTGCCCAGACCATATTTTTATTTCATGGATTTGGAGGAAAAAAACCACACACACAGAGCAAGAATAATTTCTACATATATCCAAAGAAAAATATATCCTTTTATCCTAATAAGCATTTTCATGCTTTTGCAGTATTTTAATAACACACTGACAGTGCCAAGATGTCTCAGAATACACTGAGAACAATATTGGAGAAAACATTCATCCTAAGGAGACTAATCGGAAGTACTGAAGAAATATAGTTATAATCAGACAAGATAGAAAGGCCGGAATGTAAATTAGTGGTTACCAAGATCTTCTGATCAAATGAAAAGTTTAAATGTGTAAAGTTTCAATTAAAACATCCACACTCTTTCCTCCACCTGATTGTAGCCCCATATGGCAAGGTCAGCCCTTTCAGTGAACAAACAGCTCAGTCGCCTCCAGTGTAGCTGTTATCTTCCTCAACAAGGGGAGACATTTGGCACAGCCTAAAGCTGGGGCATGAACCCTGGCTAAGCTTAAGACATTTATCTGACAGCATCAGCTGACACTCCACAAACACATTTGCTCTCGCTGACCTCAGAGCATTCGTGATTAATCAAAAATGTATCTTGGATCTTGAGAACAAGCTACAACCAGGCACACACAAAAAAGAATATGCTCTCGATCTCGCTTATCGACTCAAGAGGTATATTGAATTTAGAAATAGCAAATAGAATAAAATGATCAATACGTTCTCACTTGTCCATGGAAGAGCAAACTTTATCCCTCAAGCAAAAGGCATTGATCATGTAAATGTTTCAGGACTGCTTTCAAACTAAAGAATGTAAAATGTACATGGTTTATTGGGGGTGGGGAAGGAGGCCTACCAAAGAGGAGCTTTTGCTTAAACTTAAAAAAAAAAAAATCTACAGCTTAAAGACATGACGTGTATGTTTGTATGTAGCGTGTTTTACTTTTAAAAACCCGTGTGTTCCACTTAAAACCTGTTTTGGTAACATGTTGCCAAACGTTCTTAACAAAACATTAAAAAAGAGACTTTAAAACTTAATGAAGGAACATTATTTGTGCAGAGAAAACTCCCTGTCTCAATTTAAATGAGACACAGTTATAACATATCCCCTATGCACTATTTGCAATTTATAATTTATGTCTCTTGGTTCAAACTCACTATTTTCTACAGTCATCTGCTAAGTGATACGATTAGCATGTGAATATTGTAATATTTTGCTTCCTGACAACAGTATAAATTAGTATATTTTTATTTTCCTTTATATTTTTCACTTTTAATAGCAATACTTAACTCTAATTAAAGCAAAGGGAAAGAGAAGTCATATGCCCCACCCTTGATAATATGAAAATGATTATTATTAAAAAAAATCTCTACAATTGAACTTATTAAATCCCATTCTTGCCTGGTTACCCACTGGTTAGGTTACAGTTGTTCACGATTCTACAGCAGATCGTTCCACTAAAGAAAAACTACATGTCCTGGTCCCTGTTGGCATGGCGAACAAACTTTCATAGCATGTGCTCACTCTATAAAATGGTGGTACTAATTAGAAGATATAAACGCATGCTGAGACATGATATGAATCGGCTTTATGTATCTAGTAAGCTCACAGCAGTACTAGATTTATACTGTTGCCTTAAACTAACACTAAACAGAAAATTCAACTTCTAAATTTGTACCATAAGAAAGCAAAAGTGATTGAGTTGAAAAAACAAAACCTCAGCCCCTCATGTTAGGTTTCACTTCGAAACGTTTCCTGTGCACTTAGAGGTTACCCAGCACTTCTCTCCATATGTTTACCTAACTTAAATTCTTCAAACATGAATTGCAAGTACCAGATAGCACAGCTGTATGTTTTGACATCCATGGTGAAAATGAGCAGAAAATCTAACTGTTCCATATCAAGAAGTATTTTTACTAGTGCTAATGTGCCTTAAATACCTTGTTCCACAGATGAGTGGCCTGGCACCTGCTGCATGAGAAATAGCCAATTACTGTTCAGTGTCTCTAATTTTCTGATTCAATTAGCATGCTTCAGAGCTTTCCAGTTTAATTGCAAACTACTTCACAGTTAGCTCTCTGATTAATCATTGCCCATCTGCAAGCCATCGGAAAACTTAGTGGAACAAATTTGTGTACTTTGGAATGCTGGGAGCTTAGCAAATCAAACTTGTTTTGGTATATAAAGCTTTAATTTTGTTTGCCCTTTTCAGCTGCACTTGTAAGAAGCTCTGTACTGATTAAACAGGAAGTCCGGACAATAATATGCTACATTATGCATATAATTACTGTAAATACAACCGAGATTGTAGAAACATCATTTAAGGTTAGGCGCTAACATGAATGGAGAAGGAGGTCAAGAAAACACATTTGGAATCAATTTCTTTCCATTATGACCAAATGTAAGTATCAAGAGAAAAAAAAAAAAGCCTGTGTGACACACAGTGATGTCATTACAGCACCTGTTCCCCTGAAGGCATTTTAAATTCTGGCTTTTCGTGTATTCATAAAATCTTTCTTGTTATTTAATTAGTAGAGTACTAAGTTTTATAAGCTTTGTTTACAAAACATATATTAGGGATTTTAAAGCAAACTGGCATCACATTGTTTATGCTTCATTTTCCAAGCTTTCTTGCTAGTCCACTGAAAGTATGAATGATAGCGTCCGAAAACAAAACTGTTTTAATTGAGCTTTGAGCGGAATTTAGATTATTTCCTAACCCACAATCATGATTTCTTCGTTTCTGAACAATGAAACATGAATTTCATATTTCGTTCACTCCTATGAACAAATACCATGGCGAGGATTCCGCAAGAAAGGAACTCTAAGAAATGAACTTTCCAACTCTCAGTTTCTCTGCTTCACATTTCACAAAATTTGAAATGACTCTAATATAATTTTGAAAAAGCGTCCAAATACATCTACTGTACCAGGGCTTTTATTTCCAAGACTACATTGTGAGCTCAGGTGGGCAGGGGCTGTGTATCTACATCGCCACTGGCACTCAGCGCATCAGGGAGAGCCTCACATCCTTGGTGCTCAGTTAAAAATGGAAGCAGGATGCGTTCTGAATTTTCCGCATCATGTCACAGTGCCAGGTTGGACACTGTGTTTTCCTCTAACCTCAAGAGGATGCAGACATGCTATCTCCTAAAGATGTTGACAACTATCATCATTCTATAAATACTTGGCTGAAAGAATAATACAGAGAGAAGAGTAGTTTGCTAACTGTGATGTCCTGTAATGATTTGTCATTAACAAATAACGGAAAGTAGAATTTTCCCATCTTTTATGAAGATCCTGACCATGTTAGGGAAATGTCGAAAAGCTGAAAGCTAAATCCCAACTGATAACTCTAAAGATCACATTAACGTTGGAAAAATGGCTTTCGGAAATTGCACAGAACAAGTTCACCTGAAAAAAATTTACAGATAGAGAGATTCGGTGTGGAATGACTTTCTGATTCTGCTAACAGTAGACACATTGAGACCAAGCTTCCATGAGCTCTCTAATAGTTCCTCTTCTGTCTCGGCTTTAGGCTTCTCTGAACTTCACAGGCAGCCAATGCAAGAAATGCTGAGAAGGCGTAATCTGATCATAGCGGTTCAGGCAAGTGAGCAGGCATGCTGCCACATTCTGCTGCCCACGAGCAGGCGGGGAAGCGCGGCTGGAATCCCCACGAAGATCAAATTACAAAATAATCAAGCTTTGCGGCCAGGCGGGCACGAGAGGCTATTGTGAGGTCATGACATAAATCCGGGACTAGCATGGGCAAAACTGGGCAGTCAAAAATAACATTTTTTTCGGGGGGTACACACTTACAGCATGGTTCTCTGTGGAAAATATACTGTTAATGACATTCAGGTTTTTTTTAATTCAGGAAAGGGCAAATGGGTCTCCCCACACAAGCTCCCACCAATTGAGCCTTATGTTTAGAGATAAGCAATTAAACGCCACACATCAAAGAAAAACAAAGAGCTGTCCAAAATGGAATTTAGCCAAGAAGAGACCAAACTGGGCCTTGTTCCCTGTCCTGGGGCTTTCAGTCCTACCTCTACCTCTTACCTACTGTGTAGCCGAATGTCAATGTGTATCAGAGAGTAATGATGAAACAACTGAGTGGATAATGAATGAAAATGATTGCAAAGCACAATGAAAATGCTTAAAGGGACCAAAGATGACTTCAGAGGGTAGCACATCTTGGGCCAAGAGAGCCATTTCCAAAAATAATCCCATTATACAAAAAGAGCAGAATATACTTTGGGAAGCTGGCTGATACACGGATGCTCTACTCTGGCACCGAACTCCAGACAATGATATTTTACAGAGAAGTGTTAACTTTTGTATATGGTTCCCCAAACTGAACCTGCTACAGAAACAACATTTTAGTTCCTCAGAAGTTTCAACATGATTGTCTGTGTCATATGGTTTGTCATATTTATGAAAGGCAACAAAATTATAGAATGCAGTTAACCATTGAAAAGAAGAAAAATAAAAAAAATCAGGAAATCAGAGGACAGTGATGGGAATTCTAGGGAACTAATGTTTGGCAAACTTTGGCTGGGGCAACCACAATCAAGGGGGGCAAAACTATCTCAAAGACAACAAATAAACAAGCAAAAACTTAAATGCAGTGTAATCCAGGCTTTTTGGTAAACCTGTGTAGCAGGCACACCAGCAAATCAATGGCAAACCATTTAATAAATATTTCCAACAAGGGGTTTTGGAGAAACATTCTTAGGTGGTTGAATATGAACTGAGGGCCACGTGTTGGTTTTTCACTTGAACCCTTGCTGCACAGATGAATTATCATCAGTTATGTCTTTTTAGCCATAAAAGCAACATACTATTTGCACACTACAAATTCAAAGAGTGTTCTTAACTTTTAAAAGGCAAAAGAGAAGTGACTGAAAGTTCACAAGATTATTTTAAAAATGAAAATAAAGGCAAAAAGTAGTTGCTTTTACATAGGGAATCTTACAAGATACATGAAATTTAACATCTACTGTACTTTAGGCCTATATCTTATTGATAATTTAAAATTATAATTAGTGTTCTTGGGACCGAATGCTACACAGAAAACTAAATATGCACATATGTATGAGATGTGAGATGCTGCTGCAAGAGAGAAATACCCTATTTTTAAAGCAAAAAAAAAAAAAAAATCCTAGTGAAGTCTATCCTTTCATTTATATGTCTCATGTAAATTACACATAATTTTAAATCTTCAACACGTTGAAAATGGCCAGGTCTCATGGCACTTCTCCTTTATTATCTTCCATTTCACTTGGCCATGGCAATGGGGATTTACTAGAGATATTTAGGGATTAAAAATGATATACTTTGAATTGAACCAAAAAATGACCACTAGAAAAAAATTAATTTTTATTTATATAATCTGGTAAAAAATATATAATTTTTCCACTCTAAAGGCATTTTCTTATGCAGTAACACCACAAAAATAGCTTAAGTTTAAAATAGTGGATTTCCCATATGGTTAGTCCACAGCAAGATAAAGTTGTAAATGAGGGGACTATGTGAAGAAAACATAAAAAAGCCTTAAGGGCACATACAAAAAATGTGATATTGCATGATTTACATACACAATTTTATTTCCCAAAATTCAAAGAGAAAAGCTTAATATGTCATAATTTAAATTGTATTTCACATCAAGTATTCCTGATTACGTATTTAACTCTAAGATGCATAACTCAATTTAGAGCATAATGTGGGAGAGGAGTTAGTAAGAATCTAACCTTTTGAATTTCTTGACTTTTTTGGGCTTGTGGTAATGTTGTATTTATAGAGATTCTACACTTTCAAATTTAAGTCTTGAAATGTCAGAAAAAATCCCAAAGCTGAGATCTCACAGAAGGTGATTTTTAACAGTCCTTAAAAGTAAAGACTTTATGATCTTCTGACAACTGGAGCTTTCACATTTTAAGATTTAAAATTTTCAGTCCTAATATTACATAAGCATACACATTGGTACACTTTTAAAGATTCCGTGATCTGTGATAAGCCTTGAAAAAAGGGAAAATAAGAAAATAGGAAAAGTTATGAAATTCAGGAATATTATATAAGTACAAATAGAAAGAAGTAAATACTTAAAAGGTCTTCTGTATTTGAATGTGTTCCCTCATAAGGATATATTTCCACTGTAAAAGAAATCATATCCAGTTAATTTTTGACTATTTACAGTAATAAAGAAATGGGGATCTCCTGATATTCTCGAGCTGGATCTCAGATGAGGAAATAGAGGCCCCGAGAGGTTCAGTGACTTGATCAAGATCATACTGCTAGTTAGTATTAGAGTCTCTCATTTCCAAGTTTCTCTCATATACTAGGTCTCTCATTTCCAAGTTTCTTTACCACTCCCATGGCTAATATTTTATAAATATTTATTGGAATTCATTATTTTCAATGTATCCTGCTACCACTTGTGTGACCACGGGCAAAGAGCAAACTCTCTAGTTTTCTCATCACTTTCAGTTTTAATGAGTATTTTTCCACCGACCTGCTATAAGCCAGATGTAGAGATTACAAAGATGATAAAACATGGGTTAATCTTATTCTTTGATGTTTTATGATTTAGTCGGGGAGAGGACTGGCATACAGATATCATTAAGGTAATACCTAATTTGACTAGAAAGGCATCAAAGTCAAAGGTGACATTTAGTTTTTGATTACCACGATTAAAGATAGGGTCTGGGCTACTTGATGTCAGAGTTCCTCTCTAAAAATTATCTGGGTTTCGTTTTTTCCCTCTACTCATATTATTTCTTAGCTGGACTTCTTAATAAGTAGGTATTTGATAAGACCAAAATTTCTAAATGTTGAAAGTGATTTCAGTGGAACACAGTGATATGTTTATGAATACACAGGTAATGAACAAAGCTTTTTCTGTGCAAATAAGTTTGTGAAATTATGGGTTTCTTTGGTATAGGCCTTTAATGTGTTAATGTGCAATAAAATAAGAGGAAAATTTAATATGCAATGTTTCTTTTCTTTCATTAAGAAAAAAATCCCTCCAAAAGGAGCTTTCATTACTATCTCTGTATCTCAAAATTAGTATTCCAAGAAGCAAAGTTTGGGTAACACTACCCCCGGACTCCCAGGATATCCTCTTAACTGGTCTTCCCCACCAAACCATTTTACACATCCACTGGCAAGTTAATCCTCCTAAAATGCTGCCTTCATCATATTATCCTGTTCAAAAACTTTCAATGACTCTTCATGGCCTATAATTTTAAGTTCAAACTCTAGATCTTCAGGATGCTGCTTGTACATTCCACTTCAACTTTATATCTCACAATTTCCTTGAACAAACTCCAGCCAAAATACCACTGGATTTACCAAGCTCTTTCTGACTTGGATCTCACTACTTTTCTTTGCCTAGAATGTCTTCTTCTTGTGACAAAATTATCAATAACTTCTCTGACAAAATTCAGCTCAGGCTTTATTGTCCCCATAAATGAACACAGTATCTAACCTCTGACCTTGTTATCAGAATTATTTTTTATAAAACTGTTATGATCTCTTTTTATTGGTATTTATCATTTATGTGTTTTTTATGTCTTTTGGCTACATTTGGGTAAGCTCACTGAGGCCAGGCATAGGCCTTGCGTGCCAGAATTTAGCACATTCTCCTGTACCTAATATCATTTAAAATGATGGCGATGGTGACATTATTTGTGACAAAGTAAAAACCACAGAAAGGAGAAGGACCTAAACCAGGGGCCTGAGTGCTCATTTACAAACTTTGTATGTAGTGGTTTACAAAAGTATTAACCACATTTTCCAAATGTCAAATCATGACTGCTCAGGCAAGAGTTTTCAACTTTGATTGTTGACATATCCTAAATATATAGTTGAAATAGTTATTAAATATTAAGACCCTACCTAATATTAAAACTCTAGTCTTTCTTAATTTAAATACTCTTATACAGCTCTGGCTTATTACCCATAAAGGAATAGTTTTATTTCCAAAAAAGATTTCTACCCCGATGAAGAAATTTTAAATAAGAAGGGTGAGCTAGTAACAAACATTTTAAAAGGTCATCAATTACAATTAATAATTATTTAGATAAAACTGCAAATTACTTAGCAGTGTCTTGATTTTAGACTACAGTGAAACTTTTTTTTAGACGTTCTTCACAATTCATTTGGTCTTGCCCAGTGAAAAAAGGAATACTGCACAGTAGTTTTTGGCATTGTAATTATAAATTATTCTGAAATTTGGATAAAATTTAACGTCAAGTGACTGAAGGCCTTACTGAGTTCTCACATCATGAAATGTTTGCATTTTTAGATGTAAGTTTTACCCTTTTAGTAACTGAAAGAAACAGCTCTTGAATAAGTTTTGATCAAGCAAAGAGTTTTTTTTTAAGTAAGATATACAGTTTTAACCAGGATTGAAATGAACTATTCAAGTATAAAAATAACATTGCCCTTCCTGAATATATGAATGTACAGTATTTATTAACACATTGCACTATATTCAAAAGTTTTGTAATTCTTATAAATGTCATTATGCTTATTGCTTATGTTAGTATGTGTCTACTTTCTTCCTTTTTTAACACTTATTAAAGGATTTGGAAGATACAAGTCATGACAGCAATTGATCCCATTCGTCTCTTCATCACTGTGCCCCAGGCCTAGGATGACACCTGGTACACAACAGATGACAAATACTTGTTAAGTAAATGAATTGCTAGAATATATGCTCCAGGAGGAAAAGGAATAGATATCTGAGAGTTTATTAGTTAAAAATCTGGTCCTTGGATTCAAATATGTAGTGTTTGAATTCTGGTTGCACTATTTATTAGCTCCCTAAACCTGCTTCTTCACCTGCAAAATGGAATAGTAATAGAATCTGCCTCCTACAGTTATTGTGAGGATTAAATCACATAAATACTTGCACACAGGGAGCATTCAATACATGTTAGCTTCTATTATCATCATCAACATCATCATTACCTTCTTCATTTGTCTCATTCGCCACTTATCTCCGGTTTCAAGCATGTAGCATATGCTCAGTAAATATTTGTTAAATGAAGAAATGAATCAATGAAGTGAAGCTGAATTTGCATACACAAATAGGCCTGACTACCCTTAGTACACTTTTAGGCAAGATGCAGACAGACAGCAGTGAAAAAAAAAAAAAAAGACTCTCCAAGTTCGGGTGATTGAATTACTCTTACTTGAACCAGCTGCTTGGAGATCTAGTCACAAAGCCCCAGTCATTCCTGGTCTTTAAGGAATAGGTGTTCCTTTATTTCCTTCTTGAACTTCTTGTAATGCCTACTACAGAGGTTTGTTTCATTTATACTAAAAGAAATCCCAAAATCCTATTTAGCAACCAAGTCACATAAGGTAAAATTTGAAAACAAACGAACGTAGATTATAGAATGGCTAGATGGTAGAATTCTCATAATATTTAACTACATTATCTTAACAAATCCAGTTTGCAGTATTTATATTTCTTGCCATGTTGCTACACACTGAAGTGTCATACTGAGAATCATTATTTCCACACTTTCTAACTTCAAATGGAAGTAAAAATTGTGTAAATAGCAACTAAAAGTTACGTTTCTGGGTACTACCTCATTGTGAGTGGGCAACAAAGTAAGTCTCAGATTCTGTGGCTTTGAAGTATTTATTCTGTCATTGACTTAAATCGTTTTAGATCTTGTATTCATAATATTTCTCATCAGAAATGCCTTACATTGAATGGTACTGAAAAGTTTTCTAACTTATTTTGAACTTCGCTATGGAAAGGTACTATCAGATTACAGAGCCTTGTTATATTTAGGGCCTTTATTAGTTCTTTTTTAATTTATAAAAATGAATATACACTTCAGCAGCAAAGAGGTTTGTTTTTTTTTTAAATTAAGATTAATAGACAGTATTTTAACTGGGTGAAGAAAAGAAGGAAAACAGACCCATGCAACAGTTAATCTTAAATTCTTCTGTGTGCATTCTTTGTGCAATTATTTTGTTTCCACTGTGTTTTCCAGATTGAAAATAAAATTTAAAAAACTTATAAAATATCCATAAACCTTTATCCTCTTCCTCATACTATCTTCCAAAAGGTACTGAAAAAAGAAATGCACACTAACCAGGAGTACTTGTTACAAATGCAGATTCTTGGGGTGCGGCTAAGGAATCAGAATAAGCAAAGGTGCCAAGGTGAGAGGAAAGAAAACTAACAAGAATTTGTCCTCCTCTTTAAAATCTAAAAACTTCCTTCTAGTTGCTTCTTTCCTTCTAAGCCTCTTTTCACTTTCCCCAGGTTTGAATACGGACCTCTAATTGCTTCTCAGACGCATTCCCAACCTTCTTGGGGATTCCAAAACAAGCTCATGCTGTTTCTACTTGGTCATTTTTATACTGGCTCAGGGTTGCTGAAATTCTAGATCTTAAATCTGAAAGGCATACTAAACAAACACCAATTTTATTTTATTATTTTTAATTTTTTATATATTTTAAAGATTTTATTTGTTTATTTGAGACAGAGTAAGCATGAGTGGGGGAGGAGCAGAGGGAGAAGGAGAGGGAGAAGCCCTGGTGAGTGGGAAGCTTGGGGGGCTCCATCCCAGGACCCCGAGATCGCCATCTGAGACAAAGTCAGACGCTTAACTGATTGAGCCACCCAGGTGCCCCAACAAACACCAATTTTGAAACACATGTAAATCATCTCCCTCTAATATCATAATAATTACTATAACAGATTGACTACTAAAAGGGCTTTACATACATTATCTGTTGCTTTTCCATACCAAACCAAACCAAACCAAACCAAACCAAACCAAACCAAACCAAAAACAAACCCAAACAAGAGTACTTCCCCAGAAGCAAGAAGGGCAGATGGGTTCTGATTCTGACTTTGATACTGACTTTTAATAAACTCTGACTTTTGATTCTTTAGCAACTGAAGATGAGTGTCTTAAAGGTAAATGAAGAGTGACTGCCAAAGGTGTTGGTGGGACAAGACCCAGATGTTCAAAGGATGATTTTCTTCACTGTACTCTTACCTAACTTCACCCAAGTCGGGAGACTCTAACACTGACTTGAGTAATCTATCCAATACTTTGACCTCACCATCCTTGATATTCAATGACCTTCTCCTGTTCTCCACTTCAGCTAACCATTCTTAATGTTGAACTCTGGTCATCACAACACTTTTGTGAAATAAAAGTTTAGATGTTACCCTGGTTTGACCATAACCTCCTATCTTTTTAATCATCTTACTCAAATAATCCCGTTTTCCAACCTTGAAAAAAATAACTCATAGGGCTTCCAGTCCATTCATTCTCCTTTTTCCCTACCAGCCTTTTTCTGTTTTTACTTCCCTCCTTAATGGCTTAGAATCCACAGTCCAACATTTCAACATGTTTTTCTAAACTGCCTTGACCCATTGTCCATTAAATGCAGGTGCCTGAAAAACTCCAATGTTGGATGAACCCAGATGACTGGCTTCTCTCTGGCTAACAGACTGTTACCCCTATAAACAAATCATCATCAGCTACAACTGGGCGCTCAGCACTGTTCAGCCATGTACTATGTAATCTTAGACAACTCTCCAGATGTGATGACTTAAAGGTTAAAAAAAATCATAAAGGCACTACAAGAAAGTAAAAGAGAATTTGTGTGTGATTGTGAAGTGGGACTTCAGGCACAACAATACGACCAGAAACTACAGAAAAAAATCATTGACATTTTTGCCTCCATAAATATTAAAAACTTCTGTATGGATTAAAAAAAACTAACCCACTCCATAAGTAAAATGAAAAGATAAAAGGCAAACTGGGCAAAAATACATCACATGTAATAACAAGGATTGTTATCCATCATTTATAAAGAACTACAAATTAAAGGGAAATGACAAAGATTCAATAGAAAAAATACTCAGTAATTTATAAGATAAAAAAATGGCAATTTTATATAAAAATATGTTCAACCTTCCTGCTTATCAAATAAACACAAATTTAATTGGGTTTTTCGTAGATTAGCAATGATCAAAATAATGACTCACACTTTCACTTTTTCAGTATCCTTTAGACCTTCAAGAGCATTTGACACTGTTGACCACCCTCTGACTCACAGCATTCTCTTCCCCTGGCTTTCGTTTCTCTGACTTTTCCCTTCGTTCTGTGGCAGCTCCTTCTTTGTAGCTCCTCAGAGGTCTTGCTGCACAGCTACGAATTGTGCTTTTCACTGAACATGTCCTCCTAAGGTGGCTTCGTCAGTCCTCTCACTTGCAAATCTTCTGAGCGTCAGTCAGTATATCTAATAGCTTATTGTTCATTTCTGCTTGGAAGTTTTATAGGCACCACAAACTCAGCATGTCAAAACTGAACTCATCACTCCCCCAACAGACATGCTTGTCTTCCTGTCTTCATTTTCTCTGTGGATGATAGAACACCCACACAATTAGCCAAACTAAGAACCTGGCTGTCAACCTTGATGCTTTCTGTCTTACCACCCATCAATTCAGGTCCTGCTGATTCTCCTCATATCAAAATATTTTCTCCATCTCCACTGCCTCACTCAGGTCATCATAACCTAACTAGTCTTGCTTTAGTCTTGTTGTCTCTCATATATTCTCCATATCACAACTAGAACATTCACTGAAAATGCAAATTGAATCATACTATATTCCCTTTTCAAGAACCCTTCTTTCCAAGTTCTTTTATGAGGTTGAGAAGGCTCTCCATAATCTGGCTCCTGCTTATCTCTCCAGCCTGATGTCTTTTGACTTACTATTCTGCTCTCATACTCTACTCTCCAGCAATATCGGGCTTTCTTCAGTCTTCAAACGCACCGTGTATTCTCTTGCCTTTGTCTCTGCCTGGAACCTGGAAAACTATCTTCTGTGTCTCCACCTTTTTCCCCCTACATATAATTCTACCTTCCGTGATCAGAAATGACTAACTCCTACATTTTTCAGGCCTTAGCTTTTTGAAAGCAGAGACTCTGTTTGTTGTTTTCGAGTTGTATCCTTGGCACTTAGAACACAATCTGGCACATGGCGGGTGCAGAGTGGTTGAACATAAGTGAATGAGTATTGTGTCAAAAGCCACGGCACTGAGTGCTTTCTGCTGGCATTGTAAAAGGGTGATGATTGAAAGTCTTACTGTCACAGACGAGACTGGGCCAAAGTGGTTCCCCATATTGCTAAGACACAGCATTTTCCTAGATGTCTGTTCACATAATTAAAAAATAAAGCTATTTATTTGGAGTCAAGCTAGTCCACAGACTCACCTTCTGCTCTTTCCCTTACTGTCAAACCCAGCAAAAATGGGTCAGAAATGTGGATATCTGTCTCTGCTGCCGAGCAATTCATTCCTTCCTCCTACATCTCCATGATAACCACTCTGATTTAATTCTCACCACATACCCTTGAATTTACTCCTATCTAGTCTCCTCTTGTTTAATCTCTTCCCCTCCAGTCTGTCTTCATACCACCACCATCAATCTGATCATGCTAGTCCCAACTTAAAAACTTCTGATGGCTCCCCACTATCCCAAGAGGATAAAATCCAAGCTACTCCTTAGCAGAAAGCCCTCTATCCTGTGGACCTCATTTCCTATAACACCTCATCTCATTGGCTCTTGTGCTCAGCCATACTAAATTCCTGCCATTCCCCGAACCTGTCATACTGTTCTGTATTTATACCTGGGCATATGATCTTACTTTTCTGCACAGAATGCCCAATTTTTCTCAAGTAATTACTTCTGGAAACAGTTCAAATTTTACTTCCTGTGAAGACCATCTCTAAACACTCAAGATAAGGCAGTGACTCCCCACTGTGCATTCATAGCACTGTATGTTTTTCTAGTGTAACATTTATCACATTGCTCTGTAATAGTTTATTTACATGTTGTTGTGGAGAATGCTAACTGTTCATGAAAACCATTGCTTAAACGATTGTAACCAAACACATAAATGCTTAATACATTGCATTTCCTAGCCTTCCTTGCAGTTAGATGTGGTCATTTGACTGACCCAAAGCAATGAATGTGGGGTTGATCGGTGCCGTTTCTGGCCAGTTCCTTAAGGAAGTGGGTACATTCTGACAGCCCTCTTCCTGTGATCCAGAATAGTGATGAACCTGCAGCCAAGCTGTGACCATGCAGGCAACATTACCTACGTGATGGCAGAGAAACAGAATGGAAGGGGCCTGGTCTGTGAACATAGCTGTGTGGGGCAGAGCCATGTGCCCATCTGGAAGGCCCACCTTGGAGTGCTATGTGTCAGAGAAATAAACTTCTATGTCCCTTATATACCTATGGTCCTTTTGTTAGAGAAGCTTACCTTTACCTTAGCCAATACAGGCCTTTTTCTCCTTCTGGTTTGTTTGTACCTTAAGAGGAGAAGGTGGCATATGCTTCTTTGTGGTGCCTGTGACAAGCATACAGTACTTAAATTAATACTAGCTGGATAAACCTTGAAGATAAAATGGGCCCTTGCCTATGTCTCGTGGAAGGACCAGAGACAAAGGGGTAAGGAGAACAGTATAATATGAGAAGTGTTTCATATATTAATTTTCATGTCTGGCTACCTTGGAGACATTTAAGTCTACTGATAAAGGATCTGAGGATCTTTAAAACAATGAAACCAGGAAAAGCAATCTAGAATCTGAAATTAGAATTGAATGAAACATTGGTAACTAAAAGAAAGGGAGTTAATGGGTATCATTAACTTCACCAGAAACATCATTTAGTAATACCCATACCTACTGGATACTGGTCTATTTCCCCCCTGATAATCCTGCTTTATTGTTTTACTGTGTGTGGTAGCTAGTTCCCAAAGACAGAGACCTTCTCTCCCGAACCCCTATCCATCCTCATTATAAACCATGCTTCATGATATTTATGTCCTTGAATAGCCTCCTCTACCTGAATGTGGGTTGACCTCATGACTTTCTTTTTGAACAGAGAGTATGGTGGAATTGATGCTGCCTGACTTTTGAGGCTAAGTCATATGTTTTGCAGTTACTCTCTGGGATTCTTGAAGTACTCATGTGTTCTTTGGATGCTCCCTTTTAGAACCCAGCACATGCTGGTTTAAGCCCACTATATGGACAGGTCATGTGTAGTGCTCAGTCCGAGCTGAATTTCCAGCCAATAGTTAGCATCGACTGCCAGCCATGTGAATGAGTCACTTGAGGTGTCCAGCTTACCAACCTTTCCAGTGAGTCCCGCCCCACCTGGAAGCTGATATGAGAGATCCTAGGCAAGAACCTCCCAGCTAAGCTCAGTTAACCTATGGAACCATGAAAGATAATAAATCATTGTTTTAGGCCACTAAGTTTTGGGCTGGTTTGTTATGCAGAGAGAGATCACTAGAACACTAAAACTGACAGAAATCTGAGCCTGTGCATAATGTCGTGAAGACTTTCTGAGCATTATTTGGAAGCCGTATAGGCGACTAAAGAACAATGACCCTCACAGGCTGATGTAACAGCCTTTTTTCTTGACTTAATGTTTTCTTTTTTTCTCTTAAGTTTCAAAATCATCATAAAAAAAACCAAATGCTTGAGGGGGTTTTCAAAAGCATACTCTTCCTTCAAATGCACTTATTTCCTCGGTGGAAGAAGACACAAAACTGTGTAAACAACAAATAGACTAAGTTATGTTTAACCTCCTAAGAAAGGATATGTTGCAAGGGAACGTGAAGTCAAAAAGTAAGCACAAACATATCCGACTGATTATTGTGTAGTAATACATAGATTGCCACTGGCGGCACTTATTACTAGATGGATACAATTGGAATGTTGTCACTGTGGTATTCAATCAGAAGAAATTGTCAAGACCTAGACTTACATCTACTCTGCGTATTCCCCATCAAAATTAGATTATGTCCATATTAACTATCTCTCAATCTATGTCACCTCCTTTGACTTGCAAAACTAATCATTTGCTTCCAGAGGAAAGTTTCCTGAAGGTTTAGTAATCTTAGAAGTGGGCAAGATCATCTGAATCCTGAAATAACCTAAAAATATATAAAGTTTGAATTCAAGTAGTTTAATTTCAAGTCTCAATTTCCATTCATTCTTTACAATGTCCAGTGTCTTAAAGCGGCTCTTGGTTTACCACTGCAGGATCCTGACACTCCGATACATGTATCTCCCATACATGAAGTCTTTCCCGAACCTCCACGAAAACCTCCCTGTCCTGAGTCCCATTCTTTCCACGATTTCACTATATAACTAATTGACCTATTTGAAGAAAAAACTGAAGATGACTCTTGTGGCCAAGTCCCATGGATTCTATGTCTGTTAAGTCACTGGGTTCTATCCTCTCTTGCCTTTCACTCTCTTCACCAGCAGTTAGGCCTAATTACCTTTTGTAGGGTCTATAATGACCCTTGAATTGCACATTCTCTACCTTCGTTCTTTCCTTAATATGTTTCACTCATAGCTGCTGGATCAATCCTTCTGAAGTATAGTGCTGATAGTTTATTTCCTCCCTCACAAACCTCCAATCCCCAATGCTTAAAGGAACACACACACACACACACACACACACACACACACTCACAAAACCCCTCCTTCGCCTATCATTTAATGTTCTCTGTCACCGCACTACTACCTATAACTTTTTTTCTTATTCTTCATTCACACCTATCATGTGCCTACGAAACTCCCTTCTTGCTGTCAATGCTTATGTAACATATTCTGTACTTCTACTCCTTGCTCATACTGACAATCCTAGTTGAAATATCCTTCTTCCTTCTAGAACTCTTTATATCCTACCCATCTCTCAAGGTTCGACTCAATGGATTTCCTGTCCTCAATCCCTGAATGTCCTGTTGGACCTTGTAATTAGATAGAATCACACCCTCTTCCAAATTTCTCTATTACTTTTTACCAATATTTCCTTGTGATCCTTATTCCTTTCTCCTTGAATTACCAAATTTATGAATTTTTATCTCCTTCCTACTGCCCTTTACTCTACTAACAGCAGAATAAGTTGCATATGCAGTAAATGATCAGTAAATATTGTTGCATGGATGGGGATGTCATTATTTCAATATGTTACTCGTTCTAGGTAATTTTTATATCTTACCGCTGGCATAGAGAGACTAATACGAGGAATGCAGTGGTGAGAGAAGGGAGAGGTGGTTTTTTTTTGGTGGGGAAAATCTGAATAAAAATACTATAATGCCTGCCAGGCCCACGGCTCTCCTCTCCTCATGTTACTCTCATTTGAAGACAAGTTTGGGAGATGTCTGGGTGGCTCAGTCAGTTAAGTGTCTGCCTTCAGCTCAGGTCATGATCCCAGAGTCCTGGGATCAAGTCCCACATCGCGCTCCTTGCTCAGCCGGGAACCTGCTTTTCCCTCTGCCTGCCACTCTCCCTCTGCTTGTACTCTTTCTCTCTGACAAATAAATATACAAAACCTCAAAAAAAAAAAGACAGGTTTGGGGCACCTGAGTGGCTCAGTCGGTTAAGCATCTGACTCTTAATCTCAGCTCAGGTCTTGATCTCAGGGTTGTGAGTTCAAGCTCCATGTTGGGCTCCACACTGGGTGTGGGGCCTACTTAAAAAAAAAAAAAAAGGTAAGTTTGGTTAGATGTTCCTGTCATGTTGAGAAAAAGGATCATTCATCTCTTTCTTCGTATTTATTTAGTTACTACTCATTTGCATGCATTTTCTTTTCAAATCTTATTCTATGAGAAAGCTTCATCTTATCTATCCTAATAACTACTGGTTCTCTCATTTGTTTGCTCTTTCTTTGGGTTTTAATATTTTCTGTATATCTCTCCCCTTTACAAACACTTGGGAATTACCTTGTTTTGGTACACAGTATCTGGCTTTCTTGCCCATCCAAGTAACCAATTACTTGCCTTCTTAAATTTTTTTAAAACTTTACTTTTTTTTTTAAAATTAATTTATTTATTTTAGACAGAGAGAGCATGAGCAGGAGGGGCAGAGGGAAAGGGAAAGACAATATCAAGCAGACTTTGCACTGAGTGCAGAGCCCGATGTGAGGCTCAATCCCATGACCCTGAGATCACGATCTGAACCCAAACCAAGACTTGGTTGCGCAACCAACTGGGCCACCCAGGTGCCCCAAAACTTTCCTTCTTATTATATAAGAAGATATATAACATCATCATTTAAGTAGGTAAATAATCCTATAAACAGCAAGCTGAATGATATTCTCACCTCGTGCATGTCACAGAGTCTGTAGTCTCACCTCATGCATGTCACAGAGTCTGTATTTTTTAATATGTGCCTTACATATAACTCCTTTCTACTTTCTATATAATTTTCTTGTTCAATTTTTTTGCTTTTGTGATGCCTTCATAATGAATTCAATTAAACAACCAGATGAAAATTTAATCTTAATAAAAAATGTATAACAAAAATAATGCAGGGAATTACTTTATAAATCACATTGCTTTGTATTACTTCAGCATGCCACATTTTCCCTGCTGATGCTGGTGCGGTATAGCATTTTATGCTGCAACATGTAAAAAATAAACGTTTTTATTAAAATAAAACCCCTACTAAGCTGGTAGAATGAAACACATTTTAATATTGATATTTTAATTACTCTTAATTAAAACCTTGCAGAGATTCTCATTCATGTTCTATGGAAAGTTCATATTCACATAGTTAAAGAAGCAGTTTGCTTTAGGGCTTAATCATTTAAAACAATGCCTCCAACACAGAATCCCCTATTACTTTAAAGACATAACCTCAGATGTATATTATTTTATGAAATAATTTGCAATACATTCCTAAGGGTGGCTCTTGGGAGAATATTTTGGTGAGGATGATTTTTAGAATTTGGAGTATGGGTTAAAGGGCTCAGGCAGGTGAAGTATGTATATTTAGCACAGTCAAAAGCACATATGAGTGAGCTCAAGATGGAATTCAAGGTTTCTTCTTTCTAATCCTTTGCTGATTATCCTTGAACAGTAACCTGCTTTCGCTTATTTCTAAATTGGTAGCACCAATGCACTGAAGTTATTAATTAATTAAACAGGTATTTGAAAAATGCCTGCCTACTTTGTGCCAGGCACCATTCCAGATGCTTGGGGATTTATCTGAACAAAACCAACAAAGCTTACATTCCAGTGGGTGGCAGGGGAGACCAATAACAAATCATAAACGTTAACAAATCACTCAATCCATACAGGGCTGGACTATCAAAAATGCTACTGAAAAAAACAAAACAGAACAGAGAAGGGAAAGATATGCAATTTTTAGATGACGTAGTCAGGACAGGAATTGAAGTGATGTCTAAATAAAGACCTAAAGGAGGTGATGGGGTGAGATCTGTGCATATCTAAGTGTAGAACATTCTAGGCAGAGGCCAGTGCAAAGAAGTTGAAATCAATCACTCATTGCATGTCAGTCTCTGCTGAAACCAGGATGGTAGCATAATCAAAGAAAAACTCTATGGTCAAATACTCTAACATTTGTGATACTTATTGCATTACAGTCCATTTAAAAGTGATCTAATAATTATTTATAGAGTACAAACTATATGCTAGGCATTGAAGCAATAGTGATGAAAAGCCACACATGAAGCTTTTGTCCTCCTGAAGCTTACACTTTAATGAAGGTGGGAGGGACGAGTAAATAGATACACGCTATGCTAGGGGTGGTACAGGGAGCCATGGGGGCAGAGGATAGAAGCCCCTCTCCCAGACTACAGGAATGGGATTTTAGAGAGAAAGCTACTGGAGATTGAAAGTCTTTCATTTCTGCTCCCAAGAGCACAGACATAAGAACAGTTTTCATACAGAGTCAAGTAATAAATGCTTCACATGTATTTAATCCTCACAGCACCCTATGCCCTCACAGCATCCTCGCCCTATTATTATTGTCATTTTATAAGCAAAGGAATGAAAATCCAGAGAAGCTAGTCAACTTGTCCAAGGTCACAAAGACAGAAAGTGGCAGAGAAAGGACATGAACTCAGGCAGTGTGGCTCCAGAGTCTGTGCTCTTAACCACTATCTTGCGCGCTCTCTGAGAAGCATGCCTGTAAAACAATTTATTAATGAATTAAGACCTCTGGGTATTTTCCAGCTGCTTATAAGTAATGCTTGGTATGGACTGTCTAAATAGTTTGATTGTAGAATGAGTTTTTATCAGCATGATCTAGAATTAAGAAAGTCTGTTTTATCTACAAATTAAAATCAAATCATCTTGTTCGTACTGTGGTATGAACTTCTGACATTGGGATTCACTAGCCCATTCATATAAAAAGTCTGCACTAGGAGCAGCTCTTTGGAATCCTTTCTTCCTTTGGGCTTCTGACATTCTCAATAAGTGGAGAATAACCTCTTTTAATTTGAGTGCTATCTATTAGATGCAATGGATTTTGTTAAATGACGAGGGTCCATGAATAAATTTTAAAATATCTGTCCTCTACACAGCCTCAGCCCTGCTCTCAGACACTACCTTCACAGTGAGGAGTCAGATGTTCTGGACCAAATCACAAATTACGTGACTTTCCAGATTGTCAGATGGTACCCATTCTGAGTAGAAGTTGCACTAGTGACCTCGAAGAAAAATCTAGAAGGGCTCTGAGCAGATGTACATGTGGGTGTGAGAGTGGGCTGTGGAACCTTGCAGAACTACGTATTTGCTCTGCTTGATTTCTAAAAGCTGATGATTTCCCATTTTCATCATGCCTAGCTCCCTGACTAGTTAGACAACTGGAAAGTCTAACTGGGGACTGCACAAATTCTATCTGTTGAAGAAATAACATTTTGTGACAATGATAAGTGATACAAATTCCGACTGGAATTCTTAGAAAGGCCTAAACAATAGGAAGAGCAATTGTATATGAAAATGTGGAAATGGCAGTCTAGGGAATTAGAATTCTATCATTTTAAAGATCATGGAAAGGATGATTTTCTAATAATATTCATGGCAGAAAGCCATCCAATGATTAAGTGAAAACTGTATGAATATTTTTACAGCTACATGTAAATACCTTTACTGTATAACCTGATTATTTTCAGGTATGATGTACATAACGTTAGAAAACAGTGAAACTTCAAGTCTCATAAATCATTCTGAAGCCTGGATCCATCAAAACACAGTGTCCTAATAGTTAACTGATGGGGGAGACACAGAATGTTTGAGAAAAGTCACACTTGGGTATAAATTTTAAACTGAATAGGAAGGGAAAAAAGATTTTATCAACGGAATTTGGGGTAATGCTAGTTACAATGATAAAAGATAAAGAGAAGTCAGAATAGGATGAAAGAAATTGGGCAAAAATAGTGAGCAAAGATTTTAACACCAAAGTGAAGAGGACTGACCATGGTATTATATGATTTTAGCATCTCATGCAGTGAAAGGAATCATGATTAATCTTCTATTTATAAAGAGAGCTAACTTACTATCAAGGAAAAATACAGACGAGGCGCACAGAGATGGCAACAAAAATTAACAGTGGTGATAGCTAATTTTCAGTTTTAGCTTTTAATCCTGTATTCCTCTCAAAGCACATAAATGTTTCCATAATATAGAAATAACACAATTTTAAAAATTAAGTAAATGAAATGAGGCAACAAACTATGCAAATGCTACTTCTAAGTACTATTATAATGGTCTGAACCTATATTGAAACATTAAAAAATGTTCTCTTTAAAACAGAGGTTGCCTCTGAGAGACAAAGAATTCATAAATTTATAATGATAACCAAATGAAAACACAGAGTAAACTTTCTAAGTGAAAATATGACTTTTCCTAACTAAAGGCTAAAAAACAAGAGAAATGTAATGTGCATTAGATTCATATTGTGGGGAATGAGCTTGTATCTAATCTAATGCTTGCATACATTATTCCAGTGCTTTGAGAACAGAGTAACAATTGTAATTTTGCTCTGAATCAAAATAACAGAATCTGTCAGTTGACATGTTGTAGTGTTTGCACTTTCATTATTGTTCATAGAATAATTGTATGCTTCTTTTTACTGTTATTTTGTAGCAGTTTATCTCTTTAAAAATGCTACTCAAACTATCTTCAGCAGAAATCTCAGTTATAATCAGTCACTAAGTTTCAGTAGATGTTTTCAATACGCTATACATATGCTTATGCATATCTGTTTTGATAAAATGTGATTCTTACATGCCTACCTAGTCTGTTATTTCACCACAATTTGCATTGTTATAATAAGTTATTGATTGATTTTCAGTTTAAGGGACTAAGGTAGTATTCAGTAATGACTGAGTCCTACAAGTTTATTGCAAGTGCCCAAGGTTCACTCACCCCAAGCAATTTAGTCAATAACCAATTTTTATACTTCTATCTCCTTCAAAATTCCAAACCAATAATCCCTGTGTGTGTGTTTTTTTAATTATTTCAGTATCAGACTAACATTTCCCATGGAAATCAATATGGGTGCGATCCATTAGCCAAAAATCTGCAGTACTGCAATGCAAACATATTAAAAATATTGATCTTGCAAAGCTACTGATGTTTTGATTGACTTTAATGTTTGTAAGCAGCAATAACAGAATTTCAATGACTGAAACAAACTTTTGATTAAAATTATAGATTTTCTTGGGGGGGATTTGCTATTTTACTGGTTCAAAGCATATCACATGGCTTACTTGCCTGCCATAAATGAGTGCAGTGGGATATACTTATCCAATTCCTTATTTGTAAATATTTTAGTCCATCATAGCTTACACATCTTTAATGTTCTTTGAACTGTTCTGACATTTCAATTCCACTTCTTATTCTATCATAGAGTGGTGGAATTTTCAGCCTGAGAATGGCAGGAATTGAGAGCTCTAATCCTTCTTTCACTATTACGCAACCTTTGGGAAGGCATTTAAATCGCAGTTTAAATTCCCCAAATGTAACATGGAATTAACCTGGGGAATCAATGAACATTCTTATTATATTTTGAGATCAATGCACAACAAAGACCATAATTTATACATACAAAAGATTACTTGACCCAAAGATGCGTCCCTTACAGAAAGCACAGAATTTTGCAGCCATTTAGTGATAACCTAGCAATGCTCTTATATTAGGTATAAAGAGACTGAGTCCCCAAAAGGTTCAGTGACAAAGGTTCAGAGGTCCTTCCTGACCACCCCATCTAAAGTACACCTGGGGTGTACTGGGTGGCACAGTTGGCTAAGTGACCAAATCTTGGTTTTGGCTCAGGTCAGGATCTGAGGGTGGTGAGACCGAGCCCCATGTCAAGCCCCGTGTGGAGCCCCCAGGGGTCTGCACTCAGTGCATAGTCTGCTTGTCCCTCCTTCTCTCCTTACTCGCCCCCCCCCGCATGCACGTGCTTGCTTTCTTTAATAAATAAGTAAATAAATAAAATCTTTTAAAAAAAGTGCTCTGTACCTCCACCTGCACTATCTCACCCTTTAACCTACTTAATTTTTATCTTAACACCACTATCTAAAACATTTTATATGTATTGTAACACTTTTTTGAGAAGATTTATTTATTTATTTGAGAGAGTGAGCAAGCAAGAGTGTGCACATGCATGGGGGGGGCGGCGGTAAGGGCAGAAGGAGAGGGAGAGAAAGTCTCAAGGAGACTCTCCACTAAGTGGAGAGGCCCAGGCAGACTCAATGTCATGACCCTGAGATCACAACCTGAGCCGAAACCAAGAATCCAAAGCTTACCCAACTGTACCACCCAGGCACCCCTGTATTATAACACTTTTATATCAATATAAACATTATGTATGTATAACATTCTATAGACTATAACAGGATATATGTGTGTGTGTGTATGTGTGTGTGTGTGTGTATAAAATTTGCCTACCTCTCATCTATTTTCTCTTCTAAAATTTAAGCTTGATGCAACAGGAATATTGTTTATCCTTATCACTGCCAAATCTCTAGCATCTAGAATAGTATTTGACATACAGGACTCAGTAGATATATATTTTTTTTAAGATTTTATTTTTATTTATTTGACAGAGAGAGAGAGAGAGCCAGCAAGAGAGGGAACACAAGCATGGGGAGCAGGAGAGGAAGAAGCCCAGGTTCCCAGCAGAGAAGCCTGATGCGGGGCTTGATCCCAGAACGCTGGGATCACGCCCTGAGCTGAAGGCAGATGCTTAACGACTGAGCCACCCAGGTGCCCGTCAGTTATTATTTTTTGAATGAGAGAAGGAACGAGCCAGAACTGCTAGTGGAATGGGGTTGGTTTGGGTAGGGGTAGGATGGGGTTAAGACTTAGATTCTATTAACTTCCAATCCAGTGCTGCTCTAAGGTTTCCTTCTTAATATGCTCCTTTTACTTCTTGGGATTCCCAGATGTATCAAAGGGGATCTGGACCCATATCTGTAGTATATGTTTTTGTCTACAAGGACATTTTTATTTTAAACTTTTCATTATTTAATTATTAATCCTTCTCTTGGATTTTTTCACCGTTTGTTTGCTCTACCTTCTACCATGTTAGAACTGTAATAAATGCTTTGCATTTTTATTTGTGACATTTCACTGCAATAAAGAAAAACATCAATAATTAAAGCAAAAACTGGAAATTAAAAATGACCCATTTATTAGCTGCTTATTTCACTTCCATCCTAAACAGTCTCATATAATCCTTTGTGGGAGGTATCAAGGACAAGGTTGCAAATGTGCAGGGACTTTAGGGTCCTTATAAATTAGACTAGTTTTTCCCCCAAAGTACCCTACATGCCTACACTATATATATATGTGTGTGTGTGTATACATATATATATATGTATATATATATATATATATATATATATGTATATATATATGTGTATATATATATATGATTTATTTATTTGAGAGAGAGTGAGAACTTGAGCACACGCAAAAGCAGGGGGAGGGGCAGTGGGAGAGGGAGAAGCCGACTCCCCGGTGAGCAGGGAGCCCAACACGGAGCTCGATCCCAAGACCCTGAGATCATGACCTGAGCCGAAGTCAGATGCTTGGCCAACTGAGCCACCCAGGTGTCCCTAGAATATATTTGTAAATATACAATGCAGCTTGAGAACAAATCCCCTGGCCCTCTTCCATGAAGCTACTGCCACCACAAACCTTCAGGAAACGCCTCAACTGCTGCTGATCCCTGGTGGGTGTTGGGGAAGCAGTGCAGTGCAGAACTGCCAGATCTGGGTTTGAATTCCAACTTTGTCACTTACAAACTATGCGAACTTTGGTTTCTTCATCTGTAAAAAAATATCTAACACTCACCACAAAGAAGTACCATGAGGGGTAGATGAGACCATACAGATAAAGTGAATGGCACACAACAGGTGTGCAAACAAGGTTAGTTTTCCTCTCTTCACACATCAGTTAAAAAAATAGCTAATGATCCTTCCTGCTTCTTGCTATTTTTTTTTTTTTCACCTTAAGACTCTCACTTTTGTAACCTGGCTTATAGAATTGGAATCTGTTTGTAAGGACCACAGTGCAGAAACTAAAACTGAAAAAAGGTGTTTCGATATTTATGTGGAACCTCAAGTGGTTTTTGGAAATCAGTAAGGGGCAGATGTAAGGTAAAACTATTTCAGAGAACTGAACAATATGATCAAATAGTCAAAAGAAATACTTTGGCGGCTGGAGAAGATACTCTACACACGTACTAGAGGCCTCAGGGTAGAAGGTGCCATCACAGTGTGAGCAGGGGTAATACATTACACTCCTCCATCTGCCCTTACCTCTGGCTCTTCCATCTCTGCAGGTAGTCTGGTGCCCTCAGTGCCCTAACAGTCCCACCCACCTTGATCCATTCCTAGAAAACACCTTCAGCATCACAAGCATCTACCCTTGGTACACCCTTGAAAACTGCTCCCCGTCAGCAGCTCCACTGGATCATCCACTGAAGCCCCCGAGGTCTATCAGTATAGCTCCAAGGTTATAAAGCTGGCGGGCTTTGGATGAGATCTACTAGGACTATCCAAGGCCCAGAAGCAATAACCTAAGCTATTGCTTCACTTTCAGTAGCATCTGATGGTAGTCAAGTGCACAAAATAGCTTTAAGGAAGGTGCAGGGCACCTGCTAAGGGATGTGCATATTGTTGAAGATTAGCAAAATATTAAAGAGAAGGGTGAGTTTTCTTAAATGACTGTTTTTATTTCTAAAAATGACAAGTTCTGTAAGTCCGAGATGATGGGAAAACCCAGTATGCAAAAGGGATTATTTCTGCCCAAGTAAGCAGTGTGATTTGCAGCGTGACTACAAACCCAGGACCACTGATTCTTGGCCAGTTCACACTGCTATTACTTTGACTTTGCAGTTGAAAGTCTGACTGAAAAATACTCATGGCTTGACCACACACCGTTACGGTGCCACAGGAAGTGTGTCCCTTTTGTTTCCAGGCATTGTTAGAACTACCGGATATCCACTTTTTGGGGATCATATACCAGTTTGAGATTATGATAAAAGCTATGATTCCCCTCTCCAGAACTCCTATTCAGCATAGAATTTCAAAACGTTTACGGAATTCCTTGCAGCTCTTCTGGGGATCTCCAGGCTAGAGGGTATTTAAGGGTAATCCTCCTGAGTTGGAAGATACCAAGATACTGTCTCTCCTCATAGCATTGCAGGTACGTATAGTATGAAGACATCTGCTTAGGGGTGAAGAGGGGAAGGAGAGGAGAGAGAGTCAAGTCCTAAATCGAAAAGTGTTATTTTTCTTCAAGTTAGAAAATATTCAGATGAAGGAAAAAGACCATTCAAATGCCAGGACTTGGATGCATGAACATAAGTTGAATGCATGCAAGTCAGGGATTTGGCTTAATTCCAAGTATAAAATATTTCATCTCCAAGGGGGAAGCTAACCATAGGCCAGAACCTCAAAGTATATATGTAAACCGTTTAGTTTTTAAAAAGGTCCAATATTGTAGGTTCTCAAGAAATTCTTAAGCTTCTCAGAAATTTTAGTAATGCAAACATTTTAAATACAGAGGGCTAGCAGTTGTTGAGAAATATTCTGGCATGGATTCTAATGGAGATTTGTTGTTGTTGTTGTTGTTGTTGTTGTTTTTTTTTTCAGGGACACTCTAGGAAATTTAAAACAGTTATTGAGTGCTAAGAAGACCACCCTAATTTAAAACTATTTTAAAGCATATCAGATGAAGGTCTGAAACTTCCAGATTATTATGCTTCTATAAACTGAAAGGTAAAGCATTCGTCCTCTTTAACTGGAGACAAAAATTAGGGGGAAAATACTGCAAAAGCTCCAAGTCTAGTTACACCCCTCCAACCACCTAATCTTCAATTATGCAACTAGCAGTCCGAGAGCATAGAATAAAAGCCCTCCAGTGAAGACTCAATTCGTCTGGCAGAGGAATGCTTACTAATGTCAAAAGAGAGACCTCAACTCAGATTACACCTAAATTTTGGGGGGGGGAGGTAGTTTGGAAGTTCTCACTTTTATGATTCTCTTCCCCATAAACCGGCCTTAAAAGCCTACATTAAAAACGTGGCCAGAAAAAAACAGTTTGGTGATTCTTCAAAAAGTTAAACATAAAATTACTACATGACCCAGCAATTCTCCTAGGTATATAACCAAGAGAATTGAAAACAGGTATTCAAGGGGCGCCTGGGTGGCACAGCGGTTAAGCGTCTGCCTTCGGCTCAGGGTGTGATCCCGGCGTTCTGGGATCGAGCCCCACATCAGGCTCCTCTCCTCCGCTATGAGCCTGCTTCTTCCTCTCCCACTCCCCCTGCTTGTGTTCCCTCTCTCGCTGGCTGTCTCTATCTCTGTCGAATAAATAAATAAAATCTTTAAAAAAAAAAAAAAAAAAAGAAAACAGGTATTCAAACAAAAACTTGTACATGAATATTCATACTAACATTATCCATAATGCCTAAAAGTAGAAACAATTCAAATGTCCACTAATCGATGAATGGATAAGCAAAATGTGGTATATTCACACAAGAGAGTATTATAAGGCAATAAAAAGGAACGGAGAACTGATACATGCCACAGCATGGGTGAACCTTGAAAACATTATGCTAAATGCAAGAAGTCAGACATGAGAAGATATACACTGCATGACTGTACTTATATGAAATGACCAGAATAGGCAAATGTACAGGGACAAAAGCAGACTAGTGGTTGCCAGGGGCTGGGGGGAAAGTAAAACTGACAGTGCCTGCCCAGAGGGTACAGTGTTTCTTTTTGGAGTGATGAATATTTTCTGGAATTAGATAGTGGTGATGGTTGCACAAAATTGTGAATGTACTGTAGGTCACTGAATTGTAGACTTTAAAATTGGTTACCATGGTAAATTACATATGTTATGTGAATTTTACTTCAATTTAAAAATATGGGTAGAATTCTTTTTCCTTTTGTTTATTACAATTCTGGTGAAGAAAGACATTAGTGAAACAAATTCCTACTGAAACTAAAAATTGGATATTACCATAGGTGCTTTTCTTTTTCTTTTTTTTTTAAGATTTTTTTTTTATTTCTTTATTTGACAGAGACAGCCAGCGAGAGAGGGAACGCAAGCAGGGGGAGTGGGAGAGGAAGAAGCAGGCTCATAGCGGAGGAGCCTGATGTGGGGCTCGATCCCAGAACGCCGGGATCACGCCCTGAGCCGAAGGCAGACGCTTAACGACTGCGCCACCCAGGCGCCCCCATAGGTGCTTTTCTTAAACTCATGAAATTTCTATGTACGTTTGATTAGGCTGTGTCTCACTGAAGTGGGAAATTATTCAATCATCTGGATAGTTAAGAATATTATTATAGGTATATATTTATAATTCTGGCAAAACAAGACAAGGACAAATGGGGGAATAAACTTACTGTGCTCAAAATTCATGGAAGCTAAGCAACTCTGCTTTTTTTAGGTAAGTGAACAAAATCTTACCAAAATGTAGAGATTTAATTTTCAAGAAATAAAGCATTTGTTTGTTTTATATTTGCCCTTTTTTTAAAGTTTTCTTTTTAAGTAATCTCTACACCCAATATGGGGCTCGAACTCATGACCCCAAGATTAAGAGTTGTATGCTCTACCGACTGAGCCAGCCAGGTGCCCCTATTTTTACCCTTCCTGATGTGCAAAAGCGGTCAGTTTCTCTCTACCCACAGACACAATGCAAGATCTACTTGCTAAGATTTGAGAATCTGAAATGAAGTAAGTTTACTAAATATCCTAAAGTATCTAATTATATATCCATAGTGTAACTGCTATATCAAACTTGACTTTTAAATATATTTTATATTTATTATTTTTAATTTTAAAAAGTCATTAATTTTTAGCATTTATTCTTTTTTAATATAAGCATTTAAGGGTATAAATTTTTTTTTTGTTTAGCAATCCAGCTATACCATAAAGTTTCTGTATTTTCATGATGGTTCAATTCTAAGTATTTCCTAGATTTATTCTTTAATCTTTAAGTTATTTGGAGAACTTTTTCTTCAATATTTTCTCCACTCTTTTATTCCCTCCCCAACTTTTATTGTAAAAAAAAACAAACAAAAAACCTAGAAAAGTTGCAATAGTACAATGATTGTCCATATACTCTTCCATCAGATTGAATAATTGTTACCATTTTTGCCACATGTGCTTCACTGCTTTTATGTACATTATTTTTCTGAACCATTTGAGAGTTAGCTGCAAACCAAGTAATTTATTTAACCACCACACCTCAAGTATTTGTGTTTTCTGTCAAAGTCACAAGAGTTGTATTGGGATACATTCTTCCTTATAGTCATCAACCTTCCTAAAAGTTAGAAAAAGCATTATAATAATTACTTGGCTTTTATGTAAAATTTCTCACTATTCTATAAGCATTATAAGGGCAATGGGCCTTATAGTTCTTTGGTGTGATAACATTCTCATTTTTGACTTTGAGATATTTTTCTCTCTTAAATGATCCTCCGCATCTTCCGATTCCCATCTTCCCCCCTTTTCGAACCTCATCTTCCATAGACACGCCACACATACTCATGCATCCACTCTGCTAGCCCTGGAATAATACTTAGAGCCCTGATATGTGTCACCCACATCTGCGTACTTATTTTCTGCTCTAATTTAAGTTTTAGTTGCATGACATACTGCCTCACTGAGCTCCTAAGCTCCTTTAGGATAGGGTTCAGGCCTTTTTAATCCCATGGTCAGCGGGTACTAAAATTCTTTCTCAACTTAACTGAAATCTTCATAGCATGATACTTGTTGAAGGAATGTAAGTGAATTGAAGATTATATACATTTACTTTTATTGTGTTATATGTGATAACGTGCCATAAACTCACACAAATTAATTATAGTTATACAAATTAACATTATAGTCTGCTTGACAATTTATTTTTGTTTCACTGAAATTTCAAACCTCATATTCTCCACGTGAAAGTTTTCATGTTGAAAGAGTTCTTACAGATTGTCTAATTCAGTCATGTATCCCCAATCTTACAAGTTTTCAGGTAAAGAGATCTATAGAAGTTAAAGGACTGACCTAACATTATAAAACTTTAAAAAGGCAAAACCAAAAATAGAATCAAGCGAGTTAACACACCTCAAGTGCTGAGACCAGGGCCTGTTGGCCTAAGAAAGGCTTAAGGAATACTATTAACCACCAGGCAAGGTTTTTGGAGGCCTCATTCAGTGCATTTTCCACTAAAATACATTACTTCAGAATTCTACAGTAAAATAATGAAGACAACCATTTGGGGAGCATGATATATACATTCTTTTGTGAGCATGAGATACATGATAGAAAATCAGGCAGAGGTTGTCATCAGAATAGGCTCTGACTATTCTTCCCATATGGAGGTCGCAAACTGGCTACCTGTGGGCCTGAGTTGGATGGCAGTTACTTTGTTCAACCTGTATAATAGTTTTAAAACTTAAGTGAGTTGCAATGCTTAAAACTAGACAGATTTCAAATAAATGTACAGATATCTGGCTTCTTTGAGAAAACTGGAAAATCTGACAATGCTGTGCTTGCATTCCCACAGTTGGGGTTTGAATTTGTAACTCTTTTCCTTAGCTAAGGCCTTAATGATGATTAATGCATAGAATGTTAACTTTGAATCATGTAATAAGAACTACATTAGTCAGGAAATACTAAGTGATATTTGCTTGCTATCTATAATTGCTAGCTATACCTAAGTAGCTATTTTCTACAGTAGGAAAATGAATTGTTATAATAAGGATAAAAACAAAGGTGATTGTTTTTAAGGGGTTAATTATAATTTAATCAGAAAATTCATTTGAAGAGAAGAGCTCAGTCTCTGGACTTCAGTTACCTAAAATGCTACTGTATTTTTCTTTTATGGGAAATCCTGGTCCAATAACCTTGATTTATGTGTTAAATAAAAACAAACGACACAATTATATTTGGAACCATTTTTCCCCCCTAATGTAGACATAGCCCTTAAGATCTGAAACTATTTTAGTTAGCCTGCTTTTGACCGGAACTAATCAGCTATAAGAAAAAAATTAAAAATAAAAATAGGTTACAACACATTAAATATCCTCTCTCTGACACCTTACACTTTTTGGTGCTAAAACATATGCTCTGCCACCTGCAGATAAAAGTCACACACTGAGAGTGTATATTCTGACAAGAATTACTAGTTTCAAGCATGCCTAGTGATTTTGGACAGTAGCACTTAAGAAACCTTCAATCTGGCAGTTTTATCACTGCACATTTTCTAAAGCATTCCTACAGTCTAAAGTTGTACAAGTGTTGGGATCTGACCTTTGGGAGAAAACAAAATAAAATGAAACAAAAAGGATTCCAGGGTAGCATTTTGATCCAACTTGCTCTATTTTTTTTTTTTTTGGTTTGATACATACTTCCTCCCCTCCCCCATTTATTTTACACTTCAATGGCAAGGGTGACTTGGGTTTTTGTATTTTCTGACAGGGTAAAACTCTATTGAAAGACCAAGACAACTTCCATTCCTAGGCATACTGGAAAAAAATCTGTCATAGGAGTTAAAAATTATTGTTGCTCCATAAGGAATTTATGTTCTTATTTTTATATTTCCTTCATCCTTGCTTTACTTTTCTCTTTTACCTTATTCTTATTTATATATTGACTGTTTCACCTTGTTCCAAAAAGGATTTGTGGCTTACAAAAAAGAACCCAGGCTGGCAAATCTCGAATACAGCTATGAAAGTCAACAGAATCGTCAAGTACAACCATCTCAGCACTCCAGAAATCAACCAAAGGCAAACCACAAATTGAGAAGTGTTTATTCATGAAAAACTGCTGAACTACAGGTCAGAACAGTGACAATCTGTGGCAGGCAGCTTGGAATGGAGAGTAGTGCTTCCAGGGTGGGACTGGCTGTGAAAGCCCACAGCTTCGCTGCTAGAGTGCCCGACTTTGATTTGGAGTAGGAGAAAAGCTCCTGTGCAAAGGTATTATCAGCAAATAAAGCAAACTAACCACAAAAGCCTATGGCCCTACCAAACTGAAGTTGTGATCTCACTTGGGGTGAGCAACAGACCAATGGACTAGCTAGAAATCGGATAGGGAGATCCTGGAAGTGAGAGAGCCATCGAGAGATTAGATGAATCCCTGGCACATCCCTCCTTTCTGCAAGGCTGAGTGCTGGCACAGAAGTCCTAGGAAAGCCTAGTCAAAAATAAAAGCTGGGGGAAGACTTGAAAACTGCATGAACTTTGAATACACTCTGTAACTCACACACACAAATATCCACAGAGCCTTATGGCTTGGGATGATTGAGCAAAAACTCTGACTATTAATCTATGCAGCAAAGGGTTGATCGCCAAAAAGCAAGTCTAGGGGCCCCTGGGTGGCTCAGTCATTAAGCGTCTACCTTCAGCCCAGGGCTTGATCATAGGGTCCTGTGATCGAGCCCCACATCGGGCTCCCTGCTCTGCTGGGAGCCTGCTTCTTCTTCTCCCACTCCCCCTGCTTGTGTTCCCTCTCTCGCTGGCTGTCTCTCTCTCTGTCAAATAAATAAATAAAATCTTAAAAAAAGATAAAAAGCAAGTCTAATATAAAACAAAAATAAGAATTAAAAAAACCCAGATATCAGCATGTATATACTGAATGGAAGACAAATTCTGCAGATTAAGTTCAGACAAGTTTCTACTACAAATAAAACAAAATGAAACAAAAACAAATGAACAAACAAAAAAATAGCAGTAACAATAATCCTTGAAAAAAAAAACTACAATTTTTCTTACCACATAGTACATAGCACAGGAGGTTATAGCTAGTGTAGCAAAGGAAGAAAAGAAATTAATGGCATGAATACTGGAAAAGAAGATGTAGGCTGTCTTTATTCATGGATAATATGCTCCTGTATTAGAAAATTCTAGGGGTGCCTGGGGTGGCTCAGTTGGTTAAGCATCTAACTCTTCATCTCAGCTCAGGTCTCAGGGTCCTGAGTTCGAGCCCTGTGTTGGGCTCCAAAAAAAAATTCCAGAACCAATAAACAAGTTTTATCTAGGTTGAAGAATACAAAATCAATATGCAAAAGTCAATTTTAATTCTTACACTAGCAATAAATAACTTGAAAATGGAATTTAGAATTCCATTCACAATATCACCAAAAAGATTAAAAAGTTAAGAATATATTTAACAAAAGAAGGACAAGAAAACTAAAAAAAAATTGCTGAGAGAATTTACAGATGATATAAATAAAGAACAATGTTGTAATTTCAAAATTTATGATAAAGCTACAGCATTCAAAATAGCACAGTACTAGTGTAAAAATAGATATGTAGATCAATGGAACAGAATATAAAGTTTATTAATAAATCCTTACTTTATGTTCAGTTGATTTTTGAGAAAGGTCCAAGGCATTTCAAAGGGGAGAATGTTTTCAACAAGCGCTCTTGGGAAAATTAGATATCCACAGGCCAAAAAATGAACTTAGATCCTTACCACATATCATACATAAAAGTGAACTCAAAACGAATCATACCTAAATGTAAGAGCTAAAACTATAAATTTAAACAACAAAACATAGTAGATAAAGTTTATGATCTAGGGTTTGGTAAAGACTTCTTAGCTATGATACCAAAAATACAACTCGTAAAAAAATAATAAATTGAACTTCCTAGATTTTGAACTCATAAACACTTCTGCACTTCAAAAGATACCATAAAGAAAAAAAAAAAAGCAAGCCACAGCCTGGGATAAAATATTCATAAATCACATACCTGATAAGGGACTTGTATCTAGCATATATAAAGAACTCCTTCAACCCAGTAATAAGACAAAAGATTAAAAAATAGGCAAAACAAATACAGACATTTCACCAAAGAAGATATACATATGGCTAATAAACACATGAGAACATACTTAATATCAAGTAGTCATTAGGGAAATAAAAATTAAAACCAAAATGAAGTAACATCACAAACCTACTAGAATGGCTATAATCAAAAGCACTGATTTACTAAGAGCTGATGTGGATGTGGAAAAACTGGAACTCTTATACTTTGCTTGTGTGAATGTAAAATAGTGTGCCCACTTTGAAAAAGTTCCACGGTTCATTGAAAAGCTGAATATATTAACTTACAACATGACCTAATAATTCTACTCTTATTTATACACCCAAGATAAGTGAAAACTTATGTCTGGACTGATTCATATGTGAATGTTTGTAGTGGCATTACACATAACAGCTCCAAACTGAAAATAATTCAAATATCCGTCAACTGGTAAGTGGATAACACAACATAGCATAGCCACACAATGGAATACTGTTCAGCAGCAAAAAGGAATGGACTACTGATACATGCTATAATACGTCTGAGCCTCACAAACACTGTATGCAGAAGAAGCCAGACAGAAAAGATCACGTATTGTTTGATGCCATTTATAGGATATTTACAGAGAAGGCAAATACATGGAGACAGTAGACCACTGATTGTCTGGGACTGTGGATGGAAGCAGCAAATGGGCACAAATAAACTTTTTGGGGTGATGGAAGTATTCTAAAATTCAATTGTGGTGATTGTTGCACTACCGCAAATTAGCTAAAAATGATTCAACTGTATACTTAAAATGAAATTATTTTATAGTATGTAAACTGTACTTCACTAATGGTATTAAAAATAGACACAATATAAAATTATATGAAAGCACTCGAAGAAGTTAAGGCAAAAGCAAAAATGGATAAGAAAATAATGAATGGATGTGATTAGTCCTATTCAGTTGCTACAGACGGGATGCAAATTCAGGCTTAAGCTTCCAAATGGTGAAAGCTAAGAGGGGAATAAATGGGTATGTCAGTGGTTCCCAAACTTGGGAAACCACTGGGGATTACCTGGGGATCTTTGAAAAAGGCTGATGCCTGGATCCCACCCTAGATATTGTGACTGTACTGTAACAGAAGAGAGGCCTTGGTTCCTCAAGTAATGCTCTTGTGGAGCTAAGTTCGGGAACCACTGGAATAACATACTGTAAGACTTTCATTGACAATAAGATAAAAAGAAATAATTGCTTGGGGGAAATCAGAGTTCTGGAAAGGATTTCTCCTACAGGTCCTCCTAAGAGAGGACCTCATAAAACGTAATGAGTTAATGGCTCTAAATCAGCCACCCCCCAGCCCATGGTGGGTCCTCAATGGGTTACAGGGATGCAGAGACAGTGATTCTTCAGTCCTCAGGGCAGCCAAGGGACCAGGGGCAGCTGAAGAAGCTGTGCCTGAGCCCTCCAGCCTTGAGCAGTCTCCTCCATCCACACCAGAAGACTCAACAAGTATTATATTTTTGTAGCATGTGCCATAAAATAAAAAACATGTCATCTGAAAGACATCTATAGCAGCAGTAATGGGGACGTTTATTTATTTATTTTTTAAAGATTTTATTTATTTATTTGAGAGGGAAGAGAGAGAGAGAAAGAGAGAGAGAGGAGAGAGCATGAGCAGGGAGAGGGGCAGAGGGAGAAGCAGACTTCCTTCTGAGAGAGCCCAATGTGGGGCTCAATCCTAGGACCCCAAGATCATGACCTGAGCTGAAGTCAGACGCTTAACTAACTGAACCATGGAGGTGCCCCTGGGGACATTTATATAATAGTTTCTTTCAACAAGCTGATTACAAAATAGAGAAAATGATTCAATCAAAACATTTCTGCAAGGGACCCAAAATGTCTGGTTACCTGCTCTCTAGCTTCACTTATTCCATAGTTTATATACGGCTACAAAACTTACTGAACTCCTCCTTTTGGGTGGCCCTTAGGTTAATGAATTTAAGTTATTTATTAACAAGGCTACCTTTATTTACCATGAGGCCAAATTTACTAAAGGAGCTGGCCGTGCTGCCCAGCAAATGCCGCTCAATTCCTCAGAAATTGTGAAAGGCCCACAATGTTCACCTCTACAAGGCTCCTTCTTTACATGTAGTTTTTTAGCTTACTGTAAGCACAACATAAACTATACCATGTAATATGAGCATGTAGCATATTCATGTTATTTAGGAGGAATTGACCTTAGATTTAAAAAAAAAAAAAACACAAAACAGTTCATCTTTAGTCCAAACCTTCCCCTCCCACTCCATTTTAAGTTAATTCCACACAGAGTGACTGATTATAATGTGTGTCACTGGGGAGCAATAAGATTCTACCCTTCAGAATTTTTTCAAGGTATGGAATTTCAGGTAAAACTGCCGGTATAGAGGTTTAGAATATGGGGTATGGCTTATGGCTCCATATATTCTCCTGGTCACCTGCAACCCTTCCTCAGGAGAATATTCCTGGTGGAGTTTTCCCCGCAAATAAGACTTTGAGGAGATAGCCTTCATAAGTACATTAGTCAATCTTTATGGTTCTCTACCCCATTAGTCACATCACTACCCTAGAGTTACACCAACCCCAGACAGTAAAATCATCTTACATATTAATTTCCCATATGACCATCAGATTCTTGCATCAAGAGCTCCTGTTTTAAATCAAAAAGTTAGTTCTTGCCTACGTAACCACAATATCCCATTTAACTATAAAGAAATTCCATTCTTCCCCTAATGAATTTTTACTATCTATAAAAGTGAACCAAGAGGATTTTACTCTACTTATATGAATACTGCAGCCACTTTTGTTTACTCTGAAAATGAAAGAATGAAACTATAAGAATATACTTGTATTTCTAATATATATGTACAATCAAAAGAGGATTTCAGGGAAAAGTACAAATGTGAGCAAAAAGGAAAAGGCACTACATGAATGTTCAACACTTACGATAAAACTTCAGCAGAAACTAGAGCTTCCCATTTTTTAAAAAGTACCCGTAAGTCTCCTTATTAATTTAAACTTTATCACAAATACACAACTGCATTCTGCTGCAATCCCCTTAAGTCATCTTGTTAAATTTTGTCACAACATGTGTTCCTGTAGTTCTACACTTTTACCTTTGCACTTTGTAGTGTGGAGCAGAGCGATATAATTAACCACTGCTAGGTAGTGTTTATGTTAGTTCTCAAAAGGTTAAGAAGCTGATTATAGCTAAAATCAGCTTTGCCTAAGGCTTCAGGGGCTCTGGGTAATCAAACCAGACAAGCAGGGCACAGCGTCACCTAAAACAAACCAGTGGCACTTTCTTCTTTGCTCTGACCCTTTCCCCCCTTTTTATTAGGGGAACAACTCATGCTTTGTGCTTTTGCCAGATAATTTAGAAAGACTTGTTTCTAATAAATTTGGCATGCAATCTCATAAGATGTCCACCTGTTTAAAAGTAATGAGAGCAAGTACAGCAAATGTTGAAAAAAAATGCTGATAAAAAATGTTGATAGAAGAAACCCAAATTCGGAGAGATTGAGATGTTACACAGAAAATATTTTCCTAAAAGGCAGGTGACAACATGATCACGTATACATGATATTAAGGATGTCTCCTAGCTTTCGATAGACTGTCATCTTGGTTCTACAGAAAACCACACAATGGTTTATTTGCTTCCAAGAGAACTCAGAGAACTTTGTAAACCTGATAGATAACGCATTAGCATTTCTGAGAAACCATGGCTAACCCACTCTGCTGAGTTATTGCTCACTCTCCCTCCATCTCTACTCTTTGAAGTCAGGCAAGGTGAACTGTATAATGGACACATTTAAGGAGGGGGTTTCACATGGTGAGGAGAAGAGCAAATGACCCCTACTTCACAGACTCCATTTCCACACGGTTCTATATTTAAATGCAGTAAGACGAATTAGACAAATCCAAATCCTTGCTGCCTTTGAGCCTAAAGGGAACAAAAGCATGAAAGCTAAAGAGATATTAAAAAGGAGAAGGCAAGGCAAATTTAAATAAAAATCTAGAATCTCATTCTTAACAAAATTTGAGAATCATTATTACAACAATAGGTAACATTTGTTACATCCTTATCCTCTTACATTTGACTTTGAATTTTTGGTTCGAATTCTACATATTTATTACTTTGCTTGAAATACATAAACAAAATGAATGTAAACATCCTACAAATGAGTGATCAGGAGAAAATGAATTTTGCTAATGATTTATTCTGGGCAATAAAATAAAAACTTGTTATTTTAATTGATTAAGTCATAAAGAGTTCCTGGAGAAGTCAAATCTTGCTATTTGCACAGTCAGACAATTTCTGCTAATCCAGCAGTACTTAACAAATTCACATGTGGTTAGCTTGTCTTGCCATAGCTGTATATCACATTTCTGTGCTGCAAGCTGTGCAAAAAAAAATCAATATGCCAAGTTTAACAAAAGGACAGGAAACATGATGTTCTCCTATATTTTCAATGAACCTCAAATGACTCTGCTGTTCATACTCAGTACAATTTATGGCAGAGAAATGTATTCTTCAATGGAAAAAAACCTACAATGGAATGGATTATATAAATTCAGAGCTGAAGTTCCGCCTTATTCCATAATAATTTATTTAGAAGATTCTGACATTCTGCTTCAATGTGCACAGTACAATCAGCCATTCACGAGGCAGTTTTTTTAATAAAGACTAAAATATATTCTTTAGACCAAAGAAATATATACTATTTATGGTAATAGTTTGATATATGTATTTAATTTAGGTTTTGGAGACTTTCTTTGAATGTCTCCTTTCACATGTGAAACACAGGATGAGAGGGTATCTACTGAGCAAATGCTTTAAATTATAACACTAAGAAAAAAAATCCCAATGGATCCTGAGATACTGCATTGGTTAATTGATTCGAGATTTTTACATCTTCTTTTACTACTGCAGAAGTACATTATGTGTCAAAGGAGATTAGTATGAAAATGTTGAGAATGAAGTAGGAGTGGTCATGACCAATAGGTCAGCACAGAGCGGTGCCACTCCTGCCTTCCCAAGTCAGCGATGTGGAACTAAGTGTGGCAAAACAACCAGCAACTTGGACTTCAGCCAAGG
Source organism: Ursus americanus (assembly GCF_024610735.1). Classification (NCBI taxonomy): domain Eukaryota; kingdom Metazoa; phylum Chordata; class Mammalia; order Carnivora; family Ursidae; genus Ursus; species Ursus americanus. The sequence continues at coordinate 16,122,283 of NC_142131.1, read as the reverse complement.
GGTTCAGAACTATTGCCACAGTAGATTTTTTTTTTTTTTGTAAGAAGAGAATTGGCTTTAGCCATACACATAAAAAAAAAGCACCATATACATAAAAAAAAATAAGAAAGTTGAACAATCCACTAACAGAGAAATTCACATATGAAAAACTCTTTGGTAATTTCTCTTCATTCCGAAAGCAGCAGTAAATGAATTAATGGCACTTAGCTGGGGAAAGCATGTCAGTGATCAGTACTGAAGGTATAAACTGTTATAGAAAACACATTCAGAGAATTACACTCATTTCTAACTTCCTATTAATGTGTTATTTAGAAGACAATTTTCATTCATAGATATGTATACTATTTAAAAGAGCATAGGGATAAAGTTCCCAACCAGAAAATAACAATGTAATGATCCTAACTGTTAAATAACATTAATGTTGCTATAAATGATCATTTCTATACATAGTTGACCCTTGAACAACGTGGGGGTTAGTGCCATTCCCCTGCACAGCTGAAAATCTTCATTTAACTTTTCACTTCCCCAAACTTAACCAATAAGAGTCTACTGTTGACCGGAAGTCTTACTGGTAATATAAACAGTGACTGACACATATTTTGTATGTTAAATGTATTACATACTGTATCCTTACAATATAGTAAGCTAGAGAAAAGAAAATGTTACTAAGAAAATCATAAGGAAAAGAAAATATATTTATAGTAGCGTACTGTTTTTACGGAAAAAAATACACATATTATGTGCACCCATGCAGTTCAAATGCCTATTGTTCAAGACTCGATTGTAATTCGTATTCTTATTTCAAAACAGAGGATGTAACATGGCTCGAATAGTGATAAGAAGTTTTTGTATGGATATTCAGGAAACCCAGAATACCAGAGCTTGGGAAAAACATTATACCAAGGCATACAAATAAAAATTTAGTTGTGTATTAAAGTAGACTCTTTAAAGTCTGCAACCACAATTAATAGTCAAATATAACCCCCAGTTAGTTGTGTGGTCCTAGTATTCACATAATCTATTCTCAGGAAATGAAAGGGTTAACATTTTTGGAAAGCACTTAATTATTTTAACAACAAAGAATTGTAAGTGAGAAGTAAACATTTTACTTCTGGGGAGTAAAACTTCCTTAACATGTTACTGATTTTAGGTTTAAATGGCAATTCAAATTATTTTTCCACATTTTTCATCTTTGTAGATTTTATATTTTTTAGCTTTTTCTCATCTCTCTAAAGGCTCTTTGGGAGTACCTTTTGCCTTTTCATTAGAAAACATCTATGTGTCACCGAGATCTCCCTATCACTTTATTGCCAATAAATGAAACCTACAGATTCACTTCTTTTTTTTTTTTTTTTTTTTTTTAGATTTTATTTATTTATTCGACAGAGACAGCCAGCGAGAGAGGAAACACAAGCAGGGGGAGTGGGAGAGGAAGAAGCAGGGTCATAGCAGAGGAGCCTGATGTGGGGCTCGATCCCAAAACGCCGGGATCACGCCCTGAGCCGAAGGCAGACGCCCAACCGCTGTGCCACCCAGGCGCCCCTACAGATTCACTTCTGATATAAATGCCTGGTCTCTGCTCTTGAGGCAACATTGCCGGCTCTCTCTTGGATGCCTTTTTTATACATCCAATCATTTTTTAAAACTCAAACGGAGGGGTCTGCGTTCACGTTTCTTAGCACGACCTAATTTCTCCAGCGTCGCTGGTATCTTTACATCTTATTTGTCCACACAGGAGATTTTCCCATAATTTTTATACACCTCAAAATGTCGGAATCTTCACAAAATTATCCTGAGTTTTCTAGCATGGCTATTATCTACAGGGCAGAGCAAATTAGGTGCTGTAAGCTGAAACATGTGGTGTGTTTGAACTCTTAGCCTTCGAAGTGTGTATTTAATTTGGTCTGATTGAAGCCTCTAGAAGAGACTCTCAGAGCTAGAAAGGATCATGAAAATTATCTACCTAAGTAATGTTAAAACAATGTGAGATCCAGAGAAGTTCAACAGTTGGCTCAAAGCCACAAACTGGTTTGCGACTCTCATTCTCTACTCATACTGCGCTTTTTGTAGTGCACTTACTGTGCTCCTCAAAGCAGAATCGGGGGGAACCATCAATGTAGGAATGTAGGAAATATATTTCCTACACGTAAGATTTCTACCACTTTCAATAAACATATTCCTTCTGTTTCTATTGTTAAACTCTCAATGCACTTTTTCACCATATCTTAGTGACTCCTGGATCTCATTCTTACGGGTGCAAAGCCTGTCTTGGTCGCAACCTGCTGTGGCCACTTTATAACCTTGCAGAAGCTGCTTATCCTTCCTAAGGTAAATGGAACCTGTCGAAAAGTTCATCTATTATCTATCTCAAATAAAGTAAAATTTGAACTTCTAATTTTCCTGCCTGTTTTGTTCTCTTTCTTTAAGTAATGCAGATATAACATCCTTGGCTTCTATTTCTAGCACCCTAAAATTCCATTTGGGTTCCCACTCTTTAAAGCTCCCTTTCTCATTTTTCTTTTTTTTTGTAATATACTACAATAATTTTATTTATTTTTTTATAATAATTTTTTAAATTATGTTAGTCACCATACAGTACATCCCTGGTTTTTGATGTAAAGTTCCATGATTCATTAGTTGTGTATAACACCCAGTGCACCATGCAATACGTGCCCTCCTTACTACCCATCACCAGCCTATCCCATTCCCCCACCCCCTCCACTCTGAAGCCCTCAGTTTGTTTCTCATAGTCCATAGTCTCTCATGCTTCATTCCCCCTTCTGATTACCCCCCCTCATCCTTTATTCTCATTTTTCTTAAGCTCACATTTCTGAACATTTTAGAGTAGGTTCCTATCTCCCCCAACCTTCAACACTAGAAGAGAAGTGCATTATTTTGTTGTTTATCCTTACCTACTCAGGCCATCATGTCTTTTCCCTTTCAAGTCTTTTTAAGATACCTATTTATGAATCTTTCTTTGTAAAATACGTCTAATTACTGGACTGCAGTCAGCAGCCACATGCTATTGCCATCACTTACTTTTCAACTTCACTTCTTTACATCCTTTAATTTTAAAACATAGAAACTTAGGATTGAAATAGACATTAAAGATTACTTCATCTAGTCTCTTCCAAAGGTAAGAATTCCTTCTATCAAATTTGTGAAAAGTGGTCATCGAGCCCTTACCTGAATGCTTCAAAAGACAGAAAGCTCACTAGTTTATAATGCAGCCCAGTCCATGTCTGACACAACACAATCATTATACTGAGCATATTTAATTTCCATAATCCACAATCAAAGCCTTTGTCATAAAATATTCAGAACATCATTTATGAATTGGAGTTGAGAACAGCTAAATCATTAAAATTTCTGGGTTCCTTTAGTGCCATAACTTAAAGATCTGGATGCAACCTACTAGACTTTAAGAGCTGCGACTATTAAAAGAAAAACTAATGGGGTGCTTGGATGGCTGAGTTGGTTGAGCGTCCGACTCTTGATTTAGGCTGAGGTCATGATCTCAGGGTCGTGAGATCCAACCCTGCAAGGGGCTCTGAGCTCAGCAGCGGGGTGTCTGCTCAAGAGTCCCTCTCTCCCTATCCCTCTGTTCCTCCCCCTGCTCGCCCTTTCTAAATAAATAAATAAAATCTCAAAAAAAAAAAAAAACAAACAAACAAACCCAACAATCTTCAGCTGATGCTAGTTTTACAGTGCTCAAGAAATTGGCCTGTGTAATATTTTAGTAACTACTTTGAGTAGTTAGTACTTATGAGTATGGGGCAAGCTTGAACATTAAAGTTAATATTAATTAAAAATTAATTAAAATATTAATTTCCACATCGTGGGAAAACTGTATATCTGTGAAACTCTGTTTCTCTTACTAGAGAAAGCATGTGTTTCCAAAAATTACACTTCAGGAATTCTGATGGAAAACCAGTATCTTAGATTTCATTTCTTTTAATTTCAGTGATTTACAGTGCCAACTACCAGACTCACCCTTTAATTTTTCATTTTGTGATGCCTAACTAAAGTGGAAGGTGTATACACAATCTTACTTACATGTGGATATTAGACTTTTGAAATAAATATAGTGAAGAACATAGTGTGAACAGCGCCTAAGACCCTGTGGTAACAGGCATAATTTTGGGAAAAGTTGAATGAATGAATGAATGAATGAATGAGTGAATGAATAATAAATATGGTCTACTTTGCAATGGTAAAATCCTGAAATTAAGCTAATATGCCAATCCCCTGGACTGGTTTTACTTTGAGATTGGTTTAAAGAGCAGATTTTAGTTTGATAGGTTTGGAAAAGGGGAAGGCGGGAAGCAGGGGGTGGAACCTTGTGTGGCAGCTCTCTATAAGATGAACTGCTGCACGGGTGAAGCCGCTGGTTACGGTACTAGCTGGGAACTGTAAGTGTTACAGGCTTTGAAGTCAGTTCAGCTTTGATGTCCTCCTCTCATAGTTAATCGTAAGATAGTACGGAAGAGGGAAAAAATAAGACTTTCCAATACTGTCCTTGGTGTCATTGCTCAGGAAATCCTAGCACGAAAAAAGATTGGTGTCTGTGTGAACTCTAAGTGGCATCAGTCTGTTCTTTATTTCTAAACAGTTTTAAATTATTGATATGATACTTAATATTAATTTGGGAAAAATTGTTAGTTTGGGGCAAGCACAGGGATAAGCAAAAACACTCTTTTTTTTTTAAAGATTTTATTTATTTATTTCTCGGAGAGATAGAGAGAGAGAGAGCGCATAAGCACGGGGAGCAGCAGGCAAAGGGAGAAGCAGACTCCTCGCTGAGCAAGAAGCCCAATGCGGGGCTTGATTCCAGGGCCCTGGGATCATGACCTGAGCCGAACGCAGACGCTTAACCAACTGAGTCACCCAGCATCCCAAGCAAAAACATTCTTAAATTTGTGATTAGAACATGTGACTCAGTCCATAAGAACACATGTATTAATGATGATATGCGATTGTCACTATGCTAACTACTACTCAGATGGAATTACACACATGTGATTCCCAACCACGAGGAACTTATCATCTGATCACTGATAACCCTGCCTGGCAGGAATCTCAGACATCGTCTAGTCCAAGAGTGAAGCCCAGAGAAGCTGGTTTGTCTTAGAAACAAAAGATGAAACTACCAAGTACACACATCCATATACATAAATTAAATAAATGACAACCAACAGATAGCATGTAGAAATAGAGGGATATGAGTACCTTGTGAGTTCTTGACTAGAAGAAAAATTATGAGAATTTCATGTTGAGATAGAACATTGTTTACCTCATTTCATTCATTTGTATAATACTTTTATGCATTTTGCCATATACACAAAGTACTGTTACTATGAAAATATCTGGTATTTTCTTTACATCAACTCACTTTTTCTGTTTCTGTTTGCCTAGTCCTAAGCAGTCATTAAATGGGTTTCATGTGTTATTCATACTTTTTCTAATATATATTAGAATGAACAAGTAAACTACTAAAATAAAAAAAAAAAGGTATATCCGTGAACCATCAGAAGTATGCATATAAAACACTAAGATGGAGGACTCAAGGGAAAAATATATCCTAATTATTTCTTGAAGTACTTAAATGAGAACTATGATTTTTAAGTCTGCACATTCTTTCTTTTTCAATGTAATATGTTCAACTAGCCAACATACAGTACATTCTTTAAGTATTTAGATAGCCACGTGATCTGGGATAACCTGAATTTTAAATGTTCTTTTCTTTTCTTTGGGGTCATGTGGTTTAACGCCTCCCAGCATAAAACTTTAGTTATTGGAAACTTCCCTAGCCTACTTCACGGATAATAAATAACCTATAGTTTAATGAAATCTATAATTAAAAGTGATAGTAATGATAATCTAAGACCAAGATAGTGACAAAAAGTTGAAAGGAAAAACGATTCCTTTTCACTCTTCACAGTGCTTGCTGTCTTGAGCTGACTACTGCTTAAAAACAAAATAAAACAAAACAAAACACCCCACAAAACTTTCTAGTTTTTCTAAGTAGAATAAAACTATAGAAATTACAGAAATCTTACAGGCATGACTTTAATGGGAAAAGGAAAAGAATGATTAAAGTTCTATGGCATTCCTCCTGTTTATGTGTTGGTATCATGTAATGAGATGAGAAAAACTCCAAGGCCAGATACTAGAAGAGAGGGGTTAACTACACCTCATGAAAACAAAAGGTCATTCCTCTGTTCAATTCTTATCCTTTAAGCGCATTTGAGTTGACTGTAAACATAAACAAAAGCCACTGGTGGGCAATTAAATTTGAAGAAGTGGCCCATAAAAGGTAGAATATTCAGTATGTATTAGAGTCAGTTACACAACATCTGATTTAATAGTTAGATTTTAAGCGTTCCTCTCATAATACATGTTAAATGATCTCAACAAATCATATTCTGTAAGGCAGCAAAATGACAATTTCATATAGTCTAAGGCTGGGAGGACAAGAACATTAAAGCAAATTAATCTGTAAACCTCTACGTTAAAAGGTTGAAAATCTGCAGACATTTGTAACAAGAACTTTAAAATGAATCTGCCATTCCTAAAGTCATCTCACTAGACAGGAAAGAGGAACTTGGCATGTGACCAATAAATTATGAGAGAGCAACACCTCAGGGTCAGAGGGCACTGATGACTGCAACCAATCTCACCAGCTAGGGCAACAGATTAAGCCAGAGGATAGGATGCCCTACAACCTTAACCTGCTAATACCTTTACATTCTTCAGAATGACCTCTAGTCTGCCCTTTCCTATTCGTTGTTAGTTACACTAATTACAGCTTAACTGGTATTGTTGGTACCAGTTTTTCCCTCAAAAGACATGCACAGAAAGGTTATCTCTAATAGCTTGAAATAACTTCAGCCAAATTCTGTTGTGCACATTAGGAGCACTCACCTCCAGTTTTGAATGGGTCTTTTATAGACATCAAAGGAAAGACACTAAAAGCAATGTGTGTTTGTGGATTCTATAAAGCAGTTCATATAGGAAGCTATAAAAATAAGAACAGTAACTTCTCCTGTGACTAGAACTTTAAAATAGTTTAAAACACGGTAATTTATTTTGTATGTTTATTTTCAACATATAGGGCTGGTGATTTCAAATAGAAGGAGCTGGTTCTATCTTAACCATGCTAGTGAAGTAAAAATACTTAGCCCATGAAATCCCCTCAAAATTTATGGTTTTTACAAAAGGAATAATGAAATTTCTATCATGATCTTTTAGAACCGTTTTAATTCAACATTTACACTGATGTTAACCTAACATTATCTGGAATTGTGCATAGATTCCAAAGCCCAGTTACAAAGATTCAAATACCATCTGTGAAGCTGCAGTAAATTACCCTGTAACATTAATCTTTAAACCAGGCACTAAATCAGAACAGAAACATACCAAAGAGATTTAAGGCAAGAGAGTCATAACTGAATTATCGAGAATAATGTAAATAGTTTCACCTTATACATAAGAGTTGCAGGTTCTTAATATTACTGTTTTCACTTTGAATGAAATATATAAAATTACATCTAAATCCTAAAACTAAATTGGTAAGATCTAAGTGACACCCGTGATTTTGTACATACGAAAAGAACTGTGACAATGATGGCTGAATGGTGTTGTTAATCTAAGTGTGCTCTGAGATGAGAAATATGGTAACAAAATTTTGATTTTATAAAAATAGACACATTAGGAAGTGACTATTAACATTACAAAAATAAACTTTGTAGTTTTACAAAAGGAAATCTTTAAGCCAAACCTAGACTTCTTAATAGATGTCGATCAACAGAATTTTCACATAAATGTGTAAATGAAACTCTTTGGGAAAATGAAGAAAGATAATGAGAGTACTATGTGTCATCAAATCCAAGACACCATTGATTTTAAGATCTGCCATTATTCTACGTACCACTTCAAAAGAAAAAACATTCCCTATTAAGCCATACACAATGCTTTCTTACTATACTGACTGCAAGATATATTTGTACTTTAGGTAGTTAAAATCGTGTCTTATAATCAGTGAAATACAATATTTTATAATAAACTGACTTGTCTATCAATATACTTAATGAATATGTATGTGTGTGTGTGAGAACAATCTAACTTTGAAATCTAGTCACTAGGTAATATTAAATAAATTTTATTGTATATAAAGCATTGAGAGACATTGACCGTATATTTTCTATCTTCTCTGAAGACAAGTGGAGAAAGAGCAACTGATATATTGGTAACTTCGGTTTGCTTGGGTAACTTATTGATTAACTAATATTCTTACTTTTTTCCACCAAGGATTTAAGGCAGATGACAAGAAGCTGACATACAATAAAATAATTAGTGAAGTAAGAAACACAAAACCAGAACTAGGGAAAAGAACAAAAGCAAAGAGATTATAAGAACTCATATTATTTCAATTGGATATAAAAATAATTAATGAACAACAAAATAAGTCCTTGATTTTTATTTTTCACTTTAATTTAAAAAATAAGGCATAATATATTTATCTGAGAGTTAAGAAATAATTTTGCCATAAGTATGTAGGACCCTGCTAATCTCAAACAATTTCTATAAAACAGAGTATTATAGTCTTTCATTATGTGTTAAAAGATAGATACCAAGAGAGAAATTAAATACTGGGGAAAATAACCCCAAAATATCAGAAGCTCTTCCTTGAAAAGATTAATTTGATTGTAGCAATAGCTAAAGTAGGATTAATATGAAGAACTATAGACTAAGTCTGTGTATGTGCAAATGTTAAAACTATTCTATGGAGGGGCACCAAGGGGGCTCAGCTGGTTAAGTGTGACTCTTGGTTTCAGCTCAGGTCATGATCTCAGGTTGTGAGACTGAGCCCCTCGTAGGGCTCTGTGCTCAGTGCAGAGTCTGCTTGGGATTCTTTCCCTTTTGTTCTCCTTCCCTCTCTGCCCCTCCCCCAACTGGCACTCCCTGTCTCTTTCTCTATCCAATAAATAAATAAATAAAGTCTTAAAACAAAACAAAAAAACCCCAACCTGTTCTGTGGTATAGATGCTGCTATGCTATCCTAGGCTATAGGTGGGTAAATGAGTGGGGACCACCCACGACTTGAAGGTAGTAGCTGGAATGAATACTTCAGCAAGCAGGCCCTCCACATAGCGGGCCACAGGCTTCATGAAGTCATTGGTAAATGTGGCAAAAGGACCCAGGGCATTGAACATTCAGGTCTATTTCAAAATCACAAATGGGAAAACAATCTGCTGATGGATCAGTTCAAGTGTTTAAAATGTAGGATCTTCCCATATTTAGTTATCCTACATTTTCTCTTCTCTGTATCAGATGACATAAGTGTCTGTGACATGTACATTACATTTTCCAAGAAACTAGAGAAACTGACACAAGGACAACTGTGATGGACAGATCCCAAACCCTTCTTTGGGGAAGCTCTCCTCTTCAATTCACACAGTCTTTGGATCAAAAATTACAATGTCATGCTCAGCTCCAACCTCTTCAAGACATGGCTAGCTCAGGCTCAGCAATCCTAGCCAGTTCTACTATTCAATCTCTTTGGCTTCAGTGACTAGTTCACAGATCATCATAGTACCCAAGCAGGGCCAATAAGTTTTCACTAACATTCTTATTTGGATGCTAGAGCTTTTTTTCTGGTATAACGCTGAATAGAAGATGCTCCATGTGCTTTTATCTACCCTCCCTGTACTGGGTAAAGAAAGCCCTGTTTCAAGAAGGAAAGAATAAGGCCAATACGCAAAGAAAAGTAGAGAAGAAGATGGAGAGAGAGTCTTGATGGCAGACTTTGAGCCATTTCATGAATCAATAAATTACTTTTGTGTAAGCAATTTGAATTGGAGTTAGGTAACTTATAATGAAGAAAGTCTCTACTAACACAGGAATTTAAGAGGGTAGATTGTATTCTCTTTTTTTCAACTTCTAGAAAATGTGGGACTGATATTCATGTGTGCATATTTGAATTTATGTGTACATATCTGAATCTGTGAAATAAACATATGGTAAATTTTAACAGTGGCATTAAAAAAGTTAATATGTGTTTAAGGGCTAGAGGGGTCTCTAAAAAAGGTAGGCAATCCAAATTAATTCATATTCAGTTTTCTAATACATTAAAATAATGAAGAGAGGAGGGTAGTGGGACAGGAGAGGGAGTTTATTCTCCTGATTATGTTTTTCTAAGCACAATTAAAAGTAGCCTGCATTCGCTGAAAACACATGAGTTTTGTAATAGGGAAAAGTGGCACAGAAATGTACTGGGAAGCAAAGGAAAGCTAGCTGAAGATGGTTTTACTGTAGATAATTCCCCGAATAAACAATCCACTGATAAACAATTGAGAACTAGGTGCAACTATTCTTCTTGGGTTAGAAGGCTGTAGGATTGGACAATACATGCCTTTCCGGAATGAATTTTCATACTGCTTACACTTCAACATGTAAACCATTTTAAAAACAGACTAGAAAATAACCGTCATCTGGCATTATGATTTGTGTGAGCTACATACCACCTCGAGTTGAGTTATAAACAACTCCAATAAATATATCTGTGTTCTCAGAATGATTACTTATCTTCCACTTTCTGAATATCCTTATTAAACTCCCACATAGCTAACTTTTAAAACCTTAAGTTACTAAGCTAGCTACTTCTAGCTATTCTCTGTTGGTGTTAAGGGTCTGAAAAGGCAATGATCAATGGAATGTACCAAACATGAGTCTGCCACCTTAAGCAGACTTCTCAAAATTATTCACTTAACAACTATTTCATCATACACACTTTGGGGATTTTCAGAGGTAATATATATTCATAAGAAGAAGATGTATCAATACTGCATTCTAATAGAAATCTGGCTTGTCTTCAAAACAAAATTTGTCTGCTGAAATAACTTACGCTAAAAAGTGTCACTTGGTATTTAAAGACAAAGCATGGATGTCAAGACACAATTATATATTGATGACTCTGAAACTGGTGAGTTTGCATGATTTGGGCAAAAAAACTTAGTTTTCGAATTCCATGTTGATACAAAGGACTCATTTTAGGTAGTTTTGTAAGAATTACTATATGAATGAAAACATTTCAATATTCATGGATGGAAGCAATATTAGATTTAAATAATAACTAAAGATCTATAGGGTTTTTTTTTAATTTTTTTTTATTATATTATGTTAGTCACCATACAGTACATCCCCGGTTTCCAATGTAAAGTTCGATGATTCATTAGTTGCGTATAACACCCAGTGCACCATGAAATATGTGCCCTCAAGATCTATAGGTTTATTTATTTATTTATTTTACAAAAAAGACCATTATGAAGCATTGCATTGTTTTTTATACCTTGCTAAGGAATTTTCAATGATTTTTATGAGAATTTTTTGGGGAAGTTCTAAGAATGACTCTATATGGGAGTACATCAATCATTTTATTTCATATGAGAATAAAGCACAGATGGATTAATTATTTATCTCAAGTAGATTGTTTGGTATGCAAACTTAGGTACCTATTCTATCTTCAGTATCATGGCAGACAGAGTATAACAGTGTTCCATGACAATCAACTGGGGTTCCTAATCAAATGTATTTTTGCAAACAAAGGAAACTAGGCTACTACTTAACACATTGTCTTTGGTGCCTGATGGTTTTTGTCAATAACCAAAATCTTCCCAGTGTTTATGATATTGTAATAAACTTAAAAGAAACAGCTTTTTATAAAAAACCTGGTGGAGGCAATTGACTCCAACTGAACAATAGACCAGTGGATCTGCTGATTATTAATTTCTGCAGATTTGCTGATCTGTAGTGCCAAGGCAAACCATCAGTAAGCTTTATGTTAGTACTAAATTATTCTAGTTCCCAGAAGAAAAGCCTTCAGAAGCCCAGATCTCAGCATTATGAGTTAGGCTATTTGTCATGAGTCATTATAAAAACCAGCCATATGAAGAATAAGTTTTTGTCTCACCTAACAACAACATCAACATAAATACTACAATTAAAGAAATTATTGATTGTGTTGTTCACTGTCTCCTTAAGAATGATATCTAAATCTTTAAATTTAATGTTAAGAAAATATTTATCCTGGGAAAGATATTCCATGCTCATGGATTGGAAGAACAAATATTGTTAAAATGTCCATAGTACCCAGAGTGATCTATAAATTTAATGCAATCCCTTTCAAAATACCAACAACATTTTTCACAGAATTAGAACAAACAATCCCAAAATTTATATGGAACCATGAAGACTTAAATAGCCAAAGAAATCCTGAAAAAGAAGAATAACACTGGAGGTATCACAATTCCATAATTTGGGCTATACCACAAAACTGTAGAAATCAAAACAGTATGGTACTAGCACAAAAAGAGACACATAGATCAAAAGAACAGTATAGAAAGTTCAGAAACAAACCCATGATTCTATGGTCAATTAATCTTCGACTGAGAAGGCAAGAACATGCAATGGGAAAACGTCTCTTCATCAAATAGTGTTGGGAAAACTGACAGATACAAGCAAAACAATGGAACTGGACCAAATTCTTTCACCATACACGAAAATTAACTCAAAATGGATTAAAGACCTAAATGTGAGACCTGAAACCATAAAAATCCTAGAAGAGAACACAGGCAGTAATTTCTCTGACATCGGCCATAGCAACACCTTTCTAGATATGTCCGAGTTAAGGGAAACAAAGGAAAAAATAAACTATTGGGACTTCATCAAAATAAAAAGCTTCTGCACAGCAAAGGAAACAATTAACAAAACTAAAAGACAACACACTATGAAACTTGACATCAACCACAAGAAAACATTTGGAAAGACCACAAATACATGGGGGTTAAAGAACATTCTACTAAATAATGAATGGGTCAACCAGGAAATTAAAGGAGAAAAAAAATACTTTGAAAGAAATGAAAATGAAAACATGATGGTCCAAAACCTTTGGGATGCAGAAAAAAACGGTCCTAGGAGGGAAGTATATAGCAATACAGGCCTACTACAAGAAGCAAGAAAAATCTCAACTATAAAACCTAATGTTACACCTAAAGGAGCTAGAAAAAGAACAACAAATGTAGCCTAAAGCCCGCAGAAGAAGGGAAATGATAAAGATTAGAGCAGAAATAAATGAAATAGAAACAAACAAAAAAATAGAACAGATCAATGAAAGTAGGAGCTGATTCTTCAAAAGCATTAATAAAATTGATAAAACCCTAGCCAGACTTTTATCAAAAAGAAAAGAGAAAGAACCCAAATAAATAAAATCATGAAGGAGAGAGGAGAGATCACAACCAACACTACAGAAATACAAACAGCTACAAATTGGGTAATCTGGAAGAAATGCATAAATTGCTAAAAACATATAAACTACCAAAACTGAGACAGGAAGAAGTAGAAAATTTGAACAGACCCATAACCAGCAAAGAAATTGAATCAGGAATCAAAAATTTCCCAACAAACAAAAGTCCAGGGCCAAAAGGCTTTCCAGGCCACTATCTCCGATGAATAAGGATGCAAAAATTCTCAACAAAATACCAGCAAGCCGAATCCAATAGTACATTAAAAGATTCATTCACCATGATCAAGTAGGATTTATTCCTGGGCTGCAAAGGTGGTTCAATATTTGCAAATCAGTTGTCATGAGCCACATTAATAAAAGAAAGGATAAGAACCATATGATCCTCTCAACATATGCAAGAAAAACATCTGAGAAAGTACAGTATCCATTCTTGATAAAAAAAACCTCAAAACAGTAGGGATAGAGGGAACATACCTCAATATCATAAAGGCCATATATGAAAGACCCACAGCTAATATCCTCAATGGGGAAAAAACTGACAGCTTTTCCTCTATGGACGAGACAGGGATGTCCACTCTCACCACTGTTATTTAACATAGTACTGGAAGTCTTAGCTTCAGCAATCAGACAACGAAAAGAAATAAAAGGCATCCAAATCAGCAAGAAAGAAATGAAACTTTCACTATTCACAAATGACATGATAGACATTTTCTAAAGACATACTGATGGCTGACAGACACATGAAAAGATGCTCAACATCACTCATCATCAAGGAAATACAAACCAAAACTACAATGAGATACCACCTCACATTTGTCAGAATGACTAAATTTAACAATACAGGAAACAACAGATGTTGGCAAGGATGGGGAGAAAGGGGAACCCTCTCGCACTGTTGGTGGGAATGCAAACTGGTGCAGCCACTCTGGAAAATGGTAGGAAGGTTCCTCAAAAAGTTAAAAATAGAACCACCCTACAATCCAGCAGTTTGCACTACTAGGTATTTAGCCAAAGCATACAAAAATACAGATTCCAAGGGGTATATGCACCCCAATGTTCATAGCAGCATTATCAACAATAGCCAAATTATGGAAAAAGTCCAAATGTCCATCAACCGATAAATGGATAAAGAAGAGGTAGTATATATATACAATGGAATGTTACTCAGCCATCAAAAAAAATGAAATATTCCCATTTGCAATGATGTGGATGGAACTAGAGTGTATTATGCTACGCAAAATAAGTCAGTCAGAGAAAGACAAATACTGTACGATTTCACTCATACGTGGAATTTAAGAAACAAAACAGATGAACGTAGGGGAAAGAAAAAGAGAAAGAGGCAAAGCAAAAAACAGACTCTTAACTAAAAAGAGCAAACTGAAGGTAGCTGGAGGGGATGTGGGGTGGGGGATGGGCTAAATGGGTGATGGGTATTAAGGAGGGCACTTGTGATGAGCACTGGGCGTTATATGCAAGTGATGAATCACTAAATTCTATTCCTGTAACTAATATTACACTCTATGTTAATTAACTAGAATTTAAATAAAAACTTGAAACCAAAAAAAGAGAGAGAGAGATAAGTGGTATATATATCCAATGGAGTATTATTCAGCTATAAAAAAGAATGAAATCTTGCCATTTCCAAAAACATGGATGGAGCTAGACAGTATAATGCTAAGCTAAATAAGCCAGTCAGAGAAAGACAAATATGGTATAATTTCACTCATATGTGTAATTTAAGAAACAAAACAAAGGAACAAAGGAAAAAGAGACAAACCAAAAAACAGATTCTTTTTTTTTTTTTTTAAGATTTTATTTGTTCATTTGACAGAGAGTACAAGCAGGGGGAGTGGCAGGCAGAGGGAAAGGGAGAAGTAGGCTCTCTGCTGAGCAGGGAGCCTGATGGGGGCTCGATCCCAGGACCCTGGGCTCATGACGTGAGCCGAAGACAGACGCTCAACTGACTGAGCCACTCAGCTGCCCCCCAAAAACAGATTCTTAACGAATGAGAACAAACTGATGGTTACCAGAGGGGAGGTGAGTGAGGGAATGAGTGAAGTAGGTGGAGGGGATTAAGAGTATACTTCTCATGATGAGCACCGAGTAATGTATAGAATTGATGAATCACTATACTGTACACTTGAAACTAATATAACACCGTATGTGAACTGTACTGGAATAAAAATGAAAATAAAGTGTTGCTCCTAATACATTCTGTGAGATTCATGTAATCAGCTTCGTGTACTGAGAACTATGTAACTTATTTGCTATGGCTGCCAGGATTTTAACCACCGCATTTAACTCTCAATTGTAGTAACTAATCACAGCCTAGACTTTTAGCCAAAACAAACTCTTTTCACTTTTTCTTTCATTCCTGACTTTTGGTCTTCTCTACTTAACAGCTCCTATTTATCCTTCAAGTCTCAGCTCAAGTTGTCCCGGCTCTCAATAATGTTCCCAGATATCCCTCAGCGAGTTATGTGCTCCTTTCTCTGTGCCGTTCTTTTGCCCATTCCGGCCACCTCGTGAGATGATCTCTGGTTTTCTCACTTCTCTCCTTTATCTAGACTATGTGTTCCTTGTTCTAATTCTGAATCTTCTTTGCTTGCCCCCGAACAGGTACTTAGTAGATAATCAGTCACTGAGGAAGTCCAGAGGTATAATGCTACTGCTCATGAGAACGTGAGAACGTGCAGCCTGGAGGAAGGGCAGGAATGGATTTGTGGGCCATAGCAAGGACGTCGGTGAGATGGCCAAAAGCTGCTACCCTGGTTGTAATCCTTTTACTTGTCGTGTTCTGGTGCATTACCTTTGATCTACGTAGCTCATATTTTATGTAATGTATCTATATGAATATTAGCACATATATGCACATGTTTTTAGAACAGTGAGAAATGAAATCATTGCTCTATCTATACTTTCAAAATTTAATAATATTTGCAAGACTATAAAAATATGTGGTCAGATAATGTAATTAAATGTATATGCCTATTTGTGATTAGGACAGGTGGAGTTTTACAGGTGAGTGTTAGAATGTACATGGAGATAAACATGCTAAAGATTTATAAGATATTCCACTGAATACATGGAATCATTACTGTCCTCATTAAAACAATGATAGAAAATCTATACTTGCTTTTTAGTAGAAAGTGGTATTTCATTTATATGTGGTTTTATTTCAACTGCAGTATCACTGGATCAACTGTGAGAAAATATTTAAATCTCACAAATTCAAGTACCTTCTGTTTCCTAAATGTTCACATGGTGTATATATGTGCACAGAGAATGTTCACCAAATAAATTGTTTACTGACTAATGCAAGAAACTCAGTTTAAAAATAAAAATGATACAATTTTTTATGGAGTGTGCCATTTCTGGAAACTCAAATAAAAAGGATAAAGATTCTTTCACTTCTCATTTATAAGCGTAACATTTTTGTTAGTATTTTACTCAAAATTTCTTGGCCCAGAAGACAAAAATTTATGGCTTTAGATTAACTACTTTAATGATGTGACACAGAAACAGCAAAATATTCTTTCCTACCTATCGTGTTGGTGTGATTGCCTCTTCAGGAGAGAAAAGAACACAATAAATCCCTGTATGATAAGTCTCTTCCCACTTCTTCTCCTGAGTTTAAATCTCAAAGGTAATACATATTCGCAATCAGACAAGTGCCATAAAAATGTGTGAAATGAGGTAATAATCTATAGTATTTGCATATACTTAATAACTTATTATTACAGAAAGAATGATTTACACTTCATGTACTGAGAAAACTTAGTGTCTACTTAGATTTAGCAATAGTCTTAAAACTATTTATGAAAACAAGCATGTCTAAATACTTGCTATCAGCTGTTTTAGCTCTGCTTTTCATAAATATAACACAATCATAACAAATTAAAGGCAAGGCACTTGACTGTCCTGTTACATTAGCTTGATGAAATTAGTGGCTGGCAATGCTTAGTGGAAAGTGACAGGGCTTTCTCAACAGGTTCACATATCAATTTTTTTGGAGAAAGTAAAAATCATATCTTTATCAAAATATCCAAAATTTTCTTCCTTCCTCCTTCCCCTCCCTCCCTCCATCCCTTCCTTTTTTAAAACCCAACCAGCACTGGAAGCAAAAAATATTCAAAATCTTCTTCCTAAGATAATACCTCTCAAACTCACTGATGAGAGTCCAATTGTTCTGCTCCTAAAATAGATAAAAATAAGTAGCTACTGTAATTTTTCAGCCCATAAAGTTACTGGTTGGGGTGGAAGAAATGTTATTTTTCCTGAAATGTTCCTGAGGGGGATCCCTGGAGTGGTGACACTACCTAAGTGAATGACCTGGAGACAGGATGCAGGATCTGGGACTGCTTGACTCTATGGCTACTGCGCTTTCCGTTCCATCACACCACCTCTTATTTAACTCCTTTGTAGGAAAAAATAAACAAGTCTCTTTGCCTTCCTATACCTCCCCCACAGTCCCACCTACATTTTCTCTATGTCAGGAGTGGTGGTGTTATGGGTTGAAATATGTCCTGCCGAAATTTATATTTTGAAGTCTTGACCCCCAGTATCCCAGAATGTGACCTTATTTGGATATAGGGCCTTTACAGAGGTAATTAAATTAAATGACATTATTAGGGTGGGCCCTAATCCAATGTGACTGTTGTCCTTATAAAAATGGGAGATTTGGATGCAGAGACATGCACAGAGGGAAGATGTTATGAAAAGAGCAAAGAGAAGATGGCCACATACAAGCCAAGGAGAGACGTCTGAAACAGATTCTCCTTCACAGCCCTCAGAAAGGACCAACCCTGTCCACACCTGGATCTTGGACTTTGAGTCTCCAGACCTGTGAGACAATAAACCGCTGTTCCTTAAGCCACCCAATCTGTGGTACTTTGCTGCAGCAGCCCCAGCACACGAATACAGTAGGTTTTGGACCAAAAAGCTAAAGGGTGTGGCCATCTCATAGTATGTATACAGGCAGAACTGGGCTACTTTTGGGAGAGACAACTGAAGCCACAGCACATCAAAAAGGAAAGGTTAAATGGGAATCACAGTAGGAAACACCAGTGTCACCCTACTCTGTCCATTCCTATACTTTGTCTCCTCATGGGCCCCATATTCAATCTGTGGTGCACTGTTCTGTTCTTATTGATGGAGAGTCATACAATTACTACAGGCTAGAAACAATTTCAGAGACCATTCTTTCAATTACTTAACACCGTATGGGTTTTCAAAAGTCTTCACCTGTATCTTTCTAGTCAAAACCTTCTCACCTGTTCCTTTACCTAGTTGTCATTTGACAGCTGAGGAAATGGACTTTATAATTGTTTTCCAATTATAACAAATTTCAAAACTCATTTCCCAATATCAGTAAGGTTTCTGGCAACTGAGACTATTGTCTCTACTTTTTCTTCTTTCTTTTTATTCATTTTTGGCTATTAATCCTGGAGCACCTACTATGTGAAAGTTCCTAGGGATGCAAAGGAAGGATTTATGAGATACAAAGGAAGCACAGACAATGTACAGTGGAAACAGAATGGAGAGAAAAATTATTATAATTTTTTAGAGAGGGAGAGAGAAGGGGAGGGGCAGAGGAAGAGAGAGAATCTTCAGCAGGCTCCAGGCCCAGATGGAGCTGGAGTCTGATGTGGGGCTCAATCATACAATGCTGAGATCATGACCTGACCTGAAATCAAGAGTCAGATGCTTAACCGACTGAGCCACCCAGGCGCCCCTGCAGAGACAAATTATTGAGTGTCTACTGTACAAAAGGGAAGTCCTAGAGGTTTCTTTCTGTATTACCTAATTTTATGCTTTTATCAGCTCTCTCACCCTGTGGATTGCTAGACATATTCCACAGATGAGAAACTGGGGCTGAAAGAAGTAACTCATTCAGAGTAACACAGACCATAGGCTACTGAGCATGGATTTTAACCTAGGAATGCCTGTGTCCCAAACTACACCTTGGCTATAGGACCACACTTCCTCGGCAGGAAGGTCCCTCTGGTTTAGAGTATTTGTTAACATTGATGTTATCAGAGGTAATACTTGTGTATTATAAAAGGATTATAAACATCAATCTAAATTAAGACACCCCCTACCTGATATCCCATAGTATTTACTACAAGTTATAATCATATGTTTATTTGTTTAATGTAGATGCCTAACTTCTTCAATCTCCTTGAGGGTTGGGATGGGCCTGTTCTTGGTCACCACTGCATCTTAGCACCTAGGACACTACATGTTATAAAGGGCATTCAATTAATATTTGCTGAATGACTATGTTAATGAATAATTAAATCCAGCTCAAATTTTAATTGGGCTGGTGCTATGAGCTGAATTGTTTCCCCACGAAAACTCATACATTGAAGTCCTAACCTGCAGAACTCTAGAATGTGACCTTATTTGGAGATATTTACAGTGATAATTAAGTTAAAATGAGGTCATTAGCATATGCCCATAATCCAGTGACTGGTGTCCTTATAAGAAGAGGGAATTTGGACACAGATATGTACCTAAAGAAGATAATGGGAAGACACAGGGAGAAGGCAGCTACCTATAAGCCTGAAACAGATCCTTCCCTCACAGCCCTCAGAAGGAACCAACTTTGTCCACACCTTGATCTAGCCTTCTAGCCTCCAGAACAATGGAAAAAATAAATTTCTGTTCTTTAAGCTCCCCAAGGTGTAGTACTTGTTACGGCAACCCTAGCAAACTAATAAACGATATACTGAAACAAACTGTCTTTCAATAAAAAGGTACCTATTAAGATTTGCCCACTACTCAGTCAATAGTATTCAAAGCTTTACAGCTGTTCTAGGAACATAATCATCCATTCTAAGATAATAAATCAACTTAAAGCATCTTATACACTGTCCTGGCCATTGCACCAAGATCTAAACGAAGGTCTACACCACACATCCTGGGAGGAAGAAAATGACTAATTATTAAACAGTGCAGTTACTCTTTTGGAGATGTGACATAACAAGTTGTATAGTTTTAGAAGTGAATATTGAATCCAAAATGTAGTAAATTCTCAGGAAGTCCTCAATTTTTCCTTTTCCAATCCTAGTCTTTGGCAGGCAGTCAGTAGAAGACTCAACAGTATTAAGCGAAGTTGGTTTGTGCTTCATCATTTTGTGGGAAACTGGGGGATAAAAGCCTAAGAAGCCCAAGTTCAATGCCAAAGGAGCTAATTTTGCCTTTAGCAGAATTCATTACAGGGTTCCTAGCTAAAAGTGAGGTGACAGGGCAGCAGCCCAACAGACCAACATGCTGCACTGTTTTCTGAAGACAGC
Source organism: Ursus americanus (assembly GCF_024610735.1). NCBI lineage: Eukaryota > Metazoa > Chordata > Mammalia > Carnivora > Ursidae > Ursus > Ursus americanus. Next base: position 16,101,682 of record NC_142131.1, on the reverse strand, counting down.
CCTGTGGGTAAACCACACAGTCTCTCCAACAGCTTCTTGTAATGCTTCTCTTCACGGGTGTAACCATGATAATGCTAATGCTTTGTTTTAAGGATTTTACTGGGTAATGGGGTAGATTCATTTCATGCCAGTTCATCTTTCACCTAGCTGGGGCTGTAATCACAGGAACTGCCCCTGCCTTCAAACCTAGAAATCTATAGATCTTATTTATATCTGTTCGGTTTCTTCAAATACGTTACGTACGGAGGATTATACTGTGATAAAACTGGGATTTTGATATTTTCAAATGGCTTTTGAAATTGAAAAGTAAACATTCACAAACATGAAAATGATTTGGGTTTATATTATATTCTAAATATGGGTTAACACTACTGAGGTATATAAACACACTAATTGTAATTGTAAATTACCATGTTGTGCAGGAAAACAGACATATGGCAGGTGTCTTCACTCACTGAGCTACACTACAGCTCTTTAACATTAATGGGCATCTGATTTAAAAAAAAAAACCCTAATTTTTAGCAATGTTTCTCTAACCGATGTATCCCAATACACCTCTGTTTAGAGAACTGCCTTTCTTTTTAAAGAAACCACAAATCTGACTAAAAATGAAAAGATCAAATTTATTATTCCAAAATGTTGCTTTATAATGAAAAATTACCATTTTAGAGATGAAAAGACTAGAAGAATATTTTTAGGAACCCTAGATTTCCTAGCACCTTCCTTTAGAAGTTTCCCTTAAATATTTTTACTGTGAAATGTATATAGCAAAACAATTTTATAAAAATCACCAATGATACTTATTTATATATAGATTTGTATATGTAACATACCTTTTTCCTTAAAAAATAAGAAGTATCATAAAGCTTAATAAACTCTTGCCTCACTCAATAATCTGTTCTGACCTTTGTCAAAATTGTAGCTCTATAACACAATTTTTACCATTTATGGTGTTCCTTTTTATTTACTTATCCCTTTGTTGAACATTTAGTTTTAATAACTTTTTGTTGTTTAAAAAATGCTGTAGTGACCACCCTTTTTGCTAAATTTTGGCACACATACATACGATTATTTTCTTATAAAAATTAATTAAAGTTGAAATGATTGCCCAAAGAAAAATCACATTTTAAAAACTTCTCATATGAATTACCCAATAGCCTTTCATGAAGATTGCACCAATTCACATTCCCACATAATGGAATAGCCAAATACTCATTTCTGTTATTTTTGTCCATAAACACCACCACACTGTTTAAATTATTGTAGTTTCATAACAGTTGGTAGGACAAGGCCACCCTACCTCTTTTCTTCAAAATTTTCTTATTTTCCTAAGTTTTATTCTTTCAGTTTACAATCACTTTGTCAAGTAATACGCTCATATTCCACTAGGATTTTATTGGAATGGCACTGTACTTTTCACTTTCAAAACACTGTTTTAAACTGATAATACAATTTTGTACTCTAAAAAATTTCATCGTGAATAGGTTCTGCCAAGCAAACTAATACTGTTTAGTAAGCAAGACGATTTCTGGAAGAAAGCTATAAACAAAAGTGGCTATACTGAAAAATAAATTCCATGACTTTAGTTTTAGTATAATAAACAAAGATGTATAGTATATGTATTTCAAAAATGTGAAATTATAGAAAATATTTAGATGCTATTTCAAGAGCAAGATAATGTTTTAGAATAAGGGAGCATATCCTAACACTTCAAGTCTTCTTAGACAATAGATAGGAAAGATTATGGGAACAAGAGAAATTGTTCTTTACGATAGGAATTAATTAAAGTGTCAAGAACCGATAAAAGTATAGGAACAATAAAGGCAATAATTAATACAACATTTGTTCTGAATTTGAAAGACTTATTTATATAAGACGTGATTCAGGTCCTCTATTCTATACTGAGCTACAGATATCCAGAAAATACAGATTCAAAGAAAACCACAAATTACTCGTTAGACCAGTACTGTGTCAAGAGAAAACTCCTGAAAGTGAGGTGGCCAAAGGGAACGTGTTTCTAAAATTCTGAAACTGTAGAGTCTACAGAGTCATGTCTCCTTTGAGAACGTGATAAAAGCTATCATCACCATTTTTAAAGATATTCTGCCCCTACTCTAAAGGGGTTCGGCATCATCAGGTTAAGAATCCACTCCCAAACTATTAGAAGTTATAGAGCAATTCAGTAATGTGGCGGGATACAAAATCAATACTCAGAAATCAGTTGCATTTCTATACATGAATAATGAGACTGAAGAAAGAGAAATTAGGGAATCCATCCCATTTACAATAGCACCAAAAACCATACGTTACCTTGGAATTAACTTAACCAGAGACGTAAAGGATCTATATTCTAGAAACTATAAATCACTCCTAAAAGACATTGAGGAAGACACAAAAAGATGGAAAAATATTCCATGCTCATGGATCGGAAGAATTAACATAGTTAAAATGTCCATGCTACCCAGAGCAATCTACACTTTCAATGCTATCCTGATCAAAATACCGATGACATTTTTCAAGGAACTGGAACAAATAGTCCTTAAATTTGTATGGAAACAGAAAAGGTCCCGAATCGCCAAGGAACTGTTGAAAAGGAAAAACAAAGCTGGGGGCATCACAATGCCGGATTTTGAGCTGTACTACAAAGCTGTGATCACAAAGACAGCATGGTACTGGCACAAAAACAGACACACAGACCAATGGAACAGAATAGAGAACCCAGAAATGGACCCTCGGCTCTTTGGGCAACTAATCTTTGATAAAGCAGGAAAAAACATCCAGTGGGAAAAAGACAGTCTCTTCAATAAATGGTGCTGGGAAAATTAGACAGCTATATGCAAAAGAATGAAACTTGACCACTCTCTCACACCATACACAAAGATAAACTCCAAATGGATGAAAGACCTCGATGTGAGACAGGAATCCTTCAAAATCCTGGAGGACAACATAGGCAACAACCTCTTCAACATCGGCCAAAGCAACCTTTTTCATGACACATCTCCAAAGGCAAGAGAAACAAAAGATAAAATGAACATGTGGGACTTCAGCAAAATAAAAATCTTCTGCACAGCCAAGGAAAACAGTCAAAAAAACTAAGAGGCACCCATGGAATGGGAGAATATATTTGCAAATGATGCTACAGATAAAAGACTGGTATCCAAGATCTACAAAGAACTTCTCAAACTCAATACACGAGAAACAAATAAACAAATCAAAAAATGGGCAGAAGATATGAACAGACACTTTTCCAGTGAAGACATACAAATGGCTAACAGACACATGAAAAAATATCCAAAATTATTAGCCATCAGGGAAATTCAAATCAAAACCACACTAAGATACCACCTTATGCCAGTTAGAATGGCAAAAATTGACAAGGCAGGAAACAGCAATTGCTGGAGAGGATGTGGAGAAAAGGGATCCCTCCTACATTGTTGGTGGGAATGCAGGTTGGTGCAGCCACTCTGGAAAACAGTGTGGAGGTCCCTCAAAAAGTTAAAAATTGAGCTACCCTATGACCCAGCCATTGCAATACTGGGTATTTACCCCAAAGATACAGACGTAGTGAAGAGAAGGGCCATATGCACCCCAATGTTCATAGCAGCATTATCCACAATAGCTAAATTGTGGAAGGAACTGAGATGCCCTTCAACAGATGACTGGATTAAGAAGCTGTGGTCCATATATACAATGGAATATTACTCAGCTATCAGAAAGAACGAGTTCTCAACATTTGCTGCAACATGGACGGCACTGGAGGAGATAATGCTAAGTGAAATAAGTCAAGCAGAGAAAGACAATTATCATATGATTTCTCTCATCTATGGAACATAAGAACTAGGAAGATCGGTAGGGGAAGAAAGGGATAAAGAAAGGGGGGTAATCAGAAGGGGGAGTGAAGCATGGGAGACTATGGACTCTGAGAAACAAACTGAGGGCTTCAGAGGGGAGGGGGTGGGGGAATGGGATGGACTGGTGATGGGTGGTGAGGGGGGGCACGTATTGCATGGTGCACTGGGTGTTGTACGCAACTAATGAATCATCGAACCTTGCATCAGAAACCAGGGATGTACTGTATGGTGACTAACATAATGTAATAAAAAAAATTAAAAAAAAAATACTTGCCTTGTCTAAAGAAAACACGAGATAAAGGAAACATTTGATAAAGAATAGTCCAGAAGGATGGTGAAGATATTGAGTGGTCTGAATTTGTGTTTCTAATTGAAGTTAGGTGGAAATCTGACAAGTAGGAAGACTCTGGACTGTTGTTTGACATCCGCCTCTACCAACTACTCCTCTGAGATTGATCTCACTAATGGTACCACGGATACCTTTGTTAGTGATGTTGGCATATCTTACTTGATTTTATGTTACTTTATCTCTGTATATTTGACCCTGTTCAGCACTGACACCACACTGTTGGTCTTCTCCCAACTCGAAGGGCAGCTCCCTCTCAGTTTTGAAGGATTTTATTATTAAGGTTTCTACTCATAATCTTAAATCTTTGAAAAATATGAAATTCTTTAAATGTCAAAGTTGCTCCAAGGTCCAGCCTGTTCTCTCTTCGTAGTCAAGAGGAGCAGTGGTGGCAAAATCTCATTTTAAATTATGTGAGGGCTGATCAGTGACACATAGTGGTGCTTGCCTAAGCAGAGGGGCGGCAGCTGTGTGAATGATGCCGCTGTGCAGGTGCTGAGGCAGACCCTGGGAGCTGTTCCCTGAGACGGAGAACCCATTACCATTTCTTCCAATATGCAGGGGCTGCAGAATTCGAGGAGCAGCCTGGGTCAGAGCCTCCTCACAGCTTTTAGGAGCTGAATGTCGACACAACGACAATGATTCATCCTGCCATTAAATACTACCTGGCCCTCTGCAGAAACATCTCCCTTTCAAGGCTATCCAGAAGGGCTCGACGGGAAAAGGGAGAAATGGGACTGGTGCTATGTGACTTTTAGTGGGATAGTGCAAGAGTGAGTGATTAGTCACCTATTGAATCTAAAGCTAAGTAAGCGAAGTTTATCTCCATTTTAGTGAACCTATGTGTACTGTCAGTGTTTTATCGTCGAACACTGACAAGAAGGAAAAATACACATTGGAAGAAACCACAGAAAGTTAGAAAAAAAGCAACTAATAAAAATAAAAGCTAAAAGTTAATCAATTAGAAAATAAAAACTGCAGTAAATAAGATAAAAATTTTTAAAAAGACTTGTTCTTTTTAAATACATGTAGATAAATTCTTTGTAAAAACTGAATAAGGAAAAAAAAGTAGAGAAAGAAAAAACTGACATGAATAGTAATTAAACAGAAGATGTAAACTCAGATATAATATTTAGTGATGGAATTATAAAGCAATAAATATTACGTGCAGGTTTACAGCAGCAGAAGTACAAACACAGAAAAACTAATGATTTCTGTTTCATATATGATGACCACTGTAGAAGTAGAAAACTAGAAAAGACTAATTTCATAGAAGAGATTGGAAAAATGATACAGGATGAACCACCACAAAAGCCACACAAGCCACAAGGGAATGTTGTCTCAACCATTGCAGATATTCTCTAAGAAGCACATCTGAGTTCAAAAGAAAGTAAGGCAAATCAGTAGGTAATAAACCAAACAGAGCTGAAAACCAGAGAAGTAAGCTGGATCTGGCACTGAGCTAGCCCTGTCCAGTATGCCAAACCCAGTAATAAAGGGATTCCAAATACAATGACTGTGGTGGGTCGGCAGATAAACTAGTGGGGTTCCATAAGGTGGAGAGCTGGACTGAGACCTCCATCTGAAACTGAGCACTCTAAATGAGAAGGTGAATTAGAAAAAAAAAAAAAAAAGCATCTTTCAAGAAAGGGAGGAGAATAAGAAAACTGTGTTTTAGCAAGGGTTCTGGGTAGGTTTTGTGTACTCCTGACCTATCCCAACTTCAAACCTTCTCCCAGAGGTTACTATTATCTTGGAACCCGTGTTTATATTTACATAAAGTTCTGCTGGTTTTTGATAAAAAATGGTATACTGAAATAATCTTCTGTGACTTGAGTTTTTCACTCACTATCGTGTTTATAAGAAAAAAAATCCCTATGTTTACTGATAACCACAAGGAATAACAATTAATTTCCGATTAATTAAAAAAAGAGAGAGAAACAAAATATCCGAAACCATATATGTATTGCAATGTACCTTAAAATCAATGCCAGATAAAAACAATGGAGTTATTAAACTTCAACTTCCCTCCCCCAAATTTCATAAACAACTCCCAACTCATCCCTTAGGTATTAACTTCTTTAGACAGTGAATGGAGCTCTTAATATTAACAGCCCTGAAAAGAACCTCAGGGACCCATTTCCCCAGTTCAACCCTCCCCAGAACGGCGGGGTCCCTCATTTTGAAAGCCTGGGGTGGCCCGGAGCAGAGGCCGGGGCAGAGAGGAGGGTCCCTGCCACAGGGAAAGGAGTAGGGGAGTACATGGGTATAAAGAATGGCTCTTCATAGTGCGGGGAACCAAAATGGAGCCCCGATGCCAGGGGAAAGCATACTGGTCCCCCTGGGAAAGGAGGCCCGGCTGCCCCCACATCCTCCCGTGGGGAGAAATCAATGGTTGGCTGACCACCCATCTTGTTCCGGTTATAGAACCAAACTCGGACCAGTTCTTTCTGCAGCCGGAGCTGCCCAGCGATGCAGCTGATTTGCTGGGGTGTGGGCTTCGGGCACTTTAAGAAGAGTTGCTCCAGATTGTTTCGGATGCGACTCTCCCTGCTTGCCCGTCTCTGCTTCCGAGCCTGCTGCAGGATCATCTCCATTTTGCATAAGCCCAGAAAGTTCTTGCTGTCTACTTCCTCCAGCCACATTTTCAGCAGCGGTCGCAACTTCCACATGTTGGCGAGGCTGAGCTTCTGGGACTCAAAGCGGCAGATGGTTGCCTGGCCAATCACCTTTCCAAAAAGAGCCCCCATGGCAAACCCCACGTCGGCCTGCGAGTATCCCAGGGCCATCCTCTTTTGCCTCAGCTCCTTGGCCAGCTGCTCCACCTCTTTCTCTACAGCCGAGACGTCCTCTGGCAGCACCAAAGTTGGGGTGCACCGCAGGGCAATGTAGGGCCTCTGGAAGGTGCCCTCCGAGGGGCTCAGGAACCGGGGCCCAGCCTCGCCAGCTCCGACCCTGGGCCTGCAGGGTGCCGTCCCGCAGTAGAATTTGTATGGTGGTGGACCCAGGGGCACCTCCCACCCTTCAGGGCCTGGGCTGGCCCCCAGACCGATCCCTGGCCGGACCATCAGCATGCTGGGAGCCGCCTGGACACTCAACCAGACCGGAGCGTCAACCCGCACGGGCACTGTCCCTCTGGGCCCGCCCCTACCACTGTCTGGCAGTGGGAAGAAGTTTGAGGGCCTGTGTCCCGCCATGGGGTAAGACCACACCCAAGCAGGGAGTCTGGTAGGAACTGATGGTTCTCGAGGCTTCAGAGCAGCCACCAGCCTTGCCCTCGAGCCCCGCCCCCCAGTGGGCAGAGATGGAGGTGCAGTTGAGAGAAACAGGCCCGGAGTGCGCAGTGGTGGGGAAGTCTGGTAGACTTCCGGGTAATCCTTTGCGGCTCCAGAATTAAAGAAGTGTGTTTCCTACCCTGGTCTGTGCTTCCACGTCCTTCCGTGGTACAAGTCTCTTTCGGGTTTAGACTTCTAAGGGTTCTGGGATCTCTTAGGCACCACCTCCATCCTCTCCCAGAAAGGAACCTAGGCATTTACTAACAGCACTTCAGAACTCTGGTATCTCATCCCTTTCCTCCACCTTATCTGTGGAGGAACAGTCCCTTCTAGCTTCACAAATATTTATTAAACATCTATTATGCCAGGTATTGCTGGGACTACCCCTCAGTTCATTAACTGTCCCCTCACTGCTATCATTGTGGTCACGACACTGCCAACAGCCTCTCCTTTGCGCATCTTCAGTTCCTCTGCCTTAAGAAACCTAAGCATCCCTGCCTAAATTTCTTCTAGTGCCCATCAGTTCACTATCAGCTTCAACCCCCAACCCCCTTGCTTTGCCAGATTGTACTCTCTCACTAGGGCTTTCTTGACTAATTATGTCCCGTCTCCTCCACCACTCCCAACCCTTCCAGTTGTTTGCTCTGCATCCCACCTCAGCTTCCTGGTGTAGTCTCCACATACGGCAGAGACCTATTTGTTTCATCTTTCTTCCCCCTCTAGAGACAGGTCTCAGAATGGGCCTGACCTGCTGCTCCCCATCGAAGATGCTTCCTTCAATACGTGATTCGCCAATATTAGGCTCCCCTATCCCTGGTCCCTCTCCCATCAGAGACCCAAGGATCTGAGAATATTTGTCCCTCCATCATATCCACAGCTCAAGCATCCAGTCCTAGGCCTTACGTGGACAAAGTTAAGGAGGGAGTGGGAGAAGATCTGACCTTGGGTTCAAAGCTTCCAGGGAGGGCTTTGGGAAGTGGGGAAGACAGTGATCTCGGCTAGACAATCCCAGCCTCTTACCCCTTCATTTTCCAACTAAACCATGATGTGGCTTTGCCCTACCCACATCTACTGAAATTGGTCTTCTTGAAGTCATTGCCAACCTTCCAAATGTCAAATCTGACGGCTTTTTAAAAATTCTCATCCTATTAAACTTCTCTGTAGTATCTGACAATGCTGACGACTCTTCTTGCTCCTTCTTTTTAAATTTCCAGGAAATGCTGGTAACAGCCAAATCTGTATTTTAGCCCTGACTTCTAATATCCGGTTCTGTATTTCCCACTGCCCCAAATCAAATTCATTATTTGCGTTCCTAAACCTGCCTCTCCTCCAGGGCTCCCTGAGCTGGTTAATGGCATTACCACCCATTCAGTCACCCAAGTTTAGACCTAGAGACTGTTCTTGACCTTTCCCATTTCTTTCTCCCTCCTCCCTTCTTCCCTTCCTTCCTTCTTTCCCAGCCTCATCTACCACACTCTCCCCGAATCCCTCTACCCCGTCATATTCCATGCTCGGTGAGAATATCTCACTTTGCACTGAAGAGGCCATGCTTTTCATGATTATTATGCCTTTAGTCATGCTGGTCCCTCTGTCTAAAATGGCTTCCCTTTGCTTTTTGGTCTCATTCTCTCATTCATTCAGGATTCTAATCAAATGTCATCTCATTAGAGAGGCCTTCTCTATCTGATCTAAAACAGTATCCCTTGTCATTCTCTGTTCCCTTTATTAAGCTTTGTTTTGTGGTTATTATTAGGTATCACCACCTAATATATAATTATTTGTCTATATGCTTATTGTATGTTTCTCTGCTGCAAAGAGAGCAGGACTTTGTCCAGGTCACTGCTGTGTCTATGGTGCCTACAACTGTGCTTGGCTCACAGAAGGTGTTCAGTAAACATTCCCTGAATAAAAAGAAGCATGCTCTATTTCCAGCCACCTGTAAGATGCAGTTTAGAAGCGACTTTATGGTGAAACCTACCCCTCTGCTTTTGTGGTGCTCCCCTTGTACTTGATATATGTTTTTATTGTAACATTTATCAGTAATTATTTATTTTATGTCTCTCTCCCTCCATCTAGAGTGTGAGGTACTTAAGGACATGTAGATGCTATAAAGCCTGGAACATAATAGAACCCTGACTGATATATGGTTCAACAAATGTTTGCTGAATGAGTGAATGAATTCTCACCTTTACAATTCTGAAAGTACAGCACGTTTAGTTTCAGCTTAACAAGAAACTTGACTCTGCCAGAAGCCTCTCCATTCTTTCTCTCCCATACTAGAACAAGGCCCTTAAACAGCTCTTACTAGATGGAGGTAGTAGTTCTGTGAGACTAGATACAACACAACACTAGAGGTAACAAGGTTATAGATGTGGCTTTAAAGTACTGGTAAAGGGAAAAAGAATTGGGAAGTCAGCTGCCACCTGGACAGGCTGCATATGTTACTGTTGTCTGCATCTCTGCTGCGGCCCTGGCTAGGACGTGTGGTGGCAAAGAGCAAGGTTCTTGTCTGTCTGGTTCAATGCTAAATCCTCACCACCTGGAACTATATCTGGCACAGAGCAGGAAGTTAATCAGTATTTGTTTAATATTAAATAAATGAATCTGTGTAGCATTAATGGTGAGAAGACTTCCATGTTTGCTTTGAAGTAGGTTTCAAGATGATAGTCTATGAAAAACAGTTTCTGAGTTACAAAATTTCACCTAAGAATAATTTTGCTGGTATCTGTTCTTTCCAGGTATACTAACATGCTATTTTTTTTTTTTCAAAACTACAAAGCAAGCAGTGTCTGCCAAACAGATAGAAAGGCGGATCACAAAGAATAAAAGAGAGCGATTAAATAAATTAAGGTCCACATATTGAAACCAGTCCATTTGCAAAAGAGAACCACAGAGAAACGTTCATCAGTTGTCTAAAAACAATAGCTGAATAAAAATATTTTTAGTGAATTGGAAAAAAGTGAATTCAACTGAATTTGAGGAAAGATTACATTTACCGAGTTAAAACAGTAGTTAAACACATTTACTAAATTAAAAAGGTGGGTTTTAAAATTAACTTGGGTGCTCTTGATTAAGGCTTTCTCTGTACTCGGTCAGATATCATCTGCCAACATGCCTATCTCCTGTTAATGCATAAGTGCTGTCACAAATAAAAGCCCATATTCTTAAGGGAAGTCTTGACATCTCCTTAAAAGTATATTTAATATGCTATGGAAATGGGGTGATCAGCGAAAAAAAGCAGGAGCATAGTTGGTTGGAAGAGAAATAGAGATCAGAAGAAGGCAGGTGATGGGAATGCCCAAGACAACCGGCACTGCTGGGGCTGGGGCGCTTGAAAGGCTAATCCATCACCTTCAGCAAATACAGAGACCTCTTAGTAAGTGATTAGATTACAGTGTACGAAGCGGGCCAGTCTTATCCATAGGGAATTACAAAGTAAGGATAAGAAACACATGGTCCCAGGCTTCCATGTATTTATAATCTAACTGGGGAAGAAGAAAAACTGTCAGGAGAACAGGACAGCTATATTTGCTCAAAGAGAAGTTAACAGTTTTCTATTATTAGGATCTTTGGAATTCAGAGAAGTTAACTTTCAAGCAGAAACGCACAAAGCATCAGGGTTTGTATTATTAGGCTCTCCATAAGTATTCTCTATTCTAAGACAGCAAAACCAGCTGCCAGGATCCACTAATGGTAAGAAGCAGGAAATAGTGGAGGTGAAGTTAATAATAAACATTCTTGTAGGTTCTGCTTCAAGTTTCATCTCTTTGGAAACTTTTGCCCATACACTAGGGATCACTCAGCCCTGAACTTACTGCGTTTCCACTTAGAGAAACTGGTTGTCCTAAGTGGTTAGCTGGAGCTTCATGTAGTCTTCGCTCCCCCACCCAGAAGAGATGAAAGCTCCTATGGACATTGCAGACACCGTTTATTTTGTACTGATGGTCCAAACAACGTGCTAACGCATGAGCTATACACAGTATTCTCAGTACCGTATGTGCATAAAAACACCTGGATGTGAAGGAGATCAGGCTCTGACTCACATCATCCTGTTGACCAGTTATTTTATTGGCTAGGAAGGTGATCCTTGCTTCCTCATCTCTCCAAATGCCTCTCTCCCAAAGCTGCTCATGCTCCAGATAGAGGAGAGGGTTTTGTTCAAGAATATATGAGAAAGTTGGGGGTATCACATTGCCTGATTTCAAGCTATACTACAAAGCTGTGATCACAAAGACGGCATGGTACTGGCACAAAAACAGACACACAGACCAATGGAACAGAATAGAGAACCCAGAAATGGACCCTCGACTCTTTGGGCAACTAATCTTTGACAAAGCAGAAAAAACATCCAGTGGGAAAAAGACAGTCTCTTCAATAAATGGTGCTGGGAAAATTGGACAGCTATATGCAAAAGAATGAAACTTGACCACTCTCTCACACCATACACAAAGATAAACTCCAAATGGATGAAAGACCTCGATGTGAGACAGGAATCCATCAAAATCCTGGAGGACAACATAGGCTGCAACCCCTTTGACATCGGCCACAGCAACTTTTTTCATGACACATCTCCAAAGGCAAGAGAAACAAAGGAAAAAATGAACTTGTGGGACTTCATCAAAATAAAAAGCTTCTGCACAGCCAAGGAAACAGTCAAAAAAAACTAAAAGGCAGCCCACAGAATGGGAGAAGATATTTGCAAATGACACTACAGATAAAAGACTGGTATCCAAGATCTACAAAGAACTTCTCAAACTCAATACACGAGAAACAAATAATCAAATCAAAAAATGGGCGGAAGATATGAACAGACACTTTTCCAGTGAAGACATACAAATGGCTAACAGACACATGAAAAAATGTTCAAAATCATTAGCCATCAGGGAAATTCAAATCAAAACCACACTGAGATACCACCTTATGCCAGTTAGAATGGCAAAAATTGACAAGGCAAGAAATAACAAATATTGGAGAGGATGTGGAGACCCTCTTACACTGTTGGTGGGAATGCAAGCCGGTACAGCCACTTTGGAAAACAGTGTGGAGGTCCCTTAAAAAGTTAAAAATAGAGCTACCCTATGATCCAGCAATTGCACTACTGGGTATTTACCCCAAAGATACAGACGTAGTGAAGAGAAGGGCCATATGCACCCCAATGTTCATAGCAGCATTGTCCATAATAGCTAAATTGTGGAAGGAGCCGAGACGCCCTTCAACAGATGACTGGATTAAGAAGATGTGGTCCATATATACAATGGAATATTACTCAGCCATCAGAAAGAACGATTACCCAACATTTGCAGCAACATGGATGGGACTGGAGGAGATTATGCTAAGTGAAATAAATCAAGCAGAGAAAGACAATTATCATATGGGTTCACTCATTTATGGAACATAATAGCAGGAAGATTGGTAGGAGAAGGAAGGGAAGAAGGAAGGAGGGGTAAACAGAAGGGGGAATGAACCATGAGAGACTATGGACTCTGGGAAACAAACTGAGGGCTTCAGAGGGGAGAGGGGTGGGGGATTGGGATAGGCCGGTGATGGGTATTAAGGAGGGTGCATACTGCATGGTGCACTGGGTGTTATACACAATTAATGAATCATGGAACACTACATCAAAAACTAAGGATATACTGTATGGTGACTAACATAACATAATAAAAAATTATCATAAAAAAAGAATATATGGGAAGTTAATTTCTTTAGCAGAGGCTCCAAAAACAAAACAAAACAAGCTCTTTGCACGGAATTAAGTCAACAGAGCAGAGCAGAAGATCTAAGAATGATGTACAAGTCCGGTGGAGAGGGCAAGGTAGACTAGATGGTGCTAATTTCATGTTTTTCCCCACTCCACAGGGGTCCTAATAACTTAGCACTGACCAGGCATCAGGGTGTAAAGGCACTGTCACCTGAAGGGCAGGTGTAGGTCCCCAAGAGCCACATTAATCAAGGAGCAAGACGAGAGGCAAAGGCAGGGGACAAGATCCACGCACCAGGCACTGAGAGGTTTCTCTCTGGGTGTAGGAAGTCAAGTCAAGCACCCAGGAAAACTGTGGCAGCTGAGCATAGTAAGAAAAGATGCCTTCCATGTTCCAAGGAGAAAATCAGCAGCACACTTTACAACAATTTAGTTCACAGAAAACTACCTCAAAATGCACTAAAATGATTAAACTGTTAATCCTTGTTTTAAGTAGAAAACTGTGTAAGACAAAGTGAGACATCAAAGATAAGTCAAGCAATTAAGAAAAAGGGTACCTGAAGGTAAAGGACATAGATGAAGAACACTGAAGTTGTGATAAAATGGAAAAGGGCAACCAGATCAATGTGGTCACTACAAAAAATCACTTACTGCTCTAGGAAATAAATTCACAAAATAGCTAATAGCACTGTTCTGCATAGGAGAGAACTGAGGACAAGAACAGGGCGAAAGGACAGCTATTGGTGAATAACAGTAATGTGAGACGGCTTTACTCTTCTAAAATACGTAGAGAAAAACTAGAACGTAGTAGGGCTGCCAACATAGAATTTCTTTTCAGATTAAGATTATGAAGGACGTTTTTTTGTTGTTACTTCTTTTTGTTATTAAAAAAAAAAGACTCTGCTGTGATATAGCTACTGCTCAGAAATAAAAGCTCAGGACAGGAATATACCAACAACCACACAGCCGGACTACAAAGAGATTGTATGTATTTAGGGAAAAATCCTTCCATTATATTTTGTGGAGCTGTGGTATTCATGAACTATGAACTTCCTGGGCTATATAATAGTATTAAATATAAAAACTCTACAGCCTTCACCAGAAGCCTCAAAGAATTTTAAATGTCTCTATAAGGCAGGAAGAGCAATTGAGCTGAACAGGGCTGAGTTGAAAGGCACTCTGGTGATGAGTCAGGTTTGTTCACAGATAGTCCCAGATAGATAAAGTGTAAAGGTTCTTGTTATGTCAAGCAGGATTTAAACAAACTTTTGAGCTGAGTCTGCCCTTGTTACACAAGAAACGCTTTAAGGATATTCTTGCACTGATTATTCTAGTCACTGTCTTCTACATTCAAATTTGTACCCTGCTTACACTTTGGAGCAGGAGATACACAACTTGTTTAATGAAAAATTTCCCATTATACTGCACAGTAAAATACACCTAACAGAAGTGACAGCTTATGACCAATGAAACCAGTAATTCAGGAGGTGACATGGCCTCAGAGAAGTAAATGAGAAATAGAATAGAATTTCTGTTTACAGGAGATATAACTCTTTCAGGTGCTGTGAGAATTGTTACTTTGTTAAAGAGATTCCAAATTAATTGATCTTGGTGCCAATACCATCACAAATCTGAGGCCTCTGTGAATTTCCCTGGAATCTCCTTAAGAAACTATGAGCTAAAATAAGCCAAATAGAGACACTTATACCTTTTTTGGAAAAATGAACACTTATATTCAGTAACATGAAACGCAATAATAACCACGGAAAATTGCAAAGGTAGTACCGGACTTAAGATTTTAAGCTCCAGGGGCGCCTGGGTGGCACAGCGGTTAAGCGTCTGCCTTCGGCTCAGGGCGTGATCCCGGCGTTTTGGGATCGAGCCCCACATCAGGCTCCTCCGCTAGGAGCCTGCTTCTTCCTCTCCCACTCCCCCTGCTTGTGTTCCCTCTCTCGCTGGCTGTCTCTATCTCTGTCAAATAAATAAAATCTTAAAAATAAAAAGATTTTAAGCTCCAATACAGTAACTTTATTCCAATATATAAATTAAAAACTCCTTTTAGCATTTTATTATTTAATTTTTTAAAGATTTATTTATTTGAGAGAGAGCACAAGGGGAGAGGCAGAGGGAGAGGGAGAGGGAAAGAATCTTAAGCAGACTCCCACTGAACAAGGAGTCTGATGCAGGGCTTGATCCCAGGACCCCGAGATCCTGACCTGAGCTGAAATCAAGAGTTGGATGCTTAGCAGACTGAGCCACCTAGGCGTCCCCCCTTTTAGCATTTTATTTTAATTAATTAATTTATTTAAAAGATTTTATTTTATTTATTTGAGAGAGAGAGAAAGTGAGAGAGCACAAGCAGGGGGAGTGGGAGAGGGAGAAGCAGGCTCCCCGCTGAGCAGGGAAGCCTGATGTGGGGCTTGATCCCAGGACCCTGGGATCATGACCTGAGCCAAAGGCAGATGCTTAACCAACTGAGCCACCCAGGCACCCTCCTTTTAGCATTTTAAACCTGACAAAGTCCTTGGTTTTACACAGTGAGGTAATAAGTTAGGTTATTAAAGCGAATCCTCTTCAAAGTCATCTCACAATGATTCCAAAGGTCTTAAAGACGACCAACCAGGCTATCTGCCTCTCTTCCGAGCAAAAGACTTAGGCCCAAATCCACATTTATTTGTCTAGAGTTCACTGCAGCTCAGGAGCCTGTTCTCCATCCAATATGTGTGCAGATAATATCAGGCAGATGACGGTTTCACCTTCTGAGAGCTCAGAACTCTAGGAAGCAATTATGTCAAAGCCGCTATGAATGGAGAACTGAAAGCAAGATTTTAATGATCACTACGTATTTAATGAAAATTTAACTATCTTTTTGAATGTTCAACTACACATTCACATGGTTCCAGAAGTATAATAAGGTATATAGTGAAAATGCACAGCATTTATTTTTAATTTTTATTTTGTTGCCAATCATGGCATCATTTCCAAGTGTTAACTTGGTTAACTTCCAGCTAGAATTTTACATTTTGCTTACATTGAATTTCTTGTAATAATTTAAATTCAAGAAAGACATTTGTTTTTTTATGATTGACAGAAATGTAGATGAAACATAAGGAAGAAACCAATGAATTTAAAGAAGTTTCTCATAAGGATATGTTCTAGGGCAGGTGTCATTTTGAAAGGAAGACAATGTATTAAAGAACCAATAGTCTTTCAGGGAAAGCGTGGAAGAACAGGACATTAGCAGGAAGAATGAAAGGGAAAGGGTCAGCATGGAATTATAGTAGGTTTATAAGAATGAAGAAATGAGGTTGAATATTGAAGAACAGGCAAATTGAGGATAAATACTGTATTTCTGTACAAGATACACTGGGAGGCTGTTAGAGTTAACCCTGTGATAAGACATGACTAGAATCAGGACTTAGTCTAGAAAATACAAAGACAGAAGCAGGAAAGAAATGAAAGTTTTTAATTCTCAAATATTGAAAAGGAATGAGCAATTTATCTAAACCCACAGTACGTGATTTGCTGGATAAAGTAATTTCTAATAACAATAGCTATAGGAAGCCCTTGCTTTGCACAGTATAAAATGATTATAAAAATGACCTTACAAGTCGAAACCATGCAAACTGATCATGATAATCAATGGGAAAAACTATGGTTGTTTGATGACCTTTAAAATTTTTTTGGTCAAAACATTAAAAATCCTCCTACTGCCTGCAAAAAATGAGTAGGGGAATGAAAAAATGGTAAAAACCGATTATATTTAGTACACTGTAGTTTAAAACATTAGAAACATGGAGAATTAAAATGCTTGATTTCTTTGTAAAAAACCTACTAAAGTAGTTTGAATAGTGCTTGCCTTCTCTTCATATAACTTATGATACAGTTCAAGGAAAACTTTTCTCTGCCTTGGCTAATTTTCATGCTCCTAAGTTTGGATCAGCTTCCAACATTTTATCCTTCGCACTTGCAATGTCGTGAAATATCTCTGAGAGTTCATTTCATGCAAAGTGTTTTTTGCTAGCGTCACTTCCTCTGGGACATCTTCATCTTTTTCGTCACAAGCACTTTACAATTTTACTTTCAGCATTCCATCTCTCTGGTGCACTTTCATCTTTGTTGGCCAAGTCTCTCTTTTGATTATCCATTTTTATAAAATGGAAGATAGTGCTGTCTGTGCATGAACTGGCTAACAGATATGCAGTTATCGGTCTGTGAAAGATTTTGAAAGAAGTGATGTGATTGGCTGCTGATCATGATGTCCATCTGTTATTTACACAGAGATTTGTGTTTAATGCAATTATTCACAGTTAATACACTGTGATAACTGAAATTTGAACCTTGTTTTAGGGGGGATTTGGTGTTATTTAACTAAACTATGGTAACCGAAATTCGGGTATTTGGGACCATACAAAGTGAAGACTGCCTGTATTTATTGAGTCCTAACTATGTGCCAGGTACAATTTTAACAGTCCTATATGGATTATTTCACTTAATTCTGACCATAACCCAGTGAGATGGTACTAGTATTATCCCCATTTTATAGGCAGGGTGATTGTAGATCTTCATCTGATGATATTACAGAATTAATTCTCCAACATATTTGGGAGAATATAAACTACCCCCAGCCATGCTAAATCCAAAGCTTCTCCTCACAAATGGTGACTTACTACCATTAAAGAGTTTGAAATGACAACATATTCATTTGAAACGTTATCTGAAGTGAAGTCAGGGTCTCATACTAGCATGGAAGGAAGGTGGATACTTTCAGAAGACTCACTGACTCTTAGATAGCAGTGGGGTACCAGTCAATAAAGGAGGATGTCAGTGAACTAAGAGTTACTCTCGGGTCCTGAAGGAGTTCACCATATGTCCTTAACTTTCCTCCCCACCCTACCTATTTCAATGATCATCCTCTGTTTATGAACAAAGAGAATCTTTGCAACAAACAGAAGACTTTTTGCTAGGAGACCACGAGCTCCTTGAGGGGCAAGAGTCACATCTAGCAATCTTTATACTGTTAGAGTGTAGAGTAGTGCCCAGTACATATTAAGTCCTCAATAAATCTTTGTGGAATTAAGGAACAAATATTTACAGTTAGTTTCTTGCCTCAAAAGAACCAAGAATAACCCAAATTTGTGGAAAGACATGAAGTTAGGCTCTAATTTAGGGGTAACAAATTAATTAAAATAATTAAGTGATTGGTAAAAATAACTAAATTTGGGTTTTCTGAAATGTAAGCTTTACCACCTATGCTGATTTTACATGCTTGATATTGTTTCTGAAGAAAAGCAAAACCAAGTAACTCTCAGAGACTGTTCTCTCATAATAACAGCACTGCAAAAGTCTACACTACAAAGGTTATGGAAGACTATACTTTCACTATAAAATTCAAACCACATATCATCTAGTTCCACAAGTAGCCTTCCCACTATTTCCCACTAATGTTTCCCAAATATTGGTTATATTTAATCACTTGTATGTGTGGCCTTAAATCAATAATTCCTTTTTAAAAGTTTAATCACTTATCCTCTGGAAACTAAGCAGGAAAGGTATGGCTACTTTTCCACAAAATTAAAATGGAAAGAAGACTCTAAATTTCTTTGAAGGCAATTTATCAAAAGGAAATAAAAGTGAAAATCTGAAATAATTCATATTGCTTTTTAAAAATACCTGAAACATTCCCTAAAAATAAAAAAATCTCTAAGCCAATACTGATTTTAGGCGGTTATTAGAAATTTTAAATTTAGGGTCTCTTACAAAAGTCTCATTTATAGAGATCACTGCTACACAAAGCTTAAAATCATGTTTCTGTTTCTTTGCCCAAATTTTCAAAAAGTAACTTCTGTAGTATTTTAGAAATTAAGAAATTGTGTAATACACCTAAATTCTGTCAAGGATTGTGCCATGAGATTATTCAAAACATCTGTAAACTAGCTGGTGTAAGATTTATTTAGTGGTATAACATATTGAATACTTGGGGTGAGATACATATGACTGAAGGGGATATTAACAAACAATGTGGACAGAAATACCATACCAATTCTCAAGGAATATTTAGACATCATGTATCAGTTAAATCAATTCTAATACATAAAAATGAAACTCATTGATCAAATTATCTCTCAAAATTTATCATTATTTAGAACTATATCATTAAGTAGAACTAAAAAGGACTATCTTTTTAAAAATATGATGAAACAAAAACTTTAATAAATATTATCCTTGCTTTTCAAGCAATGATAACCAATTGAGAACTAGGGATTTTATATATTTAAATATATACATATTTATTTATAACTTGGGATTTTATAAACAGGAAATATTTGGCCTGTTTATGGTACCTAATGTTCACTTTGCATTTTCACTGTGGTACCCAAAGAATATTTATTTTAGAGGTTCTGAATCACTTTTAGAAAGCAAAAGAGTTTTTTGAAGAGTAATGTTTTCAGGGTAATTTTGTCAGGAGACAGATTTGTTATTGGTGACTTGATGTCCGTCTCTGACAAGACAGACAGAGAAGGCAGGGAAGGTGCAGATGGAAGCAGACAGGGAATGCATGGTAAGGAGCAGAGACCATGTGGCTTGAGGGAAGCACATATCACACAGTGAAAGAGGAGTGAAGGGCAGTGGACCCAGGCAAACCACTCAGGTCAGGCAGGGCAGGCAGAGACTGTGGGCTGGGGGAGATGTGATACCACAGGTTGCCAGGTGAATCTCCAGGTGGGGGAGACTGAAGCAAGAGATACACAGGAGACAAAAACTGTAAGATACATAGAGACTAAACCAAATGAGAGACGGAGAGTCAGAGGTCAATATACAGACACAGAGAGAACCATCAAGAGCAGTGACCCAGACCGAACTGACAGAGGGAAGGAGAAATAGAGGACAAGTGAAGCACAGACAGCTGTGGGAAGGGAGATCAATACTTAATATATAGTAAAAAAGGATGAACATTTCTGTCTTAGGGACCACTGGTCCCCGAATTACTTTTCCAACACTTAGGGACATAGCATTAAGAGCCATGAGACACTGCTATAGAGACAGTGAAAGTAGTAACTTTTGCAAATTAACTCATAACATATAATTTTCAAGTAAAAATACAAATTCATATTATTTGGTTATTTACCCCAAAGTATTCCAAAAATAATTATATATTTTTTTATCTTTAAAGGGAAGAGTTAGCTCAGTGAAAGGAGAGTTGTCACCTTTACTGCCAAATTCTTCGAAGGATTTTTCACAAATTGGTTCAGAAAGCTGTAAAAAACATGGTGGCTATTTTTAATTTTTTTTTAAAAGTGAGATTTCTGAAGTGAAACTAGTTATATTCACTGTGATTACTGGAAAACTGCAAGAATCAAAATCAGAGGAAAATATTGGATTTGATTAAGTATATATAATCAGGGCAAATATTGGTGATCTATATAAATATATAGTTAAATAAATTATTTTAAATGATTCTTTAATCAGTTATTTCCCCAGAGTTCCTGATTCTAGCTAATTATAATGAATGATTCACTGAAAACACAAGAATTTCTGGTGGTCAACTTTTAGAATACTCATCCCTAACATTAACTAATAATTATAAGGTAGCATAGAACGATGAATACGGAACTAACTGATGAATAACAGCTACAAGGCCAATTCTACAGGAATGAACAAAAACTGCCTGAAAAGTGCTATTTAGTTCATGAAAGCATCACTTAAAGGATTAGAATATATAACCTTTGAGTGGAAAGAGGAATGCTGTAGTGCTTGAGCAGTCCACGCAGTGAAAAAGTGGTACAGTATCATATATGCTAATATGCCTTGAATTTAAGATCTGTTTACAAAGGCAAAGTATAGATTTTCAATTACCTAATTAATTTGAGCTGTGTCTAAAAACATATTAGAAAACTCAGCTTGTCTACACATTCTGAATGACAACACATCTAGAAGCAATTACTGTTGATTTCTCATTGCTATCTTTAGAAGCAAGTGATTATTCACTAACAAAGAAGAGATACAACTCCTTAGTGTCATTTCCTCAAGATATATTTTCAGCAATAAATCAAAGTAAATATTTAGCAAATATTCAGTAAGTTCAGTCACTGTAAATAGTTAATCTGCACTGGCTAAGCAAAGTAAAATTAGGGTTATGTTAGCAAAGTAAAATTGTCTACAACTCAAATTCACCTAGAAATTATTAATTTTCCACTTTCTGTTCTGGTGGGGAGGTGGGGCTTGAGATGTACATGTTATCAACAGCCCCCTTCTATATCCAAACCAAGACAAGGTCATCTAAATATTGTAAGTTTTCAAGTTTAATTCTTCACCCCTAAGACATGTACTAAGCTCTCTGTTTTCCTTTTTCTTCTTCTTCTTTTTAACATTTATGCTGTTATCTTTCCAATTTTGAGGTGCCCAGATTTACATCAAGCATTCTAGGTAAAGTGAAATATTAGAGAAAAGCCTGTCTCAAGCTATGACAAGGACAAGGAATAGTGAGATGGATACAAGTTCTGGCAGGAAATAAAGTGACAGGTCCCACACCTCTAGACTACATCGATTTAGTGAATCTAGGTTCAGATAGTTGCTTTATGGTAGGTGGCAAAATGAAGCTATGAGGAGGCAGAGCCTTCCATCCTGTGCGCCTGTTGCAAAGTGGTCACAGGTATGTCAAAATACTGATCTCTTCATCCTTCACCCTTCAGGTCAGCCAGGAGTGGTTCTGTCCCTTCACCTCTGGATATAAGCAACCTTGCCTGTGAACCCCAGGACACCATATATATGCTGTATTTTTCTATATGGGTAGCTCAAGGAAGAGTGGAATACTTTAATAACTTGCTTGTACCTATCTATACTTTATGGTTACCATAAATCTTAGAGGACTTGTAAAATGGATCTGACCATAAGGTGAGGTTTTCAAAGACCCAGAAGAAGAGACTGCTGGGAACGAATAAGGGTACAGCTTTCAGAGCTCAGTAGGTAGCCTGGAGTTGAGAAAAGATCTCTAAAGTCAGATGGGCAAGTACTGTCTTTATCAGTGGGAGGTGGTAGGAGATTATGACTAGAAAGAATGTCCCAGAAATGCCATCTTCTCAGTGAGGCCCTCCATGGCCACTCCTCTAAAAATGCAAATCCTCCCCTCCACATATTTCAGGTCCTCTCTTTCTGCTCTCTATTTCTCCTACCGATTCCCACAATCGTAAACTTTCCTTATTTACCTTGCTTATTATTTGTCTCCCCTCCTAACCTCCACAAAGGACATTTATCTGTTGTAATTCATTGCTACTTCCCTGACACCTGGCACAATGTCTAGTCCATGGTAAATACTTACTGAATGAATTCATACAGACTGGACACACACACCCAGAGGGGCATGTAAGGAGCACATTCAGAGGGGGCTGAAGGGACACGAGCCTTAGCAGTAGCACTTACCCAAACCTAGCCCCAGTTAGAAAAATCTGGCAAAGAGCAGCCTGTCAGTCACGTGACAGCCAAAGCAAGCTGCGTCCAGACTTTTAAGAAGTCAGAAGACAGCAGTGCTCTGTAACCTTCTCTGTTTTCAAACATTTATGTTTTGCTTTCCTTTCACGCTGGGGGAAGGCCTCCTCATAAACAGCCAAAAATTATATTAGCTATTTTTGGGGAGCAGCACACCACACAAGATCATTTCCAATCTCACCCTTACCGCTACCCCATGTCTCTTTTAGCCTTATTGCATCTATACTTCTATGTCCTACTTTACATTTTCGTCCTACTACTGGTTTTCCTTTTGCTTTCTTCACTGTATTTTCTCTCTTTCTGTGTCTGGTTTCCATGTAATATTTTATGACCCTTATCAGTGTCGCAGAGAACACAGGAAAATACGAAAAACTAAGTTATTTGTTGCTTAAAAATAGAGACAGGGAAACGGAAGGGGAGTATGTCTGCAAATGCTTTTTCATTCCCATACGATTAAAATAATAGTTTTAAAATAAATGATAGCCTTAAATTCTGAAATGATTAGAATATAGAATAGAATATATAGCATATACAGTACCACATGAGGTTTTTACAGTGCCTTCTTTCTGATGAACTCAAATGGCCCTCCAGACACTACAAAAATTGTTCTCATAACATTTCTACGAGATAAGTACGGCAGATATTTGCTTTTGCCATTTTATAAGCAACACACAAACAACACAGAATGTGGGCTATACAATAAACATAGGTCCTACTAACCTATCATATAATTCTTTGAATAACAACGTTTTTAATGGGCTGATTTTACTGGTCGGGAACACCACCAACAGAATGAAGCGGGGCAAACAGTCACAGGACATGGATTCAAGGTCCCTCGAATACCCACCATTCCCTATATGTTAAGATAACTAAAAAGTCAGACTTTCTTTTTAGTATAGGGTACAACATTGCCAACTCCTAAGTGTGGAGCTGTCAAGTATTACATCTGCTTTTAAAAGAAAAATGAAAACGACATGACTGCCCTGATAATAATTATCAGTGACACTTTAAATATAATTTAAAAATTTTATTGTACCTGTTATTAAAATATATGTATTCATAGATAAATAACATTGATAAAATGAAGCTATTACGAGAAGCAGATCTTTTTTTTCTAATAAAGAGAAACATATTTAGTAATGAAGGAAAAACATAGTATTAAATGAGTATGTGTGTTTATAGGCAATTCACTGCTACAGCCATGAGACTTTAGTCAAACAATAAAAGCATATTACGACTTAAGAAAACTTTTATAAATTAGAAAGCTGGAAAAAAAAGGTTTCATTAAATTGAACATAGAGTCTGGATATCCATTACTAACTTGTGCTCAGAGAATTACAGGAGTTTCAAAGGCACTTGCCCATGCTTTGGTTATCTCCATTCGAACCTCCTGCCATCACATCCACTGCCATCACCTCAACTGGGTAGGTTATAGAACAGTTTCCTCCTTTCTTGCCCTGAACTGATTTTCCTCTCCAACTCCCCTATATTTCTGGTAATGTTTCATAATCCCAGTTACTTTTCACTCCAGCTTGTTGTTTTCTCCCTTTGCCTTAGCCTCCACGTCCAACCTACTGCCCGTCAGGGAGTGAAGATTCTTCCTGAGTCCTATTTCTCTTCACTCCCCTTTCCTCTCCATTCACACCACCAGGCCAGTTCATGCCATCCACCCCATATACTTGCTTCATCATCACAGCCTGATGAGTCGGCTGCCTCCAGCTTCTTCTTCTTTTTTTTAAGATTTTATTTATTTATTTGACAGAGAGAGAGAGAGAGAGAGAGAGAGAGAGAGAGAGACGGCCAGTGAGAGAGGGAACACAGGCAGGGGGAGTGGGAGAGGAAGAAGCAGGCTCCCAGCAGAGCACGGAGCCCTATGCGGGACTCGATCCCAGGACCCTGGGATCATGCCCTGAGCCCAAGGCAGACGTTTAATGACTGAACCACCCAGGTGCCCCTGCCTCCAGCTTCTTGCTCCTCTCTTTTGTCCATTTATTAAATTAATCTTCAAAATCCCACTTTGATCATGCCGTACCCCTTATTCAACATTTTTTTTTTTTTTAAGATTTTATTTATTTATGTGACAGAGAGACAGCCAGCGAGAGAGGGAACACAGCAGGGGAAGTGGGAGAGGAAGAAGCAGGCTCCCAGCCGAGGAGCCCGATGTGGGACTCGATCCCGGAACACGAGGATCACGCCCTGAGCCGAAGGCAGACGCTTAACGACTGCGCTACCCAGGCGCCCCCTTATTCAACATTTTTTAAGAGCTCTTTGCAAGAGATCACTGATTTTGATTGAAAAACTGCTGAGTTTTTATAAGTAGGTATAGAAAATGCTGGGCGTGCTGCCCCCAACTCTTTTTCTATTTGATGTAACCTAATGATGCCAGATTCAAAGGGAGGAACCTACCACTAGCAGAGGTCCAGGTAACAGTTCTTTTTTTTTTTTTTTTTTTTTTTTAAAGATAGTCATGATAAGCTACTATTTCCTGCTATGCTCCCAACTTCCAGAATAGTACCTGGGACATAATATAAGTGATCAATCCATATACAAGAAATAAATGGATATATGCTGGGGAGTGTATGTGAAATCTCCTTCCGATTAAAGACAAATTTGTTGGAATAAAAGCCAACAGGGAATAGAAGGTTGCAGGGAGTAGCAAATTCTGTCCTAAGAAAAATTGGTCAGTGAAGAGCTGCAGAGGGAGAAGACTTAGTGATCAAATGATATAGTGACCAAATGTAATAAAAAAGAAACTTAATATCTTGTCTCTGATACAATGTACAGCAAAGCCTAATGAGGCGGCAGTCAGGGAACTAGGCTAGGAATGAATTGTCTTTGATGAACTTTTTAGTGCCTTTTTAGAAAGCTGCTCAAATCCTCAGGTATGAGGGCAAAGATGAGCCTTACAAGACTTTAGCCTCAAAAAAGTTAAGGTTGTTTCTACTTAGGCTTCAGTGACCACCAGAGTTGACATTTAAACCTGCTGTATTAATTATGTACTGCTGTGGAATAAATAACCCCAGCCGGGCAGCTTAAAACAATACACACTTAGCACTTGTAGGTCCTCTAGATTAGGAATCTCAGTGTGGCTTAACTGAGCGACTGGCTTAGGGTCTCACCATCATCAAGGTGTTAGCTGGGGTTGCAGTTATCTCAAGGCTGATGTGGGAGAGAATCTTCTTCCAAGGTCATGCATGGGGCTGTGGATGGGCCTCAGGTACTCACTGACTCTTGGCCAGAGACACCAGTTCCTTGCCACGTGGGCCTCTGCACAGAGCACCTCACATAGAGCTGGCTTCCATCAGAGAGAGCAAGTGAGAGGATGACAAAGAGCCTGAGGTCTGCCAACATGCATTGGTCTTACAATGTTCCCCATTATCCTTAAGCAGCAGGCTTCATAAAGTGGTGAAGTAACTTTCTGAAGACTCAGTTATGGTGCCTGCTCAGGTGACAGCACCCTGTGGGGCTGAGACAATGTACTCCAGGGTGTGGTATGTACCCTAAATCAGCATTTAATACATGTGATATTTCTCCCAGGTCTGGGAATGAAGGGATGGAAATGGGACTGGTTTCTCTTCTTACTACCCTCAGTCACTTAGTAGCAAAACTGTTGCCTCCCATTCCTATGATTTTAGGCTCTGTTGATCTAAAGGTCTTAGTTCCATAGGGAGGAATGCTTTTATTAAGTGACACAACAATGATTCCATTGAACTCAAAGCTGAGACTGTCATCTTGCCACTCTGGGCTCCTTATGCCACTGAATTAACAAGGAATGGAAGAGTCTTACTATATTGGCTGGGGTGATTGATCCTGATAACTAAGGGATAACTGAGTTGCTACTACACAATGGAGATAAAGAGGAATGTGTCTGCAATGCAGGAAATCATCGAGGACACCTGTTAGTATTTCCTGTGACTAATGTCAATAGAAAACTACAACCATCTAACTCAGGAAGGATAGCTAATGGCCCAGCTGCTTCAGGAATGAAGGTATGGGTCAGCCCACCAGGCAAGAACTATGACCAGTTGAGGTGCTTGTTAAGAACAAAGGGGATACAGAATGAAGGTAGTTATAAATACCAGCTACAACTACATGGTTACAAAAACGAGCAATGTAATAGCTATGGGTATTTCTTACTTATTTTGACTTGAATGTACATATTAAATTATTTTTGTTTTCCTCCACTCTCTTATTTCCTTATCATCTCATGTAATATGTATCAACAGTATTAGTTTTATCTCTCAGTATTTAAATTATAGGATACAAAAGGTGAGAAGAATGGACATCAGCCAAGAACAATAAAGGGGCTTTGTATCCCCCCCTTTTTTTTTTTTTAACAGATTTTCTTTATTTATTCATGAGAGACAGAGAGAGAGAGGGAGGCAGAGGCAGAGGGAGAAGGAGGCTTGACCCCAAGCCCCTGGGATCATGACCTAAGCTGAAGGCAGATGCTTAACCGACTGAGTCACCCAGGCGCCCACTTTGTATCCTTTTCTGAGGTAAGGGTTACTGTGTTTTCATTTGTACATGGGATAGTTGTATCACATGAGGTAGAAGCCCGACTTCATTAATATCCTTATTTGTAGACTAAGTGTGGTTTAAGGAGATGTATATAGCTGCCAAGTTGACAAGGGGTGAACCGTAGAGGCTCTGTAATGTGTCAGTTTGATTGGTTGAATGATATTTTCCAGAATTCTTTTTCAAACTATGTGTTTCTGATTAGAATGATACATAAAAGAAATTTCTGTGGGACATTGGGAGGGCTAAAGCAGGAGCTGTTTTTAGCTCATGCACGTTGTTGCTTATCTGCTAGCTCACCTGGTGGCCTGAGCCAGTGGCCAGGATTCCACCTGTTCACCTTCCCCTGAATTCCCCTTTGGCATCTCTGACTCCTGGGCCAAGTGTGTGTGTGCTTAGCTCCGTGACAAAGGGCACTGGCTTCTATAGGACAGCCACACCACCAAGGACAGAAGCAAAAAGAACTGACATGAGTTTAAGTCCATCCTCCGGGCTCCAGTTCACGTTCATGGGGTCTAATTCATTCATCTGTCTCCGCCTAACAAATGTCTGCTCGATAGTTCCAAGCTCCAGTATGGGAGGCCAAGTCGACATCCTTACAGAGCATGCTTCTCCAGCTCTGGTCAAATCCCAGGTCAAATCCTTTTAACAAATCCTTTACTATATATAGTCAATCCTCTTCCTCACAGATTCCATAATTGTGAATTCACCTATTTACTAAAATTTATTTGCAACTCCCAAATCAATACTCAGGGTGCTTTTTGTGGTCACTTATAGACATGCACATGTGCAGAGTGGTGAAAAACTGGAGTTACCTAGCATGCATTCCTAACTGAGGTCAAATAAGGCCATGCTTTACCTTCTTGTTTCAATTCTCACACTGTAAACAAGTGCCCTTTTTGCAGACTATTTGGTGCCATGTTTTTCACATTTTTGTGCTTTTTTTGGGGGGGGCAATATCACTGTTTGAAATGGCCCCCAAGTATAGTGCTGAAGTGTTGTCTAGTGTACCTAAGCACTAAGCACTAGTGTTCCTAAGAAGACTGTGATGTGTCTTACGGTGAAAATAAATGTGTTAGACAAGCTTCACTCAGGCATGAGTTACAGTGCTGTTGCCTCTGAGTTCAATGTTAGTGAATCAACAATGTATATTAAATAAGGTGTCTTTAAATAGAGACATTCAATTCATAAAGCAAGGTTATGTATTGGTTGGCTGATGAAAACGTTGTGACTAGAAGCTTGTAGGAACCTAACCCTGTATATCCCCAGGAGTAATGATTCAATATCACTAATTTAGCACTCTCAGTGACTTTATAGAACATAACCACTGCTAATAAGGATAATCAGTTATATAACATACATATAGTATTATATATGTATATGTAATGTAGTATATACCATAATATATAACATATATAATACATATACATACATACACACATACACATACGTGTGTGTATATTTATTTATAAATTTAAATATATTTATATATATATATTTATAGAGCAACATATATGTTTCCTAACCAACAGACCTGAAAAGTTTAGCTATAATGATAGTGAAGCTGAGTTCAAGTTTAGGTATTAGTGATAATGAAATATAGTTATAATAATTGTTCTTTACCTCATATTTGAACTGTTCTCCAAATTATTTCCTTCAAGTACGTAGACATGTCAGCAACTCTAAATGCTTAGTGATCATCTACCTCCTATGATTTTTTCTGTGGAGTAGGTCATGTTCAAAACTTCTGCTCATTCTCTGACATCTTTGCGCAAAGCAAGCCCATTTCTGTTCTGTAGCCATAATCAGATACTGCTACTCATTTTGCGTTTACCGTTCGAACTGGTTGGGAATTGCGAAAGCCAAAACCAGAAAGCAACCAAAAATGTCACTCATCTTCTCTAGAGATCAGAGACTGAAGTACAAACTCTGTAGGCTGGAAAGCCATTGCATCCTTCAACTGTCTTCCTAAGCCCACCTGCTTCCTGAGGTACTTCCCCCTCCACCTCTTTCAAAAGGCAGGTCTATCTTGCCTTTGTTTCCCGTGAACATTTTCAGATCCATTCCGGCCCTTCTTCCTTACATTGCTCTGTTTCTTTCGCCTAAAATGTCATCCTGCACGTCTTTCTATAATCTACATCCTACCGAATGCACAAGGTCCAGCCAAAATCTTCTGCATGAAAAATTTTTCTAAAGACTCTAGGCCACAGCAGTCTCTCCTCTCTGAACTCACAGCCCTGACTGCGTGTTGTATCCTTGAGTTGGTATGCAATGTGAGACAAATTTTCCGAGATCCTGCATAGCTACCCAGTCCTTATCTTAATCAACTTTTTATTTATGTACATCTTGTCTCCCGAAGCTTTAGCAGCAACTGTCTACATTACTTTCAAATTGCTTCACCTATTCATCTTCACTGAATGTGTTAGTTACTATTTTCAGTCACTCAACAAATTTCTGGTAGCGGATCAGACCCATGCCGTATGTTACCAATAATCCATTCAAAGATTCAAGGCAGAACAACATGCTTAATTCACAAAATAGAATTCTACATTTCATTACCATATTTTTTCACCCTAAAAAAACCCATACATCTCTCATCAAACACATACCTGCTGAGACTCGGGGACAATCTGGCAGCATGGACTCCACTGATGTGTCTAATGGTTCTGAGCTAGACACCCAATTACAACAATTCTGCAATGCAATAGAGACAATTTTCTGTTGAAACATTTTTAAACCAAGACAAACTTTTTAGGCTACAGAGATTAATTTATCCTATATAGTCAACCACTAGATGTATATTCAATTTATTTTCCAAGCACTGTAAAAAATTGTCTTATATAAACACTATTATTCATGACCACTGTGGCTGTGGAA
This sequence comes from Ursus americanus, assembly GCF_024610735.1. NCBI lineage: Eukaryota > Metazoa > Chordata > Mammalia > Carnivora > Ursidae > Ursus > Ursus americanus. The sequence continues at coordinate 16,071,628 of NC_142131.1, read as the reverse complement.
AAAAGTTTATCTTCTACAATTCAGCAAATTATCTGCGCTGATATTAAGAGGACATGTAACCTTTTGTGAACCATGATGTAATGTTTATAAGAAAAGGCTAAGATTATAATTGATGGAAACTGAAAAGGATGCCCATTTTTAACTTTAAGATGGAAATTAATATTAATTTGATCATGCGAAAAGAATAGTTTTATTTTTAAAACTATAGTCTTTATCTCTGCAACACCAAAAGAAATAAATTTTGCAGTGACTCCTTAAATATACTTTCTTTTAGTTTTTACTTCAACCTTGTTCAATGAAGGCTGTATCAAGCAGTTCAAAAGAAACACAAACTAGAGAATTGTAGCTGTGTGTTTGAGGACACAAAGCCTTCAATATTAAAATCAATCTTTAAGATAATGATGACTTACCACTCAGACAAATAAAATAAAAATAATGTATATTCTTCCCATACACTTTAAGTCTGTATTTAAAGGCGGGCTTAAAAAATGTGATTAACCTCATAGGGCTTTTTAAAAATTTCTAACACACACACACACACACACACACACACACACACACACACTGAATTTCTAGACAGATTTTATTTTAAAAGAAATCATCCTATCAATCATGTTGGAAAAATCGCTGATTGCTATTCTGGTAAACAAGCATGTATTGTGTATTTTTAGATGCTTGCTGCCCTGGTTGTGCACCATGGAATCCGTCCTCACTGTGGAAAGATCCTTGACTGGTAGATCAAGTGTCTTATTGTATTTCCTTAATTCATTCTGTCTGGAAGAAGATGTCAGCTGTGTTGCAGTGAGGAGAGAATTTCAAAGGCCCCAGTCCCCACCAATAAAGGCCGAGGAATGGCTTTTGAATAGATTTGTCAAGGCAACCCTACTGTTCTGGGACCAGGGAGTGCAGGAATAACATAAAGGAAGGGTTGCTGTATGAGATTAGAAAGTGAAGTTCACAAAGCATGGCGGATTTTTGTAAGAAACAGTAGATCAATGAAACCATTGAACTGTGTGGAAAAAAAACCCATGAAAACAAACACAACATCTAGTAATGTTCTTAAATGCTTTCTTTCCTTTTACATTTAAAATAGATAAAATATTAGTATTTTTATGTATTACAAAAGCTTGATGGTTTAAAGTGAATATGTATTCTATAACTTGCACTCCTAATCTTAATTAGCAGCTGAATGCAGAATTATACAATGTGAGAGAGCAGAAACTATAAAAGAAATAGGGTTTTAGAAGATATTTCATACATTTGAAATAAGTAAAATTAATATTACTATTGATAGAATACCACATCACAGAGTTCTAGATAATGCAGAAGATTAGCACACAATTAGCCAGCTTTTATATACAATGTGACACTTGCTTGTAAGAAATAAGTATTCTCCAAAGCAGTGTCAAGATATGTAAATGGATGATTTGTTTTATCATTCATCACAGCCCCTAATAAATTCAAAAATCATGACTTCTATAGGTACTAAAAATAGGCTCCCAATGATACAGGGAGATAGCTTCAATGAAGAATGACTTTCTCTTTTTCTCTCTTTCTCTTAAACAATTCAGTCTTTTCAATGACAGCAATTAGCACTACCGACAGACAGGGAGCGATTAGGTATATATTTTAATTATTATTCACCCTAGTAGGACCTCCAAATGTGCTGAAAGTCGGCTATTACCCAGGTGATATGTCAGTCTTAATACTGCTCACCTACACTTCACATATGTAAAACTACGTCTTATAGGATATTTCTCGTATTAATAAAAATGATGGTACATTACAATATGTTGGCGATTAATCATTTTCTAACTCGTTATCACTGACTTTAAAAAGCTGAATAAAATGGATTTTATCCGGGTCACCTTTAACTCAAACATTTAAAGCAAAAGATAGGTTAACATTTGTGATTCTGAAATTTCACTTTTTATCTAGGAAGATGTTTAGGCTTTGACTTCTCATAAAAATAGGATAGAAATAAACAACCTATAAAGTGAATATGTCCAAAAGTTCTCTGGAGACAAAGTACCTGTGCAGGATTGTAAAGGCTCGATATCGTAATTCTGATGAGTGTCATGTACATGTGTGTACATGTATGAGTAAATTTTTATCCCACTGGGAAAAATATGTAGAGAAAAGGGCAGAACAAGATAAAAATGTTTGCCATGTGACAGAGTATAACAAAATAAAATAACAAAAATGTGCTGAGAAATACACGTAAAGAAAGAAATATGAGAAAGACGTACAGCCCTTACACATGAATTCAATCGAGTCTGAAATTCCATCATATCCAACCCAACTTCCTATTCTGAGATGCATTTCTATAGTTTAAAAACCAAATCTCTTTTTACTGTGTTTCTAGTGTTTATTCTGTCCCTCTTCTCAGTGGCTCAATTTGCCCCCACTCCTGTTCTTCAGTTGAGATGAACACTACCAACAGTATCCAGGATGGCAACAGAGGCAGCTGGCTAGGAAAGCCCTACTTAAATTCGAAACGTGCTGGAGTGTGTTCCAAGCCCCTAGAGATCTTATTCTGGGGTGCCCCAAGCAGACAGCAAGGCATGCTGTACTACAGATATCAGGACAGGCATGTTTGAGTCTCAGACGTAGCCCTGCCTCATCCCAACCAACAAGCAGAGAGAAAGAAGCCTGTGGCCAGGGCTAAGAATTTGGGAAGGATCATGTAACTAAAGTTTCTCTGGGTCCGAGGGGAAAAAAAGTGCAATACAGAGAATGTTTCTTAGAGTTAAGTGTTCTCAATTTAAAGGTCTTTTAACTCTGAAATTATGAACTTACAGTGTTTCTGTGGTTGCAAATTGCCTTTTTTGTAAAATCTAAAATGTTGGGAACTATGAACATGGACTAGAAGTGACTGTAGGCCATAGTGCTGAGTGGTCTGGTTGAATTTAGTTTCTTCCTCATTTTTATTTCATTTGTCTGAGATCCACCAATGCCTCAGAGGTGGGGCTTCAAGATGGACGGCACTGTGTCCTCAGACAAGAACAACTATGATTCACCGGGTTGTGTTTCCAGAACTGCCACTCCGAGCTGATGGTTCTGCGTAAGGGTTCATGACAATTACATAGAACCATACATCTGGCTTGGCTGAGACTTTCAGAGGCCAGGGATATGTCAGGAAATGACATTTACCCACTCAGTCTTTTTTTTTTTTTAAACTATGTATTTAAGGCGTACAACATGATGATTTGATACACATATACATCGAGAAATGATTATTGCTGTTGAGCTAATTATTTCCTCACATAGTTACTGTGTGTGTGTGTGTGTGTGTGTGTGTGTGTTGTGATAGAACCTGCAATCTACTCTCTTGGCAAATTTCTAGTATTCAATACAGTACTGAATATAGTCATCGTGCCGTACATTTAGACTTACGCATAGTTCATAAATGCAACTTTGTACCCTTTGACCAACATCTCCCTATTTACCCCACCGGTAACCACTGTTCTAGTCTCTTTCTATGTAGTCAACCTTTTTAGAGTCCGTATGTAAGTGTGATCAGGCGGTATTTTTCATTCTGCCTCTAGTTTTTTATTTCACCTAGCATAATGTCCTGCATGCCCACTCTTACCCACTTTCCAGTCCTGGAGCTGGAGGTAAGAAGCGTCTTTTAGGATCTGCCGTAGGCTACTTCTTACCTCTCCTCATGAGTCACGGTTAAGTGTATATGCTTGGTCTTTTGCTTGGGAGTAGTTTTTACTCAGAGTAATTGCCAAAAGTAGCCCTCTCTGACCTCCTTTCTTTAAAAGAACTTGTTATTTTAAAATTATATAAGTAATGTAAGAATATAGTACTTAACCTTCTTTCTGTATGCTGATTGCTGAAAATTTAAAAAAGTTAATCAGCTTTTTATAGTAGATGAATAGTTAACATTAATACCTTTATCACATACTTAAATATGCTTACAAAACAAAAAGCAGTTTTACTTAATTCGCAGTATAATAAGAATGACTGGGCAATTCATACCCTAACCTACTTCCAAATTTAAAGTGGTGTTTGGTCAAATAATGGAGCTAATCATTAAGAGGCCCAAAGCAAACCAGGGATGTACTGTATGGTGACCAACATAATATAATAAAAAATCATTATAAAAAAAATAAAATAAATAAGTAAAAAAAAATAAAATTCATCATCTCTGCATAAAAAAAAAAATAAAATAAAATAAGAGGCCCAAAGCACTGAGGCTTCATCTGCAGCCAGAATACGATTTTTATGGACAACATTACAGTTCAGCTAAGTTGTTTTTCTTGACATATTTGCAAAATATCTCAGATTCTGAGCTGATTCCAACTAAAGCCGGAGTAGGCTGCGGTAGGAAGTCGGATGCTGAGGGACGCAAAAGTTACCCTTCCACATCCTTCTCCCAACACTCGTGCTCAAGACAACAGCTCTATTTACTGAACCCAGGGCTATTTGTTTTTCATTATTTCAGGGGGTCTTGCAGAATGGACAGAGACTAAAAATGGAAAAAGAAAAAGGGACAGAGTTTTATCCTAAGTGCTGGGAAACAAACACTAGATTTTTATCTTGCCAAACCAGACTGAATTCTCTACGAGGGGATCACACATTTAGGTGAGTTCCTATAAGAATATCTGGCATAGGCTCCCATAGTTTCCCTTTCTGTTCTTGTTTTAGAGAGGCTCTCTGAGTGGGGATAATTTCAAAGCTCCATCAACGATCATTTATTAATTTTTATCTCTGGGATATTTATAGTGTTTTCTATAACAAAGCATTTTGTTTTTTTATGCAGTGCCATTTGCTTTTCAAGGGATTTTCTTCTCGGTTGTCACCTTTGATTCTCATAATAGTTCACAAAGTAGATGGAATAGGAATTATTATCTCTAATTCACAATTACGAAACAGGCCCAGAATGATGGAGTGGCATTCCCAAGACAATAAGCCTTAGTGTAGAGTACCTGGTATGTGTTAGATCTCAGTTACTGATTTACCTAGTGAGTGACTAAGCCAGAATCATTATCAAAACCCACTTCTTCCAACTCTTTGCTCTTTGGTAAGATATTCTGAATACGTAAATTATCCATAAAAGAAAAGAATACAATCCATATATTTTATGTTACTTGGGGTCAAGAAGGTAACAACAATGAGAACTATGATTTATTGAACCTCTCTAAAATGCCCATGTCCATCCTGTTTCTTTACATAGGTTATTTCCCAACCATATTTGCAAGGTAGGTATTAGATTTCATAGATGAAAAAATTGAATCTCAAAAGATTAAACAATGTACCCAAGATTACACAGTTAGGTAAGTGATTGAGTTGGGGGTCTGAATTTTGGTATGTCATAATAAAAAACTCTTCATGCTGTTTCATGACATAACTGAGGGAATAAAAGAACTAATCAAGAAGTAGGTCGTTGATAAAATTACATAATATTAAAAAGATTTAAAAGGCTATGCTTGCAAAGAAATTAATGAGAGCTTTGACTGAATTAAGATGATTTCAACTATTGCCTATTTCAGTCAGATGGAAAAATGCACATATTAATATATTCTGATTTTTGAAGGCAGCATCTAATCCAGTCTTAGCTACAAAGGGTTAAAGGGCAAATCTACTACAGACAGCAAACTGATGGTTACCAGAGGGAGGTGGGTGGGGGAATGGAGGAAACAGGTGATGGGGATTAAGGAGGGCACTTTGTTGTGATGAGCACAGGATGATGTATGGAAGTGTTGAATCACTATATTGTACACCTGAAACTAATATAACAATGTACGTTAAATAACTGGAATTTGAATAAAAACTTCAGAAAAAGAAGTAAATTTAAATAAATTTTGTTGTATTTGTCACCTGGAATGAGACATGAAGAATTCCCAATTCAAAGATGATGAACAGGGATATTTCTAGTTTGGGACAAACACTAAATTCCGTATTGGTTATATGTGGGGAAAAAGGTGCATTTATTCAACCTTACTACTTTACATAATGCGGGGAGCTCTTTACATATCCACTTGGACAGATAAATACCACAAAAAAAGTATAGGTATGAATTACGCAAAATTTCCCTTGGAAAAAAAAAAAGGCCCTTGGAAAAGACAATTAAGGATGTAGATAAATTGTGAAAGGAGAAATATGAAAAGCAATGTGGTCAGAAAACACCAGGGTGTTAGTAAAGATTAAAAGCCTACCTTCACATATTTAAATAACATTATGAGGAATGGAGTAAATATATTTTAGACTTCTGCACAATGAAAGTACTTTTTCTAGTAGATATAATAACAACAGTGAAAACAGACTGGTAATATTATGATTATTCCATTATGGGATTATACAGCTTAGTCCTTTTATTTATTCAAAACTCTTTCCAAACATTAACTCTCTGGTTCTTACAGTGCACTGTAAGGGCTGATTAGAAGTTACACACCATACCTATGGTGAGAGGTCAGCTGGATAAATGTCTGGGTATTCTATCAAGAAAAAGTGGGAGAAAATCAGGAAGGTCAACTAGTTCTCATTTAGAGAAATACATGATTGACCAAACAATTGATATAGCATGGTGTGGATGATGTCAATTGCTTATAGTATCAGAAAGGCAAATATAAGTAAAAAGGAAGTTTCAGCTGTACATCTATAACCAAAGTAAAAATAATGGGTTGAAAGTTTTAAAAAAACAGAAGCATGTTCAATGAGTCATGATAGTTTTCAGGCTCACTAGCTCTTAGGAATGGTGAAAAGAAGCTTTCTTAGCTGGAGGCTGGACCATGACCAGCCCTTGGGTTTCTTGGAGTCCCACGTTTGGTCTGGCAAAACGCTATTTCAGCTTTTTACCTCTCCCCCTACTGGCAGTAGTGAGCCAATCCATTTAAGAGTGGCATGTACTGACCATCTTTCAAGAAAAGGATGAGACTCAATGGTACTTTAAACTTCTTTCTTGTCACTGAGCAGCACCAATGCTAAATAGCTGGTGGAAAAATTAAAAATCAGGGAATAATAATCTCCTAACAGATCATGACCTTCTTCAGCCGGAGTTCCTAATGTATACTGCATGCATACGTAACATTCTACAGAATGCCCAAAAAAGGGAGAAGGGCTTTCAAAAACGTTTTTGTTCTTCAGAAGGGTTTTCTATTATTATTTCAACCATGTCTACTTTTTTCTCTTCTCTGTAAATGTTCTGCTTCTAGAAAGGGAGTTTGGGGGTGGGAGGTGATATAAGTTGGTGGGGGCTCAAGATATAAAGGCTCACACTCATTCATCTCAGCGTTGAAAAAAATCTCGTCTCACCTCTCTCATCCATTCTCGAATCGTTTTGCCTGCTTCTTGATGCCACACATTGTGAACAGAGTCTGTCAACGCCACAGCAGTTACCTTACTTTTTACATCTGCTTCTCGTTGAATCATCTGTTTTAAAAAAGGAAAATAAAATATTGGCTATAATTTTTTTTCCCTACTGGGTGCAGTCTGCTTAGTCATAGATAATAATATATTAAAACCGAAAAAGTAACATGCATCTCTTGTTCCAAGTTACTCTTTTCTACACCAAACGCATGCCCTGCTCCTGTCCAGAGATGTGAAAAGACCTAATATTTTCTTTTAAAAAGATAATACCACTTAAGTCTCAGAACTATGCAGCTCTATTATTTTCCATGTGGTTTGACAATTCAAGGATTAAAGGGATCGCAGGGGAAAAAAGGAGGAATCCCTGAGGGTTTCTTTTACAACTTTCTTCCACCCCTTCCTATTTCAGTGCGTCAGGGAAGTTAGTACCTGGAGCTCACTGTTAGCTACTTAGGACTAACTTCAGCTTCTTTTCAGTAGATGGCATGTCAGTAATGAAAGATACCTTGCTTTGACTTCTCCGATTCAACTAGCCTGCTCTTCAACACAGCCTTGTAATTCCTTGGTGTTTTAAATGCCCACAAAGATCTTTCTCTTCAAAGCCTATCAATATAATATCATTTTGCTTTCTAACATATTTCTTTATGTCGACAAGCTACAGTATTACACTCTAACTTCTTTCTTTAGAATGCTGTTTCTATAAAATTCAATGGTTCTAAAATTTAAAAGAGAGACACGTGGCTGGAAGAAACTGAAGAATTTATCAGTGGTTTGCAAGACAAAGGAAGTGAAAAATAATAGTTCCACATCAAAAGAATCATAAAAGGTTTTAATCTGCTAAGACGAGGGGCTTTAATTTGACGCAACAAGTAGACAAAAGCTTAATAGAAATTTACACTTAAAATACAGTATGTAGTGGTCTTAAATTTCATAGCCACGCCCTCATTGTTTCTCTGCATCAAATGTCTTTTCTCCCTCTAGAAAAGAGCAATTTCTCTATCATTTGCTATTAATTTCTCTGAATTGTCTATCAAAGGTATATTACTACACTTTAAAAAAGTGAGAATTCTGAGTGATGATAGCTCATGCAGTGAACGCTGAAAGCCAGGCTTCTGAAACCAAATGATGTCTGTTAGCATTCTGAATGAAAAATGTCTCTCTCTCTTGTAAATTTCTTCAAACCCTGCATATGCACATCCCCTCTCACCGAACACCACCTAATGGAAATCTAATTCACTGTCAATGCTGCTTCAGCAGAATTTCCACATCTTAAATATTTGGGCCTTTTGTTTTCTGCTTATAAAATGTGGAAATCTTAAAATCAATGTTGCCTATCAGCATCATAATATTACTGTAAAAATTCACCTTGCAATATCAATAATACTTTTAAAAGCACAAAATAATACTCTAATTCAATACTTCACATTCATTATTAAGTAGTTTGCTACCTTCTCCTACATTTTATTTTAAAAATAGACTGTCATCCATAAAAAAGGATGAGACTGTGCCATTTGAGATGACGCGGGTGGACCCAGAAGGTATTATGCTAACTGAAGGAAGTAAATAAGTTAGACTGAGAAAGCCAAATACCAAATGATTCCACTCATAAATGGAATCCCCAAAAATGAATATACAAACAAAAAGGAGAATCAGAACAATAAACACAGAGAACTGAGGGGAGGGAGTGGGGGGTTGGACAAAATGGGCAAAGGGGAGAGAGCGATCCAGGCTTCCAGTTACGGAATGAGTAAGTCATGGGAATAAAAAGCACAGCATAAGGAACACAGTCAATGATATTGTAATAGCGATGTAATGGGACAGATGGTAGCTATACTTCTGGTGAGCACAGCATAATGTATAGACTTGTCAAATCACTAAGTTATACACCTGAAACTAATGTAACATTGTGTGTCAACAGTACTCAAATTAAAAAAAAAAATAAACTAAAGCTACTTTAAAGAATACATTGTCATGGATCACAGTGGCACTAGGACATAAAAATTTAAACCAACATTTGATAATAAAACTCAGAATTCCACAGCAGTGAATCCACTTGGCTCATGAAGAACGCACATGTCCTTACTCTCATTTTCTAACAGTAACACTTTTAGAGATCTAGAGTGATTGTTGCTAAAGTTACAAAATAAGAGCATGCTCTTCTGGTATTCTATGAATGTGTCTGCATTTTAAAATATTTGCCCTGGATTTTGTTGTGGTTGTTGTTAACATATGCTGACTTATGTAAACTGATTGTATCTGAAGACAGAATATTGAGAGCCATTTGTGAAATGATACCAAATTAAGACTTCAATAGGCTGAGGATTTAGTGCAAAAGCAGAAAATCTGGGAATTAAAATTCTACAAACTTGGAAAAATATACAGTTGTTAGATGGACTACGAGAGAAAAAAAAACCTTTGGTCTGTTTTTCCATCTGGCTGACATTTCATACAATGGATGTGATGCTGTGCAACTTTTCTTCACATCACATCAAATCATGTTATAATCCAGCATGATATTCCTTACACTGTTCTAGTCCTTTATAGCTTCAAAATCACTTTCATATTATCTTATTAGAGGCAGGGAATGGTCAAATTCTAGAGGACTTCAATGAAGAGCTGTCTACAAATGAGCTCTGTACAAAGAATTTTAAATATCTGGGGCACTTGGGTAGTGCAGTCCATGAAGTGTCCGACTTCTGGTTTCAGCTCAGGTCATGATCTCAGGGTCCTGGGATCGAGCCCTGTGTCTAGCTCCACACTCAGTGCAGAGTCTGCTTGACATTCTCTTTCCCACTCTTTCTGCCCCTCCTGCTCTCATGCTCTCTCTTTCTAAATTAAATAAATGAATCTTAAAAAAAAAAAGAATTTCAAATATTTGACTGTTTTAAGATGGTAGAGTTGCAAATCAGTAAAAATCTTTAACAGTTTGGTTTTTCAGACTATTTACCTCTATTCCAGCCTTGCCGCAACCTACTTGCAGTTTCCATTTCTGCCCAAAGCCTCTGCTTCTTGTATTTGTTAGCTTGGTTCAGAGACCTTCCCTCTCTTACTGTCTCCCCTGGGAGGGAGCACTGATGAAGAATGCTGGAGAAAAGGGATGCCTGGGTGGCTCAGTAGGTTAAGCATCTGCTTTAGGCTCAGGTCATGATCCCAGAGTCCTGGGATAGGACTCCGCATAGGGCTCCCTGCTCAGTGGGGAGTCTGCTTCTCCCCCTTTCTTTACCCCTTCCCCCGGCTTGTGTGCGCTCTCCCTCTCAAATGAATAAATAAAATCTTAAAAAAAAAAAAAAGGATGCTGGGGAACAGCAATCAGGGGGTAGACTGAACACAGGAACCAAGATTGTTTGAGAGACAGACTCTAGATGGAATATAGAATTGGTGGAGGTGCCCCTGGGCAGGAAAACAACTTCTATAATAGTCTTTAAGAGAAGACTATAATAATCTGGAAAACACAGAAATCTGGAAGGGAGGAGGTCATATCACTAAAGTCTACTAAAGTCAATCACTGAAGCCTACTAAGTCTACTACATATCAATCTAAGGTGAACATACGGTTTTTATGAGGATCCATGGATATGAACCCTTTTGAAATTCCTTACAAAATTCTGTCTGTAGATGATAGGAATATTTTTTCTGGAAGAGGACCCTCAGCTTTCATTAGATTCTTAAAGGGATTTTAGTCACTAAAAATAATAAGACCCTCTGATTTCAATGTGTCCATGTATTCTTGAATGAACTCTGGAGTACCTGCCAAGTAAACTCTCCAAACAATTAAGATCGATTTTACACCTATACCAATCTTCCAAAAATAAAGGATGACCTTCTATTTTTTGTTATAATGTCTTCAGTATGGTATCAGTAGTTGAATAAAAGTGACAAAAAAATTGACATCCCAGATAACAACATCTCAGTTTCATGGCTTGATATTACAGACATCAACATATGAAAGTTTTATGGCTTGATAAGTTATATCTGATAAAATTATAATTAAAATATTTTTTGTTTTCATTTGTATGTATAATATTTATATTTGAGTAGCACTTCACAAATTTCAAAATGAATACATAATCATTCTTATTTTATTCTGAAATAACATTAAAGTGTATGCAAAACTTCTATTATTTTTCCCATCTGTGGAGGAGGAAACTGGTTGAGGCTGAGAAACTGGTTAAGGGCCACACAAATAGAAAATGACACAACTCTGAGTTGTCCATGCCTTTAAGTCCTGTGTTCTTTCATGTGTGTCACATGGGGTCTATTTCTCAGTAATATATCATACTACTCTCACCTAAATGAACTCATTTGATTAATCCCCTTTTCTTTATAGTGCTTCAGTAATACAGTATTTCATTGACTGGGACATTTATTTTATTTTTTTAGATTTTATTTATTTATTTGAGAGAGAGAGAGACATAGAGCACAAGTGCGGGGAGAAACAGAGGGAGAAACAGACTCCCTGCCTAGCAGGGAGCCCAACACAGGGCTCTATCCCAGGACTCCAGGATCATGACCTGACCGGAAGGCAGATGCTTAACCAGCTGAGCCACCCAGGCACCCCGACTTGGACACTTAAAAAAATATTTTAAAAATCCAAATCCATATCAGTAAGGGATGTTGAAATTCTAAAACTCATACCAAGATAGAAGTCAGTCATGTGCAAAATCAGAGTATCAACACCATTTAAAAATTATTATTAAAGTTCTAAAATAAAATGATGTCTAGGATAAGAGGGAAACTACAAATTTCCATAAATCCTATCGATGATTTGAGAATTAATACAAAATATGTGCTGCTGTCACCTGATATTTTTTGTTTCCCCTTCTTCATTCGATCTATCTCTTCACAGTCCTCTCACTTAGCTTCTACACAATTAATTTGCTCTTTCCTTCTGTGCATTGCATGTTCCCAGTCTGACAAAAGCTTAACTAACCCAATAAATATGAAGTACTTTGAACAGATTAAAAATATATATCATCTGTATGCAGGCTCATCTTACTATTAAATTTTTTGATGGGAGTTGAAGTTGAGAGGAAAAAGCTCCTTGTATTATTTTTTCTTTCACAGTAAGACTTTAAACATTAAGTAGCTGTAACAAGGTAAGAAAGCTTATCAGAGCCTAAGAATTTTGGTGAGATGAAGAGCAGGGGACCAGAGAGATGGTGTGGGAGGGCCAGAGTCAGCAGCATCCACCTTTGCTTCCCTCCCTGTGCACTACTGGCCAGCCCTTCCTGCTACCATCTGCCCCCCCAAAATTACAAAGACTGGTTCTGTCCACCTAACTTGCCTCACCATGCTTTCTGCAAGGCCCTCAAATGGAGCACCTGGTCACTACCTTCACAAAAGTATCTGGCCACATCCAAATACTGCATGTCCCCCTAGAAGTTTCTTAATTCCCTTTTTGTACCTATTTCAGTTCTTTCTTTTTTAAAAAGATTTTATTTATTTATTTATTTATTTATTTATTTATTTATTTATTTATGAGAATGAGAGAGAGAGAGAGTAGGAGCAGAGGGAGAGAGAGAAGCAGAATCCATGCTGAGCGCAGAGTGTGATGCGGGGCTTGATCCCAGGACCCTGACGTCGTGACCTGAGCTGAAATCAAGAATAGGATGTTTAACCGACTGAACCACCCAGGCTCCCCTATTTCATTTCTTCTACAAGTCTATCATGAGCTACTTTTAGAAAAGGAAAATACAAAGACTCTTCTACTTCCACTAAATTAAGTTAAAAATTTGCTGTCCAGTTGTCTTATCTGAGAAGATAAGCTTTCGAAGGCAGGGAGATAGTGATGTTATGGGGATACTCTGCCACGAGCCTTTGGAGGTAGTTCATATCTCTAGCTGAGGGTCTTAGGTTTTGGAAATTATGAATCCAACCCAATTCTAGATTCAATACTCTCAACCTAAAGAAGTGAACCCTGCATTGGGTTTGTCTTCACCCTAACCTAAAAAAAGTGAGTAATTTCATTTTCCTGTATTTGTGGCCCAGCAGCTATCACACTCAGAATAAATCGTCTTAGATTTTAAAGTCCAAGGGGCCCTCCTGAAAGAACCCAGGGAGGGTTGGGGGTAGGTATGCATATATGTGCATACAGGCCCATATCTATATTAGCATGTGTAATATGTTTTAAACATGTTTTTGAGGGAAATGTTTTAACGTCTTTCATCAGCAAAAGTCATTACCTTTCCTTTAAAATTCTGACATGTGTTACACATATGCACTCTGAGGGTTACAGCATGTGAATCACTTGTACAGGAAAGAATATTCTGAAAGAAAATCAAATAATGCATGTTTCCATCAGATTAAGATCTGACACTACTGTACACATATAAATCTGAGGAACATTACTACTGCATGAGCATGAATGAATCATCAGTCTGGTTAATAGCACGGTTGAGGTTTGAGGTGTCTTTAAAATGTGTGTGTGTGTGTGTGTGTGTGTGTGTGTGTGTATAAATAGATTAGCTCCCTCTAGAGCTCCTAGAGTTAAGTTTTCTGATTAAGTTTTTTCAAAGGTTCAAAGAGTATGAAAAGGTGGTACTTTTTCACATTTTTGTCATGCAGAATATAATTACTCTCAGTGCTTCTACTTGGGTGTAGTTTCTATGTAGTTTGATAAACGATGATGCTTTACCACAAAACTCTCCCATCACTTTCTATTTGCGCCTGTACGTCTCCTGGCTCATGGCACACTGCCCTGTGTGCTATCAGGCCCACTGGGTTGAAAACGTACATTGGGCCAAGATGACTAATCAGCCGACACTGGGTTTGGCAGAGTCTTTCCCATTAATGCCTTCTTGAAGTTTCTTTTTTACATGTCAATCCCAATAGTGTGCTATTCACAGAACAAATATCACTTTTGCTGCAACATTAAAACCTTGGTCCTGTCACCCAAGTCTCTTGAAGCACCTCTAGTGACTATTATGAAATACACACACTTCAGTAGATGAAATATGAGGACTAAACTGCCCAGCAGGAAATCCAGACAAGTATGACATTCAGCTCTCACGTGCTACTCACAGTTCACATTTCTAATCTAATCTGCATTCACTTCTCTCTTTCCTTTTTTTTTTTTTTTGGAAGTAGCAGCTTTCAAGTAAGCAGTCTTCATAAGGAATGTAGTGGTTAGGTTCAAGGACTTTGGAATCAGATTCTCTGGGTTCAAATCCCTGTTTTGCCACTTCCGGTAATGATACTTCGAGTGAATTACTTCAACTTTTCTGGGTGTCAATTTCATCACAGGTACGAGGGAGATGGTAAATACACTTAAATCATGGAGTTACTGTGAGATGAATTGAATATAAATTGACTAGTGGAGGACTTGGCACATAGTAACAATTATAATAGATGATACCCTAAAAACACACAATGCAAACACAATGTAAACTTGTGCATTCTCCTTTCTCAGTGCAGAAGGTAACGGAAGCTTACCTTAGAATACATTTAATGACAAATTCTGTTTTTTAAAAAGACACAGGTCCACAAAGGAGAAATAGAAAGAGGTGATTATTGTGTTTTTTTAAAATCTTGTAATCAGAATACTAGACTTGTCATAGCATTCTGCACTTAAAAATTAAAACAGAATTATTGAAGCCATACTATGGCAGCTCGTTTCCTGCCATCAGTGAACCCTTTCAGAATTACTTGGGCCAGCAACAACGCATGGAGCCATGGCTTAGAAGTGCCAAACTGGCAGAGTCCCCTTACCACTTTGTTTCCGACGTAGAGGGAGTAGAGCTGACTACATTTTAAAAAAGATAATCACAGGGATATCAAGAATGTCCAGAGGAAGGAACTATAGTGTTGTAGTTAAAAGCATGCATAAGCTTTGGAATTCCAAGTCCTTAAATTTTAATTTTTGCTTCATCATTATGAGAATACAAAAATGGGAATAATAGTAGTACTCGCCTCATGAGATCACCGAAGGATAACAGAGATAAAGCACGTGAGCAATCAATGTTGTCAGCTACTATCATTATTACCTTGACATTCATTTTTAATTTCTGAAACCTGTTCTTCCTTTTAAATACGGTATCTATGTACTCTTCAGTGACATCCACATTTGCACAGTTCACGTAGCAGTTATGTGTCAGACAATTACTACATCCCCTCCTCCACCTCCTCAATTATGTAAAGTGATTTGGGCTTGCTTAAATGTTTGTAAAGAAAATAATTAGGTACAAATAGGATAGCTACACATTCTAGTTAGCCCAGGACATTCCTGGTTTATCACTATGGACCTGGCATAATAATTAATAGTGTCTCTTTTCACAGTTAAAAGTGTTCTGGTTTGGGTGGTAAATTATATGGTCACTGTATATATAACAGAGGTTAAACGTTACTCTAGCAAACAGGTAAATCTTACAAAGTTTCAATGCTTCACAATTTAAGCGTACACCCAAAAGCTAAATAGCTGTCACTATAAAAATAACCATGTAGGAAAACGAACAAGAAATACCTCCAGAAGTTCCTAAGTTCAAAATTTAAGGGCAAGCCTAAGCACTGTGCTGAGCCCCTCACAGATGGACACGCAGCTTCACACCCGGGGTAGATAAACATGGCCAGCTGGAGCTCCACTGGAGCAACAGGATAAGACAACATTCTCTTTTCCTGTGCTTTGAAGCCCGAGCTTCAATTCTTACAACCTTTGTCTAATTTCAGGAAGGAAAAGGCTCTCCACAGGCAAGAACCCCAAGGGACAGGGTATGTAAACTGAAACTTCTTGGGTCACATGTATTTATGAAGATAAGTCTCCAGCCACCAGTTAGGGAATGGCAAGTTATGATTTACTATTGCAGGCGGCCAGAAGAGAGCAGTAATAACTTCCTTTTCCTTTCCTGCCTGGACTATGCTGCCACGTGCAGGCTTCTTCAGCGACAAAATAGCATATGTAAGGAAGGTTTAAACGAAAAAGAAAAGAAAGAAAAAAACAAATATTAAACGACTGACGATCTGAGAACTGGAAAAAATATATAAATATATATATTTATAAAAACTGGAAAATATATATAAATATATATTTATAAAAATATATAATGAGAGAAAAAAGCCAACAGTCTGAAAAACTTCATCAATCAAGAAAATAGCAAGTTAATTATAAGGAAAAAAATAAAAGAGGTCATATATTAAGAAAACGGTGTAAGGATACATCAAAGTGACTTACTTGATTAAAATGTTTTATTATGTAGTAAGATCAATCATAAGAAGGCGAGACATTCTGAAACACAGCTATAAAAATTACAACAAACATATATGAATTGTATACACTGTAAAAATGTAAGTGAGAACTAAATACTGCCAGTCCAAAAAACTAAGGCAGGCTTGCAAAGGAGATGTTTAAGTGGGGAGACTATATATAGTCTTACATGGAAAAATGAGAAAACTTAGTAAAACTTATATATACTATGTGCCCAGAGATGTTTCAGATGCAAATAAGTAGAAAGCATGTTCACAGTTGAAAAATCACTTTGAGCCCTTATTAACTGGTAAGTACTAGAAATATTTTCGTATATAGAGAATTTGTCAATCGTTGAATGGTTTAAAAACTTGTGGCAAAAGATTTCATTAGGTCAGGCAGAGGCAAGGAATACATATCCAGCTGGGAAAGTGCTAATACCCTTAAGTTTTAAAGCATACCATTTTATTTTGGTCTGGGAAAGAGAAAGGTAAAGGGTTAAGATTTCCTGCCACAACGATACAGAGGAGATAACCAGAGTATCGGAGATTGTGTTATTTCACAAATTTTTCTTAAAAGCCTTTACATTAGTTAGGTGTGAGGTGATGGGTATGTTGACTGACCTGGCTGTGGTGAATATGACACAATGCATACAGATATCGAGGTTATCAGGTTGTATACCTTAAATATATACAATTTTCAGTCATCAATTATATCTCACTAGACCTGGAAAAGAGAAACCTTTGCTTTGAACTTCCACATAGATGTTTGCTATATTTGAAATTTTACTGAAGTTTTCCAAGTTATTTTATAGCTTTAATAATATTTTTGTAAAAAATTCAGGTTCCAATTGCCTATATTGTTTTCAATATATTTTGAGGGCTATATACTCTGTTACCTGGCATAAACAGGAAAAATGACATTCTAATTTATCAACTGTTTTAGGTAAAACACTATTACTATAAAGTTGAGGAAAACATAATTTCTGACCTTTGGGAAGAACTCGCAATTTAGGATGCAAGGCGCGTTCAGGTAAGTTCTCAGAGCCCTTTAATATTCCGAGTACTTAGAGATAGATGATTTCATTAGATAGAACAATTTCTTTTTAAGTGGTTGAGGGATTATGTACCTGTTTATTAGATGAGGAATTTGCTGTTTAGAGACAGTAAGTGACTAGCCCATATTCACAGAGTCATTAAGTGGCACTGCTGGACCTTTTAACTCCAAATCCCATGTCTTCACATCACAGCTATCCTGATATAATACCTTACATATTCACTTTTGAAATACTTGTTACACTGGTAATGATTTGTTCATGGTCTTTCCTTCCCACTGAGATGTAGGCTCCATGAGGGCAGGATCATATTTGCCAGGGCGGCAACATATCACCATTCCCTGAACAATGACTGACATATCATAGGTGCTCAGAAACTATTTGTGGAATGAATGGAGGTGCTATTTACAGAAATGGAATAGATCAGGTAAAGTGATGGCTAACAAGTTAGAGTGATGTCCGGTTTGGTGTATTTAGAAACAGACCATATCGTAGGTTGGGTTCCCAAGGAAACAGACTCTGAAATGGAATTAAGCATTCGGGATGTTCACAAAGGAGTGCTCTTATGATCAACATCTGAGGAATGCGGTGGGGGCATGGGGTGGGAGTGGTTGGGAAACAAAGCAGGAATGGGCAGAGAGAGAAGTCAAGGTGAGATGGAGGTCCAAGGACAATCTTGCACAACTCAAGGGAAGCTCTGGACTTGCATGACCCTTCAGAGTCATTCCAAGCTGGGCCCAGATGGCTTGGCCTTTAATCTCCCATACTGTTCTGTCTTTGAATATGGGCCCCCACAGAAGCCAAGGCAATCCCTGAAGGGGCTGACAGCTGAAAGCTGTCTGCTGAAAGCACTCCCAAGAGTTGGGGCAACAAATCCTTTATTGAAGGAGCAACTGGGTAGTGTATTACAATGTCCACCACAGGCCATAACTGAAATTAAGCATTAGTCTATTGTCCATTCAAATCTAAATCGTCCTTCCAATCTGCCTGGCACTCTATCGTAGTACTCAAGATTGTGTACTCAAGATTGCATTATGATTTAACTCATTAATATCTCTGAGATCAAGTAAATTTCTCTTGGATTTTAGATCTCTCATAATCTAATACCATATTATCTACCCTGTCAAATTTTGTATTATTCCCCAACGAAAGATTGTAAGGGAAAAACACAAAGTCAAAATATGGAGACACACTGACTATTAAAAAGTATAAAGAAATAAAAATCACAAAATTCAAAAATTATCTTAGAAAGCCACTGGGAATGATTTGATTTCCTGGATTTCAAATGAAATATGTATGTCAGATAAAGCAAGGTATCCTGTGACTTCAAATCTGAATGCAAATAATCCCAAGCTTTAAATAAAGTATGCAATAGTCACTTAGTGTCTGCCATGATAAACTCAAACCTGGTGGTGTTGGTAGGGGAAAAGGAAGGGTAAACATCAACAGAGAGGTTTCACTGTAAAAGAAGTTGGGTTGGCTTTTCAAATCCCAGCCTCTATGATATAAAGAAAATAAAGACTGTGTTATATAAATTTGGGGACTGAATAAAGACATTAAAGATTTTGATTCTTTTCCAGATCTTAGTTACTCTGTGTCCTGGGATGTTTCTAAATTTTTTGCTTCTAGAAATTGAGGGTAATTTTCATTTGATTGTATTTCTCCAAATGCAGGGCTCAGGTTTACGCAAAAATGTGTGGCATAAATCGGAGGGGGGCTCTTACTTTTAGATTCCAGGGTAGGCATTGACCCATTGATACAGGAAAGCAGGACCACTTAAATGTTCTTAAAACAGGATGTGTTAATCAACTGGGGGTTATTAGAGTTACAAAACATTGGGAAGAGATTGATACCCATTTTTAAGGGGAAAGTGACATCATTAATATAAGTCACAGACTTCCTACATTGTTTGAAAATATTTGAACAAGAATCTCCAGATGGCTTTTCTACCTGGGAGCTTATGCTAGGTACTTGGAGCTGTGTGCCTCCTTAAACATGCAAGTGAATACTGTTGCTGGAAGAAATTTCTATTCAACTAACTACTTAGGAGGGCTATTTAAATGCACACTCTACTGACCAACAAATAGAGGACAATTCTTTAAGTTGGGATTTTAAGATATGATTCTGATTACATGTTGGAGTCATTTTTCTTACGAAAGCACATCTCACGTTTCTGAAGTGATAAAGTAAGTCTGCTTGAATAAATGGTTTGAAATAGATTCACTTGAGATAGGACTTTTTAGGATTGTATTTACCACACAAAACCATATAAACATTAAGTGGAAGAAAAGATGGGGTTGGAATGAATGTAGCTATTTATCTCTACGTATACGGCTATATCTTCATTTCACGGATAGAGCACATACACCTGTACCATATATAGTAAAAGAGCACTTCTGGGTTCATATACTAGTGAACTGTAAACAACAGTCGCTATACACCAAGTGTCCTCTATCAATATCCACTGTAACGGACAGTGCCGGAGTAGCACTTCAGATCACTAACAGGAGGAGGAGAGCTCTGAAACTGATCATGTAGACATCTGATGACAGCTCTGATGCAAGATGGCAGTGAAAAATTTATACCGAGGAAGGGCTGGTGTGTGAATGAAGGAGAATTATTCTCTGGGCTATTTTTTAAAATTCCACTTTCCTTCATGTGTCTGTTCATTAGCACTTCTTTGGGAGGGATTCCACTAGTTGAGTCAGTGATTTAGGGTCTATATTCCACTATCATTAAATATTGTCTCCGTTACATGAGTATAAAATAATTCAAACAGCAAGAAATCTAAAATAAATATACTCAGCACAGTACCTGATGTTTAGCAAGCATCAGTGTTTACTATAGTAGGAAGCAGAATTTTTGTTACATCACACCTTTTGTTAAGTAGCCAGTTTAGCCAATACGAAATCCTATAAAATCGCAAAGATATAAAAAGGAGTCAGGAGTTCACTAATTTAGAAATTCAATTATATGTCACTGTTTCATATCAGGTTAATTACTTCATTTACATTTTTGAATTTTTAGAGTAGTGCATGAGGTGACAGACTAACAGCACTGCAGACTGAAATTCTTACACTATTTTCCTGAGTGTGAATAATATAAAACACAATACACGAAACAGAATTACACATAGGTTTCATGTAATGAGATTATAAGTGAAACAGACATGGTGCGGAAATGGGCAAACAAGAGAGGTGCTTTCAGAAAAACTTTATTGCAGAGATAAGGAGAAAGGGAAGTGGTCAGTCGGTAGATAGCTTCTACGCTGTCCTTCCAGACATATACGTATGAAAGAATGGAGGTCAAATATCAACAAAACAACGTGTCTGAAGGGAGGCCTGTGAATGACATTCAAGAGAAGTTAAAAAGAAGAAATCTTCAGTGAAAAAGAAACAGTGACTCCTTGTAGGGAAGGTTATCATAATCAGGAGTGTAACAAGACGGGGGTGGGGGGGGGAAGATACTGTCACAGACAGAGCACAAAAGAAGACAATGCATAGGCATGAGGAACAAATGTTGAATTTCCATAGTTCTGATCCTAACCCCCTTTCACAAGAACCCAACCTGCCATTTCTCACTGTGGGTGTCATGATGAAATCTACCATACTACTTTCTGTCACTAAGTTGTCAGGAAAAGCAAAGCTTCCCTACGTCTGTCTCTTCCTACACAACCACCAGCACGTACTATGATCTATTAGTCATTTTCCTCCTCACACAGAAAAAACAATAAACTCATTGCTAAATTTTCCAGTACTTGAATTAAATGTTTCTAGATGTTAATTTGATATTGACGCTACTTTTTAATGGCCTGTGGGAGTGGATGAGTTAGACCCTAATGCCTTAAAACACACATTTGAACAGTCAGGAATGCATTGCAGTTATAGCTCTTATGGTCTTTCATAGAAAAGAATGACTACAAGTAGCATCACAGTTTACAGAAACCCATAAATATTAATTAATGCTGACATGGCTCTACCTATAATATTGAAGAAAAGAATGGAAAGTTGTTAGGGACATTAGAAATTACCTCATTCCTTTCTGTACAGATGAGAAAAAGATGAAAAGACTTAGATGTAGGCCAAGTTCCAATAGACATGGGATTGTCCCAGCTAGAACTCAAAATTCCACAAATGATAATGCGTCTTCTTTATTCTATGCCACTCTGCACTGCCTAAAAGCACGTGTGCCATGAGGCCCTTGGCGATGTGTCCTAGTGCTATGCTTCCTTGTAATACTATAGGCTCCACAGTGACATATGCTTACGCAAGTTTTGGGGGTGACAGGCCATCACGGTAGTTTGTATACATAAACTGCTTTAATTCTGTGGACTAAATGGCTGTTGTTTTGTTCTTTTTCTGGTCAATATGGCAGGTAAAGTCAGTCAAACTGGTTTCTTCATGTAGATACTGCCTTACTATGGAAATGAATGTGGAAACATTCATCTTTGTCAGAAATTATGTCAAATTATTCAAATTTATTGGTGAATCACAGCAAACATCCCAGCTGATGAACATCTCAGTCATATGTTTTTTAGAGAACACTTATGGTTCTGAAAAGATAACATTACCATGAGCTTTCCCATTCTGAAGCAAAGATGTTTGGAGAGAAGATGGAGTCTGTTATTCAAGATAATAATTTGTTGTAATCATAAAAAAAATTCCAAAGATGTCCAGGACTGTAAGTATTAAAATGTATCCCTTCTGATAGTGTCGCTATTGTTTCTCTTTCTTCTTGTTCCCCTCTTTCAAGACCTTTAGGAAGCCATCACTAAGACCTTTCTGTTGGTTTCCATCTTTTCCATAGACATACTGCGGCCTTCACATTAACATTGCTTCTCTGGCTTGAGGTAATAAACGATTAGCTACAGCACAGTGGTGTGATGTTCACGTTATTCTTTGCTGTACTACACCCAGCCACTGTCTCAAAAATTAATGCAAGTATATCAGGATCTGAAATTAACTTTTTATAGCCAAAAGCAACGTCCTGCTAGGAGGAGAAAAACCTATTATAAATGGGCTGGCATCTGATTGCTTGTTGATGGTGAGTACTAGGAAAATAACATTTCAAATTATAAAATGGTGAATATAACAAAAGCTGCCCCATACTGACTAATCAGTGTTTTGTTTATGAACTGGTAAGATCTAACTAGGTGGTGCCTATTTTTAGTAAGTGACAAATCTATTACTGAAGATGAGAGATGAGGCTAAATTAGCTAATGCTTTTATGATGTTACACAGGAATAATGAGAAAAATACCTGTAAGAAAAATAACAGATAATATTTCTCTACGAACTGTGTATTAACTTTGAAAGTTTTTCCCCCAAGAAATCTTATCAAACTAGTCACTCAATATATTTAAAAGCATATGTTGTTCAATAAACATCAAGAAATCACCTTGGAAAATTAGAAAAGGAAAAAAATCAATGATGATAATGCATATATCCAGTACTATTTGAAAGATTTTAAATAATTTCTCGTTATAATACCCATGTAGTAGAACCCGATATGGAGTGCCACAAAGCAAAGGTGTTTTACAGATTTTATTTAAAACTGCCCATCTGTTTACGCTCAGGTTATTACTGGTGTTCAGACCAAGCTTCACTATACTAGCAATATTTTTGTACCTTTTTGGTCTGGATGTAAAATGTATGCCACAAAAACTTTAAAATCTGTAAAAATACTTTATTTCTAATTATTCATGTTAAAAATCAGTATCTTTAGCTAATAAAACCAGAGCATGATCTAACTGCATGTTTTCTTATATATAATGTATGGCTGGCTACAACTATAGAGGAGAAGAGTATGAAATTTTACCAGTTCTCTCATGGATCTGATTAATTAGGAGAACAGAGAAAAGGAGTTTTCTTTATTCTATAGGCCACTGATTGCTTTCCACCTTTGGAGAGGGAGACAGCAGGAGGAAGGAGGGGAGAGAGTTTTATTTTAAAAATAGAACAAACTCATTAATGTCCTTAGAGGTTACAGGTAGTTCTTCAGTGTGAAACATGAGTATTTAGGTTTAGAATATACATTAAGATTAATAAAAAATGAATAGAACAAATCTTTAAATTTTTAAGAAAATCAAATGATAACTGCTAATTGACAAAGTTTAGTTAGTGTTGTCATCTGATTATCAACTAGTACCCACAGTTCTAATCTATAAACATAGTTATGCATAGTTGCAAATCCACTTTTCTCTACTCATTTTAAGGGACCAGCTAAAATACAAGATTAGCTACAGTCTTTAAAATACTTTAGAAGAACTGTAGGTCATTTTTGAACTAAGTACGTGCTTAAAAATTACAAATGGGATCAGTGAAATTCTATAAGCAAAAAAGTATAAATTCTTGCTATTTGTGCTCTTCATTCTTATGCTTTGCTTATCTTTCTCTTGACCTTTATCCAAATGAATCATACTAACTCTTGAATGCTTTCTCTCACTTGATTTCTAAAGCTGTTCATCACACTTGCTGGCTAGAAGCACAGCTGGCAAGGGATCTAAACCTCATCACTGGGCAAACTTGCCCTTCTGGTTTTGCCAAGAATGACATTTCCAATGGGGGAAAAAAAGTTACTGTATGGGGCACTGGATACTGTATTTGTTTGTGAGAACCAATAGCTCCACCCCCTTTGTTAGCACTACATATAGGCATTAGAAATAAAACCAAAATAACAAAGAATTAAATAGCCTAGAGTTCTCTAAATTCAATTGTTAATTAAAGTAGGAGCACAGAAATCAGCTGAGTATTTTTACTCATTTCCTGAAGAAAGATGCAATTGAGGATAAGCAGTGCCCCCTAGTGTCAATAACCACAGACAATAAAAGCTAAAGGAAACTTGCTAATGCTGACTGAACTAAAATTATTAAAAATATACGCAGTAATAAATTTTAAACCCATTGTTATTCAAATTTTAAATTTTACATGTATATAAAATTATACCACATAATCATTTATTTAGTAATGATTTGCTCAGGAATGCATACTCACATGAACACACACACACATACACACACACTGTATACAGACTGACATGGCCAAGATGTCTTTAATGTTCCAGGCAGCTCAGAAAAAATATTCCACCCAGCACAGCAGGCCATGCATGAAGCGGGTGTCAGCAAGCCCAGCAGAATCAGTCACTGTGAAGACGTCTAATAGCAACTGCTGAATACACAATACAGGCAGCATGGCCTGAATGGCTAAAGTGGAATGGCCAGAATGGAGTCCGAAAACCCATCCGAAATTGTAATTAAACCTGTAATGAGTGCTTAAAAATTTTCTCTTTTTTGCTGGTAATCGAAGGTTAGCACATTTAGTCTATATTAGGGACGGATCTTAAAAACGGTCTAACTTTTATCGTGCATGTTCTAAATACTGGATCCTAAAATTTGAAATACAAATAGATAAAATATACATTTGTCTTTAGAAGAAAATGCAACACACAAAATTAAAATATTAAAAAATATTACACATCTTGTATGGAATTGAAGCTAAGAAATAATTTTTCTGAATATAATCTATGAGAAAACTTAAAAGTTATTTTTAAAGATCAATGAGACATCTACAGAGTGATATAGGTGACAAAAAAGGTAAGCTTAGCTTCTCACTCTATAAAATACTGTCTAGGTCACTAGTTTATTAATAGCAATTTTTGGTATAGAACCCATAAATGAAAGCGAACAAACAAAAACAATGTAAAAGAAAACATCCATACAAAATAAAAATGATAAATAAAAAAGACAGAAAAAAGCCATAGGACTAGGTGTATATGACAAAGAAATTGTTAATGAAAAACAAATTGATAAAAAACAATTGCTTGATTTTATTTGCAAAAGTACACGGCAGGAAAAAAAAAAAAGAGTTCCAGGCTATTTAAAACATGCATTTATATAAGAAATCATTTGTCAACTACTTTCCCACATAAACCAGTAATGCATATACTACCAGTTTGCTGTTTTAAAAGCAAGGAACATAATTAGGCTTCTATGAAAAGATTCCAATGTGCGTTTAAATTGCTACATCTTTAAAATGAGTAAGGTGCAAACGCAATAGTTTAGTATGCATAAACACCAGGTCCAAATGATAGTTAAAAGTCGATAGGTATTTAGGACTTTTTACTATAACTTCTGCTTAAAGCAGAAGCTTGACACTTCAACTATTTAAATTTAGAAAAAAGTTGCAAAATGCCTACAGTTGAGTTTTTTTTTAGAAGTTTAATTTTGGCAGGGCTGTTAAAATCTAGGGTTAAAATTAAAGAACAACAACAACAACCTTTTTTGCTTGTCACAGTATTTAAGTAATGTTAAGGATATTAAAGCAGATGGACATATTTATGTTCAATTTAATTGTAGTAATTAATACCTATTTTGTTACATCAAAAAGTATGAGTTCTCATTAAAATTTCCATAGGAAATATAATTTTATCCTAAATCAGTAAAAACAGGTACCTGCTTACACAGGTGATAGTGAAAAACCAAAGTTGTATAATTGTGAGAGGAGAGGTCTGATTTTTTTACTTGGCAGAACAGTTGTATAAAATGCTACTGCAATTAGCACTAAACATCAAGTACTCTCCTGTAAGTCTTCAATAGGCAAAAACATTGTTTATAGGAAGTAGTTGCGTTCTTTTATCTCTTTTACAAATTTTTGTTTTCATGGATATTTGCAGTTTCATCTTTAATTTCACTGTAAGATATTTGGCGATCATTTGTTATTAATATAGGCACAAAGTGATATGAGATTTCCAACCCCACCCTACCACCGACCTACATTACTTCCCAAAACACCCAAGAAAAAGAAAGGGATAAGTTCTAAAAGCTAAGAGATAATGGAACACCATTAAGAGAAGCTTCCATTCTCAGAGGTAAAAATTAATTTTTTAGACTTAACCCAGAACATTTCTGTAAATATAGATTTGGGGGATGTATGAATAAATGTCCAGGCCAGGTTTTCTGTGTTGTAGAAAAAGGGTAAGGTAAACAGGTCCATGCTTGTTGTATGAAAAAGATGCTGGGGTAGGAGTATGAAGACTGAAGCTAAGTTCACACACAGCTGGACAGAAATGGTGAGTAGGAGCTATTATTATTCCTACAAGGTTAAAAGAAATGGGAAAGGTTTGTAATCCACGTATTTTGTTATCAGCATTAACATGACCATGATTACATTTGATTCCTTTCTAGAACATCTCAGATAAAAGAGTTTGAAAGTATACGTACACAGACACCAACAAAAAGATAAATTTTCACAATGTGAGTTTTTAGCTTTAACTTCCTAAGGCCTACATTAAGAATGTTCAAATACAGATTTTCTTTTGCATATGTGTCCTAAACAACCGTAAACAAGAAGATTCTTGTAAAGTGGTTAGAAGCAGAAAAGGAGTAAAAGAGAGAAATAATTTCAAAGGAAGGTATTTCCTTAATGTATGTGTATTCATTCAAGTAACTAACACGCAACTATCTCTTCATGAATATGATATCACAAAGATTAGTAAGTGCTTCCACATACTTAAACTATCATAAATATGTATCAAATAATTGACCATAATAAATTTTTAATCAACAACTCTCATTACACCGAAAACATTTTCTTCAGGATGATAAAGCAAAACTGTACTATACTTTCAGGAATAATTCAATATTATTAAAAGTTGGAAAGAACAAATACAGCATAAAGCAAATATTAGTCTTTGACATTATTTCTTTATCCACAGAGATATTTTAAATATTTACAGCTGGTTAATTTTACCAACAGTGGTCAGTACTTGCTTATTAACCAATAAATGCTTTTTAAAGTACTATCTTGGGGCAGGAGTGAGGAAAAGTAAGAGAAAGATAGTAAACTATTATTTTACTCAGAAATTATATAACCTCTTATTTATTTGCTTTATTTTCAGAAAAGTAACACTTTTGCATAAAACAAAGTGTATCTTAATGATTTTTATATTTAATTATATCTTGAAAAATTTAGAATTTTTACATATACTATTGTGAGTTAAAAATCATAGTTACAATTACAACTTAAGTTTTTAAGCAACCAGAGTGCTATATATAATAATATCATAGACAGGGACAGGAAATTTACAAGCATATCCTTAAAGAGGAGAGATCAAATTTTATTTCATTAACCAGACAAAAAACTCCTTTTTGAGACTTTCTGAAGAGATATACTTTTAATACATAATGATTAATAATTTTTACTACTAAGTTACTATGGTGTTATTAGAAATTCTCAGACTTACAATATGCTACATTGGAAATATGGTAACTTCCAGAAATCATCAATAAATATATGATGCTTTGTCAAAGGGAAATAATGAGACAAGGACTGAAATCAGCGTATCCTTCCTTCTATGATTTAAAAATAATTATTCCTGTATTTGAAAACCCACTAAGCTTGAAAGCTTTTTAGCAATCTCTTGCTTCTTCATTAGATATGGGAAAAAGTAATGGCTTTCAGTGGACAACTTTTTACCAGTTATTTCACCATCTTTATGTTTCCCAGCACCTGACAACAAAAGCCCACCCCCCGCCCCCGCCAAGTTTCCTCAGATATGTCTTACAAAGAGACTGAGCACAGAGAACATATTGCATATTCAGACCTTGATATCCCTGCGTGGGAAAGTCTGGAAGACTCTTCTAAGTCTGAGGTCCTGAGTAGTACCTGAGCAGTAATAAAAAGAGTGGGCATGATACAACATCTTGATAGAATTGCACAGAGGCCAAGTTCTTTCTTTCCCCACCAAATACTGAATTATATTTCTCTAGTGTGGGTCCATTCAAGCAGCTGATTATGTGGTGTAAATTTGGAGGAGAAATACAGCAATTGTGACTGAATTATATAGCAGAAAATCTGGCCAGTTGAAGTGTATATTTATACCTATTCATAGTTGCACATGGTCACTTGTATTTGGGGTTGTCATTCATTCCTATAAGGGGTTTTCAATGCATCTCCTGTAGCACCATACACTTGTTGGTTGTATGCAGTCAATGGTTCTTCCACACAGCTAAGCAAAAGCACTTTCCAGCATCTGAATTAGCTTGTTTGATCATGGGTTGCTGTGAAATATAGACTCCTCTGACTTCTGAGGTAAAAGAGCTCTTCTCCACTCATGAGATTATTTTACATCTAGCAAGAGCTTAAGATATATACTTACTCATTCAGATATGCAAATTTAACCACCAGAGACAAGTAAATTATGCAAGATGATGTACGTTTCATTGTAGCTGGAAAAAAAATGTGCAAACACTATACAATTCCATTTCAGAGAGCTATACTTGCACAAAGTTGAGATGCACTGAACAAAAGTTGCGAGGTAATATCCCTGTTTCCACAGATTGAATTCAGTTTTGAAGAGCTGTTTTTAAGAATCTAAAGAGGTTTTTCATTTCAATACTTTCATATGCCTTTTTCATTGGTATTTTCACAAGTTATTTTCCCAAACTACCAAACTTATATTTAAACTTTGGAAAAAAATTACTTCCCTATTCTAGGAATACTTTTTTCTTATTTGTATGAATATGTATACAAATGATTAACAACTCAACACATTTTAATTTAATTTAAGCTTCCATCACCCCCCCAAAACTAATTTTTCCAATATAAGGTCCTGTTTTCTAATACATGTTATTTAAATTAATAATAATTGTTTACTGACATTTCCACTTGATGTGAAAATTTCATCTAACTCATGTATGTATCTCATTAATGCTGTAGCTTTTAGAGACACCTTTAAAACAGCAAATGACCTTATCTAACAACCTGACATGGCTAATGCCCTTGTATAATAAACATTGAATTCATTCCAGGGTTAATTTTAAAGCACGAATTCTAGCATTTCTGATGCAAATAAAAGAAATGTGATCTCTTATATTTTCTATCAAATTTTACAAAACAGAATTATTAAAGTAGAAGAAGGTTTCCGTGTCTTGTGACACACCAAGTGATGCCACAGTGACACCACTGAGTGAAATAATCGACGCAATGTTTTTCTGTAACATTTATTTTCTATACTTTAACAATATTCAGAGACAGTGACCTGTTTAATGAAGATAAAACAGCGTATATAAAAATGTCCTGATTTGTAGTAAGTGTTACTAAATATGCTTTCTGAAACCATTAAGGAATTGTCGTAGCAGAGTTTAATTACCAACAGCACAATAATCAAATTCAGCCATGACACATTTCTAAGTCTTTGCCAAAAGTAAACCTTCTCATAAATTCACATAGGCTTTGATGAAACAGCAAGCTGGTCGGGAGGATATTGCCCCGCATCTTGACAGAAGCCTACTTTCGTCTCACCAGTTCCTCACTAAAGATGTAGTAAATAGGTTGGGAGTAATGGGCATTTTCTTGATAATTAGCTGTGTAGGCAAATATGTTCTTTGGCAGACAATATAAATGTTGATTTAAGGACCAGCCAATAAAGAAGGCTAAACTGCAAAACATTCATTGCTCAATTTCTCATAGCTTTGGTTGAAGACTTAATTTTTAAACTCAGGTTTCCATTATCACCAAATAACACACTACCACAAAAGTTATGACATAATGAAATAAAGTTTACATAGTTAATATTGATATGTAGCTGCTTAAAAATTTCCATATCTGACATACCACTCACGTTAACATTACTTACTAATAACGATGAATGGTAACAGGCACGTCATTCTGGATCACTGTTTCATTGTGAAACTAATAAAACTCCTTATTTTCTTAAACACACAAAGCAATGCATGTCTCACTGAAACTAAGGAATCTATAAAGCTAGTAAAGATAAGTGGTAACCTATCACAACACCAGTAAATTTTAGTTTATGCCTAGGTTTAAGAGATCTTTAAAGAAAATGGTTTTAAGCTGGAAGCGAGATACACTGTTTTAAAAACAAAAATAGCACAAGATAAATGGCATATACTCTGGCAATTTTCTTTTAACGTAGCTTTTTCAAATATAATCTAGTCTACAGTGCACTCAAACTGCAGAAACATCCAAATTAGTTAAGGAAAAAAAGAGATACTTATCCTTGCAAAAAGGGCCTATACTCAAAGGAACATCTGAATAAAATTGAGACATCTGCAGTAAAGTTTTACCTTCTCCCTAGAATGTTTGAGATGAACTCAGTGTAACACTGTCTTCCAAGAAAAGACAAAGTGATCAATGCAAGAACACATCAGGCTGCCTTGGACAGGCCAATCAATGCAAGAAAGAACCTTGCCCAGGGCCTTATGCAAATAGAAGCACGTCCTGCAACCTAGGGAGGGAACATGCGCAATAGATCAATTGGATCTAAAAAACCTTACAGCTATATCAGCTTCAGACAGTAAATATATACTGATGACTACCTCACACTTCCCGCGAATTCTTAAAATGGGTTATTTTTAATAGCCGGTTAAAAACTCTTTCTGGGATCTAGAGTGCAGCAAAGAGGAAGAAAACAACATGGGAGAAACACTCAGCATTACTTTTGAGAGTGTGCAAATAAAATTCTGATTTCTTAAAATTTCTGGCATAGCTGAATTTTGCTGATGTTTCAGAAGGTTACATTTTTACTATGTTTGTATTCATGAACAGGAAATGAAAGCCTTGAAAAAAGCAGACACTGTCTCAGGTAGTTCTTGAACAAGGAATAAATGAAAATGTGGTAGGAAAAATAATTCAAGATATAAAATTATAGTCATCATTCTCAGTCACCAAAGATTATTCTCTATAGGGGTTAACCTATTGATATAGGAGCAGTTTTTCTTTTAAAGTGAAAATCTGTATCTCCAAAAACCACTCTAAAATCTGATTAGAATGCATAATAAGCTCAAGGGCTACTTAGTACACAAAGTTAGTACACAAAGCTCTATCCCTGTTAACCGGTGTTGAAGGCAAGTCAGATGCTGTATAAGGCTACATCAAAAATGCTCAATTATCAGGTGTTCAAGGAAGTACTTGAGTGCAAAATTATTTCCTAAATATTTTCTTTTCTCATTTGTTTTTAAACCCACTGTTTCTCCTTAGGAATTTCACTTTTTAAAAAGGCCCTTCATAACCTAAAAGAAGTCAAAATCGTATTTTAAATAAGAATTACAGCATCAGCAACAATAATAAAGATGCTATCAAATGAATAAAAAACTGAAAATATCTGTTACTACACTTACTTTGGAATTTTAAATTTGAAAACAGCTGCAGATGCATTCTCTAAGAGGTGTGTAGCAAATACTTCCAATAATAAAAATAAAATATATGATTTTTCCTTGTTACTGATGTATGAACTTTCCTTGGCAAAACCCTATATAAAATATGAAAATCTGACATCTAATATAAAGTTCACTATGTAGAGCTGTTTACTTAGCTGTTGAAAGGACACAGATATCTTAAACACTCTTTTATTTAGCCAATGAAGAGAAATATGAGACTATGCAGGATAAACATAGCTTTTTAGTTTTCGCATTTCTAGTGCTTTCTACATTGGTAAGATTTTAAGTTTCAATTTAGTCTAATAAGATTTTTTTTTCTAAGGCATAAGTAAATATGTCATTCATGTGTTTGATCCTCTTTAGACTTAAAGCTTTATAAAAACTTTACTATTTACACGGAGCAAGCATGGAGATATAAAATCAAAGCACTATAATACCCTTTTATAGCTTTTCAAGTATTAGATATCAGATGAAGTGCTTATAGTAAATCAGAAAGGCATGAAGGAGCAGGTTAATTATAGGGACTCAAATGTTTCCTTTTTCCAATTTTAATTTTTAATATAAGAATTTTGAGTAGTCTGGTATTCATAGTGAAATGTAAACTCCAACTTACAGTAAGTAAAATTCAAAGGATGAAGCAACTATGATTTCACTTTTTGTTACAATATTTAAATTGCTATATTTCCTCCCATATGTAGGAAAAAAAAGGAGAAACGATTTTGGAATACTATCAACTAATATTTGATACTGTTGACGTTGTGATAGGCAATGAATAATGAAATTCTATCCTTCGTGATCTAAATCTGCACAATACGAGATTTTTTGCTTTCAAAAGCATATTCTTGGTTTAAAAAGTATGTTAGGTATGATATTCAGTTTACTAAAGAATTCTGTACTTTACAAATATAAATGTAGATTTTTTTTGAATGGAAAGTTCCCTCATTAATTAAAAATATCCTATTTTAAAGATTTATTTATTTATTTTTAGAGACGGAGAGTAGTAGGGCGGGGGGAGGGACAGGGAGAGGGAGAGAGAAACTTAAGCAGATTCCACGCTGAACATAGAGCTAGACACAGTGCTTGATCTCATGACCCTGAGATCACAACCTCAAAGTCCGACACTTGGCTGAATGTGCCACCCAGGCACCACTAAAAAATACCCAATTTCAACATAAATTTATCTCATGCAGTTTTTTCAAAAACCGATTGGAGGGGATACTGTTTCTTGGGTAAATTCATTAACTCTCACATTGGATTTTGATTTCAAATTGGACTTCAATTCTGGCTCTGACCCTTGCTATGCAACCTTGGACACGTTCCTCAACCTTTCCCAGTGTTTCATCTGTACAACAGGGTTAACACACCCACCCAAAAGAGTTAAATGTAAGTTGTAAAATGCCTTGCTAAAACAATGTTTAATGACCACATCCACTAGCATCCTAAACTAGTGCTCTCTTCTGAGGGGCAGTATGCATAATGGTTATAAGCCTGGACTCTGGAGTCAGAAAACTTAAGTTTAAATTCTGGCTCCATCACTTACCGGGTTGTGTGATTTTGGTGCCTCAGTGTCCTCATATGTAACTGAGAAAAATATTAATACATACAGCACAGGGTTGTTTTAAGGATTGCATGAGTTAATATATACAAAGCACTTAAAACAATGTCTGGTACTTGGTAGCTGCTGTGTTATAAAGCTATTACTTCTAGGTGTAAGTACAGATACGGGTAAGGCAAAGGAGCAAACACTGATAGCAGAGATTGTTCCAATGAGACTTGAAAGGTCAAGTCTATTTAGCTGGTATTAGAAGACAGCTGTCTATTTCTAGCATGGAATGAGCCGCAAAGAAGAGCCAACCAGGGGCTTGGCCAAGGAAATTCATCTGTTTTCCAGATCTTCATGAACTGTTTTCAATTTTTCAGCTTAAACTGAATTTCCAGTGCACCACATCAAAACATATTCAAAATTTAAATATAAATGATTTGGGGACTGCCTGTTATTTTAAATTTTCCACACCTTCTTTCCACTTCACTAATTTGGGCAATTAAGAATTGATTAAAATTGAAAGTCTACATGGAAGGCACAGAAAAAATAAGCAACAAATAGGATAGAGAATAAAAACCTAATCATCATGTACTTCAACAGAGAAATGTAGACCTGAATCCTGAAATATATGAAAACCAGAAGGTTGTCTTAGGGGTAAGAGTCACCATAGTCAGTATATTACACCACTGATTTGGCGTAAGTACTTGATGAGAGAAGAAACATACCAAAACCCAGGGTAACAAAATGAGAGGTCTGCCTTCAAAGGAAGACAAGATATATTTAAATAGTTCTCATCTGTAAAATGGGGATAACAGTACAAAACTCGCAAAGATTTATGAGGATTAAATGAGATAAAATATGCTTATATAAAGTGTATGGTAAGGACGGTGCCTGGTGCACACTAAGTATCGTTACAGTATTAGTGAAGCTACTGATGAACACGAAGATGCTGTTGCTGCCTTCTGGTGTGTGAGACATTCATACACGCTAGTTCTATTTAAAATGACCATTTTCAAAGACTGCTATGAATTGTTTAGAACTGTTCTTAGCCTAACCACGTCTTGGGCCCCCATGGCTGGCTGACAGATTATATGGATTCTATTATAATAGCAATGACAGGGCTCTAGGAGAGTGAGAGAAGGCTCTAATACAGCAATCAGATTAGAAGATATCTGTTTTACTTGAAAATCTATTGTAAGATCTTGGAATAAATGCAAGGGTCACTACATGTGAAGGTTTATAATATGCTAAAGATAGCTAATATATTACTACACATTTAATATTTGGACATAATATAAATAAGTCTAATATTTAGATAGCCTAGAAATGCAGAACTGAAAATTTAAGGCTGAGCCTGTAACAGCAGTAAAAACTATTATTACACTATTAATGACATTGGAAATAAGAATTTTTTCTGAGGTAAACTGAGCAGTAATATAACAGAGGCAATGCATAGGGGTTAGTGATATATCATTTTTTGACAATTGTTCACAGGGCACCACTTTATTGAGAAAGTCAAAGTTTCTTTGTTGTTAGCAGACAGGCTACTAGAATTTTTTAGAAAATCAACATTTACAATTATATAGCATCCTTTGACGTCTTGTAACTGGAAAGAAGTCAAAATAGGGAATTTCTACAGGAGAAAGTTGAGGTGCTTTATCTTTCCGACCAGTGCCTCTCCTTTAGAAAGATAAATGCCAAGTTTTTCTTTTAATCCAGATGTCTGATTAATGTAGTAAAGAAATTTGGAGATAAGATGTTAGAAGTTAGATGTCAAGATTTATGGATATCAGGCATAAACTAGGTATATTAGAAATTAGAACACTTTTTAATCATTTGACTCAATTATAAAAATGTCACTGAAATATTAAATAGCAATTTTTATTGTATTCTTATGCTCTTTGATAAACTTCTTTATGAGAAAAATTCAAATAACATACGGAAAACTAAGAAGAAATCTGAATACACTAATACATATTTAAACAGGCAATTCTTTTTCCATAGACGATATGAGATTTAACTTGTTCAATTTAATCAGAGAAAATATAACTAGTTTTGGGGTTAGGGTTAGGCTTGGCTACTTCCCTTGAGTAGAGATTTCAATAACTTCTTAGTTGTTTTTCTTCATTCACTGACCAATTTCCATTAATGGCCCTTCCAAGTGTACAAAATTTTGAGACACAGACTATACCTCCTACACACTCAAGCATACTGATTCTAAATGTCCCTGTTTTACATCTTAAATAATCAACTTTGTTCTCTCGTTCGCCCTGCTTTGTGCTATGTTGTGGCTCAATATGAATGCCCAGACCTTACTTTCTTCATCTGACTCAACGAAGCACCATCTGAGATCTACTTTTGATAACTATCTCTATATAAATACAGGATCAAAAACTATTTATTGAGTATATACTTATTATAGGCCCAGCCAGGCTAGCAGCATAATAGGAACCAGAGAAAAGAATTAATTTGTTATTTATTCTTAGTCAGTTAAAGAAAAGGACTCTGAGATGACTTAAAGCAAAATATATTTATGAATTAAGACACTCAATAAATGATCACAGATGAGAATAATTAATGAAATAAAAAACTAACCATAGCTCTGGGTTTGTAGGAGACAAGGGTAAAAATGCATTACAGAGTTTTTATTTTCTGATAAAAAGATCATATCAATTTATTAACAGAAACAATCCTCCCCAATACTTACACAAGATAAATTTATGTTATGGATCTTCATTTTGGGGAAGTTAACGTCTTGGCTACAATGCCACTTCACAAGTATCTTACTATATATTACTCTGTTTAAATGTGCTTCCTATTTAGCCTATCACCTTCTTGCAGCCAGGGATCATGTGCTTTAAACTATTTTCCCAGTACTTCCCCCAGAGTGGGATGTTCAAATGAAAAAATGAATTAATATCTTTAATAGTTTTCTAAACCATTTATTGTTTGGAAGGCAAAATATTCAAACCCAAGAAATAATTTCTATAAAGTCAAATTTATGAGATCCAGGTGGCTTTACTATGTTCTAAATTTATTCACTGAAAAGGTGCTGAAAACCAATAACAAAAAATATGAGGGGAGAGTGAACTGACATACGTATGGGGTTAAAAGTCTCCAACTCAAAAAGTTAAGAACACAGCAGCTTAGAAGAATATCACTTTGTTTCTCTGGGCACAAAAGGTTTCACACTCATAGTGTGATCATTTCAGAGCCATGAGAACAGGAAAAATGATAGCTCTTCTGACCTCATCTCCTTTATTGCATCGAAACCTGGTAACCAGTACCAGGATAAACCCTGGGTATCTAAATAACCTTAGGATGCAGTATTCTACTGTATCCCATTCTGATCTAAGCCACATAAATTGGACTTCTGCCTCGATTCATCATTTCATAATCTTTTTGATGTTTTTGCCTACTGCTATAACCTCTTTCTCAGGAAAGGATTCT
The DNA here is from genome assembly GCF_024610735.1 of Ursus americanus. Taxonomy (NCBI): domain Eukaryota; kingdom Metazoa; phylum Chordata; class Mammalia; order Carnivora; family Ursidae; genus Ursus; species Ursus americanus. Next base: position 16,034,915 of record NC_142131.1, on the reverse strand, counting down.
ATTTCTAAACCCCTAGCCAGTGCTTGAAGTCTTAAACCTTGCTTTGTTTATCCTTTTCCCAGTGCTGGATCCTGTTCTTTTTTCCCCTTTTCCTTCCCTATAATGCAGTGACGTAGGGTATGGTTGGAGAGAAGAGGTACACTTAGAACCAGTGACTACATTCTATTTACTCATTTATCACCCAATGCCTTGATTTTCTGTTCTCTGCTACCAGATTATACCTCTTAATTTAAGCCTGAGTTCACCATGCTCTATTTCTGCTTACCTAGTGATGGTTCACCTGCTACTCCCTCCAAAGTCAATCTCTCCAGCTAAATTAGCTTTTCTTAAACCCATTCTAAACCTTAGTAATGACACCTTTGCCCAGATCTGGCTTCTTTCTTTGTTCTCTCAAGCTGTATCCCAACATGGATCTAGTATGCTTTGAGTCTGAGTCTACCTGGCTTCCCTGAGTTAATTTGAGTAAATTATTTAATAAGGATTGAAGTCCAACTTCTAAGACAGAAGTTAAATGGTTCTGATTGTAAAATTTTTGTCCTCTAAGAGCTCTTTTCAATTTGTGGTACAAATCAGAGGTGTCACTGTGGTGGGGAATCTTATTTGGGGAAGTGCTTACATTGAGTGATTATCATAATGTTGTAAGTATAGCAAAAACAGCCTCTTTATTAACTGAAATGTGTTCTACAATCCCCCTTATAAAAGGTCTATAACAGTCTATCATGCTCTCATACCTGCAGTAAAATGCAAAATCTCTCATTAAGATATTTTATAAAACCAATGAAAAGGAAATATTTCTTGTAGAAAGATTTATATCTAACAAATTAATATATCGATTTCTCTGGGTTCTCCTTAACATATTATTGTGCTAATTTACCAGTGGTTTCCTGGCAGTCTGTTGAGTTAACAGATAGAGTGCCCAATCTTGCACCTGCCCAGCAGTAGGGCAATGAGACCTGGATGCAGCCCATTTACGTGGATACTGAAAAACCTCTTCAAAAGGTAATTCTAACGGAGTAGTATGGACCCTTTTTCCTACAAAAAGATTCTTATTAAAGATTAGTGAAATTTTTCTCCATTTCAGCCTTTTGAGCAAACTGATCTTGGTGTGAATGAGGGATATAAACATTAAGAAGCACACAAGGTCCTTAGTGGAAAAGATCTATCAAGAATGGAAACAATCACAAGTAACATCATACTTAATGGTGAAACAATTAATGCTTTCTCCTTAAGACCAGGAACCAAAGGATGTTTACTATAGCTACTTCTATTCATCCTTGTACTGGACAGATTAGGGAAAAAGAAATTAAAAAAGGAAAGAGAAGAAAAGCAAAGCATCTTGATCAGAAAAGAAGTAAAATTATTTTTATTCAATATTATATTACCTTGAACATAGAAAATTCTAAGAAATTCATACCCCACCCCCCCCACACCAGGACAAATAAACGAGTGCAGCAAGGTTATAGATTATAAGACCAAAACATAAAAATTATATTTTTACACTAATAGCAAACCATTTGAAAATGAAATTAAGAAATAATTTCACTTACAATAGTGTAGAAAGAATAAAATACTGAGGAATAAGTTTAACAAAAGAAGTGTAAGACGTGTACACTGAAAACAAAACATTTTTGAAAAAAGATCTAAATAAATGGAAAGAAAGCCTATGTTCATGGAATGGAAGACAGTATTAATATGGCCATACTTCCCAAATTGATCCTAAAATTCATATGGAAATGCAAGAGACGCAGAATAGCCAAAACAATCTTCAAAAAGAAGAACAAAGCTGGAGAATCCACACTTCCCAACTTCAAAACTTACCACAAAGCTACAATAATCAAGACAGTGTGGGTACTGGTATAAGGAGAGACATATACATCAATGAAACAGAACTGAGGATCCAGAAGCAAACCCTTACATACTTATAGTCAAAGATGTGAAGACAAATCAAAGGGGAAAGAATAGTCTTATCAGCAAATGGTGCTGAGACAACTGAGTATCTGCATTTAAAAGAATTATGTTGAACCATACTTCACACAACGTACAAAAATTAACTCAAGTGACAAAAACAAAAACTAGATGAATTCAACTTCATCAAAATAAAAAACTTCTGTACTTCAAAGGATATCTTCAAGAATGTGAAAAGATATCCCACAGAATGGGAAAAAATATTTGCAAATCATGTATCTGATAGGGGACTTGTATCAGAATATACAGAGAACTCTTAGAACTCAACAATCCAATGACAACACACACAAAAAAAAATGGACAAAAATTTTAAAAGACATTTCTCCAAAGAAAATACACAAATGGCCAATAAGGACATGAAACATGTTCAAAATCATTAGTCATTAGAGAAATGCAAATAAAAACTACAATGAGGTATCAGTTCACCCCCACTAGAATAGCAGAAATAAAAAAGACAAACAATAACAAGTGTTGGTGAGGTTGTAGAGAAATCAGAACTCTCATACATTGCTGGTAGGATTGTAAATATGGGAAGTGATGGCTAATGGATATTCAGTTTCTTTTGTGATGATGAAAATGTTCTAAAATTAGACAGTGGTGATGGTTGTAGAACTCTGAATATACTGAAAACCACTGAATTGGATACTTTAGAAGATAAATTTTATGGCATGTGAATTGTATCTCAAGAAAGCTTAATAGATCTTATTTATATCTCAACAAATATGTTAATTAACCTCAAAAGCTAATTATCAAAGAAAAGGTAATATTAAACTCATAATTAGGGATGAAATGGAAAGTTTCCTAGACTTATGGCATACACTGCTATGTAACATTATGGGGATATAGTTATAACTTAGTTTAATAATTTTCTTCTTTGACTGAGAAGACTACACTTTGAAGAGTGAGTCACAAAGAAGTCATCTTTTCAGTCAGCTGAAGGGACGAGGACACCAGTAGAAAAAAGATCGTAAGAGACTAACACCAGGAACAAAAAGGGTAGGTAATACTGTCTGATGTGAAAGAACTGATTAGTCAGAATTCCCAAACTAATCAATATTACAATGGAGGGTACAAAGAATGATTAAGTTTAATTAGTAAAAGAGTTATTGCCAGTGCTCAAACTCTCTATACAGATCAATTAACTTTGCAGATACTTAAGCCTACTCATGTTATTGCAATACATATTGTTTCCAAACTTGGGGAGAGATGGTGGAACAAGAACATTGTTCCAGATAACTTGGGCAAGATAAAATTCAGAGATAAAAGATAAAAACAAAACTAATTAGTAAAACAAAACTAAAGTTTTCATTTGTGAAACATAAATACTACAGAAAAATGGGGAGTTAAGTGAGAATACTTTGTGAAAAATCTAGTAAGGAGGGAAATTCTTTCACTTGGGAGGGGGAAATGGCATTGGCAAAATGAAAATGAGGACCTCCTGTGGGCATTTGGACTCACATTTAACTGCCACTGATTCAGTTCCTCAAAACCAGGAATTTTCTAATTTAATTCTCAAACTTTGCTGTGAAGCAGGTACCTTTAGAGGAGGGCACACAAAAGGGATCTGGTCCAATTTATCATAATTTTTAGGTACAGAACTAGGTATTTAAACCCAGGTCATCTTCTGAGTTTTGTGTACACTGGGCTTGGAGGCCAGGGATGGAGGCGTAGTGAGATGGGGCAATGGCAGTAAGGAAATTAGACTAGAACTGAAGGTTTCTACTGGGAAAAATACAGTTGGATAGAAATAATCAGATTATACAGATGGTCTTAAAGTTACAGAGAGGAGACATGATACAGTAGAAAACTGGAGCCAATGTGATTCAGGAATAGCATGGTAAAAGGGGTTTTTAAATAATATTATCTATGGTATGCTATACAGTGGGAAATAAAGAGTAAAGACAGCCAGTAGGAAATGGGTAGAAGAGTACAATGATATAGTTGTAAAATGATGAAATTAACAGTGGGCAGAGAGAAGAAAAGACATGACCAATATTTCAGAGGAAGATAACTGACAGAAATGTGTTGGCTGCTTAGATACGGGACAAAAGGAGCGGAGTCAACATAAAAATGAACAAACAGCAGTCCTCCTAATACTTATTAAAAATTATTTGAATAAAAGTTAAAAAAAATCAAACTCCAATACACAGGTAACTCCTGTGAAGTTTATTAACAAATCACATCTGTATATATAACTCTCCTTTTCTTTTTAAAACCCCGACTTGATATCTCACTTATTCATTTATTATTAACCACAATTATCAACCACATAATATATGCAAACACTTACCCCAAATACCTAGGTATCAGCATAATCACTGTTTATTATTATGTATCTGTTGTGTTTGGATTCCTTTTATATCTTCTTTGATATGGTGTGTATGGGGGAAGGATATACTATACTCTTTTTCTTCTCATTCAGCTTTCTGGATCCAATGTCACTAAGCCATGGAGAATCTCCCCTCCTTAACATCTCGAATGCGTGCTTACTCTCTCTACTTCTATGTGGGTAAAGCCCTTTATTGGATCTCACTTGGATTCTTGTAACTAACTTCTAAAATTAGTGTTACCAACAATCAAAAGATAGTATCTACACTACATGCAAGGCATGAAATAAAAGTGAATAGAGGAGATCAAAATAATATAACTTCCGATTCTTCTCTTTAAGGAGCATACAAAATAGTTCTAGAAACTAAACCGTCTTCCTATAAAATAACTCAAAAACGAAGAGAGCATTCTGCACAACAAGTTGTAATCATACATTAACATGTTGTTTGTATCATGTAGGCAACCAAATCAGAAATTAAAGTTATATTACAAATGGCAACTTATTTTTGCTGTATTACCAACATTTTAAAGTAGGTTTATAAGAAGTATTTTTGGTCTCAATTATTTTGATAATTTTTCTTTGCTTTATCCCTTACTTATTCTACCTCTCCTCAATTCTTGATTCTTAGTGGCCCAACTTTTAGCTTTTTCCACTGATCACATTACTACCAATATCTAGACACTCGCATACAGATATACTACCAATATCTAATTCACTTTGTTTTTTGTAGACAAAATGTAACTGACGCTTCTTTAAGGTCATAGTTAGCTGATGTCACTGAAGGTAAGACCAAATACTTTTAGTCCCATTCCATTTTCTCTTCAGCGTAAATCCAAATCATGCTTCAGGCAGTTTTTTAAAAAGATTGACCCAGAGTAGACTGAGCTTGAGTGTCCTCACACAGTTATGTCCAAAAACTAGTCCTCTATCAGCTGCTGAAGGTCAGCTTAGGCTGCCTGAAGGCTAGGGAGCCCAGCATGGAACAATGGCAGGGAAATAGCGTTCCCTTCATTCCTTAATTCACATGCAAGTGAGGTGCCAATCAAGTGCTGACAAGCATGGAAAAACCAAAATCAAAAGTGGGTAGAGATATACTTTCAAAAGGAGCAGTTTTCACACATTTTAAGTGATGTTTTTAGTGGTGGTTGTGAACATATCACTAATTATATGGAAAAGGAAATAAAAGCCATAAGAAAAACAATAATTTTATATCAGCTAAGATGATTCAATAAACTAATGAAACACATTTGCTAAAATTGTTTAAAGTGTTTTATAAAAAAAAGTATCAACACTCTCACTTTGGCTAAAGAAAGAAATCTGAATGCAAATTGATTTATTGAGCACTGCAAACATGGGAGGTAAGGTGAGCTGATTTGGGAAACTGGGCATTGACAAGTAAAACTAACTATTTCCAAATATAAGAAAATTTTAAGGTTGCTTCATTTTGTCAAACTATCAGCTAGAAAAACAAGAGCAAAGCACTTTGAAATGACCAACAATGTAAGCAATGGAATCACTTCATCGAAAGTGAAAGAAATGATGAAGAGCTTAAAACTATAGTTTTTAATGACAGTTATTTTTAAAAAATGAGCTTCATTTTTTTAACAATATAAGGCAAAAGTAAGCTTCATTATTTGTAGATGTCTCTCTGAATGAATTTGATAAATGTGTGTGAGTTATGACTAATTATATCATGTATAAAACAGAATTTCTAAAAATAGAAATTTAAAACTTTCTAAATGAAGGTTTAATAACTGTAACTTTTTATATTGAAACTATTTAAATACACAGAAAAGATAACATTGGACAGATTGATAAAATAGAATTGATAAAATTCATTATCAATTCATAAAGTAAATAGTTCTTCCCATCTTCCCTTTTGTCTTTAATGAGTGAATGCTGGAATTGCTACCAGAGCTGTCTTAACACTTATTTTTACAAGGATCACAGAAAGTTTGGAGAATTAGAAATTTGGGTTGTTACCATATGGTGATTATAAATGCAGTGAAAAGGATATTTTTAATATCACTTTTCTCATTATTTTAGTAAACTATATACTGTTTTTATGAGGTTAGGTCTGATCAAGTTCCAAGATTTACTACCATAAAATGAGCATTGGTATATATTATAATTATAATGATAATGTATTTTTCAGGAGAAATGCAACAATTTAAAATAGGATATAATCATAAATGTTCTTAGGTTTTCAAAAACAACAATTAGCAAAATATGAAAGTCCTACAAATATTTTGTGCTCGAAATATAAAAGTAATTTATTTTCCGATATCTATTAGCAGCACATTTAATTTTAAACAATTATACACACTTTTAATTTAATTTAATGACAAGTTACATTATATAATATGAGACTATGAGAGTGGTAGAAAAACAAACTCCATGCATTCAAACATGATATTACAAACTAGGATTGCTCCTAAAAGAAGGGGGGTGGAAAGAGACAGAGATAGAGATAAAGAGAGATTGCAAGAGAGGAGGAGGGAGTGAGTGAGTAGAGAGCCTTTAAGCAGGAGTAAAATTTTATGACAATTCAAAAAAAGTCAAACTTTACTGAAACGATTTAATGTCTGATGTGAACAATGTACTATCGAGATAAATTCTAAAACATAATCTAAGATGTTCACAATTCACTTTCTTGTAAAGTTAACATTAAAACTTGAATCCATGAAAAACAATTTCATCCATTACACTAACATTGAAAATCCCGAGAGAATAAATATTTGTCAACATTTTAAACACTGTGACTTTTCCCCTGCGAATATCAGGGAGAATAGGAAAGAATATTATTCAACTTTCGGGAAAAAGCAAAGGCTTAAAAATATTTCAATGGTTTTGCTGTTTCTTTATGCTATCTTTCAAAAATCCTTTTGAAATTAAAGAAACATAATAGCCTTAAATATATTAATCAAGCTTTGTCAAAATTTTATGTAAATCTCATTAGTGGTTTTAGTTATTATTGTCATTCACTTAGAGGCATTTGTTTTATTAGGTCAGGAACCACTTTTTCTTCAGTTGCCACCATGTGTATACCCCTAATAACATACCCCTATTAAAGTTACTTCACAAAAAGTAGCAAATATTATGAAGTTGAGATAATCGCCATTAATATTTTAAAACCTAAACAAGGTACATTACATTAAATAGACTTCTCAGTCCTGGTGTTGCCTGACAGATATGTGATGTGCCAGTGGTTATATTATATTCCTCCTCCCATGCCTGCACCTCCTGCAGAGATAGCAGACTACAGAAGCTGACCCTTACTGAGACCATCTTGTCTCTCTGACAAAGCTCCTTTTTAACTTCTTACTTACTGGTTACTTCCTGTGATGGAGAAAAACTTTGGCTCAGCTTGTGATAATTTCACAGGCCCTGAGGACCCTGACCCTAATAGCCTCAAGGTCAGAAGTCAAGTCTTGTTCTGAAACATCTGTGTGCTTTATATTAAAGTGGAACAAAAGTGGAGAAATATCCACCAGTGTGTGACAAGAAGGACAGGCAAAATGGGACTGACACACTGGTCATCTGTTACTCTGTCATCTTAAGTTCATTTTAAAAACTACCCAATATTCACTTAAATTCCAAATTTGATGTACAAAAAGCTTTTATAAACTGTCTTTAAGTAAAAAAAAAAGAAAAAAGGAATTTATGTTTTACAGTAATCTGGAATTTGGGTAGTCTTGCAGGCTTTCAGACACATTTTAAGTTACTCTTCGAGCTGATGAAATTTCAAATTTTAAGTAATGTAATGGCTTACAAAGAAAATGTAAGGTACATATATATGCTATGTGTGTACGTGTGTGTATATATATAGATCTGTATCTGTAGGGGCTAAAAGAACTATCTGAAAGACAACATTCACATACTAGTATATTAAAGAGCTATCTTAAAATATCTATTATATATTAAATTAATGCAGCAGAAATAAAAGTACTTGAAAAGAATTTCTAAAAAGTGAAATCCATTTAACAAAAGATTTAACTTATTTATTGATCTTAAGAGAACATAAACCATTTGCGAATTTAGGTCAGCTAAAATATTCCCAGGTGTCACCACCAGTTTTATATCTAAATCATGTGGGTGAGCAATAAGGTATGCGGAAGTTGAAAAGGCCATGGAAATATATTTAATTTCCACAACAAAGAGATATGCACATCAAAGTTTTGAAACAAAAGTTAGACAATAACGCTGTGCCTGCTTTTAATGTCCATGTTAGATTATTTGGATCTAAAATTATCAAATGTACTTTTATCAAATTAATCACTTTATTATAGCACTGTTACATCCCTGTAACATAAGGTTTATGGACATGGAGGCATAAATTCTTCATTAGTGCATTTTTGATATGGATTATATCCCATTAACCTTTCATACTGGCACAAGGCATGGTACTTTAACACTGCATATGACACAGACAAAATTTTTAAATCTTGATAATTTTTTCTATAATGTACACAATCTTAATTCCAAGAATCAGGTTACTTTGAAATGCAAACATTTTTATGGCCAAACAATGAATTCCACTTAGCAGATTAATGGAAACCTTCTGATGGTTTAAATACTAATTATATGAATTCTGATCTAGTATCAAGTTCTGACTTGTGGAGATAAAAGTTAGTTAAAGATAAACAGAAGGGTCTCCAATATTCAATAGGTCTCTTGAAATTTTAAACAGTTTACAGATAACATATGCTTCAATAGTTGTACATATAACACAGGAAACAGAAGTATCATCAAATGTATGAAAATGTTCTATACTGTAAAAATTAAGAAGTAATATGTAAATAAGGAATAGGCAAAAAGCTTTCTGGTTAGCATGGAAAAGCTCTGCCACAATAAAGTAAATAAATACTCTTTTCAAACATTATAAAATTATTTATTCACAATATTTTGTTTTCATCTTTTTTAAAGTAATTTAAGTAATGATATCAATTAAAATTGAGTGGGGGAGAATAAGTCTGTAAAGAGTTTGGGAATTAAAAACAGAGTTAAATGTACTCACCAGTTCAACAAAAGCAAGTCCTCCATAGCTGTGAGCAACAAAAAACACATTCTCAGCTGCAGACTGGGCTATGAAATGGTCCCACACATAGATTGCATGTTCTTCAGGAGAACCATTTTCCTAGGAAGAAAACAAGTATGATATATTATATACCATATCTAATTATTATCATAGTAATCAAAAATTAAATTATATGCTTGTTTACGTAGCTTAAGAAATAAGACAGTTGCAGCTCATTGAAAACAGTATCAGTACAAAAGAACTACCACTGAAAATTCAAATTAGAGAATAAATAAAAGTATTCAAGTATTAGTAAATTACTGCGAAGTTTAATTGTTACCATAATCCTCATAAACAAAATATTCAAAATAACCATATTTTGAGGGGTACTTGCATTCTGGTATATCCAAAATATTAAAACACACATGTATGTACTTGAGAACTGCACAGCAGAAAGTTACAGCGTCTTATGACAGAAGAGTAGAACACTAAAAAGTTCAGTTAAATTTCTACATTTATATCTGAAAATATTTCTATAAGAAATATAAATCTAAATTATTTGATTTATAAAATTTTAAGTATCGCTATAAGCTGAAAGGAAGCAGAAAATTAACGAATATTCTCTATTTAAATTATTTAAAAATGTACTTTTTTGTAAAAGTGTTTTCCATACACATTTTATTTCTAAAACTGGGAGAAATCTACCATATAAACCCAGGGGCTTCTGTATTTCTAACCTGCTAAACCCTAATAAATGTATGCATATTACTTTAATTCCAAAGGCTCTATAATAATTTCATTTTGTTGTATTTATTTTGGTAGTTGACACATATTGTGGTTACAGCTTAAACCTGGATAATGTGAGGAAAAAATCCCAAAGAGCTAAATAATACTGACAAAAAACAAATTGATAAAAACTAAAGAATCATGAAAAAATTTTGTACGAGTATTTCTTTAAAGCTTTAACAACAAAGACTAATTCCCTAAAAATGTCATGGTATTAGACAACGAAGACAATTGATTCACATTTTCCATCTTAGAAATTTTATAATATCATATCAAGGTCCAAAACATGACTTCCCTTGCCACCTAGAAGCTATTGTTCCCTGATGTCTAGTTCTACCCCAAATTTCTCTTCAATGCTCCAAACCCATATATCCAAGTGCTTGACAGTCATTTACTTTTTGATGTCCCACAGATATTTCAAACTCAAACAGTTCAACATTCCATTAGAAATCTCCTCTACAAACCTGTGTCACTGTCTTTGCTCCCCACCTCCAGGCAAAATCTGGGCATCTTTTATTTATCTCTTGCTCAAATTCCATATATAATCGATCATTGAAATCCTGTTGATTTTGCCCCCTGCTGTATCCTAAATCCATCCTCTTCTCTTTTCTCATTTCCTCTGGCTTAGCTCAAACCATTATCATTTCACAACTGGATGACTACAATGGTTCCCAGCCCATTTTTACTGCCTTTAGGATTGTCTATTTAAATTCTCTAATTCTGTAGTGAGAACAAACTTTAAAAAATGCAAATATGAACATGTTGCCATGTTACTCACCTCCTACTTAGTAGATGCTTCAAAGCTGATTCATTGCCCTCAAGATCAAGTTCAAACTTAGTATGACATTTAAGACCTTTCATAATCTGACTTCTACCTTCAACTGCATCTCTTACCACTGCTCTGAAATATAAGGTGACCCAAAAGACACCCTTTTCCCCCAGCAGGAGACCATAGAGAACACTCTCTGTGTTCTAATTGCAGGGAACAACTTCCAGTAACCTAATTGTGCCAAACTTTCTTTTCTCTGTGCTATTTCCTTTGTTTAGAAAGTGATTCCCGTGCTCTGCCCTCACTGCACCCTGCATAATTCCTACTTGTTTTTCAAACTCAAACAAGACATCACCTCCTGTCAAAAGTCTTCCCTATCATCCCCAAGGCTGGGTAACGTCTTACAACATCTTGTGCATGCTCCCATTATTATACTGAATAATCTGTATTGTAATTGCTTGTTTGATTATCAAAGTCTTGAGGCCAAGAGCTCTGTCTTGTTGATTGAATCATTAAATTAGTGTAATAGATAAATAATGAAAATACAACATTTATCTTCAGGATGATTAATTACAACCTTGTAGTCATATACTAAAACACAAGTATGCTTTTAAAGATACCTATTGGTAACATACATATGAAATAACCCACAGTTAAGGTATATAAAATAAATAAAAGTGATAATTGGGAAGAAATCCATGTAGGGCATTTTGGCTTTAATAATTTAGCTTTCATTAGTTTAAAAAGTAGGAAATGGTGATCATAAAAATCAGCATAGTGGTTAACTCTAACATAAGAAATAGCAGGAAGATCGGTAGAAGGAAGGGTAGAATGAAGAGGGGGTAAACAGAAGGGGGAATGAACCATGAGGGACTATGGACTCTGGGAAACAAACTGAGGGCTTCAGAGGGGAGGGGGGTGGGGGACTGGGATAGGCTGGTGATGGGTATTAAGGAGGGCACATATTGCATGGTGCACTGGGTGTTATACGCAAATAATGAATCATGGAACATTATAACAAAAATTAAGGATGTACTGTATGGTGACTAACATAACATAATAAAAAATTATTATAAAAAAAGTAAGGAAGAGAGACAGAGTTGTGAAAAGAAAATAGACTTCTAGTGGCTGGCAGTGTTGCATTTCTTGACTGGAGTAGTAGTTACACAGATGTATTCTTTATAGTTAGAGTCAAACTGACTAATATAAACTTAGCACTTTTCTGTATATGTATGTGGAGAGACCATAGAATTTACTATACAAACTTCTGAGGGTGAAGAAAGGTACTATTAGTTATTGTATGAGGAGAACAGGTCTAAATTGGGACTACCCAGAAAAAATGCACACATCTGGTCACCCTAATTATATCTTACAAGGAAAGAAATGTAAAAACAAAACAGGAAGACAGATAACACAGGTTCCACCTCCTGAGAGTAGGCAGAAATATCTTACATAACTTGATGGATCAAAACATCTTTCTTTATACAGAGAGAATAAAAACACAGAGGATATTACTCTGTCCCCATTAGGCTTTGCGCTGGAAGTAGATGTGTAAGGCTAATAAAAAGTAAGCCACGATTCTGGCCTTTAACATGTTTGCAATTTTATAAGAGTATTAACATATAAAGATATAAGGGGTAGTGGTTTGCGAGGAGTACTACTTTCTCTATTCCTGGCAGACTGTCTTGACATCCAGTCCAATGGGCCTATAATAAATCCTTACCATCTGCCCTCAGTGAGGTCCTCCATGCTTCCTTCTCACAGTCACTAACTCTTCCTTTACACTGTAGAGACCCAATGTGTCCCATCCTTTCCATTCCCAGATCACTTTGGGTCCTCTTAAGATACCTAACTATTCTCATTTCTAGTAGATTTTCCCCTTACTGTGTTGCCAGAACAATCTTTCTGAAGCCTGGCCCTGATCAACCACTCTCCAGCTCTAAAAAGTCATTTAGTGAAATGGTCCCCAATGCTTACAAAATAACTGGAACTCTTAGCCAATATCTTCTCTAAATCTACCTTTCAAGCCTTCCTTCTCACTATTTTCAGGGACCTTATTCATGCTCCAGGAAAATCTGGATTACATATTAATACAGATGGTTACCAACTTACAATGGTTTGACCTAATGATTTTTTGACTTTACGATGGTACGTAAAAATACGCATTTAGTAGAAACTGTACTTCAAATTTTGAACTTTCATCTTTTTCTCAGCTAGCAATCTCTCGTGATGCTGGGTGGTGGTAGTGAGCCACAGCTCTGTCAGCCACACGATCACTAAGGTAAATAACCAATACACTCAACAACCATTCTGTATCTATACAACGTGTTTTTCACTTGCAGTACAGTATTCAATAAATTACACTTTATTATAAAATACAAAACAAATACATATGTTTATAAATTACAAAATAGGCTTTGTGCTATATGATTTTGCCCAACTATAAGCTAATGTGAGTGTTTTGAGCATGTTTAAAGTAGGCAAGGCTAAGCTATGATGTTCCATATGTTAGGTGCATTAAATGCATTTTTGATTTACAGTATTTTCAACTTACAGTAGGGTTTATTGAGATGCAACCCCATTGCATGTCAAGGAAGAGCTGTAGTCTAAAAACCCTAGACAAAGCTCTACCATGAAATTTAGTCTGGGATCTCATGGTACAGCTCAGAGTAGGCAAAACTTAAAAGCAGAGAACACATCCAAGGTAGCAGGTTCAGTAATTCATATATGAAGTGATAAAGACTATAATACTACTCAGGGTGATAGCAGAGTGAATGGAAAAGAAAGGACGGAAAGAGTCATTATAAAGGGAAACTCAGCAAAACTTCGTGACTCATAGGAAATGAGGGAAACTGCCAATGAGGCCCAAAGGACCCATCTATGACTAAAGGAGAGCTAAGGACCAATGGTTCTTTCCACCATTCACAAATAAGACTACTGTTTTCAGAGATTAGTATCATCACTGATTTTTTCCCTCAACAATCTATGGAGCCAATACTTGTTAGGAGTGGCCTGTCAGCAGTAGGAAAAAGAAAGCTCAAGTACCCATGTGCCCCAAGTGCTTAAACATTTTCAGCCTGATTTTAAGGTTATCAAATTACTTTCCAGCTTTAGATTTTAAAACCAAATGTTCTAAGAACTAAGACGCAACTGAAAAAATATCTGTAATACCCAGTTAAGGGGGGCCATCTATAGTCTCAACTAAATAATTACACAAGACTATTCTGGGCCACACTTGCCCTCTATTGACCCAAAAAGATACAGGTGAGCACCAGCCAATACTTCTTTAGTGGGAGCCCTGTACCAGCTCCTGTAGCAGACCAGACAGCCTTCCAGGAGTTACTGTCATTGGACCATAGAATATTAGTTTGGGAGTGAGGGAATCATACTTATCTTGGGCAGATTCAAGAGTTATCCTGCCTTAAAAGTCTTATATTGCACAGAAGCTAATAACCTCTTGCAACAACATCATAGGCATGGCTTCCAGGATCCCTGCCTGCAAGGGACATGCCCAATTACAAGAGTTACTAGCCTCAGGGAAGATCAGAGCTTTGGGTATTTATACTCCATTATAATTTCTTCTAATTCAGAAGCAGTTTACCAATCAGGGGTCATTTTCTACCTTAGGCAATGTTCCCTATGCTTCCCAGAATCCCCTCTAATTATACAGTACTCATTTCCTGAGTTGTTGAAAGTGTTAGCAGCTGATAGCTTTAGCTGAGGCACTCTCTAGGAACTGTTCTCAGCCAAAGAAAGTTATCTAGCCTAAAGTTACAATCCCATCTCTGAGGCAACTTACACCCCACGATGGGTCAAAATGACATGGATCTGTAAAGGCTCTAGCTCCTGCCTCAAGGCAACACATCTCTGAAAAGCTATTCCAGATCCAAAGACCCATGTGGAGTAAGTTAGATGAGGCCTTTGTTGCAACTGTACTGCAACTGAACCTCTTCTGCCAAATTCTATTTTTAAAACTCCCCTACAGGTGCTGATTCCAAGAGAATTCCCCAACAAACTTCCTGCATGCACCCTCAGAATCTATTTCCTGGGAAAACAAATTGAAGACACCACCTTATCAGGCTTCCAGGGATATAAAGCTAGAAAGTTAACTAAAGATCAAGTTCTCATGTTCTACATGAAGAGAGAAGATTTTGTTAACTTTTGACCCACAATATCTTACAAGAAATATATGAAAAATATACATCTATTTATACATATTAATCTGCTTATGTTTCAAACTACTGCAAAATATTGGTGGTTCAAGTTTACCTGTTACCTCTACTATTAGCCAGGTAGCTTAAATTGAATCCTGTACTATTTCACTGGTTCTTCTCTATCCTGCTATTTCTTTAATCCGCCATGTCACTTCTCCTTCCTTCTAGCATATAAGCAATTTGAAGGTAGATTCTCTTTTGGATAAAAAGTATAATATTACACTGTATATTAACTAACTGGAATTTAAATAAAAACTTGAAGAAAAATGTTATTTTAAAAAAACAGGTGATAAAGGAGATAAATGTTAGCTATAAAAAAGTTGCCTTTCATATGTGACTATTTTCCAAAGCTTTCATAAAATTATTACTTTTTACTGTTCACTTTTTAGGAGACCCAGATCCCCACCAATTTAAGATAAAACAAATTCTGCCAAATATTTGCTGCCCCCTATAATAATTAAGCACAACAACGGTAGCACAGGATGTAATAGAGTAGTTTTTAATATATAGTTCTGACATACTATATTACTAAAATCTGAATTTTATGAATGAGATGATGGTGTTCTTAGGTAAATTTGTGTCATTTCCAACCTGCAGCCTACACTATGTCCATAACCATTACATATTTACAAACCATAATCCAGAGAGTGTATATTACCAGCAATGTATCTTGAAACTAAACAGATTTCAATAAGAAAGACTTTCTACTATGCTTCAATTACAGAAATGCAAATATACTACATCTTCTCTATAGGTTTCTCCATGAATTTCATACCATAGTTCATTTTCTATTGAGTACCTTCAAGCTGGATGATTTTAGAATATATAAACACACAAAGCACACGAAAAGAAAAGAAGTGAATCTGTTAATTAGAGTTTGCTGGTGGCAGAATGCATAGGATGTTTACACTGTGAAACCGGAATGTACTCAGAGTACACGTTGGATTTCCTGATGTACTCTTGCCATCATTAATTGTTAAATGCCAAATAGAAGTGATGCACTAACCAAAGCCTTATCACGTATGCCAGATTCTACTACCTAGGCATTGCAAGGTCTGCATTTATGATGGACTACCTGAGCTGATAACACATGGAATTATCTAAACAACATTTGCATATTTGTGTAATTATTTTCTAAGGTTAATTAGCTCCTGTAAAGCATTTCGCCCTTTGAGACTGCTTACAGTGACAGGTTCACATATTTTCTGAACCATTGCCAAGTTTGACAGATTTTTTTTTCAGCTCACCTGTTGCTACAAAGTTATAAAATGAATGCTTCTAAAATATATACTTTAAACTTATAATTGATTTTAGGAAAAGTAAAATGAAAGCTTAATGAATTTGAAGGTTTTTTGAATGTCCAATTTTAAATTCAAAATGTAAAGATTATTTTTTTATTTCAAATAAATCTTTCTGTGATTATACTGGTAAGCATATCTACTAAGAAAATTATGAATACTCAAATCTAGCATTTTGGATATTAAACTACCACATAACTTTTGTCACTACTTTTAGTTGAGTCACGTATATTATACATACATACCCTCCCCCACAGTCCTTAGCATTATCACTGATTTGCTATTTACACTGGAAACATCAACCAGAGGAAGAACACTAATATAAGACCTACACCTTTTTTTACAGCAAAATTTACAAATTAAAGTGTGTTCTTTTACAAAGCTAAGACTTTCATTAGGTAAAATGTAATCTCAACAAAATCTAAATAGAGGCAGAAAACCCATGTCAAATGGATTTCTGAGGATGCAAAAATGTACATAAGCATCTTGTACCCAACTCATCCACAGGTACAAGATGAAAGAAAACTTATATTTTTAGAAACTGGCCAATTCAGTACTCTTCCAGAAGAAATAAAATGCAAACACCATCTGAGCCAAAACCTAGAAAGATACACACAAGGAAATTATAAGCATTAGCTTTAAACTTTTAGATGATTCTGTTAACTCCTCTGTACATAAACAAAGTATAAATTGTACATCAGTACAGGACACTTATAAGAATAGTTATGTGTAAAATATCGTTTTGTCACACAAGATGTAATTTAATTTCAATCCATTTAAATAATTAGGATTAAAAATTTATCTTCGTTTTGCCATATTTTATATGTGTGATCTTTAAAAATAGTGTATGCATTTGAGTTTAACAGTGATTAAAGGACTAGGGGTATATATGAATGCATAAAAACTAATGGTATAGCACACATACAATGAAAACATCTTCAAAAATAAAGCACTATTATTTTGTTTCTAAATACTAAATTGATCCATATGAAGTTACCAATATTAGACATTTTTGACCTTAAAAAGTGGCAATTTCATAAGATTCAATCTTAAACATAATGAAAATAGACAAAAGAATCTATAAGCTAGAGGTATCTTAGAGCTATCAACTTTTACCTTGACACTTTCAGGTATCAAGATATTAGTGACAGCTATCAATTTTAAGAAACAGATTCAAGGCTATGTTACTTGTCAATATGGCTCCATTAATAAATTATAAATGGCTATGAACAAAATGAAGATAAGTGACAAAGGATCAGTATTCAGAACTGTATCAAACATATCTGAATTTCACATATCTCAAGCTTAGCATGTCCAAAAGTGAAATCTGAATTGGCTTCCTGACTCCCCATTATCTGTTTTCCTTCTGTCTTTCTCATCTTGCTAGGTGGTACCTTCACCCACCCAGTTGTTCAAGCCAAAACTCTAGAAGTCATCCTTGATGTTTTCCTCTTCTCCTAACTCTCATATTTATCCAATTCAATTTATGCTCCAAAATGCTTCTAGAATCCATAAACTTCTCCTAATTTCCGTTCTTACTATCTCAGCCCAAGTTATCACCACATTTTGCATAGGACACAAACCACTTTAACTGGCTATATGTTCTCCCTCGTTTAACGCTTATAATGACATTATGACATAGATACTTCAAATATCCATGTTTCCAGAGAGTAATTAATTTGCCCAATGTTATACAACTTGCCAGACTGCAAGCTAACCTGTCTGGTTCTAGCATCTGAACTGCTAGGCTATACTACCTTACTACCTATCCTTTTAAATCATACTGGGCTGACATAAACCTTGCTTTTTAAAAAAATCTGTTTCAATATAAAGTTTGAACAATAATTAACAAGAAGTTAGTAAAGAATAGATAAGCAAATAATTATGGCCCATTATTTATGGAAATGGTGCCAAATACTTCGTGATTGGGCCATAATTACCACAAAATGGGGGTAATCTGGAATGGGAGGCAGCTAGAGCTGGTAGGATTCTTAGATTCCAAAACTATGCTATTAATGATTCTATTCACTCCAATAAATTTGGGCTCTCTTCTCTTAGTGCCATCTACAGTGCAATCATAATAATGCTTCTATAGCCCATATTAAGGCAGGTGCAGATCTAAATACTTTATAAATGGTAACTCATTTAATCCGGACAAATCCTTTGAAATAGGTACTATTATTATCCCCATAATTAGATGAGCAGGCAAAGAACAATTAAGAAACTTACTCAAGAAAACTGCTAGTATATGACAGAGCCAGAGTTCAAACCTAGGTAGTCTGATCCCCATATAAGTAATCTCAATCACTGTACACTGCATTGCTGAAATACATTTAATATCCTTCCCTCTATGTAGGCATAACCAAAGTTGCTGCTCTTTGCAACAATGAACCAAATGGCCAGGGGCTTTTAAGAAAAAAGGACGAGAATGTTACTTATATAGATAACATGTACAGGTGGGCCAAGTTCATATGAAAAAAGAGTCTTTGTGAAATGAAAGAGCTTGTTCTCTGAAATTAAAACATATTCTTCTTTTCCTTGAATAGCTTCTGCAAACTTATGAGAGAGAAACTAAACCTAGCTTAAGACCTATTAATTTTCTGCCATTTACTCATCTACGACAAAGATAAAAGCTAAGTGAAAGAAGCTAGACAAAAAGGACTACATATTTTATGATTTGACTGATAGGAAATCCTAGAAAAGCCAACACTATAGTGTTAAAATGTAGATTAGCAGTTGGCAGGGTCAAAAAGTGGAGGAGGGAAGAAACTGACTGCCAAAGGCCACAAAAGAAAGGTTTTTGGGATTATGAAAATGATTTTCTACCATGATGGTAGTGATAGTTACACAATGACATACATTTATCAACCACATCTAACTGTATACTTAAAATTGGTACAATTTACAGTATATAAATTATATCTCAATAAAGTTGACCAAAAAAAGAGAAAAAAAATCAAGTGGTAAATCTTTTTTCCTAAACAGAGTTCATGAAACCTATTATAAATAAAGTTTTATTAGAACAGAGCCATGTCCACTTGTTTATGATCTATGGCTGCTTTTGCCTTACAACAGTGGAGTTCAGGAGTCGTGACAAAGTCCACAAAGCCTGAAAGTTTAAATTAGTTACTCTCCAGCTTTTTAAGAAAGCTTGTCAACCTTTGCTCTAAATACTTATGATCTCAGTTCCAGCTTAGAACAGCAAATTAGACATCCATATCTGACAGCATTATCTCTTCAAACCCACAAAAACTGTAATAAAAGATTTTTTTTTTTCTTACAAAGACATAAATCTACAAGGCCTAGGAGGAAAAGGCAGGGGTGAAAACACTATGACATTTTGGAAGATGGAGAGTAGGTAGAAGAATGGTAACCAGTTAAGCAGAACTAAGAAAGTCAAATCCCAAGCTGGCCATGGGGAAAGCTGAGTATCAACTTCATTTATGCTGCAAAATTCTCTAAGGCACGGGGATAGGATTCTATGTACCTCAGGATTGAAGGAAAGTAGGATATATGTGCTAAAATGAGTCTTCCTGAAAGTAGTTGTTTTCCCATCTTCCATTCCACGCAACTTAGTAAATACCTTTACACATCCTTACAAGAGAGATTTTGAAATGGGTTTATCAGTAACATATGCGAATTGAATGCAGAATGCGGTGATGTGCTTTCTCTCTCTTCCCCCAGCCTTCATCCCTTCTAAACTTCCAGACTGTAAGCAGTCAGATCCTCAGTCTTTAGGCAGAAGATTTCTTTTTTGAGAAATCAAACTAGGCTGACTACACTAAAAGTTCTAAAGACACAGATGATAGGCTGGTGATGGGTAGTAAGGAGGGCACATATTGCATGGTGCACTGGGTGTCATACGCAACGAATGAATCATGGAACTTTACATCAAAAACCAGGGATGTACTGTATGGTGACTAACATAATAAAAAAATATTATTATTAAAAAAAATAAAGACACAGACGAAGACAGAAAGACAAATACTGTGTGATCTCACTTATATGTGAAATCTAAAACAACAACAACAAAACCCCCTCAAATCAAACTCATAGAAAGAGATAATAAACTGATGGTTGCCAGGGGTTGGGGATGCGTGAAATGTGTGAAGGTGGTCAGAGGGTACAGACCTCCAATTATAAGATGAGTAAGTTCTGGGCATGTAATAAACAGTTTGATGACTATAGTTAACAATACTATATTGTATGTTTGAAAATTGCTAGAAGGGTAGGTTTTCAAGTTCTCCACATCAAAAAAAAAAAAAAGTGTAACTAAGTGAGCTGATGAATGTGCTAACTTTATTGTGGTAATCATTTTGCAATGTATACGTACACAAAATCACTATGTTGCATACCTTAAACTTACACAATTGTTATATTTCAATTATATCTCAATAAAGCTGAAAAAAATTCCAACACACTAAAAAAAAAAAAAAAAGAGAGAGAGAGAGAGAGTGAGATTTGAAAGAGAGAATGAGAAAGAGAGAGATACAAATTGGTGGGGGTGCGTGTGGTGGAAAATTCTCAACCAAACTACTCAGACTGCCTGAGTGAAACTCAAACATCATAAGCCCCATCCATATGCTTACAGGTTCCAATTAGCTTTTTAATGCCCACTAATAAACATGAACAGACTGCCAAACATTATTAGACATAGGAAGAAAGCCCACAATACAAAATATACAGACCAGAATAAATAGAAAAAAGCAATTTGGAAGAAACTGAAACTTTGATGAAAGAAGAAATTTTCAAAAACATTACCATTATCTTTAGAGAGATCAGAGAAGATAGCACATGCATAAAACAAGAACAAATGTATTATTAAAAGAGATATTCAAAGAATAAAGAGTTCTTGCAAATTAAAAGCAAAAAACAGCAGAAAGGACAAATTTGATACAAGAATTAGATGATTAAGTTAAGGAAATCTAGAAGCAAAAGACATAAAAAACAGAAAAGTAGTAAGTCCAATGATAAGTCCAAGAGATTCATCATCCAAAACAGTTCTAGAAAGAAAAAGACAAAACACAAGGGAAGAAATCAACAAAATATTTAAGAACATTTCCCAGAACACTAGCTGCTAGAATGAAAAGGCTGACAAAGTACCCAGCACTTTGGATGAATGGAGACCTATATAAATGTGTGTCACTGTGAAATTTAGAATCCAGGAATAAAGAGAAGATTCTGTAAGTGTCAAAAAGAAAAATGATTGATTAGGATTCAGAACAATTCTGGAATTTTCAACAGCAAAAGAAGAATCAAGAACATGATAAAAAAATGAGTCTTCAAAATCCAAGAGGAAAATAATATCTAACTTATAATTCTATAGCCAGCCAAAATACCATCAAATATAAGATAAAAACATTTTCAGACATACGAACACGAAAAAAATTGTATCTCATTACTCTCTTCTAAAAAAACAACTGGAAGATGTGCTCTCTCAAAGTAAGAAATAAACCAAGAAAAATGAAGACAAAAACTACAAGAAATAGAAGAAATAAGAAAGTGACAAAAGGAATCTTCAAAAAAAATGGTGAAGGAAGATTCCAGGAATGATAGCTGTACATCAGAGGCAGTAGGCAACCAGACTAGGTGGCAGTAGTGACTTAAGAGATAGATATGCTGAGGACTGTCATCACCATGATCCCCACTACCACCACGTCATCATAAGATATAATGACCTAATGAGTTTGACCTGGATTTCTATTTGTATTTGATTTCTCCCAACCATACACTGATGAAGTTCTTGTCTCCAGTTCATGCTCTTTTACTGTTTCAGCTAATGACACTAAATATACCTCCTAAAAGCATTGTATTTTCACTAACTTAGGAGCTAGCAGTAGACCACGGGAAGCTGAGAAATAGGAAATATAGAGCAGCACACTCCTTCTAGCCATTTTTCTGCTGATTTTCTCTGCTAAATGCTCCAGCTATGGAAAGCCAAGTTTTTCAAGACTACATTGTCCCTGACTTTCGTGTAAAAGGGCTATGGTAAATGGTGAGGGAAGCTGAGGTTAGAGCACAATCCAAAGCATCTGTTCAGCTGATCTTCTACTAAGGGCGTTCATCTAATATTAACAATATTTTTCTCTCCTTACACAACTACATCTGTGCTTATTGCTCAGTATTTCAAGTTGAACAACACATTATTTATGAATACATAAAGTAACGGTGGGAGTTTTACTGTGATGCCCAGTACCCCAAACCCTGACCCCACAAAATTGAAGAACTCATTTTCCCATCTGCTTTGAGTGTTGATGGCTGACAGCTCTTGCAGCCAAACCACTCACTCCTGCCATTGTTTCAGAAGAAGAGAACCAACATGCCCAAGACTATGCCTCCTTCTTGGAGGGCAGCTGCTTCAAATGTTGGTTAGTGCTGGCTCCCTTGCCCCAATTTGGGAGAACTATCTTTGATCCCTCTGAGGGCCAACTGTGATTCCTTCAATTCTGTACAGGTGTTTATGCTGAGAACAATCTCCAGTTAATCTCCTTCTGGCTCATTAGATAATTATGCTCATCTCTCTATCAGTCTGCTTCTAAGGGAATCTGATCTATGACAGTTGGTTCCAGTGAGCACGTAGAAAAAGCTGACTCTAAGGTAGAAACTGTGGAGCTGAATTAGCTGCCCGCTGGCTAGCCGGAAACAAGACCTCAACGCCTGTAGTAGGTGGAACATTGATAACCTTGACCTGCAGCAGCAGTGCAACCATACAAAACTTTCATCAATAATGAACTGGAAGTATATACTGGTAGAAAGGAATACACCAGCAGGTACATTATTGGCATTGAAAAGTATATCATTAATAAGGACTATAGAATTGGATGGCCATTTCCAAGAGCAATAGATGCTTTGGGAAAAAACAAAACAAAACAGTGAAAGGCTGAGAGTGATTAATCAGCACAATACTAACAGTGAAAGCCAGAGCTTTAGTAGCATATAAAGACACTCTCACCTTCTGTAGTAGGAAGGCAAAAGAACCTAAGGAGTAGGTCCAGTACTTTTGT
Organism: Ursus americanus; assembly: GCF_024610735.1. NCBI lineage: Eukaryota > Metazoa > Chordata > Mammalia > Carnivora > Ursidae > Ursus > Ursus americanus. The sequence continues at coordinate 16,011,533 of NC_142131.1, read as the reverse complement.
AATAGAAGTAGAACTCCAGAGAAAGTTGGGCTCTCAGGTGTGCAATGTGGGGTTAGGGCCCAAATTCACAAGGAGTGGGACCTTGAGGGGCATCTGAATCTCTTAAATCCCCAAAGTCCCCTGAACCTTCACAGGGCCTGCAGAAGTAGCCCATGCCTTGGAGTTAAAAGCTAGTGCATGCTTGAAGATGATGCAGAAGCCACTGCCTTTGCCAGACAACATGGGCTTCTTCGACCCCCCACTTTCGCTCACAGTTCTGACCCTAGACCAATAACTAGGATAAAGCTACAGTATACTACTCTAGCCAGGGAAGTGCTGGGCCTCCTAAGAGAGGAAAGGGAAAATACCATGAAAGAGCTGCAGGGCTTAGTCAATATTTACAGGCAGGAGCAAAGGGGAGTGCATATAAAGATGCTGGATCAAGGAGAACAGAGCATTCACTTGGATAAGTAGAGTTTACTGATACATAAATACTTTATCAGGATATAGGATTTAACACCTGTCTGAATTTTCTATTGCTGCACTAACACATTACCACAAACTTAGTGGCTTAAAACAACACAAACTTACTATGTTGTACTTCGGTATATCAGAAGTCTGACATAGGTCACACTGGGCTACAATCAAGGTGTCCTTTCTGAAGATTTTTCTTTTTTAATTTTTAAAAAAGATTTATGTATTTATTTTAGGTGGGGGGGGGAGGAGAGGGAGACAGAGAAACTCAAGCAGTCTCCAAGCTGGGCATGGAGCTGGATGTGGGGCTTGAGCTCACAACCCTGAGACTATGACCTAAGCTGAAACCAGGAGTTGAATACTTAACCTACTGTGCCACCCAGGTGCCCTCCTTTCTGAAGGTTTTAAGGGAAAATCCATTTCCTTGCCTTTTCCAGTTTCTAGAGGCTGCCCCTTTGGCTTGCAGCTCCTGTCCTCCATTTTAAAGCCAGCAGCCTTGCATATTTCTAACCATGCTTCCATAGTCATATCTCCTTCTCTGACTCTCATTTTTGCTTCTCTCTTCTACTTTTAAGAACCCTTATGGTAACATTGGGCCTACCTGATTAATCCAGGATAATCTCCCTATTTTAAGGTCCTTAATGTTAATCACATCTGCGAAAAATTTTTTTGTCATGTAAAATAACATATTCACAGGTTCCAGGGATTAGAATGTGGCCATATTTGGAGACCATTATTGCCTAATGCAACATTCTAGCACGAACTCTGAGAGATGGGGATAATTCCTTGGTAGGATCACTCTTAGAAACCTACAGAAAGTAATGACCTATACTAAGCGAAGACCTTGTGTTACATTATCACTCACTACTGACTGTCCATCACAGAAAAGGCAGTAAACAATCAAGAACACAAGAAGGCTCATCCAGTTTACATCTGTCAGACTCTGTTAGCCATATACTGGCTAACTCAGAGCTGGTACAATCAGTGCATGAATGGAGAAGCCAGAGTGGCAAGGGTAGATATGATGCACAGGCCCACAAGCATGCATGCATTTCACTCACCAACGCTGATTTAGCTACTACCATCTAATGAATAATTCAGCAGAGTGAGAGGCAAAAGAAATACCTTTGGAGACAGAGAGAGAGAGAGAGAGAGAGAGAGTGTGTGTGTGTGTGTGTGTGTGTGTGTGTGTTGGGGGAGGGGGTGAAGTTAGAAGACTATTTGATAACCCTAAAGGTAATGAGCATTATGGCAGCATACTGAAGACATGTCAAGAATTCCAGACAGTTCAGTCTAGAACGTTCTCTAAACAAAATGGAATAGTCAGAGCTAAGTATGACTCACAGGATCTATATCTGAATCTAAAGCTATAATTATGATATAGCAAAAACTCATGTCAACCTGTGTCATCAAGAAAAGGTTAAATTATTTTCAGAATGCTCTATTTAGGAAAGTAAGGCATTACATACACAGCACCTTTTACAGAAATTTAGGGGATGATGGAAGGGAGGTAATCAGGGAGGCAGGGATTTCCTGGGGGTCCTGAAGAGCTTTTGTATACGCAGGACCATTATTGTTAGGCATCAGTGGATCACATGTAAATGCTTATGATTTGATAGCCCTGCTTTATAAGACATGTTAACCAGATGATCTGTCTGTGATTATACTATGAAAAATGAAATGAGTAACCAGTTTCCAAAGAACTAATAATTTAAAAACTATGCAAAGATTATTTGCAATTGCTGGAGATGATATATTTATATACCCAAACACATGTGTGTGCTTCCCCTCCCCCACACACTACAGGACTTCAGTTCTTATCCAGACAGTGCCGTTTAACCAGCTTTATGTCTTTGAGTGGTTACTTACCTTTTTGGATGCTCAAAATCCTCAGTTGTACATAAGAGGTTAACCTGGGAGAGCTCTAAAATTATACCCCCTTCTTATAAAATAGAGTAAAAACTTTGGGAACAAAGAGAATCTGAGTTACTATCTCATAGGGTTATAGAATAAGGAGGTCGAACAGATGCAAAATAAAAAGCCTGGCAAGCAGCATATAATAAATGTTTTAGCCTTCAAGATATACTACAAAATGTAACTAAGTTATTTATATACCTGAAATAATGATTTACTTTGTTATAAATGAACTTCTTAAAACACCTTGAAAATATACTAATAAAAACTGTATTAGTTCAAACATGTTATAATAACTTCTCTGTGTGTTATAAAACCTAATTCATTCAAACACGTTTGGATATTATGAATTTGTGAAAAATTCGAACTAAAGTAGTATTTTAGTCTTTTAATTTAATTTAATTTCTGGTATAGTTAACACACAGTGTTATATTAGTTTCAGATAGATAACATAGTGATTCAATAGTTCCATATATTACTTAGTGCTCACCAAGATGAGTGTACTCTTAATTTCCTACACTTATTTCACCCATTCCCCACCCACCTCCCCTCTGGTAACCATGTTTGTTCTGTAGAGTTTAAGAGTTTGTTTTTTGGTTTGTCTCTCTCTTTTTCCCCTTTGTTTTGTTTCTTAAATTTCACGTGAGTGAAATCATACGGTATTTGTCTTTCTCTGACTGGCTTATTTCACTTAGCATTTTACTCTCTAGATGCAACCATGTTGTTGCGGATGGCAAGATTTCCTTCTTTTTAATAGCTGAATAATATTCCATTGTATATATATACACCACTTCTCTATCCATTCATCTACTGATGGACATGGGCTGCTTCCATAATATGGCTATTGTACATAATGCTGCAATAAACACAGGGGTGCACACAATCCCTTGGAATTAGTGTTTTCATATTCTTTAAGTACCCAGTAATGAGATTACTGGATTGTAGGTAGTTCTATTTTTAATTTTTGGAGGAACCTCCATAATGTCTTTCACAGTGGCTGCACCAGTTTACATTTCCACCAACACTGCACAAGGATTCCTTTTTCTCCATCTGCTCACCAACTCCTGTTGTTTCTTGTGTTTTTGATTTCAGTTTTTTCCAACAGGTGTGAGGTGATACTTCCTTGTGGTTTTCATTTGCATTTTCCTGATGATGATCTTCTTTTCATGTTCACCTTCTTAATGTCTTCTTTGCAGAAATGTCTGTTCATGTCTTTTGCCCATTTTTTAATTGGATTATTTTTTTTGGGTGTTGAGTTGTATAAATTCTTAATATATTTTAGATATGAACCCTTTATAAGATATGTCAATTGCAGTATCTTCTACCATTCAGTAGGTTGTAGTTTAGTTTTGTTGGTTTCATTGCTGTGCAGAAGCTTTTAATTTTGATATAAACCCAGTAGTTTATTTTTGCTTTTGTTTCCCTTGCCTCAGGAAACATATATAGAAAGATGTTGCTACAGCCAATGTCCAAGAAATTATTTCCTATGCTCTCTACTAGGATCTTTATGGTCTCAGGTCTCACACTAAGGTCCATAATCCATTTTGAGTTTATTTTTGTGTATGGCCCAATTCCATTCTTTTGAATGTAGCTGTTTCCACTATTCCCAACATTTGTTGAAGAAACTGTCTTTCCCATTATATATTATTGCCTCCTCTGTCAAAGATTAACCAGCCATATAATTTTGGGTTTATTTCTGGGCTTTCTATTCTGTTCCACTGATCTATGAGTTTAATTATATGCCAGTACCATACTGTTTTGATAACTATAGCTTTGTAATGGAATTGCGATACCTCCAGTTTTATTTTTTTGGAATTGTGATACCTCTAGCTTTGTTCCTCTTTCTCAAGGTTGCTTTGGCCATTTGGAGTCTTTTGTGGTTCCATAAAAATTTTCAGATTGTTTCTTTTCGTTCTGTGAAAAATGCTGTTGGTATTTTGACAGGGATTGCATTAAATCTATAGACTGCTTTGGGTAATATGGGCATTTTAACAATATTTGTTCTTCTAATCGTGAGTATGGAATGTCTTTCCATTTCTTTGTATCATTTTCAATTTCTTTCATCAATATTTTAGTTTTCAGAGTACAGGTATTTCACCTCTTTGGTTAAGTTTATTTTTAGGTATTCTATTTTTTTGATGTAACTGTAAATAGGATTTTCTTAATTTCTCTTTCTGTTGCTTTGTTATTTGGGTATATAAATATTATGGATTTATGTACATTGATTTTGTTATCTTGCGACTTTACTGAATTCATTATCAGTTCTGGGAGCTTTTTGGTGGAGTCTTTAGGGTTTTTATATGTAGTGTCATGTCATCTGCAAACGGAGAAAGTTTTACTTCTTCCTTATCAATCTGGATGCCTTTTATTTCTTTTTCTTGCCTGATTGCTATGGCTAGGACTTCCAGTACTATGTTGAAAAAAAGGGGTGAGTGGACATCCTTGTCTTGTTACTGATCTTAGGGGAAAAGCTCTCAGTTTTCCCCCACTGAGTATGATGTTAGGTGTTAGGTTTTTCATATTTATTATGTTGAAGTATGTTCCCTCTAAACCTACTTATTATTTTTTTTATCACAAATGGATGTTGTACTTTAGTAAATGCTTTTTCTCAATCTATTGAAATGATCATAAAATATTTTATCCTTTCTCCTACTGATGTGATATATCAGATTGATTTGCAAATACTGAACTGCTTTTACGTTTCAGGAATAAATTCCACTTGATTGTGGTGAGTAATTTTTTAAAATCTATTGTTGCATTCAGTTTGCCAGTATTTTGTTGAGAATTTTTGCATCTATGTTCATCAGAGATATTGGCTTGTATTTCCTTTTTTAGTGGTGTCTTTATCTGTTTTTTTTTCAGGGTAATTCTGGCATCATACAATGAATTTGGAAGTTTTCCTTCCTCTTGCATTTTTTTGAAAAAGTTTGAGAAGAAAAGGTATTAACTCTTTTTTAAATGTTTGGTAGAATTCACTTGTGAAGACATCTGGTGCTGGACTTTTGTTCATTGGGAGTTTTTTGATCAATGACTCAATTTCAACGCTGGTAATTTTCTGTTCAAATTTTCCGTTTCTTCCTGCTTCAGAGTTCGTAGGTTATATGTTTTAAGGAACTTATCCATTTCTTTTAGGTTATCCAATTTGTTGGCACATACATTTTTCATAATATTCACTTATAATCCTTTGTATTTCTGTGGTGTTGGTTGCTATTTCTAATCTTTCATTTGTGCTTCTGTTTGAGTCCCTTCTCTTTTTTCTTTTTGATGAGTTTGGCTAGAGGTTATTTGTCTTGATCTTTTCAAGACAAATGTCGTTGTCTTTCTTGTCATTGATCTTTTCAAAGAACCAGCTCCTGGTTTCATTGATCTGTTCTATTATTATTATTATTATTATTACTACTACTACTACTACTACTACTACTACTACTACTACTATCATTTCATTTCTAGATCATTTATTTCTGATCTAATCTTTATTTTTTCCTTCCTTCTGGTTTTGGGTTTTGTTTGTTCTTCTCTTTCTGGCTCCTTTAGGTATAAGTTTAGGCTATTTTGAGGTTTTTCTTGCTTCTTGAGGCAGGCTTTTATTGCTATACATTTCCCTCTTAGAACAGTTTTCAGTGCATCAAATAGATTTTGTACCATTGTATTTTCATTTTCATTTTTCTCCATGTAATTTTTTATTTCTTCTCTGATTTCTTGGTTGATTCATTTCTTATTTAGTAGTATGTTATTTAACATCCATGTATTATGGTCTTTCCAAATTTTGTCTTGTGGTTGATTTCTAGTTTGGTAGTGTTGTGGTCAGAAAAGATGTATGGTATGACGTTGATCTTTTTGAATTTGTTGGAACTTGTTTTGTGGCCTAATATGTGATCTATTCTGGAGAATGTTCCATGTACACTGGAAAAGAATGTGTATTCTGTTTTAGGATGGAATGTTCTGAATATATCTGTTAAATCTATCTGGTCAAGTGTCATTCAAAGTCACTGTTTCCTTACTGATTTTTAGATGATCTGTCCATTGGTATAAGTGGGGTCCCCTACTATTACTCTATTACTATTTATTAGTTCCTTTATTTTTTTTTTAAACTGTTTTACATATTTAGGTTCCCCATGTTGGGTGCATAAATATTTACAAATGTTGTATTTTCTTCTTGGGTTGTCCTCTTTATTATTATATAGTGTACTTCTTCATTTTTTGTTACACTCTTTGTTTTAAAGTCTATTTTGTCCAATATAAATATGGTACCTTGGCTTTCTTTTGACATCCATTTACATGATAAATGTTTCTCCATCCCCTTTCAGTTGCATGTGTCTTTAAATCTAAAATGAGTCTCTTGTAGGCAGCATATTGATGGTTCTTGTTTTTTTTTTTTTTATTTTTTTTAAATCCATTCCATCACCCTATGTCTTTTGATTGGAGCATTTAGTCCATTTACTTCCAAAGTAATTATTGATAAGTATGTATTTACAGCCATTTTGTTACTTATTTTGTGGTTTTTGTAGTTCTTCTCTGATCCTTTCTTCTCTTGCTCTCTTTCATGGTTTGCTGGCTTTCTTTAGTGATATACTTGGATTCCTTTCTCTTTATTTTTTGCACATCTATTACTGGTTTTTGGTTTGTGGTTACAGGTTTGTATATACCATCTTCTCCATATAGCCATTTATATTAAGTTGATATTAAATTTAAGCCCATTCTTTACTCCTCTCCCCACTATGTTTTTCATACATGGTGTCATATTTACACCCTTTTATTTTGTGAGTCCCTTGACAGATTTTTATAGATACAATTATTTTTGCTGTTTTTGTACTTCCTACTTTTTAAATTCTTACTTACATGATCTTTTCTTCCCATTCAAAGAGTCCCCTTTAACATTTCTTGTAGAGCTGGTTTAGTAGTCATGAACTCCTCTAGCTTTTGTTTGGAAAAAATCTTTCTCTCTTCTTCTATTCTGAATGACAGCCTTGCTGGATTGAGTATTCTTGGCTGCAAATTTTTTTCTTTCAGCACTTTAAATGTATCATGCTGCTCCCTTTTGGCCTGCAAAGTTTCTACTGGAAAATTCACTGATAGCCTTGGGGGGTTTTTCCTTGTATGTAATGGTTTCTTCTCTTGCTGCTTTAAAATTTTTTTCTTCATCAATACTTTTTGCCATTTTAACTACAATATGTCTTGGTGTGGAACTCCTTGGGTTGATTTTGTTGGATGATTTCCATTCCTCCTGAATCTGGATATGTTTCCTTCCACAGATTTGGAAGTTTTCGCTATTATTTCTTCAAATAAATTTTCTGTCCCCTTTTCTCTCCTTCTGGGATCCCTATCATGCTAATGTTATTACCTTTGATGGTGTTACTGCATCCCCTAAATCTATTCTCATTTTGTGTAATTTTCTTCTCTTACCTGCTAAGCTTGATTACTTTCCATTACTCTGTCCTCCAGGTCACTAATACATTCCTCTGCTTCCTCCAGCCTGCTATTTATTCCATCTAGTGTATTTTAAAATTTATTTATTGTGTTGTTCATCTCTGATTGGTTCCTTTATATGTCTTCTCTTTGTTAAGGGTCTCACTGATGTCCTCCACACTTTTCTCAAGTCCACTGTATACTGTTATGATCGTTACTTTAAATTCCCTATCATGCATATTATATCAGTTTCACTTAGGTCTCTTGCTGTGATTTTGTCCTATTCTTTCATTTTAACAAGGTGAGCCTTGGGCTTCTGCGGGACCCGCCACCACCATCGCCGTGGGGCTGAGGCCCCACAAAGTAGGCTGGTTGGGAGACATGGTGTTGGCAACATTTGCTCTGGTTTTCTGGGGGAGGGGACCTGCAGTGCCAGGACCGAGGCAAGTGTGCATGGAAAGGGAAGATCTGCAGAAGCACAAGGGGATGGGACTTGGTATATGCAAGTAGTTAGTGAATGTTGGCACTGTGCTGGTTTATGCTTGGCGGGTAAGGAAGATGGTGCCTTGCAGCTCCTTTGTTCCTGAAGAAATCCCTCCATGAAACTGGCCTCTTCAGGATGTACCCTGAGTTGGGTAAATAACTCTCCCTCCTGTGTGCCCCAGGTGTTTTCAAAGTGCTGTTTCTATGCTGTATTTCTAGGGGCTGTTTGTTGTGATGTCTTTTTAAGGGTGGAGATTCAGTGTCCTATTGCCCTCCAGACCCTCCCAGAGCTGAGCCCTCTGATTTTAAAATTCCAGCCTTTAAGTCCCTTTGGTTCCAAGAATTCACAAAATTTGGCCTCTCTCATTTTCAACACCAAATGTTATGGAGATTCATATTTTCTGTGTGGTCTCCCTAGTGTGACAGTCTGTTTCTTGCCCTTCTCCTTGTTCATGCCCCACCCCTGCAGACGGCTGCAGTCCATTTAGCTCCCCTTTGCATCTTCACCTTTCCTACCCTCTTGGATGTTGCCTCTTATCTACCTTTAGTTGTGGACTTTGTTTTGTCAGTCTTCAGATCACTTTGTGGGTTATTTACACTGATGTGAGTGCTATCTACTTGTATCCATGCAACAAGGTTAGCCTGGGATCCTCTTACTCTGCCATCTTGGTCTCTCTCTTCAAAGTAGTATTTTAGCCTTTAAAAATTAGGAAAAGACAGCAATCATAGAACTCATTTACTAGAAGCCTATTCTATCTTATGATTTTAAATCTTGATATTAAATTCTGGTTCTCAATTGATATCTTCTAGCTGTTGCTAATATAGATTGAATTAAAGATAGTATTACTTCAATGAGATAGATTTCCAGGAATAGGACATCTAGGTTGAAAGTCTTGTGTATTTTTAATTTTTTAAATTTTAAATTTTAATTAATGTTACTAGATTGCTCTCTCATATTCCCATCATACTATGTGAGATCAATCTTTTCTTTACACCCAGCCAACAACAGGCATTATATAGCACCTTCAGATTTTTATAAATTAATTTTGTCAACTAATAATTATAAATATGAGTACTTAAATCTGCATTTCCTTCTTAATGGAGATGTTAAGCAAGTATTTACTATATAAAACTAGTGCTTAGCACAATATGGTTTTCCACGAAGTTTTATCTATTTGTGAAGAAGTACATTTCCTGAAATAATGTAACTTAAAAACATTTCATTAATTGTCCCAATTAATGCAAAAGTTTTAATAAAAAGCAGGCATTTAGAATGTTTCTATACTAAGAAAAATATTTTATCTACTGCAAACCTAGATTTCTCACTATCTAAACAATTAAACCAAAAAATTTTACATATTTTAATAAAATTACAATTTTATTTTATTTTATCAGCTGTTCTGGTTTTAAACCAGGGCATACCAAATGTTTCCTTTACTGTTCATCATAAAACACAAACACAGAGGACAATTTTGCCTGCTATTTTAATATTTTCTATGTATAGCAAACATATCCTAATTTATACTTAATAAGAAAAATATGAGAAAAATAATAAAATAATCATATTTATTTTTATCTATTAAAAATACTGCATACATAAAATACAAAATTCTTACAAATAAGTTAAGGGCAGGGACTATATGTTATTTTTAAATAATAATAATAATCATTATTATTATTATATTACTATATAGCAATAATAGCAATTATAGCAATAATAGCAGCTAACATTTATCAGATGGTTACTACATACCAGCTTCTGATTAAACACTTTAGATGTATGAATTCATTCAATCTTCACTATCATAATATGATGTAGGTACTATTATGGTTGCCATTGCAGAGATGAGACATAGAGAGGTTGAGCAGATTTGTTGAAGGACAAACAGCTAATTAGTCAATTCAGGATTAGAGCACAAGAAGTAGGAGGTGAAAATCCCTACTTTCAACCTTGTGTTGTACTCACTCTCCCTCTGATCTTTCTGTTGTCCACATTACCTTGCAGGTTGACTTGTACAAGGGCCTACAGTTGTTTGTTTTTTAAGATTTTATTTATTTGTCAGAGAGAGAGCGAGAGAACACAAGCAGGGGGAGTGGCAGGGAGAGGGAGAAGTAGACTCCCTGCAGAGCAAGAAGCCCAATGCCGATGCCATACTTTATCCCAGGACCCTGGGATCATGACCTGATCGGAAGGCAGATGATTAACCAACTGAGCCACCTAGGTATCCCCTGCAGTTTTAACTTATGTACTTTAATACTTTATTAAGAAATGTAATGTTCAAATTAAAAAAAAAGAGATCAACTAGTGATTTCAATAAATGAATTCTAGAGCCCCTACGTAGCTTGCTTCTCTTTTTGAGACTAAAATATTATTTCCTTGCTCTCTTTGGCATCACTAATCTAACCATATACACTCTCTTTGTAGAGTATGTACTTATTTGAGACTAAATCCATAAGTTAGGAATCTGAAAACTGAAACCACATCATGTAATGAAGTATGACTAAGTATCAGATTAATAATACATAAAATATTTTAAACTGAAAAGTTCAATGATAAAATAAAACTGCAGACATTTTAGCAAATCAGACAATCTCAATTTTAGGCTAATGGAATAAAAGGCTTCAAAGAATTCCCATACACTGTAAAGATTATCAGGACTAGACTGTCACATAGTGACCTTGCTGGTGTCTAACTCCTCTAACAGTATTTGGAAGTGCATTGTTTCAAATCAATAACTAATTAACAAAGTACAAAAGAAGTTGCACTGTTTCCTTAGCTCCTTGTTAAAAATGGCTTTTGGCAGCACATGGGCAGAAAGGTCGCTTTTATGACATCTCCAGGAGCCTTTCAACACCCTGCCTCTGTCAGATTAAATTACTGTTAGCAATTAATTGTCATAAGTTAAAACAGAAGCACATTTGTTACAGCAGGCTGTCATAATGACATGGTGAGTAGTTGTTTTGATATGAATTTCTTTCACTGACCTTCTATCATATCTTAATTTTTTTGGTTGACCTAACTGGAAGATTGGGAGCACATCTTGACTCAAGAAGCATGGGCCAAACCTTGGGGGTCTCAGGATAAGACACCAAAAAATAATGGAAAAAAAATTTCCACAGATACTTTGAAAATCAGATGTTATGAAACAAAGAAATGTGTAACTTGGAAATTAAATTTAAAACAAAATTATTCTTAATTAACACAAGAATACAGAATGTAACAAGAATTAAATTTTCTATCAAGTTAAGTTCATAAACATGAGATTATGAGATTATTGTCCTATTGTACTAAAGGTGAACACCTAGAAATAGAATGCTATAAGGAAATAATAAATAATTGTAAAAGGTAAATTTTAGTAAGAATATATATTACAAACGATCTATATGTCTTTTACTTGATAAACATGCTGTTTAAATCTCCATAATGTTATAAAATCAGTTTCTAGTAATTCTTTATCAAACAATATTCTTTATAAATCTGTATTTTAACAGAACAGAAAGAACCTCTCCTAATTAAGGACTGTAATAATTTGGTAAATCCAGTAAAGTTCACTTAGTATTTTGAACAGTGAATGACATAAGCAAATTTTTGTCTCAAAGGTAAAATATGCTTATATTTGATTTTCTCCTCTTGCTACAAATCTGCTACATTCTTTAGCTACATTAAATTTTAAGAGAACTTCATGGAAGATGAAAAAAATACTAGATGAAAACTGGGCCAGCTCTGAAGGACAAGAAAATGAAAAGGTATGACATTTTCAAGAAATCCTAAAACCATGAAAACAGTGATAACAACAGCTAACATTTTTCAAGTGCCTCCTCTAAATTAGATACTGTATTAAATGCATAATATGCTCTAATTCATTTAAACTTCATGATACCCTGGACAGTAGCTATTATTACCTCCTTTTTATAGATAAGGCAAGGGATACTTGGAGAGTTTAAGTTAATTGCCCAACATAATACAGTTAGTGGAGTCTCTCTGATTTCAGATCTCATAATCTTAACATTACAGTACTTTTTATATATTATACATACATATATACATACGCATATCTGCTATGTTTAAATGTTCGTAACCTTATAAAGTCAGTTATTAACACAGATGTGTATTACACACATACGTGTGTGTGTGTGTGTTTAAACCGTAAGAACAATCAACTCTTCCTAGTTGTAAAAATAAACCTTAGGCCTGAAATGTGGGTACGCCTGGAAAAGTGACCTTCAGTTATTCCAGTTCACAGAATACACTGAGGAAAATGCCAGAGTAGTTTATCTGATTTGTATCTGGAGAGCAAGAGGACTTACAACCAGAGCTTCCACAGTAGTTGGGAGGGTCATAAGAATATCAAGAAAGAGGGGTGCCTCGGTAGCTCAGTCATTAAGGGCTCTGCCTTTGGCTCAGGTCATGATCCCAGGGTCCTGGGATTGAGCCCCACATCAGGCTCCCTGCTCAGCGGGAAGCCTGCTTCTCCCTCTCCGTCTGCCTGCGGCTTCCCCTGCTCATGTTCTCGCTCTCTCTCTGTCAAAATAAATAAAAAATCTTAAAAAAAAAAAAAGAATATCAAGAAAGATGTGAGTAGGTATGTGGGCATGTATGAAGCAGGGAGTCTCAAATATCTGATAGGATCCTTACTGTGATCAGGTGTTATTAGCATCAAAGGGCCTGTGAACACTTGGGGGCCAGCCAGGGAAGCTTTCTCTTCCTGCTTAGAGCATGTCACTGAATCCTCTGCCCTCTACAGTATTGTTTGTGAGCAGTTAAGTTTTTATATTTTTTATCTACATTAAAGGAACTTACATGTTTGCCTTTGTCTGCTGTTATCCTTCTGGGACTCACCATCACAGTGACTGACAACTACAGTGACAACTATAACCTAGAAATTAAAATTTAGGTTCTTTCTGGAATAATGTCTAATTATGATTATTTGCAAATGTGCTATATAGCAGAATGGGCAAGACTAATCCCATATATATTTAACATTTGGAGTCAACATGAACATTTTTCCCCCAGAACTATATATTAACTTTACTAATTAACTAGGTAAAATATCTCCTCTAGATATCTGTTGTGAAGGCAACCGCACAGTGATAAGAAATTTTCTTTTTTTTTTTTAAGATTCTATTTATTTATTTATTTATTTATTTATTTATTTATTTATTTATTTTAAATAACATTTATTTTGTTATATTTGTCACCATACAGTACATCCCCAGTTCTTGATGCAATGTTCCAGGATTCATTACTTGCATATAACACCCAGTGCACCATGCAATATGTGCCCTCCTTAATACCCATCACCGGCCTATTTAAATAATATGAATCTCCAATGTTAACAACACATTTTCCAAGTTAAATTGGTACATTTTATATTAATTGTGTTTGAGGTTAAATATTAGGGGTTCTCAATGTCTTTCAAGAGTGATTTGCAGCTTCTAGAATATAGATCCTTTACGTCTCTGGTTAATTCCAAGATAACGTATGATTTTTGGTGCTACTGTAAATGGGATGGATTCCCTAATTTCTCTTTCTTCAGTCTCATTGTTCGTGTATAGAAATGCAACTGATTTCTGAGCACTGATTTTGTATCCCGCCACATTACTGAATTGCTCTATAACTTCTAGTAGTTTGGGAGTGGATTCTTTTGGGTTTTCCATATAGAGTATCATGTCATCTGCGAAGAGAGACAGTTTGACTTCTTCTTTGCCGATTTGGATACCTTTTATCCCTTTTTGTTGTCTGATTGCTGTTGCAAGGACTTCTAGTACTATGTTGAATAATAATGGCAAGAGTGGGCATCCTTGTCGTGTTCCTGATCTTAAGGGAAAGGCTTCCAGCTATTCCCCATTGAGAATGATATTTGCTGTAGGCTTTTCATAGATGGTTTTTATGAGATTGAGGAATGTACCCTCTATCCCTACACTCTGAAGGGTTTTAATCAGGAAAGGATGCTGTATTTTGTCAGATGCTTTTTCTGCATCTATTGAGAGGATCATATGATTCTTGGCTTTTTTCTTGTTGATATAATCTATCACACTGATAGATTTGCAAATGTTGAACCACACTCGCATCCCAGGGATGAATCCTGCTTGGTCATGATGGATAATCCTTTTAATGTACTGTTGGATTCTATTACCAAGGATCTTGTTGAGAATTTTGGCGTCCATATTCATCAGGGAAATCGGTCTGTAATTCTCCTTTTTGATGCGGTCTTTGCCTAGTTTGGGGATCAAGGTAATACAGGCCTCATAGAATGAGTTTGGTAGCTTTCCTTCTGTTTCTATTTTTTGAAATAGCTTTAGGAGAATAGGTATTATTTCTTCCTTGAATGTTAGGTAGAATTCCCCGGGAAATCCATCAGGCCCTGGCGTTTTGTTTTTTGGAAGGTTGTTTATCACCGTTTCAATCTCTTCATAATTAATTGGTCTGTTTAAAAAATCAATTTCTTCCTGTTTCAGTCTTGGTAGTTTATAGGTTTCCAGGAAGGCCTCCATCTCTTCCAGATTGCTTAATTTATTGGCATAAAGCTGTTGATAAAAGTTTCTAATAATCCTTCCAATTTCATTGGTGTTGGTTGTGACCTCTCCTTTTTCATTCATAATTTTATTAATTTGGGTCCTTTCTCTATTCTTTTGGATAAGTCTTGCCAGTGGTTTGTCAATTTTATTCATTCTTTCAAAGAACCAGCTTCTAGTTCTGTTGATCTGCTCTACTGTGCTCCTGGTTTCTAATTCATTGATCTCTGCTCTAATCTTGATCAACTGCTTCCTCGTGCATGGATTAGGCCTGTTCCTCTGTTGCTGTTCCAGCTTCTTGAGGTGAGAATATAAAAACTGCATTTTAGATTTTTCTATTCTTTTGAGTGAGGCTTGGATGGCTATGTATTTTCCCCTTAGGACTGCCTTTGCAGTGTCCCATAGGTTTTGGACCATTGTGTTTTCATTCTCGTTGGTCTCCATAAATTGTTTAAATTGATTTTTGATTTCCTGGTTTATCGAATCATTCTTGAGTAGGATGGTTCTTAGTCTCCAAGTGTTTGAGTTTCTTCCAAATTTTTCCTTGTGGTTGAGTTCCAATTTCAAAGCATTGTGATCTGAGAATATGCAGGGAATAATTTCAGTCCTTTGGTATCAGTTGAGACCTGTTTTGTGACCCAGAACATGGTCTATTCTTGAGAATGTTCCATGGGCATTAGAATAGAATGAGTATTCTTTGGTTCTGGGGTGTAGTGTTCTATATATATCTATGAGGTCCAGCTCGTCTAGTATGGCATTCAAAGCTCTCGTTTCTTTGTTGATTTTCTGCTTAGGTAATCTATCTATTGCTGATAGTGGAGTGTTGAGGTCCCCTATTATTAACGTATTTTTATCTATATGTCTCTTTATTCTCATTAAGAGTTGGTTTGTGTATCTTGCTGCTCCCCTGTTGGGGGCATATATATTTATAATTGTCATATCCACTTGTTGGATACATCCCTTAAGAATAATATAGTGCCCTTCTGTATCTCTAACTATAGTCTTTAGTTTAAAATCCAATCTGTGACATGAGAATTGCTACCTCAGCTTTCTTTTGAGGTCCCTTGGCATGAAAGATGGTATTCCATCCCTTTACTTTCAGTCTGGATGTATCTTTAGGTCCAAAATGAGTCTCTTGTAGACAGCAAATGGATGGGTCATGTCTTTTTATCCAATCTGCAACCCTGTGGCGTTTTATGGTAGCATTTAGGCCATTTACATTGAGACTGATTATTGAGAGAGATGATTTTAATGATGCCATGTTGCCTGTAAAGTCTTTGTTTCTATAGATTGTGACTTTCTGCTCTGTATCACTCTTGGGGCCTTTTTACTTTTATAGAACCCCCCTTATTATCTCCTGTAGGGCTGGTTTTGTGGTTACAAAATTGGTCAGTGACTGGAGATTCTGGAAGGTCTTTATCTCTTCATCAATTGTGAATGACAAGCCTTGCTGGATAAAGGATCCTTGGCTGCATGTTTTTCTCTGAAAGAGCTTTAACAATGCCCTCCCCACCAACCCCTTCTCTCATTCCAGGTCTGTGTAGACAGGTCTGATGTAATTCTGATACCTTTGCCTTGGTACGTGAGAAATGCTCATGGATTGGAAGAATTAAGATAGTTAAAATGTCCATGCTACCCAGAGCAATCTACACTTTCAATGCTATCCTGATCAAAATACCAATGACATTTTCAAAGAACTGGAACAAACAGCCCTTAAATTTGTGTGGAACCAGAAAAGGCCCCTAATCGCCAAGGAATTGTTGAAAAGGAAAAACAAAGCTGGGAGCATCACAATGCCAGATTTCAAGCTGTACTACAAAGCTCTGATCACAAAGACAGCATGGTACTGGCACAAAAACAGACACATAGACCAATGGAACAGAATAGAGAACCCAGGGGCGCCTGGGTGGCACAGCGGTTAAGCGTCTGCCTTCGGCTCACGGTGTGATCCCAGAGTCCTGGGATCAAGCCCCACATCAGGCTCTTCTGCTATGAGCCTGCTTCTTCCTCTCCCACTCCCCCTGCTTGTGTTCCCTCTCTCGCTGGCGGTCTCTATCTCTGTCGAATAAATAAATAAAATCTTTAAAAAAAAAAAAAAAGAATAGAGAACCCAGAAATGGACCCTTGGCTCTTTGGGCAACTAATCTTCGATAAAGAAGGAAAAAACATCCAGTGGAAAAAAGACAGTCTCTTCAATAAATGGTGCTGGGAAAATTGGACAGCTATATGCAAAAGAATGAAACTTGACCACTCTCTCACACCATACACAAAGATAAACTCCAAATGGATGAAAGACCTCAATGTGAGACAGGAATCCATCAAAATCCTAGAGGAGAGCATAGGCAGCAACATTTACGATATCGGCCAAAGCAACCTTTTTCATGACACATCTCCAAAGGCAAGAGAAACAAAAGATAAAATGAACATGTGGGACTTCATCAAGATAAAAACCTTCTGGACAGCCAAGGAAACAGTCAAAAAAACTAAGAGGCACCCATGGAATGGGAGAATATATTTGCAAATGATGCTACAGATAAAAGACTGGTATCCAAGATCTACAAAGAACTTCTCAAACTCAATACATGAGAAACAAATAAATCATAAAATGGGCAGAAGATATGAACAGACACTTTTCCAATGAGGACATACAAATGGCTAACAGACACGTGAAAAAATGTTCAAAATCATTAGCCATCAGGGAAATTCAAATCAAAACCACACTAAGATACCACCTTACACCAGTTAGAATGGCAAAAATTGACAAGGCAAGAAACAACAATTGCTGGAGAGAATGTGGAGAAAGGGGATCCCTCCTACACTGTTGGTGGGAATGCAAGTTGGTACAGCCACTTTGGAAAACAGTGTGGAGGCCCTTAAAAAGTTAAAAATTGAGCTACCCTATGACCCAGCCATTGCAATACTGGGTATTTACCCCAAAGATACAGACGTAGTGAAGAGAAGGGCCATATGCACCCCAATGTTCATAGCAGCATTGTCCACAATAGCTAAATCGTGGAAGGAACCGAGATGCCCTTCAACAGATGACTGGATTAAGAAGATGTGGTCCAGGGGCGCCTGGGTGGCACAGCGGTTAAAGCGTCTGCCTTCGGCTCAGGGCGCGATCCCGGCGTTCTGGGTTCGAGCCCCACGTCAGGCTCCTCCTCTATGAGCCTGCTTCTTCCTCTCCCACTCCCCCTGCTTGTGTTCCCTCTCTCGCTGGCTGTCTCTATCTCTGTCAAATAAATAAAATAAAAAATCTTTAAAAAAAAAAAAAAGAAGATGTGGTCCATATATACAATGGAATATTACTCAGCTATCAGAAAGAACGATTTCTCAACATTTGCTGCAACATGGACGACACTGGAGGAGATAACGCTAAGTGAAATAAGTCAAGCAGAGAAAGACAATTATCATATGGTTTCTCTCATCTATGGAACAGAAGAACTAGGAAGATTGGTAGGAGAAGAAAGGGATAAAGAAAGGGGGGTTAATCAGAAGGGGGAATGAAGCATGAGAGACTATGGACTCTGAAAAACAAATTGAGGGCTTCAGAGGGGAAAGGGGTGGGGGAATGGGATAGGCTGGTGATGGGTAGTAAGGAGGGCACGTATTGCATGGTGCACTGGGTGTTATACGCAACTAATGAATCATCGAACTTTACATCAAAAACCATGGATGTACTGTATGGTGAATAACATAATATAATAAAAATATTATTATGAAAAAATAAATATTAGGGGTTCTCAGTCTTGAGGTTTTTTTCTGTAAGAGTATATTCTGTAGCACTAAAAGATTATCACAAAAGGCAAAGTAGAATTCACTCAGTTTGTCAGATGATCTCAGTTAAGTATTTTTATATTTCAGAGAGTATTGCAGATGGAATACAATTGACCAATAAAATTTAACTTGGTATTCCTTTCCTTTTATTGAAGCCACTAGTAGCTTTTAGTAAAGGAGCTCATTTTCAGTATGGGAAAAGAAGGGAAAAATGATTATTTAAGTTAGAATTATTTCATTATTTCATAGAATCATAAAAGTTTAGAAATTAGGCTTCCCGCTTATTTGCATACCTATCTATTTTACAGAGGAAAAAACTGAGCTCCAGAGATATAAAATGACTTACTATTTCTTACTCATCATTGTAGTAATTTCATTGGCTGACATTTCAGTTCTCACAAAGGTATGAACACTAACACACCTTTTATCACGTGTTTGATAAATCTTTAAAGTGACTTCAACTACCTCACTACTTGATTCTCATTATCACTCAATGGAGTAGACAGGTCTTAGGAGACTTTTATTTCTTCTTCTTTAACCCTCACCTAATCAATTAGCATATCCCACCCATAGGCTAGCTAAAAATTATTTCTAAATTGACATTTTATAACTACTTATAAAATCTATCATCTATTTCAACTGCTTAAGAAATAAAATTAGGCACATATGCATTGGGCAATGACATTAAAAAGACTGACAGTGAGAGTGGAAATAGTTAAATAGATATATTATAAAGCCAAATAATTGCTATAAATGTATTTTTTGGCAGTTTGCAAATGTAAAAGAATTATTCTAGGAAAAGAAACACTGTAACGTAAAGAATTATAATCTCTATAATCTAACATTGTGGTAATGAAGACAGAAATGAGGGAAAGGGAGAGAGAGAGGAGAGAGAAGAGATTTTTGTTGGTAGGATGGCAGTATAACAGAGCTAAATTTCTAACCTTAAATTGGTGTGTGGGGAAGGAGGAGGATAGAAGAATAAAACAAGGACTATTACTATGTTAAGACACTGACAGATACTAAATGTACAATAAAATCTCAAAAATTACACTAAAATGGCATTGGCAAGTATGGACAGAGCTTTCAAAGGAATAGAACAATACCCAGGAAAAAAAGGGCAAGAACAAAAGAATTCAATCTACGTTAAAGGTGGCACTTCAAATCAGTGCGGAAGAACGAATTATTCTCAAAATGGAGTTAGGACAACTGATTATTTGGAAAAAATGTAAATGTGAACTATCCACATAATAACATAAAAACAAATTTCTAATAGATAGAACACTTAAATATCATTGAAAAAAGGATGGTTTCTTGAATAAAAAGGGTCAGGATAATTAACACTGGATTCATATTCACTCCAAACAAAACAATCAATTTCAAATAGTATATGAACTTAAATGTGAAAGACAAAATTCTAAAGCATAGGAAAGAAAACACCCTTCTCCCTCTACCCACTTTCTTCAACTTTTACTGTCCTCTTTTAGCGTTGACAACTTAAGATATATTTAGGTATCATCATTTCCTCTAGGAAACTTTCCCTGCAGCTTCCACTTTCAACCCCTAACTGGCTTATGTCCCATCTGTGTCCCCAACTCAAGTACTAATTGGAATACAGTGCATTCTTCTTATTAAATTTCTATGGGAAGGGTCATGTCTTATTGATCATATCCCAAGTGCCTAGTACAGTGCAGTTTAGATGAAGTGCTTAAAAACCTATTGGTTGAATTATTTTAAAAAAACCTGTTTAGCGAGCTAATAATGAATCATAAACTTATCATGGATAGTTGGTTAAGTTTGTTGTAGATTGGTTTTGGCAATGAAATGTAAGTTACACCAATCTGCTCAGAGACCATTTTTTAGGGCTAATGCTATCTTTAGTTAAATACTTGATCTCTGCCTCTTTTGACTCTATACCCATATTCCCAATCAAATCTAGTCACATTTAAATCTATTTAATCCACTGTACACAGGGCAACTATAGATAGTACTATAAATAGTACTCAAATCACTGAATTTATAATGTAGTTATAAAATGTTTCTCATTTATAAAGAGGCACAGTCTTGATCATGTATATTCTATTTAGAGGTAACAGAGAACTTGGAACTAATGTGTGTTAGAACATCTGAATAAAGACAGGCTAACTAATCATGTCTTTGTCAATATTCTTAATCTTAAAACTAAATATTATAATTTATCACTTCTCCAAATTTAAAAATTTATCATATAATGAAATATATTCAATGGTGTTTATGCCAGAGCATATTTATAAATGGAAATCCATTCAAATGCTTCAAGTGTCGGAGTTACTATCTGCACATTTCCTATGAATAAGTATATAAGTAATACCAGGTTTCAATGCAATGGTTCAGTTTGATGACTGAAAGAGTAACAGTATCATATCACAACAGTGTCAATAATAAGTTTCCCTGAAAGTCTTAACCAGCTTCACCTGGACAATCCTGGTAACACACCATAATTTGAATTTACTTCCTTATGCACTAAAGGAACCAGAGGCTCCAGTGTAAATCAAATGATAATTCTAGCACGGACCACCTTGCTAAACAGACTTTTACTCAAGCCCTCAGAATGCAGAGATGAACTAAATGTAAACCTTTCTTTTAAATAATTAGACGACCACTTTGGGCAGATCTCAGCAATCTTCTTAATTCTGAAAACTACTGAAAATTCCACTATATGCAATATATACGGCGGCAAGAGGGAGGCTGTGATTACTTGTGCGTTTGTGTATGCGTGTCTTAGTGTACATGTTTGTTTTTGCACTGATGCAAAGGATGAGGGAGGTGAAGAAAAGTTTTACAAAAGATGGGAAGTCAAGATCTAGTATTATTAAGTATAGGATAAGACTCTGTGAAGAATGCTCTAGAATCTGAATAGAATTTTGTAAAATGTCCAATAATGAGATACTTCTCCATAATACTTCATTTTAAGCGTTCAATTGACCATTATGAAAAGAGTATTTCATTCCAAATGTCTAAAAATGACAATTATAAGCTAACTAGGTAATCTTTCTGGCCTAATTTTGAGAATTATATTAATATATCAACTTAGGATATTTAACGTAATTGCCTGTTTTTTTTTCCCCAGAAATAAGGGCTGGAGACATGGGACCAGAATATCCACTTCCTACCTCCCCCCTCTGACCAGTGAGGTGGTCCCTTGGCACACAGGCCAAAGCTCTGGAGAAAGCAGTATCTTGGGCAGCTACTGAATGAAAGCCAGGCAGATCATCCTCATTATGTAGAGTAGGGCGAATCTGGGTGTGAAGCCAAAGGAAACCCGGCAAGGACAAAAATTCATCAGAATGTAGGTGAGAATAAAGTCTGGCACAACTGATTGGACTTGATGGGGTCCCTTCAGTGTCTTTTTTATAGGATTACTCTGGCTCCAGGAGTGTGCCCTGAACTGCACAGGGCAATAAGCCAGAAGGCTACTTAACAGAGAGAGGACCATGTTTAGACTTCTAAATATAGCAGTTTTTATGACCAACCTTTCAAAATTTTTGAAATATCTCAGGTTAACAGGCGACCATTTTGCTGCATACTTTTAGCTCAATGGTGGCTATTGTTATCAAACTATTAACAAAATTTAATACCATTTAAAGGAAATGTGATACATTCCTTGTTATTTAAATACATTTTAAAATATTTTAAAATATATCTTTAAAATATTTTAATATTTTCAGTGTTTGTTTTTTTATAGTTTTAAAAGAAATATTTTCTCTAATCTGGTCACTAAGGCCAAGAACTCATTTTATAGGCCAAACTCATTTTATGAGTTTCCCTATAATGTCAGTTTGCCATACTTGTCAAAAAAATTATCACTCACTTCTTCATTTAACTAATATTTGGGTACCCACCATGTGCCAGACACAGTGTGTCTGTATGAAGGCGAAAAAGACACAGTGAACATCTAATTAAGTACAAGACACGAAAACATTAGAAAATAATTCCCAATTCAGTGAAAAGTGGGCTAACTAAAGATAAAATGTGATACATATACAAAGAACTTAGCATAGAAAGGTCTCAAAACAGTACCATTACAATGAACTGTTGATAAGACAATCCCCACCCCAGTAGAAGACAGTCCAAGTGAAACAATACCTTTCAGGCTATAGATTCATCACCCAATATTTACTCAGTGCCCACTTTGTGCCAGGTACTGTGCTAAACGCTTGGGGCATATCAATGACAAAACAAAGATACCAGCCCTCCGGGAGCTTACAATCTAACAGAAAGACAGGCAATAAACAATACTAAATGGATAGGTAAATTACATGATAGGTTAGAAGGGAATGACTGTTAAAAAAAAGTAGAGCTAGGTAAAGGGAATGGGAAATGGGTAGGCTGTAATTTTAACTAGCTTAGTGGAGGTACACCTCCATTGAGATGATAATGGAGAAAATACTAGAAGGATCTCAGCAAGTTAGCCCTGCATATATTTGGGGGCAGAACACCACAGACAGAGGGAACAGTCACTGCAAAGACTGAAAGGCAGGGGTATGCCTGACATGTTCCAAGAATAGCGGGAGACCAGAGGGGATAGAAAGGAATAAGTGAAGAAGAGAGGGGCAGGAAATGGTATCGGAGAGGTAAAAATAGGGCAGTTCTCTTATGGCCATTGTCTAAGTAAAGTCAAATCTCAAAGCCAAGTCATTTAGTCCATTTACCCATCCAACAAGTTTTGAATATTATGTATATTCAAGGCAACCTGTTAGGTGCCACAGGATAGAAAGAGATGATTAACTCAGAATCTTTATCCAAATGAAGCTTACGATATTTCCACAAGGGGATTAACTTACATTAAACTTTTTTAGTAAAAACTAAAGCCAGGGTCATGAGATGGGGAATGTAAAGAAGGCAGGCACGTGTAGAGGGAAGAGCAGAATTACTTTGAAATCAGAATGCAACCTCCTCAGAAACTCCTACTTAAATAGTCCAATAGTTAAGAGTAACTTGCAAAAGAACAGAAGCTACAAAGAATCCCATGAAGACTAATTTATTCATCATTTTAATCCATTTTGAAGAAAGTTGCTTGGTTAGATCTTTTGCCAAAAATAACTATTTAAATCCACATAAGAAGGAACTAACAAACATCAATAATATCATTAGCAATTAAGAAAATGTACACCAAAGTAGAAATAATGTCTTTTAAAGAAAACAACTATCATCAACTTCATATTATACTCCCTAAAGAATAAAGTACAAGTTAAAGAGTTTTATGATCTATAAAACTTCATTAAAAGCTTAGGTGTATTATTATTGACTTACATTATTTCTCCTAACCAGTGAATGAGTGTATCACAGATATAAAATGAATATATCATAGATTATTTGGTAGAGGAGGTAAAAGCAAAAGAAGGAAAAAATTGGTTAAGAGACATTAGATGGTTCTAAAAGTTTTGAAATGCTACTTATATGTTTAATTAGCTTCATTTGGGCTAGAAGTAAGGGCAAAATCATTTTAAACATCAAGAATAAATACCACTACATTACTGAAAATTGAAATACTGCAGTTTCCAGAATGTGTCAAAACACCTACCAAATTAATTTCTTTAAAGTGGCAAAATTTTTAAGTGGATTTTAATACTCAACGACACAAAAATCACATTATATAACATAATGTAAAAGATTTTATATAAGCAATATGCATAAAAATTGAGGTTCTCATTGCAATAAATTGCATTTAATAAAGAAAATGTATAAAGTAGTTCTTCAATTTTAAGATTCAATGTGGTCTACTACTGAATCTCTAAGTATCTGACTTTTATTATTAATGCTTTATTAATAACTATGAAAGATACAATTTCCCTTTCTTATATGCCTAGAATGAAACATACGAACTGCTTCAAAATCCTTACCACAAACTGCCTAATTATCAGAGTTGCTTAAGAATATTTTGGCCTCCCCACAAGATTGTGCCTGAGCTCCAGGAGAACAATGATTCTGGCTTTTCCATCTGCATATCTCACAAACAGCTATAACAAGCACAACATTTTGTAAATAGCGCTCAACTGCATTGAAATGCGAAGAGGTCCAATCAAAACTGTGCTACTCAAAAAAAAGAAATTTCTTCAGTTTCAAGATACATTTGGTATCTTGTTTTGTAATCCTGGCTAATTCTGTCTTGAGTAGAAATTACGTGTTTATTCTTCCCCCGTTTTTTATCTTGAATGTCTCTAGGGAGATAGTCTAAAATCATTGAAAGTAGACTAAAAGAATGCAACCTAAAACTGAGTTACTTTAGGTTATCTTGAAAATGCCTCAATAAATTTTAAAAGTAAAAGGCATTAGGAAAATGATTAGGACACTGAGGGGCTAACATCTCCATTTAATATAGTCATTTAGGGGCACCTGGGTGGCACAGTTGTTAAGCGTCTGCCTTCGGCTCAGGGTGTGATCCCAGCATTCTGGGATCGAGCCCCACATCGGGCTTCTCCACTAGGAGTCTGCTTCTTCCTCTCCCACTTCCCCTGCTTGTGTTCCCTCTCTCGCTGGCTGTCTCTCTCTGTCAAATAAATAAATAAAATCTTAAAAAAAATATATATAGTCATCTAGTCATTACTTCCTAGATTTACCATCTAAGTTTACCATCTAGAGATGTACCTTTTTCTAGTAATATGGCATCTAGTAATGGAAGAAATTCAAACGTGTTTTCCGTGGGCTTTGGCAAACAAAAAGACAAAACTGATTATAATGTTGTGTAAGTAAATAAATAAACATTTACTCTGGGGTCACTAATTGCCAAATAGTGGGCAGGTGGTCTTTGTACAATTTATAGGGCCAAATATGGGGTAAAATGTAAGAAAAAGAACAAACCCTCCATATCATCTCTATTCGGGCTACCCGAAAAGGCCAGAGTCTACACACTGCACAACTGCAGGGGGTGCCAGATAAGAATTATGTTCCCTTAGAGTGTGCAATGAGGCAGCCTGTCTCATACCATATTTCATCCATCTAAAATACCATCAATTTTAAAAGGTAGCACTGTTTTATGTACCATTAACAGAAAAAAAGTCACCAAATAATCCATGATATGCCATTAATTTTTAAGATGCATCCCAAATTCAGAGATGTTAAAATGTGATAAAAGGTTTTAAAATCAATGAAAAAAGATGATAATCTGAGCAATCTTCAATTGACTGAGCTATATATGCACAAATAATAGCCTTTCTTTGATGGCATTATTATATATGCAGTCTGCACAAGAATTCTGAGGGAATTTTTTCACTCTCCTGTGTGAAATCGAAACAAAGAACATTAAGAGTGAATGAAGTATAGTTAACATCATAATTCATATATAATGCACTAAGATTTTCAAATTTATATTCTTCCTCTTTGATCTTAAAATCGCTTATGTTAGGAATACTGTTTTCAACTAACTTTTAGGTTTAAATCTCAATTACTTAATGACCAGTTATCTCCCTCCTCTAATAATCTACACACACACACACACACACACACACACACACACACCCTGTTCTTCTCCCCCAAACCCATCAGCTACTGAGACAAAGGCCAGAGAAGCCACTTGCAAATCAAAATGGAGGGGGAAAAATCTGGTTCTAATATAAAAATTTCAATAAGCAGAATGGTAAATAGAAAACCTAAATCCCAGTAACAGCTTTGTCACCAATAATAGTGTAATTCTGAGCAAATTTCTCTTAATCTCAGTTTCATCATCTACATCTAGAAATATATTAATTGGACTTGGTATGTCTCTGAAAAATGCCTGCCACCTTTCAGATACTACCGTTTGGCAACATATTCTGGTAAAAACCTTCTCCTATAAGTAATGTTCTTCCTAAATGTACTGTTCGTATAAAATAGTAAACAAATGTGGGCTGAATGAATTTATACATTCTTTTTAATATGGAAAAATATGCCTCACTGCCAAAAATTTAGAACAGCAGCACTACAAAAATGAATTCCTTTTCTCAATGACTAAAAAAGATTTTAGTTTTGACAGATTTACTTAACTTAGCAGTATAAAATTCTAATTCTAATTTTTATCTGATGGTTCAGCTCTTTAAAAAAACTATTAATCCATTATATAGCTCTGGAAATTACTGGTATTATTAATGCTCCAGTAGAAACATGAAACTTTGGCCCACAGTGTCTAAAAGACTTTTAAATAAAAAGTAGTGACTATTAAAAAAATGTCAAATTATCTTAGAATTATTAAATATAATAGTATCCTGAAATAGAGGCCCGTGATCTTTCTCTTTATCACCTCCTGGGGCAGAGATTTTTCTGAAATCTCAGGGAGAAATTTCAAACACCAACTTGGGCATTTGGTGAGCTATATTAAAGTTTTTGGGAAAACAAATTCAAGTATAAGAATCATTTTTAGGGCAAACAGAAATTAGGAAAAGTCTTGGTAGGTGACCACTTAGATCCATATTCAAAATTTTATCTTTGTTTTTATGGGGTCCCTAAATGAGCCACTAACTGCAACTTATGTTACTTTCAAGGAGAAAAACCAATGTTTTCTTCTAGTATTAAATTATGAAAATAATGCTAAGAATGAAATTAATATTATATGAGTATGAGATAAAATTGATACATAGAGATGTTAAGCAGCAATTTCATGCTCTGAGCAAGTAAATCTAAACATACAATTTCATAACATTTACAAATGCACATATATAATTCAAATTGAAATGAGATGAGTCTATAATGTAAATATTCAAGTCATTCAGTAAACATGTTATATTGCCCTGCTATGTTACACATGAGAGATGCACACAGAAGTGCTTCCATCCACTGATAAAGCCATAATGTGCATACGTGAACACTGGGCTGGCTAAAACACCAAAGGAGTATGGGATGGAATAACAAGCTGACAGCTGACAACAGGTACACTTACCTAAAGACAAGCTGAAATCAGGGTAGGGATTAAAAAAAAAAAAGCTCGCTTGCATTACAAAGCACTCTTGAGACAATTACATAGGGTGATTTAGGGTTTTTTTTCTCATCCCCACCTGCAATAACTCCAAACTCCTTTGCCATCAAGCAACTCACACATCCTAGATGGATAGTTTGGGACACAGGGAAAAAAAAGTGTGAGGGTGTCTTACTGCAGAGAAGAGAATGTGGGCCCCAGATTTTATGCTCAATATATCTACTCATTACAACTCTCTAACAACAGTCTTTCAATAAACTATTGCGTTGTGGCGATTACTATTTGTTTTGCATCACAGCAATTGCCTTTCAATTTAGGAGAGATCCACTGATTCATTCACTTATGTGTATATATTTTATATAAACACAGAGAAATCTTAGAGAGCCACTTGTAAAAAATGTTCACTATTGACAGTGTAGTTTATTGGGAAAAACATAGGCTTTGCAGTCTGATAGTCGTGGGCTCTGACCTTAGTTTAGTTGCTCTTACTAGATATAGAACCATGAGTAAGTCTATGTATATCTGAGTCTCACTTTACATTATCTGTAAAGTCAAGGTAATACCTGAGACAGTTGTGAGGATTACACAAAGAAACAAACAACTATTTCTAACTAGACAAATGTATGCACAAGGGCCCAACCAAAAGGGTGGAGTACAGTTGAAGACAGAGGGTATTAAATTGCCCCTTTTCCCAAAAAATGGAGTGGAAGTTGTGAAAGTACAAGAAACACCATTCATGTTTAAAGCCCGATAGAGACATGGTCAATCCAACTGTATTTTAGACAGTGACTCTCAAATTTTACTCTAGATAAGAGACAAGAAGAACCCAATTTGGAGAACTAAGAAGAACATGGCTTCAGAAATGGAGGAAGTCATGGACAGATGCAACTTGGATTGTAAATTACAATAATTATAACTAACATATGTTGAGTGAATACTATGTGTAAAACCCTGTACACATGTGCCAGAAACCAGCGCTCAGCTCTTAACCCCTTTAGAATCAGTCCACTGCAAAGTTAAGGTAAACATAAAGCAGAGAGACAGCACCAGTACAGAACTAGTGGACTATCGTAGTATATTAGACCTCAGCAGGGCTAAATATTTGAGCCCTCCTGGGAAGCAAGAGGCCATCCATTTTAGGGGAAAGAGGGATGATATGAAAATTGTAGTTGCTAAAACACAAAATGGGCATATGATTCTCCAGGGCCTTCTATTGTTGGGGATGAGCAGTAGAAAAAGAAAAATTCTGGAGCACCTGGGTCGCTCAGTCACTTGAGCTTGAGCGTTTGACTCTTGATTTGGGCTCAAGTCATGATCTCAGGGTCATAAGATCGAGCCCCTCGTCGGGCTCCATGCTGGGTACGGAGCCGTTAAAATTTCTATGAAAAAGGAGGGAGGATAGAAAACAGGTGAAGCAGTCTACACATAGTACTCTCTGAGTCCAGATAAGAGTTAAAATGATAGGCCCAAATGCCTTAATAAACCGGTCCTACCCTACTCCAGCTTCTCTATTCCAGCTTACATAGCTGCTCATTAACATATCAACTGAAAAACGGTTCTTATTTTAATCTTATAAACCGCTTCCTTTGGTTGCCTGTATGTTCAAGTCCAAAAAAGAAAGGCAGACCAGGGGTTCTAGAAATGAGGTCTGCTAACCTCTGGAGGTTTCTGAGAGCTTTCAGGGGGTCCACACAATAATACTAAGACATTATGTGTCTTTTTCACTGTGTTGGCATTTGTCACAGAACAAAACTGCCCGTGACTTAGCACAGATCACCAGTGGTACTCAACTATTGTAGCAGTCATTGTGTTCTTCACTGCTACACACTGAAGGGGAAAACACACACACACACAAGTTCACCTAAACAATGCTGATGAAGCAGTAAAAATTACTCTTATTAAGTCTCAACCCCTGAGCATATGTGTGTTTAATATTCTGAGTGATGAACTGGGGTAACTGGATGATGAGAATTAAAGAGGGCACATAATATGATGAGCACCGGGTGTTATATTCAACTAATGAATCACCGAGCATTATATGAAAAACTAATCATGTACTAGATCTTGGCTAACTGAATTTAAATAAAAAAAGCACCTGCAAACTAAATCATGTTATGATGCTTATGTAGAGGAAAAGTAGTTGTGTAACTGAGTTGTGAGCTAAAGTAGCTGCTTTTTAAATAGGACACCATTTTTACTAATAAGACTGATAAACAAATGATGATTATTCACATTTGGGTCTTTGGAAGCCATTTTCTTGAAAATAAACAAAATAAGCCTGACAGTTCAAGAAAAACAACCGATGGTATTTGTTGCTAATGATAAAAATTGAGCTTTCTTGCTAAAATTAAAATTTTGGGAAACTTGTATCCTCCCTGATAAGTTTAATAGTTTTTCAATTCTTAAAATCTTTGCAGATGAGATTGACAGTAATATTAATTGACAGGATTTTTTGATACTACATAATAAAATACGTCAACATATGGAAGATATGCATAACTCAATGCAACATTATTTTCCAAATGACCAATACATGATGTTATGAAATAATTCATGAGTAAGAGATCCATTCGAAGTACAACAAAGACCAATGGATTTTCATGAAAATAGTACAAAATACTTAGTGATGCCTTTTAGATTCATACAGCAAGTAATCTTTAAGAAACTACTTCTTGGGGCGCCTGAGTGGCTCAGTCTGTTAAGCATCTGCCTTCGGCTCAGGCCATGATCCCAGGGTCCTGGGATTGAGTCCCATGTCCCTCCATCGGGCTCCTTGCTCACTGGGGAGCCTGCTTCTCCCTCTGACTACTCTGCCTACTGCTCCCACTGCTTGTGCGCTCTCTCTCTCTCTAATAAATAAATAAATAAAATCTTTAAAAAAAAAAGAAAAGAAACAACTACTTGTTGAGTGTTGGTGTAGCATCAAAGAAGAATATATACAATTATCTGAAAAAGCTATTAAAATTTGCTTCCTTTTTTTTTTTTTTAAAGATTTTATTTATTTATGTGACAGAGAGACAGCCAGCGAGAGAGGGAACACAAGCAGGGGGAGTGGGAGAGGAAGAAGCAGGCTCATAGCGGAGGAGCCCGATGTGGAACTCGATCCCGGAACACCGGGATCACGCCCTGAGCCGAAGGCAGACGCTTAATGACTGCGCTACCCAGGCGCCCCTAAAATTTGCTTCCTTTTATAATTGAATATCTGTATGAGGCCAAATTTTCTTCATAAACGTCGACAAAAAACATATCAGAAGAGAGTGAATAAAGAAACAGAGGTGGAATTCGGCTGTCTATTAAGCCAGATATTAAGGAGATATTTTTTTTAAATGCCACACTTCTCACCATGTATTTTTGTTTGTCTTGAGAAATATAGTTATTTCTCATAAAAATATGTTATTTGTGTCATCATGTAATGGACTTATTGCTATTTTATTTTTAAAAATATTTAATTAATTAATTTATTTATTATGCTCGGTTAGCCAACATATAGTACATTTATTTTTTTTTGAGAGCGAACTCAAGAGAGAGCGCGAACACGAGCGGGGGTGGGAGGGAGGGCAGAGGGAGAGGGAGAAGCAGACTCCCTGCTGAACGGGCAGCCCAGAGAGGGGTAGATCCCAGGACTCCAGGATCATGACCTAAGCTGAGGCAGACGCTTAACTGACTGACCCACCCAGGCGCCCTGGACTTACTGCTTTCTTAAAATACATATTAATTTATTATTATTTTTTAAAGATTTTATTTACTTATTTGAATGAGAGAGAGAGCGAACAAGTGGCAGGGGGCAGAGGGAGAAGCAGATTCCCCGTAGAGCAAGGAGCCCCACACGGGGCTCGATTCCAGGACCCTGGGATCATGACCTGAGCTGAAGACAGATGCTTAACTGACTAAGCCACCCAGGCACCCCTAAAATAAATATTTAAATTTTTTCTCAGATTTAATTCTTTTTGTGGTAAATATTAATTGGTGTAACTCACATAAACAGGAACAGCTTAGTGACCTTAATGATGTTTAAGCATGTAAAAGGATCCTGAGACCAAAAGTTTGAGAAACAGTGATTATAAACAAATTGGGAAAGACCTTATTTGGCCATAATTCTCCCTACACTTCCCAAAAGAAAGAGGGTAAGGAAGGAGGAGAAAGAAAACGGGATATACTGAAGAGTAGGTATCCCACTGGCTGTTTTCATACACATTAATTTACCTTATTTATTCCTTATAACAGCCTAATAGCTACAATTATCCTTATTTTACAGATGAAGAAACTGAAAGTGAGAGAGAGGTGACTTATTCAACGTCACAGCTTGTGAAAGAATTAAGATCATTATAGCGTAACTCTCTTCGATTCTGAAGTTCTTTTTCTTTCCACTACATCATATTTATAACAGAATTCCTCACGAAATTTGGCCAATAGCTAACCAAAACCAATACATGCAGAGCTCTGGTCTTTATTGTAATTTCTGTTCTAAATCTAAAGATCTAATTATTTTACTGATTTCAAATTCTTTTTTGGCTTGTTTTTACTGAATTCGAAGAATGCTTGGTATACTTAATACTGGTCGTTAAGTGGGTTTAAAGAACTAAGTACTAATTTTCTGGGTGTTAGCATGTATCAGTCATACATAGTATCACAGTTCTTTCAACCTTGTGCTAGTCCGTATCAAAGAGCAGATTTATATAGTGAAAGGTCTGTCTCTTCTGCTTTGTAGGTTCATGTAAGCAAGCATTTATTCAAATATTCATTCATCAAATATTTATTAAAATCTACTGTTTACTAGGCTTTGGCAGCATGAAACATGAAAATATAAAGATTGATTTCTGATTATTTAAAACAGCATCATGGCACTTTAAATGCTTTAAAATTAAATAATTTTGTAGCTACTTTCTCTGTAATCAGGTTTGATCAGTTTCCTTTTTAAATGAAAATCCTAAAATGAAGAAACTAAGGTATCGTTAGTGAACATTTAGTGACTATATTTTAATATTGCTTTACTGAGTTGCTAGAAAATGCAAGTGCTACTAATAATAATCTTTTTATTAGGGGCTAACTTTTGTCAGGTGGGATCCATTTCCCTTCTGGCTCCAGGTGGAGCCATTCAGCTAGAGTGACGTTCCCAATTTCTTTCACCATCCCTCACTCTTTCCCTCCCATAGGGGGAGTGACTTACTTGATTAGTGCATTTGGGGTAAGAAACAGAATGCTCCACTCAGCCCTTCTGGGCATCTTTCAAAGCTACTTGCAAAAAGGATGCATTCCAACTTGCTTTCTACCTTGTGAAAGGCAAAGTGGATGCTTGGAGGATAGATGAAAATGTGTTTTGGGGGAAATATATTAGGTAATCTAAATTTAGTAACAGATCTAAGCCACATTTTCCATTTGAACTATATCAATTAGTAAAGCTGATGTTTTGATCTCCTTTTGTCTGATTCCTTTGTCATGTTGTTCACTGGGTTCCAAACTCAGGAAGGTAAGATAGACGTATTATTTTTGGTACAAGGTAATGAAAGGTATAAAAGCTGGGGACCTCAAGAACTGGATACTTTCTTAGTTGATTATGAACTTGAGAGAAGACAGGAAATTATTTATTAGCCCTGAAGACCCAACATGGTGGGTCAGAAACCATGTTCACTTTACATATATTATTATCATTCCATTTTTTCAGACAAAAAAACTGAGACATAGGGAAGTTAACTTCTTTGAGGTCACAGTATATTAAGTGGAAAAAGCAGGGATTCAAACTCAGGTCATTCAAATTCTGCACTTTTAATCTCATCTCCATACTACATCTCGGCAATGGGTATGATTCTGAATGTTATTCAGACACTAAAAACAGAAAATAAAAATAATTATTATCAAATTTGCCTTTAATGACTACCAGTTTTAAGTTCATTTTGGGAAAATGTAAATGTTTTGGAATGTAGAAAATGTTTAAAATATAAATTCTTCTGTTGATTATTAAATTACTAGGTAAGCCTATTCTTTTTTCTTTCCAGTTATGTATTAAAAGATTTAGATCTAAGGGGGAAAAAGGAAGAAAGAAAAGATGCAGTGTGATGGCGGTACTCAGTTTCAGAGGAAAGCAAAATCCAGTATGAACAGCAGCAGCCCCTGGTGGTCTAAAGGGAAAAAATAGTGTATCTATAATTATGGGGGTAGAAATATGTTTTTAAAAAGAATATATGTACATATTTAGCCATTTGACTCAGTTCTCAACCCAACACATTAAAAAACAGATGCTTTAAAAAATGATCTGTTGGCAAGATGCTTGTTAAAATTTTATCAGCTGAAATATTAAAATTCATTATGAATTAATTAACACATTATATAAAAATAAAATGTTTTTGTTTCATCATTTTACAAAGTACTATAACCAGTGGTGATTAACACTGGGAATTTTGTGTGTCTTGCTATGTGTTGCTCAGAAAGAAACTAAATTTATAGGATTACCACTAAATTGATGACATTTTCTGTCTTCACTCTTGAATTCAGTTGGCAGATGTTTTCGAGAACAAAAAATTCCGTCTTATTACAAAACATATTAAGCAGGTTTTCCTGCCAGGCATGTCTGACATGATGTTTATTGCCTAGACCAAATCAATCCCCTTAATAAGCCATAATATATGCCAGAAAGTACATTATTTCGTACTTAAGGAAAGTTGCCACATGAAACAGTTAAGTACTTTGATCTCTCAAGCTCTGCTTCTAATGCATCAGAAATGTGCTACATAATCCAATAGTTAGTCATATCTATTTATACTCATTTAGTATGTTAAATAAAACTACACTTTGCTAATCTTAAAGTTTTAGGCCTAGATTCTACTTTATTTCTGCTTGTCTATAATAGATATTTACAAAATTTGAAAGGAGGTTTTGGCTTTTTAACAGATTCCAGAAAAAAGAAAATTCAAATACTTAAATATACCAGGAAAATAAAACAGTTCCAGAGAGTAAACATTCGTTGACTGTAATATAAGTAAATTAAATTTGGTTGCTAAAACACTGGATAGAAATGACTCCAGCGGCCTTTGCACAGAAGAGAACAGGTACAGAGAAGAAGATGGGATATTTATTAGCCTTCACCAATATTTTGAAGGTAACCCAAGTCAGAGCATCAAAACATATTTTTTGAAAGAAAGCTTCAGTTTATCAGTTGGCTGTTTCTGAACAATTGCAAAAATTCACATAAATGCTGAAAAAATCCGTCAGAAAACTAGACACCAAATATCTTTCATGTTAAGGGATAAGATTTTTGATGGATGTCAACAAGCAATCAAGCCATAAATATTTGAGTATCTTCAATGTGTAATGCCAGGCTTTGCCAAGATTCTTATTCTGTAAATGTCTCCTCCACATTTGGATTTTTCCTTCTGTGGCCATGTAATTTCCTTCCCCCTTCCACTCGCAGCATTTTTTTTTTTTCCAACCTTCTGGGTCTAATCTCTCTTCTTTACTTTCTATCACCACAGCCCACAATTAAGTCTCTTAGGGGAGAGATATTTAAGCAGTTCCAACTCAGTATTACATAGATCAGCATCAAGTCACTTTTGCCTATATTCCACCTACATACTGTAAAGTGCTTTTGAATGATCTTCCTTAGTCTGAATACTTGTCTTCTTATGCTCCAGTTTGATACCAGAATAATCCTCATTTCTATGCCACAGGTCACATTATCTAGGTATCTCTAGACTACGGCCTAGTCTTTTTGCTTTGGTCTCCTTGCAGGGGATTGGATTCTAGTGAGTGGGTGTATTACCAGTTTCTGACTCCTCATTGTATGCTCTGTACTGTTGTAAAAATTAGCTCATTTCTGTTTATTCTTAAGGAATGACCAATAAAGCATGCTCAAAGACCTACAATATTATGGGGAGTGGAAAGGCATGAAAGATAAATATTAATAATATTACAAAACAAAAACATAAGAGATATCTCAGGGCAGCAAATGATAAATTCCATATAAGTTAACCAATCACAGTAACTTCCATGAGTCACAGTAAGGAGAGGTCACTGATTATGGTGCTACAAAAAGGTGAGATTTCAGCTGGGCACTACAGCATGGATAGAATTTGGATGAAGGGAAAGAACAGGAAGCAAAGTTACAAAAAGTACAAAGTGTGTACAGTATAGAACAAGTATAGCAGCCTGGCTCTACTCTTATGAGCAAGAGTGCAAAACAGAAATAGCAGTAAGTCATCATGAAATATTTCCATTTTCACCCATAAGTGTAGTACCCTGATGATACAGCTAAAAAAGAAAATAGGTTATCCCGCTTTTATATATTCAGATGAAAAGGTATAGATCTAGGTATTAAATTAATCTTGAGAAACTGACTTTTTATCATCCATTTTTTTAAACAAAGATTTTATTTATTTATTTGACAGAGAGAGAGAGACAGCCAGAGAGAGAGGGAACACAAGCAGGGGGAGGGGAGAGGAAGAAGCGGGCTCCCGGCAGAGGAGCCTGATGTGGGGCTCGATCCCAGAACGCCGGGAACACGCCCTGAGCCGAAGGCAGACGCTTAACGACTGAGCCACCCAGGCACCCCTTTATCATCAATTTTTATACTGTTTTCTCAGCCACTGGACTGGGTAGGGGACCAACATTGTAATTTTTTGTTTGTTTTGATTGTTTGAAGGGATTTCCTCACTATCAAGTAGCATACTTTAATGATGCAGGACACATTAAAAAAAAACAAAAAACAACAGTAGTAGTTTGGGATTTTAGTCTTGGTTCCACCACCTTACCTACCAAATACAAATTCACTATGAAGATTCTGTTGTGAGCTCTGGGGCTATAACACTGAGCAAAACAGACGAAGTCCTTGCCCTCATGTAGCTTACATTAAGAGCTATGTGGCTTTGGGAAAACCACTAAGTTTTGACCCATAGTCTTCTCACGTAAAATTGGATCAATATTAGTGATCCTATTAAAAGAGAATATGTATGCATACACATACACATACATATAATGTAATATATTTATGTGCATTTATTATTTATGTAAATATGTGTTATATATAAATTGTTCATAGATATTTAATAGCATCTATCAAATAACTGATCAAAAATCTATTAATCATCAGATGTCATTTATCATATCGTGCTTTTATTATAATTGTTTTAATTTTCATATTTCATGTATATATTTTGTTTCCAATTGGTTAGAACAATGTGGTAAAGAGGAAAGGGAGAAAGAATCTACAATAATTAGAAATCCTGGTTTCAACACTTAGTTCCACCATTTACTAACTGTCTGATCCTAGACAAAAATGAGCCATCTATGCACCAGTTTCCTTACCTATAAAATAAGGATAAAACTATTTGATCCACTTACCTCATGGGATTGTTCCAAAGAGTAGATTATCAATTTCAAAATGTAAATAGTTAGGAAGTATATAAATTGATGGTAATTTATCCCCATCATATACCATGCTCTGTTGTCTGAAAATTACAAACACTTTTTGGAGACATGTATTGGAAATGAGAATACAAGAAGTCACTTCTCAAGTGGATCAAAATTACCCAAGAATTAAGGCACTTTACACAACATCAATCATTCTTCTCTTTCTCCACCACGGGATCACACCTTACTATCTAGAAGTATGTTTGAAGAGTACCAGCTTAACTCTGTATTTTGCAAGATTCTAGAAGACTTTAAGAGAAAGGGTATTTATTAGGGAGAAATGACATTCATAACTAAGACTATCAGGTATATAGTTGTATTATCTAAATGAGTCTGTTTTTGCTTTAAGTCCTTTCGATGGGAACTGAGACCGATGAGTGAAATGGGACAAGAAAGAAAGAAGCAAAAAGACATGATAAGGAAAGAAGCAGAAATGGTAGGAGTGTAAAAGAGATAACAGAATTGAAGAAAAAAGACGAAAGGAAGAGGGATCTTAAAAATGAAGCAAAATAAAAAGATTTTTCTCCCCTGATATAAGAAGAAAAATAGAGGCAGAGATAAATGAAACAGATTTGAAAGCAGAAAAAAGAAAATGCACACATACAAGAGAACAAAAGCAAAATATCCATGCAGTGGTGACAAGAGAAAGAGAAAATAGAAGAGAAGATATAAAACCTACAATACAGATGTCAGAAATAGATGCACAATCTGTATATATCATAGGCTAATAAAAGAAACTTTAAGAATAAAAATACATAAAATCACTTTTGCTTACATTTTACAAAACCAAGTGAATTTTCTTAATGATTTGTATATTTCAAAAAAAAAAACAAAAACAAAACAATTTACAATTTGTTTTTGAAATCTGGATATCAGAATTAATATTTTTTAAACTGTCCTAAGAATGATGGTTGACAGAGTAGATTCTATAATTAGAAAGCTTAGGACAACCAATAAAGAAGGTGACATCATGACCCTTATGCAGCAACAGGAACGAAAAACGGT
This sequence comes from Ursus americanus, assembly GCF_024610735.1. Taxonomy (NCBI): domain Eukaryota; kingdom Metazoa; phylum Chordata; class Mammalia; order Carnivora; family Ursidae; genus Ursus; species Ursus americanus. Next base: position 15,973,654 of record NC_142131.1, on the reverse strand, counting down.
AATATAACTACATTAGAACAAGCAAGCTACTTATTGATTCCAATCTAATCACTGTTTTTGTTTGTCAAAAAATATATTAAATAGCAAGATGCTTTTCAGAAATGTAAATACTGCAATCTGACCAACTTTTGCTTGAGTCACTGTATGGTGAGCTTTAGATATTCTTGGTCTGGATACCTTTCTTGGGTCTTGAGAATTTACACGCTGCTTTCATGCTGTTTAATTGCCCTAACTTACTTACTCAACAAACTGACAGATAGTTATGAATGTTTAGAGTGTAATTCCCAAAAGTAGAGTGATTATGCAACGAACTAGAATGAAGAAAATAACTTAGAAAGTTATGTATTCCCCTCAAAGATGGTATGAAATATTTTATTAGCAAGCTTTTAAAGGAAATGTAAAAATAGCTCAAACTTTATTAATTTGAAACTTTACTACTATCCTACAATATAAATTATAAAGTGTTAATTTGTCTACGTTTAAATGTTCTTAATTGCTCACTTTTAAAGAACATATCAATTTACTATTTTACTTACCCAGTAGCATTTTTGACATGCTTTACTATTAAATTCTATTTCTAGGACCCATAATAAGGGCTTTGAAAACTGCATAAATCTGTCTCATATATACAGTGCACAGTATGTATATCAAGCAGAATGTGTCAAAGTTCAAATAAAATTGTTTGTGCCCCCTACGAATTAGAACTCCTTGGGCAGCACTGCTATAACGATCCCATGCTGCTAGCATTACAAAGTGCAAAGGTTCACTGGATAAGAAAAGAGCAAAGGAGAGAGTTCGCTCATTACACTATCCCTAAACTATTCTAGTTTAAATATTTATTAAGATATTAATTACTCTTCCTCCCTCCATCTGCCTTCAGAAGTTAAGCTGAAACACCGTGGATGGATGGTTGCTTGTAGGAAAACAATGTATTAATACCATTACCACCCAAGATGAAGACTGATGTTCTGTATGGTGCATTATTAATCGTTTTTGAAACTTAAGTAAAATATCACACTGAAATAAGAATGACGTGTTTTGTAATTTTGAATAAAACAAAACATTTCATCCAAGTAACAACCATGGGATATGAATGGTTGAAAATTAAAGAATTAAGTTTCTCTTAAAAAAATAAAATATACGAAATAAAATACAAATAAAGTAAAAGAAATAATGAAGGAAAGTAATAATCTTATTACTTACTCTGATATATAACTGCATCATCTCTTTTTCTCTTTGGGGGTTACGATACTTTTCATAGAAATCACGTCGCTTCTTTGTTTCTTTAGAGACTTTATCTTTTCTTTCCCGCTTTTCTGCTGGTTCATCTGAACTATCAGAAGATGACTGTACATGTATCTTTGGCTTTTCTACTTCAATATAGTTTTCATTGGGATTCAGTACTATTACTCCATATCCTTCCTGTTTTGAAAGCAAAGAAGGCAGCATAATTTAATCTTAGAAATCATCTCAATTCATGAAAAAATCTGTAAAATTTCATAGTAAGTGATTTAATATAGCTGCATATTTACTAAAGTACTTCTTTATAAAAGACTACAGTTCTACTTTTTACAACAAAAAGTTATTTAAAATTGTTTGCCTGTATTGTTTATATAGATTACTTGCAAGAATAAAAAGACAAAATTGTAACATAAAGATTACAAAGGTTGTATTTTTTTTTAAAAAGTACTTCAGATCTCTCAGAATCCCCTAAATAACTGAAATAAATTATCAAATAACAAGTACACTTTCAAACCACATTAATATTTAAATACCTATTTTGAGAATAGAGCCTCTTTTGAAGCTGAAGTTAAAATTTCACACCCTATTTTGTTGGATTTTCTTTCCTTTACAATTGTACTTTAATGAGCATTTTTTATTTGTTTGAATTCAATAAAGAATAAGCAATTAAGGAATAAAATGTGATCTAACATTCTACAGATTTACATATCTATAATATAAGAAACATATAATGTCTACCTGTGCACCTTGTATTTTTTCCAACTCTCTTCTTTCAGGAGGCCACACAAATCATAAAACAAAATAATGTCCTACTATAATTCATGGTAGCAATTATCTAATCCTAAAATTTCTCTCGTTTTTAACCACCATAAAATTTTCTCTTTACTGGGGACCAGTACCAGGAAACAAGTCCCAAAGTCTAAAATACAGCTTACTAAGCTATTATACCTTCTCTAAAGTTTTAAAAATACAGTTACCTTTTTGACCTTCTAGCAAGGCAAACATTTCTATGGTTATAATTAGAAAAACTTTTGGTATTTATATTAAGTTATAACTGATGGAATAATCAAACCACGAGAAAATAGAGAAGAATAAACAATTTCCACTGACAAGCATGTGCAACATAAATTTGTGAAGCTATTAATAGCTTGTATTTTCTATTCACTTCTGTGCTGTGGGTGTCCCAATTTGGCCTTGTAAAATCCTGTAAGGTCATATTTTAAAAATGTATTATATTACAATAAAAACAGGTAAGAGCTATGGAAAATAAAGCTTGAAAGATCTCATCCTTACTGAAAAAGAAAACTATGTACTTTTTCCAAAACTATAACTGTAGAACTACTTTAAGTTTAAAATTTGTTTTTTGCCAAACCAACCATAAGAAGACGATTTAAAAAAAAAGTGGTGGCAGTAATAATAGAGTAATATTAGCATTGACTCAATTACCTTAATTTTAAATATGCTACACTGCTGCATGTAGTTGGTTTTTTTAATGGTCGATTTCACAATCTACATAAAAACTTCATTGGGAGTTTTCAATTTGTTTCCCCAGTTGATATTACTGTCTAAAACCATGATATGGTTTGCAGATTGTGAAGTTCATTAAAGTTGTGATTTTAGTGATAGTACTGTTAATTAAGATATAGTTGTCTTGCACACATGAAAACTATATAATAACACATACCAAACTGATTAACAAAATACCACATATTCTTTAATACATGTTCAAATAAAACTTTTGAATACCTATTTTATGAGAAGTTATAAAATATTTTAAAAATTTAAAAATTTAAACATTCTACATCAAAGCACAAGATAAAGCTTTTTTTTGTTTCTCTTTTTAGGTATCTTAGCTGGTAAGTCAAAGTTTTACTAACAAAAGATATTTTATTTGGTCCTGCTTTATTCTAATCTGTACAGCTATTCAAAAGTCTTGTAATTCATTGTGATCACTGTCAGGTAGACAGATTGTCACTTGGTGATTTTCTACAGTTGGACACACTTGACTAGTTATTAAAATCACATTTGAGGAAGTTCCTACCCCTCTTCCTTGTGCCTCTTACAACTTTTCACGCCCTTCTCAAATTTCAGCTATAACTTCTCCTCCCACCAAAAGTAAGTTAAAGAACACTGTTGCACTCTGCTAAACAGGGTGAAATAGAGGCATTCATACACTGTCTCTGGTGTAAGGAACATAGTCAAAAAAGGTCACCATAGGCCAAAAAGAAAATTGCCTCCTTACTAGATTCTGTACCGTGAGTAAGTGGTCTCCTGTCATGTTTCTTCCCTGCCTTTTCTGAGTGAATTGAACTTTAAACACACACACACACACACACACACACACACACACACACACACAGAGGCACATGCACACAGTCTCTCATAGTCACACATGAGTTAGAAGTAGCAAACCCAAAATAGGATCTTAGAATTCTTAGGATGAAAGTAGTGATATACTAAATTTTAATGATAATATGAAAAACATCAAACTCAATGTAACAAAGTAGGACTTCAATAAATTGATAGAACATGAGCATCACCTTTGCATCGTGATTGAATTCCAAATAAAGGTAAACTAGACATAATTTATAGTCATTAGAATTCTAAAACTTTTGCCCTAATTTTTAACTTAATCACTAGATACAGTATTTTCATACTATCATGTTTATTTGAGCAGAAGTTTTTACTTCAATTTTTAGAAATCATTGATTGAAAAATTACTGCACCTACTTGATTTTAAATGGTCTCTGAAATTTAATGTGTCCTATCTAAATAAGCATAAAAAACAGACACACATAAATCATCAAAGAAGTAGTATTTGTCTAAGTTATTGATTATGTAACTGAAAATTACATGACTCATTTGTCCAATTTTATAAAGACACAATGTCAATTTTTCACCGAGGCATCAACTGATGAAAAATGATTCTATTTTTAAATCACCACTATATAAATCAATTAAAGAATTTTTAGCATTTAGATTTCAACAATGAATGCTGCTCTTTAAACACCTGAGTTATTTAGAAAATATTTTATCATTTAGATATTTCATACTGCCAATTTAATTAATGGAATAACAATCAAGAAATATTCAGGAACATTTTCTGCAGAAATGAGAAGCTAATTTTAATAAATGTCTTTGTTACAAATTCAATTACCATTCTGTGAAAAACTTACATTTTTCAATTAAAATTTTCCTGATAAATTAATTAATGCAATATTCACAGAGACCATTAATAACCATTTTATAATGAGGAAGAGAAAACTGGAAAAACAAAATAAAGTTAACTATCCCACTTACAAGCTCTAACCACAGATAATGTTTCGCCTTTTCTTCCTTTTCTCTGTCACGTGTAAATATTGTCCAAAAATTCCTTTATATAATAAAGCTACAAAGATTTTTTCCATGTCAACATTAATACATGGAAACCAAGGTATCAAAGTAAATAGTCAAAGTAAAACAAGGCAGATAACCTAGCAAGAGCTAAATTTAGCCACTTTAAATGCATCTCTGTTCCCAATAACTCAATCAATACAAAAAGAAATAAATAAAAAGAGACCCTAGTTTGACCTTTAAAAAAATGTATCCATAAAATTTTATAAAACTTTATAAAACCAGGCATCAGATATAATATAAAAGAACCGTGCATTGCCACTCTAATGAGTCCTCCATAACTAATGCTTACAAACCATTTTATATTGAATTATTCTTTTTATATTTAGTTATTCATGCTAAATTTCTCATCCGATGAAAAGGAGGTCATTTCAATCATACATGGAAACTTCTGTTATCTTTAACAAGACAAAATGATCAAACTGATTATCTAACATTCTACAACTAAATAAATACAACTTCTGGCATCCTGATTAATGATTTACCCAAATCAATTCCAATATGCAACATTTCAAGAGACAAAGTATATATAAAGTTGTTAATTAACTCTTATGTTTGAGTGCCCAGTCTAGTAGAAGATCAAGAAAGTGATCAAGAGGGTAATCTCTTTCATTTATCTCATTCTATTTTCTATCCTTTGTAGCTATAACTGTAGTTTCATTTTCAGAACGGTGTTTATAAGGTCTAAACCATAGAATCTTAATCAGAAACCCTCAAAATTTTATTGCTAGACACAGCAGTTTATTCAGCACAAGGGCTTGCTGTGATTTAAACAGAATGCACAGGCCTGCAGGCCTCCTTTACTTTGAAGTCTATAGATGCACTTACTAATAAATAATAGTTCATTTAGCATTCAATCAACAAATGATGGCTTAGGTCAGAGGTCTAAAACAGATAGGTGATGCCAAACACAAAGAACCAAAGAGAAAACCTTGCTTAATAAACTAAATCAGTATAGAAATGTACTTGTCAAGAAGATTCTACAAATAGACAAAAAGTTTCAATGTCTGACCAAAGCCAGAATGTATTTTGATCCTAATGAAATCTTGCTAAAACTGAAGATTTACCCAAGTTAATTTGCCTATTAATTACCAGTTACAAGGAAAATAGAAAATAGGAGAAAAGTCTACCTCTTTTCAAATCTCTTGTGGTTAGCTAAATAAAAAAATCAGGTGAAAGTATTCAGCTCTGCATATTAACCTGCCAATACTGCAAGCCACATGTGACCAAAGAGGTCAGGGGCCAGAGCAGAATCTCTGACCTATGGAACTGTCTGTTTTGGTCTTCAGGCAAAGCTCTGTAAAAGATCATTTTACACAGATTTATCAATCGTGTTTTCCAAGTTCAGAATTCTATTTGTGTGGTTTGAAAGAAGAAAGGTGTTCATCCTCAAGGGAAATGAAACCCAAAACATTTTACCTATAAACTACATCTACCCATGGTTAAAATGGACAAACCACTGTCCATTCATCTTTTCTGAAAGATGTATGTTGTGTTTATTCCCATCTTTTTCACAACAAGGGTATGTCTATGTCACTGTTGCAACATTCTAGGTGCAACAGTGAGATGAGGTCATGACAACCAATCAGAAGTCACTAGTGAAGCGTTAAAGTAAACATAGCTGTTGGAGCTGCAGCTCTGCTTGAAAAATGCCCCCTCCATTATTTCAGCAATTTTCTCAAGACGTGACCTGGGACTGAAACGCCTAAAATGTCACTTGACTCCATTTTGTGCTTCCTCCCAATGTGCATTTAGGTAACAGCACCCTGCTAATATTTTGTAAAATGTTTGTCACAATCATGCTTTAACTTGTAGCTCCCTAAATTCTAATGTCGTGTTCCATGGTACAAAAATACCATAATACAGACCCACATAGGTTATTCCAGTAAGTTTCCAACTTCAAATAGCTCATCAAGTTAGTCAGTAAAAGAAAACATGCCACAAAAAGTTTTCAGAGGACCACCTGTTGTCTATTATTTTTACATAGCACTTACTCATAAATCATAACACAGGGTAATTAATCAAGCTGTCAAAGAGAAGGTCAAAGGTTATATGGTAGAGTCAGAAGGTCATGCATGGGCTGATAGAGGTCAGGGTCACACTGCATTCCTCATTATCAAGTTGGGATGAGAGACGGCCCAAGCAAACAAAAGTGAAAGCAGATGGAGAAGTGAGTGGATAAAAAAAAAAAAAAAAAAAGAAAGAAAGAAAGAAAGAAAATTTCACAAACAAAAAGAAAAGTGAAAGAAGACTGTCAGCTGCCTTCAAGTAGAGAATAGAAGAGAAAAATACACTGAAATGTGCTCAAAGGAGCTCAAGAACATAAAGAAACTACAGTTTTATTAATTAAATAAGTTGAATATAACTTTTCTTGGCCATTTTATTAGTGCATACTAAGCAACATTAGAAAATATGTTTACCATCTCTACACCTTCTCCAGCTAGTGTGCTTTAAGATACATTAAGGTAAAGGCAAAGAGTTCCAAGGATAAAGTGTGATTACAAAAAAAACACCAAAAACCAAAAACCCACACACAAAAAACCCCACAACTTATAATACGACGTGTTTTTTTTTCCCTTTAATATTGTCTCTGCATTATAACATAGATGTGCAAATAGTTTTAGCCACAGGATAGATAATTTTTAAGTATGATACAAAGATATCCACAAATATAAACGCATCATAAAAGTCCTTTTGAATAACAAAACAGTTATAAAATATTCTATTATTATGCTGGCCTGAATCAGATGCAGAATACTGTGCAAAATTAGCTGTCACCCTTTGCTCAAAATCTTTGTTAATCTCATTTTGAATGTTTGCAGCTTTATCAACACATGCATCAATGTCAGCTCCTTGGTTACTGAACCGCTGTAGTTGGAAGAAGATATAATTAAAATGTTTTGGCACAGAAAAGGTGAAATTGTATCTTCCCTTGTTCCCTTAGGAGTCTGTAAAACATGAAGGATATATTGACAAACACACACCCTTGTCTCTGGTTCTGACATCCCAGGTCATCCAAGTGCTATTTATTTTAAAACATTCACTTTGCACTTATCTATATTATCGCCTGTTCTGTTTCTAACTTTTCCTATGTTTTAGAACATTGTGATGCTTAAACACCACAATTTTTTCTTCTGATCACCAATTTTTACTTATTAAAGCATTCCATAACTTTACAATAGCATCATAAAAAACATTTACCATTCATTATCACGGACATAAATATGATTTAATACTACAGCATTATGAAATCTTTTACATTCTTTGCTTTTCATTCTCATTAAAAAAAAAACCCCACACAATACACCCACACATTTACACATTACAGTAAAAAGAAGTAACAAGTTACAACTGTTGCCTGTCTATGACAGATCAAAATCCCTAAGTGGATATAGGGAATCTTACAGACACACCTCCCTATTACATAGTCCCAAGCAGAGTTGGGCGGACAAATTTATCTTATGAAATTTACTGTTCTGCATGAAAGTTATGCCTTTATGTTTTAGAGGGAAAAATGAAAGTCCAATAGTCTCTTAGCTTCCTACTAAAATCCATTGTATAACTGTGTAAATATGTAGCTATAGATGATAGGCTCAAGGTCTTTCAAACATTATCACTTTGACCCAATCATTGCCATGCAAACATATGATTACGTTTTTAAATTACTCTTAAAACCTGCTTAAAAACTATAGTACATTAATCATTTTACCTTCAAATATGCCACCTTCCTCTTTCTTTTTTCCTCCAATTAAAATAGCACGTTTAAAATATTTTTGTTGTTTTTTTCAAGAATATATATGAGTGCTTTGCTTGTGGTTCTAAAGTCTACTTGCAAGCATGAGGACATAAAGAAGGATCCCAAGTATTCAATGAGTCAATAATTTGTTAAAAACTGATTTCATACAATGAATATTTAATAAGCAGCTACTATTAACCAAGCACTGTGCTAGGTACAGTGCTATACCTATGAGTCACCTTTCATTTTAAGATATTTCCATTCAACAGAAAATTCCAAATCA